>NC_054844.1:22298398-23548398 GCF_018345385.1 Vulpes lagopus
GACGGTTTAAGTGGCTTGAAGACGTGATGACTACATTGCAGCATTAACACTTTGCACCCTGTCAACACCAAAGAGCTACTAATGGTAACCTCTCAGGGCCATTACAACACTGTCCTGTATAAACAAGGCCCAGTGCTCCTCAAATGAAATTCTAGCAAATTAGGTAGTTTCTCTCAATGACAGAAGTATTACCTTTGGGAGATTTTAATAAGAATCCCAAGGTAGCCCTTTGGCCCAACAAAATAAGCACCAGTATCTTATGGCAATGATGGCAAATATAATTCATATGTGAGTGATTCGCTGGAGTGCTTAATAAAGTGTCACGTGCATGACATGTGCTCAGCAATTCTGTACTATTGGGATTTGTATCATTCAATCTGGTACGGCAAGATTTTCAGCCTCTACTTTCTTCAATAGAATGCAATAATAGTTGGCACCTTCATGTGTTCTAGATTTAGTCATTTAAGAAATTCACTTATTCCCCTGACCTCCCATAGCCTTTTGTCAGGGCTTCTTTAACTGTAGCAGCTAATGATACACATTTTGTGTATCTTGTATCATTCATTTATTCATCCATCTCTTTGTCCATTGAGTAAATATTTTTTGAGTACTTAGTATATGTCAGACATTGTGCTAGGCAATGGTGATAAAAAGATGACTAAAAGCATAAAATCCTTGTTCTCATGGTTTTTACAATTGAGTCAATGGGACTGATAATAAACAAATGCAAACATAAATGCAAATTAAAATGCCATGTGCATCAGAAAGGAGAGATACATAAAGTTCTAACCTATCAAGGGAGGCTGTGGGAGCTTCTCTGAAGTACTGACTTTTCTCAAGTGTGAACTTGGTAGAAAGAGTGAAGACAGAGGCAGAGTCTCTACTGTCTGAAACAGTGTGACAAGGGGATTGGTGTGAAAGGGGCATGTGCCTACAACTCAGGTGGCAAGACAGAAGGCAGTGTGAGCTGATTCTGGGGAGGTAGGTAGACCCTGGACCATAAAAAGCAGCCTTGTAGGCCATGTTAAGGATTCTGGTGTCATCCTAAAAACATTAGGAAACCTCTAAAATTCTATAAGAGGAAGAAGTGGTCAAGATTCAATTAGAATTATGCAACCATTGTAATTTGCCTACCATTCTACAAGATCTCTAGTGGTTGAAAGCCATTCACTGGTGTCCCTTCCCAGTACCTAGCACAAAAGTTGACACAACTGAATGGCATCTCCCACTAAAAGATTGGCAAGGCTAATTCTGTTGATATCATTGCTCCTTCACCTATATCACTCATACTCCAACCTCTCCCCTCTGGTAATCATCAATTTTCTATAGTTAAAGTCTGTTGTTTTTTTTTTTTTTTTGGTGTGTCTCTTTTTTCCTCTGTTCATTTGTTTTGTTTCTTAAATTCCACAAATGAGTGAAATCATATGGTATCTGTCTTACTCTGATTTATTTCATTTAGTATTACACTCTCTAGCTTCATCCATGGTGTTACAAAGAGCAAGATCTCATTCCTTTTTATGGTTGAGTAATATTCCATTTTATATATTATATATTATATATCTATAATATATATTATATAAATTTATATGATATATGATATATATATATATATATCTCCCCCAAATCTTTTTTATCCATTCATCTATCAATGGACACTTGGGTTGCTTCTATAATTTGGTTATTGTAAATAATACTGCAACAAACATAGGGGTGCATTTACCTTTTTGAATTCATGTTTTCAATGCTGTTTGTTCAATAACATTGAATGAATGAAAGGCTTTTCTTTTAGCTGAACCATTGGAAGATAGCAGTGACCCCAATAAAACTGATTATGAATAAAGAAATGGCATGTGGGGATCCCTGGGTGGTGCAGCAGTTTGGCGCCTGCCTTCGGCCCAGGGTGCGATCCTGGAGACCTGGGATCGAGTCCCATGTCGGGCTCCCGGTGCCTGGAGCCTGCTTCTCCCTCTGCCTATGTCTCTGCCTCTCTCTCTCTCTCTCTTTCTCTCTCTCTGTGACTATCATAAATAAAAAAATAAAAATAAAAAAAGAAATGGCATGCATTCCTCCCTAAAATTTATTGCTATTGTTTGGGTTGGGTGACTACTCAAAGGAAAATTATGATTTCTGACTTCTGAGATATTCAAAGGTGTAATGTCGCCGCGTTGGGCAGATAAACCCCCATATCTGAAACCTAAAGTTTTGTATGTCAATTTAATAGATATCAAAAAAGTCATAGATGTATCCAGAAGTTTTAATTCCCAGGGAGCACTCATGCAAGCTATGTTCCTTAGTGACATGCAACTATCATATAAGCACATTCAGAAAGCATATTCAGATGTTTGTTACACATGATAGAACAGCTACATCAAGAATTTTTAAGGATTATTCAAGTTTCTCTTAAAGCCACTTCATTTCCTTCCCAAAAAGCACTGTTACTTGATCTGCATAGTTAAGACAAACCTCAGAAATGGGATGAATGTTAAATTTTTCATATTAGTCTGAAACTCAGACAAGCTGTCCAAATCCCAGATATAAAATGTACCATATCTTGTGGACATTTTAAGTCTATGGTGTCTGATTTGGAGAAATAAATTTTATCTCACTACAAAACTTGATTCTTTTAGATGGTTTGTAAACATTACTTCAAATTATACTCACCAAAATAAGCATCCAAATTAATTGCTAAACCTGAAATTTCCTTTTACTAGATTTTGACACTGGCATACACAGTCTAAATTTGGGGTCCTTTTAAATATTTATCCTTAGCGTAGACATGGAAGAATCATAAAAATGCCTGCCATTAGTTGAGCAAGTAAATGTGTCATTTACTCAGCCATTCATTCATTCATTCATTCATTCATTCATTCATTCATATTTCTTTTAACTGAGTCTGCATAACAGCCATGAGGCACAGGTATCCATTTGCTAACTCCTTCAATATTTATTGAGTGCTAGCTAAGTGTAAAGTACTGGGAATGAAGCATCAAATAAAGCAGACAAAATCGGGGCAGACTGGGTGGCTCAGTGGTTTAGCACCGCCTTCAGCCCAGGGCCTGATCCTGGAGACCTGGGATTGAGTCCCACGTCAGGCTTCCTGCATGGAGCCTGCTTCTCCCTCTGCCTGTGTCTCTGCCTCTTTTGCTCTTTGTCTCTCATGAATAAATAAATAAAATCTATAAAAATAAATAAATAAATAAATCAGACAAAATCCGAACCTTTAGGGTACTTTCATTATCTTTATCATGTGTAAGAAAAATATGACTTAATGGTAGACCTCTACTTCTGAAATTCACAATGTTAGGTTTTTACCACTCTGGTATGCTTTTCTTAAGACATTGTGACCTTAATAAGCTTTTAGTCATAGTCTCTCATGTCAGAAGCTAATTTAGACTCGGATAAATACCTTGAGCAGATTCTTTAATTTTAATAATTTATTAGAATACAAAGAGATGCATTATTGCTTCAGTATTTTGAAATATAATGGAAATGGAGTATAATGGTTAGAAGAATTAATTATGCTTCCTAGGTGTCTACTGTGTTTTAACTAGAAAATAATTTCTTTTGAATTCCTTTAAAGTGTGTCTCTACTCACCCAACCAAAATATCAAGTTGATTTTATAACAAGACAAGGAGATCATATAGTCTGCATTGCACTGTGTCACGTTAACTGAAACTAAACCAAATTTTATAGCAATATAAATCAATTTAGATTTAACCTCCTAAATAACTGTTTTATGACAGCTATAAAAGTAAGTAACATAGCTTAAAAATAACTATCAAAATTCAGAAAATAATGAGAATTCATCAGCATTTGCTCAAGATGAATATTTTGCTTCAAAACAAGTTGATTGGACTAAATTGGTCTACATTTTAGACATTTCTAAATATGTGTAATAATTTTCAAGCATTAATTCCAAATTATCATACTCACAGATGCTGCCACAGTAACAAGTAGAAGGGGTCGAGAATATGTTAGGGTTGGACAGAATATATAAAAAGAACTACAACCCTTAATATCCAGTTACTCTGTAACTGAGTATTCAGAATTTTATCTGACCTAATTATGAAAAGATTATAAAACCTGAGTTTGGGGATCCCTGGGTGGCTCAGAGTTTTAGCACTTGCCTTTGGACCACGGTGTGATCCTGAACCCCAGGATCGAGTCCTACATCCAGCTCCCTGCATGGAGCCTGCTTCTCCCTCTGCCTGTGTCTCTGCCTCTCCCTCGACCCCTCTCTGTGTCTCTCATGAATAAATAAATAAAATCTTTAAAAAATTAAATTATATTAAATTAAAACCTGAGTTTAAGTACTTAGATTTTCACTGAGCAAAATAGAGTAAGATTGGTAATCCACACTAAATTTATCCCATAGGAAATTCCAGAAATGGTTTCCATTAACAAGATAACCTCAATGTATATAAAAACTATGATTACTAAAAAAAAAAAAAAAAAAAAAAAAAAAAAAAAAACAGATGAAGTATAACCTGCATTCTCTAATTAAATATTTATCCAAACCTTTCCATTTACTAAAATTTAAATGTTCTGGGGCACCTGGGTGGCTCAGCTGGTTAAGCATCTGCCTTCAGCTCAGGTCATGATCCTGGGGTCCTGAGATCAAGTCCTACATGGGGCTCCCTGCTCAGCAGGGAGCCTGCCTCTCCCTCTCTCACTCCCCTTGCCTGTGCTCTCATGCTCTCTCTCTCTTTCTCTGTCAAACCAATCAATATTTTTAAAAAATAAATAAAATTAAAATGTTCAGTTACCTAAAAAAATTCTCTGTAAATTATAATCATTCCTCTTACTAAATTTTAAATGGGCAGTTACTTTAAAAAAAATCTCTAATAAAATTATGTTAAAAATCTGTGGAAAATACTTTTAAAACATTAACTATCCTCTTTTTTAGGGTATAAAATAGAAGAGGAAGAAAGCAAAAAAATTAAAAGTAACAAAACAGCTCTTGAATAAAGGGAATCTGAGCAAAGTTGGAGAGCACAGGCATTGATACTTAAAGGATAACAGTAAAGTAAGAAATGGAAAGATAAGAACATACAGGGTGTGATCCAAAGAGTGTGGCAGACAGGAATCTGAGACCAGGGTAATCCTAGTGTGTGTCTAAAAGAAAGAAACATTTTTCTAAACTCATACAAAAGTTCTGAAGGTTACATAAACAAGGAAAAGAATCTAATCTAGAGAAAAAGAATAGTTACCAGTTCAACTCTAGTTCTCTTGCCTAAACATCTCCATTTCTACTTTTTAACATAATAAATTTGCTAGCAGTTTTCCCAAAGAAAATATTATGTTAGATATAAAGAACAGTGACTCTCTGTCTTATCTTCCAATACTCGTAAGAAGATGAGCACTTCTTAGTAAGGAGAGACTCTCTGCCCCTACCTAGTGGTATCTAATGCATGATACAGGGAAAACTAAAATATTCCTCCCAAATCTTCAAACCAGCTGAAAGCTGATAAACAAATGGTCAATGATAAAACACAAATATAACTTTCAAAGCTATTCACAAAATAAACTACCACACTTAAAATAAATCAATGACAACGATGACTGAATAAAAGTATTCCATGGAATAAATAACAATACTCATTTGTAGCCACCACATTTTCTTCTCAATGAATCAGAAAAGTGTACTGGCTCTCATTAATATGAAGAAGAATATTAAGAGTAGCAAAAACATAATAATAAACCTAGGAACTCTATATACGTAACAGTTAGCTCCTGAAGACCAGATTTACTTTCTAATCCACATTTCTATAATAGACTGAATTAGTGTATTTAAATAAAATCTTAGATTTTGAACATACACAACATGGCTTAACCTCTTTTTAAATGGCCAGATTCAACATAGCAACACTCTTAAAAAGTAGTCAGAATAAAGCAAACTATCTCATGGTATTTAGTGTAAACATAGTAAAAAAAGGAAGCAAAGAAAAACTAAATTTGGCATTGGCAGTTTGGCTCTTTTGCTTCCTAAAGGAAATGATTTTGACAGGGTAACCATGTAAGTAAAGATTTCAGTGATACTTACTTCCTGGGCTGCAAAAGACAACATAATCTTGACATGTAAAGACTTCTCCACTTTGCATTAGATGCTCTTAGTATAAAAGATTTCTTATCTCAAAAGAGAAATCTATGATATTAACAAATAGAGAAGTTGAATCACTATGTTGTATACCTGAAACGAATGTAACATTGAATGTCAACTACACTAAAATTTAAGTGAAAAAATGATTATTTTCTGAAGTATTTATTTATTTATTTATTTATTTATTTATTTATTTATGAAAGAGCAAGAGCAGTGGTGGGAAGCAGGGAGTAAGGCGGGTGAAGAAGGAGAGGCAGACTCCCTTCTGAGCCGGGAGCCCAATGTGAGGGGTCAATCCCAGGACTCCAGGATCACAACCCAAGCAGAAGGCAGATGCTTAACTGACTGAGCCACCCAGGCACCCTTAGAAAAATAATAAATAAATAAAGAGAGAAATCTGAGAAAAACTTTTTCTTTTTTAACATTGATTGTAATTAGTGGCTGGAAAAAAATCCATTAGTACTTGGATAAAACTGATAAGGCTGATACTGAGGAGCTGTTAATTCTGGTTATGGGATGTTAAATTGCGTGCAAAGATTTCTTTAAAGTTCTCCACTGCACATCTGCAACACAGTTAATGTAATCTCATCCACTCAGAAGAAGAACCAGTCACTGAGGGAATAATGTATCACCATCACAAATTCACACCAGACTCCAAGGACTTTGCAGTGATTGTGAATGTAAAACCCCAGGCCACAGCAGTAGTGAAGCATTTAAGAAAGGTCTATATATAGATAAACTTTTAAAAGTTAATTTGAAAGCCAAGTGAACCCACAAAACTTCATATCATATTGGTATAGTTGTAGTGTGATTGCTTAACAGGAATTCTTCATAGCAAAACATGTGAAGATTGCCTCTGATTCACTACTCAGCTACTAAATCCCTTTATTAACATTGATAAAACTAGCAAACATTGGTTCATGTATCCTTTCTCTTGCTTCATTCCATGGCATGTCTGTCACTACTATATACTCCCATTTCCTCAAAACACCTCTTCCCTTAGATACTGAGATTCCAACCTAATCCAACAGACTCTTAAAACTTGAAATTCCTTAAGACTTGCCCTACACATTTTTCGTTATTTATGTGTTATTTACTCCCATGACTCCAAGCACCATCTATATAAGAACACTCAAATCTGCTCTCGACTTCAGACTACCATATTCTTTCCACATCTCCATTTGAATATCTTGCAGTTACCTAAAATTCAGCATGTTCAAAATTAAATCATCATCTCCCCCTGCTCCTCTTCAAATTTTTCTAAATGGCACAGTTATTCACTGAAACCAAAGTTTAAAAATTAGGCATGATCCCTAAAATTCAGTAAATGATTAGGTGCCATTAATCTATCCTCTTAAATATCTCTCCACTTTGACATCATGGTCACATCACTCTACTTTAGGCAGAGGCATAGCATGATAAAATGTTGATCAGTGGATGGAAAGTCTTCCCAGCATGATTTACAAAAGCAGTATCCTTTCTGTTAGTTATTCAAATTGTTATTTGAAGGTAATATCTCAAAGTATTTTTAAAGACCAGAATGAAAAGTCATAAGGATGGCAGTGTGAAAATCAGTCTGGGACATGTACAGAGGCCCTCCTAAGGCAGCCCCTTGTTCATGTGCCCACTCTTTCACCAGTCAAAGTCATCTTCCTGCCCTTAAGTCCCCCAATACTAGAACTTGGCTCTGCCTT
The DNA here is from genome assembly GCF_018345385.1 of Vulpes lagopus. Taxonomy (NCBI): domain Eukaryota; kingdom Metazoa; phylum Chordata; class Mammalia; order Carnivora; family Canidae; genus Vulpes; species Vulpes lagopus. The sequence goes on from NC_054844.1 coordinate 22,306,194, forward strand.
TAATTTTAGGTTACTGTGACCTCTCCCTGGACCACTAGTGCAGGCTACTCATATTATCTCCCTACTTCCAATCTTGTTTCCCCCACTACACCCTTTACCTCACATCTAAACACCAAAAAATGCAAATTCAATCACATCATACTTTTCCTTTGTCACCACAATTCTAAGCAAAGTCCAACATTTTTAACAAGCTTCCAGATCCCTTCCCAATCTAGTTCCTGTTTAACTTGTTCACTATTCTGTGTTATCCTGAAGTTCTCACCTGGTAGTTCCCTGATTTCATCATGCCTTCACTTCTGGGCTTTAAAAGCTGCTATCCCATGGCTTCCAGGTTTTGAGGGTAGGATCGATTTCTCTGGCTGCCTAGATTATGACCTTTTCCTCTTCTGCACCTTATACAGTCAAAACTTTTGCAGCAATCAACACTTTTACACTAAGGGTACTTTTAAAATGACTATATTCTCTTCTAGTCTGCATGATCCCTAGGGGCAGGTGATCAGAACTGTCCTATTCGGTGCAAAACTCCTAGCACTTAGCACAGTGCCTATCACACAGCAGGGACTTACTAAAGATTGTTGGATAAATGGAGTTGGCAGTTTCTTTATAATTCAGATTAATAGGAGCCATGGATAAGAGTTTTAAAGTGGTAATATATTAAATAGCTGAAAGGAAGATTCATTTAAAGTTAAACTAAAATTTGGACAGTAGGAAAATATATGCTGATTGTCTCGCAACGATATGTGGCATCTTCCTCTAACCTCTTGAATTTATATGCTGCTATGCCAGTACGATACACAGACTAATTTAAAAATCAAATAACAGACTCTAAGAAGTTGTAACAATCCCTGGATTAGTATAGGATGATAACTAAGGGATCTGCTATATTAAATCATGACAATAAAAGTAAAATCCCTCCATCTTTTCCTGGATTACATCCAGAGCTCAAATCAGAGAGCACTAAATGAATAATAATGAATGTATGCCTCTGTGAATGATTGAAGATTGAATCACATTTTAACTAGATTGTATTTATAAGTCCCTTTGGATGACATAATTACAATTCAAACCATACACTAATTAGCAGCAAACATCTATTTAATATTATTTAGTGGATTTAAAATATATTTTTTTATGTTTCTGAAAACAAGTAAGAGGAAGGACACTTTACCTAAACACAAGAATGTTAAGGATCTAAGTCAACAAATAAGTTGATGCTACCCTAGAAGCAAAACTAATCATATTTCAAAAATAAATAGTTGTATTTTATTTTTATGATAAATATAATGACTAAATATACTCATCTATAGAAGACACAGCAAGAAAATATAAAATACAGTTTTTATTATAGAATAACATTTTTAATAGCAAATTTATATTGTTTTCTATTTCCTATATTGCTTAGCAATTGTTCACAATTACTTTAAAATTCAGATAATTCTTCATCCGTTATATACCACAGTTAAATGTACCTTAATGGAATAGTTACCAAGAACCAAAACTTTCCCAACATTTTTTATTTTTAGATAGAATTCTATTTTGCCCCCACTTTGCCTGCCCGGTAAATACTCCTTTCATTGGGCTGAGCAGCTAATTTCATTTATGGTTTTTTTTTTTTTAATGTTGACCACTGTCTTCCAACTTTATTTTCCTTTAAGTTCTTATGATTTTTAAAGTTCCTAAGTGATGAAGAAATTAGGAAGAAAGCCCTAAAAATTCAGAATATAGTGGTTCGAAGATAAAATTATTACTATTATTATTAAAAATGTTTATTTATTCATGAGAGACACAGAGAGAGAGGCAGAGACATAGGCAGAGGGAGAAGCAGGCTCCCCCTGGGGAGCCCAATGACTTACTCAATCCCAGAACTTCACGATCATGCCCTGAGCCAAAGGCAGACACTCCACCAATGAGCCATCCAGGCATCCCAAAATTATTATTTTTTAAATAGGAGAATAATCGTGCTTGCTTCGACAGCACATATACTAATAAATTGGAGGATAATCAACTTTTAATATTGTATTTTCAGATAGTTCTAGTTAATTGAAGAATTCAGAAATAGCTCATATTTGTCATATCTATGCAGCACTTCATATGTGCTAGAGTTGGTTCCAACTGCTATGTGTATATATATGTATATAAATACATTTAATTCTCATAACAACCCTGAGAATTGGGTTTATGTCTACCCTTGTTTTACTGATGGGATGAAGTTACATGCTGGGTCAGAGGGTGAGGAACAGAAGGAGTTTGGGTTTGAACTCCATCAGTCTGGTTCTAGAGTCCATGCTCTATGTGGCTATGTTGTGCCAATTCTGCAAACGCCAGTAGTAGTAATTTTTGCATAGTTCACTAACAAAAATAGTCTTTTTAGGTTCTGATGTTCTTATGTATTCTAGTTTCTAACTTACAAATTACTAGTTTTCTTAAAAGTCATTTATAACATATTACTTTAGCACTCTGACCAAATTAACCCATAAAATATTATGTAATATACCATTTTTCCATATCTTGAAATATGAGAACTGCTGGCACAAAGCATGAAGAAAAATTTAAAAATCAGAGTTAAGTCAGTATGGCTGCAGATTATGGTATCAGAGAGCAGTAAGGCGTAAGGCAGGGGACACATTATAAAGAACTGAGGCCAGGTGTGACTTCCCGATTTTATCCATAGGTAATGATACCAAAAGTGATTCTCAGCATTGGCACGACAAAGTCAAATCCATGTTTTAGAAGGATCATAACTGAGGAAATATTGAATGTAAACTGGAGACAAGTTATTGGCAACGCTGTTATTGTTAGTCAGCAATGATATGGTCTAAGTTAAAGTATTTAGAATGAGGAAGGGGGAGAGACTGCACAAAATCAACATACAGATAAGTAGATGGATTTGATTTAGCAAATGGTAATACTGGGGTGAAGTAATAAATCATGGGGGAAATTATAGTAATAGCTAATATTACATAAATACCAATGTCCTGACATTGTTTTGATTTTCTACAAATAATTAGAGCCAATACAAGAATGATAATATAAGCCGTGGAAGGAAAAAAAAAAAAAAGGATGTATCATTATAAGCATTAGTTTTTGTTGTATACTATTCTAACATTAAACATCATTTAAATCTGCATTTTTAAATACCATCTGAAAACATTTAGTTCTTGAAAATACCAATAAATATTTGTAATTTTACCTATAATAAAATCAGCCAGCATTGACCAGTAATATATTGTCCCAGGAAGGCTTTGATACAACACACTAAAAATTTAAGATTGAATACATTTTTCTTGTTCGATTATAAAAACCACAATCATAGCAAATGATTCTATGAAAATGATATTTTCATAGCAAATTTTCTATGAAGAATTAGTTCAGTATGGTAGTATTTCCTGCTGTTTAACTATAGCAGCTACCAACAAACCACATTTAAAAATTAACCCATTCATTAATTCATGTATTCATTCAAGGAGATTGTGCCAGCAGTGTACTGGGTGTGAAAAGCTGTAGTAAGATCTTTGGGAAGCAACATGAGAGAGAAGGCATGATTGATTTCTGAAAGAAACTTAAAACCTAACTAAAGAGGGACGCCTGGGTGGCTCAGCAGTTGAGAATCTGTCTGTGACTCAGGGCCTGAGATCGAATCCCACATCGGGCTCCCTGTGTGGCGCCCGCTTCTCCTACTGCTTGTGTCTTTGCCTCTCTCTCTCTCTGTGTCTCTCATGAATAAATAAATAAAATCTTAAAAAAAGGAAAAAGACCCAAAAACCTAACTAAAAAAACTATGTACAGGTGAATCTCTAACAGTAGCAGCTAAATATGTCTATGAAAAACATTTTATTTTCACTGAAATTTCCTTTAGGCTATTCTCTCTTCTACCAGTTAGGACAAAATATAGGTCAGTACTTTATACTTTGTAACATTTGAACATTTTGGGTATTTTGTTTTGGAAGGGGTGTATTAGAAGGTTCTAAAATGGTACCTTCAAACTGGATGCTTGATTTGGGGGGGGGATCCTAAATTACATTAAAATTTGTGAATAAGTGCATTTGTGAAAAGAAGGTCCATAGATTTCACCGAAATTTCAATGAGTTTCATGACCCTCAATAGGTTAAAAACCACTATGTCTTTTATCTAAATAGGAAATTAATCTAAACCATGTTTTTCCAAAATGAGTGGAAGTAACTTTTCTTGTCTACTTTGTTATAATTTTTTCCAAATGTCTTCATGATTCTATTGCAGGATCAGGAGTGGAAGTGATAAAGCATCATCCAAAAAAGGCACCTTCCTAAAACTGCTAGTAAAATAGCTAGCCAGCCTTGAAATTTTTATTTGTAGAACTCAAGATTTTTATAAATCATTTATTCAAGGTTTTTGATGTCTAACTTAAAAAAAATAGTTTGCAACTCTAGGATCACTGCAAAATGAAATTTATTAAAAAAATTCAATCCAGGCACTAAATAAATAACAAAGTTTCTTTGCTTTTTAGGAGAACCTAAATTATATTTTTATATGTCACAATTTTCTGCAGCATCATAAAGTTCCATTTTGAAACCAGAGGTTCCATGTAGAATAGTTCTCATTGGCCTTCTGAAATAATCTGTGCGAATAGATAGAGGTATACAGTTAAGTGAGAAGATGATAAACAACATCTTCAGAAACAATAGAAATTCTGTGACTTCATTACTCTCTTGTGGAACATAGTAAGTAAAAATGACTGCATATTTCCAGGGAACTTACCTGTAAGTGGTGCAAATAAAATATTTAAGCTCCAGGGTCTGTAATCAGTACTCTGTATTGCCGAAAGTATTCTAGTTGTACCATAGAAGATGTAATACCACCCCACGCTACGCCTGACTCAAATCAGGATTAGGGATAGATGAGAACCTTATCCTCTTGCACTCAGTGATGATTAGCTGGAATTTGTCATCTGAAGACAACAGTTTTTACAGATCACTTACATATTTCAGACCCCAAATTCAGGACTGTCAATCTTGACCATTAGAAAACATAACTGTCTTAATAATCCAGGTAATTTTCATTTACTCTGACATAGAAAGTGAAACATTTCCAACACAATGATAGTCACAAACATCTTGACATTTTGAAGAAAACAAAGAGTCCCATTCAGCTTCCAAAGAATGAGTGAATAAGAGGGCATTTCATCTTCCCAAACTCCTTTTTTTTTTTTTCTTATTTCTCTAACACAATACACTTAGAAACAAAAGGCAGATTATTAAGTTTTCAAATGAAGCTACTTGTTCCTTTCCCCTCTCTGGATGCCTCACCCCTCCTCTCTGGTGCCCTTCAGCACATCTGGTAACCATGTGTGGTAGTGCTAATGAAGACTTTCCTGAGCGAGTTACAATTAGTTCCGACTGCCGTGGAGCTTTCCTGGGCAGTACCAAAGTCAAAGACAGGAATGGGGGTGCGGGAGAACCAATAACCCTGTCACTTCACAACACCCAATTCTCCCCTGCCCCCGGGACTCTCATCACCGTCACTCCAGAGGAATTTGTGAAAAGAGGTGTAAGCATATACTTTCAGAGCTCCCTCCCTCTTCTTATCCAAGAGCAGCATTTCACCCAACTTGATTGAATGAGACAGGCAGGCAACAGGACTTCTATGATCCTTGGAACAATAGAGAATTGTTAAATAGATGCCCTTTCCCCTCTTGGTCGGTGTAGTAGACTTATCTAACAATTTTATCGCCTTTAATAGAATAAATTTGTGCGATTTACTATTTGATGGATTAGAAGGCACTGCGGAAGCAAATGTACTGTATACAATTAGGCTGTCTTGAAAACGCACACTTTTGTTTACTGTAGGCCTCTTCCCCCCTTCTCAATCAAGCTACTAATAGAGCTGTTTTAAGTTTCAACAAGGACCATATTAACTGCGGGTCTCCACATGAAACAGAATGCAAAACCCCAGCGTCTCCTGACGATGTAAGCTCAAAGTATCCAAAATCCTGTTTTATATTTCTGTCTCAAATCACCGTTATTTCTTTTCAATGCTTTTTTTTTCCCTGTACCTAGCAAATTCTGAGTCCTCAATACATGCTATCTGATGGCATGGATAGGCACTGTGAACGATTCTAAGTGACTCTAGGGGTAGAAAACTTAATATAATTATTTTTGGCAACTTGCACCATCTTACCCTAACGGAATATACTTTTTAATTTCACTCACTCTGGTCTTAGTACATGCACCTACTCTGTAAATGTTACCAATGATAACAACCACACTTTACATTTCAGCCTGCCCTACACTCACATACACACAGTTGGAAGGTGAACCCCATAACTATTCACAGTTACAAATAAACATTTAAAAATAAAATTCAAAATCAGAAAAAAAACTGGCTTTCCTAATAGATTATTTGAAGGTATTACAATGTATAAAGTAAACAAAGTAGCATCCTTAAAACAAAGAAATATAGTAATATAAAAATAACATAAAGGGAAGATACAGGGACATTTCTTTTTCTCCTTTCCTCAAAGCCAAACACAAATGATATCACATCCAGGAACAGTGACCATAAATAAAATCAAGTGTATTAGACTTTTAAACAATTAATCAATTAAACACAGTCCTTCAACATATCTGGCCCTTACATGTAAATAATTTCTTAATAAAAGAAAAAAAAGCATCTCTCCCACTATATATAATTGAAAATACTTTACACAACTAAAATTTCTACAACTACCCACCTTCCTGCTTTCCCCTCATTCATTACAAAATGTGAATGGTTTAACTGGACAGTGCCAAATCCTCAGACTAGAGAAAGTTTTGCCCTGACCTGGCCAGCTGTTTTGCTTCCATCCCTAGGTAGTTCTCCTTCAGAATCGATCTCTGTGTCTTTCAGAAGTGATCAACTAGAACAAAGCAAAACTATCTGCACGTCGTTTGTAAGGTTTTTTATTTTTTATTTTTTAATTTTTATTTTATTTTATTTTTGTCCATACTAGAACTCTAGAAGAAGGGAAAAAAATCACACACGCACAGACAGAGAAATTGTTTAAACCGTACTGATGAAAATATTGAGATTTATCTATGTTTCAAAATAACAGGATTCTAAAACTCAGAATAAGTTAGCAACACCAAAACTGTATTATAGAATGACGTGTTTTTCACCATTAATTTTTTCTTTATTTTTATGAATAGGAAGTTGACTTTACTCACAATAATGACAGTTAATGACAACTCAGTGAGTCACTGCCTCCTGGGCCTTAAGGAGGAGTAGGTTCATTTATAAGTGATAATTAATGCCATTAAACATTCCAACACTACACTTAGTTAACAGCTTTTGGCATTCAAACTCTTAAATGCTTCTACTGTACCTTACCAAATAATTAAATACTGTGAAGGTACAAAGGGTTAATCTACAAAGGTAACTGACTGGGACAACTCTGCTATGTGTCTTGAGAATAGCATCAGTCCATAATTTTTTATGTTGACCAGTCACCTTTAAATGTGAGCATTATGTTTTAACCTAGCTGCATAATAAGCTGCCTATAAATTCAATACACATTAAGCTGGGCCCCTATTTTAGTTGACATCAACACTCAGTCCTTGGGTTGATAACGTTTGCTCAACAATCTGAGGCTGCCGTGGCAAGTCAGACTTCTAGATGTGACTTGAATGCATTTTTATAAACTGTAGATTCAGTGATTTATATCATGATCATAGGCCTTCTCTCAATATTTCAGGAAGGTGCTTAGAGGTAAACCAGAGTAATATTGGATAACAATCTTAAAAGTTACTTAATATTGGTAAACATGTAAAAGGATCTGATTTCCAGATAATAAAGGATTATTGTAGTGTATGTACAGATGTTTAAATTAACATACACATTCCATTCTTATCTTTCTTAAATTCAGCAGAATAACTGTAAGTCTTCACAAGGCATGTTATCAATGTAAAAGCAATAAAAAAGTCACCCTCTTGTGAATTACTATTTACAGTATTTCACAAGAATGGCATTCACACCCTCCAAATGAACAAGGTTGTCTCTTTAAATTGAAGGACACTGCCTGCACTCTTCATCAGTTAGCATTAGCAACGTGGGGGAGGGGAAGGGAGAAAATAACAAACCATTTTTCTATCATTTGAACTCTCTTTGACCCTTGCAAGCTATTCAAGTATGCACTTAAGACAATTCAAATAAATAACACATATACACATAGAGGGAGCAGATATATAGATAGCAAAAGAGTGAATCCTGATAAAGTAGATAGGTTGATACCTAGAAATTAACCACCTTGAAGCCTGTTGTCTTGGCATTATCATTGATAGCACAAGAGGAATTCCCTTATAAAAATGATAATAACATTTTATGACTTTAATCAATAATTATGGGAACCAGGGTATAAATTCGCTGTGAATCAACGAGAGCTAAAAGAGCCAAGTGATTTAAGAAAAGGAGAGAGCCGCCTTGTCCCCACATTGACTGAAAAAAATTTTGTTCCTCTACTGGGGGAGTGTCAAAGAGACTGGCAAATATAAAATGCAGTGAGAAGTATATGATGAAATATATCATTTAAGTGATATTTAGCTTAAAAAGTTCAAAATATTCCAGTCAAACTTATTTCTATTCCAAAAGTTAAATATAATTTTTGAAGAAAATGTTATATTCCACAAATTGCACTTGTACATATCTATGTTTACAAGAATTATTTCTTCATTTTTACTAAAATATTTCCTCAAACAGAGACTAATTGGTGTCTGCTTAGCAATTGCCAGCATTCCTTCTCTATTTAGTGGCACTATGTACTACAGTTTTAAACATACACTTAATGATACTTACTCCTAGGTCTACTTCATTTTTAAACACAAAATACTAATAAAAGCAGTAATCTAAACTTGGCAGGTAAATGCATCAGGAATCATGCATGATGATCCTAAACATTTTTATTAGGAAGCTTTCTAAAGTCACTCATTCCTTTTTCCCCAAAAAGAGATACAAAAGGAGAAAAAGGTAAAAATGGACATTTAAACATAACAAAACTGTCCTGTATATTTTCTTAATGTTTAGCGAATTTTAGTTATACAGTTTCTAGAAGCAAAAACAAAACCCTACCAAAATTAACAGAGGAAGATAGAGATAAATGAGTCACCAAATAAACCTTTCTTTCAGCCAGAACCCATGTGGATGTGGAGGTTTCTTCAGAGCAAAACATGTGCCTTGAGTTCCCAGGAATCTGTATGATAGCAGGGAGGAGGAATTCAGTGGTCCTGAATATTTATCCCACCCAGGCTTTCCTGTTACCTTGTGGAACAGTGACAATACCAACTCTAGAAACCCCGGGGGTCAAGAGGGAATTGCTCTGTTGTGATTCCCAGTGACCCATAGAGCATGATTTCACCACAATCCCGTGACATGTGACTGGGTTTGGGGAGTTCCAATGTCAGCTCCAAAAACCCTAAGGAGGGCTCTTCCTTTTGTGAAACAAATTAATTGCACAACCAAATATTGCCACATTGTTGAGGCCTATTGACATAATGGAAACTTCAACCCCCACTTTGCTTTGTGTTTTTCCCAAAGAGTAAAAAGAGACCCAGGTAGAGCCCCATATAATTCAAATAAAAGAAGAGAAAAAAGAAGTTGTTGGGTTTTTTTTCATTATTCGTAGTGGGAAATTACAAACTTTAGATTTAAAGTTCAACAGAGAATATTTCCACTCTGTACTATTCACTCTTAAGTGGTATGTGAGAGAGAATGAATGGAAATCAGTTTGTCCGCTACTTCTAAGTCTTCTAAGCTGTAATACTTTCATCAATATTTACAGTGCCTCAGCTCTGTTTACAGATGTGTAATCACATTGGGCTCAACCAAGTTGCAGAGCTCCCTGTGATCTTCATGTGGACATCTCAATTAAAAATTACAAATTAATATTCTCACAATTTTCACTGCTTTTGAAAACTAGTTTATTTACTATAATTCAGTCTGATTCCTAGCATCAAAATCAGAAAAACTTACCTGTATTTATTGCATAGGCTATCCAATCATGGTTTTACTGGGAAAGAGACTTCAGGAGCTCTTCCTCTTTCCCATACCCATAGCAGGATAAAATATAATTTCTAATGGTAAATAGTAAAGTCAAAAAATATGAGCAATCATGGAAACTGTGACTTTTCCCAACACGTATGAGTCACTTACATCCCCAGAAGTAATAAAGCCTCCCGAAAAAAAATAGAGATTCAAAAGAGATGATGATTTGATGGTTTTTCCTGTGTTTAAGTCAGATTGACTATGACTAAATAATTTCTCAATTGCTAGACTAAAACAAGCCAAAGCAAATAGCTTTTAAAACTTTAAAGTATATTGTGTAGTGGTGACTGTTCAAGGTCTCACTAAAGTCAACACTGGAGAGATAATACACAGATGAGTTAGATGCAGAGGGCTATTCTTAATTCATTGATTATAGAAACAAACAAAAAGCCCTCTGCAGCATTGTTGCAACCAGAAAAGTAAATGTAAAATAACATATTCTCACTTGTACATTAACAAATCTGACATGGTACAATTTAATAATAAAAGGGAAAACATATATACTTAAGATAGTTAAAGCCCAAATGATTGCAAAAATGGTAAAATATTTCTCCAGGTACAAGGGCCATTGAATAATCTCAGCATTTTCAGGACACTTGGGTGGCTCAGTGGTTGAGCAACTGCCTTTGGCTCAGATTGTGATCCTGGAGTCCTGGAATTGAGTCCCACATCAGGCTTCCAGAGGGACCCTGCTTCTCACTCTGCCTATGTCTCTGCCTCTCTCTGTGTGTCTTTCATGAATAAAGAAAATCTTTAAAAAAAAAAGAAAAAAGAAAAAAATTTTCAGTATTTTCAGATCAATAAATATTTTATCCAAATCCCACAATATAAACATATTAATTTCCCCTACTCATTTGAAATCTTTCATAATTTTTCTAATGGCATAAATACAAGAGGGATAACATATTAAATATATTAAATTAAAAACTTCACCAAGGAAAAGCCATTCATTTAATCAAGAAAGTCTTATCAATTGCCTATTGTGTCTAATCAGAAGTGGCTCAGTCCTGCAGGAAGCTAAACTACACAGATACAATAGAAGCAAACACTTGTTTCCTAAACTTGCTGATATTAATCTTATGAAAACTTAGGTATGCACATCATCTTTTTTTTTTAAGATTTTATTTATTCATTCATGAGAGACACACAGAGAGAGAGAGGCAGAGACACAGGCAGAGGGAGAAGCAGGCTCCATGCAGGGAGCCTGACAAGGGACTGGATCCGGGGACTCCAGGACCACACCCTGGGCTGAAGGCAGGCGCCAAACCGCTGAGCCACCCTGGGATTTCCTCTTTTTTTTTTTTTTTTCAATTAAAAAATTAAATCCTGCCAATGTGATCAGAGAGGCTAATCTAATGCATTGTCCTAGTTCATGTTAGCACTATTTTCGAAGGAAGATGGGACATAATTTTGTATCATGTATGTATAAAACCTAGCTCTGTGATGAATATATAATGTGTGCTTAATATACAATTATGGATATATTGTGAAATAAATGTGAAAGACCAGCCTGTAGGAAAAATCTAAATATTCTAAATATTATTTCTTCAGCAGTTAGACAAATGAAGAGAAATTAGAGTTGAAAATATCCTGGTCCTAACTTCCTCACTGTGTGACCTTACACAAATTGCTTAACATCCCTGAGTCTTCTCTTTATAAATTATAAAATGGCTGTGATAAAATTAAGTAGATGATTACAGATTTACCATACATAAATTCCTAACAAATACTTACACATGGTAGATAGGAATTAATTGTAGCAACGCTGTTATTATATTGTCATAAGACACTATGTACCCTTGATTGTTCATAATCTACATGAATTTCCTCTGATAATTGAAAAACCATAATTGTTTTCAACATTTTTCTATAAATATTAAGTATTTGCCTGAGCTGTATGTCTGCAATGCTTATTAAAATTAATTGGAACACTTTGTGATGGGGAGGAGAAACTTTGTAAAGAACTCCAAGCATTTAATACATTAAGTATCATTCTAAATTAAATATATTTCCCCATTATCCATAATCAAAATATATTAATATTTCTTAAACTAGAAAATCTGTACATCTAGGAAAACTTATTTATCTACAAAGGGACCAGAGATACTTGAGCTGAACAATTCAAAAGATCAGTTTTGATGGTCCTCAGGGAATAATAGAGGAGCATCCCCATCCTCTGAATGCTATAAAAGAGTTTTGCATATCATAAGACTCACCAAACACTTGTTAATTGAGTGAGACCTATCTAAGGTATGTGCACGCTTTCAGTCTCTCCATCTTAAAAACATCTGTCAAGAAGAAAATATTGAAATTACAAGCTCCAGAGTACTGCTTACTAGTGATATCATGTGCAAGAAAAGAGACAAATTACTGGATTCAGAAGGCAGAGAGAGGAATCAGTTTGGGGCTTAAGTAATACTGTCAGTTATAAGAATTTTATGAGGACATTAAAGTATTTGGAGTTCCTTTGATTAAAGACCATATCTATAGTACCATAACTACATATGTTAAAGTCCTTAAACCATTCATGTGCTCTATTTGTCAAAACTGGCTTCCTCTTATGAATTATAAAAGAAAAAACAAAAAAAAAAAACTTTCCAAACTGTTCCCATGACAGGAGCCTACTGATGAGTAAAATATTGAAAGATATTTATAAAACTATAAAAATTAAAACACAAGTGAAACAAAAAATTGCTACTCATGCTCAGAAAACATCCAGACACCTCAGTGAAAGTTAGAAAAGACCATTACATAACAGTTTTTGTACGTGGCTATAAAGAAATAATCAGTAACTCCTAAAAAAATATAACCTCTAAATCTCGAATGTTCTTGGAATATATGAAAAACTAATACATTTAGGTAAGACTTATTTTATTTAATATATTGGTTAATAATAAGTTATAACTGTTGTTTTATTTTTTTTTATAACTGTTGTTTTAAACTGCATTTTAAAATGAAGATTAAGCACATGTTAAATAATACTAGGTCCTCTCGTAAAAGCCCCAAATCAATTATTAAAGCTGTTTGTTTGCTTAATGTCCTGCATGCACAAGACACAGTACTATTTTAACTGTATTCTAAAGTGATTAACCAAGACTGCATTTAACTATTTTTATTATGTACTCAAATATCATGGAAATAATGAATGTACAGCTGGATAAACATAGTATTTTCCTTATAAAAATGAAAACTAAGGACACATATAAGGCATATAAACAAAGAACACAAGTTGTAGGAAGCCTTGGTATTATCGTTGGTTCTAATGATTATGCATTAACTTTAGCATAATAATATCAGTATGTATCTTTAATGTATTTTGTATGCAAGGTAGTAATAGAGCATCAAAAATTGATAAAACAGATTTTCTAATATTTTTCCTAATCTGGAATCTGTCTTGAATATATTGCCTGATATTCTTGGTAGAATCTAGAGGCTCAAAAATATATCAAGTGTGCTATGCTAACAAAATGTGGAAATGTTTCTTCTTGACCAAGCTATTGATCTATTCTGAAGTGTGACTGACTGGAACCTCTTAGAGTTTCTATAAATAATGTAATTACAATGTTCTCCATATTCATAAAAATGATTCACCCTTTAAAAAAAAACTATACTAGCTATGCCATTTGTGTCAATGATAGCCAGCAGCAATGAATTCTATAGTTAAGCTGTTTGTTGCAATAAAAAATTACCTCCTTCTAGCTTTCGATCATATTTGATTTCATTGGGTATTTCCTCATGAAGAAAGGTAAAGAAATCCACCAATAGATATGTATTTTTCATTCATTATAATCTTTGATCCAAGAAGAGAATATTTTTTTTATTTGAGCTTTATCTTTTACTCATGATTATAATACAAGGCTGCTGTTTGAAATTCTTTATTTTTCAAAGATTTCATTTTCTGTATTTGTGAAGCACATAGAACCTTCAGCAAACCAGTTTCTTATTTAATGCATTATCTAATATTTATCACAGTTTAATCGTCATATCCTAAATATAGGTATTAGTAGAGGAGAGATAGCATAGATAACACCATGTTGAGGCATATAAAAATAATTGGTACTGCTCCCTACCAGTGCCAAAACGGTCTTAGGTTCACACCCTGTTGCAAACTACCTAAAGAAGAGATGAATTGTTTCCACAGACTTTCTGGTTCATAAATTTCCTCTGGAAAGGAAGCAATTGTTTTTGTTTAAAGGAAACATCCTGGGTTAGATTAAGCAAAAGTCCCATTTTCTGTCAACAAAAGACAAAGCAGAGAGGTAAAAAGGTCAATAAATATTGGAAAGCAAAAATCTAGCCAGTATTTATCAGGTACCTGTTTGTGCAACTATTAAGGACATCAGGAAACAAAGTATCTGATGTCTGAGTTAATTTTCTCATTGTGTTCAAATATTTTGTATTCTGCATAGGCATCATATGCTAACAGATTACTAAACATATAATAAATACAAAAGCCTGCCTTTTAAAATAAAGTTCAAAGTCCATAAAAGGCATATTTCTAATTCAAATTAAACCACAACAGAACTGGAACAATCTTTTGCTCCACCCACAGATGCTAAACAGCCTAACAGATTTTTCTCACTGAATTTCTACAAGGAGTTAAGGCAAGGGTCCCCCAAGTCCACTATTTCTGTGTTTTATACATTCTTTTTGTTTGTTTGTTTTGTTTTGTTTTTTACATTCTAACAATGTACAAGTTTCCTCACACAATCATTCATTGCCCAACCAAAACCGTTCCTCATCTACATGTTTTCTTCTTTGTGGATATGGAAAATTTTACCGAATTCCTCACAAAAACATAAATGTGAGCAATAGTTACCTCCTGAACTTCGACTAGTATTTCTTAGAAGTGGAGGAGAAGAATATATATTTCCTATTTTCCTAATATTTCCATTAGTAATAGTAACAGAATAAATTGAATTATATAATATTTAAAGTGAAAAGGTCCTTCACGGTCATTTTTAATTTGACCTTAAAACAAAGCGTATACATGTTTCATAGGATTAGGATAAAGATTTGAGCACCTGGGTGGTGCAGTCAGTTAAGCATCTACCTTCAGTTCAGGTCATAACCTGAGCTCAGGGACCTAGGATCAAGCCCTGCATAGAACTCCCTGCTCTGTGGGGAGTCTGCTTCTCCTTCTGCCTGCTGCTCCCTCTGCTTGTGCCCTCTTTCTCTCTCTCTCTCAAATAAATAAAATCTTTAAAAAGAATTAGGATAAAGAGTAAATGAGTTATTTCATGCTAAATACATGGAAACAAGTGTTACTAGGCCTTCTATAGTAAGCAAATACATTATCTATTATATCATTATTGTTGATATTTTATTAAAAGAATAATCATGGCCTTCAATAGTATAATTTGCCTTGGACCCTCCATGGTCTGCATATTACACATATAAAATGTATGTGCGTGCCTGTGATTGATACGTATGTGCACACTATATTCATCCATTCATTTGATAGTAACATATTGAGTAATTTCCATTGGCCAGGAACAATGACAAGTATTAGAACACAGAGAGGGAGAATACAGCTCTCTACTCCAAAAACTTAGTGTAGCAGCTAAGTATGATACTATTGCATCTCCTAGGTAAGTTTAATGTAATATGTTATGTACAACAATTGAATTATACACAGTGTATACTGAGACAAAATACTGCTATCTTAGTCTAGAAGATGTAAAAGGATCAGAGAAGAGTACATATTAAGACTTTTATGCTTCTTAGAAGCATTTGCACAATGAGGCATGCTCTCTTTCTTAAGTATGTATGTCCATTGTCATTACAGCACTAAGTGTTCACAGTCTTTGGGTGCACAATCTTAAAGAACGTTTGCATCTCCACATGATAACTTCTAAATGTTTGATTCAGAAGGTATTTATCTTATTGAGTTAAAAAAAAAGTCCTATCTCCAAATACAGACTAATATTCGTCTTTGAGAACTTTTCTGTCCTCCTCAGAATTTCTACACAGTATATGCTGTAACAAATTGGACCTAAAATCCTTGATTGTGTGTCAGCTAGGAGACTATCCTGTCACTCATTGGAGTGCTTAACATGTGGTAGCACTCAATAATGAGCATTTATTGAAGGAACAAATGAATGAATGAACTCTGCATCCCTTACTATCTTGGAAGAGCTTTGGACAAAAGTGAAATAGTCAGCATTGTTAATGAATGTAGCATGTTCTCACTATTTTTTTTCCTATATTTTTTCTGGGTCTGACATGAGCATTCAGAAGTCTCATTGTGCTTCTGAAACAAATAATGATTTCAAAAGAATCTGAGCAGGACTTGCAAACAACTAAGATTAGTAAAATGTCATGCTGGTGGAGTATGGCTGTGTATTCAGGGAAGCATAGTAATTAAGGGAGTAGACTCTGGACCCCCCACTGTTTGGGTTCAGATCAAGGATCTATCACTCACTAGCCATGTGACTTCAAGTAAGTTACTTCACCTCTCAAGCTTCTCAATTATAAAATAAGAGTATAACAATGCCTCCTCTTAGAGTTGTTTTAAGGATTAAAAGGATTAAATATTTGAAATAACTTTAAACAGCACGAGCAGGCACTCTATTGGTGTTTGTTTAATAAATCAGCTGTCATTCAAAAAGCAACTTTCTTAAAGATGGGCACAGTGATAACCACTATGTAAGTCTGTTGAATTGAATATGGGAATTCCTTCCCATGGCTATTTGCAAATTCCAATGTGCAGTTACTCACAAGTAGTCACTCACAAATCGATACATACGGTTTTCATTCTAAAGCTGATTTGGTCAAAAGTGGCAGCCACACAGGTGTGTTTCCAAGTTTATGGAACTCCCAGTCCGTGCAAGGAAACCCCTCCCATGTTTCAGCGTTGTCATCAAGATTCCCACTCAAGCAATTCAAATATGTCTTTTCTGTGGCCAGGGAATTGCACAGAACCCCCTCCGTTTTATGTTTTGGTTTATCCCATAGCTATTATGTGTTTTCTGTCACTCTGACTGGTTTTGGTTTTGTTGTCTATATTCAAAGGAGGCCTGTGGTTGTGTCTATCCCAAGCGTCTGTGTTTCGAGTTGTGGTGGTTTGGCCCCCTCTCTCTCATCATTGCTTTTGGCTTGGTCCCTTGACAGGAAATGAGAGATTTATTTTATCTGGCTTGAACTACATTGTTCCTTCCTGACTACTGGTGTTACTTCACTCTAAATAACATGACTTTGTGCTCACAGTCTGCCCAAGGTCAAAGCCTGAGGGTAATAGACACATTTAAGAGCAGAGGAGGAAAATATAACCAGAGGGGAGGAGTGGGCAAGAAGAGAATTAAAAAAAAATAATAATAGTAGTAGTGATGTAAAAGTTACTCTTGCAGTGGGTTTAAGTTTTCTGGCGGGTTTGAAATGAAATATGTTCTGAAGAGCTGAAAGGGGAACCAGTACACCCCTTCCAGATGTTATCAATTTAAAATGACACTATGAAGTAATCTAGGCTTAAAATTCAAATTTAGTTTTAAAAGAAAGCATAAGTTGTCTGGGAGAAGGGTTTACAAAGCTTATTAATACTTGTGATATCATAATGGTAGTGTGTTTTTAATAATTTAATTTGGAATAATTACCAGAATTCAAATATTCCTCTTTGGCTTAACACAAAAATATAGAAGAATGGTGATAGTGCATACAATTAATAAAATCAAATTCATTATTAATAAAAGAAACTTAATGATACCTAAATTTGAAGCCAGAAAAAGGTTTAAAATTTTCTCTTAAAAAAAGGCTTAAAATTTTCTCTTAATTTAAACATAAACAAGAATATATCTGGATGACGTCTCCTAACTCATTTACATCCGCCCACGCTGCCACCCTCCCACACCCCTCACCCTCCATCCTTCCCCACCCCCACCTTTGGAAGTGTGAATAAAACTTTCTTGGTTTTTTCAAATACCTCTCGAGTTTCAAAGGGTCAGCAGGATGGCCACCCAAAGACATGGTAAAAGAAAACATCTTGGTTTTACTGTGGTCACACCATTTATGCTGAGCTACATCTTTCTAGGTTAGTTAAAGATTGGGGAACAGGGAGAAACTGGCTAAACTAGATACATATTTTTTTCTCTTCTTTTAACCGATTATCACGCTCTTTAATAATATTTTGGACTCAGGAAAATAAATTTAATGGAAACGGACTTTAAATGAGGCAAAAAGCATTTAGGTTATATGTAAGGCTGGATTTTGTGCACGCAGAAAATTATTTCACATGGGTATTCCATTTTGGGGAAGATGATGTAATTCACTTTGCTAATGATTTTTCAACACTCATATCATTCTGTGTGCTGTAATCATGGCTTATGCTCAAGTAAGAGGACATCCCTAATGACATCTTAAAGATTTCAGATGTTTGTGACTTATAACACCTCCTTTAGGAAGCCCTACTCATCTCTATGGAACTAACCAGACATCACTACAAGGGCCCAGTACTGAAAATCATAAATTATTTGCTTTTTTATACAAATGCTTCACATTGGAACTCTGACTAAATATTATCCTCAGAACATCTTAATCTTACACAATATTATATGTCAACTATACCTCAGTTAAAACAAAACAACCAAAAAAAAAAAAAAAAAAAAAACAACCACAAAAACAAATTATTCCTTAGAATCATACTTCCTTCTCATCTTAATTCCTTATGAGATGGTCTACATGTGAAATAAGCACCTAAATATAAAACAGGTAAACACAACTACCTAAATATTTCAACACAAATCTCATTTTTTTTCAAAGATTTTACTTATTTGAGAAAGAGAGAGAGAGAGAGAGAGAGAGAACAAGAGAGTACAAGCATCAGGGAGGGTCAGAGGGAGAGGGAGAGGGAGACACAGACTCCTCATCCCAGAATTCCGAGCATTAAGGCAGATGCTTAACCAATTGAGCCACCCAGATGCCCCAAAGTCTCATTTTTTAACACCAAGTTCTTAAAAGCTACAGCAATGTTTTGTACATATTGTTTTTAATGTTTTCTGATTATTAAATCATAAATATAATCCTAAAAAATAAACATAAAATGTGATTCCTTTGTCCACCGTGCCTTTAAATCAGCCAAGAAGGGCCTCATCTGAACACCTAAATCATCCCCAAAAGTTTTTTTCTTAAGCCTCTCCCTATACCTCAGGTACACATAAGGAAAAATAACAAAGTATTAATAGAAATAACATTTATTAGAAATTTACTATTTTCAACACTGTGCTAGCTGCTTTCTGATACACCATCACATTCCATGAATGCAAACTCCAGGTAAAATTAATATTATCCTCATTTCATAGGTGATAGAATAACATTTAATATATATTGAGAAATATGCCGAAGTTCATAGAGTTTATAAGTGGTGAAATTAGGATTAAAATTTAGGTGTGTCTAATCCAAAAATCCATGTGCTTTCATTATTCTGAAGTAGGAACTAAAATCTGGATTACAGGAATTTACTGTATCTAGAGTCCAGCTGTGTATCTCACCTATACAAATAAGCAGTTAGAAACAAAAACTGTTTTTGCATTCTTCAAAAGGATAAATATAGAGTTACCATCTAAGTTAGCAATTCCACTCGTAGGTATATACCCAGAAGAAATAAAACATATATACTCACACAAAAATTTGTACCCAAATGCTCATAGCCACATTATGGCTACAAAAAGTAAAAACAATCTAATGTCCATTAACTGATAAAGGAATAAATACACTGTGGTATATCCATATAATGAAATATTATTTGGCAACAAAAAGACATAAAATATTGAAACATGACATGGATAAACCTTGAAAACATTATGCTCAAACAAAAGAAGCCAGACACAAAAGATCACACATTACATGATTTAAATTCCATTTGGATGGAACTTAAATGCCCAGCAACTCTATAGAGACAAAGTAGATTAGCGGTTACCTATGACAAGTGGGCTTGGGTGGGGGGAGGGGGGGAAGATAGGAGAAATAACCGCTAATCAGTATGAGATTTCTCTCTTGGGCAATGAAAATGTTCAAAATTGATGGTGGTGATGTTTATACAACCCTGAATGTACTAAAAATAACTGAATTATATACTTTAAATGGATAAAGTATTATGTAAATGTATCTTAAAACTCCTACTTTAAAAAAAAAAAGAGTTATGTAAGAGTTTGCATCCATATCATCAGATGAAATAGGCAGCACATTTCCTAATAAGCAGAGAAAGAACTGAACAAATCAAGGTACTGGAACAGACAAAAGTTGGTTATCGTCTATCATTTTCCCTACATATCAGCAAAGCTTGGGTCTGCTAGATCCAGGCCAACCTCTGAATCACTGAGTTGGAAAGACCTCCCTCTTTGGCCAAGTATACTTTCTGACCAAAGCTTGCTGGAAGAAGTTAGAACCACACTCTGGTAGTTTATTTACCCAATGCTAAACCGCTTGTTTGACATTTTTCTCAAAACTGACCAGTGATTTGAGTATTGTGTAGACAACCACAAAGAACAACCGAAACAGTGGGAAAGTATTGTTTAAAAGTATTTACTGTTTTATTAACACTTCAAGAGTAGAATTTCCTGCTTCCACCCAGATTTAGTTCTTCACATTCCAATGTGAGGTTGCCCAATTGTCAAATTTGTCAATATAATTTTTAGTCCTACAGCCCATCATTAGATGACAGAAAAACATCATGTTGTGGCAAAGAATCAGTAGGTAGTAATCAAGTGTCCTCTGCTGTTGACATTTCCTGACCCTCCATAGATTTTTTTTTGGGGGGGGTGGGGGTGAATCCTAGACTACCAGGCTTGCTAAGGTCAAGCTTTCTGGAGAAAATGCAACATTTTATCCTAATAACTTCAGATATTTATACCTTAAAAGTTACTCAGTTGAAGTTGCATTCAAATTAAACACCATTGCTACAGTGTTTCTGTTGTGATTGTCGGAGGGAAGTGGAGCCAGTGCAATTTGTCCATGTTTTACAAATCACCATCTGGCAGGGATATGGCAACATGTGAAATCTTCACAGGACTCTTGTTTTTCTACTATCTGCTGGATAACTAAGGAGATCACCAGACTGCTGGGATGCCTGCCAGATGGTAAGCAGGTATGTTTATGAGTTTAAGATTCTTATTTTCTTTCAATGCTTTCACATGCTGTGGGCGCAGAGGCATAAAAGTGAAAGGGAGAAAGAAAACGGGAATGGATAAGTAAGTGACTGTATATGATCATTACAAATGTCTTTGAAGTTTCTTGAAACGTGAATTTTCCCAAGTCTACGTTGAATTATTTTCTGCCAAGTAGAAAAATCACCAGTCATATGGTCACAGGATTTTTAAAAAATGCTACGTTTTTCATTTTTGTACAAATAAGCAGGTGTAGAGTTTCTTCAATCCTGTTGAGTAGGCATGCATTACCCAAAGGATCATGAGCATCATCAACAAACATTTGAGAAGTGTATACCCTATACATGGTACTGAGCCGGCCTGAAATTTCAGCAAAATAAAAGTGAAGGTCTGTTTTATTTTATTTTGATTACCGAAATGGACTAATGCAGACAAAGAATACCTACCTAGCAGAGTCATAACAAAACATCCTCTAAGAATAGAAGATTTACAGTGTTAAATCTGAGAAGTAAGTGGTAATCATTAGAGTGAAAAGAAAAGCACATCTTAAAAAACTTGACAGATAAGTGAATATCACAAAAGAGGTAATGTTTGATATACAGAGAAGTACAGTTCTTTAACTTAGATTTGAATGCCTGCTCAGGGATATACCAACATGACCCAAGGCAAGTTTCTGAAATTCTCCAAGATTCAATAAGCTCATATATAAAAAATGGTGATAACAGTTCTACCTTTTATGATTATAGAAAGATTAGAAACATAAAAATTGCAAACTGTCAGCAAGTATATAGTTGCTCAATAAATGAAGCTATTATCATTATTACTGATATTATCATCACCTACTGAGGGCTTCTTCTTGATCAAATCCCAAGATTATTTGCTTACATGAATTACAAAAATATATACCTAATCCAATATATTTGTATATTTAGATACACATAAGGTCTATGTGCCATCGTGCACTTGTATGCAAATATGTACAAATACAGGTATATATGCCTAATAGTAGATATATTGTCCAAAAAATAGATATACTGTCCAATCACAGAAAACAGAAATTAAGATTTTGTCTTAAACCTCTGTAATCATACTGAGTAAGTACTAATACAAATTTCACTGTTTCCCGAACTGATACTTTGGGCAATTTACTAAACCCATCTGTGGCCATAGCCATGGAATGGAGAGAATAAAACCTGACCCATAGGGTTATATGAAGATTAAGTATGAGCATTTCTATGTAGCACATTGCACAATGCCTGACAGAGAATAAATGGATAAATCTTTTTTTTTTCCTTTTTGCTTCCTTCTGGTTCCCCTTTAATTACCATTTTTCCACCTCTAAATTAGTCTATATTTGCCCAACTTTTTCTCCATCTCTCAAGTTGAAGGAAACCTGTCTCTGCTTCTTTCTGATCCTTCCAATTATATTCTTAATCCCATCATTCTTTCCACCAGAATAATTTTTCTCCTTAATTATACAATTCCTGTGTCTATTTTTATCAGAAATTCTTACTCATTCACTACTTAGCCTAAAATATACTCATTTCCCCCATCCTAATAATAATTGTCTTAAAGAAATACTACCAAATGACAGAAGATATAGAAAGCATAAGTAGGCAATGATCACAGAAGAAACTGTAAAGACTGTTAAAGACACATCTCTAAAAAATTTCAGTCTAGAGTAGATTTTTTTTCTGACCCAAGTAATTTTATATTGGTTCTAATAAAACTGAGCTGAGCAGATTTTTTTTTTAATTTAAGTAGTCCCAAATCATTAAAAAGATTAAAGGACTCACAATTCTTTTTGCAAGGTTAGCATGACTTTGGTACCAAGTCACAATCAAGACAGTATAGTGTACACACACATACACACAACACACAAAATTATAGGCCAAGCTCACTTAAAAATAAAGATGCAAAATTCTAGCAAGTAGATCTCAGGAGCAAATTGAAGAATAATGCACCATAACCATATGGTGTTCATTGCAAGGATAGCAGGTTGGTTCAATACAAAAGTATCTATTTAAGTAATTTTTTTACATTTAAAATAGTAGACAAAAGTGAAAAGCCACAAGCAAATTGTTAAAAAATCTCTGGAAAAAGTGCCAACTGTTCCAGATTCATTTAATGTAAGTTAGGAAAAGAGGAAGGAAAAAAAAAATCATCCACCTTCTAAGGGAGTTTATTTGTCACAAATAGAAATAAAACATGTAGTTAGTGGTAAAATAGTCATACTATCTTTGGTTGACCCAACTACTCTTCTCACTTCCTTTTCTTTGTTACCAACAACCACTCTGTCTGCAAGCCAGGCCATGTTTACTGCCTCTTCTTACTCGTCTTTTCAATCCACTGCAAATGCTCTCCTTCTGCTCTCCTACCTTTTTACACAAGCTATTTACTCAAACATTATCAATATCCACTTAATTTCCAATGTCCACTGGCCTGTTCTCTGGCCTCCTCCTCTTCAATCACTCTAGCATTTAAGACTGTTGCACATGGCCTCCTCAACTCTTTGCCACCCTAGGCTTTGGGAATGCTTTTTGCTTGACTCTGTCCACCTCTAGCTTGGCCTCTCTCAGCCTCTTTTTGCCTCTTCTTTCTCAACATGCCCTTCATTATGGGAGGATCCCTAGAAGTCTATCATTTGCAGCTTTTTCTTTAGGCCCAAAACAGGGAATGTAGATTGAATTTAAAAAGTAATGATAGAAACTATTAAGAAAACAAAGTAATCATTAAGACTGCATTAAACAAAAAATTTACATATGACTTTCAACTGTTTAGTATTTAAATAAAACAATTTAAAAAATTGCAACATGAACACCCTCTGTCTCTATTCCCTTCAATATGTTTAATATTACCTAGCTAATAAAAAATTAGTTTTTAGGGGCACCTGGGTGGCTCAGTTCGTTAAGCATGACTTCAGCTCAGGTCATAATCCCAGGGGCCTGGGATGGAGCTCCGCACTGGACTTCTTGCTCAGTAGGAGTTCTGCTTCTCTTTCTGCCCCTCCCCTTCCTTGTGCTCTCTCTCTCTCTCTCTCTCTCAAATGAATAAATAAAATATTTAAAAATAAATTCAAAAATTAAAAATTGAAAAATAGGTTTTAATTTTAACTTGAATAATGTCTTTTCTGTTATTATTATTATTTGGTTTTTCTTAAATATGCTATTGATGTTTTAATTACTCACTAAACACAAAATATGAGTTTTCTGATTTTGTATTATCTTAATATTTAACCATTTCTAAACCTATTTAATTTTAAGGGAGCTAATGCTGTTAGAATTATTAGGATAGAGCTGAGCGTAATTTAGGAGGACGCAGAGATCATTTATTCAATGCCAAGGACATGTGAAACATTGTTTATATAGTCATCCTTTAATATATAAACTCCAACCAGATGCTACATAAATGAACTGGACTGACTTCCAAATATAAAGCAACAACTTTAATGTTCTAATCACTATAGTTCTAAGATACCTTACCTTCCCTAATTTTTAAGCAAATACTAAAGTCAAACAAAAATATCGTGAAGAGACATATATGGGTATTTTCAAATTCCTCCTTACCTAGTCATCAGTTGGTAAAAGCTCTTCAATAAACTAGATTATCTTTCCCCATTCTCTCATCTTCAAATTATTGCCAGTTCATTTTTTTAGCAGCTGTATTTCCTTCCCTACCTCAGTAAAATTCAGAAACCACTTTTTCACATTATTTGTAAATAAAACTCTTTCCAATCCTTTGTAGCTTCTTTTCTTTCCTCTGATATTTGTATCCCTTAATGTTACACCTTTCAAATATTTAAGAAGTCAATGCTACTGTACTCTCTTGATACAGAGTCTTTCCCTAAAGAAAATATAAATAAAATGTTCAAGCTTAGACAACATAACACAAGGTATTATTCATTCATAAAGTAAACCGTTACCAAAAAAATTGCTCATAGAAACCCTCTAAACCATGATTTTCTTTAGTGCATGAAAAGTATAAGTCAATTAAATAACATACATTTATACTCAACTTTTCCAAAATCATACCAGTTTCACAAAGTGTGCTGCAACTTGTTCTCATCAGATTGCTGCACCCCATGCAACATGGAATCGAAAATGAGTCACAGCCAGACTAAAGAACATGATTTCCTAACTCCAGCTAAGGCATTTACTCTTCTACAACAGTAGGTTTCAAACTTTTTTTAAGCTGTTGAAATATTTCTTCAATAGAAATCTTCCAAGGATAAGACTTAGAAAAGGGATAAAAGTAGGAGAGTTATGTTCTTTTCCCCTCCCTTTATTAACTGGCTTTAGGATCACCTACAAAAAGCATACTGTCTTCCTCAGAGGACAGTTTGAAAACAATAGTATGAGACTATTTGCTACTTATTGATAAAGATCTGGCTACAAAAATCATGATCTTACTATAGACAGAGCCCCAATATGCCCAGTTGAGAGTACCTTGGGTGTTACCTAGTAACAGGCTTTGTTCTTTGTTTAAAATGGTACCTCAAGACATGGGTCTCATACAATGAATGGTCAATGTTGGTAATAATAAAATAATAATTTTTAAAATAATGAATAGATAAATCTCCTTGACACAGGAATGGTTTCCTTTCCCTGTGCCAGTTGTTCTGTCTGTGCCAACTCTAACGCACACCCCTTCCAGGAATGGCATTCAGCCATCCTGGCAACCAGAATTAGAGCAAAGAAAATATGAAATTTCTCTTCAAAACATAAGTGGAAAGATGAATGCAAAGCCAAGCAAAAAGTACCCAGATTCAACATGCACATTGTTAAATGTCACTTCATAGTAAGACACTTTATGAACGTCAAGTGAACATGGACATGTATAAATTAGGAGAATGAGGATAGGTATGACCTATTAAAAAAGCATCAGCAAGTAAGGAAAGTCCAGGAGAACATATAAGTTTCCAATTATAACTGTTACTTTTGAGGATCAAGGGGAGTGGAAACTGGGCAAAAGAGAATGGGAATGGGAAAAATATTTTTTGTTGTTATACACATTTTTATACATTTTAAATTCTGAGGCATATAATGATATTCAATAAAGCAATTCAATACATTGAATTTTTTTTAAGAGGGTAAAAAGGAAATTCCAGAAGAACATTCTGAAAGGTCATGCTAACATAGCAATGAACTATATTGGTTTTGGAGGGGAAAAATCGGCAAGAGAAAGTTTCATCCTAAGAATCTAGATTTAGGCCATGGAGGCCCAACAGGAAACTGCTTCTTCTACCTCAGATAACACTTCAAGAAAGAGGCACCTATTGATTGAAACTAATGATTCATTCCTGATTATCAAAGATAGATATAGTGTGGCAAGTGTTCCCAACAGTCCAGCTGAGAGGCATCTTTAAGATACAGACCAACAGTTCACAGGATGTGAAATAGAAAAGTCAATGTCTTGCCTCAAATTATAAACCAAAGAGGGAATTTCACAGCTCTATCTTCATAACAAAGGAATTGCAAAAATCAAAGAGAAATCTTAACCATCCTGAATGTCATACACCTTCTTTTCAAGGCATAGTATTTTCCCCTGTGAACTAGGAACAAGATGTTTGTTAACTGACAGATCTTGGTTTGAGCATTTAATCACCAAAAGGATTCTTAGAAGAGAATCATTAAAACCTGATAAAAATGAAAAATGTAAGACTTTTTTCAAAATAGACATTCTAGCCAAATTTCAATATCCCTAAGGCACCTTATCCAACTATTACCTGCAAAAAATATTACAAATGAAGAAACAAGAACAAAATATAACAACACCTAAGAGATGCCATGGCTTATTGAACTTAGTAAAAAGAAAATCTTACTGGTAAATACCATGTTTCTGTTTGCTATTTGAAGGTAGCTGGTACTCTGCGAAGTCTGAATTCCTTACCAATGAACTAAGCAGGTCACGTTTGCCCCTGGGACCAAGAGCCTACAGCACTATGATTTGGGACAGGAAGATAGCATTGAATGTTCTTGATCCTTAATCAGGTCTAGGATCATATGTGCTGCAACTGTTTTGAAACTGTTCTTGGCCACACCTTCCTGTACATAGAGTTTCAACTAAATACAAGTATTAGCATTTAAGTGCCCATTAAAACCATTTGTCATTAAAAAAGCATACTAATTAGGTGCCTAATTTTGCATAATGCTGAAATAAGTGCTTTACAAAATGGTCAGTGCAGAAATACTTGTCCCTACCTTTAAGGAGCACAGGATTCAAGAGGGATGGACCCACTGATAGAGATCCACCCTCTCATGTGCACAGAAAGTGGCAGAGATGATTGATATTTTGAAATAAAATGCTGACTCTTCACTCATATAAAAGTAACAGATGAATTATGGAATACAATGTAAAATACTTTCCAGTCCCTTTAATTCTATAGATGGAGCTTGACACTATTTTTTTAAATCCAACAATAGTTTTCAAACATAGTAATACTTAAATTTAAAAACTAAGGCTGAATTTTTTAAAGCAGATACATATCATGGTTGCTCTAATTCTCTTTTATGCTCCATTATCTATCCAAAGTAATATTCAGAATAATTCAACCCAATTCAATCCCATGGTTTTTGGAAGGTTAGGTGTGGATTCAAATGGTTCATCATTCAGCTGCTTGCACAAGTATCCGCAGGCCTGTAAGACCCAAAGGAATGATGTCATACAAAAAGTTACCCCCCCCCCCAAAAAAGAAAAGGGAAATGTCCATTCTTTTCATTTAATATGTTTTTTTTTTAGTTGAGTAATCTTAAAGTCCTATTTAGAAGAAGTTGTCAAAAGAGGAATGCTAGGTAATCTGTGCATCCCACTTTCAAAAAGATAAAGTAAAAGCCAGCCACACTGATGATAGGATGGTGTGAAGACTAAGAATTAAGGAAAAAAGACACAAAGATCACATTAAGAAGGAATTAATAAAATATCATAATGAAAGCAAATGTGTAAATAACATATTAAGAGAAAAAGGAGCAAAATCATTGTAAGGGCAATTATATCATGAAAAACAGCAAAAGCACTAGAAGCATTGTTTTGTTACTCTGTTTTTTCCTGTAGAGATATCTAGGCATTTTCCTCCTCTCTCTTTACTTACTAGCAAATTCATATTATTATTACTTTTGTTCACTTATATAAATTTTAAAAAAACTATGTTCAAATGCAGTTTATTGCATGACTTGTAGTCTTCTTAAATTGTTTTAAATTTCATTGCAAATGCAAGCCAACTGACTCATATGTTTCTGTTATTAGTAACTGATAATTTAAAGAAATATAAATAAATGGCATCCAAATGACTGTTAAACTTTCATAAATTGAATTATCTTCAATAAATGTTCAGTTAACAGAATTAACTTTTTTATTACCACTGCACAAAATAGGCAAAGATATATTATCATGTGCAGCTATGGTTACCATATTTTTTTTCCTAACTTTGTCTCTATTTTTTTTCTAATTTTATTTCTACTTTCTGTTTCTAATTTTGTTTCTAATTCAGAAAATAGTATGTAAATACATCATTTGCGATTTGAGGTATTAATAAAGATGACACTCTTGGCATAATGTAGCCATCAGCAGGGAATTAAGTCTGCTGGTGTAAAAATCTAAAAGTAACAGCCTTAATTGTTCCATAGTTTTTAAGTTTTTTTTGTAAGGAGAAAAATACACAAAATAAGCCTTATTTTTTTCTCCCAAATTCTAAAATGCAGCATTCTCTACAGTAGATCTTCTGAGCAGAATTCGTACATTATGATTGCCATCCTTTTGCAGCTCTGCAAAGCAAGGTAAGATAGCTTAGCATAGCTTTTATCTGCAAGGATTCCCTGAGGCAGTTTCTGTAAAAGGGTTAATGACAGATGTTTCCATTAAATCTGACCTACCTCTTAATTTTGCCATTGCCTGATAATATCCTGGCTTTGTGCTTATTTGCATGGGCAAATGGAGTCACTCTATAACAAGTAACACACGGCCCTCATTGAAACAAAAGGTCAATTCATTTTAAACTGATGTGTGCAATATTTTTTTGTAGTTGCAGTTAAAACAACAACAAAATACCTTTCATACGACTCTACTAGTTACAAAGAATTAAAAGCTCTGTTTTCTGAACCCCTGAACGCAATATACATCTGTAGGCAGAAACCTGTACTACCAATAGAAATCAATATATCTCCTTGTAGGTAACCAACTAGAAAAATCACTTCTGTCTCTAGGAAGTTCCTCTTATTTTTATACTAAATACAACGAGGACACAGTAAATTGTCTTTGCTGAGGAATTAGTTGAAAACTCCAAAAATGCTAGCAGCACTTTCTTGTTTACT
The DNA here is from genome assembly GCF_018345385.1 of Vulpes lagopus. Lineage (NCBI taxonomy): Eukaryota > Metazoa > Chordata > Mammalia > Carnivora > Canidae > Vulpes > Vulpes lagopus. The sequence goes on from NC_054844.1 coordinate 22,335,643, forward strand.
GAGTGTTATTACTTTTGCAAAGAAAAAAAAAATCTGTAAATATAGAGGGAATAGTTACTGTTTTAGGTTTGTTGAAAGATATAGCCTTTTTAGCCTTTAGGCTGCAGTCCAAATGCTACAGTTTATGAGTGACCAAATTATGTTTCATCAGAAGAAAAGAATAAGTGATCTTGAACCTTGACCAGGTTGCTGTAATAAGCCCCTTAAAAAAATAAAATAATTAAGGCAGTTCACATAGCTGTATACAAGCTACTTTTTCTGACTGGAGAATCAAATAATGTCAAGGGGCCTTCCATGATTCTCATGAGGAGATGAATTTCAATTATGTGCTTCCTTTTGAATAGTCTATACCCAGGACTCAAAAAACACTATATTAATCTAACTGTGCTGTTTCATTTTGTTGTAACATTTAAGGAGTTTAATATTATCACTTGCTAGATAGGTTCTCTCTCTGTAATTATCTATATAGTACTATACACACATACACTCTATGCATATCGTAAGTCATCTTTATCATTGTAGTCTAATTGCTAAGACATTTAAATACTGGAATTCTGGCATTAAATTTTACCTTGCTTGGAAAACAGCTCTTCTGTGCTTCACTGATAGTAAATCCATACACAAAACACTCCTATTATACCAAAATCTGTAATTATCTGAAAAGGAAATAAGTCAGATTTGTGGGTAGAACTGTGATACTTGCTAAAATAGCTAATTTTCTTCACCTCAGATAAATAAAGCCCACGTTTGGCCCTTGGACATTACAAATCACTGAAACAATTTTGGGGCACCTAGGTGGTTCAGTCGGTTAAGCATCTGCCTTCAGCTCAGGTCATATCCTGGAGTCCCAGGATGAAGATTCATGTTGGGCTCCCTGCTCAGCAGGGAGTCCGCTTCTCCTTCTGCCTCTCCCTCTGGCTCCTTTTCTCTCTTTCTCTCCCTCTCTCTCCCTTTCTCTCTCTCTCACTGGATCTCTCTCTCAAAGAAATAAATAAAATCTTAACAATAACAACAACAACAAAAACCCCACAAATCACTGAAACAATTTAGAAAATTCTACTTGGCCAGTCCTAAGTTTGTTTTTTTTAATGGATTTGTCAAAGAAAATGCTATTCTCACCATGCTGCCTCAACTTTATCAGTAAATGAGGTAAACAGGAAGGAAAGATGAATGATTTCTAGGGGCCCAGGAAGTTTTCTTTGACGGTGTGTGTACCTATTGCAGCCAGGAGCATATGATCCTCTCTCACAGACTGCCAGATCTGACCCCCAGCCCCAACCTCAACCCTCTATAGGTTCACCTATAAAACCCTAGCCCCAAACTCAACCCTCTATAGGTTCACCTACAAAACACAAGAAAAAAGAAATCATGTCTCCTCTGCTAATTCTCTATGGATGGTCTTCTAAGATGCAACCCATAGTCAAAAGTATAAAAAGCAAATGAAATCAACAAATATTTGCAGGGTACATAGTTTATACAACGTTCTAAGTACTATGAAGGATATAGTGGCTGGGGGGCAGGGGGGAGGTAGTGGTGGTGGTTATATTTCGCTTCCTGTAAAAGCTAACCATTCATTAAGTAATGATAAAAGAGTTAAATAGTAATATCAATATGAAAAAATATTTTTAAAATGTAAAAATAATAAATGAAGTGGATATGCAAAAATGTTAGAAACTAGCGGGCAACCCAGGTGGCTCAGCGGTTTAGCGCCACCTTCAGCCCAGGGCCTGATCCTGAAGACCTGGGATGGAATCACATGTTGGGCTCCTGGCATGGAGCCTGCATCTCCCTCTGCCTGTGTCTCTGTCTCTCTCTCTCTGTGTCTCTCATGAATAAATAAATAAATAAATAAATAAATAAATAAATAAATAAATAAAATCTTAAAAAATAAATAAAAATAAAAACAAAATGTTAGAAACTAGGGATTTTAATCAAGTTATGGTTTGAATTTACAAAAGTAAAGTCAGAAATACTGGTGATTTGAGTCATAGGTTTGTAGTTAAGTAAGAACAAACAAACAAACAAACACAAAAACAAAACTCCAAGGAAGATGGCAGAGCAGGAATATCCTAAGCTTACCTCATCCCAGGGCTAGAACAAGATAGCACTCACATCAGTGTAAATAACCCAGAAAATGACCCAAAGACTGCCAGAACAAATTCCACAATTAAATGCAGAGAAAAGGGGATCCCTAGGTGGCTCAGCAGTTTAGCTCCTGCCTTTGGCCCAGGGCATGAACCTGGAGTCCCAGGATCCAGTCTCACATCAAACTCCCTGCATGGAGCCTGCTTCTCCCTTTGCCTGTGTCTTCACCTCTCTCTCTCTCTCTCTCTCTCTCTTTATGTCTTGAATAGATAAATAAAATCTTTAAACATAAATGCAGAGAAAAGGCCACATGGAAGAGAACAGGAAGATCAGACACATGGTCAGGAGCTAACTGGACCCATAGGACTGTCCGCAGGAGAGAGGGACACTGGGAAATGAAGAGAAGAGAAAAAACAGACTCACACTAGGGAGTCCACACAGGGAAGATGAATCCCCATACCATTTGGCTTTGGAAATCAGAGGCTTAAAACTTGAAATTTTAGATATCAGGAGGTTCATGGAACAGCCAGGACGGGGAGAGGAAACTGAGTCCCAGCCTTAAAGAGACAGCACAAGAAACAGCCCCAGGGAGATACAGCACAGAAATAGCAGTCTGAAAAATAACGTGGGGCATATGGGAGGGGGATTTAATTGCTAATCTTAGAACACATGCTGGAGGGACAAGGATCCTTAGGAGACTTCTCCAGGAACAAAGTTGCTGGTGGATGCCACATCCTTCCCCAACCCTCCAGCAAAAACACATCCACTTGCAGGAATCAGCACTGTCAACCCTCACTACCTAACTTGCTAACAGTATACCCTGCTCCTATGTTGTTCTGTGGACACATCCCTTCCATCCAGGCTTCAGTTCCATGTCTCCTACCACAGCAGGCACATAAAAGCCTTGCTAACATTGTGTGTCCCAGCACCACTCACTTTTGTGGACTGTACTCTCTAAATGGCCTGCCTCAGTTCCCAGAGCTACAGGTTACCAGTGTACACATTGCTGACACTGCATACCCCATCCCCAAGTTTTCCTGCAGTTCAGTGCCATTGCATTTCTGGCAAATAAGTGGTCTGACTCAACTTAAGCCCAAGGCAGGCCCAGACTGGCCCACTAACAACAAAGGGACCAAAGTCTGCCCACAACAGGCAAAAAGAGCCATTGCAGACAACTGGACTGGAGGCAAAAGTGGCCCAGTCACTATTCCAGGGTGCATGCAACACACATAGGTACACCACTGAAGCACCAGATTCTGATGAACAGGGGACACTACAGCATAGGGCACTATAGGATGTCCTCTTCATAAGGCTACTACTTTCAGAAGCATAAGACATAGCTGATATCCCTAACACATAGAAACAGACATGGAGAGTTAGAAAAAGTGAAGAGACAGAAGAATATGTCCCAAATCAAAGGACAGGACAAAATCACAGCAAGAGAGCTAAATGAAATAGAGAAAGCAATATGCCTGATATACAATTTGAAGCCATGATCATAAAAAGATACTCATGGAAAGAATAGAGGACCACAGTGACACCTTTAACAAAGAAAACATAAAAAGAACCAATCAGAGATGACAAACTCAATAATTGAAATTAAAAATACACTGGATGAAATAAATAGCAGACTGACTAAAGGAAGCAGAAGAATGGATCAGTGACATGGAGAACAGAGTAATGGAAAGCAATTTAGCTGAACAGGAGAGAGAAAAAATAATGGTATTTTATATATTTGCAAATGACATATCTAATAAAGGGTTAGTTTCCAAAATATATAGAGAGAACTTATACAACGGAACACAAAAACCCACAAATAATCCAATTAAAAATGGGCAGAAGACATTTCTCCAAAGAAGACATACAGATAGCCAACACACACCAAAAGATGTTCAATGTCATTAACTATCAGGGAAATGCAAATCAAAACCACCATGAGATACAACCTCATACCTATCAGAATGGCTATAATCAAAAACACAAGAAACAAGTGTTGGCAAGGATGTGGAATAAGAGGAATCCTAGTGCACTGTTGGTGGGAATGCAAACTGGTGCAGCCACTGTGGAAAACACTATGGAGATTCCTCAAAAAATTAAAAATAGAACTACCCTATAATCTAGTAATTCCTACTGCATATTTTCCCAAAGAATATGAAAATACTAATTGAAAAGAATATAGGTACTCATATGTTTATTGTAGCATTATTTACAACAGCCAAATTATTGAAGCAGTCCAAGTGTCCATCAATAGATGAATAAAGAAGAGATGTTATGCATGTATATGCATGTGCAATGGAATATTACTCAGCCATAGAAAATAATGAAATCTTTCCATTTGCAACAACATGGATGGACGTAGAGAATATAATGATAAGTGAAATAAGTCAGTCAGAGAGAGACAAATACCATATGATCTGACTCATATGTGGAATTTATGAAACAAAACAAAAAATAAAAAAGACTCTTAACTATAGAGAATAAACTAGTGGTTACCAGAGGGGAGGTGAATAGGGGCATGCATGAAATAGATGAACAGGATTAAGAGTACACTACACATGATGAGCACTGAGCAATGTATAGATAGAATTGTTGAACACTATTGTACACCTGAAACTAATATAATACCGTATGTTATCTACTGGAATTAAAAAAAAACACTGTAATAACTATATATGCTAGAAACCATACAAAAAAAGAAGTCTACACATTTATGTCATTTAATTTTCCCAATTTCCCTGTGAAGTAGATATAGTTATTACTCTCATTTTATGGATAATGAAACAAAAACTTAAAAAGATGACATACTTCTTCAAGTCAACAGAATTAGGCCTTGAGTTGTACAGTCAGGAATCACACCTAAACATTCTGACTCAAGTCTTATACTCTCAACCTTGATACCACTTTTGTGGGCAATAGGATTTGTACTCAGACAGATGGGGTTCCAGTCCACATTTGCATGTGAGCTTAGGCAAAGACCTTGTTTGCAAAATAGAAAAAAATACAATCTGTTTTATTGACATGGGTATCAGTTGTTTTGGCCTGCATGGCATCTTCTCTTACCTCAACTTTTTTTTTTTTTTTTTTTTTTTAATGAGAAGCAGAAAAATTCTCAAACAAGACTCACGCATATGACTATACCCTGGCTAGATCAGTCACAGGATGAGTTCAGTAATAACCAAATATACAAAGCAAATCAACAGCTGGCCTATAAGGGACTTGTGATAGAACTATGAAGAAAGAAGCCATAACATTAAAAATTTAGGATAAGGAGCATGTGGGTGGCTTAGTTGCTTAAGCATCTGCCTTCAGCTCAGGTCATGATTCCAGATCCTGGGATCAAGCCCCACATAAGCTCTGTGCTCAGTAGGGAGTCTGCTTTTCCCTCTTCCTCTCCCTCTGTGTGCACTAGCACTCTCTCTCTCTCTCTCTCTCACACTCTCTCAAATTAAAATAAAATAAAATAAAATAAAATAAAATAAAATAAAATAAAATAGGGGATCCCTGGGTGGCACAGCAGTTTGGCGCCTGCCTTTGGCTCAGGGCGCGATCCTGGAGACCCGGGATTGAGTCCCACGTCGGGCTCCCTGCATGGAGCCTGCTTCTCCCTCTGCCTGTGTCTCTGCCTCTCTCTCTGTCTCTCTGTGTGACTATCATAAATAAATTTAAAAAATTAAAAATAAATAAAATAAAATAAAATTTTAGGATAAAATATTGGGGTTCTTGGACAAAGACCATATGGACAAAAACTTCCTAAAAATGAAGCCAACACAGAGAAAGGCAAGGAAAATGAGAGAAGGAGAAACCAAGCCCTGGGATGGTCATGCTTAAAGCTAAGGAGCTGCTGGAAGTTTTATTTATATGAAACAACACTGTTTCCCCTCTTTGTTCAAACATATTGTAATTAGATTTCTGTCAATAATACCAAAAGGGTTCAATCTAATAAATCACTTTACAGAGACAATGCATCTAAAGAACTCAATTTAATATCTAGAATTAGTATGTGCTCAGTGAGTGCCGAGTACTTCTCTTATTATTTTAGTTACTGCTGTTGTCAGGTTTCCTCCGAATTATGGGTCTTGAGTGAAAACCAAGTTTTAAAGAAAAAAAATCACCAGGGTTTAGTTTCTCTCTATCAGGCATAGTCAAAGAACAGAGGGACAAATTTTAAGGAGTCCAAAGTATTAAGAAACACCAAAAGTCAGCTTTTCTTGCTGCCTAGCCAATGTTCCCATTTCCAGTTGACCTCACTGTGTCTCCAGAGAAGACAGAAACAATTATTGCCATGTGCCCACTTTATACTCAAAATATGTTCAATCATATATCCAAGGACACCTGGATGGCTTAGTCATTGAGCCTCTGCCTTTGGCCCAGGGCGTGATCCCAGGGTCTGGGATCAAGTCCTGCATTGGGCTCCTTGTGAGGACCATGCTTCTCCCTCTGCCTATGTCTCTGCCTCTCTCTCTCCCTGTGTCTCTCATGAATAAATAAATAAATAAATAAATAAATAAATAAATAAATAAATAATAAAATTTAAAAATCATATATCCAGATAGAAATAATATTTTATAAAAAACTAAGGCCCATTTTATTTTGCGACTACATAGTGTCAGTGATATTTTTTGTACAAAGCTCTAAACATAAGGCCTTACAAAAAGCTAAACAATCTGATTCTGAAAACTTTCATTCATGCCACCCAAAAGTCTAAGGTCAGTAATTAGGTCTCTGGTAATAACTGAGTCACTTAAGGTTTAGATGGTTGCCATATACCCTTTGCATCAAGTTGACAGAAAAGGAAGTCTCTTCTGCTTCCCTCTTTGAACAGACCTTATAATGTGAGAAGCAAGAATGGTTCCACAGGAACCGTTGTGAACTACTGCGTCAATCACACAAACATTAAAACACAGTTTTGCTAGTCATTACTATAGAAAGTATTCTCTTGCTCTGTTGAAAATGGTTTCAAATAATCATGTTCGAACAGGAGTTCTGTTCTTTTTTCATATAGCAATTTGGGAGAGGAAAAAAGCCTAGAAAATAAGATATATTCAAAAAACAAAGCAAGATTAAAATAGTTGAATCAGAGACACCTGAGTGGCTCAGTGGTTGAGCATCTGCCTTTGGCTCAAGTTGTGATCCTGGGGTTCTGGGACGGAATTCCACAGCAGGCTTCCTGCAGGGAGCCTGCTTCTCCCTCTGCCTATGTCTCTGCCTCTCTCTCTCTGTGTCTCTCCTGAATAAATAAATAAAATCTTTAAAAATAAATAAATGAAATAAAATAGTTGAATCAACTAATTGTCATCAATCATCATATTAGCATGAGAATCATAAACTGTAGGTTCCTAAGCCCAAGAGCCCAACTCACATCCTGACAGAGCAGTTGGCAAGTGGATGCACGATAATACTAAGAAAGAGACAAGAATCTGACCTGATCTGCCCAAGCAAAGAAAATTCTCATCCAACTTTAAACATCTTTCTTTCTTCTATGCCCTCTATTGCAGAGCTAAAAAGCATTGACTGGAATCAAGTCTGAAAAGGTTGTTACCTTACATCTGACTTTCTGGTTTCAGTTAAGGTGATCTTTAACATGGTTAGTTTGTGGGGGTTTGTGTTAGAGAATGGTATGTAAGAATAATGCAGACATTTGTCAGAAAGAAACTAAGTGGCCTACTGGTCAAGTATCAGTACCTCCAAATGTTCCTGTGTGACAGAGACTGATGAAGGAATGTATTACAGTGTCTTAAATTCAAGCCAACAAAGACTCATACCATTATTATAGACCAGAACTCTTCAACTATGGTTTCTCTGTAGGAAAAAGTAGTAGGCAGTAGAAGGGTGGGGCCTTCTGACAGCCTTCTAAAGACATGGCCCTGAAAAGTTAGAGCTTGCCAGTGGGCCACCCATGGAAAATTCTGTGCATATATGAAGTATCACACTAAGTTATAAAAAAAAAAATGAACAAAATATCCAGGCTAGCAATTCCTTCAAAGGCTTAGAAATTGAACAGACAATTATGAGATGGGATGCTGCCAATCTTTTGTGGAGTATCCCTGGGCAAGTTTTTTTGTGTCTCATTTTCTTCAATGATAGACTATTCTTACCGCTGCTATTATTGATAATAAAAACAACCTAACAATAACTTCTAGGAACAATATTGTGAGAATTAATGTGTGTAAAGGAACTTAAGAATGAGGGAAGAAAGACACAATGCTATACTATTACAAAGTGCTTTATCAACCAGTGTATTACATAATGTGTTATAATGTACCATGTGCCCATGGAAACATGAAATCATTCATAATTCTTAAGTACTGCCAGATGCGTAGCTATAACAAATTTCAACCCTTTCTGAAGAATTCACCCACACACTCACTTCTCCAACCAATGTTTCCACTGGTAACTGTCAGAGTTGAGAAATCATAGAATAGACCCTTATTCACATCTCTGTGGTAATTACATATAGTTTGCTTCATATTTGGGTAGGGAACATGTATTATTCATAATTTTATAACTAGCGACTTGCCCTGTTCTGGTATACATGAGTACTCAGTAAATGTTTATTGAGTGAACGAATGAATGAACAAATGAATGAACAGAACAGTCAGATACGGTAAATTAAATAATAAGCTCTAATAATGACACCACCTCCACTAAGAAGAGTTTCTAATGCAAGAAGTATTTAGAGTGGAGGTGGTCAAAGATTGGCTCCTTCCCAGCAAGTCTATATGTTATTTCCTAGTATTAGTTCATTTGTCATTTGTCATAACTTTCTGGAATGTACAAGTAATCCTATTACAAGAGATCCCTGCCATTCTCAATGGAGGCATCTGGTTTTACTTAAGGATGCTGAATGATTTCATTTTTCAATGGCTGGGAACATGGTACATTACAACTTTTACACAGATTGAAGAATTTCTGATATTATAATATACCTGTGGTAGGTGAAAAAAAATCCTATAACTTTTGAATTAAGAGTAATAAGGCATATAAATGTGATGAAATGGAAATAACTCTGGATTTGGAATTGGATGATCTAGCTCTGCCACACACTGGCCCTATGAATTTGACCCACATAACAGTTTTCTCTGAGCCCATGTTTTCATCTGTAATAACAACTATGGGTGGGCACGTGGGTGGCTCAGTTGGTAGGGTGTCTGCCTTCCACTTGCGTCATGATCCTGGAGTTCCGTCTGGGATCGAGCCTAGCATTGGGCTCCCTGTTCCATGGGGGTCTGCTTCTCCCTCTCATTCTGTCCCTCCCCTCCACTCATGCTCTCTGAGTCTCAAATAAATAAATAAATAAATAAATAAATAAATAAATAAAATCATCTTCCAAATTTTAAAATTAACAATTATGTGTAATAATAATTTTAAAACCCCTCATATACACAGGGTCAATGAGACAAATTACTAAGTTAAATAATGCATACAAAGTAGTGTATAAATGGAAAATGCCACACAATACAGCATGACAGCTAGATATAAAATAACAGACAGGTCTACAGTATAAATAAACTGTAGAAACTTAAGCTCAAGATCCATAATATATTCATCTTACAGTTCTTATACATAGTATGTGGCTTAAAAAAAACAAATCAATCAAACCATCAATGTCAGTTGTTGAATTGGAGGCATCTATAAGATATGTGTGTTTACTTCTCAGAATGGACTTCCAAGGTCCCTTCTGATAAACTCTCTAATACGTATGGTATTCTTCAAAGTGTGTTCCTCCCATAACCAGCATTAGATTTGGCTAGTTTGCTTGTTAAAAATGCAAGCCCCCAAAACTCATCCAAGGAGACTGTAATGCAATGTATCAAGCACCCAAGATAACTCTTATGAACACTGTTATAGTAGGTTTTAAATTTCCTTTTGAACATTCAGTATCTATGGCACAAGATCCATTCACTCAGAAAAGGTATATGCTCTCAACTCATATATTCTATACACTCAGCTTTTTACAGTTTATAAACTGCTTTCAAATACCTGAAATACAATATTAAGAAGGATAAATTATTTTTTTATTTATTTATGATAGTCACAGAGAGAGAGAGAGGCAGACACAGGCAGAGGGAGAAGCAGGCTCCATGCACTGGGAGCCCGATGTGGGACTCGATCCCGGGTCTCCAGGATCATTCCCAGGGCCAAAGGCAGGCGCTAAACCACTGCGCCACCCAGGGATCCCCGAGAAGGATAAATTATTTAAAAATTTATAGTACTATAGGAATGTAAGATAATATAATTTAAAAATAAAGTTGTGTCCAGAATACATTTCAATGTGTTTTAAAACAACAATAACAACAACACTTAACTTGGTTGTTGTCGGTCTATGGGATTGTGCTCTATATGGTGCTGAAACCTCACTCTGTTTCCTGCTATATCCTGGCACTAAAAAGGGCCTGGCACATAGTAGATGCTCAATAAATATTTACCCAACAGAAAATAAATATGCACAAGTGAAATGCATATCTCAGAAGAGTTGTTGGCTTAAAATCTGTCCAGTAGTACATAAGGATGGGTTTATACAACAGAGTTTATGGCCCAGGTTCTCTATCAGAAGAAAGGAGGAACACAGGGCACAAAATATAGGCTATCAGCTAAAGAGATTTCACATATATCCCTCAAGATATTAATTTTTTAACTGAGGTTAAAAACGTAAACTGAAAAGCAATTATCCTCAATTTCCTGATGCTTTTATTCCAAAATTAAACCCAGTTGCATAGCACATAAAAGCTTTCCTGAGGAAGAATGACACTTTACTCTGCATTGTGGGGCACAAGGGTAAAATAGTTTTGGGATCTGAGAGTATGTAATAGTCAGGTTCTCCTGCAGTTATGAAAAGAATGACTATTGTGATATTGTGATTTATAATACAAAATTGGTCTTCATCCCCATTTCTGGCACAGAGCCCTTGAAACTCTTGGAATTTCCTAAGTGATGAGAGTGATAAAGATTGTCTTTTGTTATGTTAATGAGATGACTTTTGGACCTAACCTAAGGTAGGGGCTGGTTGCTAAGGACCAAACATGTGATTAGAGTGAAACTTTTAGCCTTACTCCTTGACCTCCAGGGAGCAGAGAGGGGTTGAATCAATCGCCAATGGCCAGTTACATAGTTAATCATGACTATGTAATGAAGATTCAATAAAAGGAGGACAGTTTTTTGGTCTCTTCTTTTTTTTTTTTTTTTTCCAGAGCTTCTATACTTACGGAATCAGAACACTCCATGTGCTACCAAGACACCACGCCAGAATCCCAGGCTCCAGGAAAACAAAAAGTCCTTTGCTGAAGACCTTGCCTTATGTACTCCTTCATGTGGCTGTTGATTTGTATCCTTTATCATATTTTTCAATAAACTGGTAAATGTTAAGTAAATATTTCCCTGAATTCTGTGAGCCACTCTACTAAATTAATATAAGCTAAGGAGGAGGTCATTGTCACCTCCAATCTGAGGTCTGTTGGTCAGAAGCAGGGATAACAGTCTGGGTCTTATGACTGTCATCTGAAGTCACGGGTGGGGGTAGTCTTGTAAAGCTGACCCTTTAACTTATGGAATCTGATACTATCTCTTAGGAGTGTCATGATTGATTTGAATTCCTGGACACCCTGTAGGTGTCTGAAAATTGTTTGGTGTTGTGTGTGGGTAACCCTTCCATACCCCCAAATTGGAATTTGGTCCAGAAATCTTAAAAGAACCATAGGCTTCCAGAGATATTAAGTTCAAGAGCCTGATCTTAACTAGCTGTTGTCCCCAGGACTCCAGGTCTTATCTAATCACTCTATGTCCTTCAATCCCTCAAAGATGAGGGAAGGAAAACTACTAGTTGTAGGCATCAGGAATGGTGTTAAGCAGATGGGAAGAGAATCATCTGAATGTCACTTTGCAGGGATGTCCTTGCTAATCAAGAATAGAAGTCAGTTTCCAAAGTGATGCTATTCAGTTCTGATCACCCTTAGGGGTACTTGGGTATGCTTCGAGAATATGTAAGTATACAAGGTTAAGTTTGGGGCTTAGATATCTCCAAAATGAATAGTCATTAAGTAGGTTCAATGCTAAAGTCCATGATTTTAATTGCCAATACCCCACAATGACCACTGTCAACCTTCCCATCTCCTCACATCATACCCAGGCTCTTGGCTTCTACAAAACATTAAATCTTGACCTTATCTGGCTCTGCTCTGCAAAAGAAATAAAGAAAAGCTCAGCATCTACAATTACAAAACTAGTTGAATGCTGTATTAATTCCAAGTAAGATTAGGACATAAGCAACTTCACAGCAATGAGCTTTATTCTTGAGAAGGAACCATGCTTACCAATTCATATATTCTTTATTCTTTCATCCAAAAAAATATTTTAGTGCCTCAAGGAACTCACAGTCTAATGATAAATAGTATGATTCAGTAATTGTGCATTAAATGAATAAATACAGAATGAGTAAAAGCTCCTGTGATTAAAATGGTTGTAAATCTTCAATGAATAAGCCATATAAATTTGACAAAGAAAATATAATTCTTTTTCCTGATTATTAGTTGATATTGGGGGGGATAAATGCACTAAAGGCTTAAAATTTGCTCTTGATGTTGAACTAACAAGTACCAATACCAAAACACAAAACCTGACCCAAATATTTGTAAGATTTAATAAAATCCTGAACTTTCAGAAGCATGAAATAGACATCTATCAATAATGGAAATGAAAATACTCTAAAAGAGCTTCTAATAAAGGCAGAGTGAAAAAAGGTAAAATAGATCTTCAATAAGTGTTTGCTGAAAGAATAAATCCTTGGAAAAAAACCTTTTTAGAAGCATATAAATAGAAATACTAAGAACAAACAAAAAACTGTGAAACTAGAATTGATGTTTGTACATAAATAGAATAAGCAGCAAATTCCAGGGGGTAAAAATCTAGAGAGACATCTCCCAATGTTTATCAGAAGAGCAGAGAAGAAAAAATGTGGTACTTTTTGCAGAAATTAGTTAACGCATTACCAAAATAAAGCCACCTCTGGTATAAAATGTATCAGTGGTTAAAAGTTCACAGTCACTCTTAAATTCTTTCAGGAGACACAGAAGGAAAATATTACTCCTATTTGCAAGTAAGCAATGGGGAAAAAGGTGAAGAGTAAGTAATTATCCAAACTGGCATGGTGTTGAGCCTACAACGAGACAAACACAGATGGTCAGAGATTCCATTTAACCTTTCACCTAAAAGTTGCCATCTTCCTAAGAGAACTAATTCTACCAGTGGTTCAATTCTGATTCAGAAGGAAAAGAGTCACTTTCTGAGTCATAATATCACCCTCGTTTTCCTTTTGGTCCTCTGTTCCAAGCCTACCAAATCCCAACCCATTTTAATTCATCTAAAGGTGGCTGGGCCAGAACCAGAATTTAATGCTTCCATAAATGAACTCTGATTGACATGAAAGATGATTCACTCACAGAAAAACTTGTATTGCTGCCATTTGGTCAGTTTGGGGTTTGTTTTTAAAATGAACGCCAGTTGAGGCTGAGCAGAAGCCAGGGTGTGTTTTTATTTTATGTCTCAAATAAAAATAAAGAGCTGGGTATGAATAATCAAAGTGGTAGGCGCCTCCCTGGATACTTCTAAACCTTCCAAAAGCAATCCTGGGCTCAGCAAAATGTAATATAGTCAAAACAACCATGAACAGCATTAGTACCAAGGGTTTGCCCCAGAAAAATAACTGCCATACAGATTCCCTTGTAAACCCACACCCCAGTGCCCATTAATAGTATATTAGGTTAAAATATCTTTTTTGGAGGGTGATACTCCTAAAAAAGACTATTCCTAGAAGCTAGAAGTCTAACACATAAAAGGAAGATAGATATTACTATCTACCATAATTCTTAAAACAAGCAGAGATTCCTCTAATTAGCCATATACATTTTGTCACTCCCTATTAAATAGTAGAAGACATATGGTCAGCTCCTTGTTATTCTGAGTTTGACGATCAGTTTTATGGATTATACATATTCTTCATTTTCCTCTCTACATTTTCTTTGGATAGTTGACAATAGTTCCATGATCAAGAAGAGAGAAAGAGAGAAGCGTGGAGGAGAGCAGGTATTTGAAAAACAAGAAAGTGAAACTAAAAGCAAAAATAAATAAGCACTAGATCAACTCATGAAAAAAAAATTTAATAGCGATTGGGAAACTATCAAATTAAATGGGGCTTCTGAAAATAAATAAATAAATAAATAAATAAATAAATAAATAAATAAACAAATAAATAAATAAATAAATAAGGCTTCTGTTAGCCTTGTGGATTTTAATCAACTGTGTATCCTAGAAAAAGAATTAGAGATGAGAGGCAAGTATGCAACAGAATAGTGGGAAATGCTTAGGATATTATTCCAAGAATTTGGAACATTGAGTCAAAAGAAATCTAAAACCTTTTATTCTAATACAAAATAAAAAGCAGGATAAAGTAGTAAAGCAGAATAAAAGTATACTCCTACATCATGATGCATTGCAAAGTAATTAGCCCTATCGTATATATCATGATAATAAATAAAAAGATATTTCAGAACATGTGTGAAGGGAAAGAACCTTCAGTGGTATATGGTCTGAGTCAAGTTAAATGGCCACTGCCCAGCTGCAGAGGAAACAAATAAGTTTTTAAGATCTGCTTGTGGTGATTTTTCTCATGCTCTCAAAAAAACATCTCTTACAGTGTCTTTATTTCAAGAAAGGCCAAACCTTTTTATATACATTAGCACATTTGCCCCTAGTTTATTTCTGAGAAGGACAGGTATTGTTACCATAACTATAAAGACAGGGCGAAAAGATGCAAGAAGACTTGCTGCTGAAAGAGCCCTGGGAATGCCCTAAAATAGTCTAATGAAGGACACCTCGTCCTCTCACTCAGAATTGGAGCCTCAGGAACAGGAACACACTTTAATACAGCCCAAAGCAGTTAGGACAGTCCTAGAAGTTTAGAGGAGTTGAAGGAAAGAAAGAAAAAGAAGAAAGAGAAAGAAAAGAAAGAAAGAAAGAAAGAAAGAAAGAAAGAAAGAAAGAAAGAAAGAAAAGAAAGAAGAAAAAGAAAGAAAGAAAGAAAGAAAGAAAGAAAGAAAGAAAGAAAGAAGAAAGAAAGAAAGAAAGAAAGAAAGAAAGAAAGAAAGAAAGAAGAAAGAAAGAAAGAAAGAAAGAAAGAAAGAAAGAAAGAAAGAAGAAAGAAAAGAAAGGAGGGAAGAAAGAAAGAAAGAAAGAAAGAAAGAAAGGAGGGAAGAAAGGAGGGAGGAAAGAAAGGAGGGAGGGAAGAAAGGAGGGAACAAAGAAAGAAAAGAAAGGAGGGAAGGAAAAAAGAAAGGGAAGGAAGAAAAGGAAAAAAAGCTGAACATTCAGCTCAGCAATTGAGAAAGAAAGATCTTGGGCCCTAGGTTGCTCCTATAATCAGAAAATAGTTAACAGACTCAAACTACTCCAGACTTAGGGTCTTAAAAAAAATTGAGGCAACTCTTCCTGGAGAAGAGAACCAACTAAAAATTTACTTATGAAGTGTTTTTAATCTGATTGTTTTAAATCAGAGTATGAAGACTGAAGTTACACTTTCTACTTAGGAGATCTGCTATAGAAATAGATGTAGTTGTTCATTCTATACCTCAAGTTCATGTCCTTACACACCAAACTCAAGTTTCACCATCACCCTGGCTCTGTCAGTAGAGTAGAAGAAACAGCTCTTTTTCTTGTATGTAAAGTTAAAAGTTTAATAATTTTATAGCACTTTTGTTTTTAAAAGAGTTTTATGTAGTTTTAAAGCTATAACATTATTAAAATGATTGTGAGCAGAACAGACTTCCAGCACTGCAAGTGGAGATCCAGTATCGGAAAGAATCTCCTGAGCTGAGATAGCAGTGATTATGCTGGGACAGATTAGAGTATCTGCGCAGGGAAAATCCTCTAGTTGGGGACCACAGCAGGATCCCATCCATCATATCACATGTTAGTTCAGAGAACTAAAACTCCTGAAGCATTTTGGCAGCAGGGAGAACTTTTAGCATCCTAATGCTTTTACAAGGCTGGATTTTTCTTTTCTCCCCAATGTGCTTCAAGATTTCATAACATGAGGAACATAGGAGCAAAAGTTAAAATGCTTTAATGGTCCCCATAGGCTATTTAAATAAACACTGTGATTGCAATTTAGACAATCTGGAGTCCATTCAATATTAAATCCCCACCCTAAACTACAGCTACTACACAAATAGGGAATTTATGGTATATTCCACATGGCCATTTACTACTGCAAGGATTGCCTCTTGACAATCATGGGGAGGAGCTAGCCAGGCCTAAGATTACACCAGTTAAATCTGTCAACAACTGGAGAGAAAGCTCCACTGAGCAAACACACTGATCCTCTCACACAGCCCGTCTTTGTCCTGACTTTGCTACAACTCCACTAATCTCATACTATCTTCAGCAGTGCAAGTAGAGACTTCTCTTGCAAGCAGCCGTAACAAAAGATGCCTTTATTTATTTTCACACACTGTATGTATATATTTATGCTGTCCCTTCCACTCCCTCCCCCGCCACTTCCACTCCTTCCTACAGACCCAAGCTTGATTGAAGTAAATCATAAGCTATTCTTTATCTCAGAAAAATACATGAAGAAAGTGGCGATAGGACTGATCAGGTTCCTTTTGACCAGGCCCTCGTAAAAATAATACTCCATAATGTATGGTTTTGCATGCAGCAGGGAAAAGAGTAGATTCAAGAATGAGACAGGCAATAAATATCCTAAAATATGGAGTGCCAAATTGAAACAATTGGGTGGTGAAATATGTAGAACCACTGAGTGTTCCTCCAACTGCTTTCAGACATCAGGTGGTTCATGGGATCATGGTGCCCTTTTTCATTTTTATGTACTGTTGAAAAAAATATTGTATTGGAGTAATATTTTAGCTATGGCATTAGAAAATTATTATTATTATTATTAATTGATATTTCTTCTGGTTATAAAATATAATATAGTATTTATGTTTAGGGAAGAAAGACATTTTTTAGACAAAATTTATTCATTAAAATGAAAAATCTTAATTCTACAACTCAAAGAATTTATTGACCAATGTATCCAGATATGTAATCACACTCAGATTTAGATAGAGTGTATTTCTGTCACCCCAAATCATTTATACATGCCCTTTTACAGATAATTCTGCACCAGAGTTGACCTCCGTAGATGGATTTTTTCCCTAGAACAAAACTAGGTTACTTTTGCCTAGTCACTGTAGGTTAGTTTTGCCTGAAACAAATACGTTTAAGTCTTAGAGGGCAAACATGAGGCTGCAGGTTTTCTTTCTTTCTTTTTTTTTTTTTTTTTTTTTTTGGTTTTTATATATTATCTCACTTTGAACCTTTTTTAATCCTGAGTACAAGAAGAGACAAGTGTTTCTGTCCCAAGTTTCCGAGAGAGGATAACTTATTCAATGTAAAATTGCATCTGAAAATCTGAATTTATTATACTCAAATAATAAGTTAGGCTATATTTAAGCTATATAGACCATTAAATACAATCCCCAATTAATTATTTAAGAATTAAATGCATAATATGGGGAACCTGGGTGACTCAGTGGTTGAGCATCTGCCTTTGGCTCAGGTGGTGATCCTGGGGTCCTGGGATGGAACCCTTTATTGGGCTCCCCACAGGCAGCCTACTTCTCCCTCTGCCTATGTCTCTGCCTCTCTCTGTGTCTCTCATGAGTAAATAAATAAAAACCTTAAAATAAATAAATAAAAATTAAATGCATCATAACAGTATTAACCACTTCCTGTCTAGTAGGTACTGAGCTGAAGGCTTGATCACACTGCCTCATTTTATTTATTTATTTTTTAAAGATTTTATTTATTTATTCATGATAGACATGGCGGGGGGGGGAGGCAGAGACACAGGCAGAGGGAGAAGCAGGCTCCATGCAGGGAGCCCAAAGTGGGACTCGATCCAGGGACTCCAGGATCACACCCTGGGTGCTTAAACCACTGAGCCACCCAGGCTGCCCACACTGTCTCATTTTAAATCTCATAGAAACCCTGTAAGGCAGATGTTGCTATCTCCATTTTGCACATGTAGCAAAAAGATGAAAATATTTGCCCACTTTTAAGTAATAAGTGGATTCAAATCTTGTACTTACTGACTCATCATTGTTGGTTCATAATAAGTGCTCAATAAATATGTGTTGAATCACTGGGTAAAAAGAATAAAAATGTTTGAAGAAAAGTAGGCTGCTTTGAAAATGCATTTTGTGATGGCATTTACAGGAAAAAAACAATTATAGAAATTGAAGGTTAGAGAATCTTGGACATTACTTGATCTCTTTCCCTCATTTTGGAGACGAATAAACTGGTACAAAATGATCTGTTCAACAGCATATAGTCAGATGATGTCGACTTGGGCTGAAAATCAGGTTTCCTGAGCCCCATTCCAGTATTTGTTCTTCTATGGTTCTAAATCAACCATACTGCATGGGTTCTAAATAAGTTTACAATTGAATTTGTCAAGTTTATCAACACTTAAAATAGCTGTAACAATTATTCTGTAATGTGTTACAAGGAGAACTAGAAATTCGAAGCAATATAGAACAAGGTTACTTTCCTTGAGATGCTAAGATACTTCATTGTCAAGAGAAGAATTAATCTTATGAGACTGTGAATATTATTAAATGTGTTCCTGAAAAAAAAACACACACACACATCAAATAGCCTTATAAAAGATTGCACGATAAAGTATATCATTAAATATAATCAACCACCACAATTTATGGAACAGATAATATCTACAGTGAAAGTCAAGAAGGGATGAGATCAGCGTTGGCAGCAAATATCAAGGAATTTAAAGCTGATGTAGAAGTTATCATAGGCTCACAGATTTAAGAAGAGAAATCATCCAATGCAAATCCCTCATTTTATACAAGAGGAAATGCATACAGGGAGATGATAGTCTTTGCTTATGGCCACAAATCTCCTTGTTAGAGGCAGTATGGCCATAGCCACTCATTTCCAGTCCAGGATTCTGTCCATGAACGCCATTTTACCAACTTCTCCATGAGGCACTGACAGAGAAAACTTACTCCTCACCCAAAAGAGTAAAATAAGTTAACCATTAATGAAGTGGCTCATGCCTTAAAAGATACATTTAAAAAATATTACTTAGCAGAATAATAACCCAGTTGCTTCAATTTTGAATGTATTGCAACTGGACTTTGATACTTAGTACACATTAATTTCTTAACAATAAAGAAACAAGATAAGTCACAGAGAATACATCTTCAAACTCATTCACTATCCTAAAATGCTTAGCCACAAGAAGATTAAAAATGGAAAACACATTTTTACAAAACTACTTGTTTTCTGACGTCTTATGATGGAATATATTTCTGTTCTCCATTTAAAATTGTCACTGGCGCACAAGTGATTTCATCCTGTGAACCCATGAGGAATGCAACCACATGCAAGCCTTCCAGCTGTTGTTCATCAAGAATTGTAATATTTATTCTGGAAGAAGCAAACAACAGATGCACTTGGAGAATGTGAGTTCACCTGGTTCCTATAGCATATGAGCTCAACTTCAATTTGCTAGTCAATAAACATCTTGTAAAAGAGCAACAACCACCCAAAAATTAAAAATAAATAAAAAATTTAAAAACACCAGGTTCTGCAAATTTAAATTTTTGCCTCCATGTACAATCTTGATTTTAATCCATATCTTCAATACCACTCCCATTTAAACTGTAATTAATCAGTAACTGTTGGTGATATTTTTCTTTCCATGTTTTTTCTTTCCATTTCAATATCCTATGATGCTACTTTTTTTTTTTAATGGCATCTTCATTTTCTGGGACAATAACTTACACTTGGTTTAAAGATGACATGAAATGTATTTTCAGCTCTCTTTCTGATTTACAGCCATTTTCAATAAAACTGCCAACCAGGCATGAGAATCCATGAAAACACTTCAGGGTCCCTGGAGGACCATCTATCATTTTCAAATGAACATTTGTATTAGAAACCAGAATTTTTCAACAGCAATTCAAATTTAGACTTTTTACCTAGCAAGTACTCCAATTACACACTTCTGATATCATCTAAAAGGAAAATAAATAAAAAATAATATACAATGAATTTAAGCAATTGTACAAAACCAGGTAGAAAGAATAGACAATTTTTACTTATCTATTGCTTCCCTACTCTTGTTCCCAGCTCTTGGCTATTTTATAGGTAATATACAAAAGAATAAACAAGCATAGGAAAAAAGTGAAACTTCTATCAGATGATTTCTTGATAAATTTCTGATAAAACTGTAGTGGCCTAATAAGTTATCTTTTTTGGATAATCTATAAATTTCATTTTTTAAAACTAATCAGTCCCTTTTGCCATATATTTTAAAGAATGAGCCTATTAAAATGACCTTAGCATGGAAAATTAAAAGCAACCTTAAGTCTTAAATCTGTGATATTTAAAATAAAATTAGTTGATTGAAAATTAAACTCTACTGAATATCTGACTCTGAATAATGAATAATTCAGTCAAAATATGTTTATCTTTGTTTCTATCAATGTTCAATGTATAGATTATTCAAATAGAGTCTATTCCATCAATATTTATAGAATGCAGCGTCTAGAATCCAGGGTCTCAGACCATGGGTCCGTGGGCAAGGAAGTTCTCGTAGCAGTGTTGGATGGAGCAATAAGAATCCAATCTGGGATACTGTAGTACTTTATACTACCATATTCTATACTGAGAATTTGTATAGAATTCTTCAAAAAAAAAAAAAAAACTTTGAAAAAAAATCCCTAGGCAGAGCAAAACAGAGGGTGAGAGCCTGAACTTGGAGAGCCAGATAACCTGGCTCCAAGCTTGGATCTGCTGCTCAACAATAGGAAAATAACACAACTTTTTTGTAACTTTGATTCCTCATCCGGTAGCATAAACTTGCTCACTATAAAGTAAGTTAACATACATAAAACACTTAATACTGTGCCTCACACAGAGTAAGTGCTATATATATCTTTGCTATTATCTTTTTTAAAAACATAGTTGACACAATATTACATTAATTTCAGGTGTACAACATAGAGTGATTTGATAATGATATACATTATATACAGTTCTATATGTTCACCACAAGTGTGGTTACCATCTGTCACCGTACAATGCTATTAACAATACCATTAACTGTAATTCCCTATGCTGTATCTTTCATCCATATGACTTATTCTTTCCATTACTGGAAGTCAGTACCTCACACTCTTCACCCATTTTGCCCATTCCCCACCCTCCTCCACTCTAGCAATCTATTTGAATAGTCTGTTTTTGTTTAACTGTATTATGGACCTAGTTTCTCCTCCTATTTAGAGTACAGCACTTGGAGGCTAGAGACTATGTCTTATATTTTTATACTGTCACCAATCTCTACTGCAGTCCTATTGTCTAGGAGCTATTTATATAGTATATAGGTATATAAACAGGAGTAGTAATGGAAGAACAAGTATTGAGAAATTGTTCAAACACAGGAGAGAAGAGTTTAGACTAAAAGGAAGTATGGATGGAAAAAGAAAAAGAAATTACCAACTTCCAAGTGGCAGCATTTTGGACCAGGAAAACAGTGGGATAAGTTAATTTGATGGAGTTCTTTCTAATTGAGGGACAGACAAAGCTGGACTTGGATTTTCCTCTGTGATCATATTTTCTCTTATGTATATGTTCTTCCTACATATTTACTCATTCTTACAATAGTTTTTTTTCTATACTCCGGAAGACCAGCCTGACAGTACTTTGCTGTCATAAAGATGCACTACAAAGTTGAATGGAAGGATCTAAAAGAGGATGGTCACATTCTAAGGTCAAAATCATAAGGGAAATCCATAGCTCTTGAAAATAGCAGCCAAATTAAGCAATTTGCTGGGCTATACCATCTACCTATTTGTTCCAAGAGAATTTCCCCACAGAACTTGAAGTTCTTAACCAACAGTAGAACTCATTACCTTATACTGATATTTTTATCATTATAGCAGATTAGATAAAGTGGATGCTTGTTTTAATTAGAAAGATGAAAAATTTGAAAACACTTAAATGGTTCAAGTCAAGCTCAGAGTAATGATGAAAACATTTGGTCAAACATAAAATCATGAGATTTTACAGAGATTTTTATGAGACTTTACTTGATGCACATTTTTGTGTCATTAATTTTAATAGGACATTTTAAACAAATCTAATTGAATGGGAAACAAAGTTCTATGTAGATAAATTATAGAGTAAGTTCAATGCAACCACAGTAATTCCTCTTTTTTTTTTTCAAATTCACTTTTTGCTTCCAAATTCACCAATATTTCCAAATGCGAATATAGATGTGCTTGACTAACATTAGGCCACACACAGGAATCAAATACATTTATTTCTACCTCTTCTAAGATTTCAGCGATGTCCACGATTTTTAAATCCTGCATTGCCACCTGATTGCAAATGATACCAAATTTAACAGATCAAATCAATCCTGTATACTCGATGCCAATTCTATAGAAAGACAGTAAATGATCTCACAATCTTAAATCAGAAAGGAAAAAAAAAAAAAAAGCTACCACCTGCACCTGGATAGCTACTAGCAGTGATTATAAAAACTACATTAAGGGATCCCTGGGTGGCGCAGCGGTTTAGCGCCTGCCTTTGGCCTAGGGCGCGATCCTGGAGACCCGGGATCGGATCCCACGTCGGGCTCCCGGTGCATGGAACCTGCTTCTCCCTCTGCCTGTGTCTCTGATCTCTCTCTCCCTCTCTATCATGAATAAATAAATAAAAATCTTAAAAAAAAAATAAATAAAAAATAAAAACTACATTAAATACAGTTAAGCATTGCTGTACATTTTAGTACCTATTTGATTAATGACAAAAGTAGTGACAGTTGCAATATGCAATCTAATGTTTATACCCAAACAGTACATCAGTCATTTAGCCTGAATTTACCTTACTCCCACACAAGCCTGGTTTCAGGCTCAGTGTTTATTTCTATAATAAACAAACAAACAGGGACGCCTGGGTGGCTCAGCGGTTAGGCGCCTGCCTTTGGCCCAGGGCGTGTTCCTGGAGTCCCGCAATCGAATCCCGATTTGGGCTCCCTGCATGGAGCCTGCTTCTCCCTCTGCCTGTGTCTCTACCACTGTCTCTGTGTGTGTGTATGTCACTCATGAATAAATAAATAAAAACTTAAACAAACAAACAAACAACAAAAACAAAAACAAAAACAAAAAAACCCAAACCCTCAATATTCAATTTGAGGAGTCCTACTTTTTTCACATGAACAAAACTTGTATGTGTAAAAGAAAATCCCAAAACTGTTCAAACCACACTTTTGAATTTGCTTTAAACATTTATCTGAAGCATTTATCACACCTCTCTCAAAAGTCTGATGCCCAACTTAGAAATCTTAACTAAGACTACTGCATAATATGAGGAATTTGGTGTCTGCTCTTTAAATTGTTTTGCTTTTTTTAATTTTCCAAATGCAAATGTGTGACCTTTGTGTTGATAGATCATTTACTTCATTAACAGTCATTAGCATTTAGAAACAGGGACCACAGGTTTTCCTTCTCATACCATGTAAGACTTAAATGGAAAATAAAAGATATATTTGTTGAACTTTTCTTTCAATAGACAAGAGTCCGAGTTAAAAAATCCCACCCTTTCTCATCAGAGGGCTATGGTCTGAGTGAACTGTGCTACAGAATGTGCAGAACTGTGCTAGAATGTGCAGAACTGTGCTAGAGGAATGGAAAAAAAAAAAAAAAAGATCTAATTTGAAAAGTGGTCACTTTAAACTGCAGACAGATACATAGGAGATAGAGCCATAATCCAAAGCAGCCCACCTGAATTTGAGAAACTTTTTTATTATTTTAATTAAGAAAATTATACTTTCAAAGGTATGGTTGAAACCACAACTAAAAAAGAAAAAAGAAAAAAGGCTGAAATAAGCAAACCCAAAGTTTGAATGTTCCTCAGCTGGATTCAAACTGAAAGAAATCACAGACTCGCATGGCTGGAGTTTTATTTGTTTGTTTGTTTGACTTTTGCTAAACTGTTTTATTCATGAATATTTTTCAAAGGAGCCTAGGAGGCCAAAGTAAAATTACACTAATGTACAATGTGGTACAAAGGAAACACTCAGAATGCACAAATGCCTGTACATAAAGGCAAGCTGCTGCTTCCTCCCACATATATATCAGATTTACATATATATATATATATATATATATATATATATATATATATATATATTAGCAAATCAAAAGAAATTAAGTTAGCAAGTGGAGAGGAAGATAGATAGCCGATAATTAGATGTGGATTAAGGGAATAAGAAAAGTGTGGAGAAAGTTTGCTGGAATTGGAAAAACGGAAATGGTCCTTTCCTCCCATTGGTTTCATTTAAATCCTGCTTCTAGAATGTGGGAGTATTTAGGAGTTTTGGGGCTTTTTTTTTTTTTGCCTTTTTTTTATAGGCCTTGTCCAACATGTGTGGCATCTAGCATCTGGGTTTGGGTGGCTTATTATTATCTTTCTAAACATATAGTTTGATATTCCTTTAATTAAAATGGTGACCATCACCCAAAACAACTTTTCTGGAGAAGGACCTTTTAAACCCACAAAACCCAGGCATGGGTTTGTTGAACCTGCAGGCAGTTGTGTTTAAGTGAGCATTAAAGACTTGGCAAGCCCTCTGCGCTCTCATTTTCTTATTCTCTATTATCTATCCACTTAATAATTTCAGAAACCCTAATCAGACTCTAACCAAAAAAATCCACACAGTGCTTGGGATAGAATGATAATACCATCTGTTTTCATTCTTATGTGGGTTCTTTCCAGCCATACAATCCAGCATTCTGGCTGCTTACTTTATAATGATCCTAACATTATAGGTGATTTAAAGGAAAGTCTCCTATGTCACTGTCTCTTGCAAGCATGCAGAATCTTTTCAATTCACAAAAATCTTTTCAATTCAACTAATATTTTCATATTAGTGTTGATTGCATTTGAATTCTATAGATGAATAGAACCAATCCCAATAATTTAAAATAAAAAAAAAGAAATGAAAAACAAAGCTACTTCTTGCTTTTTTTGGTAATGGTTGGTAAGACAGAAAGCTCTTCTAAAAGAGTTTATTGGGCATGTGACTCCTAATTCTCTTGAAGTCTTGATGGCAATGTTAAAAATAAGATAGCTAAGCCATCCCTAAAAATAGAACTGATTTGCTGAGAACCTTCATACAATGACTTTTCAAATGCACAGCTTTTACCATATTCATTAAGAATTAGATTATAGTATCATTACTTGTGGATAATAAATGAAGAAATGCTGGTATCATTTCCTTCTAGTCATGGTAACAAGTACGAATTCAGAGCAAAGGTCAAATGCTTTTAAACTCTTTGATACAGGAAAAATTAGCCAATGATATGGAAAAATACACTCCAAATAATTCATTTTTGCAGATTTTAACAATCAATATGGAGCACCATATGATAGATATGGCTCCAACAGTCTGTATCAATCATGAAGATTGGCAGTGGCAAACTACACAGACCAATTTTTGTCATGCTACCACAGTCGATTTTACAGACTATGTGTAACCAAGACTTACTCTGGTGCTTTCCCTGACACACCACACAGCCCATTCCAAGATCTGCTTCCAACACATTCAAGGGCTTTTCTGAACCAAACCTAACTGAAAACCTTTGGAGACTGGCACACAATTCTTATGATACTCCATGTTTTCCTTCCAAAGGCTGCATCTTTAATACATTATATTGGGTTTTTCCCATCACACATTTAATGTGTGAAATTTCTAAACTCTTCCCCTTCACTTATCTAAATTGAACTTTGGCAGCCAACAGTTAACTGTTGGAGAGTTGCTTAAAAATGATCAGACCCTTTCTAGATCTGATTGCAAGAGGTATCAGTGCCAAGATAGAGATTTCGGTCTTCATCATACACAAAATCAATATGTATGCTTTGCTCTGGAAAGAAAGCCACCTTGAAAATAATTAATAAAACATCAAAGCTGCATACAACTTCAAAAATTCCACATAAGCCTGAAACATTCAAGGCAATTAAAAGAAATTACTAATTTATATAAGGTGGTACTTCTCTTTGAAAGGTGTGTATATATATATATATATATATATATATATATAGAGAGAGAGAGAGAGAGAGAGAGAGAGAGAAGGGAGGGAGACTAAAATCTCAGTTTTGGCTTCAAAATGGCAATTTAAAATCTTAACATATCCATAGCAATTATGAATGTTATATTAAATACATAAGCTTTGAAAAACTATAAAAATAACTTGAAAATATTTAAATAATATCAGAAGCTATAGAGAACTACAACTATCATTTTTTTCTGAAACACAATGCATAGGCATATTATCAAAATTGGAAAAAGACATAAAATTGATATTATAGTATGTACATAGGTGAAATGAGACCTCCATAAAACACATGACAACAAAATAAATCTCTCATGTGTCAGTTGCATTTTACCATCCTACAGAGTCAACTTTCATTTATTTATTCTTATATACATCTTGCTTAGTGGTGGATATTTTTAAAAACAGGTTAAAAAAAAGGTGACTAAGAAGCACAGTAGATATGGAAGATGGGGAGGGATGGGGTGGTAGGAGAAAAGGGAAGGGGGGAGGGAGGGAGGAAACAGAGAGGGAGGGAGGCAGAGGGAGAGGAATAGAGAATGCATCACATATTAGGGAGGCACCTGAGAAAAGCAAAGATTGACAGAAGAGATGATGTTTCTTTTGGCTTTTGAAGAAGAGCCAGTCTTTGGAAGCTGTGATTGGAAGGGTGCACATCCTTGACAAGAGTAAGCAACTGCATAGAGAGGAAGATGGAATGTTCTGTTTGGGTAAGAAGATAAAGGTCTTGTTTACCTGACTTAGGTGTTTAGACTTTATCCAGTAGGCAACTGGAAGTCCTTAGAAGTTTTCAATCAGGAAGATGACATTGTCAGATCTGCATTTTTAAAAGAGATTTGTCATTATCAATGAGATAAATGGATCTGTAACATGATACAGGAGGTCAGGAGTCTACTCAGGAGAAATCCGTGATATACTATGACAGATGGCAAGAACCTCAAGTAAGGTGGAAGCATTGATGCTGGACAGCAATTCTCTTGTGCTCTCTGTAAGGCCCTAACCCTATATCCAATCCAATGTATTGATTTGAAGGACCCACATGGCTTTTTAAGACTTTATTTAGCATTTCCAGAATATACAACGTTGCAGAGCACCTTGTAAGACATTTCTTAATCAAACCTCTAGACGTCCTTAGAAATGAAAGGATAACAAGTTTTATTCACTATAGAAAACCATTTTAATAGAAATACTGTTACTATGACTTGGTGCCTCTGCATCAACTGACATACTTCTCTGTCATTAATCTTTTACATCTGATGATACAGCAAAAACTACAACTGTGTCTAGTTGCAAACTGTATCTCTCTTCCCCATGAGTTTTGCTCTGCTCAATGTCACGAATGATGATCTGCCAAAATGATGAAAAGACGTAACATTTGTCTGAAATGAGAGGGAAAAAGTAGAAGGATAGGAATACACTAATCATGGAATTAGAGACCAAGAAGCTGCTTTAGAATTTATTTAGTAAATATTTTCACTTTAAAGATAAAGAAATCTTGACCCAGTGAGAATAAGTGATTTGCCCGAGATAAAATCAACTCCTAAGAAGACCATAAGAAATCATGTAATGGTTAACCCAGATTTCTAAAGCTATTTATTCTCTAAATTACAACAAATATGTTAATAAAATAATGAGGAAAATGTTTTTTCTCAAGGACCTAAAAATGATAACTATTAGATATTTTTATATTTCCCAAATTAAGGAAGAAGTTTGTTTTATGTGTATTTTTATTAAATGAGAGGAAAGTTATTTAGTATTTATCCACAAAGTTGAATTAATAACATCCTAATCCTGCAATGGCACTAAAACATATAAATAATTTGAAACCATTGATTAAAATGATAATTTCTCCAGGTCCAATATATAAAATAAGGAGGTAAGTCAGTCCTTTGGTATATCTTTTTTTCCCCCTTTCGTATATCTTAATGATAACTAATTTTATAGCATGATTGAGTTGGTCAATTCCTCTTTTTGAGATATCTGCTATTTAATCTTTTTTTCTGGTTATAGTCTACAGCTTGTTTGTGTTTTGATACATGATTAAACCACTATAATGCATTAGTATTTAAGTCCACCTCTGGGTTTTAAAACAGCGTAATTATTCCAAGACAGAACTAAAAGGGGCTGCCAGATAGAATTTGTGTGTTGTCCACATTTCCATCACTTCATTTATTCAGAGTACAAGCAGTGGAAGGCTTACAGAGCAAACTTCAAAATAATAATACATTGTTCAAATTCAGGAATGAGAGTATACTAGTTTACTTCCTGTTATTCTAAAAAAATAGCAAAATTTTGATAAAGTTAGTTGGGAGCAAATTCATGTACATAAAATAAAAATACTCTTCTGAAAGGACAAAATATCTAAGGAAAACTTGAAGAAGTGGAAAAATGCCTTTGCATATAATAACTGCCTGTACCAAAACACATAGATATTTGGGGAAAATATTCAGTAAAGATTAACCATCTCTATGTTTGTAAGGCTAAGAATATAGAGGAGATCAGGAAATAAATGTATAATGTCTAATCCCAATTTGATATTAACTAATAAGCACAGCAACATAATCTCCCACCTCATTTCTTACATTCTTCCTCATTAATAGAAAGTAACATCCCACTACTTTAAAAGATCAAAATAAAAGTTGGTTCAATTGACTTTAATTTTTGCATATATTGGGAAAGTATGTATGATTTTTATACCAAGAGGAAAGAAGCTGTCATTGCTAATACTAGTGTCTATTGTCTGTATACTCCACCCAGGACTATGGACTGTGTTGAAATTTCCAATGTTTGAAGATCTGCTTCTTTGCCCTTTGAACTGTAAGTCACTTTTGTCCCAAAATATTGTTTGCTGCATTCTGATTGATCTGTGTGCTTTTGCATCTTCCCCAGGATCCCACAGCTATGCCACATTGCTTAAACCATGCGGAGGGAGCACAAATATTTGATAAGCAAAGGTGATTTTTCCAAGTCTCTGTAGGGGAAGAAATGGCATTGTTGCTAGTGTATGATTTTAATATGTCTTATTGTGATGGTTAAATTAAAACAAAACAAACAAATCAAGCTTGGCAAGGAAGCCAGGAAAAAAAAATTAAGGACAATTCTATTTACCGGTATGTATATAAATTAGGATTACCTTAGCTGGGTCTCTGTAATCATTAGCAATAATATGCTTATTAACTTGTTAGTTTAATACATATGGCATCAAAGTAAAATCTAATGATGGAACCAAGCAAAATCACAAAATGATCGTTTTCTCTCTTTACCCTAAGCTGAGCAAGGAACCTTTCCAAGCAGTGTGAACTCATTGGCTTCCCCATAACGCTACAGAGCTCACGCTGCCATATAACTGGGAATCAGAGAGGTGAGGTCATTTCATCACTCCTTGCAAAAAAATGCAAAACGTCTGCTAAAATCTGACTTCATTTGATTTACTCTCCAAGACTGTTTTTTATTAAATATGTTTGACTGCTATCTCTAATTAAATGTAGAATTAATTTTGGCAAACTAACCACAGATGCAGTTTATGTTCAATTTTATCAGACAGATTTATTTATAAGCTGTCAACTTCTTGAAAGACTTCATTTTGGAGCAGTTTTAAATTGCTAACAGTAGCTGTAAATGGAGCTACTGTTCTCTGGAACACTAAAGGAAAAGTATGCTATAAATGTCCGTTCCATCTGTGAGGAATCATAAAACAATCACATTCCTTTATTTTTTTTTTCCTCCGTAGGACCTTTATTAAATTAGTTCAACTCAATTAAAAATAACTTCAAAAACATTTCAGAGCCTTTTGTTTCATGGAATACTTGGAACTCTCTGCACGGAACGTCACCCTTTTAACTAATCCCTTTTAGTAAATGGAGGAGAATAGTGGTATTGTGACTTCAGACAGTGCTTTCAAGGGTCTCTACTGTACCGAATTGAGGTCACTGCAAGACAATGCCCAACACCCAATAGCCATTCAAACATTCTTCACAACTCTATCAAACGTGTCTTTCTTTCTCTCACCCGCTTTCTCTCATGGCAAACTCAGGGGACAATGGAAAAGCCTCCAGCACCATTTATGGTCACCATATTTGCACATGACAAAGTCTATTCTTCCTGGTTTGCCAACTCCCTGTAAAAAGAATGGACCCTGGGATAGATTTTCCCACCATTACTGTTATTCAAACTTATTTTGTATTTAATGATTTCTGTTGTTGTTGTTAGAGGGCTGCTACATGGCATTGGAGAAGCTGACTTGCTATTTTCGTGCCTGTGTAACAAAGCAGAGACTAAATGCAGAATTAAATATGTCACATTATAGCCAGCATATGCATGATGGAGTGTACAATCTAGTACAAAACGGAGACAAATGATGAAGTTAGAATTATTATACCTTGTCTTATTGTCTAGCATTAACAGTATTATAAAACTTACTGTTTACCCATGAACCACCACGCCTGTGCCCCACAAGCACTATTTAGTTTTGCTTGGGAGTTTTTATGGCTGCAGCCACAAACAAACAAAATCAATTGCTGTAAATTTTTCTCACCAGGGCTGCTCCTTTTTGAACGAAGGAAAAAAAAAAAAAGATGTATCCAGAGCGTCGTCCTCCAAACAAACAAGAAGAGCACATATTTGCAAGCTATATAGTAAAGTTGTTATGATGAAGATTTTGATTTTAATTAAGAATGGGATTTGTAGGACAATTAGTGAGATGTAATATTCTTTGCAAGAAACAGTACCCTTATTGGAAATACCATCTAAAATGGAGTGGGGGCAGTTGGAGCTGCACAGAGACTTATTTCTATGGGTTTCCACAGTTAATGAGAAAGAAAAAATATGAAGAAAATGTAGGTACCTCACCTGAAATGCTGGAATACAAGTACTGTTTGCCTTTGTTTTTCCTCCTTAATTTTCCTTTTTAATTTAAACCACAGATATCTGAGCTGTTGAGATTTCAACCAGGTAATCCTCTTATCACTAATAATGTTTATAAGTTATTTCTTCACATTTATTTTAAACCACTGATTATTAGGAGTATACCTCATCTATCTGATGATTTTATAAAGCTGTAATAATATATTTAATGATAACAAAGGCAACAAGTTCTCCAGTTATTTTGGTTATGCTCAGGTGCCCTGACATTAAAAAGAGGGCTTTTTAATTGTGGAGGAGGAATTTAATATTCCGTCTTTGGAATCAGACATATCTAGTATATGAAATAAACATAATGAAAATTTAATAATAAAATTAATAAGTTCAATTTAATAGGTGTATATAAGATTTTTGTACCTTATGTTTTCAAGAATATATTTGTGCTTAATCACAAAAAATCTTTAACAAATATTAAAGTATAAATTTTTACAGGTGACATTATCTGATCATAAGTTAATAGAAGTATAAGTAAATAATAAAAATTATTTTTTAAAAAGAGGGTTTTTTCTTATTTTATAGAAAATAATTTGTATAATTGCTTAAATGTTGATATGACTATTTCCTTTACAGTATATAAATTTTCATGTGTTATGCAAACTAAACATGCATTTATTAATCAAGTGCCTGATAATTTTCCAAGTTTATTCAACTAATTTCGTAACAAAATTTTCAGTTTTTCTTTCTATAAACAATAAGATTAAATATTCCGAAGTGAATTAAGGGATCTCCTTCTTATAGCAGATGGAAAAAAATATTAATAGTATGACACCAGATATTATGCTGTGAATAATAAAGGCCAAATATATATAATCACATGTATGTAGTTGAAAACATGTCTTGAGCCCAAAATTCTGCAATATTTATTCTACAGGATTAAGCATATGCTATCTGCCAGGCATTGTACCAAACAATGGTAAAGTATGATACACACTGAAAATATCTTAATGCAGTTTATAATATGCTGGAATGACATACAACTAAACTGGTATAATCATTCACACTGTATGAAGGGCTCAGACACACAAATACGTTTAAGATTTCTTTCACTTTACAAATTGAAAGTGCAAATTCCCACTATGGCAGGCAGGCTGGATATAATTTATGGTGGCTATTGAGTTCCCATCTGAAAGGCATCATGGGAAGTGTAGTAGGGCTGAGATTGAGAACCTTGGGGAACACAGAAGGCAACAGAAACATGTGGATCATAACAAGGAATATTCAGTGGCCCATTATCTAATAATTCTATTTATATGGGATTAAGGCAAGACAGGTCTGGAAATTTAGATTGGGGCCGTAGTGTATTTAGTGGGCCTTAGGTGCTACCCTCAATATGATCAATTGGTATAGGACAAGATGGGTATATACCTGGTTGGCTGTAACTACAAATGCTTGAACCATGTGAAATTGTCAACCCTTATATCCAAGTGATATGTGAATAGAGGCAGTAGAGAGGGAAGAGAGACCCAAAAAGAATAATGTATTTGTGTCTAGATTCAGGAGGCAGAAGGGTGAAGGTAGATCAATAAAATGGTTACATGAGAGTCTCCTGGAAAGCCAGAATTCACACTTAATTTCCTCAGTATAACTGAAAACATGGGGCAGCTCCTGCATTTTTTTCTCCAGCGTTAGCTTCAAAATACAAATTTCATATTTTGTGTATCTTTCTAAGACCTAAGATCCCCCATTCTTTATTTTGCTCTTTTATTTTCCTTTGATTAAAATTAAAATGTGTGACGTTTTTAAAATGAAATTTCAGTTTCAAAATATTTCTTTATACATTTACCTCAGAATCCAAGAAAACATAAATATGGTACTTCACCACTTCAAACATCCAACCATCCTACCAAGTACAATAACTGTGTAGTTATTACCAATTATCATCTTTAATTTCAAAGAATGGTCCTCCTCATATAATTTCTAGTCATGCTCCACCTCCTATTTTATCCTACAACCCCAGTGGAAATTCAAAAGGTGTGTACTATCCTTTAATAGCTGTCCTATTATATAGTCTTATCCCATGGCTTACCTTATTATAAATGTGAAATCTTAACTATGATAGCTACCTTTCTACTGATTCATAAGCTTTATAGAACATCAATGATGCTAAATGGATCTTAAATATAATCTCTTAGATATCTGCTTTATTCAATTTCTAGCTACTGATTTTGGGAAGACAGGCTGACTTCAAAATCACTGGGGACCACCTGCAAAAGGAGGGTATGTGTTCTTATCTAAGACAATAATAAAGACAGCTGACCTGCTGAGGCACCACATTCTTACTCAGTAACTTTGGTCAAAATACGAGGACATCTCCTTCTGATGGACCTTGCCCAGCAAGCAAGAGCATGGCTAGCAAGAGGTGCAAGGGGTGAATGTCAGCTCTGTTCAACTCTATTTATGTCCTCAACTGGCCATCTTCAGGCATATGAAAGCTATATTGTTGAGTCTGGGGCTCAGGCTAAACATTCTACGCATTCCATATACATTATCTCCATCAAGTCTCACAATAGCTCTGAGTTAGGTGCAATGACCGTGCCCATTTTTGAGGTAAATGAACTTGCCTAAGGTCTCAGCCAGTGTAAGCATCAAAGTTGCTAGATAAGCATTCTTACCTCAAAGCCCTCATTCTTACTCACAATGAATTATTGGAAGGGAAGTATCATTATGTTAAACTAAGATTTAATTTCATACTTTTTAATATAACTGTGTTTTGTTAATTATTTGACTATAATAATATTCATGTATATCAGTGGTCATGGGCTGATTAAATCTCACAGACACAACATAATCCATTGCTCCTTTGGGCAACAACTTCTGAATAAATGGGAGAGAGGTGTATCTAGAAAGATATTCCACCAATGATTTCAAATGTGTCATATTTGAAAGAAGGAAAAGATTCTTCTATTTTGAAAAAAAAAAAAAAACCTTGTCATTAACAGAGAATAAAAACTACTATTAATTTTTGGCAAAGAAAGTACAAGGAACTATTATTAATGGACAAAGAAATTAATTCTGAAAACATCCCTCCCTCTGATGCCCTCCTCAAAATAAAAGTTACTCTGCACATTTAAACTAGTAAAAAAATTACCAAAGGAAAGATAAACAATGTAAGTTATCCACACAGACAAGCAAGCCTGTGCTCAAAAACAAAAGAAATAGACAAAATGTTTAAATTACACTAATAATATTTTACTTGGTAGTAAAACACTTCTTAAAACATTCTCAACTCAAACTAGTTTTGCCAAATCAAAAATTTTCTTTTGGGTAGTTAAGAAAGCCAAGAGTATTCAAAATGATTTTAAAACCGTTTTACCTATTACGGTCTTTGCTTCCAAAGGAAGCATTGGCAAACATAATTTGGCTGTTAAGGGAGAGAAAACACTGTACATTTTTTTCATTGTCAAAATAAACCTTAGTTAAGAAAGTCCTGCTTGGAAATAATTTAAAACCTCTGAAGTATTGGGTAAAAATCAGTATACACTGCAGGCTGTATGGCCTTAGAATGTTTTTCCCTTAAGATATGATTCAAGAAACAGTGGAGAGTGCAGTGCTAAACTCACCCAGTACTTATAGAAATGTCCCAAGAATAGAAAACCTATTTGCTTGTTTTTAAAATAATTTTAAACTCACAGACTTTGGATTATAGAATTTCGAAAACAAGAAGTGGAAGAGGTGTAGGGGAAAGAGCAAATAAACTGCCTTAGGAAAAATTAGTTTCAAAATATATTAATGGAGCTAGAGAGTAGGAGAAAACTTGAGAAATTATTTCCCAGGTATTGATGCTTCATCCACAAAACCAAAACTTAAAAATCATGTTATAATTTCATTTCTAGGAACTATAGTTCTCTCTATGGAGTCTGTGTGGTCCAGAGTAAAAACATTCAGGAAAACAGTTCTGCTTTATTTTTTTTCTCTCTTTAAATTAGTCATTATATACAAATTCACTAAGGTTGGTGAGTATTTTCAAACTCAGTGAACATGTGACTGTAGAATACAAAAAAATCAGAATCAAATATTCAAGGTTTAGAATGTTATATTCATTCATTCAATGAATCATTATTTTTGTCACAGCAATATTTCAAGAATCCTTCTGAAAGTACCAAATACAGGGTTCCAAGATCTTTAAACAAAAATGACATATAAATATCATGTTTTCACAAAATTTAGAATGATCTGTTTTTTTAAAATGATTTAAATATGCATTTAAGTACCTAGTACCAACGGCTCCTGCATATGTTTCTACATGTTGGACACTGCCCAGGCAGCTACACTATAACCACATGTTTAAAGAACTACCAAGTCTATTCTCTCTCTTTCTCTCTCAGTCTTTCTCTCTCTCTCTCTCTCTCTCTCTCTCTCTCTATATATATATATATATATATATATATATATATACACACACACACACACACACACACACACACACACTTTTAGGTTGTTTTCATTATATAATCATTAGCAATAATAATATTGTTCCACAAATTACTAAAATTTTAATCATAAGTATGAGTGAAATGTGTTGATAACAAAAAGGTTGTATTGACAAATATTCAAAGACAGATGTTGTGGTTTAATTGCAACACCCACCCTGTGCATATATTTAAACAGTAATATGAAGCAATAAATATTCTTTATCTTTATTACTTATCTTCTCGTTTCTATTTTTACCTACATGTTTATTAAAGTATATGGAATAAAACCAATCAGGTGCTTTGCTTACAAGTGTCAGGCTGATTTACTTGGTTACTAGGGTGTAAAGGT
Source organism: Vulpes lagopus (assembly GCF_018345385.1). Taxonomy (NCBI): domain Eukaryota; kingdom Metazoa; phylum Chordata; class Mammalia; order Carnivora; family Canidae; genus Vulpes; species Vulpes lagopus. The sequence continues at coordinate 22,371,603 of NC_054844.1, forward strand.
TTACCTGGGCAAGATGAATTCATTTTATCTCTGATAAAATGATTAAAATGGCAGATTATATGCTTTTTATTCCACCTGAAAGCAAATACTCTGAGAAGTGATTACGAATGTGATATATTGGGGGAGCAACTAACTTCAAGTTAAGGTGTCATTCCTAGTTATAAATTCTGAAATCATTTAATTTTCTATTGTAGAGAGTGCATTTAGAATGTATGGAAACAATCACATGCCACTTTTCTTAAGTACTTTTTCCCCTTTGGAAATCTTCCTTTTAAAATATGGAAGGGAGTTAGTACGTGAAAAATAGATTGGCCTAAATATTTATAGCCTCCATTTATTCAAACAGGCAAAAATCAAAGTATCTCTTGTTTCCCTCCACTACAAATGGAGCCAACAGGGTCTCCGTGTAATGAAGAGAGACACAGAGCTCTTTACTCCTCACACTTCCTCCGGCTAATATCTCAGAAATGGGCCAAAATTCAGGAGGAGGAATTTCCATTCCCCCAGGAGAGGTGTGAGCAATGGGTGAGGATCTCTGACCTTGTATTTCAGAAATCCTAAGAGAAAGTATAGATTCCCCTTACCATAAATCTCAGCTTTTCTTCCTGCTAAGTCAAGGTTGTATCAACATAGAGCTAATGAACCAAAAATATATTGATCCTACATATTTTCAATATCGATCTAATGGTGGAAGTAGATTTTAATGGAAAGGGTTCATTTTGAATAGACTGAACTTCCCCCTGTTCCCTGTAATTATGAGCTCTGGAGAAGCTGTCTTAGCAATTGTTTATTGTTATCATTTATATAATAGGATAAGTTCTTTCATTAATATAAGAACAGTATAGTATCACAGTTTTGCTACTAAAAGCTGTCTTGGTGAGGTTTGCATAGACACTGAACTATCAAACATTTCCCTGCATATGCCGAATCTGGAAGAGACAATAAAATACTATTTGGTGAACAGGGGAACCACCGAGAGGAGGCAGAGGCACGCACATATGGATTTGATTACTTGAATGTAAGTGATTAATCTGGCAATCTAATATTAATTAAGATATTTTGAATGATGTATTAAACACTACAGGCTAATTTTAGTCTTCCCTCTATCTATCCACCTTCTAATCACCACCAGTTCAGATGATTTGCTGTTTTCACTTGAAGATGGCTATAGATTCTTACATTAGTAAAACATCATTTTATTCCCTATATCAGTGAATCATTTGCAAACTTTTCCATCTCAACACATTTGAGAAATATTACACAATCCTATCAACAACTGTAGTCCATTATAGCAGTAATCTTAATAAGGGACATAAAAGAGAAGTATTTTAAAAATGCCTTGTTCACTCGGCCTTCTGAATCGCACCCCATAGATAGGTATCCTATGGTTGAGAATCATTTCCAATTTACTTAAGAATGTAACAAAAGAAAAAAAAAAGAATGTAACAAAAGTATGCCTGAGATATTCATAATAAATTTGCTGATGACTCGTTACAGAGTATTTAGATAACACCAGTAATATACTGGTTGCAAATGAAAATGACTGGTGCCCATCCAAAAGTCAGTAATATATCTGTGTAAAAATATCTATATATTTTCAGAGAATAAAAATATTAGTGAAGAGGTAAGATAAAAGAAATGTAATTGCAAGCTGATCAATAATTCCTTATTTTAGCTCTTGCTTCTAACAAATTCCTCCATATATAAGAGAGAGCAGATTTTTCTGCTTCATCCTAAAAAACAAAGAACGATTGCTACTCCCTTCCCCCCAGTTTCTATATACAGTCACTAAAACCCATCTGCATTCCAGTCATCATTACAAATGATAGCTTTGCCAGATCTAGTCCCATAAATTGATATATTGGAAAAACTGGCATGAATATTTTAATGCCCTGCCATTCTAAAGAATGAGCTTTAGGTTTTATATTTATATATGAATATTAGGAACTTATATATGATCATTAAAAAATTTAACCAAATAGAAATTTAATTTTTGTTAATTTTTTAAATGTATATCTTACAGAGCTATATTGTCATCTTTGATAAATGTGGGAAATTGAGGCACAGAAGTACCCTCTAGGTGATAACCAAACAGCATATGACAAAGAGCAGAAAGACTGGTAAAATGCCCATGCCTTATGTGCTTTCCTCTCTGGTCTAAACACCAGATTGCCATAGAGATTCCTATAAGAAATTCTTTAAGATGAGACCTGAATAGTTAAAGTAAATGGAAGATGTATTCTGAATGTGGGGATTCTCAGCTACTACATTTCCTTCTTCATTTCTGTAAAGTTAGTTGGCTCTCTACAAGTGTTTGGCATAATAAAAGAGCTTATATAAAGTAGTTATAATGGCTTTTTACAGTTATACCACCTCTATTACATAGGAAACGGAAAGCATATAGGTATTTTTTCCTTCAGTGAAAGAAATTGATACATAAAAGCAAGTAGAACAATTTAAGGATAGACAATCAGCATGCCCAAAATTGACATTTAAAAACTAAATATTTTAGATGATTAACAGAATCATAATATGTGATTTAAAAATCACCATAAATTGAAGAAATTACCATAAAATGGAGATTGCCTATTATTTTAAAAATGTGTTATTAAAAGTCTTATTTTCATGTACTTTTTATTTACTTACATCTTGATTTTGAAGGAAATAGCAAATCCGTCATTTGCAAGTGTCTTTTCCAAAACCCTAATTTGAAATTTAGTAATTATTTACCTCACTTGGGTATGATAACTGGTTAACAGAAAGAAAGCATGAACTCACGTTCATTGACATTTCTATATGACCATCAAGAGCACTTCTGGAATTATAAAGTGTTCTTTCTTACTGTTTGGTCAAATCACACTGACTAAAACACCCCAAGAGCAGAAGAAACAAATACAATGCCAATAAGTGAGACAATAAAAGTATATATCAATTTGATTATCTCTAACAAAGGTACAGAAATAAGACAGTAACTATATGGTCAAGGAGCTCCCTCAGTAAAAAAAATCAAAATATTGGACAAATATACGAATAAATGGGAATATTTGATTAAAATATATCCAAAATTCCTGCATCTTTTACTAGAAAAGTTAGTGAAAAAGTTATTTTTGTTAACAGCTTAATTTTACCAATATACTCTCAATGTCAGACACAGCAATATATGTGCCTTAAGCACTTCAGGGTAATTGGCGGTAAGCTGTAGGCATCCAATCTGAAAGCAAATCATGAGATAGTAGGGAATGACATTTAGAGACACACTAAATTACATAACACTGAAATATCTGAACTAGAGCTCTGTGCACTTGGGAGGATTTGGGGAGGGATGCTGCTGAACACCTGACAAAAACGACTGCTTTTTGTTTTTCAAGCCTATGAGTTGACAGAGAACTGTCGACACCTTATGGAAAAACCTGAAAAACATTCCAGTGAGCAAGAGTTCTGCTGCTATATTTTCTTTACTTTCTTTAATTGTCATTCAGAACAACTTTTGAAGAACAAAGCCCAAGAGCATTCTTAAGTTTGGCTCTTTGTTCACCAATTCAAAAAATAAACTGGCTTTGTGACATTGCCTGACAAGAAATCACAATATTTCAGACATGCTCGACTTCTCAAAGGAATACACAGTAGGTATTGATGTTTCTTAAATATCACAGGTCTTGTATTTAAGCTCACACACAATAAAAGGAATATAGAATATGAATGTAATATAATTCTATATCATAACAAAATTATGAATGACATATTGTCATACATTGTATCAGTGGTGTCTTTCTACATAAAACCAACGGCAAAATTTGACATTTGAGAAGTTTCTAAAAGTAGAAAATATAAATTAAATATTCTTAAAAAAGAAGAGGTACAAAGTGAACAGGGGATACTATCATATAATAAATTTATTAAAAACAGTCCAATAATGCGGTGATAGAGGCAAATGGCAGAAACGATTTGCTAGCATAAAGGAAATCCATGCTAAGATCGAAACTACAGAATTTTTATTTAAAAGAATCCAATCTTTCAAGCTGTGATATATGGAAATCTTAGTTAGGTGGGGGCTTTTGGAGTCATCTAGTCATTTTTTAAAAACTATTCTTTCATTTCCACCAACCCCCTCCTTTTTTACCTACTGAAATTCTACTCATCTATTTAATGCAAGATCCCCCATGATGCCTTACCTGAAATCTGCAATCAGACTATTAACTCTTTCCAAGGTATTGCTTGTTTAATCCAGCCTCTGTCTGGGTGCTTTCCGGGATGGCATTTACTGCTTGACAGAGCACTGCATTTTTGAACTACTTTACATCCTAGAAAATTCTTTCTCAGACTGAGCCAAACTGAACTCCCTATAATTTTAACATGCATTCAATAAACATTTAGAGTGGCACCTATATAGGATTAAAATGGGTATGAGGTATAAATGCGAATAATGTACAGTATCTGGCCCAAATTAAATCCTGTCTCTGTGAAAGTTTCTTTTCCCCCTGATTTTTAATATGATATATGCTCATTATAGCTATTGAAAACTTCATAAAACATAAAGAAGAAAACATTAATGACTCGTAGCTCAGCTACCAAATGGATGGTAACTATTAAGGTTTTGGCATATCCTTTCCTTGTCTGCTCCCTCCCTGGGGGCCCCTATCCCTCTTCAATTCCCCTCCCCTCCCCCAACTCCCAATATCTTTTATCAGTTAGAAGCTAAGGTGGTTCTGCTTAGCAAGATACAGCTGCATACTTTCAACCAAAGTCCACCTAGAACGTTGGCGCCATAGAAGAAGCAAAGTCCATTTGACTTCAAGGGCATAGGTTTTCATCCCATCCCTATTCCAGAGGAAAGTTATCAAGGTTACAGGAAAGTGGGTGTGGCAAAATTTCTCCTATTCATTCTCTTCCCTCTCTGCTATTTCAGGGGAAGAATACTTCTCTAATGAAAAACAATTTATTTTCAAGGCCTAGGCTAATGCTACTGATTTTATTTCATTGGATTTACTTTAATGACTCCACCAAGAAGAACTCTCTCCCCAACAGGGTCTATACATTATTTGACACGCAGAATATCATACTTCTTATCCAGTCCTGGGAAGTGATATCTGTTCTAACTTTTACAGGCTGAACCATGTGGCATCCCTTGAGGTAGTCTGCCTCCCCATTAAATCATACCACTTTAGAGATGGTCAGGCCCAGAAAACCTAAAGATTCTTCTGGCAGAAACTGGTTAGATCTAATGGTCCTTGTACTAAAATTGGGGGTAAAACCATTCTACTAAAAGCGGCATCTTGAGCTAACCCTAAGTTAAGGACCATTATCCAAGGAACTGATATAAAAGTTTCATAGACCAAGGCAAGATACCTATGTAAAGACACCTGTAATTGACTGTAAAAATGTCCACAAATATTTTCCCATATCTATATGAATACCCTTTCACAATGTTACTTTACAGCCCCTCCTATTAAGTGGAAATGTTTATTTCCCCAACCCTTAATCGAACATTAGCAGTGGTCCAAGAAAGTACTTGTGCTTTGAGATGTGTCCACTCTTGCTGGTTTTTGAAACCCAGATATTGGCACATGCAGCCTAGGCTAATCTACTAGAAGATGTAAGACCACATGGTGAGAGGCCTCAACTGGCCAAGTAGTCTCAGTCATTCTAGACAACCCGCAAAATCATGAGCTAAATAAAATGGTGGCTGTTTAAAGCCACTGAGTTTTGAGGTGGTTTGTTAATTATCAAGAAAGTTAATGGATATACCTTCGTTAACCAATCCATTAATCAATACTTCATGGTTATGGCCAACCAATCAGTTACAATTTCACCAAACTGTGTGATCCATGATCAACACCTTCAAAGTAGCCTTTCTCCATTTTATTCAAAAAGGACTCATTATATCAAAAGAAGATAACATTTTCATATTTATCAGTATTGTTACTTGTCATTCTAGTTCATTCATTTTAACTCTTATATGAATAAATCTTATATTTTTTGTCTGTTGGAAATATTTCAGTTGTTCATTTTCTTCCAAATATTGCCAAATTGCTCTATAAAATGACTGTACTAATTTCCACTGCCACTAAAATTGTATGAGAGCTCTCACTGTTCTTCGCCCTTCAATACCGATATTGTCATTCATTTTCCTCAATCTAATGGGTTTGAAAAGCTATGTTACTTTACTTTGAATTTCTATCATAACTAGTGAAGTTGTAGATAATTTTATTGGGCACTTATGTTTCTTCTCCTGTAAAATGCCTGTTTGTTCTTGTTGCCCTTTTTTTATTAGTTTGTTTGTCTTTTTTTCTACTGCTAAAGTTCTAAATGCTTGCTGTTTGGTGGCTATAGGTTTTCCAATATCTCCTGTTAGTGGTTTATTCTTTTGTTTTGTTTCTTAATGATCCCTGTTGATGTATTGAAAATGCACTTTCAATAAGGCAAAATTTACTAGTCTTTTCCTTTATGGAATCCTTCCCTGACTTGAGGTCATAAAAATACTCCAGTTTTTAACTGTAGAATTTTTGAAGTTTTGCTTTGCACTTCCAGATTTTTAAGCCACCTGGAATTTATTCTGTCACCAGGATCTAATTTTACTTTTTTCCATATGGATAACCAATTGTCCTTGTACCATGTACTGAAGAGCCATACTTTCCCTACCAATTTTTAATGCCACCATGGTCAAGTATGATGCTTTCATATATGAATTTAACTATTTCTAGACTCTCAAGTCTCCCCCTCTCTGTTTTATATGATGGACTTAAAGCAAATTTCATACTAATTTGTTGGCTTTATAATAAATAATGAAGTTTTAGAGAAAGTCATCCCAAATCTGTGCCTCTTCAAAATTGTCTTAGCTACTTCCTCCTTTCTTTTGTTTCCCCAAGTAAATCATTTACAAGTACCTCTTCCCTTTGGGAATGGTTGGTGATAGTCTGGATGAAAAGGCTATGCATTACAAATCCTCTTCATCACTCACCATCTCATCTTTCACTCACAAAAACACATGTGCATATGCATGCACACATATACATACATTCACCCAGAGATTGTGTGTGAGAGAGACATGAGACAGAGAGAAAGAGGGAGCCTTCTTGATTATTCCAGGAAAAATAGGCTTCCAAAAAGCAGAAGAAAGGGAAAAAAAGACAACTATAAATTACTGGATTTTACAGTTAAATAAAATAGAATTTGTATAGTCTGTTTTCTTTCTTAACTCTGTCAATATAATATTATCTTTCTCAAGTAATTAAACTCCTTTTTTCTCACCCATATAATGTTGGGGAACGTTCTCCACTGGCTTGCCCTCAGTTTTTTTTGTTTTGTTTTGTTTTTGTTTTTTCAAATTTGAACCAAGTCTAGATTTCAGGTTCCCTGACAAAGGACTTCTGATACCTCTTCCTTTTCTTCTGCACTAGGGTCTCTTTGTACTGTCAAAAATAGCTTTTTTATTTTTTTTTAATTTTATTTACTTATTCATGAGAGACACAGAGAGAAGGCAGAGACACAGGCAGAGGAAGAAGCAGGCTCCTTGCAGGGAGCCTGATGTGGGACTCGATCCTGGGACTCCAGGACCATGCCCTGAGCCAAAGGCAGATGCTTAACCGCTGAGCCACCCAGGCGTCCCCAAAATAACTTTTTAAATAGAACTCATTCCTTTAGACTCCTCCTTCTTAAAATCTAACACTGAATTCTAAGATTACCTTAGTCAACCTCTTAGCCAAAACAGTTCCTTCTTGCTGATTAGAATTAAGCTCAAGGATCAACTCTTTTCAGTTTTAATTGTTATCATTGGGTGTATGTGGTAAAATACACATAATGTAAAATTCACCATTTTAACCATTTCAAAGTGTGTAGTTCAGTGGCTTTTAATACAGTTGAGCCTTGAACAATACAAGGGTTAGGGATTCCATCTCCTCTCACAGTAGAAAATGCACATATAACTTTGAACTCCCCCAAAACTTTACTAATAATAGCCTACTGTTGACCAGAAGTCTTAACAATAACACCAATAGTTGATTCACATGTGTCTAGTACATTGTATGTATTGTATACTGTATTCTTATAATAAATAAAGTTAGAAAAAAGAAAATGTGGTCTAGAGCCATACCAGCCAGAACGCTTCCAATCTCCCATCCAATCTTGGAAGCTAGAATAATTTGACCCAAGGATTTCAAACCTGTATTGTTCAAGAATCAACAGTACATTCACAATGTTATGCACCACAGTCTCTATCAGTTCCCCAAAATTTCCATCATCTCAAAATGAAATCCTGCACCCATCAAGCAGACACTCCTCCTTTGCTCTCCCCCTGGGCTCCCTTACCATTCTTTTGTCTCTACAAATGTAACTACTCTAGGCACTTCATATATGTGGGATCATACAATGTTTGTCTTTTTATGAATGGCTTATTTCACTTAACATAATGTCTTTAAAGTGCATCCATCTTGTAGTAGATGTGAAAATTCCCTACTTTTTCATGGCTAAATAATATTTCATTGTGTATGCATAATACATTTTATTTTTCCATTCATCTAATGATGGACATTTGGGTTGTTTCCATCTTTTAGCTATTATGAATAATGCTGCTATATACATTTACACATTTGTGTAAAAGTTTCTGTGGGGACATATGTTTTCATTTCTGTTGGATATATATCTATGAATTAAATTGCTAGGTCATGCAGTAACTTTAACTTTTTGAGAAAATGCCAAACTACTATCCATAGTGGCTACACCATTTCACATTCCAATCAGCAATGTATGAGTGTTCCAATTTCTCCATTTCCTTACTAACACTTCTTATTTTTTAAAATTATTGTTATTACAACCATCCTGGTGGATATAAAGTTGTATCTCATTGTGGTTTTGATTTGTATTTCCCTAATGACATGACATTGAGCATCTTTTCATGTACTTACTTGACATTTGTATATATTATTTGCAAAAATGTTTACACAAGTCTTTTGCTTACTTTTTAATTGAGTTGTCTGTACTTTTTCTGTTGAGTTATGAGTTCTTTATATAGTCTAGACACTAGACTCTTACCCTACACAATTTGCAAATGTTTTCTCCCATTCTGTTGGCTATGGCCTCGCTCTCTTGATAATGTCCTTTAATGCACAAAAGTTTTTAATTTTGATGAAGCCCACTTTATCTATTTTTTATTTTGTTGCTTGTGCTTTTTGGTGTCACATCTAAGAAACCACTGCCCAAATCATTTTCATAAAGTTTTAACCATATGTTTTCTTCTAGTATTTTTATAGATTTTTAGCCCTTATATTTAGATATTTGATTCATTGGGAGTTAATATTTGCATACAGTGTTAGTTAAAGATCAATTCTGCAAAAAAGGATTTTGCCTTATTTTGTATGTAAATATCCAGTCGTGCAGCACTAATATTAGCTTTTCAGAAGCTAAATCAGCAAGTAAGCAAGAGAGGAATGTGAACAGTCTTCTCTCTTTATATGATTGGTACCCAAATGTTTTATCTTCATGATATATACACTACTATCACACTGTCACTTGATGTACATCCTGGAATAAACTGGCGACTTTCATTATTGCATTATTTTTAATGCAACATGACAGAAGTCTCATTTCACTGCATCTTTTTTTAAATTTAAAGTCCACTCTGTAATCCATTTCATATTATTGCTATTTAAACTTTTAAGCATATTGGTATTTCAATCAACTCTTGCTCTACTTTTAGAGGAGTTCTGAGTATTTACAGAGAACTGAGTTCTGAGAATCTATAATATTCTGTCACACCTATGATAATTTACTTCATGATTTTCCTTTCCATCAATTTTAGTCACTTAAGTGGTATGATAATTAATGGAAATAAGTAGGGGTCAACAACTTTTGCAAGTCATTACAAACCCTTTGTTACTAACAATTGGTTACAGGTAGAGCTTAACTAAAAAAATGTTAGTGCTTGCCTCCTCATTTAACCACTCAGGTCTATTAATATCTACTTTAGTACTTTTCAGCATGAATCCTCTATTATAAATTTCCTGCTCCTAGAGTTTCCAATGCCAATCTTCTATTTTTAGTCTTATCCTAATTTGCAGAGGTAAGACTGCTTTGGAAATATTTACTTTAGGATACTACTTAACAAAACCATTCATGCACACAAACACAGTCACAAAAACATACACAAGTTTCACTGCTTGAGACATTGGTATCAATTTGATCCCTTTACTGAGTCCATTCACCCCCTGATGGGCTGGCTCTATCCATAAATTACAGGACTTATTAACAAGGAAAGTTTTGAGAAATGGTCACAGTGCTTAAATGGATTTGAATGCTTCAACTGCTTTGATAAGCTACATGTTCTTTTTGGACATCAAAAGGAATCTAAAAATGTGAGAACAAAAGCAAAATTACCTTTAGTAAAGTAACTTTTCTTCCCAGAAATTATATAGTTTCTTTGTCTTAAACTCTTAGGTCTCACCTTCTCCAGCCTCTTACAGCCCTTTGTCCCCAGAGAGAAAGATTTGCCCAGCTTCTGAACTCATATTGACCAAGGGTAGTAGTAACCAGGAGCCATGTTCCTATGAGAAGGAAAGGTCTGGCTCTTGCCCACCTCTCCAATTTTATCTTCTAGAAGTATGCTCCACACCAGTTGTGATGCTCCAACCATACCAGCTTTCTTCCTGCTCCTTGAACTTGGCACATTGCACTCATCCTCAAGATAGCTCACTTGCTGTCCCAAATGTGGAAAACTGTCCTCTGCAATTCTTATGACCCGTTCTCATCCTTCAGCTCAAATCTCAAAGAAAACCTTCCTCTAGAAGCTCTAAGTGTGTGCTCACTCTTTATTTTCTTAAGCACTAACACTCATTTCAGTTTATAATTACTTAACAATTTTTTAACTTAACAATTGTCTACTGCCACCAGTAGAACACAGTTGCCAGACCAAGATCTCATTTGACTTACATTTTGTTCTGTCCAGAGTTTTTAACATATAATAAATGCTACTGTAATAATTAGTAATCATTGGAAAACAAAATGATCAGAAAAATAGATACTGACTTATCAGTAGGAGAGATAAAACAAATATGTACATCATTCAAAATCTCTATCTTCTCTGCAGACTATGAATGTCAAAATGTTATTTCCAGCTTTCTCCTCACTTTAGCATAAATTGATATGATGTACTCAGAGAATGCAAGCTACTTTTAACGTTAAGCTAAAAGAAGTAGGCGTATAGGGTAGATCCATGCCAAAATAATCACATAGTTCTTTTAAAAAATATATAGAAAAAGATTTGGATTACTCAATAGTTTAAATCATCTGTGGTGCCATTACCTTCCATTGGATTGGATTCTTATGAATTTGTACACAGCTCTGTAGCAGAGGATTTCCTCTAGCCGATGTCTCTCACTTGGTTCTGTTTTTCAAGTATAACCCTGACATTACAAACAACTAGGCTCCAGATATCCATTAAATTATCTGTTCTTCTTTACTGAATACAGAATTGTTGTTTTGGCTAGAATTAGTCAGGCACAGTTAGTACAATAACACTCAGTGCCTTCCTGTGTAGCACCTGCTACATGTTATTTATTTCTTGTTAGCTACATAGTACAACAAATTGTGTCTTTTAACAGCTCATTGAGTAGAAGAAGAGAAAGTGATGGCAGTGGGATTGTTGAAAATGTTCAATGGTGTCAATATATTTCTTCTCAAATAATCTAGCTAGTAAATTTGCACTAATAATATTTATTTCTTTGGAAAATTTCTCTGCTATATAATTTCCAGATGACCTTGAACTGACAGCAGCATGAGTAGAATAAGACAATGACCCATGGCTTTAATCTGTTAGCAAAGGTTACTTTAATTGAATAAATGCAGTATATGGAAATGAACCAATATTTCTTTGCAAAAAGCTTAAAAATGTTAAGGTACTGTTCAGATGTTAAATATCCATGCATTATTTAGAGTTTTGGGTTTAACAATACAATTAAATGCCACATCAGTAAGAGAACAAAATCTATATTAAGAACTTTTCCAGAGTATTACAAAGTCATTGGAACATCTTCTAGAACAGCACAGTTGCTTTGAGGTCACCCAAATCCATGTGAATGCACACATTTTACATTTCCTATCACATCCACTAATTCAGTTTCACTAATGGGCAAAATTCAACAAACAGCAGTTAAATCAAGTACAGGGAAGAGCAGTGGCTACTGATTTTTTCATCTGTGCATTTTGTTTTATTATGTTAGAGACTCTAATTGAACTTTGTTCCAAGCTATTAACCTATGACAGAAGACTGTGGAGATAAGATTTCACTGACATATAGAACAAAGAAAAAGAAAGAGTGTGAAAATTACGATGACAAGGTTGCCTTAGCAGTTTTGAGGTGGTAAAATGAAATCCCTGACTAATAGGCCTTGCTAACATAGGAAGGGTGAGGATGTGAAGAAGGACAATCTCGGGTCGAACCCAAGAGTCTTCCTGAGGACCCATAATAGAAACACACTGTTATTGCAAAGTTCAAATTGCAAAACAAATTAAAGTGTGCCTCTAATTGTTATAAGTTGTACAAGAAGTTCATATACAAGAATAAATTAGGAAGCATTAGGAGTAAAGTGTTGATGTTATCTATGCAGCCATTTTTTTTCTTTGAGAAAACACTAAAATCTTTGTGTTACGTTTTGTAAATTATCAGGAACTCAAATACCTTCAAGGGATACTTCACCCTTGATATCACTACCTTAATTTTCAATTGAACTGAAAAGAATAAAGTATAAAAGCATTATAAAATAGTCTAACCTATGAAAGAATTGTTCATGGATCTTTATATAACATACAAACAAGTCAATATTCTGTATCTAAGTTAGGCTCTGACTGGTGATTTGGGTAGTATTTCTTAAATATGGGATAAAAAATTATGTGCAAGATGTAGTGGAGATATGAGCTTATTGTAGCTCATTAACAACACAATCTTCTTCCTGAAAAACAATGCCAATGTTTTCCTTCCTGGCCAGCGTATGTGTCTTCTGATGAGAGAAAATCATTAAGGAAAGTTTTGGAGACTTAAAGCTGAAAGGAATGAAACTATTCTAAACCATTTAAACCTTCCAATATACCTTGTGGGTAAATATACTAAATGGGAAAGGGCATTTTTTTCTATGTTTTTCTAGAATAAACTCAGAGAGTACAAGGAAGTTTCAAATCTCTATTTTGTAAACAAATTTTGAATCTATTTTTAAAATATTATAATTTCACATGTATTGTGATATATATAGGGGAAAAATTTTACCTATGCTATTGGTTGCTCATCGTGACTATACACAGGGAAATTTATTTGAATGAAAGAATGTTTCAGTGGAAGTGAAAATCTAATGTGTTGGGAAATACGGAAATTAGAAAAGATTATCACAATAAAATAATTTCACAAATTTTATACTGAAATGACTACTGTTGCTTCAATTGCTTATTTATTTTAAGCAGTAAGTAACATCATCTATAGATTTTATTGATCCAAAGGCAAAAAAGAAAAAAACCCACAATTTCTCACTGGAAAGGATACTTTCATAACCCAGAGATCACTTCTGGGAAACCAAAGGCACTTCTTTAAGAGAACATGTAATTCAGAGAGTTCATAGTTTTATTTTAAACAACTCTGAAAACTTTCCATTAAAATAATTATTTTTAGAGAAATTAAATAACTTATAGTATCTAAGACACATAGAGAAGGATTACTGACATCATAAATATCATTCTTGATACGATGTCACTACAAATAACTATTTACTCACAGCTCATGATGATGCAATGTGTGCCGTCTGATATCCCATCAACATAGACCAATGAGCAGCACTAGGAAGAGTAACCCTTTCACAAATGACTCCACTGAAGGTGATCTTTGCAGATGAGCTCAGGATAAGTCACAGCACCGGCCTGTCTTGAATGCAATATTGTGTCCCAACACAACATTTGGGTTTCATGTTCAATTGCACTATTCTAGGACAGCCACATAACCAAGGGCTTTGCTCATCAGTAAATAGTCTCAGGCAGCTCTTGTTTCACTCATTCCCTGTATAGACCTGGCAGAGGTGACTGGTTATTTTGAGTAGTTCAGATCACCACTTCAAATAATCTATAAGTCTCTGGAAGGAAATAATACTACTAAGAAAAAGAAACACAATATATTATTCACTGAAGAATGAAGACAGCCATTATTTTGGTCCTTCTGATAATGTCAGTTATATTGTTAGCTGATCAATTTCAGTGGTTCTATCTTCTCTTATTTGTCATGTCAAAGATGAATTTGTCCCTAAAACACATTTATTTAAACTTTATATTATCAATTTTTTCTTCTAAGTACTCTTGTTGGGAAAAATAAATAAATGAATTAAACTCATTTTGCTTTTTAAAATATTTAGATGGAACCATAACAAATTCATAACCAATAAACTAAAGATTTGGTGAAATATAATACAACTACATAAAATACATATTTGATATAATTCAATTATAATTAAAGATTATAAAATAAAGATTAATAAAGATAATAAAAGATTAATAAAGATAAAGATTATAAAATGCTTCCTCAATTCTAGCAATAAATTCTTCTTGCCAATGAGTTAATCACTTAATGTAACTATATTCAGAGTATGTTAAAGAGCATTTTCTGATAGGGAAAGCATTCAGGACAAATTTTCTCACAGACAATACAGACAGAAAGCAGCTTTAGTATAATCATAACCAATTCAATAATTACCTCCCTTTTTCACAATTTAGGAAATCATTTCTCATTCTTTTCCCTAATACTTGAGAAAATCTTCCCTCAGTAAGAAGAGATTAGTCTAACATACTACTACTTACTTCTTAATCTTAAAAGTGTTTTAAAAAAAGAAGCAAACCTTTGCCCTTGGGAAAGGCAAAGATTTCTCAAATTAGGCATAAAAAGTACAAACTATAAAATAAAAAATGTTTGATTTTGTAAAAATCACAAATATTTGCACTTCAAGTGTGATTTTGTAAAAATTACAAATATTTGCACTTCAAGTCAAAAAGGTTAAAAATGAAAGGCAAGCAAAAGAATGGGGTAGTATATTTGTAATATATCTATCTGACAACTTCTATGCAGAAAAAGGATAACACCTCTTATAATTCAATAGTTAAACAATTTGATTATAAGGGGCAGAACATTGAACAGATTTTTTCATACAAAAAAAGATTATTATTTTTTCATTTAATAAAAGGAATGGCCAGCTAACACACAAAAAGACAATTTCATTATCATCAGAGGAATACAAATTTAAAGCACAATGAGATACTACTTCATATCTATTGAAATGACTAAAACTGTTAAAAGACTAACAATGCTGAGTGTTGGTGAGGATATGAACCAACTGCTGGTGGGGATATAAAAATATGGCATCTACTTTAGAATACTGTTTGCCAGGTCTTTTACTAAGCTATACACACACTGACCATACGACTCAGCATCCTCTTCCTAGATAATTGCCCAAGAAGAATGAAATATGTGACTAGATGAAGACATAGACACAAATGGTCAGACATCTTTATTCAGAATAGTCAAAAAATGAAAATGACTCAATGTTCATCATCAGAGGAATGGACAAAAAAAAGTGATATATCTATCCAATAAAATTCATAATACAAAGGAATGAACAATTGATAAGTACCATAGTGTGATAAATCTCAAAAGCATGCTGGATCAAAAAAGGCAGACACAAAGGAGGACATGCTTGGATGATTCCATTTGTTTGAGATCCCATAAAAAAGCAAACTAATCTAGAGAAATCAGATCAGAGGAATTAGTAGAGGAAATGGCTGACTACCAAGAAGGTGTCAGCAAATTTGGGGGGGGGTTGGAAATGCTCTGTAACTTGAGTAATAGTGATGCCGTGATATATATGTCAAAACTTAATGAATCATATACTATAAACAAATGCAGTTACTTGTATGTAAGCTAAACTTCAATAAAGTTTATTTTAAAAAAGAAGTATCTCCTCATTCATTGTTTGAAACTGTGTATATAAATATAACTGTGCATACTTATAGAGTATTCTATTGGGAAAATATTCAAAAGTACATTTGGCCTCTAGGTAAACAGGCAATGTAAAATATGAAATAATTCATGCAAAATGTATTGGCTAAAGATTATAAAGACAAGTAAAGTCAAAAAGGTTTAAAATCACAAGGAAAAGTGGAATTCTTGTTAATTAACATGCATAAAATAAATCAGAAATACTCTAAAAGAGATGATAGATTTGGTTAGTCTCCATTACCAATGAAATCTAATACAGAAACCAAGTAAGATAAAATTGCCAAAAAAGTTGAGGTGAGATGAAGAAAAACCCTAAAAGTATTGAATTAATACTAACATTCCTAAGTAGAAGAAATGAAAATCAGAGCAAGTATTTTATTTTTATCTGCTATCCCTCTGGTACTCTGACTGTATTTCGGACTACTGAGTACCTCTTATTCCTCTTTTCTATTTCCTCTAGGCAAATTTTGTTTCTTGCACCCAAAACAGGTTATGCCTAAGTTTAAAAAAAACTCATTAGTGTCTGCTTCATATATGACAGAACTGTTAACATCTTTGGGGCACCAACTCTTCTTATTTGGAAAAACATCTAAAGCAGTGCCATGCATGTAAATTACTCAATAAATACTTCTCATGGTATCCGTGCAGTTTAGGAGATTACAGCCCAAGGAAGAACGAATGTATTGATAACACCATTTAAACCTTCCAAATATACCTTGTGGGTAAATATACTAAATGGGAAAGGGCATTTTGTCTTCCTTGAAAAAGTTGTGTGAGTAGAAATATTTATGGTCTTTATAGGTTATAAAAAAAATTTAGTAAACTACCACTCACACATTACGGAATTTTAAAGTGGAAAAAGCCAGGGATTCTTGTTGGAGGAAAAAAAAATGCATTAGTGTTTCACTGGTGTTTAGTGGAAGTGTGTTTTACTCCTTTTAAGATAAAGCTCCCAAAGGAAGGGTTTAAAAGGAGTTCCTGCATCTTTAACCTAAGAGGATGAAGACCTTGATATGAAGAAAGGACAAAGCTAAGATTGCAGGAGAGAGAAAAGAATTGAAAACAATCAATGTGTTGATGCCAGCCTAAAGAGGGTCACTGAAAGATCAGCTTCACCTGCATCTGTTCCTTAATTAAAAAGAGAAAGATGACAGTGTCCACTACTCATCGCTATGGTAACATTTAAATACCAGGCAATTTAGACCAGCAGTCCACTCAAAAGCAAAGCCAAATGAATGTTTAAGTAAATCCATATAATACATAGGCTTATTCAAAAAAGTGCTGCGGCAGCACTACAAATAAAGTTTTAAAATCAAGTCGAGTATTTCTTTTCCTCAGGCATCCCTTAAGTTAGAAATATGAAAGAAAACATGCTAATGAAGGGATTGAATAGAATACGATATGTGTGAAGGAGAGGCCTTTTAAAAGAGCTTTTGAACAGATTTCCATTGTTTCTCTGTACAAGTTGTATTACATTATCTTTTGCCTTTCACCATTTCTATGATCCAAGCTACATGCACCCTAATTGTCTATGATTTTCATTGTTCACTTTGTTCCATTTTTATTCTGCAGAAATATATTTCACTTACACTAATTATTGTTTGTGTATGTTTTTTTGTTAATTATAGATTTTCTATCCTTTTATCTTCTCGTTTCCTATTTCCTCATCCAATTCATGCATTATTATTACTGTCATCAAAGAATGTTTACTGCTAAAAAAAATGGGGTTTACTTTTCAATAAATCAAGCAAAACTTGTAAAACTTCTCATTACCCAAATGATGTTATATGTTATTTATTGTGTGATGTCACACACATTGTATCATTGACTTCTGTTAACAAGTCACCTTTTAGTTATTTGTTCTATATGTATCTTTACAAAGTAAAAAAAAAATGTAAAAAGTTTAAAATCACATTAATTATGGCCATATAAATAACACAGTTGTATTTACACAAATAGCATGTGGATGTATTTTATATTTTATACAGATTTTCATAATAACAGAAAATATTATCAAACATGACTTTCTGATGTACTGCATGTGTAAAATGCATTTTATTTAACAAAACACTATCCTCTACCAGTGTTTAAGCCCTTTATAAGGAAATAGGCTATTTTTCCTACTTACATGTTACTTTCCTCATAGCAGTAGCAGTTTCATGGGCCAGCAAGGTATTTTTCAAAAAAAGGAAGTAATAACACTGTTCGCTTAGGCAATATAGTGTTCTATTAATATTAAGTTCATTACATGGTCATCATTAATTTTATTTTCACTCAAACAGAGCAAAGCTCTTTGATCCAGCAATATTTTCAGTTTTCTCCACTTAACAGGGCATTTATCTGTATTCTCTTGGTCCTGTTTAGAATATTCTGAATAGTAGCATATTTGAAAGCCATAGGCTTAATATTATAATAACATTTTACTCAATCAAAAGGAACCTTTATTTTGAAATTTTTATTTTATATCTACTACAAATAGTTGTCTTAAACATCTTATTTTTATGGTATAGCTTCAAGCAGCATTTTTGTCATAAGTAATCAATTTCCATATCATCAATGTTCCTTATTCTTACTTTAAAAATATAACTAACTCCTGGCCACATATATAGCAGCACCAGGTTGCATTATGACTACTTTAAAATAGCTAGCCAATTTAAATGAAAGAACACAAAATAATTGGTAAAATTCTTTTCTTAGTGTTTTGAAAAACTACAAAAGCATCACTCCAACTTTTGTTTAAGATATTCATCTTTTTCTAATTTTAAAGAATTATGCACCTTTACTGCTTTCTGCCTCATTAAGGATTTCTAAAAAGACAATTTAATCACTGGGAGTTCCTTTATTTAAAATAGTAAAGACTGTCCTGATCTTGTGAAACACTTCTGAAAGTGAGAAACAAGTAAAGAAGTCTCACCCACAATTACCTGCTTCCTTATGCAAATCCTACAGCTAGCTGCTTCTCATATCCACTAGGGGGATCATTACACAGTAAAAATAGATTGGTCTCTTTATAGGTGTTTTCTTACTTTCTCACTTAATAGCACAAGGAAGGAAAATAGTTTTAAACAACAATAACAACAAAAACACACTTCAACAGAATGATAAAATATTCTAATAATATTGGATGTTGAAAAATATTTGATATTTTTAAAGCTATTATTTTAAAATACATATTTGGAAATTAAGCCTACATACAGTCCATGCCCTAGTTTCCAAAAAATTAAAGGTAAAAGTGGAATCCATGGAGAACATATATCAACAAATTCAAATATGGAGTAGCACAAATTTGCTTTAGTGCTAACCTACCTGAAATTTTTGTCTGACGATACGTTATTGGAATAATGATGTTCATAGTTTTGAAAAAAAAACTTAGAAAAAGTCATTGAGTGCGTCCATCTGCCCAGAAGAGGTTTCATTCACCAGTGGTCCCTCAATAGTTTTGGCCTATGGATTACTTAAACAAAAACATAAAACTGAATATTTTGTAAGTCAACTACCTTGTCCCATCCTTTTGCCAATACAAATAAAGCTTTCAAAAATTCATGACAAGTCTATGCTTGCTTTTTATGAAGCCCAAGGAGTTGCTATCATTTAACAAGACATTACAAAAGTCATAGAGAACTACAACAGCATGCCTTTATAGCCCAGCAGTAATCTAGATTAAGACCTTCTCTTACTCAGTTTTGTATAGTCAGCCTACGTCCCATATCAACTGTTCATTAATTGTTTCATGAACAAATGGATGACTGACCTGGGAAGAAATACTGACAACCAATGACTTCCTTATGATTCCAATATAATTATACATGGTTCAGATAATCAGGGAAAGGCTACATTCTCAAATATCTCCATAAAGAAGACGAAAGAAGTATCTCATTAATAAGGATTGAGGTGGTATAGATTTAAGGAATCCTGAGGGCTGTTTCCCAAATTTTATACTATGTCAGACGATCTCAGCATTATTAAAGGTTTGGGTTGGATAAATATTGTGGGAGACTGCATCCTATACCTCTACTTCTTAGATGCCAATAGAATTCTCCAGTTGTGAAGGCAAAAATGTCTGTAGACATTGCCAAATGTCCCCTGGGGAGTAAAATCGCACCCAGTTGAGAACACTGTACCAAGCAAATCACGTTTCTGAATGGGAAATTACCAAGAGAGATCTGGAAAAGGTTTCATGGAATATTTTAAACATTAGATAACATCTATCAAAGGGCAAAGTTGACAGTTATCATCTATACTTGTGCTGCAGGGAATAAAGAGTGTGTATAATCCAGCCTGTGAGTGATGTATTAGGCTAGTCAACCCTGTTAGGTTTGGAGCTTAACCAACTATAACTAAATTACCAGAAATAAAAGTCATATTCTAGTATCATTAATAATAGCACTGAAAGATTAAAATATCAGTTGCTTTAAAACCTTATAGATCTGTGCATATCATTGAGATACAAATCTGTTATCTCTTTGATTTTGCTAAAAAATCAGTGTTTATCAAATCCACATATTTTAAAGTTGGAAATTCTAATAATTCAGACTTACAGGCTGATTCTCATAACCATGACGCTCCTTATATGTAAACCTCTAATCAAGTGATTTTTAAAAAAAAAAAAAAGCTTTTCTTTTTAAAATCTCAAAGCTAAAAAATAAACCAAAAAAAAAAAAAAACCCCAAAAAACATTAAACCTGGTTTAATTCTTCTTCATGCTAATTCTTCAAATATGTGATGACTCATAGGAAGCCCTCAAAAGCTTTCTCTTTTCTTTAGTAATCACAACTTCAATCATTACTCATAAATTATTTTCCTTGACCTCTATTTTAGGTGAGCCCACTATAGATATTTTCCATTCTCTCTATATTTCTTCTTAATGGAACAATCTCTACTTGGCTCAGCTTTTGTAGAGTCATCCCATCACCAAGAATAGTGAGATATTAACAGTAGTGTATTTCTTTCTTTGTATAAAGTAGCCTAGCTTATCAATCATAATAACCAACTACTAAATAGGAACAGGAACCTTTAGCAAAATTTAAAAAAATCCATGTTTACCATGGCTAAAATACTAAAATGTGGGCAAATATTTCAATATGTTTAAATGCTTTGCTATTAGACTGAAAAATAACATCATCACTAATGACAATTCACTGAAACTGAAAGATCTGATAATCATGAAGATCAAGGGTTTGGCAAACTAGGTCTGTATGTCAAATTCAGCTTGTCATTTACTTTTGTAAATAAAATTTTATTGGAACACAGCACACTCATTCACTTGTGAATTATCTATGGCTGCTTTTGTGCTACACTGGCAGAGTTAAGTAGTTGCAAAAGAGACCATCTCACTCTTGAAGCCTTGTCTACTGTCTACTCCCCCGACCCTTTGCAGAAAAAGGTTTGCTGGCCTCTGTTGTAGAATATCTCAAGTAAGACTTCATCAAGTAGAGAACAAGTAGATGGAATGTGCTAGATTTATAATCATATGTAAGGATACAGAATACTTCATAGCACTTATTTCCGAATCACTGCTTTTAAAAAGCATCAATGGAAAGAATTTAGTTCATAATTCCTGTGTTTTAATTTCAATATTTGGAAGTTTATTCACATGTTCCTTATAAAGACTGAAAAGTAAAGAAAGAAATGTAGTCCTATGATTCAGATCACTGTTTCTCAACCTTATCAGACCTAAGATATACTCTCATATAAAGATTTGTATTACCCCCTTACTATTCTGAAATTAAAGTAACAAATATGTAAATTACACTGATTTCAAGAAAATCAATATAATGTCCTAGATGTAATATAAAAAAGAAAGTGAAAAGCACACAATATATAATTAAATAATATGTATTCAAAGACATAAATGCTCGATGTATCTGTACTGGAAAATTGATCAAGTTAGAAACTTGGAACTGTCTTAGTAAAGCTCCAAAAAAATAATAATCTTTCTTTGTTTTATCATTTTTAGTTCCATATCTAAAACATTAATGTACATTTAACTATACAAAAACACTTCATTTTGGCATATAATACAAAGTCTGGCCTTTGGTTCAAATAATTATAAACAATATAAATTTTTAACTATTACACTGCAATATTCAAGGCTTCTGATTTAAGATTGTGGACATTCTTCTCCAATCTCACAGAGATACATGGTGCAATGTGCAATGCACAGGTGCAATGATGAATTATAAAGAGATTAAAACACACACACACAGACACATCGATGAAGAATATGGAATGGAATGATCAGTGGATAAGAATATTTCTGGACACTGAGAAGGTACAGGATAAAGAATGATTGACGAAACAGAACAGAAAAATCCAACCTATAAAGAGTCATGGAGGCACTATAAATGAAAATGTAACCGTGCCCTGTTGTTCTTCAGGGAAGTTCAGGACTTGGAAACTCTTGTCACCATGAAGGGCTAGGAGGAAATGTGAATGGAAAACCTGACAATTAAGGGAATCAAATCCCGACTCATCCACTTCATGTCTGTGCATATCACCTGCATTCAGCAATATACAAAATTCCCATGGGAAAAGAAGAGAGGAAAGAAGGAAAGACGGAGGGAGGGTGGGAAGGAGGGGTGAAAGAAAAATGAAAGGTTTTTACTAATGAGGTTGAAAATCCTCTGAGGAAAGACTTTGAAAGATTGAGGAAATTTTAGATTTGTGGCCAGCTGTCTGACCACCCCCCCAAGTGAGGTTTGTCTATCAACAAGGTGTGACCAAATGTACATAACTGAGTCAATTTCTCCTCTTTACAATTTTAATAAGCAATCAAGAATCAATAAATATTTGAGGAAAGTTTGCAGCACAAAAAGGAGTGCCCAAATTTTAAAAAGGCAAAAAAGGTTTTAGGAAAAATAGATAAATCAGGGAAGGGAATTTTAAAAAATAAATCTCAAATTAAAATCTTCAGAGAGATTTGAAAATATATTACATTTATAAAATGATATTCTATGAACAATAAAGTATCAAGGGAGAAAGTGTACTTAAAAATTAAAAATAGGTTGAATAAATAAATTAATAAGGGTTGAGTCTTTTTTTTTAAATTCCAAGACAGGCTTAGACATTGAACTGAACAAAAATAAAAGTGAAATGTGTAAGAGAAAAAGCTATGAAGGATCAATACGAAGAGTTTAATATACAGAAAGAGAGAAAAGAGAAAATAAAGTGACAGAAATTAATAGATTAATCCAATCTATAAAACATTAATATTCTTTTTTTTTGTTTGTTTAAGATTCACCTATTTATTTATGATAGACGTACAGAGAGAGAGGGAGAGAAAGAGAAAGAGAGGCAGAGACACAGGCAGAGGGAGAAGCAGGCTCCATGCCTGGAGCCCGATGCGGGACTCGATCCCGGAACTCCAGGATCACGCCCTGGGCCAAAGGAAGGTGCAAAACCACTGAGCCACCCAGGGATCCCCAAACATTAGTATTCTTAATAAAAGGACTCAGTGTCCTGGTGTTATAATTTTAAAATAAACTAATTTAAAAAACAAAGTAAAATATCAATTAAATTATTAGTCTTGATATATCTTTATGAAATTTGGAAAAACTGAAATGGTTACCAACTTGGAATTTGATATCTCACTAAATTATTAAAATTGAGTGTTCAAACAGAATAAAATCACTTTTAGACATAAGTCCAGAAATTTTTGTTCCTAGGCAAAGTTTTTTAGTAAGTTACTTTAGGAGATACCCTGATAAGCTTTGCAGCAAGTCTAAAGTAAAAAAATAAATGAGAATACAGCAGTTAGAAGGAAAGTTCAGGAATTGGAGTATCCAGGGAAAAACAAAAATATAACAAAATCTTAAGTGGGAGGAGAGTACTTACTAGAATAATTTATATGCCAGAGAGTTTGAAAAAAATGAGGATATTTCTTTTCAAAGAAAGAAATAAGAAGAAAGGAAGGCAATGAGAAACTTCAACACAAAAAAACAAAGAGCCATTCAAAAAGGACATGTAATTTACCCATTAGATTGCATAGTTCTAACAAGTACTGTTTGCTGATCTTGAACTTTTAGAATCAACATATAGATAAATAATTGGACATTTAATTATGTCTTCAGAATATTGTTACATTTTTAGAACAATACAAATGTTATTATACTGACATTGTTAATGTAGAAGTTTAGATGACAGGAACTGTGAAGAAGGAGGGTGGAAATGGAAACCAAAGACAGGGATTGGAATGCTATTATTAAAATGGAACATCAATAGATATAAGTCAATAGCAATATTAATTAAAGGTATAAGTAGATCCCCATTTTTAAGAGATAACCAACAGAGAAGTAAAGTAAGATAACTATATCAAAGTATAGGAGAAAGAAAGGTGATAGAATGTTATGAGCTAAATACTGTGCATAGCCTGCCTCAATGCCAAATTTGATAAATTAAGAACAATGATATATGCATAATATTCACAACAGACATTGTTAACATACATTTGGCATGGAATTCATTGGCAATCTGGTGAAGCCTATGGAATTGTTCTCAAAATATTATTTTAAATGCATATAATAAAATATATAGAATTTGGAAAGCAAATAAATTATATTAAAATATAAAAATACTAAGATGTGTAATATAGCAATAGATATGCTTCTTTATTAATGTATTAAATTAGAAGGTCTAATTTGGAAGTAGATGAGTGCAAACAATATTTCAAGGTTAATTTTACAACTTAATATTATATAAAAATATTTCCAAATTCTATCACTGATAATGTTACAGTACTGATGATACTACTGTGTATTGTTGCTTATGCTAAATTTCAATTGAGATGTAATTCTTTTTCCCCTATCCAAGCAAACAGACTTCCTGAATCCTATTCATCTACTCTAGATTGAAAATTCCTGATTAGGGGGCACCTGGGTAGCTTAGTTGGTTACACATCTGACTCTTGATCTCAGTTCAGATCTTGATCTCACGGTTGATCCCACAGCCATAAGTTCAAGCCCTACACTGGACTCCACACCCAGTGTGGAGCCTACAAAAATCCTGATTTAGAAATTCAGAGACAAAAATCAAACTAAAATAAAAATGTTTGACTCTGGAAAATATCACGGGGCATATAGGTACAGAATCACTGCTCTGTATTGTATGATTTTTTAAAAAAATCATATGTATATAAAACTCTGATAACATTTAAAACACTTAAATTAAAATTTAAAATGTACATTATATATTAATATATAATAATTATAACATGTAATCCACATTAATATGTAGTACAATATATTTATATGCAAGTGCATACAAAGATGCATATAACATAATATAATATAATATAATATAATATAATAAATATAATATATTTCTGGGTCCTATATATTTCAAAGCTGATTCACTTATCTAAAAATGAAAAATTCCTAGACCCTGACTTAGTTTGAAATCATTGGCACAAATAGTTTTCAGTGCCTTAATAAAAGACAAAAAAAAAAAATCAAAGGTCATTAAACATCCTAATAATATCAATACAATTAGATGAGATTAGTTGACATGATCACAGATTTTTCTTTTAAATCCTGGGAAATCCCTATTCATCAGTAATTGTATTTATTCAATTGTAGGCAGGAAAAGTCATCTGCAGATGAAAGTAGACATTATAGTCTTGGTCAAACCTGAAAAGACTTCTAGTGAAATACAATCTAATTGACCTAACATTATTCCTTAATCAAGGCATCTACAACAGCAGGCATATAACATAATAGGAAAACATACCATACCAATATAAGATTATTGTAAATAGGAATTTGGCAGATAATATGAGAAGGATTTTAAATCACACAAATGTGTTCCTATTAATACTAGCAGTAACTGAGATTATGCATGTGAATGTTCTCTGTAGACTAAAAAGACAGACACTGGGAGATATTGGAGAATTTTGGTCTCAGTAATGATAATAGTAATGATGTGTCTTTAGATATATCCCTTAAACTTTCTGGGTCTGTTTCCTCAAGTGAAAAAAATATCTGAGGAATTATTTTATAATGATATTTGGTCACGTATGATTCTAAACATCCTGAGTTCAAGCTATGATTGAAACTTAAGTTGTAGTTTTCTTATTAGCATTAGACACTAAATGAGAAATTGGTTGTTTGAAAAAAAATATTCCTTCAGAACTAAGAAAGTACAGGGACGCCTGGGTGGCTCAGCAGTTAAGCATCTGCCCTCTGCTCAGAGCGTGATCCTGGAGTCCCAGGATTGAGTCCCACATTGGGCTCTTTGCATGGAGCCTGTTTTTCCCTCTGCCTGTGTCTCTGCCTCTCTCTCTGTCATGAATAAATAAATAAAATCATTAAAAAAAAGAAAGTAAGTACAATTTGAGGAAACTTCCACTGGGTGTAATGCTTTATATAACAAATCTAAAATTCCTTAACCTTCATTTTGAACAAAAAATTAAATAGAGGTTTCCCATTTTATATAAAAAATGCAATCATTAGAACTATTCACCATCAAACACTGTGAAAATCCTGAAAAAATGAGAGGCAATGTATTTAGTATATTGTACATACGACTAACTGATTTATACTTGAGGTTACATTTTACTTTACCAATTTTGTAAAATCCATACAGAGTTTTAAAGTATCTCTGAATTTGGCAAAAATTCCACCTTATATATACTTATGTAAAACCATGATTTATAGAATATCTTCATTTAACAGTCTACTCCACTCAGTTTATCCTACTTTTACTTAAATAAGATATTGGACAATATTAAAAATAAATGTATTTCCTTTTATTACAAACGATTATTTCATTGAACTTAAATACCTGTTCCATTTTAATGTATTATTAAAGAATAATAAACACAGAAAAAAGCACACAAGTCATAGCATCCCGCTCATTATCTATAACAATTAAATGCATCTGTGAAATCGTGCACCCAGATCAAGAAATAAAATATAACTAGCACCCAAAAGGGCCTTTCCCTTCTTATTACTAATATCCCCTGGGTAACAACCATTCTTGCATTAAAAAAACAGCACAGTCCATATTGTCAATTATTGTACTTAATACCACTGGAATTATATAGTATATATATTATTTTGGGTTAACTCCAATGGTCAGCATTATGCTTATAGAAATTTATATATAGTCACATGCAGAGGTAGAGCATACATTTTCATTACTGTATAGTTTTTCATTTTAAGGATAAATATTACTTTATGCATTTGGTATTTGTTGGGCATTTGGGTAGCTTTTTGATTTTTGCTATTATGAACAGTGCTACTCTAAGTATTCCAGTACATATCTTTTGGTGAATATATGTATTCATATTTCTTTTGTTTAAAAAAAACAAAAAAAGTTTAAATTTTTTATGTTTAAAAAAAGTACATATCCAGCATATTTGCTGGATATACACTTGAAAGTGAAACTGGAGTTACAGGTATTCATTTATATGTTCAACTTTAGTAGATACTGCTCAACAGTTTCTTAAGTGGTTATGCCAATTTGCATTCTTAGCAGCAGTATGTCAGAATCTAGTTTCGCCATATTCTCACCAACACTTTTCTTTTCCTGTTCAAAGAGACTGTTGCTCCTTTTTTTTTTTTTTTTAAGTTTTGGAAATTCATTTATTCATGAGCGACATAGAGAGGGAGAGGGAGGCAGAAACACAGGCAGAGGGAGAAGCAGGCTCCATGCAGGGAGCCTGACATGGGACTCGATCCCGGGTCTCCAGGATCGCGCCCTGGGCCAAAGGCAGGCATCAAACCACGAGCTACCAGGCTGCCCGAGCCTATTGCTCTTAATCAATAATTATTGAGTACTTAGTAAATGTTAGCCACTTTAAATTGGCTACTTTTCTAAATATCGTAAGTGATAAAGATCCAGAGAACAAAAATTATTTTATTATCCAAAATCCATGGTTAAACTATTATTTCAGAACTGTCTAACTCTCCATCATCTAACCAAAAACAAAACAAAACAAAACAAAAACGAAAACAAAAAACAAAAAAACAACACAACAACAACAAACAAAAAACAAAACAAAATTAATTTTATTTGGAGCAAGGCCTTCAAAAATAGAGGGTTCAATATTTCTTATCTTAGGTAATATCATAAAGTCTACCTACCTATTAGTCACCTTAAGACTAAATGAAACTATACTAAGGCCATATATTTCATTGAGAGCAACAGAAATGCAATATATCTGTAAGTTCCCCTTATAGCAGAACACTTACATGGATGATCCAAGAATCTGATCCTACCTGAGAGTCATATTTTGTTAAATCTTCAGTGTCATTCTCTCTCCCTTTTTTTGAGACATAATGAAAAATCAGGATATTTTACATAAACATCTAGACTCCTGACTTTTCTTAAAATAAATAAGAAAGTGGGTAACATTAAACCCCACACATGAGAAAAATTAACAGCCCCTTTTAGTTGAGGCAAGTGCTGATCATTTTCGTGGGGTCTCCATTATCACCAATTATCCCTAACATGAGATTTGATCCCAGAAGAAAATTGAGCACCAACTTGGCAAATTAAGGGATAGCTGAATCCTTACCTTGGTCCCAATTCACTTATTGCTTTATCTTCCTCTGGGTGTAAGTGCTTACGAAACAGACAACTTTGTGGCATCAGCATTTCATAACAAGCTATCAGGGGCTTAGAAAATTTTAGAAAATGGCTCCAGATAATATAATTTTTTATGACTACTGAAAATAACCACAGATGCATGGATATATCAGAACACGGGGAAGGGCTAAGCCACGCAGGACACTGGAGCTGGGGTTCTGGGAATCTTCCCTCAGAAACTTTAGTAGATACTGCTCAACAGTCATAAAATTCTAAATTGCTCAACAGTGGGTCAGAAGTACCTGTACAAGATCAAAGTCTAGTTCATTAAGAAGAGGAAGGTTGTGATTCATTTCAAACTGTCATCACAAATTAAACCATAATATCACTCCAAGTGCAGCAGTCCCTTCATAGAAAGTTATATGTTCTTTTAATATTTTGTTCATAGGACAAAAGTGAACAACAAGATCAGAATATTTAAAGGTAATCATATCCTAAAAATACACCAGAATAGGAGAAATAAGATATTAGGCTATTCTGTAAAATAAATGTAGCTCTACTGGATATTTAGTTTACATTACAAGGCACAACCCCTAAAATAGCTCCATGACCTAAACTATCATATCTTTGTTTTGTTAGCATTTTTTCCTGAAAAATATAAAGCAGAAAGTTTCTTAGAAGCAATTTCTGTAAGTGAATGAGAGGTCAGCAGAACATAACTCTACACAAAAAGCATTTGAAGGACACAATGTGATGTTAACTTGAACTAATGTGATGCTTACTTAAGGAGCTGAGAAACTGCTGTTGGGCTGTGAAGCCATTAGAGGCAAGTTCAATGTCAACCAAGGTGAGAGGTTAAGCGGAAAGCTCACCAACAAAAGCCAAGATTTGACCAGTAAGCTTTCATTAAGATCATTACAGAAAGAGAGCAGAGCAGTCCTCGCCGGCTCTTTCCTTGACTGCACACCTCATCTGGCCTCACTTAGGTGTATGGACAACTACATATACCTCCACGCATCATCTTCAGAACAACTTCCTCAATGACCATTTCTTCTGGTCCCCGAGCATCCTGATGGATGTTTCCTTGGTTTCTTTGTTGAAAAGAAGTACTTGGCAGAGAAAAAACTCTAACTACCATTACCAATTAAAATAAATAAATGATTTAAAAGAACAGATAATACCATGAAATGGGTCATGATATCTCAGAAATAGATATAATTAGAAAAAAACATTTTATTTCCTTTTTAAATTCTCCGAATTATGCTGACTATACATACTAACCAGCAGCATAAAAAGTACTTCTCTAAGTTATTTCCAGGCATATTTTCATAGAAAAGCAACTTCAACTTAGGCCTTCCCTTCATTAAAGCTTACTTACAGGCCATTTTTTATCACCCAACCATTTAATAATTGGATAATTTATCCAAGAACATTATAAGGAAATTGCATATGCTGTAGTAAATTATGGAGTATATCTCAAAAGCAATATACATTACAATAAAATATACACCTTTCTTCTTATTCCTTGTACCAACCTTCAGATTCAATCAAAAGTTGACTATAAATCATTTTGGCATAAATATCAGGTGCATTCCAAACACAGAGAAATAGTTATAATAGCATGTACCAAAGTAAACAGGGTATCATTAACTGATATGTAGAATACATAGATGTTCTTTCTAAAATATCCTCAACTGGGCAGCCCGGGTGGCCCAGCGGTTTAACGCCGCCTTCAGCAAAGGGCCTGATCCTGGAGACCTGGGATCGAGTCCCACGTCGGGCTCCCTGCATGGAGCCTGCTTTTCCCTCTGCCTGTGTCTCTGCCTCTCTCTCTCCCTCCCTCTCTCTCTCTCTCTCTCTCTCTGTGTCTCTCATGAATAAATAAATAAAATCTTAAAAAAAAATGTATCCTCAACTGAGGATCAGGGTTGAGCAGCTGGTCCTCCCAACTGGATAAAAAACTCCGACCCCTCTCATTCTTACAATGTCTCTCCAGAAGCTGCATGTTAAGTTCAAGAGTCCCACCTTTCCCCAGAAGAACAGTACCATCCTTCCTGTGATAAAAAAATTGATACACAGTTACACTGATTTTAAATATGTAATCAAATGGCTGGTTAATCTTTTTTTTTTTTTTAAGATTTTATTTATTTATTCATGATAGACATAGAGAGAGAGAAGCAGAGACACAGGCAGAGGGAGAAGCAGGCTCCATGCACCGGGAGCCTGATGTGGGATTCGATCCCGGGTCTCCAGGATCGCGCCCTGGGACAAAGGCAGGTGCCAAACCACTGCGCCACCCAGGGATCCCGAATGGCTGGTTAAATACTTGTGTGAAGCTTCATTTTTAAAAGAAATCTAGAAGGGACGCCTGGGTGGCTCAGTGGTTGAGCATCTGCCTTCGGCCCAAGGCATGATCCCGGAGTCCTGGAAACCTTTAAAATAATAAATAGAATAAATCTAGAATAGTAATAGACTCATGCTGAATACTGTATGCTATTTTTTAATTTAATTTTTTTAAAAAGTATCTCTATCCTCCCCTGATCTCCCCTGCTGTCCTGATCTACTTTGTACCTGTGCTTCTCCTCCCACGTAATAATCTTTCATAATGTGTCCGATCGGCAGCAAACCATTCTTATTGGCTAATGGAGATTTTAAAGTAACTAGAAAAAAAATAAAGTAGAAAAATGTTGCTTTGTACCTATTGCACATAAATTACTTGGAAACCAGAATCACATAATGCATACAACAGGTCTGTTCTAACAACAGCCGTAGGATACCTGGAGTACGGCTTTTCCTGACAAAACCATTCACTGATTCGTTCACTACAGAAGTGAACTCCTGAGACACTCCTGAGAACTCAAAACTCCTGAGACACTTCAGTAATTCCACCAGCAAAAAGAACAAGTTGAGAGTGCAGGCCTCATCAAAAATAGCATCTATTAAAATCACTTTTTGTTATGCAAATATTCTTATAATAAATCACATATGGAATATTATGGGGGAAAAAGAGAAAAAGAAATGGATTTTGGATGGTTCCCCAGGACTGCAGCATAACACGAATTTGGTCTTACTTAGAGAAGAATTAGGGTCCAGTGAGCTACATTCACCAATGGTCTCCATTGGAGACTAATGGACTAATTAGAATAAAATATTTCTCAAAGATAGCCACTATCCTTTCTAAATCTAAAAGGGGTTATTCAGCCTTTATTATAATTTAGTCATTCAGCATATAAGAAATGAAGAATAACCATAAATACATGATGGTAGTATTTGTGACACATATTCAGATGTACTCGTATGTGTAAAACAGGGTTTTGTTTTCCTCCAGATTCCATTCTGAATAATGCAATGATATCATAGATTTCCTCAAACTCTAAGCACAAAGAGAATCTCTGTGAAAGTAAGATGAGAGACATTTTCTGATGATTATAAATATAGCTAATTTTCTAAAAGAGAGAATAATGAATTACATTAAAATTAGATTGACTTTTAATCTTGGGTCAAAAATATATAAAAATGCTTATTTTTAATGGAAATACAATTCCCCATTGTAAAATTTATTTCTATGAATTTATTATACAGGTCAAACTTTCCTAAAGGATGAATCTCAGAGAAGTTCCACAAGGGACATAAAGGGTTTGGAGACATCAATACATGCCCCATGAGGAAACACCAGTGATGTGCTTAATCCTCACTACCTTTCTTCTCCTCTATTTCCTTTTCCCTGAATCCCAATCACTCCTACTTTGAAATGCTTTTTTCCCTTTCCCTCAGGAATAGCTGGAGTACAAAACATTTATTCAGTCATTCAGCAAACAGTTATTGAGCACCTACAAAATCTGTAACTACATAACTATTTCACACGTGATTTAATGTCAGGCCTCCCAATCACTGCCGGTGATTCCCTGTCCTTCTGGCTTCCTAACTCTCTTTGACCATGAGTCCTAAGAAGTAATTAAAAAACAAACAAACAAACAAACTCAGGGAACATTTTTAAGTGTCTGAAACAGAACTGTTGAGGTTGAAATAATATTAATTTTCAATACACATTCTTTAACTTTCCCCTGCCATTCCTTCAGCATTTAAACAGACTAAAGTCTCTTTCCTCTTAAAAACGTAAAATCAAAAAGAAAATATAAACTTTCAGTAGACATTGTTTTACTTCCAAAAAGAGATAGGTCTAGAACTTTCTATTTTTTTTAAGACATTCCTTCACTTTTTACTCTCTTCTCTACTCATACCATTTTAGTTTCTACACTGCCATTCTTCCAAGACTGCTAGAACTAGACCTCCTGTGACCAACACACCACTGAATTCAAGGGCTACTTTGAAATCCACACATAGCTTGACATCTCAGGAGCACTTAACCACGATGGTCACTTCCCTCCTTGTACACTCCCTAGGCTTTCAGGACACCCTACTAGATAGGTGTTCTTCCTGTCTTTCAAACTTAATTCTAAACCCCTTTTCCTCCTCAGCCCTAATCTCGAATGGTGGAGTTCCCCAGAGCTGTGCTCTAGGTCCTCTTTGGATTCACTACATAATCACACCCATCCCCATATTTTAAATCCCTGACTACATACCAAAGCCTTCAAAATCTGTATCTCCTTCCTGAATCTTTATAACACACTCCAAAGCCCACTTACCCAAATATCTACTCAATATCTTTAATGGAGGCATTTCACAAGATATAAAATCAGTATGCTCAAAACTGCACTCATTCATCTGGGTGCCCCTTCCAGCATTCCTTATTTTCCTTAAGGGTGCACAAAGCACCCTGCTGCTCAAGGGAGGAGAAACCCCCCCAAAACAGGCAGTCATCCTTATTTCTCTTCTCACTTCACCTCTCCCCCACCTAACTCACAAATTACTATATCCTGCAAACACAAGACTATAACTTGGACTTTTGCTCTGGCACTTCTCTGCATGTCCACACCACCATCCCATGTAACTCAGTAGAAACTTTTGTTTGGACTGATGAAAGAGGTTACAGAAATACTATTTTTTTAAAGATTTTACTTGAGAGAGAAAGAAGAGAAAGAGAGGGAGAGAGAGAGAGAGAGAGAGAGAGAGAGAGAGAGAATGAGTGGGGGGAGGGGTAGAGGGACAGGTTGATATAGGCTCCATGTTGAGCAGGGAGCCCAATATGGGGCTCTATCCCAGGCCACCAGGATCATGACCTGAGCCAAAGGCAAAGGCTTAACTGACTGAGGCACCCAGGCACCTCTACAGAAATACTTTTATAATACAAACCTGACCCTCTCATTCTCTAGCTGAAATAAGTTCCTTGGGTTCCCTCTGCCAAAATCCTACACCTGTGTCCAGGAGCCTTCATAATCTAATTGTGTGAAGTCCTCCACCTTGTCATTCAGTGCCCCTCTGTCCCCCTTCTCTCTGATGTACAGCATACTGCTCTCTGGGGTCATTGCCCGTGATCGGTTGACTTACCTCACCATTCACCTTCACACAAACTGCTCCCTATGTGTTCCTACCTTTCCTCACACTCTTTACTTAACTGTATCCTGCTTCCAGTCTAATTGGGTTTCTCAGCTCTTCTTGAAGCTTTGTTTTTGTGTGCTTTTATTAAGTATGATATGATTGGTATATATTACAAATAGTTTTAACATGAGATTGTACATTATAAATAAATATAATATTTTCATATGAAGGCCAAATATAATAAAGAAGTTGGTTACCTAGTTTGTCTCATCATTTCATTAGGGCCTTTAGGTCACTGCCATGGCACTTGTAAATTTCTGTATTCTTAGATTCATTCATAAGCAACCTGGAAGCAGAGGCTGAGAAAGTTCCTAAGCTTCTCCTCCATACTTCTGCAATCCTTCCTGGTACTAAAGTACAGGAATGAAAGTGGAGACTCCATCCTTACATACAGCCTTGGCAGGGTGTTCACATTCCTGAGTCTCCTCACTGTTCTCCCCCAGTAAGACAACAAATCCCCATGAGCATGACACATGCCCCCATCCTGCCTCCCACATTATCAGACTTTAACTTGGGCAGCTTGGGCACCAAGTGAGCACGTTGCAGGACATTACTCTCTAGTTTCATCTAATTTTTATATCAGTTGCTTCCTGTTGCCTTCAGATTAGCCCACAGTCCCCATGGCAGCATACCATTTTCCTTAGGGAAGTGAGATCCATTCTGACAGACACCTAGCACATCCTGCAGTGATTTGATGAAATGCTTTATGATGGATAATTTTTATCCTTTGAAGCATATTTTTTTTCTTCTGTAAACATCCAGCCAGCCTTGGTTAACTTTTCTAGAGGTTTTGTTTTGTTTTGTTTTTTGTTCCTCCTTCTGCTGAACTTCCTTTTTCTTTTTCTTTTTTTAAGATTTTATTTATTTATTCATGAAAGGCACAGAGAGGCAGAGACATAGGCAGAGGGAGAAGCAGGTTCCATGCAGAAAGCCCAATGTTGGACTCAATCCTAGGACCCCAGGATCATGCCTTGAGCCAAAGGCAGATGCTCAACTGCTGAGCCACCGAGGCATCCCTTATTTTTTTTTTTTAATTTTTATTTATTTATGATAGTCACAGAGAGAGAGAGAGAGAGAGAGGCAGAGACACAGGCAGAGGGAGAAGCAGGCTCCACGCACCGGGAGCCCGACGTGGGATTCGATCCTGGGTCTCCAGGATCGCGCCCTGGGCCAAAGGCAGGCGCTAAACCGCTGCGCCACCCAGGGATCCCGAGGCATCCCTTCTTTTCTCTTTTTAGAAGTGCTTGCTACTGCTGTTGTTGGTGTTTTGTGCTATTATCACATAAAAGAATATTTTTAATTATCACATAGATGAGTTTTTTTAATAAGATTACTTTATTCATTCTGTAAGTCATTTGATAAGTATTTCCTGAGCAAAGATTTTTGTGCCAACCACTGTGCTAAATATTAACAGTACATTGTGAAGAAAGGCATTGACCTTTACTCTTCTCTCATGAAGCTGACAATCTAACAGTGAAGATAGCCAATAAGTCAACACAATGACAAAAAATTTACTTAATTGTTGCAAGTATATAAAGAAACATGGTGAAAGGCCAGAGGAAAAAGGGCAGGATAATATTGAGATAGGGTAGCAAGGAAGAACTCTCTAAACTTGACATTTTAGCAGAGGCCTAAAGGATGAGAAGAAACCAGACATGGGGTGGGAGTGGGGAAAGGGAGAGTTCTATACAGCAGAAACAGTGTCTGCAAGGGCCCTGAGATAGGGGCAACTTTTTGACATATTCCCAAAACTAAATGGTTGTGTGATGTAAACTTCATAAATGAGAGGTTAGTGGCTCAAGTTAAAGTTAAAAGAGGCAAGCCAAAGCCTTATTGGCCAAGGCAAATAATTTGTATTTAATTCCAGTTATAATGAGAAGCCACTGGAGAGCTTCAACCAGGGAAGTATTATAATTATAATATGATCTGATTTATATTTTAAAGGAAACCCTTGGCCTGCTGTTGAGGAACAGATTTGTGAAAGAGGAATGAGACAGTAAGCAGAGTGACCAGTTGGGAAACAATATATCGTTAGAATCCAGAAGAAAAATCATGAAATGGGAAAGTAGCAATGGAGAAAAAAGAGAATGGAGAGCTTCCATATTTCTTTCAGATACAATCTGCAAAGAGAAACATTGGGATTTGTAGATAGATTGAAACACAATTATGCATATTTACAAGAACATCTGACTACTATTAATCTATACAAATATTCAGTCATGACTTAACTTCACATTGTGATTATAATGATTATAATCAGTTGGATGGATTATACTAATTTAAGGCAAAGAATAATTTAGAGAAAATATTGAAAATACATCCATAATGAAGGTTCTTTTGAAGGAATGTTAAACACCTTTTCAGTTGAATAACTGCTTTTAGTCATTAGCAACATATTAAGGGCTTTAGTCTATATCTGTTAAAAACAAGTTCAGTACAACAGAAATATCATTTTTGTCATGACTAATGTACTTTTTACTAATTTTTTTAATGGAATGCTGTAGACTGTGTTAGCTAAACATTTCATTGGCCCATCATGCTATCCAATTCCTCATCTGAGGAAAACACTCCTTCTTCTTTGAGGGTAATCCTCTCCTATACTTGTGGTTTGAGCGTGCACGGGGCCTATATCTGGTTCTTATCTGATCTTACTGGCCACAGAAAAATTGTTCAGGCATTGGTACATATCCAAATCAAGCATTCTTTGGATTTTTTTGATTGCACATAGAGGATGGCTCTGCCTTCCTGACGAAGAACTACAACTGTCACTATGGGAGAAGCCTGAGTTCAGCCTGAGTCATAGTAATAAATTAAAGCAGAATAAGCTAGAAGATAATAGAAAAGAAGTAGAGCAAAACAGAAATTCTAAAATCAAACTAAGTCTGAGATGAATTTATTTTAGGACTACTGAATAAATTTTATATAAAAGGAGATAAATTTAATAAAAGAATCCAAAAGATATTGGGTAAAAGGTTTAAAAAGGTTGAAAAGCCTTTTTAAGTCTTTAGTTGTTTTTTTTTTTAAGGATTTTATTTATTTATTCATTAGAGACACAGAGAGAGAGAGAGAGAGAGAGAGAGAGAGAGAGAGAGAGACATAGGCAGAGGGAGAAGCAGGCTCCATGCAGGGAGCCCAATGTGGGACTTGATCCCAGGACTCCAGGATCCCACCCTGGGCTGAAGGCGGCGCTAAACCGCTGAGCCACCTGGGCTGCCCAGAGTTTTAGGTTTTTGTTTCTTTGTTTTGTTTGTTTGTTTTATTTTGTCTTAGAGTAGAATTCTATATATTTATATATCTATATATTTATATATAAATATCTATATATTTATTTTTACATCATTCTAAAATGTCCATGGTAAAAGTTCCAAAAAATGGCTATGTGTGTTTATGTGCATGCATGTCTGTGTGCATGTGTGTGTGTGAGTGTGTTTAAGACTGCATATGTACAGCATATATCTGGAAGCCTTCTCATGGAACTGTGACTAGTGCTTGCCTCTGGGGGAGGCAGGAAAATAAAGGGATAGGATTGGGAAAGAAAACCATAAGATATGTTAGGAATATAACCAAGGAGCAAATAAGTCAGATCTGAAATAGCATATTTGAGAGCAGTGGTATGAAAAAATATATAACTGATACATTCAGATGCTTCAATAAAATGACTACATAGATTATTATTGAAGAAAACTGTCAGTCTAGGGTAAATAACATGCATGGCACTACATCTTCTGAAAGCTTTAGCTTTAGTGAGTAAGATATACATTGAGAGAGAGACAGTATGAAAAGCTAAGACTAACCTGCTTATCTGAATAAAAAGAGGGCAGATGGTAAAAATCATGTTCTAATAAATCTAAATCCACTCCAATCTACTGGACTTCAGAATTCAAAAATTTTAACTTACTCATATGTGGATATTTCATTTCAATTGATGAAGTTTAATTAAGGATGGTCTGTTGGGAGGGGTAGCAAAAAAAAAAAGAAAGAAAGAAAAGTATGTATTTTAGGAGTGACAGAAAAGTTAAAAAGAGAAAGTGAGCTCAGCACAAGCCCTAGGTCCTCAAGAAGAGAAAGGAGCCAGGGGCTGCAATTGTCTTAGGAATGCACAACAATGACCAGTGCTGTCTCCTCCTCACTTTGGTTTGCCCCTTTCTGGTAGACATTCGTCTTCATCCTCTACACACTCTGCATGGGCAACGTGTGCTCAACTCCTGGCTCTCTTCAACTAGCACCTATACCTTAAAGACAACCAAATGTGTGTGCTGTATATACATATATTCAACTCTCATTTCGATCCCAAATGCCAGCTCCATAATTTTACCTCTCTTCCTAGGTGTTCCAAACCGCTAACATCTAACATATCCACAAGTGACTCATTATTTTCCATTCCTCAGACCTATACCTCCTTCTGATTCCCAGTTAAATTATCACCATTCACCTAATTATCTAAACCAGGAATCTTCAAATTGCCTTAGAAAATTCATCATTCAAGATTGAACTCCAATGATATTGCCTCTGAAAACTTTTATCAACCTCCTCAGAGTTATTAACCTTTCTGGGTACATCTGTAGTATTTTTTAAATGTCTTTATTACAGCATTTATAACACTGTGTTGCATGGTTTTATTTGTGTGACATTCTTTGACATTACATTGGGAGTTTCAAGAGGGCAAGAGATCTAGCTGATGCATTTCCCAAGACCCAGAATCAAGTGCTATATTTACCATATAAGTAAAAGCTCAGTTATTGTTCATTGAATTTATTTATTTATACCACTTAATTCCATTTCACAAAGTAAGAGTAATCCATTTTATATTGAAATGCATTACTAAACCAACATTTTAAATACGCAGCATTAACTTTACATATATTTATAATCTCACTGTAAGAATATGCAGAAGATGAAAATGTACAACAGAACTGAATATCAGGTGGATGATTTTAGATCTGCAGCTGCTATTATTTATACTTTAAGAATTATGAAGTATGTGAGTAATGGTGCATAGTATAAATTCATGTGATTTCCATGTGTAGGATATGTGCGAAAAAGAGAGGGAGAGAGAGTGATACACATCTGTGTTATTAAAACTGTGTCTATGTTTAAAATGAGTATTTTCAGACTTAACAGGATCACTGGGTACAAAACCACTACCTCCACATTTTGTCTACACTGAACTAGATTCTCAGCATTTTTTCCTTAATTTTTCCCCCCTCTGAGGTCAATAGCTAATTCAAATTCACTCAAGTCCTAAAGGACTCAGGAAGCATGACCACATTTTGTTATCATTTTGTTAATAATTTTAAGGAGCTTGTCTGTTCTACCATCCTGTCAAGTTCCCCTTCCTAGCTCTCTTCAACACCCAATGCTAGGGAAAAAAAAAAAAAAAACAAAACCTCAATTCAGTTATATTCAACAAATATGTATGGATCATACATGAAGCTTTCTGCTGTGGGCTAGGAGGCAGAAATGATAGACTCGGACAACACCCATTCTCAAAAAGCTTTCAATTAAGCAAAGTTAAAAGTTCATAAGAAAATGTTTTAAACTTTCTAGTCTTACCATGTGTAATGCACTGTGCAATCCAGTAAATCCTCAGCCACAGAGCAACGTTTTCCAACAGGATGACTTATTTTTATTATTTCTTTTTTAAAAGATTTTATTTATTTATTCATGGATTGCACAAAAAGAGAGAGAGGCAGAGACATAGGCAGAGGGAGAAGCAGGCTCCCTGCAGAAAGCCCCATGTGGGGCTTGATCTGGGACTCCGGGATCATGCCCCGAGCCAAAGGCAGAAGCTCAATCACTCGCCAAGCCATCCAGGCATCCCTTGTTATTATTATTTTTTTAATGTTTAATGCCTTTTACAAAAACAAAAAAAATTCTTACTTTAGAGAAATAATTATATACATTATTATTATTTTTTGGTCTTTCATGTCCTGCTCTGGAAGTTAGTATGAGAATAATAAATGTCCATTTATACTCATGTGAAGTGAAAAACAAGGAAAAGACAGGGTGGAGGGTCCTCATAGTTACTCAGAAGGAAACGGCATCAGGAAGATATATATACATGGGCTGGAATTTTAAGAAGCAGCCTTAAGAAGACAAATTTATACAAGAGTTATATATTGTGAAGTGACTGCCACAATAAATTTAGTTAATATCCGTTACCACGTATACTTATAGTTTTTTTTTTTTCTTATGATGAGAACTTTTAGGATTCAATCTCTTGGTAACTTACAAATACAGAATATAGTACTGTTAACTATACTCATAAGAAATTAATTAGTTATATAAGAAATTATTCAAGTGAGCATTTTAAAATGCTCTCACACATAAAAATCAACTCTAAATATTTTAATTCTAGTTTTAAAATCAAACAAGCAAAATCAACAGCAATATAATCACAGCCAAATGATGATGGAAAAAGTCACAGAATTCCTCAGCTGAATTTTAAATCCTGACATTCTTAAAAAATGGGATAAGACACTCTACAGGAGAGAACAGGAAGAAAGGAAAGGACAGGCTGTTGCACTGCACATACATCTGTACCTCATCTCCCTGGAACACATGTCGATGCCTAGAGAAGACTGCCCACAGTTTAAGTCCACTACTTTAGGAGACTGGAGTCCCTGTCTGTGAAACATAAAATCTATCTAACAATTGTGATATTAGAAGACAAGATGATATGCTATCTGCTTGTACAACTTTTACGCTTTCTCCAATATTTCCAATACCACAATAAAAATAAAAATAGAAAACACTGATTGGCATACTGGCTTCCTGCTCTGCTTTAATAAGAATCAAATGCAGAAATGCAGAAAGTTACCGATGAGATTCTGGGTCTTGCTACTGTGAGCAAGTAGATCACTCAGGACGTGTCACTCCCTGGAGAGTCACACGCACAGCTTTAAAAAGCCATGAAGAAAAGTCCAGAGTAGTTTCCTTTCACCCAGGGTAATTGTTTTACGAACTATGCTACTGGCCCTGGCGCCTTACCTAGATGTCAAAATCATCTGGAACATCCTCTACATTTAAGAAAGATAAAGAAGAGATGACTGTGGTGTGAAATCAGGGGGGGTGAGGACTGCCTTCCCCTTTTAAGAGCAGCATCAATTAAACCCAGGGGAGGCGGGTACAGTTTACTAGTTAATTAGTCCAGGGATGAGGTTCTTTCATGTGTAATTCAGAACAGGAACACCTGGTGTGCGGCTCTTCAAAGCACAAGGGCGGGGGGCAGGGAAGCCAAACAATGCAAGAGAGGTCACAACAGAAAGCAACAGCACAAGAACAAAAACTGTTTCTCTCTGACCTTCACCCTGCTGTAAATAAAATGAGATTCCTGAGGGTCCCTCCCTCATCAGTCCGGGGAGAACAAACAGCTTCTGGCCCACTTGGGGAGTTCTAAAAAGACATGGTGTTAACTAATTGTTTTATAACCCAATTAAAAAGAAAACAGAGAGC
Organism: Vulpes lagopus; assembly: GCF_018345385.1. Taxonomy (NCBI): domain Eukaryota; kingdom Metazoa; phylum Chordata; class Mammalia; order Carnivora; family Canidae; genus Vulpes; species Vulpes lagopus. The sequence continues at coordinate 22,413,091 of NC_054844.1, forward strand.
CAGAGAAATGCAAATAGGGATATAATGATTATAATCACATTCTGATATATAGCACACACCAAAAATATTGGCATACTCTCTCTCTGTTGTGTGACCAGGGCTGCCCAGGTAACGTTCAACAGAATTAGGAAGGGACGCTTCTACTTTAGGACAAATTACCTTTTTCTGTTGAATCAGAAATTGAGCAGTTTGCTAATGGAACACCTCTCGTTGTGAATTCTAAAATGGTGAGGTCACCTTTTTTTTTTCTTTTTTAAATTGTTGCTTCTAAACATTCTGGTTGTAGACAGGTTGATAAATGCAGGTGAAGAAACATTGATGTTTAAACTGAGCCAAATAATATATGATTTCAGCTGTGGTATCCATTTAAAGAAAAAATAATAAATTTTTAGGGGTTTTATTAGTGGGTTCATTCAGAAGGAATGAGGGAAAGTATCCTGGAATGGATGGAATCTGGTGCCTTTTAAAAACCTCCATCATGAGAAATTCTACAACAGAGAACACAGAGTCTGAAGATACCATGAAAAAAAGGCTGCCGTAAAGAATTTTAACCTAATTTTAAAGATTACAAGTTCAGAAGAAAATGGCTTAACAATTTCTAGCATTGGTTATATTTGTTTCTGCCCTAGGGAAAACCTTAATAAAAACAGTTTCACACCCCACTTTTTATGTGTGTGTGTGTGTGGGGGGGGAGATGTATATTTATTTACCACACTCACACAAACACACTTAGCAAACCAGGCTTCTGATCCATTAAATCAAAGACACTTGAGAGACAGGGAAGTGGACAAGAAAGCAAAGAAATTGTAAAAATGTTCTTAGCACTCTGCAGCCCTGTATCTATATTAAGAATGAACAATGAGCTAGAGATAGGAGAAATGAATAAAAATGCAGAATTATCTGGTGGCTCAAGGAAAAGAAAGTCACTAAAAGGGATAGTAAAAATAAATGTAGACAATTGGCTTGCAACTTACATGTATATAAAGATTGCCTTTTAAAACTACTGAGCACGTGGAAAATAATATCTTCCTGACCATCCAAAATTATTAGTTTCAGGTTCTAGCTATTTAAGTAATAATCTAAAAAAAAAAAAAGTATCTTTCCTCCATATTTTTTTAATTCAATAATTTATTGGATAAGAGTCAAAATCTGTCCTGCAAAGACAGAGTGAAAATTAACTTAGACTAAAAAGAAGAGAAAGCAGCCTTGCCATGAGCCAGGCTAGGAGGACGGACACAGAAAACGTCAAATACTAAAAACAGAAAACACTGTTCCTTCCAATGTCATGCAGCCATTGCAAAATGTCACAAGGACTCCCTCATTTTTATCAATGTCACTCCAAGTCTATTCTGTTATTTTTATTTCTCATCAGTAATACTGAATTACTGCTAAACTGCACTGGTCTGAACTATAAAGGCATCCGGTCTCCAGGTAACGTCTACTTTTAATCCCACCTCAGAAACAGCACGCAATCCAAAACTGATTCCTCTGTCTCTTAAAGTCTCTTCAAAATCCCTAACCTCAAAAGTTGTTCCCTCCTAGCTCTTGTCAGGGGAAGTTCATGGTTCTATGGAAATCTCTTCCTCACTACAAGTCAATAAATATGATTTTGTCAAACTACAGGCTTATTCCTGGTGGTTTTGGTTTGATTAGGCTTTTACATGTTCTGTTAGCAATTACTGAGTATCTACTAAATGGAATACACTGGTGTTCTGAGAAAGATAAATGAAAATAAGTAGTATCCCTTGCTTTTCTGAGGTCCTGCTATGTTGAAGACAGGTATATAAGACAGGTATATAAATAATGGAAACAAATACCACATATAATAGTTACAACAGGACAGGTATGAACAAAGCATTCTGGATGTTCATAGCATTGGAAGATGGCTGTCAGGATGGGACCTGAAGATGCTTACAGGAAAAGTAGCCAATAGCCTAGACAGTGAAAGAGATTTCATGGAGGCCTGGGGGCAGGCAGTCCAAGCGGAAGGGAAAACTAGAACCCCACGTTAGACTGTGTTCACAGAATGACAATCTACTTAAGTTAGAACACAAAGTATGCATGAGAAATTATTGGAAGTCAGTCTGAAATCTGTGACTAGAAGAAACGTAATTGGTAGGTGATGGGAAACCACTAAAGGTTTCTGAACAAAGCACTAGTTCCATGAGAGGTATACTTTACGATGAAGTGTTACAGAAAAAGTATGCATTCCTGACACTTGTTAAAACAGTCAAGCAGACTTTTTTTCGAAGGCACTAAGAATTAGGATGAGAGGCTGCAATGGTACAGTGGGGTTTTGGAGGAGGGAAAAGAGATCAGACTTGACTCTGAATACAAGAAGGAAAAATGGGAATTTATAAGCCAAGGAGCAGAGTGCCGGTCAGTGGGTGGGTGCAAAGTTACTATGAGAAAATATCAGGAGTAAGGAGAAATTTCTGGCTAACCCAACCTAACAGGATTCTTGCTGAAGGCAGGCCAGCATGATGAGACACCAGCTGAAAGATGGCAGAAGATGAAGAGCCTAGTCACATATCGGTGGTGATCAGAACTGAGGAAGGGTGATTCTGGTTCAACTAACTTACCAAGATTCTTACTAAAACTCAGAAATTCAGAGGTAAACATGGAAGCCCCAAAGCACAGTTGAGAAGAGAGTGTAGAGGAGCCTGATCGCAGTTTGGTCAAGGAGAAACTGTCAGAAGAAAGAGGCTATGTTAAGTCACTAATAGGAGTTAACCAGTATTCACAGTAAAATGGTAACACCAGGGATAGAAAGGAACCAAGCATCTGAGAGAGACACTAAAGGCGAAGTATCAAGATAATGGTGACAGAGAGGAGATATGAAGCAATACAGAGGAGTCAGGGAGGGCTGAGGTGTGCAGTCTGAGTGTCCCAGAGACCTACAGAACTCCTAAAGGAAGATGGGAAATCTGGCAGGGGAGATAATGCACTGGAGTAGTCCTGGGTTTACATTCCATCACATTCCATGGCAGTCCAAATTCCTATTCTGTCTCCCATCCATTTTAATCACTATCCTAAAGAGAGTGAGCAACTAAACAAAGTGAATATTTTATGGTGAAATGTGGGCTTAAGTATTAATTTCAGCCATCACTAGCTATTTGAATTTGGCAATTATTTAACTTATCTAGCCCTAAACATCTTCTTCTGGGCAAAGAGAATTATAATAGTATCTGTCTAATAGAGTGAGATGATGAAATCAGTCAAGATGTGAAGCTTGACCAAGCACTGCCAGTGTTTCAGTGGGATCCAGTTCCTGGGGGCAGTTGGGCAGTGGTATAGGGGGCAGTTATGCATAAGCAGGAGGCTCTTTCTGTCCTCTACAAGTATAATAAAAAGGCATGACTCTCCATACCAATTTAAAAAAAAAGCCACTCTAATATCAAATTCCCACTTTGGAAACGACTCTTGCTTCTGCTTCTAAAGTGTTCTGTTTGAGGTTTTTAAATGCGGATGTTACCTGATGTATTCAGTCTGGAGTGAAGGCTTTTAATTTTTTACTCTACCTCAAATAAATTAGAGTTGTAATAAGTCTATTATGCTATAAAAATTCTTTTAGATCTGTTCTCACTCAAAATCTTGTTGTATACTTCAAAAATATAATTTACTCCAAAACAGGGCTCATAAAGGTCTGGAACTTTAAAGTAGCTGGGTCTTTTAAGAACAGATAAGAATCAAGTGTACTATTTACATTTCAAAGTGAGCTTCCAGTTTCTTTTTATGGGTTTGCAGTGTATAGAAAAAAAAAAGTTCATTTATTAAATAAACACCAAAATAAGTGCAGTCATTATTATCAATCATAGGTGGCATATGTGGTCTAATAAAGTAAAATAACATATCTATCCTGGGTACCTTCTCTCCTGAGATTTTGCTCTATTTTGTGATGAGGAAATGCAGTGGGGGGTGGGGGTGGGGAAGGAAGTGGGAGGGCTGGAGACTGATAGTCTCTACAGAGTTGTATAACCCTCTTAGATAGGCTTTCAAACATTTGCCTTGACATCATGTGTAAGTTTCCAACTTATGATTACATTTTCATCTTAGGTCTCAATGAGTAAGAATACAAGAGAGCTTACTAGAGAGAATCAGTGAAAAAGTGAAAATGCATGAATATAAAATATGTAAAGTCCAAAGTTGTCTTCACCCAGGATCAAGGTGCTGTTGTGCCTTTTGACAAGATAAGATCAAATCCACCACCAAATACTGAGCATCTCTCGGATTAGGGCTGCCCACTGCTGGGCAGTGCAAGATGGAAAGTAAAGAAGCTGGTAGCTAAGAGAACTTAAAGAAACACAGGCATGGTGCAATACAATGACCTGTCTGGAAGCTTGGCTGAGCTCTCGCCTTAACATGCAAAAGGCATCATCCTATTTTAGAGGCCACTAGTGGATAAAACTCTGATTTACATCTTGTCCTTAAATAGAAACTTTTAGCAAAATCTTGCCACTTAAAACAATGTCAGAGTAAGTTTTAGTCTACCAACTGAGAGAACAGAGGCATACCCACTTGTTTATCCCTGTGTTCTGTAGCAGAAGTACCAAAGCAAAAAAAGGAAATGTGCTTGCTTTTGACAATTGAATTTTTCTCATGTTCATCTGCTAACACTTTCTTACATTGTAAGTTTGCATTTATTTTGCAAGGACTATATTGATCCTACACACAGAGATGACACCACTCTCCTCCAGGCTGGCCTGTCAATCAGCGTACCATCTCTTCACATACAACATGTTCCATATTTTCTTTGCTAACATAGCCAGTGGTGTTTTGGTTTAGTTGTGCGTTAAATTAATCCTACATTTTCATGAACACTTAAACAGCAAATCTAAAGATTAGGAAGCAAGTAGGCATTTATTACAGAAGCACTTGTGCGTGTGCAAGGTTGAGGTGGGGTAATGGGTTTGTAGGACAGGTGAGAAAACATGCATTTTCCTTTTAAGAATATTTAGTCTTAAAAATACAGGTCTAACATTCTACTCTTGTGAAATGATCTATTCTGGGTGCATGCAGGTGAAGAAGCAGATAATAAGAGGTACCCTTAAAAGACATAAAGATGTGTCACTTCAATTTCAACTACATACATCTCTAGGACGATTCAGGAGATATCCCCCATATTTAAAAAAATTGCTGTAGGATATTCCAGCTATTGCAACTCTGTGTGTCCCAGGCAACATAATAGATTATACCTCGACTCCTTAAAGAGCACCCTGATAATATGCAAGGCTAAAATGTCAGAAGCTATTAGAAACTCTCAGATGCACAATATATCTCCATCCCTGAGTTTTCCCCTTACACTGCGAAACACCAGACAACAGGCATGCAAACTGCTCAGCTGCAACTGTTCCAAGTCGAATAATTACAACTTGTCAGAAAGAATTAATTTTCCCATTTCTCATAAAGATGTGTAAAAATTACCATGTTATTATACACTGACACTCTCTGGAGGCAGACACAAAATTTAATTTTGAATTCTTTCCGCATATTAAATTAAATCCATAAATAAGAGTTTAGGCATTCACTCGGAAGCATATGTTCATTGGGAGCGAAAGCCAACACGAGCCCGGCTGTAATGGCTGTTGTAATGTTTTAATAGCTCGCTTCTTCTAAGCACCAATAAATTTACATGATCATAACAGTCGTGGGCATACAAGAAGCCCATTACTGTCTGGGCACAGGCAGCAGCGTTAACAGGATGGAAAAATGGAAAAAGGAAAAAAAACTCTTAAATAAAATTAGGCAACTGCACTTGTCAGCTGCTCCATGATTGAATTTTTAATATTGTGGTCAATTGGTCAAAACAAATAATGGGATAAAATATTTTAATGCATTTAGAACCTGTTTCTGTGCTTAGCCCACAAAATAGTTTTTTGTTTGTTGGCTTTTCAAAAAATGGACCACTTCAATCTTGCTGTTTTGAACAATTTTATATTTAAAGATACACAGTATAATTTTTAATCTCTTCGAGGACATTTGCTATCTATGTGTCCATATTTGAAATTGGAGCATTTCAAATTCAACTCAAAGGGTGACCCCTTTTTAGCCAATAGACTCTTGCCTTAAGAAAACTGAGGTGCAAAGAAGGGAGCCCAAGGCCAGCCTTGTAAAGCAAACGAGTACATTACCTGCCTGTCCATTGCTGGACCAGAGAATGCCTTCCATCGGAGACACAAAGGAACAAATGTTCTATAATTAGAATCCAAACCCAAAAGAAAATACTGCAGCTGTCAGACCGTTAATTGAGGTGGTATAGATTCAATTTAGTAAGGTCTGTTTTCTGAACTTCTTAATTTCTATGAGCAAATTCACCCTGGTTGTGAAAACAAATACAGATAAATGTATATCATGTTTCACAAAACTGAAGTGTTTTTTTCAAGGATAAAGAGTCCAAAGTAATGGATGATCTTATAGCGTAGGTCAATGCTGGCCAGTTGGCACTTCTAATCCTAATCACACAGATGCTGCCACTCATTGGAAGCTATGAAGGTAGGGGTAGGATGGGCTTGTTAGCAAAGAATCAGAGAGGGAGTCATGTTTAGAAGTGAAAGGTTTTGTGAGGAAGGGTATGTGAATAGGCCAAGGCTTTTTCCATAAAGTTATGATGAGTGATGCATGCCTAGAAAAGTGATGTGAATTAAGGATATAAATGAGAAGAAAAATAATTTTTGGAAAAATGGCCTGCGGATTTGAGCATATTCGCCCTTATAGATGAAGAGTATGGTCACATAGGTAATGCTTATTCCTATGATCTATCTTAAATGAGAAAGTAGTGCTACTTAAAATTACATATATACAGAGAGAGAGAGAGAGAGCACACTCAGTTTTGAATCATGAGATGTTTTATAGATATTCAGATCATCAAAAAGTCCACGGTTTGAGAGTTCTCTATTTTGGACAAAATATTAAACCTAGTAACTTGCACCATAAAGACAGATAACAAACTCTTGCCCCTTAAAAAATGAAAGACCTTAGAACAAAGTATATACTTGTGAATAGTCTATAATTGTCATTAAACAGAAAGTCAAAATGACTATTCTATATTTCCAAAGCATGCATAGATGCTACCAGAATCTCTTATTAAGAAATCTCTTATTGCTTATTACCAGCTGAAATAAGCTTCAGATTTTCAATTAAATGTATAGAAAATTAAACTAAATAAATATCCTAATATTCCCAATAGCACATAACTATATTTTTATCAAATCACACATATTAACAAATACATGTTTTAAAAAATCAATCTTCAAAGTAAAGGAACAGGCAGAAAATAAACTAAGTATTTCTAGATCAGAGATAGAGGAGCACATATAAAACCATTAGAATATTTTTGGGGAAAAAGACACATCTTCCCAAAACTTCATAAATGACTCTAAAATCTTTCTTCACTGCTTAAAAATCAAGGGATGTATGGAGAGTTTCAAACCTCTTTTTAAGTCTTTCTTCTCCTACATGATTTTATTCAGGTTGCTATTAAAATGGCTTACCAGGTGAAATATATTTATATCCAAAGTGTTACAAAGTATTATTAAATGAAGAAAAATCTGTCAGCAAGAAGTTTTAAGGAGAAAATAGTTGCAGACTGTAATTGAGTAATGGAATATGATGGATATACAGAGAGGAAATTAAGTTTTTACAGATAAACATGTGTATAGGTCGATTTAAAAAAATCCAACAAATTATTAATAATATTACCTGTGGTATGAAGAAAGATTTTGACTATGAAAGAATACTACATTACACTATCTTTTTTCACCCCATAGAGTCTCTTGTATTATAAATGGCTGGAATAATCTTTCAGGAGCCAAATGACCCTCTGCCCACTTTAGAAAGGACACTTATTGTCCCAAAGGACAAGTAACCTCTCTGACACTAGTTAATCTTAATATACCAAATGAAATCCATTTGAATAACACAGTATTTCTCTCTCACAAAATATAAACTGGTCTGTTTATTTATTACTTATATAACTACATCAATGCGCCATATGCCCAAAACTCTAGTAACAATGTAAACAGGTAGTAATAAAAATGTGAATTATTAGGGTCTGAAATCTGATAAAAGGCTAGTTGGTATAGTTTTCAGGAGGCTAGGGAATGTAATTACCCAAACTGTTGAATTAATCACTGGTTGAATCATGTTTATATTTAGGTGTGGCAGACTTTGTGAATGGAATGGAATCCTCAATTATAAAATGAGGTAAGCATTTAACATCTGCTAGACATTTCTTTATAACAAAATACCTGGGATCAAATTAACCAGTCTTTACATTTCCCTTCATGTCTTTCCCTTTGAATCAAATTTTGAGAAATAAAGAAAATTTCTCCTTGTTCTCCATTTTTCCCACATTGAGAAAAGGAATGATCACCATCAGCAGAAGCATTTTTCTTCCCAGAAACATAAAGACATTAAATACACTACTGACTGCTCACTAATATAAAGGTAGGGAGAGAAGAAATCAGGGAAGAGGATACATAGTACTGCCTCTCTTCTCTCCAATTTCCTTCTCCAATCTATCCCTTGACATTGGTATAAAATGGAGTTACCTACAACACTGAATCCTCCCTAAAATGAAAGGGAGATTTAGGTATTGGTTTCTCTATACATTAACTAAAATGTCATACCTCTAATGAGGCATAAAGTTTGGATTATTTATATCTATTTTAGACTATGTCCAATGAGACTTATTGCTAGTAATATTAATAGTGGTGTACGGAAATATCACCTTTTCTATTTTCCTTTTCTTCTCTATAATAGTAAATTGGTGGAGCGGATATTTGATAAGGATACCCTCTCTAATCTTTCACAAACCTATTAACTTTTGATTCTCATCAACATTTACTTTTTCCATTCACTTACTGATTTTGTTTTATCTTTAAAACACATTCTTTTGGGACAAATGGATTTACTCTTCTGTGAGAAACAACAAAGTAGACAAAATTTGTGAAGCAATACTTTTTGAATATTGGAAATCCAGCAGAAAACATTGATACCTGAGAACAAGGAAACAAATGGGACAAGCTCTATGATTGACCCAGGTTATTCTCTTGAGAGTAATTCTCTTGCAGTCTGTGTATCAGGATACAGCAGCTCAAGTGGAGTTGGTAGCATCCCCAAATTGAGGAGACAGAGCTGAATCCAAGAAAACAAAGGAAGCTAAGGTTTATAGACCAACTAGGGAGAGGACAGAGCTGCTCAGGGAATTTGGGAGATGTGTAGAGGGTTCTCCCAAACATTTAGCAGAATCCTGATCAGCACATGTGTAAGGTAACTGCCTAAGACTAGGGAAAGAATGATCCCCTAAATTAGAGGAAAAAGGGCAGCCCAGGTGGCTCAGCAGTTTAGCGCTGCCTTCAGCCCGGGGCATGATCCTGGAGACCCGGGATCCCTGTGTGGGGCCTGCTTCTCCCTCTGTCTCTGCCCCCCTCTCTCTCTGTGTCTCTCATGAATAAATAATAAAATCTCTTTTTTAATATTTTATTTATTTATTCATAGACACAGGGAGAGAGGGGCAGAGACATGGGCAGCCCCACCGGGGCTGCCCTAAATAAAATCATTTTTAAAAATTAGAGGAAAAAGTAACTAGGGTTCACATGGGCTAGAAATAGGGCCTATACTCACCAGTCACACTGGAAAGACAATTCAGAGCTACATCAAAGTACTCAAAGTGCCTTGCCTTCATAGTAGGGAAAAATTGGCTGTAAAAAACATGTTGGTTTGGCCCCATCTAACAAGTCATAAAAGCAAGACCCAATAGGGTTGATCTGTTCCCACTAAGTCCCAGAAAAAAATACTCAAAAATGCTTATAAGAATATATAAATATGCAACATCCATTAAGATAAACCTTATGAAATTTGGCATCTGACTAAAACAAAACACTACCAAGCATGTATAGAAGGAGGAAAGTTTGACCCAGAAATAGAAGAAAAAATCAATCAATCAAAACTGACCCCAAACTGAACAGAGAAGAATGAGGAAGAAACATTAAACACAATTTTAACAGTTATTTAACTGTATTCATATGCTCAAAAACCTAGGTGAAAGATGGAAAATATTAAGTAAAGACTTAAAAAATATATATTTAAAAAAAGACTGCAAACTAACTTCTGGACATGAAAGCTATAATGTTTCCAGGCAAGAAGAAAAATAAATGCTTAAAATTAAGAATAGATGGGATCAATGACAGATAGGGACTAAAGGGAAAAAAAATAGTACACTTGAAGTCATAGAAATACAAATATCCTAAATGAAACACGTGTTCTAAATGATAAAAGACTCAAAAACAACAACAACACAGGAATAAATGAGTTGTGGGACAACCCAGGAACTGTGCATTCTGATATATGTACTGATGGAGCAATAGAAACTGAGAAGGGAAAAACAGTATTGGAAAAAATAATAGCAGAAAAACTCAAATATAATGAAAAGTATAAACCCACAGATAAAAGAAGGAAAACAACTTACAACCTTGAATTCTATACCCAGCAAAAGTATCTTTCAAAACAAAGGTGATTATGAAATATAAAATACGAATACAACAGGCAGAAGAATTTGTTATGAGTAGATCCACCACACAGAAATTTAAAAGAAAGTTCTTCAAGCAGAAGATAATAAATTATACCATATGGAAATACGGATCAACAAAATGTAATGGAGAACACTGGAAATGATGACTGCATGGATAAATTATATATTTTTTTCTAATTTAAGTGAACTATCTTAAAAGATAATTAATAATAATAATTATATAATGTTGCAACATTCTTTTTAAAAATATTTTATTTACTCATGAGAGACACAGAGAGAGAGGCAGGCCCCTCTTGGGGAGCCAGATGCAGGACTCGACCCCAGGACCTTGGGATCATGCCCTGAGCCAAAGGCAGACGCTCAACCACTGAGCCACCCAGTCACCCCAGGTTTGCAACATCGATAGAAACAAAGTATCTGACAGAAATAGTATAAATGGCAAGAGGGGAAAAATTGGAAATATGATATTGTAAGATTCTCCCATAGTATATGGGGAATAGTATAATATAAGTTAAAGGTGGACTTTGATAAATTGAATACATGTAGACTATAAATCTTAAAGCAATCCTATAACAAAAAACGAATAGCTGTAACTTATGCATCAAAAATAAGATAGAATTGAAATATTAAATTAATTATATCTCAATTTAAAAATAAAAAAACTAAAGTGTAATATGAACTTTTAAGGCAAAAAAAGAAAAAGGAGTAAAAAACAAATTGGACAAGTACAAAACAAATAGCAAGAAGGTGGATTTAAACCTAAATCTGTGAATAACATTATGTGTAAATCTCCTGAATTACTATTAAAAGACAGAGATTGTTAGAGTGAGTTAAGAAACAACAGGTAAGGGATCCCTGGGTGGCGCAGCAGTTTGGTGCCTGCCTTTGGCCCAGGGCACGATCCTGGAGACCCGGGATCGAATCCCACATCGGGCTCCCGGTGCATGGAGCCTGCTTCTCCCTCTGCCTGTGTCTCTGCCCCTCTCTCTCTCTCTCTCTCTCTCTCTCTCTGACTATCATAAATAAAAATTAAAAAAAAAAAAAAAAGAAACAGGTAAGTACATGCTGCTTACAAGAAACACACTTTATATATAAAGACATAAAGAGGTTAAGCAGAAATGGATACAGAAACATACATCATGGAAAGATTAATTGTAAAAAGATGGAACAGCTGCATTAATATCAGATAAAGTAGATTTCAGAAAAAAGAGTATAACCAGGAATGAAAAAGATTATTTCATAATAATAAAGGGTCAATTTATCAAAGTGACATAGTGACCCTAAACATTTATGAACCAGATACAAGGCAAACAAAATAAATAAAGTAAAAACAGATAGAGGTGCAAGAAAAAATAATAAATCTACAATTACAGTCATAGATTTCATATTCTTCTCTCAAGAATTGATAGAAAAGTAGACAGAAAATCGCTAAAGATAGATTGGAAGAACATTATCAACCAATTTGACATAATTGACATTTATAGAACATTCCACTCAATAATAGCAGAATAAATGTCTTTTCTAAGTCCAGATGAAACATTTACAGAGAGAGACCATGTATTCAATCCATAAAATAAGTCTAAATAAATTTTAAATGATTCAGCTTTACACGAGGTGTTCTCTGGCCACAATGGAATTAAAGTAGAAATCAATGACTTTATGATATCTGAAACATCCAAAAATATTTGGAAACTACATACCACAATTCTGAATAACCCAAGGGTCAAAGACAAACTCAAAAACAAATTAGAAAGTATTCTGAACTGAATGAAAATGAAAATATAGCGTGTCAAAATTTCTGAGATCTTGGTAAAACAATACAGAGGTTTATAAATAAAATTTTTAGCTTTCGTGCCTATATTAGAAAAAAAAGGAAAAGTCTCAAACAAAGGGACTCAATTTCCACCCTAAGAACATAAACAAAAAGCATAAACAAAACTCAGAGTAAGCAAAAGGTGGCAAGTAATGAAGATCAAAGTGAATTCAGTGAAATAGAAAATAAAAAATCAATAGAGAAAATCAATGAGACCAAGATCCAGGTCTTTGAGAAGATCAATAAAACTGATAAATTTCTAGCCAGATTGATCAGAAAAGGAAAAGAAACAGGGCAATGAGACAAATTACCAATAAGAGAAATGAGAGAAGTGTGATGTATCACTAAGAATTCTTCAGATGTTCAAATGATAATAAACTAACATTATGACCAACTTTATGCCAAAAAATTTGACAACTTGTACAAAACGGACAGATTCATGTAAATATACTACCAATGCCCACTCAGGAATAAATAGATAGCACAATAGCTTTATGTCTATTTTTTTTTAAATGAGATTGTAGTAAAATCAAAGAACAAACAAAACTTTCCCACAAAGAAAACTATAGGCCAAAACTGATTCACTGGCAAATTCTGCCAAAGACTTAAAAATAAACAATTTCTTACAAACTCTCCCACAAAGTTGAAAAAGGTATGGAAACATCTCAATTCATTCTATGAGGCCAACATATACTGATATCAATCCAGTATATGATATACAAACAAACATACAAAAAATACAGACCATTATCACTCATGAATATAGATATAGATATACTTAAACTGTTAACCAACTGAATCCAAGCAGAGTATATACCTGGAATACAAGGTTGTTTTAAAATTTGAAAAATGGTCAATGCAATTTACAATATTAACAAACTAAAAAGAAAGATTGTGATCATATGAATAGATGTACAAAAGGCACTTATAGGGGGTCCCTGCGTGGCTCAGCAGTTGGGTGCCTGTCTTCAATCCAGGATGTGATCCTGGAGTCCCGGGATTGAGTCCCACATCAGGATCCCTGCGTGGAGCCTGCTTCTCCCTCTGCCTGTGTCTCTGCCTCTCTCTCTCTCTCTCTCTCTCTCCTCCTCCTCCTCCTCTCTCATAAATAAATAAAATATTTTAAAAAGCACTTCTAATATCCAACACCTGTTCTTCATAATTTTCTCAGCGTATTAAAGGTAGGAGAGAATTTTCTCAGCATAGTAAAGAACATCTTCCAAAAAACTTATAGGTAGCATAATACTTAAATATGAAAGAATGAATGTACATCCTAAGATTGAGAACAAGACAAGGTGTCTACTATCATAATTTCTATTCAACTTTTATTGGAGATTGTAGTAGAGCACAATAAAGCAAGAAAAAGCAATAAAGGCAGCTAGATATGAAAGCAATAAGTAAAACTGTCTTTATTCATAGACAATGTAACTGTCTATATAGAAAATCTGATTGAATTTGCAATAAAGCTACTAAAGCTAATGAGTTAGGAGGGTTGTAACATGTAAAAGCAATACATTAAAACCAACTGCATTCAATATGCTAAAATGGAAAATTCAGAAATTGAAATTTCAAATAAAATTGTCATTTATTATAGCATCAAAATGACAAAATAGGGATTAAACAGAAAAAATGTGCAAGGCCTATATACTGAATATTATAAATCATTGCTAATTAAAGAAAACCTACATCAATGGAGAGATACACTTTGTTCACTAGCCAGAATACTCAATTTTAAAATTTCAATTCTCAAATTATTCTACAGATTACAAACAAGTCCAATATACTCCCAATCAAAAATCCCAGAAAAAAATTATTAAAAAAGTTTTTAAGATTATGGACAAATTCATTCTAAAATTAATACAAAATGCTAAGGCCCTGGAATAGCTATGCCACCGTGAAGAAAAATACAACATTTGTGTAATAACCAGAGATTTCAAGTGTTATTATAAAGCTAAAGTAATGTAGTATTAGCATAAAGAGGGACAAATACATCAGTGGAACATCATATATAGTTTAGAAATTGAGCCACAGATATATAGAAAACTGATTTTTGACAGAGGTGCAAAATAGAAATTCAATGAATAAAATATAGTCTTTTCAAAATTTGGTGCTGGAAGAAGTGGACATCCATGCAGAAAAATAAAAACTTTGATCCACATCTTGTACCACATACTAATATTAACTCAAAATGGGGCATATATCTAAAAATAAATACCAAATTTACAGAACTTCTAGAAGAACACATAGAAAAAAATTTTGTGACTTTGGGTTAAGCAAACATTTCTTAGATACAACAACAAAAAAAAGCATTATCCCAAGAAAAAAAAAAGTAAGTTGACTTCATCAAAATAAAAAAATTCTATTCCTCAAAGACACTTTAAAAAAATGAACAGTGAAATCACTTGCCACAGGAAAATACTTTCAAATAATATATTGATAAAGGACTTGTATCCAGAATATATAAAGGACCCTCAAAACTTAATAAGAAACAAATAACCCAAGTTAAAAATGGGCAAGAGATATGAACAAACACTTCAACAAGAAGATATGCATGCAGAAAGCAAATAAGCACATGAGAATATTTTCAACATCGTTAGTCATTAGGTAATTGTAAATTAAAACCACTGTGATATATAAACTACCAGACTAAATTTTAATGACTATTAGAATGACTAAAATTTTATTTTTATTTATTCATGAGAAACACACACAGAGAGGCAGAGACATAGGCAGAGGGAGAAGCAGACTCCCTGTGGGGAGCAGACACAGGACTCAATCCTAGGACCCCGGGACTACCACCTAAACTAAAGGCAGATGCTCAAACACTGAGCCAACCAGATGGCCAGAATGATTAAAATTTAAAAGACCAATAATAGCAAATGGTGGTGAGGATGTGGAAGAACCAGAACTCCCATACAATGCTGCAGTTTCTTAAAAACTTATACATATGTCTACCCTGTGATCCAGTCATTCCATTTCTAGGTATTTATTCCAGAGATATCTAAAAATATTGCCATAAAAAAGTGAACATGAATATGAACAGGAACTTTCTTTGAAATAGTCAAAATGGAAATAAACTAAATATCTTTCAACAGATGAATAGACAAATGAATTGTTTATATATATATATACAATAGACTACTACTCAGAAAAACTAAGTAATGAATGTTGATACACATAACTACATGGATAAATCTAAACAATTATGGTAAGTGTAAGAGATCAGAAAAGCAAAAAATGTACATGATGTATAATCTCACTTGTCTCAAATTCTAGAAAATGCTAACTAATCTATAATGACAGAAAATACGGAAATAATTGAATATGTTCACCATCTTGATAGTGATAACTGTTTTGGGGGTCTATACGTATGTCAGACCTCAACAAAATGTATACTTCAAACATTTGCAGTTGATCATATATCAATTTTACCTTGGTAAATTAAAATGTTAGAAACTATTATAATATACATGTATTTTTTCTTCCTTTCTACTGGAATGTAGAGTTTATGCAAGCAAGGATTTTGTTTATTTATTCCACTGTTGTATCTTCCATGCTTGACTGACAGTAGTAGATGCTAAACAAATACTTTTTTGATAAGCAATATAGAAGATTCTCAGGCTCTGATTCATTCAAGTGCAGAAATATTGGCTTTATTCACAAAGATGTAGATTAAGAAGCAAGAAAAGATTTGGGGTTGGAATGAGGGATATAATATTAATCTGGAAATGCAATATTAAGGTGTCTGTGGCACCAGATGTTTAGTAAGCAGTTGTAATAAATTAATTAATAGCTAATGATAAAACTTAGGTGATCACCAGCATTTAGGTGGTAGTCAAAGCCACTAATTGCACTGAAATTACTGAAAAAAAAATCGACAAAGAGGTTAAAGGTCAAACAGCACCCAGAAGAAAATATTCATTTAAGGAATGGGAAGGGGAAGATGCTATGAAGGAGATTAAGATATGGCAGCTAAAAAATGGAGAAAAAGCCAGCTTAACAATTGTCTCAAAAGCCCATACATATAGACATTTTGAAAAGGAAGAATAGTCAACAACTCACACAAAGCACAGACTCTAAGGGCTGAATCCTGGCTCCAGGGCATGGTGACTGACAGAATCTTGGTCTTGGCTAGAACAGAGCTGTGACAGGATTGGTGGTAATGGGCAAGATCTCACTGGTGAGGAAGACAGTTTTCAAACACAGAATCAACATGGCAAAGGCCCTTTTTTAGGCAGATGTGACAGTAAATTGCTTGGGAGATGAATTTAAAGAGAATTAGGAAGAAGACCATTTGTAAAGCAGTGTATTAGAGTGAGGTGAAGAGGGTCTATATAAAGATGATGTCAGTCATTAGCATGGAAAACTATTGTACAATGTCACAGAGAAAAGAAACTGTATGACTTATTAATATACTAAATGTAAATGTCAAAAGAAACTGAGAACTAAAATGAGATTCCATATTTAAAGTCATGACAGATTGAAAAAATAGGAATATTAACAGCAATGAGAAGGCTGGGGATGAGACCCGTCTGGAAAAGGCAAGAACATTCTAATCTACCAAGCAACTTTATCTTTTTCCAGTTTCCTATTCCAAGATTTAGAGATATTTGTAAATGTGTACATAATAAATCTATAATTCATGAAAAAGAAATCCTATACAGTTGCTGGAATTCTTTTTTTTTTTTAGTTGCTGGAATTTTTATAAAAATTAGGCTGACTTAATGAGATAGTATATCATCTATCATTAATCAGAGTATTATTGATAAAAATTACAGCCATAATTTCAAGTGCATAATTATAACTGAGGAAAAGTTCTTTCTGATACATTTGTTAAAACTTCAGCTAGTTGTTGGTCATGATGATGACGATGGTGATGATGATTATGTGTGTGTGTGTGTGTGTGTGTGTGTGTTAAAGAAATTTTGATGTGACAGCAGTGTCCTCCGGGCATCATATCAGCTGCTTGGTGTTTCAAAGGCACCTCCTTCCTAAACTACTCAAACAGCAAAATGAACACAATATACTCTCCAGCTACCGCTATGCCTCAAGCTTGGGTAGGAAGTCGAAAAGAAAAATATCTCACTGATTTTTTTTTTTAATTAGGCCTGCAGAGAACTGGTTTCTCTCTTTCCTATAAAAGTATGATTTCCTAGAATTTGAGGAAAGAGGTAAGTAAGCTTACTGTTTCTCAAGGCTACATGAACTAAAATATATGTATTCTATCATAACAGCATTTGATATATTCCCCTATACTTTATTCTTAACCATAAGTAGCTTTAAAGAAGCTAGGAAAATGTCTCATCTCATTGAATTCATTAAGAAATATTCAAACATTTAAAATCCTCTGTTTCCCTCAATCACTGAAAGGCTTTCAACTGATTTGTTTTCCAACACACAGGCATTTTCTATTCTGCCGAAATCTTAAGTCTTTGTGAAATTTTTTAGACTTCCGTTAATATACTATGTACATAAATAAAAATGTAAGTTGTCATATGTCTTGGGTAAAACTAGTTTTTTTGAGAGTTCAAAGATTTTTTTCATCTTTAATTAGTTAAAAGTATATTACAGCATTTCATATGCCATTGATTAAAGAGGTCTTTTGTCTATTTGTTACCAATCCAGCATGACTTTCATGCACATTTTATGAGTTTTTTATCTGGTAGATTTTAACTATCTTGAGCAAAAGTACTTTGGTAGCTCTTATAGAGGGATGATGCCCCAAGAAAGCAAGCTCTGAACTGTACTTCTTAACCAGCTTTGCTTTATTCCAGACCTGTATATCCTATTTGTGCCCTGGATTTCTCACCTGTGAAATGGGGATATGTTGTGCTTGTACCAGCCTGATGGGTTTGAATTAAAAAATAACAGAATATCACTTTCAAAGTATTTCAAAAAAAGGCCGTAAGTGTATATAGACTAACATGCTTTTCTCCCCGCCTCCAACCCATATAATTTTTCATTGTTACTATCATTGTTGTTTGTTGAAATCATCTCAAATTTAGCAAAGGTTTTTGAATTTATTAATATACTGGAATGAATAACATAGGATAACACTGCATTATTTGGTAAGACTTCGTTAGAAAATTGAGTAAAGGAAGCAAAATGAAGGTGCTTAGTGCAGCTCAGACCTAACATAGAGAGAAAAAAAAACTGTAATCATACCTAATTAGTGTTAAAATAATGTTTCCCTTTGAAATGTTTAATTAAATTAGTATTATTTTATTACATAAACATTCTTGATGTGGAGCACACTGCAGAGCTTGAAGACTCTGATGAGTTAAATGGTGCAAAGTGTTCTTGCACCCTGTGTGGGGCAGAACCTGACAAGGAGTGGCTGTTGTTAGCAGATGTCTGGACCATCCGTGGAGACAGGATGCTTGCTCCA
This sequence comes from Vulpes lagopus, assembly GCF_018345385.1. Lineage (NCBI taxonomy): Eukaryota > Metazoa > Chordata > Mammalia > Carnivora > Canidae > Vulpes > Vulpes lagopus. The sequence goes on from NC_054844.1 coordinate 22,431,823, forward strand.
AACAGCAGGCCATCATTTCAACCTTTGTTGCTTCTCCCAAACCTCCCATTGTGCTTTCAATTTAACAGGATCACAAGCAGACAAAGAAATTTCTTACAATTTGCCCTTCAGTTCAGAGACGAATTCTATTTAAACTTGTCTAACCTCTCATAACATATTAGTTATTGTTGCCAGCCTGTGTGTGTCCCCTGGCAATGAGCTACTCCTTCTGGGAGGAGGAGGGGGTGCCCTTCAGTTTGATAAAGCAAGACCAGATTTACTGGCACACTTACAGGATGCTTGTCTCAAGATTGCAGCAAATTTAATTAACCTTATTACAAATATGGTTTTCTTGATGATTACATCACAATTTGGTCTTACTTTGCCTACTGCTATTTCAAAGTAATATATGCTTCCTAAAGTAGTTTTCTAGAAAAGCTTAGACTATTGGAATAAGGACACTTATCCTGGCCATGACCTCTCCTATGTATCCTCCAGTTCTTATATATATATATATATTTTATATATATATATATATATAAAAGCTGACAACATCTTCTTCCCTGGATCCTTGTGACATTACCTTTGTTCCTGCATACCTCACTGAAATAATGGCAAGTAACTTTACAATAAAACTAAAGTGATTCTAAGATATTAAAAACATAAAAGTTCTGGTGTGGAAATCAATACAAGACTTAATTACCATCCTAAATTCACACCAAAGAGATTATCCTGGCCTATGAAAAGTACAAGGGATTTTATGACTTTCAAAGCACTAGTCGGGCCCTTAACAAATAAAATGTCCTAAATGTTCTTATGTGTACACACACACACACACACACACACACACACAGACACACATCTAAATGTGTGTTTATCTCCAAAGTACTTTTGTCTCCCTCATCCCTGAGACCCTCAGTCATGAGAAGTAACCTACCAGGCTAACCCTCAACACATGTCCAGAATCCCCCTCCTGCAATTTAACAAGCTTTCCTTTATGCAAGTAGCTCAGGAGAACTGTCTTCCTCTATGAAATTTCCCTGGGAAACTAGGAGAGTAATTCACACCCAGCTAAAAGCTCAAAACATACAGGTGCCCTTTTGCTTCTAAATGGTATGGGCCTGTGGAAACACCTATAAAATGTAAGGCGTTATAGCCATTGAGATCTAGGTTGTCTGACTTTAGATGATAGCCAGAGCACAGGCCTAATCAGCCCTGTTTGGGTCTCTTATTGACATCTAAATTTGTATCTCAAGTAGGTGGTTTTAGTTGGCCCAAAGAAGAGGACATATGAAACACTGAGAAGCTCATTGAACAACAAAGGACTTGAAAATGTTAATGCCCCTTCTGCACAGAAGAGGAGGTCAGATATGGAGAGGTGAAATCACTAAAAGTCTGACTAATTCTCCTCTGAAAGGATAAAAGAGAAAAAGCAGTAAACAAGTTAGGTGCCCCACAATCACAGAACTGTTAGCCTAAAAATCCATTCGGTGGAATGGTTGGGAGGCATTAAAAAAATTTATGAGGAGTTTATAACAAGAGAAAAATGCTTATGCTTTAATGTTAAAGTGAAAAACAGTAGAATACAAAAATGTACATATAAGGAACAAAATATTTGGTTGGAAAAAAAAACCCACGTTTGAAGTAGTTATATTCTGGTGGTGGGAAAATGCATTTTAGTTTTTCTTTTTTCTGCCTTGTTTTTTCATATGATAATACATATAATATAATGATTATAATCATATATTATTATAAGAAATAATAATAATGTCTCATTTATATAGAAAATTAGTTAAACCTTATTTTGAAAACAGGAAAAATTTGAAAACTTATCAGAGGTTGTTTACAGAAGTAAATTATGGCTTATAATTGGAACAAATTTATATTTTGGATAAAAACTTTGGAAAAAAAACCTTTGAGAATATTTTCTTTCTTATTTTTATTTGATCCTCTAGTCTCTGCTAAAGACTTGAAATTGAATATATGTAATAATATATATTGAATTACTTATATATATAAGTATATATACTTATATACTCCTCCTTAATATACTATAGTTCTCTAAGGACTGCTGAGATGGGTCTCCACACATTGAAGGCCCTCTGTAAATACCTGAACAATGAATATGATGAGCATTTCTAATATATATTATTTCCAGAGGTTTTCTTATAAATAAACTACATGTATGTCAATCTTTATAATATAGGAGAATTTAGTCAGCCATACCCAACTGGTGGTGGGGGAAATAGAAAAAAATATATTCATAATTTCTAAGATTGATGAAAAATGTTTCCAATAGATTCTTTTCCACTTATCATCTCTTAAAATATTTGAGTTTTTGAAAGGGCTTCCAAACTTCTTTAGTATCACATTCTCTATTTTTTGAACATTGCTTCCCTGGTGTTACTACCAAGACATTCGGTTATTTTGAAAACAAACCAAGTTGCATCCATGAAAAAAAGTTTGGTTCAGAGATGGAAGAAGCAAGAAAAGCAGTCTAGAGCCATTTTTTGCTCACATGGTGGCCTCCAAGCTGGAAGATGTCATCCCTTGTACCATTCAAGATCTCCTCATGCAAACGGTCTAAAACACTATGAATAAGATACTCACTTAGGTTAAAATAACTGTTAAAAACAAAAGCTAAAGTAATGTGAATGAATCTGAATCTGTCTCTTCTCAATATTTAGTTGAGCTGTGCTATGAAAATGAGACTTTCATATGGATGTGGAAAGAAAATAGAGGGTTCAGCATGGAGCCACTTGAGAAAGGAGGGTGGGCCTGGCCTTGGTCACCTGAATGGCACTTCCAGGGTATCAGGTAGTTGAAAAAGCTTGGAAAGAGCAGCAGCAGATGGAAGTCAATGCATAGAGGGGAAAAATGCAACAAAGACAGATACTTCTATTTTAAAATTATCATTTCTTTCAATGTCAGCAGGTATATGCCTTCAATGTCAGTAGGCATATGTTTTTGGACACCACCGGTACTCAGATCAGACCCTTTTGCTAGTGTTTCTGATCCCAACTCCAAGCTACTGAGGGCTTTGTTTCTCCTGCTTAGCAAATGCAAATTTTCTTCAGAGGACTCCCTTTAGCCTACTGAGGTGTCTTGCATTATAGGTGGGTTGCAAGTACCTGGCAGCATGTGTCTTCTCCCCTTACTCTCTGCCCTGAAGGTTTATAATCCATGACTGCATCATAGGGCACTGTAAAGTCCAACTTCTTTGTCTTCAGAGGATAACAACTCTAAGGTGTAATACGTAATCCAAGCCCCTCAAGACTAGCTCAGGACTTCTACTGAAATCATACCCGCTTTCAGCCTTTCCTGGGTGTATCCCTCACTCCTCCCTTATTGATTTCTGCGGGGAACACTTCCTGATAAATAACCTGCAAATGAATCCTTGTCTTACAGTAGGCTTCTGGGGAATTATAATACTATATACCTCAGAAAGCAGGACATGTGGGGAACATGGGTGGCTCAGTCTGTTGAGAGTCCAACTCTTGAATTTAGTCCAGGTCCTAATCTCATGGCTCCTGAGATCCAGCCCCTAGTCAGGCTCTGTGCTCAGAGGGAGTTTGCTTGAATAGTCTCTCCCTCCATCCCTTCCCATGCATGCACACACTCGCTCTCTTTCTCTCTCTCAAATAACTAAATAAATCTTTAAAAAAAAAGCAGGGGACACATTACTATTTTTCCTTCTTCCTCCTTTTCATCTTCTCCCTAGCTATCTTTCTCCCTCTTGTATTCATCATTCCTCTCAGATGCTAATTTTAATTTTTAAGTAATCTCTACATCTAACATAGGGCTTGAAATCACAGCCCTGAGATGGAGTTGATGCTCCACAAATGAGCTAGCCAGGTGCCCCCCAGATTGTTATTCCTAATGTTTATCTGTCAGATATATCAAACCAGCTGTATCCAGTATAATTCTAGGAGAACCTAGCATTTACTAAAATAGTATGCAATTAGTTTAAGTATTCATATGTCTCATTGCAAGAACAATTTAAAACTTATTTTTCTCAGATACAATTAATGAATTTAATGATAGAATCCTGAAAGAACAACCTAAGTTGCCCAAAACAAAGGAAATAAAAGATGCTGAAGGCATTACCATATTCTGTCTATGGATTTAAAAATTTCTCTATGAAATAGTTTGTTAAGAAGGTGGAATTTGTGGGAATATATATTTCTGTAAATACAAGTGTTTGATTACATGAAATGAGAGGTATGCATGGTATGAAAATAATATACAAGTTATCTTCAGTGTTCCAAGTTATAAAACACTCCATTTCATGCTTGTCCATGGTGATTATGAGCTTTTTTTTTTCTTTCTGTTTAACTTTCAGTACTTCTCTTTGGTCTAATGATATTTTACTTTACTTCTCATTTCCAATTTTTCATATTCAGTGTTTTCTCATTTCATTTTCATTGCAGTGGAGTTTCATGTCTGCTTTATAATGTATTTGCTCTCCATTTTTGTTTCATTAGTATTTCTATGATATTTTAGCATTCATACATAGAGTTAAGCATATTTAAATTTCTTAAAATATATAAATATTTGATTAAGTAAATATATCTCCAAACATTAAAATTCTTCATTAAACTAAATTAATGCTTAGAATTGCATACAATTATTATAACACATTTAAATGCTAAACTAAGTTCAAAATAGGTGAAATACATTTAACGCTACACTCTTTAGAAGTTATAAGTTTAATTAGAACAATAATGAAACAAATGCACAGAAACAAGTCACAATTTTCTCCACACCTTCCAAAATCAGTAGGTAAACGTAGTAGGTATAACGTAGTAGGTCTATATTTTCATTTAATCTCTAACTGCTGACTTGTTCACAGGCTGATTAATCTAAAAAGTCTAGGGCAATATAACTGAAGGTTTTAACTAGGTACCAGGTTGGGATTTGGTAGGGTAAATTGTAGACCCAGTTCCTAACAATAATCCTACGGAAAACGTACTTTGAATTCCAACAATTGATTTGCAAATTAGAGTACTTGTCCTGATAGAAACCTAAAAAACACTGCTTTTATATTATGTAGACTATTAGCTAAGTCACTCCCATCAAAGCCAGCTGTCACATAAAGTGCAGTACCAATATTTACTGCATTAAAAAACATATGTAACTCAAAAACAAAGAATAGAGTAAAAATATGGCAATGTGCATGGGCTCCAGCATCTATCAAGCAAATTTTATCTCTTATTTTCTTTTTATATTTCATTTGTTTGTGTTCAACATAATAATCTTGAATGTTCCAAAATAAGATGGTATCTGTAAATTTTTTAGTGTTTGCTAATTCAGAACACCTTACTGATTTTACTTTTGCTCCTTTAAGAGGAGAAATTTGAGACACAAGTTAAAGGTGAACTAGTTATTAAAATAAAGGCAGTTTAGGGATGCCTGTGTGGCTCAGTAGTTGAGCTTCTGCCTCTGGCTCAGGAAGTGATCCCAGATTCCCAGGATCAGGATTAAGTCCCACATCAGGCTCTTTGCATGGAGCCTGCTTCCCCTCCCTCTGCTTGTGTCTCTGCCTCTCTTTCTTTGTCTCTCATGAATAAATAAATTAATTAATTAAAAAAAGTAAAGGCAGTTTAATAACTAATGTCAATTTTTTTCAAAATATAAATTCAACACATTTAGAAAACCAACTTTTCAAATGATTTTACTAAATTACTTAGCATGTAGATTGCTTTAACATCCTTATAAAATGAGGTAAAGCAGTAGAAAAGATGGCATATCATTTCATTGCTTTACACAATAGCTAAGAGTAAAAATATTTATTTAATGAAACAAGAATCCTTGTCCTTTTAGAATTGACAAACTGCTAATATTACATTTTAAAATTTTAGAATTTCAGTTTATCTAGGGAAATATTTTATAGAATAAATCAAACTGAATTATTGTTGCACAAGAAGCCACAAAAATAATATACATTTATTTATCCAGAATGAATATGTATTTGGAAAAAGTATTGATTTTATAGAAATTAATTGATATACCTTTGTAACTACTTTAGTGGGTTGTCACATTAATCTTTATGCCTTTAAATGTAGTTCTGAGGTATGGATAATAATTTAATGAAACTGCTTCATAAACATACTTTGAAATTAACTTTGCCCCTTCAAGTAGTCTTCTTGGAAATAAAAGACTTATTCCAGTAATTCCATTGCTCTGTTTTTAGAATTGTCACTCATAAACTACAACATATTCTTTGGGGTACATTTCGATAAGCAAAACTCTTCTGATGGCAAAAATGTGGTTTTTAGATTCAAAGGTCATTTTAAGCCCATTTTTGTCTACTGAATTGCATGAAAATTCTTGGTAATATATTTGGTTACATTTTTTGGATGTTTCTATAAAATAATGAAGGGTTGGGGCTGTTTTATTGCCTAACTTCAAAATTATTCCAAAATCAAATGTAAAATAATATTTTCAAAATTACTTAACAGTAGCAATCATAGACCAAAGTCAGAATCTTGAAAAATGACACTCATTAGGAGGAATATAATGTATTGTCATATGAAATTATTTTTAGGTATGTCATATACATAGGAATTTGATAAACCACTATTTACATTTATTATATCTGATTCTCTGACTTCTCAACTAGTCTTTATTTCATTCATCCATTCATCCACTCATCTATCCATCCAGTTATGTATTTATTTATTAATTTACTTCCTTCCTTCCTTCCTTCCATACAGGGCTCGAACTCACAACCCTGAAATCAAGACCTGAGTGAGATCAAGAGTCCAACGCCTAACCAACTGAGCCCCCTAAGCACCCCATCCATTCATTTATGAATCAGACACTTAATGAACTTATTATAACATGCAATACTAAATCCAAGGGCACAGGATGAATAAGAGTACCTCCTTCTTTTGTTTATCCTCGGAATTTCCCCTCAAATATTACAAACTCAATTATCTGTTTCTAAACAGGAAATTGTTTTAAAAAATTAGAATTCTAAGGAAAACATTTATTTTGCAACAAAGTCTATTCTCAGGAAAAAAATATTTAATGAATTTATTGACTTTGAGATTCTTGTGTTTTCCCTGTTACTGCCAACAACTAGGGTAACCTAACACTTGGTTTTGAAACTCAATAAATTTCCCCAGTGAACTATCCATCATTTAGGCATAGAAATTACTTAATCACCCAGTATCTCATTAGCCGAATTCTTAACCGTATATATTCGCATTCTCCTTCCTTAATTTTAGAAGATGGCATATGATAATAAAATAAATACACACTATAGGCTTATTTTAAGGAACAGGTTCCAGGGAATATTCTGGGATCAAAATATTCGAACTAACACTCTACTCATTCAACACTCATATCCAAGTAATTGACAAGGTGAATAATTATGCAGAAACATAATGTTGACAGACTGCAAAGATCTGCAATCCTTATGGATGCAACATTATTCTGGATACTGTACTTGGACAGAAAAGTATATTCTCTCCAATGTTTTCAACAACAGATCATTATAAATAAAATATTTTATTAATATTTTAATAATTTTAATAGTGTTTAATATTTTTCTTTTATAATAAAATACTTTAACGAGGCTATGCTTTTAGGCAAAGCTTCCTATCCCTGAATAATCAATAACCAAAGTTTTTTCCCCTAGTAATAAAAGTTCTAATATAAATAACCATTACATCTAGAATAATAGAGGTGAAAATCTATGAATTATTATCATGCACACTGCTCCCTCAATCAAGAAATGAAACATCTTAGCCTTTAGCTTAACATGCCACTATTTTCTCCAATATGAAGATGATGAAATGATAAACACGTTAAAGGCAATTTGGTGTAGAAAGAGGTTGGGAAATTCTCATGATGAAAAAAATAGCATACAAAAAATTATTTGAATGTAGTTAAACATGTAAATTTTACAGTATTCTTATAGTTTTAATGATCATAATATCTATAGTAAGAAAAATATGAAATAACATGTCCATAAATCATCACATTTCTTTGACTCTGATCATGATACATGTAGTAAATGAGAAGAATAGCAGGTGACCAGGAGAACAAGAGAAGTTAGGTGAGTTTTATGACCTGTTTTGCCATTTGCACTGCAGCCTATAAGCAATGTTGAACCATTAAACATTTATAATCAAAAAGTGATATGACTGACTTCCTTTTATTAGAAAGATCATTCCATTGCAGTCTGAAATATTGATGCAGGAGAAGAGAGATGAGAGGAAGAAAGATCAGCTAAAGACTACAAAGTAAAAGGATGAAGGAGGCCTGAAATACAATCATGATTACTTTGAGAGAGAGGGAAGAAGGGATGGATGCAAGAGACACTTCCAAGTAATGGACTTAGGTTCAACCTCATTGAAGTGTTTTCTTCTCTATATTTTTACGTCCTGAATTGAACTGACTAAACATCATCAACATCCACGAGAATAGTTTAATATAAAAAAATTCTAGGGATCCCTGGGTGGCGCAGCGGTTTGGCGCCTGCCTTTGGCCCAGGGCGCGATCCTGGAGACCTGGGATCGAATCCCACGTCAGGCTCCCTGTGCATGGAGCCTGCTTCTCCCTCTGCCTATGTCTCTGCCTCTCTCTCTCTCTCTGTATGACTATCATAAATAAATAATAAAAAATTTAAAAAAAATTCTAGACACTGAAAACATGATGTGTTTTCTTTAAAGATATATATTTATTTGAGAGATAGAGGGCATGTGCTCAAGTGGGGGAAGGGCAGAGGTGGAGAGAGAGAATCTTGAGCAGACTCTGTGCTGAATGCTGAGCCTGATATGGGGCTCGATCTCAGGACCCTGAGGCCATGACTGGAGCTGAAACCAAGAGTGGGACACTTAGCTGACTGAGGCACCCAGGCACCCAAAACACGATGTGTTTTAAAGGGAAGTTGTAAAAATAATTTTTCAGGAGATGACTTCGTACATACAGCAATAGACACAAACAACAACAACACACACACACACACACCCTCACGTACAGAACTTTAAAATTAATACAGCATTTTTATATGTATTACTTAATAATCACAACACCTTTGTTGAAATAGGCTTCATTATCCCCACTTCACAGTTACCTGAATCATAGAGATGATTCTATTTGCATGGGGCCATCAAACTTTGACATGGTAGGCTTAATCCCAGATCTTTTACTCTGAGTTGATGTTATCCTAACACCAAGTTTTTTTTTTTTCTGCCTGAAAGAAAGTGATGGACTTCTAGACACCCTCCAAAGGACCTTTCCTAGAAATTCTTGAACCTTCCATTATTAATCATATTATGCTGGGCAGCCTGGGTGGCTAGGTGGTTTAGTGCCACTTTCAGCCCAGGTTATGATCCTGGAGACCTGGGATTGAGTCCCATGTCAGGCTCCCTGCATGGAGCGTGCTTCTTCCTCTGCCTGTGTCTCTGCCTCCCTCCCTCTCTCTCTCTGTCTTGCTCTGTGTCTCTCATGAATAAATAAATAAAATCTTAAAAAAATAATATGTTGGTCAAGCATATATACTTCTCACTGAATCTCATCTGTTATGAAAATAAAATAGAAAAAAAGACTGAAAGTGCCTTCAGCATTGCCCAGCACTCTTCTAAATCCATCCCAATCAAATATATGAAGATAGTTATATACCAAACAAAAATGTCACATGCACCATGCTTCACTGGTCAAGTTTGAAGTATATAGAGGTAAACTCTGAATATACCCATAAAATGAGTGTACTAGAGCAGACAGCATAAATATGAGGGTCTTTGCCAAGGCCTATATGTTTATTATTAATGAACCTCAGCTAAGGAGACCAAATAGGAATAGTAGATTGGGACACCTGGGTGGTTCAGCGGTTTAGAGCCTGCCTTCAGCCCAGGACATGATCCTGGAGTCCTGTGCTCCCTGAATGAAGCCTGCTTCTCCCCCTCTGCCTATGTCTCTGCCTCTCTCTGTGTGTCTCTCATGAATAATAAATAAAATCTTTAAAAAAACAAGAATAGTAGAATAAAAACTAAGATTAGTATTATAAATGTCAGGAGATGAAAGTTTCAAGTAGTTGCTATATACAATAGAATCAAATGCTAAGAGCAAAAGGAGAATGATTACTCATAATACCTCATTATTTGAAAAAAAGTAAAAATAAAAAAAATACCTCATTATTTGAAAATTTAAAAAGTAATTGTTTGGGGCATCTGGGTAGCTCAGTTCATTAAGCATCTGCCTTTGGCTCAGGTCATAATCTTAGGGTCCTGGGATGGAGCCACATGTCAGGCTCCATCCTCATGAGATAGTATGCTTCTCCCTCTCCCTCTGCCACTCTGCCTATGCCCCAACACGTGCGCTCTCTCTGTCTCAAATAAATGAATAAAAACCTCTAAAAAAACATAAAATGAAAGTTACTGCTCATAATAAAAATTGTCATCCATAATGTTAAGAAAATTTTAAAATTTAAAATACAGCTGTTTCTGAGGGTCCAGGGTAAAGGGAAATTCATACTTTGCTCTTCAGATTGTCAATTGGAGCAGTCCAGTATTTCAGTAACAGGAGCCCCCAGTGTGTTCACCTCCTTTCCCAACAATTTCAAATTGAAAAAATTTCAAAACAAAATCAGAATTCTACAAAGAAAATATATGAAAATACGATTTTGAAAAAAATATGGTTTACTTGAATATTTGGTAAAAATCATTGATGAGGAAACTGCTGTACAGTGCTTGAGGACATGTTATGTCTTCAACAATATTGGCAGTAAATAGAAAGAAAAATAGAAATAGAAGAAACATTTTTAAGAGTCCTGAAGCTAGGGTGCATTGCTGCAATTTTTTTTCAGTAATTAAGTTGATAAAAATCCCACCGGAGTTAAAGAGCTTTTGACATGTTTTCTCCAGTATGCTTTTATTGAAAGAAGTACAGTAGACCAGAACCTCTTTAATTAATATACCAGGTACTTCATAATCTCTAGCTAACCCAATGATATACAAAAGTTGAGGATGCTTCTAGATAAACAAGCTAGAGTCTATGATTTAAGCACACTTATCTAGATTTAGCCAAAATAATCTTCATAATTGAACAAACATAATAGCTCCTAAGTTTGAATAATGAGAAGACAGAGTTCAATTATTAAGGACTTTTGCCCATAATTATTCACACCAGACTTCCTCCATAAATATACATTAATCTAAATGCAATATCACAAAGTGGAGTTTTAAATAGTAAAGAGAAATAGGAATGAAGTGTTGACCAGTTTTCTCAGAGAAACTGCAAATTACTATGCCCTGCATTTCTGAATAGGGAAAAATTATTAGCTTAGAATCTCATCATGGTAGAAACACAACATGGGAAAATTTTCCTTTATCCTCTTGGAAAATACACTCTGGTTAACCAGGTTTATGTAAAGAACATAGCTTGTTTTCGAAAGGGATTCTTCCCTTATTCTCTTTTTCTCTCAAGGTTATGAATTACCTATTTTGTCCTCTGGAATCTTTAACAACAAAGGTACTTGAAGACACATTTTCAACAGGTCTCCTTCAGCTTTGAAGAGGTAAGGAGTCATTGCCTGGTGGGTCATCCACTTCCGACAGAGAAGGGTGACCCAGATGATGGGCACTGATGCCCTCAGCCTTCTCCACTTCAGTAGGATTTGTCTGGCCTTTTTTTGGGTTGTTTCCAATGTAGGTAAATGAGCTCTGCAAATATTAACCAGTGTCAGGCATGCTGTGAGCCTCTTCCTAATGAGGCCCTAAGGATGTAAGCTGGAGGAGCTATTTCAGCTGGTCTAAAGGCAATACCTAACAGTCAGACATTTAATTTCACTTAAGTGCAAACCAGAGAAGGGTAGCCCTGGAAAGCTTTTTAAATATGAAGAAATATGCTCAAATCATAGCATAATCTAGTTAATGACACAATAGGGCTTTCAAAAATGACCTAAAGCAAAGGATAAAGCAAATGATTTTAAAAAAAATCCCGAACTAATCACACTCCATTAAAAAGGTCTGTTATTCTGAAGTGCTCCTTTGTAGACACATCTGCATTTATCTTAATAAACAGTAGGCTTTCTGATCCAGGTTCTGGGAGGTAGCCATATGACAATGATCTTGGTGCCAGAGCTATTTGCCGATCCTGCATTAGAGAAGATCAAACTTCAGCAATGCTTTTTGTCTACTCATCACACTTCTGCATCTGGGCCTTCTCGTAAATTAATTTCCTTTTTTTGTGTATTTATTCTGTGTTTTATTGTGCAATCTCTGTCTTGTAGATTGACGCCAGCAACCTGGTTTGGGTTATATGAGCATAGAATACAAGGACTCTGTCAGTAAAACAACTCTATAGAGTATGAATGCAGCATTGGTCTTCAAAATGTTTTCATGATAATGATGATGAATCTCTTGTGAAAAGTTTGTGACAGCCAATGAAAAGGTGGAAGTAATTATCTTTTTTTAACTTCCTGTTCAGCAAAATGATTTCTCCTATAATTTCCCCTGATTAAAAAAAATATGTATGTACATATCTTTCCATCCATCCATTCATCGATCCATGCATCCATGCATCCATCCATCATTGGCTAGCTAGCTAGTATATCCCCAGGCAGAGAAAAGCAGCAGGAATTCCTAGCTCTGCAATTTGTAAAATGACAAAAATGGCAGACACAATTCAAATCATTCATTGAGATAAAATTAGCTCAATAGAAGAGAAATAATAGAAATTAGATTGCATAGTATTGTTATAGGTTATTGAGTGGTTTATTACAAAAATAAACATATTTACCCATGAGACAGTTAATTCTTCTCTATGTACAGTGTCAGAAAATAATCTCTAGTGAGGAAATGTTCTATAAGTTTATAGCTTTCACTCTATTTTCTTCAGTGAGTCCCTTGGCACACAATAATACCATGTTCTATGACACAGAACACACTAGCTGTTATGAGATAGAAGTTAATCCCCATTGGTAGCATTTGAAGATGATGCTTTACTTTTCATATTGTATATACTGAAGTTTATACACTTCAGAGTATATAAACTTAAAGCTTTCTTAAGTTACTGTCAAATCTAAACGTTACAATAATATATGCTTTCCTTTTTAATTAAAAAAGCCCCAATACACATATATGATTTTACCTAGTTTCTCACTCCTAGGCATATAATATTTACTTTTGAAACCAAAATTATCATTTGACTTATTTACCAAGGAGAAAAATAGTAATTCTATTTAGATACATGCCCTATGAAACTCTGTTAAAGGATAAATTATATGCTGGACTCATCTGTCCTAGTTGTTAATTATTATAGGTGTCCCTGATTGGAAACAAGTAGTTAATTCACACCAAATCACCATCAACGTGCTAACTAGCAGGTCAGCACTTCAGTGTGTCTATAATTATTTATGACCAATAAATGAAAACCAAGGAAAGAGATGGGAAAATAAAGGTTACTTTTTTACCTCTGTTAACTGAATGCTTTCTACTTTGCTTTGCTTTCTACAACATACTACTGCTTTCTTTTTTTTTTTTCATACTCCTGCTTTCTTTTCCTACTTTTCCATTTTAAGTTAATAGAATTTGTTAGTAAAAGAGAGTTAACATGTCACTTACTCAATTACTTACAAAAAATCAATTCTATGACATAATTTTAATGTTAACATTGAAAAGCACTGATGGCAATTCTTACTATTTTACGAGCACAAAGATATTTTTGAAAGTCATATTTTTAAAAAGCCATAACGTAACTAAGCAGTATGAAGTAAAGTGTTTGTTTTTAAATGGACCATGCTTTAGTATAGAGGAAACTGAATATATTTCCATATATCATACAAATACCTTTACCTTCCATCATCTATTACAAGGAGTACAAAAACACAGTATTATTTACACATTCAAAGACCTTTTGGGTATACTCAGTTAACATTTGGATTATTCCTCTGAAGTAAAATAATATCTATTATGAAATGTTATAGTATCACATTTCTATGACTCAACATAATCTTTTTTCATAATATAGCAAACGTTATTGAGTTCCTAGTAGTGTATGTATAAAATGTGGAATTATGGGTGACAACTTAAAAAAATGGATACATAGTACCTGCCCTCAAAAAGCTTAAAATGGAGGGGATGATTTATTTGCAATTGCAAACATCAGAGATAGCTCATAAATCATTAAGATTCCTATTTGATTTCCTAAAATTATATTACACACCATAGACTACCCTAGATTATTTAAATTTACTAATCCAGTGGATATTCCTTTTAGAAATTCAGTGCACTCTCTGATGTTTATAGCAGCATTATATACAGTATCCAAACCACAGAAATAGCCAAAGTGTCCACTGATGGATGAATGGATAAAGTAGGTGTGGTCCTCTACATATATATGTGTGTGTGTGTGTGTGTATAGAGACAGAGACAGAGAGACACACAGAAAGAGATATGTATACACCTAGGGAATATTACTCAGTCATAAAAAAGAAATCTTCCCATTTAAAACAACATGGAGGGGGCTAAAGAATATTACGCTCAGTAAAATGAGTCAGTCAGAAATAGACAAATACCATATTTCACTCACATGAGGAATTTAAGAAACAAAACAAATGAACAAAGGGAAAAAAAAGAAAAAGAGGCAAAACAAAAAACAGACTACTAACTATAGAGAACAACTGATGGTTACCAGATGGGGGTGGGTGAGAGGATGGGGAAAATAGGTGATGGGGATTAAGGAGTGCACTTGTGATGAGCATAAGGTGTTGGTATGGAAGTGCTGAATCATTATATATGTGACCCTAAAACTAACATTACATTATACGTTAACTAGAATTTAAATAAAAACTTTTTAAAAAAGAAATCCAGGGCACTCATTTTCACTGCTTTGTTCTAAAGGATCAAGAAAGCTGTAAGTAAGAAGAAGAAAAGGTAGTAACAATGAATTGTTTAGGAGTGTCATTTGAGTTGTCTGTGAGATATTTAACAAAGACAGGAGGCCAATGGATATGTACCCTACTATTCAAGGGATAAGTGTGAAGTGGAAATATAAATATAAACGTATGTGTCATTAACATATAGGTTGATAATAAAATCTTGCATGTGAATGAGATCCTTAGTAAGTATAAAGCGACACAAGAAACAGATGCGAGGGTATTAATTCAATGGCAGCTCTTCTAATTTCTTAACTCTTATGCTAATGATGAGATTACCCAAATTTTGATGACCAATTAGCTCACTTTTCTCCTGTCATCATTATGTATACTAACACTTATTTCTGTCTATGTTGTTTTAAGATTTTATTTATTTCACAGAGAGAGAGAGAGCACAAGCAGGGGGAGTAGCAGAGGGAGAAGGAGAAGCAGGCTCCCTGCTCAGGGAGGGCTCGATCCCAGGACTCCAGGACCGTGACCTGATCCAAAGGCAGACGCTTGGGATCCCTGGGTGGCGCAGCGGTTTGGCGCTTGCCTTTGGCCCAGGGCGTGATCCTGGAGATCCGGGATCGAATCCCACATCGGGCTCTCGGTGCATGGAGCCTGCTTCTCCCTCTGCCTGTGTCTCTGCCTCTCTCTCTCACTGTGTTCCTATCATAAATAAATAAAAATTTAAAAAAAAAAAAAAGAACATGAAACCCTTTAAAAAAAAAAAAAGGCAGACGCTTAACCTACTGAGCCACCTAGATGCCCAACATTTTTTTATTCTTACTATTTGCCAATGGTTTAAAAATTTCAATCATATTATTTGCGTCCTTTAATTTTGTTCTATTTATTTTCACTTGAAATTATGCTTTTAAAATTTACACACTAGGGTTACACATAGACTAGTTCATTTATTTAGCCAACTTGTATTGTCTGCATGAACTTTGTTTACTCATTCCCCACCCTTGGTAAATGTTAGATGACTCCTACTTTTTTGCTCCAAGAGAGCATTGCAATGAATGTCCTTTAACTTTACATAAGCAAAGGATTTTAAAAGGAGGTTATTTACTTGGAACTCTTAGGTGTGCTCATCCTTCTGATTTCAGGAACTAGGAAAAGAGAGAGAGGACTAGTAGATGAGTAGAAATGATAAAAATATGCCCTGAAGGAGATAATATATATGGAACTATGCTTAAACTGTAAATGCCATTCAGTTGCTTTTATTAACATCTTCTCTTCTTCCTTTTCTAAGCTAACTTTGTTCTATTCTGTTTTTCTTCATTTAATATAAGAGGGACCAAAAAACAACCATTATTTCCTAATGATGTTCTATCTTCTAGCTTTGGGAGATAACAGTTATATGATTAAAAAAAGAAAAATCATGGAAAAATAAACTTGGGATAAGATGTATACTATGTGCTTTTCCTGCAGTATTGAAATGTTTATTAAATCTTCTGAAAGCTGTAAAGATTGTTATTTGAGTTTGTTTAATGGTATTGGAAAATTTGCTTCACTTAGGAACCTTTTCCAAACACACCTATTAACAATTTACAGAACTAATGGTGTGTGGAGCAGGTTGGAAGAAATGGCTTAACTCAGTGTTCACTGCTGGGCTGACAAAGCCTTCAGAAGCAGCACTGTGGTTTCCGCGGGGCCCTCCAGACTCGCCCCTGGCATTAGGATGTTGACTTTCTCCTTCCACTATGTTCTTGACCCTCCATCATGCTGAGATTTCTACTCAAGCATATGCTACAAAGGATAACAATTCCTTCTGTTTCAAAATGCTAAATCCTAGGTGGATCTGTAGAAGGAACACATTTCCTGTGTTTTCCTAACTAAAAACAGGAACTTGTTATTCTAAGCAATATTTACTTTGTTTCTGATCAGCTCGAGCTTCTAGCTACCAATACCTTTATTTAAAAAACATTTTTCAGTACTCATTATGTGGTAGGCACTATGTTCTAGTGATTTACAAATATAAATTCACTATGCCCCCAAAGACTCTATGGGGAAAGCAATCTACTTTTCCTTAGATTGCAGAAGGGCAAACTGATGAAGGGAAGCAGCAGAGTCAAGATGCAAAACCAGGCAGTTGGTGGTTCCTCTGTTACCTCATTTCTGCTTTCTAGTACCATTATGTATTATTTAAAATATATATTATGTTGGGGCACCTGGGTGGCTCAGTCAGTAAGCGTCCGAGTATTAATTTTGTCTCAGGTCATGATCTCAGGGTCATGAGATTGAGCCCTATATTGGCAAGGCTCCTTGCTCAGTGGGAGTCTACTTGTCTTCCTCTCTTTCTACTCTTCCCCCTTACTACTCCCTCTCTCTCTCTCAAATAAATAAATAAATCTTTAAAATATATATTATATAAATTCCAATGTGTACATGCTTTATATACTTACATCTATATGTTCCATGTTTAACATATATGTGTATTTATTACATATTATAGATAAATTTATATCTATTTATATACACTAGTACAGATATACATAAAATAGTTGACCTGACAAGAATAATTGTCTAAACTTTTATAATTAAACTGTCTCTTTATGGAGAGATTTCAGATTGATTCAGAATTGTGCTAGCCTAATCGCTGCCACATTTTATGTTCTATAAAATAACAACAAAGCTAGGGTTGAGTATGCTTTTCTCCTACTAAATGTGTATCATTGTCATTAACAAACCCATTTGGTACTATTCTTATCGTTAAGGTTTGTTTATTTGCTTTTTAAAATACATTGCATTGTTTTATTTAAAAAAATCTTCAATAAAAATAATTGCAAGGAAATGGGGGAAAAGATCAATGACCTGTAATTTATATTTCAATAGAGATACTAAAATAAGCTGCTTATATTTTTTATTTATTTTAGAGGATGGTTTTTAGAGCCTTCTTTTGACAGCCACTATAACCCTATACTAAAGCAGGAACTGCTTGGAAAAAATCTCCCTCTCCCAAAATATCAATAAAATGAGCAGGAAAAATTAGCTTCACAGCAGGCCATTTTAATGAGACACAGAAGCAAATCGGACAAGGCAGATAATATGATGCCTTTTGGAATATAATAGAGAATAGAATTAGCAAGTATAAAAGAAGTCCCATCATTGTATAAATCAAACTCCCAGGGTGGGAGGAAAATCTTATATATCTATGAAAGATGGGCAGGCAGGAATGTGCCTATAGCTACTAGGGACTCATTCTTGTGTATGTATTTATGTATATAAATGCAAATGTGTCTGTATATATTATCCTGTGCAGAGCATTGTGTGCTATCACTGTTGTGAATAACAGCAAATAAACATTATTACTACAATCTGAATTTCCGTGGAGAGACAGAGAGAGAGAAAGAGAGAGAGAGGGAGAGAGAGAATGTGAAGCTCTTGAATGTAATGTAACGTTTCCCTTGTAGACAAATCAACTCCTTTCAATAAAATGAAACTAAATTTTAGAGGAGAGTGATTCTTATAATGAATATAACAACCACATAAAAATTGAGGATCCCTCAAGATTAAAAGTCCTCAAGTAAATAAGTCATTTTTATTCTGACATACGTAAAGGTTACCAACTTTTGCTATATTTTCACTTAAAAGAATAAGTTACTGACTTATAACATTATTTATAATTCTGCATTATTTAAAATTCTGCACACCTAAAAATGACACCTTCTAGCAGACTTCATGAGATCTTTTTAACGATTCCAAGAAAACAATTCACTTCAAATAATTATTATCAGAATTCATCAACTGTAAGGCAAACTGTAAAGACTTTAAAAATTCAAGCTCTTGGGACACCTGGGTGGCTCAGCGGTTGAGCATCTGCCTTTGGCTCAGGGCGTGATCCCAGAGTTCCGGGATTGAGTTCCATGTCGGGCTCCGGGCATGGTGCCTGCTTCTCCCTCTACCTGTGTCTCTGTCTCTGTCTCTGTCTCTCTCTCTGTGTGTGTCTCTCATGAATAAATAAATAAAATCTTTTTTAAAAAATTCAAGCTCTTAAATAAAATCAGTTCCTTACAAGTAGGTTTTTTTTTTTTTACTTTTTAAAAAAGATTTTATTTATTCATGAGAGACACACAGAGAGAGGCAGAGACATAGGCAGAGGGAGAAGCAGGCTCCTCACAGAGAGCCTGACATGGGACTCGATCCCAGGATGCCAGGGTCACGAACTAAGCCAAAGGCAGATACTCAATCATGAGCCACCCAGGTGCTCCAAAAGTAGTTTTTAAAATTGATATATTTTTATACACAATAGTTTTATTACTTGTGTATTGTCTTCACAGTATTTCCACAGCATTAACATCTTGCCACTAAATGCATTTGATGCTGATATAAACAGGATAGTCATTTGTTCATTCGATATTTACTTTACACATACTACTCAACTTTATTTTACAGCTACTATATGGCACTAGACTGAAGATAGAAGGTTAGACAAGAAATGATAAGCAGGAAAAGTATAGGACTCTGGAGTTGGAGAGATGTAGATTAGAATGTGATATGGCATAACTAGTTTTGGGCAAATGATTATTCTTGAGAACTTTGGGGTCTTCTAGCTTTTGCCTATATAAATCTCACTATGAGATATATGTAAGCTATCTGACTGACCTAAGCTACGTTATGCTACCCTCACCCCCACAGTTTTAGGTTGCTTAATTTCATGCATATCTGGCTGTCTGGAGGGCTGGCATAATGTGCCCATAAGGTATATATTTGCCTGAACTATAAAGGGTATCCTAGGAGAAAACGTTAAGAGAGGCTCATAAACCAAGTCTAAGGACAATGAGTTAGTTTCAGAGGAGAGTGGCACTTTTAAGTACAGCAGGTTATGTGGCTTAAGATTGTTTCCTAACCCCACAATTTTTCTCAGGGGCTTGTGTCAGAATCTGAGGGAAAGAAAAAGACAGAAATGAAATAAAAGAGCTGTTTCACAAAATTCATGGGCAACACTAAAAACACAAGGCCACCCTCCTTTGCAGCCCACAAAACAGCAGGCAGCATCATTGCAAGGACAGGGGCATTGCAAAGAGCTCACAGGGTGTCAGGTGACACTTGACATTAATCAGAGCAAAGGAGGAGAAACACAGCAAACACCACATGATAGGCCAGGTGCCATGTGTGTGAAAACATATGAGATGCATTCTCAGGTGGGAACAGGCCTGAGAGGCAGAAGTCACTCTGCTTTTCCACATAAAGACAATTTGGGGGGCGCCTGAGTGGCTCACTCGGTTAAGCATCTGCCTTCAGCTCAGATCATGACCCCGGGGTCCTAGGACTGAGCCCCAGATCAAGCTCCCTGCTCAGTGGGGAGCCTGTTTCTCCCTCTCCCCACTGCTTGGGCTCTCTATAGCTATCTCTCTCTCTCTCCCAAATAAATAAATAAATAAAATCTTTTAAAAAATCTTATTTTACTTTCAGACATACATAGCTATAGGAGATGTAGACTTAAAACTTGTTGTTAGGAAATTCTTTCATGTACAGTTTTTATTTGTTGTTGTTGTTGGTTTTGTTTTGTTTCTTCTGGTATCATTTCTTAGCCCACTGCAAAACCATCTCCCCAAACATGCACACATTTGAATGTAAGCAATAAAACTTGAAAATCAATGAAGATTTATACTATTTAGTTTATACTTAAACAAAAAAACCTTCATTTTCAAATACATAAATTACCAGTTGCATTATGAATACATATGGCACAAAATACTCTTCCCAATTATCAAAAATAGTGGAATTTTGGCTTTCAATCATGTAGTTAGTCTATTAGCCAAAGTGATGCTCTGGAATCAGAGGACATAGCATATTGGGACGCCACTAATGAGAAGCCCCTGCCAAGTCACTGCACCTACAGTACTTTATCTACAACATCATTATGAATTCATGTAGAATTTGGGGATACTAGCCCCTCCCCTACAAGCATCATAATGAAGACGTGTGGTTTGGCAAATTGCTATATCCTGCTATAGTACCATTTCCCACTCTGCTTGGGCAAGTGGGTCTCCAGAATACAGTGATTCTTGGCAAGTTTTGTTGCTAAATTAGGGTACCCTAGAAATAGGACAAAATTAACACTTGATAGTTTATCCCCACATATTTTACCTGACAGTCTTTGTCCTCAAAACGTATTTTTTTGAGCAATCCTTATACTCATTAGAGTTGTGTTTTTTTTTTCTCTTACTTACCCAATAGACATTTTTTAAAGCTTTGATTATTATTTGCTCAGCACTTTATGAGGCAATGGGGAAAAAAGACAATATATAGAACCTGCTTTCAAATACCATCTCTGGGGGACACAGCATGTAACACAATGATAACCTGTGTTCATCAGTAGAATATGCACAGGGAACTACTACAGAAGCATATAAAGAAGAGCCTCCCTGACATGCTCTAATTGAGAGGCAAAGTTTCTATTTTACAGAAACGTCTGTATTTAAGTACAGTCTTGAAGTTAAGGTTGAAGTTTATGAGGCTTTCTAGAGAATAAGAGAAATCTAAGCAAGAGGAAGAGAACATGGGTAGACATGAGAATACGAGAACATGGCATTTTGAGGACTGACAATATTTCACTATGGCTGGAGAACTCTGTGTGTGTGTGTGTGTGTGTGTGTGTGTGTGTGTGTGTAAACAGGCTTGGAGGTCAGAAGTAGAAACAAAGGCTAGGTCCCAAATGTGCAGTGTATGCTGCTCTACGGTTGGATTTAACGTGCCCTAGAGAGTCACAGAAGGATTTCAAACAGCTGAGTAACATGGTAACATTTCCTTTTAGAAAGCTTCAGTTTGGAATGGACAAACTGAGGGAGGGAAGCCAGTCAGGAGGGTAGTTGAGGCAGCAGGTTCCTTCTTGGCAGGAGAGAGAAAAATATCTGAGGGAAAAGCAGAAAGATGTAGGAGGTTACTGTCCCTTCCTGTGAAGAGAATGCGAGATTTCACACATCAGAAATGTCAATTCAGGTAAGTTAGAAAGACATAAACAGGTCCAATAAAGTATAGTTCATTATGCTATCAAAGCAGTTTTTTCAAGAGAACAAGAAATATCATCAAGTGCTAGGGACAGAGGTCCTAAATCTTTATTATTACACCCTCAATAGGACTTTATTAAAAGCACCCTAGGAATCTTTTCATAAAAATTAGGTGCTTCCCTTTGAAGTACCACTTTCTATTTTAATTTCCTATAGCAGAAATTCCAGAAACTAAAAATAAGATTACTGGGATGAGAAGGCAGAAAAAAAAAAAAAAAGAAAAAGAGGAGAGGTAGGGTGAGGTGTCGTCCCAAAGGCCAATTCCTGGAATTCTCAACAACACTCCTGCACTGCCTTCCCGCCCCTTTCACCTCATCTAACCCACCACACCAGCCCAACCTCTCACACACATGTGGACACTTGAGGTTTGAGCCATAAATCTTGCAAAGTCTGTCAACTGACAGCCTAATAACATGAAAGGAGTATCTGCAAACAAGATGGTTTCGAGCCATTGCTCATGACCCTGAACAAATCAGGGCCTGGTTCCCTTTGCAGGATAGAGCCTCTCCTTTAATCACTTAACTGGATAGATTGATGTGACACTTAAGAAATAAACCAAGAGGTCTCTGTTTTCCAGCTATCTACTGGTCTCATTTACTCTTTCCCTAACAATTAAGTCCAGCTTGTCATATTTTGAGACCTAATCAATGTATAAATGAGGGGCAGCTGATAATCTGGCCTTTTCTGCCCTGTATTAGTTATTCACAAGGAACACAACCTTTTCCAGCTTTCTACCTGGTAATCATCGAGGAGCATTCAAAGAACGACACTGTGAGGTTAAGGGCTCAGGCAGTGGTTATCAATCTTGGCTGCACAAAAAAAAACAAAAAAAAATCACCTGTGGAGTAGTTGGTTGTGTGTGTGTGTGTGTGTGTGTGTGTGTGTGTGTGTGTGTGTGTTGGAGGGGATGGCACTTTGATATTTTAATATAGATGCTTAGGACTCAAAACAAACCTGACAAATCAGAATTTCTGGGTATGAGGCCCAGGCATTTTTATAAGCATCTACTGTACATTCTGATGTTCAGTCATAGTTAAGAATAAGAAAGTATCAGCAATATACTCCCAATTCTACCAGTCGTGGCAATGATTAGTGCACAGGACAATATTTTATTAGAGAAACATGCAAAAAAGAAGATTCTCAGGGACCAAGATCTATTGAATCAGAAGCTCAGGAAGTGGGACCCAGAGACGTGACAGGTTTCTTAGATGAATGTTAGATTCACCAATCATTTGAGAACCATTTTGCAAGGATTTCAAATAGCTTCTTTGTTATCTGACTACGTCAACCCTAGTAGATATTATTAGCACTTGAGGAGTTGGAAGGAGCCTCAGGGATACTCACTGGGACCAAGCCAAATTACTATTCCAGATATTAGTGAGGAAGGAGAATGCAAAACACACACACACATACACACACACACACACACACACACACACACCAAGGAGGAGATAAATAAGTTCCCTGCCTTAACAGAAGAGACACTAGTCAGCGGGAAAAATAATCACCAAGCAACCTATGGAAATTACAGATTAACAGAAAGAGAAATGCAGAAATTCTAATGGGATGCATTGCCTCCAGCCTTTTTTGACAGTCATTCTTCTGGAAGTGCCGTGCAGAGTCTAAGAGCTACTTCTTGATCATAAAGCGGTTCTTGGCAGACCCCACCTAAATGCCCCAAAGTGTAAGCCACAGTTGTCCTAAAACTAAAGGATGCAAATATTGTCAACTTTTGCCAACTATATTTAGATTACACTTTAACTGCTTCACATGATAATTACACAGCTCTCCTCATCATCTCATATTTTGTCTTCCTGGTATCTCTACCATCTTTCATACAATAGGAATGGTTTTCCAGCAGGTGTCCACATAATTTTTTCAGTTAAACAGGAGTGACTAGGAGATGCCACAAGGAGAAAACAACCTAAAAGCAAATAAAAATGAGGACATACTGGAAGAGCACAATGGTGATTTGTGTTGACAGTGTTTCTTTGGAGGCAGTACACCGCTCTCATAAACTGTTTCCACCCTGGTGGGTAAACCACCAGTTTCCTGCACTGCAAGTGCAGCATATGTTCATGGAGGCAAAGGTTCATAGGTTTTTGTACTTATAAATTCCAGACATTCACTCTGCTCATCCCTAGTGGGCTCTATGAGATGCCACAAGACCCCTGGAGCCAACATGAGGAGGCCTGTTCACCTTAGATAATAATATGAACTGTAAGAAGTATCAAGTGAATTAAAAATGGGTGAGCACTAATATTATGTGCTGACTCTACTAAAGAAAAAGAAAAAGAAAAAAAAAACCCATAATTTTCACTAGAGAAGACTGTCCTGATATCACAGACCTTGTTACTAAACCATCAAGTTTCTCATCTTAAACACTCTGTCCTGAGAATTGACCCCTCTACCATAAAGCTAACTGGTTCCTCTTCTAAAGGCAAAGCCTGCCAGATCCCATCAAAAACACTCCGAATGAGACTCCTCAGACAGGCAAAAATTCAAATTAAAAAAAGCTAAAAAAAAAAAAAAGGAGAGGTGAGAAAACTTACTGGGGAAAATACACATACTTAACTTTAAAGATGAGAAGAGGGGTGCCTGGGTGGCTCAGTTGGTTGAACTTCTAAATCTTGATTTCAGCTCAGGTCATGATCTCAGGATCCTGGGATCAAGCCAGGTGTCAGGTTCCCAACTCAGCAGGGAGTCTGCTCCCCCTCCCACTCTTCCTTGGCTCCTCCCCCCACTCAAGTACACATATACTCTCTCTCTCTAAAATAAATAAATAAGTCTTAAAAAAAAGATGAGTAGAGAAATACTCATAGTATATTTCAAATAGTATTTAAACATATAGTGATTCATCTTAAACTAAATTATTGGCCAGGTACCAGTCCCACCCACAACCTGTTGTGGTTGAAGAGCCTGCTATAATGAGCAAGTTTCTACCAAGTGATTGGAAGGCTAGTGCAAATAAGCCTATGGTATACAGCCCATAGACCACAGAGTATTCGAGTTTAAATAAAGGGTCACACTGAATCCAGGATCACTGCAGTGAGAAGTCTCTTCCTGCTCCCTCGTATTATATGTACTGTAGTGGGATTGGGAGGAGGACAGAGAAGTGAAAAGTCTAAGGTTAATTCTAACACTCTGAAAGGCACCTTTTTCCTGATCTCTGGATTTGCAGCTTTAGGCTATAGACAAATAGCTAATTTTTCATGATTACTTGTCAACTAAAAGACTAAAATGTTGCTTTTGGTTGTGACAATTTACAGTACTTCAACACTACATTCAGAGCAACCCAGCCAAACTTTATTTTTGTCGGTTTGGTTTAGATATGATGACCGAATGGGATAATCACAGAATATTTCTTTATCCAAATCTGAGTTGTGGTTGAAGGGCATCTTAGATCAAGGTAAGTAACAATAACAACTAGTATTTATTTGGCCTTTTTGTGAGCTATGAACTAAGAATAAATTTCCATTTATTCTTTTCACTAACATCGTTAAGAAGGCGCTATTAGCACCTCATTTTTTAACTGAGTTAAGCGAGGTAATCTAGAGGTTAAGTAATGTGCTTGAGGTCACATACCTGGCTAAAAAATGTTGGAGTCTGACTTCAAATTCAGGCAATCTGATTTCAAAGACCTCTTTTAATAATTGTACTATTGTGTCTCATTTAGAGAGTACACACAAAACAATCCTGAAAAAGCCTCTAGAAAAATGCAAACATGACATTTTGTCAAACTCACTGTGATACTTTATGGCTATTGCCTAAATAGAAGATCTTGGGGTGGTAATAATCTAGAACTAGAATTCAAGTCCTCTGTCTCTGGAATTTTGCCTTTCTTATATTGTAGATTTAGGATTTATACTCATGCTATTAATTTTATATTTAGTGGTTGTTTCTACATTAAAGGTAAGACTATGCTTACCCCCCTCCACTTTAAGTATATTGCACATACTGTTCATATAGATAATGGTGTACAATTTTAGACTGTGGGCTAAACAAGAGGTCCTATTTTCATTATTCTCTTGGGACAATAAAATTAATAACACTCAGCAGGGTCACTAGACTCTTGTCAAACCAGCCATTGAGTCTTTCGCATTCAAAAGATACACTGCTATAATTGACCCAGGACTATGTTTTAATTTGTGTGTCCCAACGGGACTCTTGCCAGAACATCAGATTAAAACCAATCCTAGAAAGCTTTGCCATTTGTTTCAAGGATGAACATAGCACTTTAATTTTACAAATAGTATATAGTTGTCACCAGACTCCAGGGCAGTCCAGACAGGGGCAATAAAACCATGAGCTCTACCTTGGAAATCCATAAAAATCAGTCAACAGCATTAATTGGGTGTCTATGTGCTTTGATGTCACAGTAACAAAGTTTCTTACGAAGTCTCATCAAATATTTAAATATTCATTGTTATCTTCAGATCATGATCAAGGTCAGTTTTTAATTTGGAAAGTATGACCATACTTTCCTTAAACAATAGAAAAACAAGAGCTTGATTTTTTTTTTTTAAATTTTGAGATCCTTTTTTTAAAATTTTGAGATCTTTTTCAATTCACATTCATTTTTTTGGTCAAAATATCATGAAATGAAGAGTTACTAGAATAAGGATAATGTAGTGAAGAAGTCCCAAATGCAAAGATCTAGAGAAGTCACTTGAGTGAGTGACATGGCCTGGTGGGTCTGCAGTGAACTGTTCAGCAAACATCGTGTCTAGAGGAGCAGCCAACACCCTGCTGCTGCCTACTACTGAATACAGAAATTGGGACACTGTGTCCCAGAAGGTACACTTTTCAAGAAAAGTGAGAGATACAGATTTTTAGATAATAGTTACTGATGTTTTAAGTTGGCAATTATTTCAATAATGATTCAAAAAAACAAAAAACTGTGTAGGCCAGAATTGCCCCTTTGGTAAAAACTTGTTAAAAATATTTGAGGAATTTTTCTTTTACCTGTTTTCCTTCTACAGTTTTTTAAATAGAAAACAAAGCTAAGATATTTAGCACCTAACATGTTATTGTAGAATATGCAACCCTATAAAATCTGTTTAATTATTCCTATTTTACAGATAGGGAAACCATGAGAAAGTTTGAGTAGTATTTTTAAGATATCTTAAGTTGTGGGGTTTTTTTTTTTTAAGATTTTATTTATTGGACAGCCTGGGTGGCTCAGCGGTTTAGCACCACCTTCAGTCCAGGGATCGAGTCCCACATCAGGCTCCCTGCATGAAGCCTGCTTCTCCCTCTACCTGTCTCTCTGCCTCTTTCTCTCTCTCTCTCTCTCTCTCTCTCTCTCTCTCTCTCTCTCTCTCTCGGTATGTCTCTCATGAATAAATAAAGATTTTATTTATTTATTCATGAGAGACACAAAGAGAGGCAGAGGGAGAAGCAGGCTCCCCATGAGGAGCCTGATGCAGGACTCGATCCCAGGACCCCAGGATCACAACCTGAGCCAAAGGCAGACATGCCCAACCACTGAGCCACCCAGAGGCCCCTCAAATGATTGTTTTCATCTAAGTCTACCTAACTTCAAAACCCATTTTCTCCACACTATGCCCATCTTTGATGGGTTCCAAATAGGAATAGTTGTGAGAACAATTTTAGAGCATATAATCTTTCAAAATGAAGCTTAAGTAAAAATAAAATCAGTGTATAATGGACAGGCTCTACATTTGCAGGGGAAAAATGACTTGAAGAAATGGTATACCAACATAAAAATGATATCAGGGTGCCTCCTAATCTAATTAAATATCTCAAATGTTATCAAGGAATCTAAAATGTAACTAATGTAAGTTATTTAAACTGTGAGCTAAATAAACATTTAACATTATAGAACACTCTTTATATAACTGAATGGTACCTAGAAAACCAAAAAGCAAAGGAGCCGAATAAAACAAAACAAAACTTAATTTTTTAAAACTTTCCATGGAAAAGGTGCCCTGATAAGTTACTTTGATAGTTGGCTGAGTATCCTGGTATATTTAATGAATCAAGGAGTTAATTCTTCTAGGAGATTAGAAGGTCTATTTGGCCTCCAAGCAAAATGACTTCTAGTAAAAATATCTCACTGCCTTCACCCTCTCTCCATGTTAAGGAAATAATCTTCAGAAACATACTAACAAATGGCCAAAGGAAACCTTTCTATTGAGATTTCTAATCATCTTGGTAAATAAATGTCTCATCTAAAAATATATATCAATTTCTTGTCGATTTGGGTAACACAAATTAGTCCCTGGGATCTAATGACTGCTAGAAGAGCAACCACCATTAAGTTTCTATATCTTAAGTCTAAGGACCCATACAGTCCTTTGAACATACCATTTGGCCCAGTTTGGAAGTTTGCAATTCCTCACCAATGCCCTCAGGGACATGCACTAAAGGTCCCTTTATACCTGGCACCACTGTATCTCCTAGTCTGTGTTCTTTCAGTCAACATTCCTTTGGGTTTCTTCTTCAAACTCTTCCCTTCCATCCAAATTTTATGGAACATAAATTCAAATTGCACAGAAGTTGGGACACCTGGGTGGCTCAGCGGTTGAGCATCTGCCTTTGGCCCAGGGTCCTGGAGTCCTGGGATCGAGTCCCACACTGGGCTCCCTGCATGGAGCCTGCTTCTCCCTCTGCCTGTGTCTCTGCGTCTCCCTGTGTGTATCTCTCATGAATAAATAAATAAAATCTTTAAAAAACTACAACCCAAAAAAACTGATAGAAGTTAAAGTATTGCTGTGTTACAAATTTTTAAATATATATACAAATGTCAAATTGCTTGATCATACATTATACCTCAATGTCATAGCATACATGCATTTTCTTATGAGAATTTCAACTATCTTCATGCAACAGAAATAAAAAAAAGTTTAAGCAGTTAATGTAACTAGTATAATTCCACCACCATTCTACTCAGCTTACTCATGGCCCAGAGTAAACATAAAATGGGAGTTGTAAATTTGTCTTTTCTACACTCAGATCTCCAGTGTCTCTCATAGTGTGAGCATCTCACCATTAGGGTGATTCTAGTGTTCAAAGAGAAGTATTTTTCATATTGCATGGCTCTTAGCACAAGCTGTCTACATTCCCTGCCTCTCACCTGCAGAGGTAAGAATGCTCTGATGCCAAAGGAAAATCTGGCTGTAATGCACACTGCCAAAAAGTGGTGTACTAGTCTCAATTATAAGACTTACTGGGATTTTTCAAGAACGTGATACCAAATATTCACCTTAAATATTAACTCTATGACCTGAGTCCCTCGATTGGGCTTGATTCCACTAAAATGCAAATTAGATAGTGCTTAGTTAATTATGGTTCCACTCTCTTCTCCACTCTTGCAGGTTTGATCACTGTTGAACAGTGTACCCTGTTGCCCAATACTCTGTCAACCAGTTCTGTCTCAATTTTCATTCAGCAAGGATAACCAGGGCAAAATTCATGACTGACAAGTAAAATATAGCTTACTAACAAAGAAGTAAGAGATATGGATTCTCTTTTTACCTGTTTATACTATTTTAGTGTATACTGTTCTACTTCTATGTGATCAGGAGCAGAATATTTTTTAAAGATTTTATTTATTTATTCATGAGAGACCCAGAGAGAGAGAGAGAGAGAGGAAGAGACACAGGCAGAGGGAGAAGCAGGCTCCATGAAAGGAGCCTGATGTGGGACTCGATCCCAGGACCCCAGGACCCCAGGATCATACTCTGGGCCGAAGGCAGACAGACGCTCAACCACTGAGCCACCCAGGGATCCCAGGACCAGAATATTTAAACTCCCTGTGTCTCATTTCCTCTTATATAAATGAGGATCATAATATAGCTGGCTTCTTGGAATTATGACAATTGAATGACATGGTACATGGGAAGAACCTGAACTGGTATCTGGCACATAGTAAATAATTTTAAAACATTCAGTATTATTATTGCTGTAGTTCTATTTTTTAAATGTACTGAGTGTTGCTCTAGGTTCTGGGAAGCAAAGATGAATAAGATAAGATCTTGCCTTTAGATGAAAGTTTAGTGAGGAAGAAAAAGAAAATGAATGATCATAATTAAAAATAGCCTTCCATATATACCTTCCTAGAATTTGGTCTAGAGTTTTCAGTGGGTATGTTTACAACTTCTTCAGTTTTCAGCTCCATGTATGTACAATGTAAAACAAATTCAACTTTTAATTCTTTTGTGATGCCAGATGTGTTTTCTGTGAAACACTATTTAGAATTAAATGTGCAGACAACTCACAGGTTATAAAGAACAATAGATTTTACATGTCCTGCATGTAATTTGTCTGAGTCAGAGTTTCCTCATCTATATCTTTACCAAATACCTTCTTTGAATATGGTCCTCCAAATTTTTAGAGATAATAGTTATAAATCAAGATAAAGAGTTTTCAGGAGATGACAAGTGAAAATGACAGTGAACAAATACTATCCTAAAGGACAAAAAGGCATTAGTGAACCACAGCAAAATTACCCAAAAGGACAAGATATATAATTTAAAGAGAGAGGTCTTTTTCAAATGCCCTGAGTCAAGGAGGCTCATTTGCAGCTTTGGGCTTATTTAATAACATTAAGCAAGAACACTTAACTATCTACAAGATGGACCAAAAGCATAAATCAGACATCAGTCCACATATTTCAAGATCAAAGCCATAAAGCAAAATGATTTGTGGGAGCAACTAAAGAGTTCGAATATATTATAGCTTTTCTGAGAATACTAAGCATATTAGTTGTCCAAATTAGGATTTTGTTGTTGTTGATGGACCTGAAAAGAAAAATATATGCCACTGGGACTTTTCCTTCTCATCTACAAGATACTTTCAGTGAAAGTAAAACTTTTTCCAACACATCTTAATGATGGATTATTGATACATATATAATTCATTAGAAAATTCCTAACTATAAGGTGAGAAAAAAAATCCAAATTTCCCAATGGTTAATTCTTACAGAAATAGTGCCACATTTATCAGGACTATAATTTGCATCAATTATGAGATTTCTCCCACAAAGAAGCTAAGAACCATAATCCAGCTCCAAAATGCTAGAAAACCACATGAGTATTTGGCATCGATGTTTACTATCTTGATTATGTATGACTTTTGGGCAATACTTAGGCTATTTTTCTAATGCTACAGTAAAGTTGTCTACTTCTCTACAACCGAAAAAATAACATGAATACTAATTTCCCTTCCATTTCACCAAAAGCTGACCACCACAATCTAAAAAACATATTGAAAACAGTATGCATGTGTTTTCTTGTATTCAACAAATGACCACATAGGTCTCTTTGTTCTTCCCCACGGCTAAATTTATTTTGCATTTACTATTGTGTTGTCATTGTACCTTAAGACACAGAACTGAATTTTCCTGCATGTAATTTGTCTAAGTCAGAGTCTCCTCATGTGTATTATCACAAGTTAGATGCTCAGTAAATCATTATGTATGAATTACTTCAGGATTAAAGTAACTTACTGAAAAGTCCTAAATACATGGGATATCAGGGGAAAAAAAGCCAAATTTTCAAAAATTTCCAAATTATTTTTACCCAAACTGCTACATCATTTTGTTGTTTTGATTTTGTTTTCCATAATACAGAAGAAGGAATGGTTCCTGAGTCAACATGGTTTGAGTGTAGAATCTGGAGCCAAACCACAAGAGTTCAAATCCTGAATCC
This sequence comes from Vulpes lagopus, assembly GCF_018345385.1. NCBI lineage: Eukaryota > Metazoa > Chordata > Mammalia > Carnivora > Canidae > Vulpes > Vulpes lagopus. The sequence continues at coordinate 22,463,361 of NC_054844.1, forward strand.
ACCACTTTCTAGCTATACAATGTTGGCAAGTGACTCGACTTCTGCGCCTTAGTTTTTCTCCTCTATAAAATATGGGTATTAAACTAGCACTTATTTCATTGTTTTGTGTATGTGCACAAATTATTTGAGTTAACATATTAAAGCACTCAGAGGAGGTCCTGGCACTCTTTAGGTGGTGGTTGTTATTATTTACTCATAATATATAATTTCATATTATATATACATTGTCTTTGTTCAAAAGCTTTAATTAAACCAGGGTATCAGCAAAACAATTTGATTCTGATTTTCAGCAGGGCCTTTAAAGATAAAAAGAAAAATTACAGGATAGATAAATGTACAGTTAGCTACATTTATAACTAATCAAATGACATCCAGCCAAGTCAATGTAAACCAGAAAGAAATCGTTAGTAAACTAAGAGCTCCCACTTTGTCTATTTTATTTGTCAGCATTATCAAGAACGAACTAAAGTTGTAAAAAAGTTTAAGCAAATATGTACAAAATAAAAATCTTGGAGAAATAGCTAACATACTGAAGAGGATAGTAGAATGGCTATTCGAAAAGATTTCAACAAAAATGATTATATTTAAATTTAATATTGATAAATGTAAAGCTGCCAAGACAAGCTGACACAATCTATATGGCAACAACATAAAATGAAAGAGAAGTGGTCTCAAGTCTTTTAGATAAGGGTTTCAGTAGACTGTGAATTTAACATGAATTAACATATTACCTCAATTTAAAATAGTTAATATAATTTTTACCAGCATTAATTGGAGCAGTCACCTAAAATAAAGATACCAGTAGCCTCATTCTTTCTGTAGTGGGTGGAGCCAATGGGCTGCTTTGATTCTGAGTGCTACAGCTGTAGAAAAAGAAAGGGTCTTCTGGTTGGCAAATAGAGCGAGACAGAGTCTGGTGATACATTATGTGCCTGAAGGATCTAGAACAGAAATATTTCAAATAAGTGCCTTCGATTATTTGAAGGATTATCACAGAAGAGGATTTATTCTGTACAGATCCAGAGGCAAAATGAAGTAGAATTATAGGAAGTTAGCTTTTTGGCTCAAAATGGGAAATTTATTCTCATACGTAAAGCTGTTTAACAGACTGCTTTGTGAGACACAGTGTTCCTTGTTTCTGGAAATCTTCAAGAAAAGTCTCTATAATGATTTATTCATTTAGTCAGTCAATCAACAAGCATTACTGTTTTGCTACTTTCTACACGGCAGTATATTAGATCTGGTAAAATAATGAATGAAGAAGGACATCAGCATTTGCTAAGTGCTAACTGAAAGCTTGACACTGTGCTAGACACTTTGAAATACATTACCTGACTTCCCCCAGTACAGGTAGTATATCACCATCTTTACTGCAAACTCTTCTCTATACTGTAGCCAGAGGGATTTCTTGGTACCATAAGTTCCTCATTCATGAAAGGGGCTAAGTAATAGAACCTAAATGAGTTTACACATGTAAAGCACTGGCATGTTGCCTAACAATATAGGCATTCCATAATAAAGACTATTATTTGTTTGTTGTTGAATCCCAGAGTTCCACACAAGTCCTGGCACACAGAAGAAGAATGAATGATGAAACAGATGGAAAATTTAGAGATAGATCTTGCCTTCATACGTACAACTCTCAGAGTCCAAATATGCTTGTTAGGTCCTCCCACTAGATTACAAAGGAGAGGCAACAAAATGCTACGGAAACATAGAGGAGGAAGCAAATAATTGCACTGGGGAGACTGAGTAGGAGGTAAATTTTGAGCTCACCTTTAAAGAATAAGTGAGATATCAATAGGTAGAAACAAAAGTAAAAGGTGTTCTTGGCAAAAAGAAACAACACTGGCAAAGACACTGAAGTCGTATTTAGGGAATCAAGGATAGTCTGAGGTGGGGGCACCTGGCTGTCTCAGTTGGTAAAGCATACAACTTTTGATCTCAGGGCCATGAATTCAAGATCCATGTTGGGCATAGACCTTACTTTAAAAACCAATAAAATAACAGATACTTTTAAAAAAAAGAATAGTATGAGGTGAGTGAATGTAGGTTAAATCATAAAGGTGGCTATGACTAAATTAGAGAATTAACATAAATACTTAGAAATGGGAACTTTATTCTGGAAAATAAAAAGAAAATCATCAAAGCCCTCATTCAAGCATAATCTTATGAGTTGTTCATTTGTTTTGTTCTGTTTTATGTTTATGGAAGGATGATACAGTTCACTGGACACAAGCAATCATTTGAATTAACATTAAAATATTAAAATTAATATTAATATTAAAATAGTCCACACAAGGTATGATGAGAACTTTGCCTCTAGGAGTGGCAATGGGAATAGAAAAGTAGGAATAAGCAAGCAAAACCAGTTGCCCACAAACAAGACACTTGTTGCATTAACTCTGGTACATTCAAATGCTAGAATATTATGCTATTATTAAAGTAATACATAAAAAATTATTTAACTACATGAAAAAATGTTCATATCATCAAATAAAAGAGCAGGTTCTAAAAACATTACAGTATGATCAGTTTCTGTACAAAACAAATATGCTGCTAATGTACATTATAGCTTGACTATTATATAAACTTATTTTTTAATGTAATATTGTATGCCAAAATCTTACTAGTCATCTTCTTTGGTTAGGAGAATTATTATTTTCTTTTTGTTCTCTTCCCCCCAACATATCCCCAATGAACATGGAATCCTTTTGTAGGAAAAGCAAACAAAAACATGAGAAAACATATTGAAAAAAAAGTAAAAATAAGGTAAAATGTCAACAGGAGTTCTGGGAAGTAGAATGATCAAAATGTGGAGACAGTTATATAGGACCATGAAGAGGAAGAAGGGCAGATTCCAGATTGATCTCAGCATGATTAGGATGTCACACCATTGGGACAGGAAAAACAGGAGCATGATCAATTTGTTCCATATTACAGTAATAATACTGTTACTTGACAATGATTTGATGGCTGTGTTCTCTAATCATACACCTTTCACCTTTTCAAAGCCAATGATTATTAAAATTGTGTTTTTCTTCATCACTGGAATGATATACATGTGTGAAGCAAACTAGACATCAGCTTTCAAGAAAAAATAAATTCAATTGCAGAATTGCCCAAGATCCTTCTGAAGCTTTAGCAATGGAGGAACCAACAGTCACAACCTGATTGCAATATAATATTAAACTCAGATATACTTGGACCTTTAGACATTTTACTTTATTTTTATTTTTTACAGAGAAGATGAGCAGAAAGTGAGGGGTAGAAGGAGAAAGAGAGAGAGAGAAACAATCCCACGCAGGCTCCATGCTTAGCCTGACATGGGGCTCAACCTCATAACCTCGAGACCATGGCCTGAGCCAAAACCAAGAGTTGGATGTTTAACCGACTGAGCCATCCAGATGCCTCAGCTTTAGACATTTTAAAGTCTTGAGCAGTTTTAAATAGTAGTAAACTGTGGCTTAAAAAAATCAATTCTATCCAAGGATATTATATCCAGGACTTTTACTTTGGATAGCTCAGAAGCATTTGGGTGTCATTTCCAGCAACTCCAGACAAAATATCTAGTAATATCATATTTTATTAGCATAGCTGATTGAGCTAAGACTAGTGATGACAAATCACCTAAGAAAACATAGTATTCTAACCCATTGAAGTCTTGTTGCCTTCTGAGCTATAAACATGACATCTCAACGTTAAATTCAATTCTTAAATATCTACAAAGATAGTAAGATGATGAAAACATCAATTTATAGCAAAGAATATAAAGCATCCCATTCAAAGATAAACATCAATTTGAAAAGGCACAGATGGAACATATTTTGTTCATATCTATACCTTATCTCAGTGTTTTTATAAAATTAGGCATTATGATTTTGAGGTTACTATTAATCTATATATTGGTTTAAATTTACATCTCTATCCTTGACCTCTCACCCTTTCTCCAGTTTCATTTTTCTCACTATCTATAGGACAATTACTTGGGCACTCTTTCTCTGAATCTATTATCACCCCTTCCTAGCATATTCTTTGCCAACTATCCTCATTACCACTTATCCTTGAGGTTGTCTGCATTTGTTAATGGAGTCTAGCATTGTCTTTCTGACATGAGAAAAAAAAAATCAACTGTGTCTCAGTCATCTGTCCAAAATGCAATCTCATGGCATATGAGAAACTACTCCTTGTGCAGTCTTCCATGCCTTAAGGACAAGCCAAGTTTGACTTTAAAATGGCCTATTAATATCACTACTTAGCAACAGAGTTTTAATGTAAAATCTTTCAGAAAAATCTTTACTACAGCAAAAGGAATATGTAACTTCTGCTGTTCTTATAGATTTTAATGGATTTTTAATCTACCGATGGTAGGCTGTAAATTCGAGCTCAAAGGAACACAAGTGCAACTCAATGGGAAGTTTTATTGGATTGTTTACAGAGAATTATAGTTATGATCAAAAGCCAGGAGTGAACAAAGCCTGAATGCTTCTCTTCTCTTTTCATGTGATTTGAATGCTTCATTTCTTCCTGTGTACTTCTTAAATTAGAATTTAAATGAATAAGGCAAAACGTCTAAGATAGGCAGCATGAGGATGAAGCAAGAAAAACAAAGTTTTGGAAAACTCACATGTGACAAAAAGCTCCCTGAATAATCAATACTTTAAGATATTTATATCCAAGAATTAACAATTTATTCAAATATCCTCATTCTTTTTAATAGCAAATGCATCTATTATGCATAGACTACATGGAGATACAAGATCAGTCAACTAACAAACATTTATGTAATACTTAAAAGTTAAGAAAGAAAATACTATTTCCAAAACAATGACTGAAGGTTTTATAAAGAAAGACATTTGAACTTGAGTTAATAGTTGGCTACAGGATCAAGGACAGGGCCTGAGCATATAGGGTCTTGAATATCAGGCTATTAAATTTAGATATCATCCAGCAGGTCATTCAGGGTGACATTAACCATTTTTGAGCAGGGGAGTTACAGAACCAGAGCAGTGATTTAGGAAGAGTAGTCCCTTTGTAATGTATGAAATACATTATCATAGAAAGAACCTGGAGGGAGAGACACCAGCTAAGAGGTTAATAAAATGCTGCAGGTAACAAGTGACAATGACTCACCCCATTCTCTTCTAATGAAGGAGATGTGTAATTATAGGAAAGTGATTTTAAAAATGATGTGTTGAAAATAATATCCCATTAGGTTTGATGATATTATATGATATATATTCTCCCAGAAAGAAAAAAACCCACAAACATTATCTAAAAGGATAGGAATCCTAAACTGAATGCCTACTCTATCATATCCCATCTCATTTTTGCTACAATAACTTTTCCTCATATAAATCTCAAAGCTTCCTCTCACTCCTCAGCAATTATTGAAAACTTACTTAATAACAGGGCTTTGAGATAGCTGTTAGAACTTGAACTCCTATGATAGTACAGACATTCAGCATCCAAAGTCTCTACCTGACTTCTAATTTCTGAAATATATGATAAAAGCATAACAAACAGGAACCTGTCTGTTCTCTAATACTTCAAAGGCCTGAAAGCCAGAGATCCATCCATATTAAATAAACCCTTATTTGTCTTTTAAATTTATAAGTTTGAAACTCTGTGAGCTGAAACCAAGAGTTGGATGCTTAACTAACTGAGTCACCCAGGCAATGCATACATACATATATAGATATAAATATCTATGTATGTTTTATAAAATCATGAAATCAAGACATTGCTGAAATATTAAGGCATATTGAGACAAATTCCAATATTCAACATATTTGAAATACTAAGCTTACGAATGATAGATATACTATAACTCTTACAATAGGAGAAGGGCTTCTATTTATGACAGAACAAAAGGTATGATCATTAAAAAGAGGAAATTTAACCAATGATGTAATTATTGCAAATTATATTTCTGTTCAGGTTGGCAATGAGTAAAATAAAGTCCATGTATTACAGAACTGTTTCAGTCACAAATTTGTACTTCTTTTAGACAAAGATGAGAATTTTTGGAGGATATCAGAAAACCAAGGAAAATTGTAAAAATATGAATATTACCCTACAAGTTCCTGTACTGGAATAGGGTCCGCCAAAGAAAGGAGATCCTGTTTTCATTTCCAAACATCAGGATGTCACTTATGGACACACAGATATAGATGGATGTTACATAAACTCTGATTCATAAAATTCTATCAGGAGAAAGGAGATGCCAGATGCAACAAATACATTCCTACTATGAAGACAAAATAGTTCTTAAAAACGTGTATAGAAAAAAAAAAAACATGTATAGGAGTCTCCTCTTTTGAAGAGCCCTCTTTTTCCGCTATACTGAGAATTTGATCAGATGAGGAAAGGGCGGTTTAGACATTAGAGGGATTTTACAAACAACTGGGCTCTATCAAGCCCCAGTGACAGTCAATGTCAATGACATCATGTGATATCAATGATATCATATATACTTATGATTCAGATTGTATTTGAAGCCACTGTTGGCAGCAACACTCTTAGTTAGGTAAGCTCTGTATTTCATCCAAGATGCCATTGATCTGGGGACAACCCAATATATTATGTATTACCAAGAAAAAAATACTCTGGCAATTAAATTATGACAAACCATAGATTTAAGATGCATCCCAATCTCATATGTTAAAACGTGCTAAAATGTGTCTTAAACCAATATATTTTGGTGTGACTTTTATACACAGATTACAGAAACTTTGAGGGGGAGAAAGCTGATGGTTGGGAGAAATAGAACCAAATCCGGTAGGAAATAACCTTCCTTTGATTTACGTAAAAGTGAAGGAAAGAGAAGAAAATGAAGATCATATTCTCAGAATTTATATAAAGTATCTACTCATCTGCCTTGCTTGAATTTGGAAATAATATAAGAGGTGGCCAATAAAAGACCTTAGAACAAGAAAGCCAAAGAGGATAGGAGTTACTTTACGGTCTGGCCCCAAAGCCAGGCATCCTCATAGTGCTAGCACCTAAGAGCCTACTTTTGTTTTTTAATGCAAAAGCACAGTTTCAGTAACTTAGTGTTTGCATTTTGCTCCCTTACTGAATCCACTTAGTTTCCATGATTTTTACCTCAGGTCTCTATCATCAGTTTTTAATCTTGGTTAAAAATCTAGTCTCCTTGGACAATCTGCAACTATTGCCAAGTATCTGTGATGTTCCCAGACACTTTATCATTTTGACTGCTTCTTATCTGAGGATGGAGTTTCCAGTCATGGCACTGCACCCTTGTTCCCTGGATTACCCCACAGCTAGACATCCAACACCTGTCCAGCAAGGTATTTCCCTACCATGAGATCACCTGATTCTTTGTACATATGAGCTTCCTCATATTACTAAGATCTGCTCCAGTAGCCAACAACTTGTTGGTGATGTTCTCCAATGCTCAGTCATCTGCTTTCTGTAGTTCACTGACAACTCAGCCCTGATTCTATCAGATATAGATATTTTCAGATTAACTGGGCATGACAAGGCGGTATTAATGTCTTTTATTTGTGTGTCTTATGTGTCCCAGATATGATAAAAAGATGAATTAGAGAAAATGCACAACTATCCAGTACTGGGAAGAGAACATCTCAGAGGCTGAATGGAGAAAGGGAAAGGCTCCATGACATAGAACCCAGAGCAGGTTTGATATCAAGCTAAGATTCCAGAAAAGTCATGAGGAGTAATTTACAATTGAGGATTATATGTAAAACCAATCTGATGAAAGATAAATTATTTAGTGAGAAAAGTACTGTATTATAGTTTAGAGTTCATTTTAATTTTTTTAAAGATTTTATTTATTTATTCATGAGAGGAGACACAGAGAGAGAGAGGCAGAGACAGGCAGAGGGAGAAGCAGGCCCCCTCCATGGAACCTGTGAGACTCGATCCCAGGACAGTGGGATCATGCCCTGAGCCAAAGGCAGATGCTCAGCTACTGAACCACCCAGGTGGCCCAGGGTTCATTTAATTTAATTTAATTTAATTTAATTTTTTAAAATATTTTATTTATTTATTCATGAGAGACACAGAGAGAGAGAGGCAGAGACACAGGCAGAGGGAGAAGTAGGTTCATGCAGGGAGTCTGACGTGGGACTCCATCCTGGATCTCCAGGATCAGGCCCTGGGCTGGCAGCGGCGCTAAACCATTGAGCCACCCAGGCTGCCCCCCAGGGTTCATTTTAAAAGGAAATATATTTTCTACCATTTGTTTAAAACTGGTTAGGTGGGTAGGTCAAAAAATATTAGACTGATTCCTATTCACAAAGAAAAAACTGGGACAAGGAAGCTGCTAAACAACTTATCCATTTGGAAATGACAGAGTTTGTTAGAGCCAGCATTAAAAAACAGCTCTTTTGACACATGGGCTTATGCTTTTCCTACCATATAATGCTGTTGGCAGGGTAAGTTTTAAGATTAATGGATGAAATTTATGCTTGGGTTAGGACTCAATTACTTTGAATTTTGTTTTATCATTTTTGTTGAATAAATAAAATCATGACAAAACAAAAAGAATCACTTTCAACCCAGTAGGAATATAATAGAATAAATAACTGATACAGTTTTTCTTTGTTGTTGTTGTTTTTTGGACCAAATAACTATCTTCAAGAGTAATACATCAAATGTGGTTCTTTTTAATATGGTTGGCATCCAATAAATGTTGATTTGGTAGAGTTTTATCTTCCTGTAGATCACAAAAAATGATCATGAGTGAAATATCTAATTCAAAACATGGCCATCAAAATTATGACATATCAAAATATTGCTCTTAAAATCAGATACATATCCTTCTGCCTTACAAATCCAAATTTAACATGCTGATCAATGGGGAAAAAAGATTGACATTTAACATGAAAACGAACCATGTCATTCTCGGGCTTGAATGGAACTTTACCACTTTTTAATTCTAAGTAAACCTACACTCAGCTTTTTCTCCTGTGATTCCTCTCCAAACTCAGCAAGTGTCATTCATTTTCTCTGCTCTCCAGCATCTTCCTCCAGGGTAAAACAGAGCAGGTACACTTGGACCATATCCATAATAGCAGCCCATGTCAGCCACCATATCTATGGTTCCTTTCTCTTCAATTTTTCCTTTATATGTGTCCCTTTATTAAAAAGAAACTAAAATAAGAGTATAAAAGTATGAGACATAAATTATTAATGCAGGCTAAAGTAATATGCATCTAAACTCTTGTGTTCTATTAGAGCATAGCCTGAAGAAGATTAAAAGCAAACAACAGCTTAAAAGTAAGGAGAGATGTACCCCAAGACACTTATAGTGTGTATAGCTCCATATTTCCAAGCAATGACAACAATAAAAACCCCAAACAAACAAATAAACAAAAACAAAACCTGCAGGAAGACATTAGGAGGCAGAATGTAATTACCCAATTTGGAAACTGACCAGGACACTGTGGTTAAAACCCTTCCCGCTACAAATGTTCTGAGGAATCTTTAATGACTACAAATGGTTAGGACTTCATGTCCACACCTCATCTGAAAGATGATGACAACCAGCAGTTAGTCCTCCCTGACACTACCCAGGGATTGGAGTCAATTCTGACTCAGAGAATAAAGGGCCACCTACAGAATTGCAACCAACATTTGCTACCCTTGGCTGCTTTGGCTAACCAGTCTACGTGAAGCAAATTACTTAAATACCTGGAGTATCACTGCCATGTTTTAAAGAAATATATAGATGTAATTATTCATCTCATAGAATTATGAATTAATGCTACGTACACTATTTTGGCAAAAAACTGTTAAATCCTACACTTTGACTAATATTGAGTAACGAATATATACCTATCAGTGAGGCATTAGACACCTATTGTTTAATCTATGTATGGTTACTATCACCCTAACTTATTTTTGTCTCATATTTTTTAAGAAACTGACTCAAATGCAGTAATTAAAATACATTACAGTAGTGCAAGTGAAATTTGGAAAGCTGCCAACATTTTCAAGAACTTATAATTTTCTTTTTCAGAGGAAAAAGTAGTTTTGACATCTTTGTACAAAACAGTCAGTAACAGTTACTTACAATTTCAGGAAAATCACTGTTTTAATCATGACCTTTCAGCTGTCCTTGATTGAAAAAAAATTGGCCACCTACAGAAATAATTCTGTTGGGCCCTCATCTCTCTACTGATTGATGGCCTCATGTGGTTCTACATGTTCACAATTATAAATAAAACTATATAAAAGTGGCAGAGCCAGCTCCCATCTAAGTGGAATAAAACAGTTCTAATCTACAATAAAGGGGACTTTCTTTAAGTGACATCTTTCCCACATACCTGTATCAAAATCAAATGGTACATTTATCTCTGATTAAATGTGCATTCTTTTGGTCACCATTCACTACAACCATTAATTTAGCATCCATTGTGTAAAAGACACCGTATTATACTCTGTTGGGGGTGATGGAATGTGGATAAAACAGTTTCTGCAATAGAGAACCTATTATCTGATGAAACATTCAACCAACTAACATAATAAATATGGACACTGTGCATGCACATGTGAAGATACCTTGCTTGCATATACATATACATAAAAAAATTGAATTTGGTTAAATATATTGGTATAAAAATATATATTTATACTTCAGCAACAATTTATCAATATATATTTAAACTCTTAAAAGATTATGTTACACCAGAATACTTTTCAGCTAAAATATTAGAAGTCCCTAAGTGTTAGTACAGGAGTTTTTCAATAGAAATGAAAACAAAGACTCATCCTACTAGTTAAAGGTTTCCCACCTACTGTACAAGCAACAAAAATAGAGCTGGCATTCAGGACTCCATTAGAAGTTTATTGAAGCTCTGTGAGGTTGGAAAGCTTTTAGGAGTTCAGCATAAATCATTCAATACACTAAAAAAAAAAAAAAGACTTAAAAAGATTTTCCCTTTGTATTCAATTTCTATGAGTGATTTCCAATTTACAACCTTATGCTCGACCCAGAAATTGAATTAATCAATACAATTATCTCTTTAAAAATCTCTTTTGTCAACTACAGTAGTTCATAGAACAGAAAGGAAGATTGAGATTCCTTAGATAGTAGGCTTGATGGCAAGATTCAGCTATATTGACTGAGAGGCTGGCATGAGAAATGGGCATGGTATAAGCTCCAATATTGTTTTGGGAAATTATAAAAATTAAGGGATCCTTATCTCTGAAATAAAAACCAATTATCTAGTAGTTATAGTCTAAAATAGTTTCATGGAAAACAATACTAGAAAACTATATTATCAGATCATGAATACTGATTAAAAAACATTATCACATGCAATTCTATGCTAAAATAGTCATCTTTTTAAAAACAAGTAAATTCACATTTCTAGAAGTCACCAAATTTTTCATAATCACCAATTAAAAAAAATTCTGTCCACTTCCTGTCGTGGAAGCATTCTTAGTAATCGTCTAAGGCCATGATTTCAACATACAAACTAAGAAGGATCTGAGACAATCATTAAGCCAATTTAGACCTAGTTAATACTTTCACATGAAATAATATGATAATTAGGGCAAAAGTTTTTTATATTAATTATCTTTATCATACATATTTACTTGGTTCATATAATAATCTTTGGCAAATTTAACATTAAAAGGGGAAAGAGAAGAATTCAATAAATCTGCCTAATGAAAATTAAAAAACAGCAATTAAGAAAGTAATTTATAACTCTAAATGATCTAAATTGCTTATCTTCCTAGTCTGTATTTGCTGATTGCCCAAATTTTCTCTTATGGAGTTAAGCCAAATCTGACAAAAATACATAAAATTGAGTTCAAAAATAAAAGTCTATAAATCCTTGCTTAAAAAGAATTCAACTAATCAACATCCTCAGTCAATCAGAAAATATACTGATGTTAGGGATTTATTAAGAACAGAACTAACTCCCAAGAAATACCCTGGAGTGAGTATAGTCTACCTAATTGTTTACATATTTCATATATATATATATATATATATATATATATATATATATATATATAGCATTGAATAAATATTTATTTGGTTTGGCCCAAGTTTGTACTATCTGCTTTGAAGCACATGGTTCTTATGTATAGAGCTGTTGAAAATCAGTTTGTTATCAAAACAATATTACATAATAACCACATTACAATGACACGATAAAACAACGTTGTACTAGATGTGTGTAAAAACAGAGTAACATTGAGGTAGCTCTGAGAATTCCTACAAATTATCATTTTATTGTAATATATTTTACTGACATGAACTCCACAGACAAGTCCTACATACATGACAGCATTTTCTTTTTTTAATGATATTCAAAGTATATTTTATTATCATTTTTTAAAGACTTTTTTTTTAAGATTTTATTTATTTATGAGAGACATAGAGAGAGGCAGAGACACAGGCAGAGACACAAGCAGACGGAGAAGCAGGCTCCATGCAGGAAGCCCGACACGGGACTCGATCCCAGGACCCCAGGATTACATCCTGAGCTGAAGGTAGGCTCTAAACCACTGAGCCACCCAGGGATCCCCTTACAGACTTTTTAAAGTAATCTCTACACCCAACATGGGACTCGAACCTACAACCCCAAAACCAGAGTCACACACTTTACCGGCCGAGTCAGCCAAATGCGCCCCCAAATATATTACAAACAAAAGGCAGCATGACAGCATTTTCTAATTGAAGAAACTGAGATAGCAAAGAAGACAAAGGTTAGTTTTTGTCAAAGAAAGGTCAATCAGGTAAAGAACCCACACACTGTATTTACTGTCTTCAGCCAGTGTGCTCTCACTGATTAAATGTAAATCTTCTGTTTATATTCAAGCACTAGGATACAAAGAAATAAATAAGTTAATGGACTTTTATTTAGTCCCTTGAAGTTGAAACATACTATTTCCTGCATACTATTTCCTCTTCTGATTAGCAATTTTTGTTTCACCTGGCATAAAGAGGAGAATATACAACTCAAAATGCTCTATCCTAAAGGTAAGCATTCCTATCTTAATAACCAACCATTTGTTACCTAGCATTTTGGAAGGCAGAGATGGGATTTAGTCCATTGACCTTGGAATTTAGGTGATGTTTCAGTTCTTCATTTCCAGATTAATTTAATACCTCCTTCTAGGCAGATATATGCTAAATATTTGCTTAAGAGTCTATAGAAAATATTTCCTTGAAGAGTCATAGATCTGTGTGTGTGTCTGTGTGTGTGTGTTCATAAGCATAACTACAGAGGAGACCATAGACAAAGGAAAATTTATGGTTTACTTTAAATAATAAAAAAAATTCCTATTTTGTCCAAAGCAATGTCATTCAGTTTTGTACTTGAAACTATATACAATTGCTACATGATAGGGATTCAGAATTTGGTGTCAGGTAAGGTCCTTGTCCACCCACTTCTCACATGCTTTTGGATTGTCTGCACTCTATTTACATCAACTTGCTCATCTGTAAAATGAGGATAATAGTGATATCTTTCCCTAAGGGCTACTCTGAAAATTAAATGATGTAATCCATCTAACACACATAAACCAAGGCCTAAGTGTTTAATGATTATATATTCATTATTATTAGTCTTATTGGACTGCTTACACTGTAAGAGGACATCTTATCCATGGTTGAAAACTAGGCAAAAGTTAGCAACAGGATATGGCAGTAAGGGAACACATCTTCTACCCAAAAGGGGAACAGAAAAATTTTGGTGGGAAGGGGGAGGGGGCAATCATGACTCAAATTTAGAAAATTCTTTTCCACTTGGATAATGATCTTCAGTATATGATATACACTTTGAAACCTCCCTTTACATAAAATGTAAACATATCGTCTAGCTGTTTATCAGAATCTATTTGTGGATGTGTTTATTGTTTTGAAGAGCAACAATAACTAATAAATTCCATGTGAGCTTACTGTGAGCCCCCCTAGAGTCTATATATTTCTATTTATCAATGAGCCCCCTGTGTGATAACACATGAAATAGTAACCTGATGTGTGAACTTTCCCCATTCCATGTATAGTCTTTCTCATTTGGGTCACAAGGAATCAGAGGGGGAAAAAATCTTCTGCTTTTACATATGGAAAATTACTGTTTATGTGTAACAGCAAATGATTTGAGTGTTTGAGGCTCTTTTTATTCAGGGAGAAGGTAGAGTCACAGAGGGAAGAGGCCTCAAATGCTTATGTGAGGGCCCTGCACTCCTCCTGCGACCAGGCAAGTCCAGAGTGAAGAGGCTGAGGTGAAATGGTAAACAGTGGGAATCCCTTTCTGTTTCAGCTCCAAGCAAAATGAGGACTTGTGGCTAGCTTCCCAAATGGTACTCTGGGAGTCAACATCCTTGCAGATATCCCATGACAAACTGAAGTAAGGAGAAAAGGGCACAGGGATGAATGCACAGAGGGTCAATGCTCCAGAGGCTGCAATAACCTGCTTGACCCTCCCTCATATGGGAGTTAGCTCAGGGAAGGCGCTGATGGCCTGAAGGGGTCTCACTGAGGGTTGTGATAAAGGGATGTAGATGGGAGCCATAGCATGACCAGTGTGACTAAGGGTGTGACGCATGCCAGCAGGGATGGATGCCCATGACTAGAGTTCACAACAAGACAAGTACAGAATTCTTTTGTTCTAGCAGAGAACAAGTGAAGACTAGAAAGCAGACATCACTTCTCATCTTTCCATTTCTTCTTGAGCAATTAAACGTATCAATAGCCATGTCCCAGAAACAAAATGTCTGAGTAATTATTTCATGACCCACAATGAAAGCGTATTGCAATTTTTGGTCACAATAGCCAATTCTCTCTGAATCATATATTGAACCCATTAAACTTAGAATCTCTGCGTTTGAAAGAATGCCTTCTAATGAAAAAAGGTGAAAGCTACTGTCCTTTACATCCAATCATATCTCTGGTAAGCCAGGGGGAGAAGTTCAAATGCATGGCTTGGAATAGAGCCCATGCCAGCAGATTGTGCTGGGTAGAAATAACACTAGTCTGTCTAGGTAAGATCAGTGCCAATGGTTCCAACTAAAATTAGAAAAAAGGAGACAGTACCTTGGCTCATGCTTATGTTGGAGACAAGACTCTAACTCCTGCTAAAGCCAAATGATGGCAATTCAATTCCTGCCTGCCAGTTGCAAATCCCTACACTACCACTGCAGTACTATCAAAAGACATTTGCAATCCAGTGCACCTAACAAGAGAAGTGATTTCTTAGATTAGTCACTTAATGGGTGAACAGCTCAAGTGCTAGGAACTCAAAGGTATGCATGCATTTATTCTGAGACAAGAAGGTATATTCCAAAACTACAGTCAGATTGTTAAGGAGAAAAAAATTAGTAGAATCTTACTAATTTGAGGGAAACAAATATTATTAATTTACGAATTTTAGTTTATAGTTAAGAAAAAAATCAAAGACAAAATGTCCTCATTCCCTCTACAAAACATCATCGAAAGATCCACAACACTTTTCATGCATTTCAACAAATACAATTTTGCTCTAAGCTCATACGTGTCATGAGGCACCATGCCATAATGGAATGAAAACTGAGCCAGGAATCAGGAAATCTGGGTTCTTTTTCTGGCTCTGTCACTTATTAACTGTGTAACATGATGCAAAATTTAACCTCTCGGAGCCTTCATTCCTTGTCTACAAAATCAGTGACTTAGATAAGCATTCTCTAGCTCTTAGATTCTGTATTACTCTCTAATCATTACTGATTAAATGAAATTTTAAATGTTATATGGTTTTTATAATGAGTCTAAATATTAAGTCTTTCATAAATCCTGGATTTGGAAATCAAATATATGTAACAGTCAAGGGGTTCTGATTCTAATGGTAAAGAATTATTTTTTTTTAAATTGATCTACACTGTGATGGCAATACACACACAGATAGGGACATTGGGCAATATTTGTGTGTCTTAGTAGATAATATAAACTTGTGGCAATTGTCAAAGTCACATACAGACTGACATCATTTAACATATTCTCTGAAGGAAAGATTGTACTGCTGCTGGACAGAAGAACTTCTCCAATGCCCCAGATTAATTCAGGCAGCTTAAACTTGGGGGAGACTTTCAGGTGCTGAATGCCATGGTACACCCACTACTCACCCCAAGGCTTCTGCAAAATTTAAACTGCTTTTCATTCTACGTAAGTAAGATAATTGTACGATTGCACCTATGTCTCCAGGATTTTCAAGCAATCTACAGAATTTTGTTCAAATCACCCTAATGTTCAAAATACTAATTAATGTCTCAATAAAGCAGCAGAATTTGGCTCCTCCACTGAATGGTACTCAGCCTAGGAAGCAGATCTCTAGTCTCCTTGGTTGATGCTGGAGTATCAAAGAACTACCTGCACCAAAGACAATTCATAACTCATAATGGGATCAATAGGATAATCACTCCCCTGGCTGTTAGCAACTGGAGTTCTGGTTTCATTTCTGGCACTAACTCTTGGGATCCTGGGCAAGTCCTACCACACCTCTCTGTTAAATGCTATTGATAATGATGCTTCTTTAAGAGTTATATATTCCCAAGTCCCCAAAATGCTTCCACTCCATATTGTGCATTAGTGTGGAAGGAAAATCTATATATATATATATTTTTTTTTTTTTTTTGGAAAATCTATATTTTATCTTCTTTTAAGTCACAGCCGGTTTGGGAGATCTGATAGAATAAAGTGATCTGCATCCTTGGCTCAGAAAAAAAAAATGCACCTGAATAATCTTACATATAAGAATTTCATGTAAATAAAGGGCATCCTCTGATGCTAGAAGGGGGTTCATAAACTCAGGTGCACATCCTGGTAAAGAGTACAAATCCTGTCTGTACTTATTAGCTATATGATTATGGAAACATGGAATTTGACTTTCTTCATCTATAAAAACATAGATAACAAAATTGATCGTTCTGCCTACATCTTGTAACTACATTAAACATGAAATTTTTGAACATGAATGTATGTGAAAACTATCTACATAGATCTTTCTGCAACTCTTAAGTTCCTATTGTTCCCTTGCCCTAGTCTTAATGCTGTCACAGAGTATTAATGAGTACTACCCCCACTTCGCTGGCTCCATCAAGCTTGGGGAGATGGAGTCACCAGACCCTGTATCTAACTTAAGAATCTGGTCTCTCTGGGATCCCTGAGTGGCTCAGCGGTTGAGTGTCTGACTTAGGCTCAAGGCGGATC
The DNA here is from genome assembly GCF_018345385.1 of Vulpes lagopus. Taxonomy (NCBI): domain Eukaryota; kingdom Metazoa; phylum Chordata; class Mammalia; order Carnivora; family Canidae; genus Vulpes; species Vulpes lagopus. The sequence goes on from NC_054844.1 coordinate 22,480,552, forward strand.
CTGGAGTCCCGGGATCGAATCCCACATCGGGCTCCCTGTATGGAGCCTGCTTCTCCCTCTGCCTGTGTCTCTGCCTCTCTCTGTGTGTTTCTCATGAATAAATAAATAAAATCTTTTTTAAAAAGAAGAATCTGGACTCTCAGTGTCTGACTGACTGGCTGCACTGTGTACTGTGCTTGTACTTCCTTTCTAGCTATTGTCTGCTTACTGATCTTTTCACACACATCCGCTGGCTCTGTCTTCTGTCCCTGGAAATATTTTCATAATCTGGAGTTTTATACCTACTAGAATACACTTGGTCCTTCATTGACATTAAATCTTGATCTTCACTTGAGTGCTTAAAATTATTGTCGTTGGGCTCCGTACTCGACATTTTTGCTCTCCTCCATTGGTGTGAATAATTAGAAACCATATTGCTAAGATCATTATCTCTATTTTATTGGAAAATAGACTAGCAAATGCAAAGATATCGTAAGTACCCTCAAGGCTTACACAGTGTGTGACAGAGCCAGTTAACAGAATAAGACCTAGTTCACAATGCTACATACTTATCACTCTATTACAATTTTCCCTTTCTTCTTAGAGTCTAGTGATCACCCTCTTATACAGCAAACCCTTTATGATAATAAAGAAGGATGGATAATACATGCGTATATCTTACCTAAGACAAACATTTTTATTATTTTTATTTTTCAATTTAGAATTTCATTTTGAAATTATTTCATACTTACACAACATTGCTAAACTAGTAGAGTTCCCAGCTTCCTCACATATTAACATCTTACAAAATCACAATACAATGATCAAAACCAAGAAATTAATATTAATACAATACAACTGGCTGATCTACAGACCTTATTGAAATTGGGATTGCCCCACTAATGTCCTGTCTTGGACCATGGACCAATATTTCGCTGTCATGTCTTCTTAGTCTCCTTCTATTTGGCACAACTCCTCAGTTTCTCTTTGCATTTCATGACCTTGACCCTTCCTAATAGTACTGCTGAATTACCTTATAGTATGTCCCTTAATTTGAGTTATCTGATATTTCCTCATGATAAATTCATATTATGCATTTTGGGCAAGAATGTGACAGAAACAACTTTTTGTGCCTTTCTCAGTGAATCACAGGAGTGATCACATGATGACAATACATCCCATTACTAGTGATGTTGACCTTGGTTGCTTGTTTTAGGTGGTGCTTGCCAGGTTCTTCCATTGAAAAGTGACTACTTTCCCTTTTGTAATGAATAAGCATTTTAAGAAGAGATATTTTAACACTATGTAAGTATCTTGTTTATCATCATATTTTCACCACTAATTTACTATCCAGTGGCAATTCTTGCCTGAAAAGATTATTACTGTGGTGTTTACCAGATGGTGATTTTCTAGTTCCATCATTCCTTCTATACTTATTAACTGGTATTCTGCTCTTAAAAAAGAGCTTTTCTCCCCCACATTTATTTACTTATTCAGTCGTTTTTATAGTGTCACAAACTATATTAAATATAATTCAAAACTACCATTATTTTCTTCCTCATATGTCCTAGATATGGCCATCAGGGGCCACTTCACATTGGCTCATGTGTCTTTTCAATGTGTTTTCATCACTTTTTGGTCTTTCCTTACTTTCTTGCACCACATGATGTTCCAGTTTTTCATCATATACTCTTCCTATTCTTGTGCTAAAAACATCCATTCCTACAAAGATTATTGGTTTCTTTTATTTGAAAGTGGTATTTAGAAGCCAAAATCTAGGTACTAATTGTGCTCGTCAGTATTGATATATTATTGCTTCTAGGCCTCTCAGTAGATTGAGGTAGACACACACACACAACTATTTCTTTGCTTTTATATCTGTATATCTGTGATGCACTCTTTGTATATATAGCACACACATACCATGAGTTCCTATTGATAGCTTAGATTCCAATTCAACACCACAGAGTTTGTTCTAGCCCTCTTAATTTCTTTTAGAGGGTGAAAATAGCCATCATTATCCACAGTCCTATGACACATTTTTTAAAAAGATTTTATTTATCTATTCATGAGAGACATAGAGAGAGAGGCAGAGGGATAGGCAGACAGAGAGCAGGCTCCATGCAGGGAGCCCGATGTGGGACTTGATCCTGGGACCTCAGGATCACACCCTGGGCCCAAGGGAGGTGCCCAACCACTGAGCCACCCAGGCTTCTCAGTCCTATAACACATTTAAAGCAATTTCAACAATGTTAACTCTGACCCCTACAAAAAACAGTCATTAATCTATATCATGCAAAAACAAATTTTCTAATTGGAGTACAATAGCTACTGATTTTCTTAAAATTGTAGAATATAAAGTTCATTTGGCAAAGTTACTTAAAATAGCCCTTCTTCCCCCTTCTCTTCATTTGCAATTCTTACAAATATAGATAAGCTTATTATATATTTGTGTTTGTTTGTTTTTCATGTGAGGCTTCTGGATCACCATGGTTCATTTTAATTATTTGTTTATTTTTGAGTATGTGAAACATTAGCACAGTTCCAAATATCAGAGCTATACAAAAATAAACAGAGAGATAGATGGACAGATAGCATTCATATAAATATCACTCTCCCATCACCCCTTCCACCCTATTTTCATTTTCTCAGTCCCCACTTGCTGAACCTAACCCTGTAAGTAACCAATTTCATGAGTTTCTAGTGTTTCTTTCCTAGTTTTTTGCCCCAATTAGCAAACATATATATTTTTTTCTTATTTCCCTTTCACTCTAGGTAATATACTTCTGCATTTTTTCACTTGGCAGTATAGACTGAAAAATTACTCTATCATCTATTTACTCTTTTTATAATTGCATGGTACCACATTATATGGAGATGCCGTGGTGTATAGGGATATTCAACTACTCTCCTGTGCATGACATCTAGGTAGTTTTTAATATCCTACAATTATAAACAATATCACAATCAATAACCTCGAGCTTGTGATTTCTGTATTGTATTGTTAAAGGTGTGTCTTCATGATAATTTCCTAGAAATAGAATTGTTGGGTCAAATGATATGTATATGCAAATTTGTTAGATATTGCCTAATTCCTGTCCAAAGGATTTGTACCAACTTTTATTCCCATTAGCAATATAATATATTAACCCTTCCCCTATATCATTTTAGGATGGATGCTGAACAGTTTTTGAGTGGTTGATATATATTTACCTCTCCTCTCTGACTAGATGTTATTTAAAAATAGTGCTAAAAAATTAAAGAAAAGGTTTACATAAATATAAAGGAAGGAGAACAGAAAGAACAAAGACCTGGAAAAATCACTCTAAAGAAATAGTTGCCTTTGATCACAACAGCTCAGGATAGAAATATATAGCTTAGCATCTTCACTTTGAAAGCTCAACAAACCAAAATTCTATGGCAATTTTCCCACAGCCAAGATTAAGCCCTGAGTCCTTTATGTCTTCAAATGCCATACCAGTATTACAACTGGCACACAGTATTACGGTTAAATATTTGTCTTACATTAGATTTTTTAGTTTTGAAAAGGAAACCATATAATGATCAACATATTTATCGCACACAGTCTTCAACATATAACCTTCTTGATGAAATTTTGTTAAAATATCATTAAAATTTTTAAAAAGATCATTAAAATAAAAAGAAACATTTCTTCAGTTTTTTTCTCTATGCCATATAAAATCCTACATGCTTTACATGTATTGTCTCATTTCATCCTGACAACAATCATACAAAGTTGTTTTTCTTTTTTTTAGTATTATCCTATTTTATAGATGAGAAAACAAAGACTTGAAGAAGACACATGGCTTATCTAAGTTGATATATTATGGAAAAGAAAAAGCAACTTGGGATTTGAGTAGGATTTGAACTGAAGTCTGTCTCCTTCTTAAGCACATGCTGCTTACCTTTCCCCTGGATGGCAGTTGGAAATAGAATCCTTCCTGATGCCCCTCACATTACACTTATGTAGGCAAGTTTTATTCTGCCTGCTGTAAGGCCAGAGCTAATTCTGTATTAAGGATTTCAGGCCAGTGTGTCACAATCAAGAAGAAAAGGAAAGGTGGTGGTTTTAATCGTTTCCAAATAGACTCTGAAAAAGCTTTCTGAGACTTTTACCTTTTGGCAAACAAAGCTTTGGCTCCTCTGATATATGTACACATTTATTATACCCTTGTGACTGTGGTTTATGTACAAGCATCTTATTTAAAAGAGTTTTTAAAAGACTGAAATGTGATTTCCTTTCTGACAGCGAAGGAAAAATAAAAAGATGTTCTTTGCCCTCCTGTTCTAATCTGTGTTTGGAAGTCAAGTCTGCAGTTCCCAGAACTCCATCACCAGCTTGTTACATTTCCATAAATCTGTCTAAGAATACAACACTGTTCACCCAAAAAAATGTAATATAAACTGTAAAACACATGCACACGATACCTGAATCCAATTCACCCTCATTTTGTATATAAGTGAAAATAAAGCGATGCTTTAACTCTTAGAAATGACAATATCGCATTATTTAGATAAGTGCCCCCAAATCATTATTGAAATTCTGATAGCATTTGCCTTACTGGTAAAAGAAAATTACCTGTAATGCATAGTTTAAATAATTACTTTTAAACAAAAGCTTCTTTTCTGCATTGCTTATTTATCTTTTGAGACCAACTCAGCAGGGCTATGTATTTTATTAAAATTGCCTTCAGACTGCTAATGGCAGGGCGTCTGTTAGCGCAGGAAAAGTGATGGCAGTTTGACTCCTATTCCTAATATTGGGAGTTAGTCCAGACACTTAAGAGCCAGAACTCTGCTGTGCATTTGACTATGTTATCAACACTTTACTTGCTAATGATACTAGTGACAGCATTTCAATATGATGGGTCAGACTTAAATAGGAAAGCTTATAATTGTGCTTACAGAACCAAAGAAACTCCCTCTCCTCCCTTCCCTCACCCCCCAAAAAAATCTCTTTTATCAGAAGATCAGCTGGTGTTAAGCTTCATGACTGGGAATTATTTGGTAAGCTTCTGCTCAATATTTTTTTTCCTTCTACACTTCCCACCTTGAATGGGGAGCCTCCATCAGCACCTGATATCTCTCCGTTCAGAAAATGACAACTGAAAGCCTTCCTGTGGTGCAACTGTGTGCCAACTACCCAGCAGAAGGTCACACTGATGACTCTCCTGTGGCTTTTATTTTCCCCAGGGAAATCCACAGCCAGGGCTGACTGCTTGCCAAATACACTGAGTGCCACAAGCCAGCAGTGCTAAGAACCCCCCATCCTTCTTGATGGGAAGCAGTAAGCAACTGTGCTGAACACCTGTGTCAGCTCCTGTTCCTGGGGACACCCCAGGCAAGCACTCATTGAACATTCAGGGAGAGGGCTCCCCTCCTCTAACTGGCACTTCTGTCCAAAAACTTCTCAGTAGTCCTATGATAATAGTTATGTTTGTCAGATCTCTATAACATCAGCGTATTTAACTACCGTTAAGGAGGATGATTTAAATCATTCGTGAGTTAAATATTTTACTCCACATGTCCACAGGGTATCAGCACAATGAATGTATTTCCCGTTATTGGACAAGTAAAATCAACATTCTCCCTCACTTCCTTTTATAGTTACTCCAACCCACTTGAGTAACCCGGTCTGAGTTGTGGAAGGCATGGATGCCACAGAAAGACAAGATCTAAATCAGTGTTTTTCCTGGAACTGACAGAGAATAATATGCTCAGTTCAACCCGTGAAATTCAAGTCAAGTATGGGAAGGGGAAAAAGTCAGGCAATATAAATAAAAGAATGCCTGACACAGGTTAAGACTCAGTAAGAATATATGAATGAATGAAAGAACGAACAATTGAATGAATGGATTCCTAAACAATTTTTGATACTTCAAAAAATTTCATAATTCAGAAGTGATTACATTCTATTGAACCCATAAAGCCTACATTTGGTGTTTACTATCTCCAGATCACTCAGGCAGGGCCCGTTCAGAGATTAAAAATAAATAAATTAATAAATAAATCAAAGCCTACTTCAGAACTACACAGCTTGTCAAGCAGAAGAACTACATTACAAACTTCAGAGTTTCTTGTATTTAGACTATTCCATTTGATTTTCTTCAAAATTCCACATGGCATTCAGACCCTACGTCTTTCAAGGTATTCCCTCAGCCTGGATTGCCCTTCTTCCACTAAAGAGGAAACTTTGCTTTCAAGTTTTAATTCATATAGCTTCATCCTCAATTTTCCTGCCATGTCCCAAAATTTCTGCATGGATACTTCAATTTATCAACACTGGCATCTCAAATGTATAGGTTCTCCAAACTATTTGTGTCCTTCCACTAACATAAATATAAGTAAATAAGTAAAAATAAATACATGTTTTTTTCTGATTTCCCACATCCATGGTTTGCATGACTTTTATTTCAGTTACTCAAGGCTTAAATTCATCCCTTATTGCTCTAGTAAGTCAAACTCTATTGATTCCATCTTTGAATTTCTGCTTTTAGCTGTCCTCAAGCATTTTTATCTTGGCCCTGACTTTCTGGATTTCTTGTTGATGATTGTATTGGTCTCCTCTCTTCCCCTTGTAAACAAACAAAAATTTTCAAGAACTGCCCAAGTCATGTTGGATTGAAAGTGAAATCACCAAAGTCAGAATCAAAGTCCTGTTTATAGACTTTGAATTGTAAAGGCTCTTTATGTTGTAAAGAGCTGAACATATCTTTACAGTCACTATTCCCCTTTTGTATACCTTGGGCTGCATCCAAACTTACCCAAGCCCAAAGAGACACTTCAGACACCAGGACCTTAAATATATACTAGGCAATCCTCCTCCCTTCCCTGTAACATCTCTGCTAGGAAAATCACAGGCATCCTTTAAGACCCAGCTAAAGTACTCTCTTGCCTATGAAACTTTGTTTTTCTTTCCTATGGACCCAGTAGAATGTTAAGTTGTAGGTCCTGTGTAGTCTTTATGACATTATATCTCACGTTATAATATTTGGTGTTGGATCTTCAAACTAAATTCATTTAATGCATGCTATAAGAAAAGCACTTTGGAAGATATGTTAGGGTTATAGTGGAGACCAAAACAGATTCAATCTCATCAAAAAGCAAAGAGAAAAGAGTCTTTCTAAAAATAAAAAAAAAAAAAAAAACTGTTGCATGAACTCAAGAACCAAATAAGATAATGACTAAAAATTGTCATTTGGATTTAGTGTGATGGTGGTAACTGATAACCTTAGCAAGATGATAGAAGTGAAGAGGGTTGGGGAGTGGGTGGGAAGAAAGAAAACAGAGACAGGAAGTTGAAACTTCAGGGAAATATGTATAGGAAGGGAATGGTAGCTGGAGGAAGAAATAGGAAGGGAAGTTTTTGTCAATTTATTTATTTTGAGGTGGGAAACATGAGCACCTTTAACTATTAAAGCTTCCAGTAAAGAAGCCGAAAATACTGGAGTGAAGAATCAGCATTTCTGGAGCTGCCAAAAGAAGTGAGGCATAACCATTGGTGGAGGAACTGGCCATTCTAGAAGGAAAACATCCTGCACCGCCTATGTCAGAAAAGGACCTGAATCATCCCAGGTTCAAGAAGACTTGTAGGTGTCTGTGTGGAGAAGTTAAGGTAGGCATGCCCTCTTCAATACTTAATTCAAAGAATAATTTCTTTATTTCTCATTTAATCATAAAAAGGATTCTTATAATTCTTATAATTAAAAGAATTTAGAATAAATAAAAATTTTCAAATATATAGACACATATGTGTCTCTCTATATTTTTGTTCCATGCATATTCTGATAGCCGAATAATGGAAATCTAAGCTTAGCTATAACCTTAGTTATAGTTTTAAAATACTTTATTAATATATTGATTTAAAGGTTTGAAAATTTTATGGTAAACTATCATTTGGCAATTGGAAACTGCTGCCACAAGACTGATAACATAAGGCAACCCTTAAATTCTTTTTCTCAGACCGACTTTGATTCTTTCACATGATAATCATGATAATTTTATAAATGACTCTTCCTATCAATAATATCTTCTCTGATAATTTTTACCAAAATAAGTATGGAGATTTTCCTGTTATTTATATGAAATAATCTTATTTTCTCATTTATATTAAACATGGTCACTTCTACTGTAGGTGACTCTTAATTCAACCAATTTTTATTTACCATGTAGTATGTGCACACTGAGTCAACAAATGTAAAGGAACTACAGAGATAACATAAATGTTGATCACTTCTAGGCAAACACGTTAAAGACCCCAAGTCAGCCGGTAAGTTTCAAAGCTGGTTCCAGAATTTGTGCCCTCTAAATCCTACAAGTTTTTTTTTTTTAAATACTCCATTTCCCTTCATCAGAAATAGTCTAACAGATCATGTGATAATTGTAATAAAACTATGACATTATATCAAGCGTCTTCACTTACAAATGGAAGATAAAATTCATGACTTGTTTGTGGACTTACACGAGGCTATGTAGTTTTGGTTGAAATTATAAATGACAAACAAATGGGAAAATCAGCATGCACAACAACAATCAGATGTACATAATTTTTAAATATTACATATCATTGTCATTAATGTCCCTATTATAAAACAATAAGTTATTATACACTGCCAAAGAACATGATTCAAATTCAAAAGAATTATGCAAATTAAGGACATGGAAGAGAAAAAAGAGAGCTACGCTATTTAACATTAGCTCCTAGAACACAATCATCAGTCAATATCCTGATCAGATAATGTTGCCCGGATTGTTGTTTATTTAAGTCTATTTTCACTCATAATTTATATTCTGTATCCAAAGACAAATTTTTTAAATGCTTTACATACCCCTGTAAGTCTGAGTGATTCTTAAAACATGTGAGCCATATGATGTCCCTTATTGGCTAAAATCCCTTTGGTGAATCCCATCTCACTCAGAATGATAGTCAAGGTCCCACTGTGATCTACTAGGCTCTCTGTGATAGACACCACATCATTCTTCCCATTGTCATCTTTTACTTGTCCATTCCTTAATCTTTTCCTACTATATTGCCTTTCTTGACAATCTTTCAACATACCAAGTATAAGGAGTGTCTCTTCACCCATTTATATCTGAATGGTTCCCTTTCTCCACTTAAGTTTGTGCTTCATTTTCTCCTTAGCAGAAACACCTTCCTCAGACATAATATCTGAATAATATCTGAAATTCAGAATAATATCTGAAAAAGTCTTCCATCATTCTCTATTTACTCTGTTTTATTTACTTCTTAGTATGTATCTCCATTATCATACACCATTGACTCTTGAACAACATGGGGTTTGAATTGCATGAGTCCACTTATACATGGAATTTTTATAATACAGTACTATAAATGTATTTTTCTTATGATTTTCTTAATAACATTTCCTCTCCTCTAGCTGACTTTATTATAAGAATATAATACATGTAACATACAAAATATGTGTTAATGGACTACTTACGGTACTGGTAAGGTTTCTAGTCAATAGTAGACTATTAGTTAAGTTTTCAAGGAGTCAAAAGTTATATGCAGATTTTCAACTGAATGAAATTTAGCATCCTAAGCCCCTACATTTTTCAAGGGTCAACTCTATATTTAAATTTTCACTTTATGTTCTCCTCCTCTAGAATTAAAGCTTCAGGAACATAAGAACTTCTGTTGCATGAATGAAAGAATGAATGAATAATCATCTTTCCATTTCATCCAGCCAAACGGGAAACTTCTCCAGAGAAACAACAGTTAAAAAAAAAAAAAGAAAAGCTTAAAGTTCTCAATTTATTCAAATATCAGTACAATCCAAAGTCAAGTATTAGTATCGATTGTATTTTCCATAGATTGTAAATTGGTGGACATGGCAGATGATGATATTTTTTAAATGTGTGCACAATGTTGTGTGCAGAATTGTTTGTATTCCATAATTTCTAAGTCAGCATAATGCATTAGGCCTGCACCATGTCAAGAAACACAGATTCACCTCTGTTAGTATTTCATGTCACACTGGGTAGCAATTTAGGTTTGTAAAGTATATAGATTGGATTAAATTCTGTCTCCCAAGACTATGGGATCTATGAGATGTTTGTCCCCTGCTTTTTTATTTTGCTTCCAAAAATACAAAACTCAACAAGTATATTCAATTAAAGGTCAATACTTACATTTCAGCGGGATGTCAAGAAAACCTACCACTTTTGGCTTCAGTTTATTTCTTTTTAATGTTTAGTTTAATAATATTTGTCAACTGACAATGTGGAATTGTTTACCACCAGAAAACTATGAGAGTATTGCCCAAAGGAAATCTCAAAGCTGCAAGAATCAGTGGAGTTATACTTAAAAGCCCAATCACTTAAGCATATCATTCTAAATACATATTTTTGAGGGACTCTTACCTAATTTAGTTAAGAACAGAGACTTGAACAGATGCATTGCATCAAAATATACTTGAAATTATCTCTCCTTTAAGCTGGAGACTAGTGTTCTCTCAATACATAAAAATAACAATCTGTCTGGTCTCTAATGCTAATGCTAGGAAATAACTAAATCCTTGAATCATCCAGGCAGAAGAACTTTAAGTTTAGCTCCTTTCTGAAAAAGCCTTTTTACTAGAAGAGATGTGATCAGACTGAAGTACAAAAGCATTTATCCCTCCGTGTGATGAACACTGAAAAACCCAATAGAAGTTGGTATGCAGAGGAGTTAAGTTAAATTCCAGGAGAATTGTGGAAGTGCTAGGCATGACACAGAGGTAAATGATTCCCAAGCTTCTATAAATAGCTAAACAATTGTGCTCAGAGATGTAATCACTGTTTAAGACAACTGTGAGACTTCTCTGAAGCAGGAAGTGAACATGAAACCATTAGTAACATATGGGGACACTCAGGGCAATGGACACCTCAAAGGCCAGCATGGTTCCAGCTTACTGAGGAATGTGACACATTCCACAATGGTGACAAATGTTCATAGTAGACCCTGTGACTGTTTGGATCTTTCCATTAGAAATTGTATTTTAATTAACCTTCATTTTCACGTAGTAGTCAACATTCAGTAGTTAAGATTAGTGTAAGCAAACAGATGGACTCTAAAGTGTCCAGAGCTTTTAGGGTGGATCCAAGCCCAGAGAATAGAATAGTAAAGAAAGGAAACAACCTTCATGACCCAAGTGTTATGACCATTACTAAATATTACTATAATCAATAATATTTTATATGTTTAAAGTTTTGATTCTGGAAAAGTAATCAAGAAATCATCATTCAAAACAATTTATGTTAGAATAGTAGAAATCAGGGTATTTATATAACTTATTAGGTAAAAAATTTTCTTCTATTCTTGAAAATTCATTTAAATTATGTTTTAATCTTCAAATCCTAAAAAAGGATACTCAAATGCTAGACTTTTTATATGAAGGCGTTAGTCATGATTTGCAAAACTGAGAACATACCAAGTAAGCATGTCCAAGAAATAAACAAGTGGCAAGAGACTTGAGAACTGTAGGATTGATGGCAAAAGAATGATCAGCAAATGATAACACAAATGTCCTGACCTGCTGAGTCTCCCTGTCCAATCTCTCCCACTCCCGAAGTCCTTGATGTTATCTATTTCTTGTAAAGCTGAAAAAAATACAGGAAAGAAAAGTAGTTAGAAATCAAAGTAATTCCTAAAATAGGTGAAAAAATCAAGTATCATAGAGTTAAACAAAGTTTCTACGACAAAACTTTGGAAGAAATATTAAATAATTTCATCATAATAACTTTTTCTAGAAAAGATTCACAGCCACACAGCAACATAAGACTGCCAGTTAGTGGTTGATGAATGAATAATGGAAGAACAACTAAAAAATAAATTTTGTAAATGATAGTTAAGATAACAGTTGAAATGTAAAAATGTGGACCAGTTATTTTGGAGCTGTATCAATTAAATTGCTTTAAAAAATCTTTGTATTATTAATTCATTCATGTAAGCACATGTATGAATATGTAACCCTGAGCCTCATTTTAAAGAGAAAAACAATTGTAACCTACTTTCTATTCCTTGATGGTTAACTTAAAATATACGTATAAGGTAACATTACTTCAGCTACAGAACTTTATGGAAAACATCCAAATGGGGACTAAGATTTATTAAATACAGACTATTACTTATTAGGACACAGTTCTATGTTACATTAGGACAATAAATTGTATCAGAATAAACGTTTACAGTGATGCCTGGGTGGCTCAGTGGTTAAGCACCATCTCCCTTCAGCTCAGGGCATGATCCTGGAGTACCAGGATTGATCCTGGAGTACCGGGATTGAGTCCTTGCACCCAGCTCCCTGCAGGGAGACTGCTTCTCCCTCTCCCTCTGCCTATGTCTCTGCCCCTTTTTTTCTGTGTGTCTCATGAATAAATAAAATCTTAAAACAAATAATAAAAGTTTACAAACTCATTCTATAATTTCTATGTAAAAACAGTATGAATAAAAACAGCAAAATAAAAGCAGAAACACATTATTTATTTATACCCAGTTGTTCTTTCATATTCATACTCCAGTGTCATAAAGACCAGGTCTGTTTTTTGGGGGTTGTTTTCTTTTGTTTTGTTTTTAGAGAGGGAAGGGGGAGGGGCAGAGAAAGAAAGAGATTCTTAAGCAGGCCCTATGCCTAGTGCAGAGCCCGATTCAGGGCTCCATCTCACAATCCTGAGGTCATGACCTAAGCTCAAATCAGGAGTTTGATGCTTAACTGACTGAGTCACCCAGCACTCCAAAGACCAGGATTTAATCATCAGCCCTATGACAGAAGAGCTATGTCTTTGGAGATTTATTTAACCTCTTACATAGATAAGCCTTATTTTCCAAAAATCTCCCCAAAATTAATACATATAACTATTTTATCATAATTTTTTTCATTTACTTATAGATGTAGAATAATTTTTATAAGGATAAGTTCATCACCTATTTGACCTTTTTAAGCTTTAGCCCCCAAAGTGTTTAGTTCTTTTTTTTTTAACTTTTTTTTAAATTTTTATTTATTTATGATAGTCACAGAGAGAGAGAGAGAGGCAGAGACATAGGCAGAGGGAGAAGCAGGCTCCATGCACCGGGAGCCCGACATGGGATTCGATCCCGGATCTCCAGGATCACGCCCTGGGCCAAAGGCAGGCACTAAACTGCTCCACCACCCAGGGATCCCCAAAGTGTTTACTTCTATCATTTCAAAATGTTTAAACATTTATTATTAATTCTTGTGACATTGCAACACGATTCTTAAATTGTATAAATATAAACTACATATATTTTCTGTCCTAGGATGGTGGTGTTACCTGTGTCATCAACTGGATTATGTGGTCACTACTTTAAAAGGACTTAAAAAAGTACTTTAAGGAAAACAGAATTCTACTTCTAGAATATTGGTCTAACATACTATAACCAGAGGTTTGGAGGTGATCTAGAACCAGACTACTTGCACAATTTAGATTATTATTTTATTAAGACTTTTCATTTTTAAAAGTCTCAGTAATTTTGGGTGACTTTTAGAGTACCTAAGTTCTTTTAAAGTATATAGAACAGTAAAAAAAAATTATATACCAAGAAATACCTGCTCGGATTTATCATAGAAATATAAAATTGGTGTAACATCTAAATATCAAAAAATGGAACATACTATATTAATAAAATATAAAATAATGCAATTATTCGATAGATGTGAATAACATTTGACAAAAATCCAACACCTTTTCATGATAAAAACACTCAACAAATAAGCAAAACAAGAAAACTTCCTTAATACAGAGCATCTCCAAAAATACAAACACAAACTGTAACTATTATACTTAATTGTAAAAGACTGACTGCTTTACCCCAGATCTTGGAATAAAACAAGGATGTCTACTCATACCACTTCTATTCAGTATTGTACTGGAAATTACAGCCAGGTTTGTTAATAAAGAAAAAGAAATAAAAAAGATCCAGATTGAAAAGGAATAAGTAAAACCATCTATTTGTAGATAACATTATTTTTATTTGAAAATCCAAAGAAATTCACTAAACACACTATTAGAACTAAAAATAGTTCAGTAGGGTTGTAGGATACTTTATTAATACATAAAAATCAATTAAATATCTGTATACTAGCAATGGCAATCTTAAAAATAAAATTAAGAAAACAATTCTATTTACAATAGCATAGAAAAAAAAACAAAATAGGGCAGCCCTGGTGGCACAGTGGTTTAGCATCCCCTGCAGCCTGGGGTGTGATCCTGGAGACCTGGGATCGAGTCCCACGTCGGGCTTCCTGAATGGAGCCTGCTTCTCCCTCTGCCTGTGTCTCTGCTTCTCTCTCTCTCTCTCTCTCTCTCTCTCTGTGTGTGTCTCTATGAATAAACAAAATCTTAAAAAAAAAGAAAATACTTAAATGTAAACTTAGAAGTGGAAGTCTTTTACATTTAAAACTAAAATACCATTGAAACAAAATAATATCTAAGAAGATGGAAAGACATGCCACATTCATGGATCAGAAAACTTGATATTCTTAAATGAAAAGACTTCCCAAAATGACCTATAGATTCAACACAACCTCCGGCAGTATTTTAGATGGCCTTTTTGGTAGAAACTGACAAGCTGATCCTAAAATTCATATGGAAATCAAGGGAACCAGTATAGCTAAAACAATCTTGAGAAAGAAGAAAAAAGCTGGGGAATGCAAAGTTCCTAACTTCAAAACTTAAGGCAAAGCTATAGCAATCAAGACAGTGTGGTACTGACATAAGGATAAAAATATAAATCAATGAATGGCATGAAATTGAGAGTACAGAAATAAACCCTGACATTTATGGTCATTTGGTTTTTGACACTCTTGCCAAGACAATGGAGGAAGGGACAATTATGGAAGAAGGGGAGGAAGGGTAGAGGGAGACGAAGGAAAGGAAGCAAGGGAGGAAAGAAGGTAAGAAGGGAGCAAGAGATGGAAGGAAAGGAAGGAAGGAAGAAAGAAAGACAGAAACACAGAATCACGGAAAGGAACAGAGAGAAAGAAAATAAATCTGGTCCAGAGATTCAAAAACTTTTGGATTTCTCTGAACAATAGGCATGCCTTTGTTATGCTATGACTTCACTCCTCTAACTGTGCCCCTAGATAGCTTCTGGATGGGAGAGGTTGTGAAAAAAAGCAATCATGTGATTTGAGGACTGGAACTTTCCAGAACATTACTACCCCAAACTCTGAGGAGAGGAGAGAGGTTGAAGACTGAGTTTAATCAAAAGGTTAATGATTTAATCAATCGTGCCTATGTAATGAAACCTCAAGAGGAGCTCTAAACAATGAGTCTCGAAGAGCTTCCTGGTTGGTGAACATACTGATATATGGGAGGGTCAAATACCCTGACTCCAAAAAAAACATAAACTCTTGTACTCAAGACCCGACTAGACTTATCCTATGTATATCTTCATCTGGGCTATTTATTTGAATCCTTTATAATAAAAATATGAAGTTTTATAAGTTCTATGAGTCATGCTAGGGAATTACTGAAGCTGAGGGAGTGTTGTGAGAACTCCCAAATTTGTGGCCAATTCTGTCAGACAGAAGTGTTCATTGCAGTTACCTTCTGAAGTAAGGGCAGTCATTGGGGACCTTACTCTTCAATTTCTAGGATCTGATGCTAAATCCAGATAGTGTCATATTGAACTGAATGACAGAACACCCAGTAAACATCTGAGAAATTAGTATTGGAACCTAACAGTCTTTTCAACAAATGGTTTGGGGAACAACTGGATATCCATATGCAAAAGAATAGAATAGGACTCCTACTGCAATACTATGCAAAAAAAAAAAAAACAAAACAAAAAAAAAAAAAAACCTCAAAATGGATATTACTAAATGTAAGAGTTAAAACTATAAAACTCTTGGGAGAAAGCACAAATATTCATAACCTTGAGTTTGACAATGGTTTTTTAGACACAACACCAACAGATAAGACCAGCAATTAAAAAAATAATAATAAATTGGATTACATCAAAATATAAAAACTTTGTGCTTCAAAGTACACAATCAAGAAAGTATTGAACATGTTTTTGTCTTGGGAGCAATTAAAAAAAAGTTAAAAAGACAAACTACAGAATGGGAGAAAATATTTGCAAATCATACATCTGATAAGGACTTATATCCAGAATATACAAAGAACTCTTTCAACTCTATAATAAAAGGTTAAACAACCTAATTAAAAATGGACAAAGAATCTGAATAGGCATTTCCACAGAGAAGATATATAAATGGCCAAATAACACATGAAAGATACTTAACATCATTAGCCACTAGGAAAATGCAACCCAAGACCACAGTGATATACCACTTTATATTCCCTAGGATGTCTAATAAAAAAAGATAGGTAATAATAAATGCTGATGAGATTGTAGAGAAACTTTACATCAAACTGAGGGTGCTTTGGAAAATAGTTTTCAGTTCCTAAAAGATCAAATCTATAAAGTAACTGTATGATCTAGCAATTCTGCAGGTGCTTTGGAAAATAGTTTGGCAGTTCCTAAAAGGTTAAATATAGAGTTACTTTATGACCCCACAATTTCACCCATGTATGTCCATAAAAGAAAATGAAACATATGTTTGTCTATCTAAATACTGTACATGAATATTTATAGCAGCATTATTTCTAAGAGCCAAAATGCAACAACAATTTAAACGTCATCAATCGATGAGTGATGAGTGAATAAACAAAATTTAGGTACAGCCATACAATGGAATATTATTCAGCCATAAAAAGGAATAAAGTACACATTACAACAGGGATGAACCTTGAAAGCATATCAAAAGAAAGAAGCCAGTAACAAAAAACATATATTGTATGATTCCATTTATAAGAAATGGTCAAAATAGGCAAAGCTATAGAGACATAGAGCAGAGACACAGTGACACGTTAGCGATTACCTAGAGTTACGGAGCAATCAGATTTGGAGTAGGGAGAGACTGTTGCTGAATATAGAGTTTTTGTCAGATTAAAATGTTCTCAAATTATATTGTGATGATAAACAACCCTTTGAATTTACTAAAAAACACTGAATTGCATGCTTTAAATGAGTAGATTGTAAAGTGTATAAACTCTACCTCAACAAAACAGTTTTTAACAAATCACACAATATAAAGCAAAGATACATTAATATAATTTTGTTCCCATATTTTTTAAAAAAAGTACCCACATCTGCCTTAAAAATATAATCATGTTAAGATAATAGAAAAAATATTTTATATTTTATACACTATTTCTTGACACATAACATTACTGCCAGGCCAAGTTTAATTACCAACAATAAAATAATAAGAATATATTCTACTTTTAAACTATTCTTCAGAGATTAGTCTTTCAACAAAGTTCAAGTATTATAATATAATCCAAGTATAATTGTCACTTTATCAGTACTGGTAGTGAAGGGAAAAATTTTTTAATCCAAACTATGGTGGTAGTTCAGAATATAATTTGTTAGAAGCTGGAAATCACATAGATACTTTAATGATTTTAGAATATTTAAGAATGACTGTTATAAAACTTTAGCTGCCAAACAAAACTAAATAATTATATGAAGAAACATATATACATAAAAATATCAAATTTCAGTAACATAAAATTGAAGTTTCCCAATACTTCCTATTTAACTTTTAATTTTAATATGAATTCATTAAAAAAAAATACAGGCTACATTATTCTGTAAAACTATCTCACATTTACCCAGCTTCATAATGGTAAGTCATATGACTAAGCAGCTTGACCATTCCAGTTATACAAACTACAGTGGCTAATCTCTTTATTTAATACATGTTTTGACTATTCACATACATTTTCTGCCACTGAAATTTAAATAAGGGTCCCTTATCTTCTCTAAAGTGGGTGAACACATCACTTTGACTTAAGTTCGAGATTCGTTGAAAAACAGCCATCTATCCACTCATTTATTCCACAAAAAGTATTTATCATAAGATATAGATTATGTTATAAG
The DNA here is from genome assembly GCF_018345385.1 of Vulpes lagopus. Lineage (NCBI taxonomy): Eukaryota > Metazoa > Chordata > Mammalia > Carnivora > Canidae > Vulpes > Vulpes lagopus. The sequence goes on from NC_054844.1 coordinate 22,498,523, forward strand.
GTAAAATACCAAGATAAAAAGTACATGTGTTATGGGATTATCTAGAATTGACTATGAGTTCAGGCTTCGACTTATAGGTGGTTCAACCTTAGCTCTCTCATCTTTTAAGGTGATAATTAATTGAACTAATGAGTTTACAGAACCCAAAAATAAACATTAATTTCTCTTTTCTGGCCTACTCTGAAGGCTAGGAAGATTAATCACACATGGATTCTGCACTTTAGAAGTTAACAGTACAGCAGATATCATAATGTGTATAAATAGATTAATTAAGGTGAAAAATTATAAAGTAGGAATTTCCAGTGATAAAACGTGAGATGATTCCTACCAGATACACAAAATAGAGCATCATCATTATTACCAATTGGAAATAGCATTTATGTAGTTGATTAGCAAGCTAACTAAATAATTATTAAGTAAAAAGAAGATCAATAACAGTTCGTTCCCAGGAAATTCTAAATAATTGCAAATAAAGTCAAACATTATAGAAAAGATGTTTACTTCTTAGTAACATTCCTTAACATAATGAATAAAAATACCTCATTTCCTCTATTGAGAAATTGTTAAGTCTGGCTATCCCATCTCCATCTATCCATCTATTCATCTATTCATGACCACTGGAAAGTTACTTTATGTCTTCGTTTATTTTCTCATGTTTTAAAAGGGAACTATAATAATGTATGCCTTATAGGGTGCTTAGTAGTATTAAACGAGTTAATGCTTGTCAAGTGCAAGAGTGCCTAGTCAACTGAACATCATTGAGTATTATTGTAGATATTCAATAAGTGTTATAACATCTTATTACTCTTATTATAATCTTTCATGCCACAGCAAAACTGTACAGTATTTTAATTACCATTCAACAGGAAGACAAAATGTCATAAGGGAAGATTACTCATATTTGCATATTGGAAAAACTAGGGCTTTTCTTTATATCATTTATAGTGGCCTGCAGGATGAAGTTCTATAATTGGCTAGGACTGTATCGTGTACCTTTGTCATGGACACTGAATGAACAAGCAGTTCCTCCAAAGGAAAGGACATGTATGCATGGTGTAGCATGCTGAAATACAAAACAATGGTTGCCTACCTATATCTAATATGTAAATAGGGATAGTTTTTGCTGTAATTTGAGTTTTTAAATTTAATTGAACTCAGAAAATGTTGAACAAAGGAGTGATTTATATAAAATTAGAATTATTTAGTTACAATTCCTTATAAGACTCCATCACTGTCCAAAGCTAATTGGCCATTGAATCATGCTCATCCCATCTCTTAAATATCTATAAACTCTGTCCCTTCCCCCTAGATATTGTCCTTCTCTACACTCTTCTATTACTTTGATTCTGGTAAGTTCTTTAGTTGTTCTCATTTCTCCCATCCCAAAATCTACACATGGGACAATTTGTGCATGTTGTGCCATTCTTCTCTATCTACTCACCTTCAAGAATTAGCCTAATTATTTTACCTTCTCAAGTGAGGTCCTTTGTAACTCTCCAAGGAATACTGAAGAACTTCTCATTTCACAGGACCCACAAATGGTAAATTAGCATACATATGGAAGTATCCAATTATTAATTTTTACCAAATTAGCACAAGTTTTTATTATAAAAACCCACGCTGGAAAGGAATGGTAAAGTGAGGTTTTCATATGTGGTTAGTGAAAGCTGAAAGTGGTTCATATATTGTAAAAAAGTATTTGGATCCTATATCCTAGCAATCTTACACATATTCATATGTAAATTTATTTGAGATTATACCCTGAGGAAATAACTCTAAAAACTATATATATATATATATATATATATATATATATATATATATATGAGGCATGAGTCCAAATGGCTAACAATAGGGCACTGCTTAACTAAACCATGGATCCTTTCCCTACTAATCAGTTCAAGAAAATGAGGCTTAGTAATTAGCTGAGTCCTGATCCATATACACATTCCTGTGATTCCAGCATCCAAAAGTCCAAAGCACTAATCTTATTCCAAAATATTAATGCTTTAAAACATTAATTTGGTTTAATAGGCAGAAGATCTGTAGTTATATAACCAATCACACACACACACACACACACACGTTATAAAATTGACCTTAAGGAAAAAAAGAAAACGACCCAAAGGATAAATGTCAAAATGTTACAATGTTAATTTTACAATTACAGGGACTCCTTACTTTCTTCTTTTGCTCATCTACATTTTCTAAACATCTCATCAATAAGTTATGTAACTTTCATAATAACCAAAAGGTTATCAAATAGAATAACAAAACTTTCCTAGGAATAGAATTGTATTTTGCGATTTAAGTGGTGGAAAGAAAGGATTTTTACGAAGGTTCTGAGTTGGCACCTCATAATAATCTGATCTCATAATAACCTAATCTTTCTCCTCAGCACACAGATGCCCTCTTGGGCTTCCCATCCAGGTCCATTTTCTGTGTAGTAGCCAAAAGTCTTTTAAAGAACCATTTATTGACTTATTTTACTATGTTTTATATACATTATCTACATTGTCTCCTTACTTCACAGACACCTGTAAGTATGCACTATTAATACTTAACCAATAAGAACACTGAGTTGAAATTAATTGTCTATGGTTACATGGTAAGCATGTGGCAGATCTGGGACTTGAACCTAAGACTGTCTGACATCATAATCCATTTTCTTTCTAATAGACAACATATACCTCTTCAAAATATAGCTGTCTATGTACTAATTCCCCACTTCATTTTATTTTTAAGTGTTTGCTAATGTATCAAATAAAGTAATTATTAAAATCAGTTTACAAAAAAAAAAATAAAATAAAATAAAATAAAATCAGTTTACAGTGGGAAAAATACCAGAATTGGAGGCCACACCCCTGCTACTTATAACTACCTCCTTCTTCCTTTTATTTCTGTATAGCACTTACTATCTTAAGATTTTATTCATTTATTCATGAGAGATGCAGAAAGAGAGGTAGAGACATAGGCAGAGGGAGAAGCAGGTTCCCTGCAGGAAGCCCAATGTGGGACTCCAGTAACATGCCCTGGGCTAAAAGTAGGCACTAAACTGCTGAGCCACCCAGGCATTCCTAGCACTTACTATCTCTAAAATTAGTTTGCTTTATGACCTTACCTATTTTCTTCATTACTTTACCTACTTTTCTTCATTACCTCTAGCACCTAGAACAGTGCCTAATTAAAATTAAATACTTAGCAAATGAATAAATAAATGTATTCATAAGGACAGGTCAAAATTTGTCTCTTTACTAAGCTATGTATGACAAGCTTGACAAATCTACTAGCCTATTAGCTTTTAAAGTCTCGTTTCTTTAATGGAATACTGCCTAAGGTTTTTATAAGCTTAAATCCATTCATTCAAAAACTACTTATTGAGCACCTACTATATATCTTTATTATACTACAAATATTCTAAGCAATATGAAAATAACAGCAAACAAAACAACAGACAAAAATCTCTCCTGCATCTTATACTCTGGTAAGTAAACACAAAGACAAGAATATAACAAAATATGTTAGATGGTGACCAGTACTTTGGAGACAAAATAGCTTGTGGATTGGAATCTGAGAAGAGACTCTGCAACTGGGTAACCAAGAAAGAAGACATTTGAGTTAGGAGGTGAAGGAGTAAGACATGCATAGTGAGGAAAAAATTTTTCAGGCAGTGAGAATAGCATGCCAGAATGACTGTATTTTCAGAGTGGCTGTAATGCAGGGAATGAATAAGAATGAACAGGAAATTAGATCAGATATAAGGGAGAGTCAAAGATGGGTTGTGTAAGGCCTTGTAGGCCATTGTAATAATACTGGCTTTTATTCTCAGAAAAAAAAAATAGCAGCCATTGAAGGGGTTTGAGCAAAAGTGGAACATTCTGTGACTTAGGTTTTTAATGGGCTCAGCACTTCTCAATGGGGTAGCTATTGGTATTTTGGGTAGGCAATTTCTCTTTGCCCTGACCATCAAGCCCATGGTTGATCATTTAGCATCTCTAAATCCCCAGACCTTCTGAACTAAAAATGCTCCCACTTATTTTCAGAGCTATGCTATAAATAGACTGAAGGTAGGTGTAAAGAGCCTATTTTGATATTCCAGGCAACAGCTGGCATTATCTTGAGCCAAATGGTAATGGTATAAATTCAGAATATATATTTTGGCAGATAGGATTTATCAGTGACATAGATACGGATGTGAGTGAAAGCTAGAAGTCAAAGGATGACTCCCAGGTATTTGGAATGGGCAAACAGGAGTGAGTTGCTATTCACTGAAGTTGCAAAACTGAATATGGATGAAGCCAATTTGTGAAGAAAGCAGGAATTCAGTCAAGACACATTAAGAACTACTATGTAAAAACAGATATATCTATATTTTATGGAAGAATTTTGTAAAATGGGGTAATGAGGACTACTGCTGAACTGAAGGATTTTGTTAGAGTGTGTTTTATGAAGGTAAAGAGTTAAATATTAGATAAATGAATAAATGATTACTAATAATGAATAGTAATATATTAACCAGTTTAAGCAATCAGATTATGTCAAGAAAAGGTTTTTTTTCCCTTCTTTATAAAACTATAATCCAAAAGAATGAGTCTAATTGTAGAATTTCAAACGATAAATGGTGTGGAAGTAGGTAGGCTTTTAATGCTGTTAAAATCCCACCAGGCCCATATTGCATGGAGTAGATATCCTGCAGTGAGATTAGGCTCAGCCTTGGGAAAACAGTGGGTGCACTACTGTCCTGTACCTCATACTGACTAAGCACCATCGCTTCCAACACAGTAGAGTCAACAGTCAATAAGTGCGAACTTTTCTAAATCCATAGGCAATTTAAGGATTTCAGAGGAAAAGCTTTATCTAAACATGGTTTAGACATTCTTTATCAGTTGAATTTAGTCATTCTTCCAGAGATGGAACAAATGATATGAATTGACACAATGAGCTAACTGATACACACAATTTGGAGTTAGTAAGAGGAAGTGTCCAATCGCATCACTGATGGAACTTTCCCCTAGAGACAGGATTCCACCTACCCATATGAGTAGAAAAGTCTCATTTCAAACAGCAATGCTCATCATATAAACATGAAGTTTCCCTCCAAATGTGTTGAGTAACCAAACTCACATAGTCAGAAAAATTACCTTCTCTTTGGATTTATGTGACATTTATGAACATTCTATCACAATATGTTCTATTAATAGCCTCTATGATTTGATACAAGGGAGATATTTGCATTCAAAAAGAAGTCCTTGCACTCACATATACACAAGTACACTTTGCTTCCTTCAAAACATGGCATCATTTTCCAGACTGACTTGGCCTGTTGTGTGATACCCATCCTTTTTTGCTCTGTAACATTGGTGGAGGGGAGGGGGATGCAATGCTTCAGTCAAATTGTATCCCCAATCACCAGTTAGCTAAAGAAGTTAGAAGGTTCATACAAAGGTGGTTACTTGAACTGAAGTGGGAGGAATGTGATAAAGAAGTAGTAGTGGCAGACAGATGCCCCATGGGCTTCATATTGTTGTTTCACAGAAGGACATACTGTGTCATAATGAATTACCACTAATTTGAGCCAGCAGTACTGTTAGATTGAGCCCGGCAACCCAGAATGACAAACAGTGCCTGCAAGATCATCTAATGAGGGGACAAGGCTGCTCCAGTAGCACTGCTTCACTCAATTAGTGGACAAGGCTTTTAATGCCGCTCTGCACAACTAAAGCAATTTTGATTACTTAGAGCTAAGTCTCCATTTAGAATGTTTCGGAAGCTGAAACAGGGTTTCTTTCTTTTTTTTCCCTTTAATATAATTTATCTTGAGAGTATTTGAATGGTAATAAGCTATTTGAAAGCCAATCACATTATTTCCTATTTTTCCCTAAGTAATATTGAAATACATTTTTTTAAAGTTCAAATGATAGAATTTACTCTACCAAATGAAATGTAAATAAGATAGCAAATGATTAAGGATATGCCGAGGGTGTGTATGTGTATGTGCGTGTGTGTGTGTGTGTGTGTGTGTGCATGCGGGCACTATGTGTGTCTCTCTGTGCCAGAATTACAGTTGGTGAATTTCATTTCATCAGCCAACATTATCAGGAGGGTTGCATATTTATTCTATATATCCACATTTAAAAAAAATTCCAGATCTTGCCTTCTTTGGCTGGGAGCACTTATATTTCATAGCTTTTGATATGGGGAACTGACGTTTCTACTTGGTTATTTTTTTTTCACTATGTCACTGAATGATGAAAAGCACTCATATGTGTAATGGTACAACTTTCTTTAATATCGTGATCACTGACTTAGAACTAAACAGAGGCTATTTAGGCTTAGCAAATTCCTTTCATTCTCATTAGAAACACACAGGGTTCTTTATACATTGCTCTAGACATCTTCTGGCTTTCTATCTATGCAGTGTGTGTAATTCTCAGACTGCTTGCACTTTGTGAAATTCTATGAAATTTTGCCTATTTGAGTAGAAGGTCATTGAGTAAAAGGAACTAATCAAGTGCTAGACACAAAGTAGGTGCCAATAAATTTTTACTGAACTGACCACAAATTCTACAAAGATAAAGAAAATGAACCTCATGAGGTTCCTGGGTGGCTCAGTTGGTTAAGCACCTGCCTTCGGCTCAGGTCATGATCTCAGGGTCCTGGGTCCTGGGATTTGGCCCCACATTGGGCTTCCTGCAGTGGGGAGCCTGCTTCTCCCTCTCTCGCACCCCCGCCCCCCACTTGTGTTCTCTCTCTCTCTCTATGTCAAGTAAATAAAATCTTAAGAGAGAAAGAAAAAAAACAAAAAGTTTAAAATTTTAACATTTTGGCTCATTGGAAAATCCATAGTTAAATAAAATAACAATGTTCTTAATTCCAAAAAGGTTAGCTCCAAAGGCATGTTACACTTTCAAGGAGATGATTATGTATTAATAGAAAATGGTACATCATTGGTATTGTTTTTCTAGTAAATAGAAAGAAAAAGAAAAAACAATGTGGCTCAGGAAGCAAGTAATATTTCCTATAATGTATGTTTTTAATAATTATAAAGACTCAGAAACTGGCAAAGAGTATACACTGATTGTGTATCCTCCTCTTCGGAAAATACATGATATAAAAATCCCATCATTGGCTCAAATTATTGCCAAAACAGAGAAAACTATTAATAGTTTCATTTATTTTTCTCTCTTGTCAAAAGAACTACTAGCATGGGAGAGGAAGAAGCAGTTCTTGTTAGCTGTAGAAATGAAAGAAAAATAATAATTAAGGAATAAATTTAATGGGAAAGTACCAGTTATACCAGTTAATAGACACAATTCAGTTGATATCAATCTCTTAAGTGCCTCCCCTTCATCTCCTCTTTGTTTTTTAGTAGACTATCAGTCCAAAGCACCAACAATTACCATTCAGCTTTCCATCAATGTTAGTATCAAACATCACAGACATTTTCCCACTCCTTGTTGATTAATTTTTATTTCTCAAATATATATGGTCAATTTTGCATGGTCCAAAGTCAAAATTACAAATAAAGTTAACTCTGAGGAGATTTCCATCCCTACCCCTTCTATTCATTCCCATCCACACATTACGTGTAATTATTTTTAAATTCTGGCTTATCACTCCTGTATTTCTTGTTTTGTAAAAATAAGCAAATATGTATGTATTCCTATTTGTCCTTTCTTGTGCAAAATATGGTATACTATATTATAAGTATAGAAAAGTAAGGACTTGGGATGCCTGGGTGGCTCAGTGGTTGAGCATCTGCCTTCGCCTCAGGTAGTGATCCCAGAGTCCTGGGATACAGTCCCACAACGGCCTCCCTGTGACGAGCCTGCTTCTCCCTCTGCCTATGTCTCTGCCTCTCTTTCTCTGTGTCTCTCATGAATAAATAAATAAATAATCTTAAAAAAAAGAAAAGTAAGGACTCTATATACACTCTTTGAAGTTCTTAAAATTTTCACTGACAATGCATCCCGGAAATGTATCTATGTTAATGCCCAGTGATCTTCCTCATTATCTTTTATAACTGCATGATACTTCATTATATGGGCATGCTTTCACTTATTCAATAGGTCTTTTATGCACAGGGATTTAGAGTATTTACAGTATTTTGAAATTGCAAATAACTTTGTAATTAATAACCTGTATGAGTATTTTTTTAAAATCCTCCTACAATTCCCAGAAAATCACTGGTAAGTAAGGAAGCTACTTGAGTCTACTGTGGCTGTCAGTTGCTTCTCTATTTCTGATATGGAAGAGAAGTAGGACTGGGAAGTCTGAATTGCCTTTGATGCTTTCACTAGAGCTCAAATTTATTCCTCATTTGAATATAAATGTCTAATAGAAAAGCAATTATGAAATAGTCTTGGTTGATACTAAGAGAGAAAATGCATTTTAGAAATATTATTTTTTTTCTTCCTTTTAGAGGAATTTTTGAGACATTAAACTAACCTAAACCAACTAGAAGTTAAAAACATAAAATCCAGGAACTATTTGCCTATGTACAAACATATTTATAGCAAAGAACAAACCTTAACTTTCTTTAAATTTAGAACTCATATTAAGGATTTGAAAATAGTGATTGAATGAATGAATGAATGAATGAATGAATGAATGAATGAATGAATCTACTGTAATCCAATCTGGCACAAAACCTTGGTAGTTTTTGAAAATAGTTTTTAGAAAATAAAAACCTGAGTTATAATTCTGAAAGTAGGCAAGTGTATTTAGCAATAGCTTTTTCTATTCTTCCCCAAATGGAGCAGCCTACACATAATGTGAAAACCACCTTTGTAGCAGTCCCAATGTAATGGATAGACATGGGTCTTGGTTTGTGGCTTGAGATCACTGAGCATCCATAGCATATTCTTTGCTATTGTCATAAATGCTATAGGAATGATGACTAATGCCTTTGAGGAAGAGTAGAGGTTAGACAGCAAGCCCAGAGAAACCAAGATGGTGTACTCAGCAAGTGCCTATAAGGTGTCACACTCTTGCTGAAGGAATCAGAGTTTCCTCAGGGAAGAAGAAAGAAAAAAGAAGTATCTTTGTTGGGGACCTGGGTGCCTTAGCAGTTGAGCACCTGCCTTTGGCCCAGGGAGTGATCCTGGAGTTCTGGGATGGAGTCCCACATCAGGCTCCCTGCATGGAGTCTGCTTCTCCCACCAATGTCTCTGCCTCTCTCTCTGTGTCTCTCTCATGAATAAATAAATAAAATCTTTAAAAAAAGAGGTATTTTGTTAGTGTTTGCAAAAAAGTAAGAGTCTGAGAAACCCCTGAGGGACCCCAAGAGGGCAGTAAAATTTACCTTTCCTAAGACTATCGGTTTTACCCATGCCCTTGAAGTAGAATGAAGTACAGCTAATACTCAGAGGCAAGCTCAGGAATTCTAATAAAGAATGGGAGACAGGTAGGGGCCCCTGGGTGGCACAGTTGTTAAGCATCAGACTCTCAGTTTCATCTCAGGTCATGATCTCAGGGTCATGGGATCAAACCCGTGCTAGGCTCCATGCTCATTATGGAGTCCACTTGAGATCCTCTCCCTCTGTCCCTGCCTGCTGCTCATGTATGCTCATGCATTCTCTCTCTCTCTCTCTCTCCCCCCATATAAATAAAAATATTTTCAAAAAAAGAATATGAAATAGGTGAATATTGTTGCATCAAGACTTGACTGATTTTTGATACCAGATTTTTTATTCCATTGTATCATTTGTAATTCAAGCATCTGATTTCTCTGTATTCCTCTAGGGAGAAAATATCCTGAAGTGTGGGTGGCCCCCTAAGCAGCAAAATTATTGCTAATAGAAGCATTTCGTTATAACAGCATCTCATTATCACATGCAGGGCATTAATCGAAGCACCTTATTTAAGGTGGGAAAGAGCTTTGCTGTGGGAAGATGATTCAGCACAGTATCTTCTGATGAGTGATGTCATCTCAAATCCTTTTCAGATGTAGGTGGAATAAAACTAATAACTAAAATGCAAGCATTTATTAAGTGTATCAATATGTTATGTGTTCCATTTTAAACAGCCTCTGTGGTGGCAATCTTATCCCTTTTTCCCTAAAACTGCCCTGTCACATAGTAATATGTATATAGACTAAACTTGTTTCCTTTGTAAAAGGCATCCCGGGGAGATGAGATGTGGATGGGTGTGAAGAGTAGATCGGGGGAAGCAAATGGGTGCAGATGCCTCCATTGACAAAAGGAAAAGGCATATGGCTTCCTTCCTTCCTGGTGTACCCAGGGCTCAGAGAGAGCTCTAGATTTCCCAGCAATAAGTTTCTGCTTGTGAGCTCCACTGGGAAGATATTTTGTATGCCACAGAAAACCAAGATGTTTGCGTTCCCACCAATCCAGGGATAAGGCATTTTCCTCATACAGACACAAAACATACAGTATATGAATGTTTAATGGAGGCTAAAACTGGGAGAGGAACAGAAAACAAGAACAGAGCAGGTTAAAAAAATATCTGGTTTCTCTCTATCAAAATACTAATTAAAATTCATGTTCATGGGGATGATTATACATATGTTTTTGAACTAAAAGTCTAACCTGGCACTATTTTTTGGCCTTATTTTTGTGACAACATTTTTGTCCATATGGCATGAAGTGAATCATTTTACATCTTTTTTTAAGCTCTATGTGTTTTTCTTGTTGTCTATTCCCTCTTCTCCCACCACACACACACTGGCAGCCGCTACCAAGTTACCAAATGCCAACTCAACCCTGCAAGCTGGCTGCATGGAGCTATATAGTACTGGCATTTTCCTTTCTTTGCAGAAATATTCTGTCTCTCTCTTTCTCTCTCTCTCTCTCTCTCTCTCTCTCTCTCTCTCTCTCTCCCTCCCCCCCCTCACACACACACACACACGTACACATGCATGCATACACATGCACATACCACCGTTGAAGCATCCTGAATATTTCTCCTTCATTCCCATGCTAATCTTTTGGTTCCTCAGGATGCTGCCCGGCTCTAATGTGTGTGTGCAGCACCGGTTGCTGGTCTGTGGAGAGCCACACCAGCTTATTTAGTGCCTCTCATCCCTGGCCTTCCTCCTCCATGGCACTATGACAATTAGTGGTTCACTTAAGAACTGCTATAAATTAATGGTTAATCAAGCCCATGTAATTAGTTTAGTCAGAGCAAAGTGCAAAAACCACAATTGTCCAGCATTCTCCTTTTCTTTCTTCTTCTTTTTTAATCATAATAATCCACGCTTCTGCTTTTTCAGACAGAAGAATGCTTCTTATCTGCAGCAGATCCACATTGCCTGACCGTTTGGGTCCTGCATGGCACACGTTTCGTACACGTGCTGCCTCCACCAGTATCAAGCACTGCTGAGTTTGTGTGGAAGGGCAACAACTCCACCTAACAAATGTAACTTTAACAACAGTAAAACAACCTAATAGCTTAGCATGCCAGGGGGCTAATGTGGCGGGCCATTTACTGCTGTACTAAATAGCCCCGGTTTGATTCTCATTGCCAAGTGTCGAACTGAGAATTGCAAGGCAGAAGTAGCTCCTAATTCATTAGATAAAGGGGGTCATTGCTCATACGGCTGGGGACACTGTAGAGTGGTAAGGAATTAAACATGCCATTCCCCTTTCAAATGCCACCCAAACCCGGGCTACCTGTGCTCTGGAATAGTAGACTCACTGAAAAACACCAGGGCTCTATCCTGACACTCATATGCCAACTTCTAACTTTGGATAAGTTTGTTTTAATTTTAGACATTCATCTGGAAAGAGGCAAGAAGGGAAAGAGATTCTGATACTGAAGCTACTATTTATTATTTGTAAATCAATTTGACACCTTTGGAACCAAAGCAGCAACCCAAGAACAAAGTATGACTTAGCCTCAAGTGTAAAGTGAGCCACTACCAAGATGTTCCTGCCAGTGACTCTGCCTCAGGTGTCCTGGAAAAGCTGCTGTGGACAGTTGTGACCTGGCTAATCAACTGGACAGGAAAAAGCTACTAACAATAAAACAGAGGCCAAAATTCTTGTTAGCATTGCTGTATCTCATAGTATTGTCTGTGTAGCTTTCTTTCCCCCATTTTTTCTTCCATGCAGTCATAAAGAGTTCTAAGTTCAAACTGCCCTGAATAGTCAAGGTAAGATTATGTGGACAAAATAATTCCCTAATCTTGTTTTTTTTTAAGCAGAAAGGAAAGTAATAAAAATTTTCAAATGAGATCTCTAAAATGGGACATCTTTATTTCCTGAACATTAGCCCTAAAACAACTGATTTCTCTAATTCTTGCCATCACTCAGATTGGCCTTGAATTACCTCCCAATAGGCCTCCCATGTGCTTCTAGATGAGAGTGTGTAATGGGGGATCTGTTAATTAACTAGAAGCAAAGTTGCGCGGTGGGGATCAAACACTGGATACGTCCTAAAACTCCCACAGAGAAGATGAAATGCAGCGCAAACTTTAAAGACTTCCCGTCATTAGCTGAGACCTTGCTGCTCCTGGCCCAGACCCCTCCTGTTTCAGAGAACAATGAGGACAATAATGGCAGAAATGAAATCGTGCAGCCAGGAACAAAGGAAGTAGCTATTTACCCGCAGAAAAAGAAAGGGGGAGGGGGAGAAAAAGGGAGAACTTTCTTTTTCCGTGGTTCCTGTCTACTTTTAATTAATTTATGACTGCCAGGAAATTGCACACGGAGCACACCCAAACGCACTGTACAGAGCACAGAGTTATTATATGTAACATCTACTGTCTACTTCCAGGAAAAGTGCAACCGGCTGGGGAGAGGGAGGTGCGGGGGAAGGGGAACTCGCACAGGAGAGAATGAATGAAAATGGACAAACTGTTGGACTGAACTTTCACTCTTAGAGTCAGAGTTCAAACTGGAAATGGGGAAAAAAAACAAAAAAAGGAAAGGAAAGGAAAACAAAGCAACACTGTCCCAGAAGTAATATATCCGCTTAGATCAGTTCTCTATCTCAGTAAAAGACAGGAATTGTACTCTGACACAGAGCTCACATTTTGCCTTTTTTTCGGAGGTTTCCTGGTAGCTGCTGTAGAAATATACCTAAGTATAACATCAATAGAAAAAACACACAGTCATGATTCTGACCTGTTGTTCTTTCTTGTTTCTTAACAAGATGTAAACAGGAAAAATTATACTGAAAATTGAGCTAATTACTGAGTAACAAAATCCAACTAGTAAAGGACCTCATCCTCACTTTGCATTTTGAATTTTTGCAGAATTCAAACCAGGAGCTTCTCTATATATCTAAATTGCAAGGCTTCCACAGAATTAAGAAAACAAGAACACCAATAGGGTACACAGAGTGGAAACCTTGGTTCTCTGTGTTGAAGCACAAGTGTTCAAGTGTTGAAGCACTTGCTTTAAGATGAAGAGAGACATTAGTTAAAGGGGCTGGTCGCCTCATTCCTTCTCTTCAAATTTCCATAGAAAATGGCCACACTGGAATTATTTTCTTTTTAAAACTCAGTGACAAAATTTACTCCTCTGTTTTCAAGTCACATGTTTAGAACAATCAGTGGAGACTGCAAATGGATGAAAAAAGAAAATCCCCCAGGATTATGTTTTGTGACTGCTTCCTTTCTTTCTCACTTATTTCATCTGAAAGGTTTAGATTTAATAAACTCAACCACAAACTTGAGTCTAGGAAAAATCTGTAAGCATATTGTTCAATCAACTGAAAATAATATATAATCAAAAGGGAGTACAGGTCAGAGGTTTACCATTAGTTGCCTGTATGTTCTAACCTGTATTAAAACAAAACAATACAACACAAGCAAAATACCTCCACCTTGAAGTGAAAGACCCATTGTCAATTACTGAGAATCTTATCTAGTGTCTCCAAGTATAAGCTTACAAGAGTAATGGGCCCCCCAGTACATATTTTTTTTTTTAGATTTTATTAATTTATTCATGAGAGAGAGGCAGAGACACAGGCAGAGGGAGAAGCAGGCTCCATGCAGGGAGCCCGATGCGGGACTCGATCCCAGGACTCCAGGATCATGCCCTGGGCAGAAGGCAGACGCCCAACCGCTGAGCCACCCAGGTGTCCCTCCTAGTACATTTTATGATTGCTGTGACTATCCATTTACCAATGATAATATGGCAGAACAGTAGAATGGCATGAAAGTCCAGGAATGAAAGAGCCTAAAGTTATATTTCTGACAACTAAGAACTAATCATGTGTCTTAGGAGAAACATTGCTTATTCTCACTGGTCTCAGTTTCCATGGGGATAATTCTCCTGATTACTCCATAGGGTGTTTAAGTGTCAAATGATACAGCATATGTCAAAGGATTAAAAATATCAATTTACTTTCAATTTCACTATCCTCTACTATTCTAAAACAGTGTTGGGTCCATAATCCAAGATATTTAGGACATAGACATCTATAATAGGATTACTGAAACCTTTGAGTTTTCCTAATTCTCTTCAAATCTTCTGAACACATTTGGAAATCAATCTAGAAACAATGACTTTTTCACAAATCATCCCAGTTAACTTCATCCCACCTTCATTCACTTTGTATGATTCTTCTATTTACTCTGATATTTTGTAAGCAAGATTATATTATTTTCTCCAAAGACAGCAATGACCTACTTCATTTCCACTCCATTGAATAATTCTCATATTTCTACTTACACAACACTCTACTTATGTAATATTCTCTAGAATTCTTAATGTTGTTTCCTAATCATTCTGTTGTTATGATAATTTGGGAATAATCCTAGAAATTTACTTTACTCTTAATGAGATTTTATAGGTAGTATTAAAATCAAAATAACAAAAAACAAAAGGGAGTACAGGTAAGTGGTTGTAAATGTTAGTTGTAAATGCATAAGGGACAATTTCTTAACACAAAAGGAAATCTACTAATACTGAACATCTTCAGGATTCAGATAACCAAAATGTAAAAAATAAGTCTATTCCTAAAAGAAAAAAAGAATCTTGATCATTAAGATAATAATTGCTAGAAAAGTACCCTATGACAGGAAGGCAGGCTAAATATTGCTAATTTCTAACTCTCAGAATATTCAATAAGAGTAAGCTTCCTAAGTAAACATTCTGCTGGCTAACAATATAACCTGCCATAGCCTTAGAAGTTGTTGGATATCACTGACTGGCATTCTGTTTGACCTACATAGTATTGACTTTTTTGTAGTATTTTCTGGTATTTAGAAACTGAGAGAATCCATATTTCTGACACCTTTCAAAAATTTGGAAGATCTGGCAATGCTATTCTAGCCTTTCACATGGCAGCAATCTACTGGTACAAAATGGAAGCTGCCCATGTGATAAGGACACATATGCTTGGGTTCATCCCAGTCCTCACCACTTCTGTCTGGCTACTGTAGACCATTGAGTTTTGACCCAGAGGTTTTAGAGTAAGCTTTCGGGGACTAAAATAGTAAAATATTCAAAACCTCTTTCTCAGAACATAGATTTTATAGCTGTTCCTCATATGCCTAGCCTTTTAATGAATAAGGATAAGAAAATCGACAGAAAAATACAGATAATAGTCACACACACACACACAAAAATGAGTAAATAAATATCGTTTCAAATAAGTGCAAATAAATGGGATGAGGATAAAAATTTTCTACAGAATATACTAACCAACATGTGAATTACAACAAAAATACATAAAATACATAGGAAAATACTAAGAAAGATATAAGCAAAAATTTTTTAAATGGTCAAATAGGAAAAATGTATATAATTATGAAGAAAAAATATGAAGAAAAGTTAATATACAAATAAAAATATGAACACTAAAACTATGTTAAGGAACACAACTACAAATTATAGAACTCAGAGATCAAGAGTAATAGTGAAATGTGGTAAAGGGGAAAACTTTAAATTTAAGCTGGGAACGCAGAATACAAAATTTAACATTCTGTTGCATAAGTCAACTTGAATCTGAGGCAGCTGTGGACAAGCAGCCACTCTCCTACACAGCTGTTCTTCTAAGCCTGGGTTTTCTTCAAGGGGCTACCCAGTTGGTAAAGTCTTCTGAATCTGGAACATTGAAATTAGGAATGCAATAGATGACACTGTCAAAAACTATGTTATTTGATCCCATTTGGATATGGTACAGCCAGCACAAGAAAGGCCTATATGCATATTTAGCACTAAATAATTGGGTGGTTTTTTAAAATAAATCCCTAGAAAGAATAAGTTTGAAGAATATAAGCAATCTTTTCCAATATGTTCAGTTATGAACAAATAAAAGACTAGAGCTCATGTCATGATTTCTGTTTAGGAGAATCTATTCAAACGAATAAAAGAAAGGTACAATTTGCTCTCCAAACTATCAAGAACAATCTTTAGGGGAACTTTATATCATAGGATCTTTATTCATTTCCAATTTTGTCTGTCCAAATCTAAACATGGAATCCAAGGCCAACTTCCTCATACTTCCTATTGTGCTAGGGCTGTTTTTGCCTACAGATCTACATTGTGTGCTTAGGAAACTGAAGATAATTTTAGTATCAGTTTAGGGACATGCCAAAGGACCTATAATACTCAACTGCATAATTAGGCAAGCAAATATTTCACAAAATAATAGTATTCAATATTTTTCCAGTGTCACAAGAATATAAAAAGATTCCTGAATTTGTAAAATTACGAACCTTTACCACACAAGCAATATCAATTTATCATAAAATTTCAGTCTCGAGAATATAGAGTTTTCTCAAATGCATCACATATTTACCTGTCAAATTAAAGAAAAAAAGCGAAACTTTTTGATGGCTTAAAGTTATAATAAGGAATATCACAATTATGTATCGGTGGATTATCAAGGTTTTTACAGTTGTTAAAAGCTACATCAGTGGTCTCAAAAGGGGTAGATTTCATCCCCCAGGGAAACTCTGGCAAAGTCTGGAGACAATTTTTTTTTTGTCACAACTGTGGGGAGAATGGGGAAAGGAAGAATGTGCAACTGGCATCTCTAATGGATGAAAGCCAAGATTGTTGCTGAACCTCCTAAAATGCACAGAACAGCTCATCCTCCACGCCCACCCTCCACATCTTCTCCACAAAAAGTCAACAGGCTAAGGCTAAGAAATCCTGCATTACATTATATGGGATTGATTTACTATGACCCCTTCTCATACTTATGTTTTGCATTGTTCTGTTTTGTCACCTCCCCTACACGGTCTCACTCTAAAATTTTTTTATTATTATTATTTATTTATGATAGTCACAGAGAGAGAGAGAGAGAGAGAGGCAGAGACACAGGCAGAGGGAGAAGCAGGCTCCATGCACCGGGAGCCCGACGTGGGATTCGATCCCGGGTCTCCAGGATCGCGCCCTGGGCCAAAGGCAGGCGCCGAACCGCTGCGCCACCCAGGGATCCCCACGGTCTCACTCTAAAGGCTTCGGAATGGCCCTTCATTTTTCTGATTTGCTACATTATTCTGCTGTGGGCTCAGGAAACATTTTTTTCAGCTTATTACAACTATAGAGTCTACGAAAGAAGACATCAGAGCTATCTCATGAGTAAAGCTTGGTAGCTCAGAGGGACAGATAAATAATTCTAAGTTTTCTAAGCTTATTTTTGGTTCATATCTGTTCTAGTTACTAGAAATCACCAGACTTCTAATGTGTAAACTACTGCTGTGGTTTATTCAAAGCTAAAGAACAAATGAAAAACACATAAAACAAAATAACAGAAACCCTGTATTTGTACTCTACTAGTACAAGATTGGTAATGTCTTAAAGAAAGCTGAGCTGAAATGTGCCTTCTAACCTGAGTAATAGAATTATTGTAGGCAAATGACTCTCATAAACAAGACCTGAAAGTGAAGGGCAGAATGTTTATCCCTTTAATAAAGTACCTTTTTAGAACAAGCTTAATATTTTATGTATTTAATTATAATGTGAGATTTAGGTGAATACTTTTATATGTACTAATGACACATAATTTTCATCTAGATTTAAGTTTTTATAATCACATTTAGCTATTTTAGGTATTCAAGAATAATACAGTTGAATTTCTTGTAATAAGATTACTTATATGCAAGACTTCCCTGTACTTAGTCAAAAACCATAAAATTATAACAATAGATGACTTTGCATGATCCACTCCAGGGGATAAAGAGGCAACTGTAATCAGATGATAGGATTTATACCCTTCTCATACTTTGCTAATCTGTATACCTAGCACTAAGGATCATTGCTTGGTATTCTAACCCAAAATACCACTCAATGAGACTACACATAAAATTCATTAACTTAATGATAAAAGAGCTACCATCTGTAAATTTGAGAAATTGTAATGATGAAATTTAGAATTTTTATAAGAAAATATTTGAAACTCCAAATTCTTTCAGGCTACCAGGGAAGAAATTAGGCCAGGGACACAAGAGGCTCAAGTTCTGATTCACCACAGCTGCCACCACCTCAGCAAGTCTTTACCTGATTTATGTACGCAGGGCTGTTTGGTTATAGTTTCCTTATCTTCTAACTAGAAGGATCTGAAAGCCAGGATTGGAAACCAAGGGAGGAATATAATCAAGAGGCAGAGCTGAATAAGTTTGCAAAGCACTTGATTGGCAATAAGAGACATTTACCAGATGCCATTTCTTGTTTGGAAGTTTTCAGCCCTAACCCATAAGGACTCTAGACTACATTTCTGTAATTATTTAGGTAGAGTGCCATAAGGGCATTGAAGCAGGTGAAAGTAATAAACACATTGGGGAGTTCAGTGAAAGGTCAAAATGTGCAAAAAAAAAAAAAAAGGTCAGTATCTATAGCTCAGAAAAGTAATGCAGAACTAGAATGCTCAGTGCATCCTCTAGAAGCTTCACAGGACAACACTTGGGAAAAGGATGAGGAACTCGGACAAAATCTCTTGATCATTAGAGGTTCAAAAGTCTATTGAAAAATGAGATGGTTGCCAAGAAATTGTTTATTTTCGGCAGAAATTGGTGCAGTAATTCCAGAGTATAACTCCTGGTGACTTATCTATGTTCTGAATTTAGCATATTATTGGGTCTGAATAAATATTTTATGTTCAGGTCTCAATTGGAACTCAAGGCCACTGAATGACTTTAATGGTAACACACTTGGGTAGAGGGGGTTCACAAGAGTTCCTCTGAGCTGCTCTGGGTCCTGCCTATCCAAGATTTGGGGCACTGCGATACTCCAATATCCCCTCTCTCTATATATATATCTTATAAAAAACTACCTAGGTCGCTGTGATGTGAAACCAAATGAACCTTAATTATATCAAATTTAATTGGTCCATACCAAAGTCATCAACAAAGCAAATTTAATTCACTTATATAGAACAATGAATACTAATAACAAATATTTTGACAATTAGGAATTTACATTTATTTTGTAATTTCCTTCAATTAATTTAAAATATGAATAATTTAAATTCCAAGCCTTGATCTTTCTTAGACTTTGTTTTTTAATAAGCAAACTAACAATTAAGAAAAAAGTAACAATTATTAAATATTCAAATTAATAGAGATTCACTTTTTGAAACATGAATAATGTATTTAATATCTCATTTAATTATCTATTTCATGTGTAAACATCCTGTTTACAGAACTAGGCTACCAAAGTCAAAGTGGGCTACCTTTGCCCGGTATTTCCAATGAATTCTCTGCTCCATCAATCAGGAATGATAATTATCTAGTAAGTTATAAATACAGTTAAGGTGAAATTATATGTTTTAAGTGAATGCAAAATTTTTCATATTTTATTTAAAGTACTGCTTCAGATTCGAATGGTGACCAGAACATATCAAAAACTAAGTTCATCCTAGTTCACAATAATAAAGCCAATGTACCTATATATATATTTTTTAATGAAACATATGGAATATCTCCAAATATTCAAAATGAAGGAATAAAGTTTGCCTCTTTCATCTTAACTCCTTTTACCACTTCACCTCCCTCTCCCACCATTATGCCCACCTTTTTGGGGCCAGTACTGCTACATATGCAAGTTTTGTACCAGTGAGAACAGCAGCAGCTTTTGAGACTATGAGGGAAAACAACGAGGGAAGGGAAAAGAATGGACCGACCAACATGACCAACATGACCTCTAAGCATCCCTGGTCCTTCCTCTTGAGAGCCCAGAGGGGACACTGTTGGGCCATAACAATTAAGAAGGCCAAGGGTCCTTGTGTTGACAACCTCAGCCGAGGAGTGATTTTCTCGATGATCCAAGGTACCAAGAATAGAAGACAAGTGGAAACTATCCATTGCCTTATTGTTAGCCTCCTTCTAGGATAACAAAGAGAATTAAGTATAATTAATAGCTGTGACACCAACACATGATTTTTTTTTTTTTGGAAAATATTAAGTCGCTTGAGATGAGGACCCTTTAAGAGTAAAATAATACACCTATCCCTCACAAAATACATAGTAGAAGGGCAGGAAGGCGGGGAGGAGGGGGAGTGGAAGGGATGAAAGGAAACAAAAAGAAAATGGAAGGAAATATAAAAAATGCATCTATAGGGAGCTGAGCTCTGTGTTAGGCACTTTACAGAGTAGTCTTACTGCCATGAGATGATTTTTTCATGCCACACAAACCCCAGTGCCTGAGCTCCAAATTTCTACCTCCTTCTTTGTCCTCTTAGATTCTACGTACTTTACACCATCCAAATCCTGAACCTAGCCTTAGACACAATAGAATCCTAATTCCCATTTGTACACGCCACATTAAAGTGTGCTCTAAAGCAGGACTTCTGCCCATCTCTAATATTCAATGTCAGAATAGAAAGGCTTGATCACATATAAACGGCCTGTCTCCATTGTTGTTTTATTTTCCAATTGTTCATTAGCATGTGGGCCACAAGAGCGAACAAAGGTTTGACAAATGAATAGATCTATTATTTATAAGCATCTATTTATATATTAACTACAAAAGAAATACCAGATTTTGGTCAGGGTGAGAGAAAAAGGTAACAACCTTCCGAATCCCAACAATATGATTATTCAATATTGCATTACAATTGCTGTTCAGAAGAGGTTCTGAGTGGAATAAATATGGAAAGTGAATTACTGCACTCCACTGAAAGGGAGAATCCTATCACATAATAACTGTAGTAATTGACGAAACTATTTATAAATGCTTAGGGTATGACTGCTTTGGCAGTAGCTTGTTTAAACAAAAAAGACATAATTTTCAAATTCGGTACTAAATTTTAGGAACAAAGTAGAACCTAATGATATGAAAATACCAAATTTCATCTTTGGTAAAAGATTTAAGATTTCACATTGTTGCCCCAAACTGCATATTCTGATTTTTTTTTTCCCAGACTTAATCTTGGCCTGGTGTGCCTCATTTTTATAGGACTTCTGAAACTAGGAATCGCCAGCATGGGGAGAGACCATTAAAGGCAGAGGTGTCTCCTATAAGCACAACATGTGACCGGGTAATATTGTCTGGATTAGCAGCTTTACAACCTAACTAAGCCCTGGAGCTACAATTATCTGGTTGCATTAAACTGAAATCACCTGAAAAACTTCACACTGAAAAAACCCTTGGAAATGTCTAATCTGCCAGTTTACACTCAAAAGAGAAAGTGGAATTCAGTGGTTAAAGACAAGAAAACAAACTTTTCCACTAGGAAGTCTCATCTTAGAGCAAGTATATGGTCATAAGTGTCTGAAGACATTTCTACAATTTATTTTCATGTGATCTTTTAAGCTTTTATTTAAAAAAGAGATTTAACCTGACCATTCCCTTTCAAGCCAATGTCCCAAGTATATATGTTTGATGAGGATATAGAAGACATAAGGAATAAAACTGCATTGCCACGCAGGGAATACGTAGCTCCAGATATGAGGCCTTATGCTAATTTTAGCAAAATGTATGTATCTTTTTATATACATAAAGTTATGGGACTATATAAAGAGATTCTTAAATGTGACATATACTGAAATCCTATTTACTGCCTATCCATTTTAAAATATAAAAACTCCAAGTAGTGGTTGCATTCATATTAAACTACCTCAAAAATACATTTTAGCTTATCTAAAGTGTTTTCTTTCTCTTTATTTTGTAAGATATAGCTAAATCATAAGCCTGAAATTAAAATTCTGATTTTAGTGCAAGGCTACAGTTACTTAATGGCATATCAAAGGTGATATTAGGCTCTAAATTGGGGGTCTCCCTATTTTGCCGGCTATACCACCTCACTTGCCACTGTTTGCTTCGTGTTCTTCGTTTGTCAATACTGATGTGAAAATTCACTCGTTAGGCTGCAACCTATTCTATAAATCTGTATTTTCCAAAAGAACAACCAGTTTTCTGCACAGAGATGCAATGTATGGCGATTCCGCTATGCTGTATCTCAAAGTCAAATGCCAAGATTTCCAGATGATAAAATTAAATTCTTAAACATGTCCAATTATTCAAATTCTTTATCTTACACATTACTGTTTCATTGGCCAAATTCCTACTTAGGTAGTAGTTTAGCTACCCTTTCTCCTCTCCAATAAAATCAGTAGAAAAACAAATATCATGCTCCAGCCCAAACTAATGTCTAGCTATATTATCTTAAGACTGGCAAAACTGGCAGTTGAATTTCACTCCAAAACTTCTACCCTTGGTGGCAAGTAGAGGAAATTCACGTATAAAATGATGCAATTCAACCAAGTGGTTGTTACTATTGAACAATATCTATGATGACTGTGCTGCTTTTCATATTCATTCTATTTCTCCATGAAAATTAATACGCAATGTAACTTTTCAACTTGAAATACTTATTACTGTACAGATTTGTCTTTAATGGCACAATTTTCAAAACAATGCATAATACAAGTATTCACTGAGAATAGATTACTAAATCTCTTTCCTATGACTAGACTTTCACTAAAGTTTAATGGTTTATGTATGGTGCCATGAAATAGGAAGATTCATTAGATGTACTCTGAATTCCCTCACTCATTTTTTTACAAATTTGTAACAGGAGAGAATTCCTAAGCCTGCCTGGATGTTACTGTAAAGAACTTAAGAAAAAAAAAAAATAAAGAACTTAAGATTCATTGTTAAGCTGTCCCTTATTTATAATTAAGCCATATTATTTTGCATTTAAAAACAAAGTGTAATACCAGAGTGTACCAATACATCTAAAACAACAACATATTTTCCTGGTAGTCAAATAAATGTAGATTTGGGCACAACTTAAAGTAACTTCAATAGAGATAATTAGATTTTAAATACATGAGTGGCTTTGCCTGATTTCATTACAAAATACTCTTTGTTCCTATGTTAAGATTTAAAATCTCTTTCAATGAAAATTTAAGACAGCATACTTTTTCAAAATAGGAACAAAACTCAAGACAATTAAGAACAATCCTTTGCTCTGTTACAGGCCATGATTATGGCAGGACAGTCTCATAAATCACAACAAAGGTTCAAATCCAGAGATGATCTAAAATGAAACTCAGAGAAAAATAAAAGCCATAATCTGTTTTTACTACTGCTGCACAAGGTGTGCTGTGGGGATCAAAACTTCACTCACAGTCTGCAGCATTCAGATGACCGATGGTACGTCTAGAGGAGACATTGCAAAAAAATTTACTTCACTTCCAGTCTCAATGGAATATTCAAGCTTATTAGGCTGCCATTCAGAAACTGCAGTTAAGATCTACAGCCTGCAGGTCTGGCAAACAGTAAGGTTACATTTGTAGGATATCAATATTCTTGATTTCCCTTCAACTTACATTTCTAAAATACAGTAAGTACTGGATGATTCATGAAAATTAATCAGCTACTAAAATTTCTGGCTGTTATTAAAGCCACTGGAAATAAAGTAAGTTTTCTTACTGCATACAGTTTTAATTTTTTAATGAATTTAGGCACTTGCAAAGAGAAGAAAATAATATTAAGAGGACCAGAAGAATTTGTTAAAATCATTTATCACTATCCAGCTCTGTGAATCAAAATAATCCATTATTGTCAAGACTGCAAATTTTTCTTTTGGCCAGTCAGCTGACTGGCAAAAGTTACTTTGTCTATTTTGTAAAGTTTTGAAAAGAACCCCAAAGTTTTGCACAGAAAAATAAATGTCATAAAGACGGGTGGAGTATTAATAAAATTTGAAAACCTTAAACTGAACTAATTGATTTAGAGCTCTATATTGGTTAGAAGCTATTTTCTGATAGAGGAGTGAAGAAAAATGTTTAACCTGGTTATGGCTATAAATACTGCGTCTCTTCTAAATTAAATCAATTTTCTTGATGAAACTAATTTCTTGCCTGAAAGGTATTAAAATAATTTCATTATAAAGAAGGTTTTGCTACAGTTCTGCACATTCCTCCACTGAAGCAAACAGTTCAAGGCATGTGTCACGACATGCAAACTGTTTTTACAAAAAATGAAGGCATTTTGAAAACACTGGATGATGTGGAATAGACTAATATGAAAGATCCATTTTCAACTCTCTAGATCAAACTGATCTCTATTCCACTGAGCTATACAAATCCAGTTTGTTTTCTCTCCTATACCATCCTATTCTTTTGCAAACATCTACCTACAGTAATAACCAAAGCAATGAACATTAAAACTGCAATGAGATATCACTTTTCTATCCAACTGATATAATTTTAAAAGAAGATGATACCTAGTGCTAATAGCTGGGAAGAAAACAAATCCTCATATATATTTAGTGAGAGTGTAAATTTATACACTTTCGAACGGCAATTTGGCAGTATGCGTGGAAATTCTAAATGTGCATGATTTTCAACCAAGCAATTCCACTTCTAGTAATTTATCCTATCTAAATAATCACTCACATGTGCAAAGATACATGCATAAAAAAACTAATTTGTAGCTTCATTTGCCAAAGTAAATAATGGGAAAAACCCTAATGTCCATCAACAGGGAATTAAGATTATGACACCACTTTAAGAGAGGGGAGAAAGGTGTCTTTATATATAGCAAGAGGATATAAAACAAAACGTTAAAGTTGTCTCTGGAAAAAGGCGATTGTGTAGGCTTTTGCTTTCTCCTTTACAATTCTATTACTTTGAATATTTTTCACTAGTTTTTTCTTTTATGATCAGAAAAAAAACAAAAATGAAGAAAATACATATGTATATCCCTGTGAACTTGGAATTCTAGATCATTCACTTTCGTATCATAAAACGTATATTATTTAAACACATGATTTACTAGAGACATGTTTAAATGTTTTAACAACCAAAGCTATACTTCCCTATTTCCAGCTTATAAATAATCTCTAATATTTCCTTTGTTTCATAGAATTTACAATGTTCTCTATGTAAAATATGTTTTTCCTGAATATTATGAATACATAAAAATATTCTAATTTAAGGTAATAACAGTAATTTCTATCTTATATTTATTTTAACTATAACCAAAACATTAAAAGTAGGGAATGTTCAATAGCATACTATTTATTAATTCAAAGAGAAAAAAAAACACTAAAACTGTTATTACAAATATGAAATATACTATTTTAACTTGTCCTATATTTATAAATTTAACTTTTTATTTTCTATGAATGATCCTTTTCATTTAACCACTCCATGTAACAAGCATTACTCTTTATGTATTGTTTGGATATAATATTTAAATAAAGTCTTCTAAAAACCCTATATTGCCTTAATAGAATAGCAGTGTTATAGAATGATTTAACTAACTAACCACTTATCAAAAGGAAACAGGATTTTTCACTACGCATTTGATTATGTACTTTTAAATTACACCTATTATTATTACTGGAACTATATATACTGAAAGCCCCTTAACACAACCCCAGAGAGGAGGTCCCAGTTTTAAATTACAAATGAACTTTCTATCTATCTGTGGAACTTGTACCTGACCAGAAATATTCTTAATGTTGAAACAGACCAAAATAATAACCATGATTTTTTTCTCATTCATGAACTATGTTACCATTTTCCATGATGGTTCTAGAGTTAATCCCAGGCAAAATCATTTAATTTATCAGTTTGTTACGAAGATTTAAGTCGTGGAGGTAGGTAAGTTGGTGTAAAGGCTGGTGGTTTTATACCAATCGGTGTTTTTCATATTTAAAAGGGGAAGAAAGGCTATAGAAAGCTTTTCCACTTTGCTTATTGCATTGAATTTCTCTAACCTTGAGTCTCTGTGCTCTGCCATATAACTTAAAGTAGATCTGGCTGGAAGACTTAAAGTCCAGGAGTGATTTGCTATACCCTAAATAAAGATGGCTTCCCATGGGTTGGTCTGAGACATGTGGGTAGTAATAGAATCTAGAGATGCATAGAAAACAAATGCAGGCAGTTTTGTATTTTGTTGGCTTCCTCTGACTTTATATTCCCACTGGCATTCCCTCAGCCTCTCCTCTCACTGCACTCCCTCTTGTTATTCCAGGGCTTAGTCACAAGTTGCACAAATTCTAGTGCCTGAAACTTTCTTCTTCCCATTCTTCACATGAGCCAGGATAGAAGAGAATGGTTAAACATTTGGATGCTGAAACAGATTCCTAGGCAGGAATTTTCCTGGTGGTACTGACTTTCCCTCTGCAAACTGGGGTGAATAATAGTGCTATCCTCACAGGATATTTAGAAGGATTAGACAATTGACACAGGTCAAACGACCATCACAGTGCCTGGGGCAGAGAAAGGGATCAATAGGGTTGGCTCTTACCATTACTATTATCATTTATATTCTTCATGTAGTTATATCTAACTCATGTTGCAGGGAAGCCTTTTCCAAACATCCCAATTAGATGAAATCCTTCTATCAGAAGGCTCATTAATGTTTACTATTCTTTTGTAGTATTCATCACAGTCACATCTTTACATTGCTTTGTGTAATTGTTTAAGAATGCTGATT
Source organism: Vulpes lagopus (assembly GCF_018345385.1). Classification (NCBI taxonomy): domain Eukaryota; kingdom Metazoa; phylum Chordata; class Mammalia; order Carnivora; family Canidae; genus Vulpes; species Vulpes lagopus. The sequence goes on from NC_054844.1 coordinate 22,525,339, forward strand.
TTTCCTTATCACTACACTGTGAGTTCCAGGGTGGCTAAAAACACGATTAGTGTTTTGGGAGCATTTTGTTTGTGTTTGTTTGGACTTTTTCCTTACCACTGTAACCTCAAAATCTAGGATGATTATGTAGCACATAAGAGGACTCCAATTAATATTAGCAAATGACTTCGTGCATTAGTTAATGAATACAGAACCTAGGAAATAGAAAACAATTTTTACAAAGAAAAAAACAGGGGTGTCTAGGTGGCACTGTCAGTTAAGCTTCTGACTCTTGGTTTTGGCTCAGGTTGTGATTTCAGGGTTGTTGGGATCAAGCCCGGAGTCTGGCTCCCGTGTTCAGTGGGGAGTTTGCTTAAGACTCTCTCCCTCTCGCTTGGCCCCTCCCCCTACCTATTTACATGTGCTCTTTCTCAAATATATAAATAAATAAATCTTAAAATCAGTCTCTCTCTCCTCTCTCAGAAATAGATGATAGATATATAAATAGATAAAAATAAAGGCAACATGTTTAAGAAATTTAAAAACAAAGATGACTTGCCTGAGATTGAGCTGAAGAAAATAATTCAATCTGCAGATAACTTGATGTTAGATTTACCATACATCCTGGTGTGCATACTTGTGTGCATACATTTAAAACTTTGGTATTAGTTCTTGTTGAACCTTATATTTTAATAATATTTTCTCATACAATTTCTCCTTAGTTGCCATTCCACATTGACTATTAAAAATTGCTTATTTCAATTTTTGACTATTATTTTTCTTGTTGGCTTCTCAAATTATTTATAAACACTGAGCTTTTTTAGAAGAGTGAAGTAAAGTATCTTATGACAGTCATATCAGTCATTGTCAGTCATATAAAACTCAATGTTTCAAACTGAAAAAAAAGCTCAAGGAAATTAAGATAATAATTTTATTCCAATGATTATCAACCTAGCATCATACCACCTGAGTGAAACTGCAAGAGACTAAGAGCCAGGAATACATTCTCATGTTATCAACTTTCTTTTTTTTTTATTCTGAAATTTTGGCTCTTTTTGCCTCAGTTCCTCCATATTATAAACACTGACATGTTGGCAGCTAACCAAGTAATGATTGGAAAGTGCTTAAAGCTTAAATATTCTTGGAAGAGAAGTAGTGTACAGGTGCAAAGTAAAAGAAAATTTTTTTAATGTTTCCCACAAATTGAGGGAAAAAAATAATAAAATTCTCAGGCCATGTTTACAAAAGTAAAAAGTGTTCCAACAGCACTATAATTGTAGGGAAATGTGCTTGCCTGTGGTTGATTCATCTCACTTATTTATTAGTATAGGCCCCCAAATATTTCCAAAAAGCTTTGAGACAGCCTATAAAAATAAACTGCAAAGCAAAAATTCTATAGGTAAATGATAAAGGGAGAGAGGATTTATGAAATAGCCACACAAAATCCTAAGAGAAGCTTTAGCAACTGGTAATAGAAAAATACAAGTTTTCTACTATTCAATTTCAAAGAAGAAATATGATGGCATATGAAAACTGCATTAAAAAATTAATAGACAAAAGCATGCCTGTTTCTCAAGACAAATGTACCAGCCCTCAATCACAAGAGTGATTTATTTTTGAAGATGTCAAAGAAGGTGTAGTTATTTGTACAAAAAAAAAAAAAATATTGACTGAGTGTCTCCAATGTACCAGACACTGTGCCAAGCAGTAGAAACACCAAGCAGAGAAAAAAAGACCTGGTCTCTACTCAGAACTCACAGTTTAGGAAGGGAGGTGAACATGAATTAACTAATCACAAAAGGATGAGTCTGTAATTCCAGACTAAGATAATAGTGGTGGAAAGGAACATAGTACGAGGATGGAGACAAGTCACCACATCTAGACTGCAGATTGAGGGACAGCTCCTTTAAGAAGTCAGGCTCAAATGAAATCTGTTTGATGATGAAGAGTTCACTCAGAGAAGGATGAGGCTGGTTAAAAAGCATGTGAGAGAGAGGGAGTCTGCTAAGGCCCAGGGTCAGGCGAGAGCTTGGGGCCCTTGTGGATCAGAAGCGAAGATCAGAGGGGTGAAGCACACAGCTCTATAAGATAAGGCGGGACAAGTTCTGCGGGAGCCAGAGAAGCTGAGCCTGTGGGAACATTAAGTCTTTATCCAAAAGCAATAAGGAGCTCCTGATGGCAGTTACAAAAAACAAACAAACAGACAAGCCAGAGATATTTTCTACAAAACCATTTCTTATACTGTCTTTTAAGTTTAGGGTCTGGGAGAAGTCTTTCTGGGGCTTATTGTTCAAGACAAAGTTTTACTGAACTTGACAGAAGATAAATGTTTGAGAAGGAATTGAAAAGGAATCCCTTTTCAAGGGAGAAGTAGCAAGAACAGAATTTTCTGGAAGCCCATTTTGGGGAACTTGAACCACAGGTTTACAGAAGAGAGCCTGTCTTGGGCATGTGGTGATCTGCCTTTGGAGAACAGATTCCTAAAGTGGCTCCCCCAAAAGCAGGCTCAGAGAGTCAGTGTTTCTGAGGTAAATACATTGTAGCCTTCAGGGAGCTAAGGTCACAAAAGTGGGAACCCACTGATTTGTGCTACTAGGCAGAAAAAAATAGGAAGTTATTTCCTGTTATCTTTTCTATTTTCTTTTCTTTTACCTTGCTAGGCCTACATTCCTCCCATTTTCTTCATGGATATCTTTTGATTGTAGCTTCTTTATTGTGTTCTTTTTTTTTTTTTAAGAGTTTATTTATTTATTCATAGACACAGAGAGAGAGAGAGGCAGAGACACAGGCAGAGGGAGAAGCAGGCTCCATGCAGGGAGCCCGATGTGGGACTCAATCCCCGGTCTCCAGGATCACACCCCGGGCTGCAGGTGGCGCCAAACTGCTACACCACCGGGGGCTGCCCTATTGTGTTCTTTATCACTCTTTCTCTCTCTTTTGGTCTCAATCTGCACAACACATTTATTTCAAATTTGATTAGATCTGCTTATTTATATTTTTCAGAATATTTTGCTCTATGTGAATATATGATAACCACAAAGGAAGTGAGGAAGATATTTTCATTAAAATGATAGAAGGAAGGTTTTGAAGGCTAAGAAATTGCACAATGTGATCATTCATAAGGCTGATAGTTAAAAATATGTCCCTTCTGTAGAAAGGATGCCAAAGAATGGCCTGCATGGCTGCATTGGTACACCATGCTTATGCCATTGATCATCTCTCTGGGCTGACAATATTTGTCCCAAAGCAATAATTTCACACTTAGTCATCACATTACCCAGCACAGAATATTGCTTGGTAAATGGTTAGTCTTGAATGAAATGTTTTCTCTGTAATAGAGAGAGGACAGTGAATACAAAGAGGTCTTTTGTAGGTTTGTACCTTCCCTAAAAACCAAGTCCCTTCCATTTGAATGTTCTACTGTGCAACCCCTGGTTTCAGCCTTTGATTTATAAGGTTGATAAGGATTTCCCCATTTGCAAAGACTCAATATTGATAAGCAAGATTTATCTTATATATCTATAGAGAAATGGGGTCAAAACAGAAAGGCAGGTATGTAAGTGATGCATAAAAAGCTGCTGTTAAAAAAAAATCATACCTGTTTCAGACCTTTCAGAAACAGGTTTCAGTGTTGTTTCTTTTTTTTCTAATCTTACATCTAATCAGACAGCAGCCTGTAACTTTTCTCATCATTACATATGGCCTATTGACAGTTGACGACAACTTTACTCATCATTACATATGGCCATTTACAGTTGACAGCTGTCAACCAGGCAAGTTCACATACGTTGCTTCACAATCACATGGCATCTCAAAGAGTGGGGTGAGAACCCAGGCCAACATGCCATTGATCAGCTCAGAATGAACCACTGCAGCTGGAAACCACCTTGCTGAAATAAAATAGATCCCACACTTGTATGTTTAACCTCCGTCTCTCACCATTAAAAACTACCACTACATTCAAATTAAATGGTCTTTTATTTCACTTAGTACTTATAGAGCACTTTTGTTCTGGTACTTACTTCTGATACTAGTGCTTTTCTGCCCTTTCTATTCAAGTTGATTTCCTACAGAAAAAAAAAAAAAGAAAGAAAAAAAGAAAAAATGGGAAATGGTATTGTGGTATTTAGACCACAAGGAAATCCTGCTCCTTAAGATAGAGAAGTAGTCATATCTCCACTTTCAGCTTGACCAAGCACTGCCTTTAAAATCAGTGAATGAGAGACCATAGGAGTTAGGAGACAATAGCTATGTCACAAAGACATAAGACTTCAGAAATCTATCTAAAATGCCTATTTTCAAAGCCACCTCTAGTTTGAAGTACAGTAGAATAAAGTTGCTGACAGTACCAAGAACTGAAAGTTGGAAGTCTGTGATGGTCGAGTTTTATTCTGTGTCTGTGTGTGCGCGCGTGAGCGTGCAAATGAATGTACAAAGCAGCATCTTCCCCAGTGTCATTTATTCACCTTGCACATTTTATTGCACTATTTATGCCTACCTATTACAAGCAAGTCTTATGAAAGAGATTTTAGCAAGACACAAATCACTTGCCATTAGTTATTTCTAACCTTTATTACCCCAGCAAGAGATAGTGAACTTTTGAGACATAGCCTAAACATGTCAAAAGGTTGGTTTTCCATTAATACCAGCAGGAGTAGAAAATGACACTGCAGTTGTCCTTGGAACAGAGAAGCTGACAGATTTGCTGAAAGATTCAGTCATTGTAGGATTTTGTTAAAAACCTAAAGGCAGCAGCATTTCTCTTTGAAGTTCTGAAACATCTTGGAATTCAAAAAGCTCAACAAAGAATGATATGAACAATGGAGTTTTTCAAAACTCCATTTTAATTTAGCTTCAAAAATATTATGCCTAGTCATTTAGGGTGTCAACTCATTCAAAGGTACAAAGTAAGGTTCATTAAGAATTATCACCAAAAGTACCCAAATAGATTTCCAGTTCAAAGAATGTATACCAAGGTCTAATATATTTAATTTAAATGTTTTACCTTTCTCCTGGGCACTCTCAACAATTTTGATTGAAAGGCACTTAAGAGAGGGAGGCCCACAATTTGGTGTATTGTACACTGGCTCTCATACTGAAGGCCTTTTCCATTCAGAATATAAAAAATCAGATTCCAGATCACTTGTCCTTTATAATTCCTGTAATATATTCTAGTTAAAATTAATATCTGAGTATTACAGTAAAAACCAACATGCAGGACTAAATTTCCTGGATGTTGGCAGCTATACTCTTCTATATAGGAATACTCAAAAGAGAACTATACAGTGTTTGGTAGCAGCAACAGGCTGACTAACACAAAGTCAGCTGAGACTAACACAAAAACTTACTTCTACTAAGATCTGTGTAATTAAACACTCCGTACTTTTGCAATATAAATAACAGGTCTCAATTATTATTCCTATAAATTCCTGTAACAATTATTCCTATATTTAGGCAATGCACTTGGTTCATTCTTATGCTGATTCTTTATGTGGCTGATAAATGTTTAATGTTTGTCTTATCAACTGCCCAAAAGCATGCTAATGTTGAACAACAGTAGTCTCAAAATATGCCAGAGATATGACTTAGAATGTCAGGAAGTTCTTCTGTTCCCTCATTCAGTATTTACATGTCCTCCTTGAATTAAAAAAAGGTACTTTCCACATTTAATAAAATATCATGGAATAGTTATCACTTACTGCTTTCTCTCTTTGGTCTGACAATCTATGTTATACTCTAAATCTAAATTTGATTGAAAGGTCCAGTCTTCTTTAAGGAGACAGCCCAGTCCTTACTGAGCTGGATGGCCATATATGCATAAAAGGAATTAACAAGGCACACATTCTATAGTACCACAAGCCCAATTATTGAAAGTACTGCTAAAGAAAAAAAAAAGTGCGATTTTTATTTAATTTGCCGATTTAAGCTTAGTGTTTGTTTTTCATCCTACGAATCTCATTCATTTTTGCCTTTGCCAACATTACAAAATGAACCATCTCAACAGTGAGGAAAGGAGGTAAAGAAGAAAATATTGCCTATACACTCATATAAAAATGAACACATTCCCTAGAAAATAGGCTCATTTCTCTCATTCCATAGAGGAAAAAAAAAAAAAAAGCTGTAACAAACATTTCAATTGTATTGGCTCTATGGAAAATTAGGAAGACAATGAAACAAGTTAATTTCCTGAATGCCAGGCTTATAAGAATAATGGCAAAGACCTATGAAATTCTCCCTTTAGTAGTATCTATGCCAAAAACAGTTTCTGTTACAATTTGCCACACTTGCCTTAGTTTTTACATAGAGAATGTGTTTGGTTTCACAGGTAATTGGTAGCCTTGAGCACATGTAACTTACAATCACTGAATGAAAAGATTCGCTTTGGTGAATTAAAATGGAACAATTTCTCCAAAATAAAGGGAAAAGGGCAAAAAAAAGTTAAGGGGATTAATAGGCAAGTGTTTCATCTATTTTTGCATTTAATTTGATGTTATGAAAGCTTTAGGCATCTAAAAATATAACCTTTTATTCTTGTAAGTCTGCAAGATTTGGCTTTTGGAATAGAAACAGTTTAGGTGGGGAGGGAATTGTTGAATTCTGTATCTATGTTTAAAAAAAAAAAAAAAAAAAGGGTTGACCATAACCCGAGGCCCTAGCTCCTGCAGAGTGCCTGTTGTTATGAAAGCAAGGTGCTCCACACGATCTAATCATAGCACTAAACCTTGTTACAAGCCCTTTTACAGCTCCAATATCTGGGTTACATGGAAACACGCTGGAGAGCCTCCTTGTACTATGAAATAAATGTCATTCTGACTGGCATCCTCTCTTCCAGCAAGTAATTTCCCTCTGCTGATAAATCGATACAGCAAAAACAAATGAGAGCACACAATGGGCTCAGTGAGGATTACATTTTTATTCATTTCAGAGCCCCTGCAGCCAAGTTTTTTAAGTACAATAGCAGAAAATGATGCACTTGAGCTAGGAAACAAGAGAGAGACATAGAGACATTGAGATAAGAAAAGAAAGACAAAAAGGAAGAAAAGAAAGAAAGAACAAAGAGAAAGACAAAAGACAGAAGGCAAATGTGTCCCTATCAAACTTCTGTGTGAGAGTAAAATGATTATTGGAATTCTTGTCCAGCTCCTCATAGATATGATCAGAGAAACACATGTATATCTTCTTTTTTACTTCTTTATTGCAGATAATTTGAAAAGGATCTAAGATCTTACTTTTCTTTGATTGATTAATTATTGATATCAGCATAGGATCCACACATGACAACTCATCTACAAAACCCACAACAAGAAGTGGTAGAAAAGACAAAATCAATCTTTATTCATCTCTGGAAGTCCCCTCAAGTCATTTGTTTTTTTCGTTGTCTTTAAGGCAAAGATAGAAAGAGCAAAACAAAAGAGAAGCAAAAACACAGTGACTATTCGCAAAAAAACTCCCATGCAGATATCTTTTAAGATTGATTTTTATCAAGTCCCAAATAATTGAACACGTTTTATATAAACGGGATGTGGTACACATTTTAAAGTGAAAATTTTTAAGACATTTTGTCTTTGGAAGGGAAAATAGAAAAGACTCATAAAACCTTGAAAACTCCAAATTTCCCGTGAAGAAATAGTATTATATTTTCTGTTATTTACTGTAGCATTCAACTCCGAAGGCAATGGGACTGACAATGAGACAATTATAGTCTTAATAAGGCTTTATAGATGATATGTTATTGTAGTCCTTAACCAAAAATTCTTGAGCAAGTTACTCAACTAGCTATGCCTCCATTTTTAAATCTATCAAAACAGATGATGGTAATTATAACTACTTCAGGGTTTTTGAGAGATTTAAGTTAGTATAAGCTAAACAGTTCCCAACTCAGAGTAGGTGTGCCCATCATCAGCATCATCATCCACTGCTTCCCAAACTATAGTTATTTGAGTCCTGTCCACAATTTCTGTTCTGCCTTCTGGGTAGCAATGTACTCATTCAACACAATCTTGATGTCACTGCACAATACTGAACTTGATGAACCAAGGGTCTTATCCAGCTACAGTTTTTAAACATTCTTAACCGTTTTGTGATATCACAGAGTCAATACACTCCCTCGGAAGAGCAAGTTGGAAAATGTATCCCTATATCCAATTGATAAGTATTCTTTTAATTTTCTCTTTAACTACTAAGGTCTAGAAGACAGTGTATACGTTTTCCTCTATAAAAATATATATAATAGGGATGCCTGGTTGAGCATCTGCCTTTGGCTCAGGACATGATCCTGGGGTTCCAGGATTGAGTCCCAAATAGGGCTCCCCACAAGGAGCCTGCTTTCTCCCTCTACATGTGTCTCTGCCTCTCTCTGTGTGTCTCTCATGCGTAGATAAACAAAATCATTAAAAAATATGTATAACTAATGTTTCCTACTATCTTTCCAATGATATTTTTTTTTTCAATTTAGAGAGAGAGAGAGAGTGCAAGAGAGGTGAGCAGGGTAGAGAGATAGAGGGAGAGAGAATCTTAAGCAGGCTCCATGCCCAACACCAAGCCCTACCAGGCTTGATCTCACAACCCTGAGATCATGACCTGAGCCAAAACTGACAGGTGGACACTTAAATGACTAAGCCACCTGGGCACCTCTCCAATGGTAATTCTAAATCAGTGTTTAATATATTATATTCTTAATACTATTTATGAAATTTCTCCTTCAGACTTAATTTGATTATCCTTCATAGTTTTAAGTGTTTGAATTAGTGTATATTTATAACTCCTCAGTCATTCATTACTATACTCCATTGGTTCATCCATTTTACTTCTCAAGAAGTAAGAAAGAGGAATAACTCATGGTGGTTCTTCGTCTTTACTACAGACTTTGATAATGAAAGAAAGAGGAAAAGAATGCAAGGTATAAGGAATGATGGTGAATCCTCCTGGTCTCTGCATCCCTTCTCTCTTCTATCATCAATAAACAAGAGTGGATTAAGCCTAAATCAGCATCTCTTAGTAGTTTTTTCACTATTGACTTCCCCAATGAACATTTTCAGAAATTTGTCCCTAATAGCCCATTCCATTGTTTTTTTCGTTGGGCTATTTAGCCATTCCATGGCTAAATTTTAATACACAGATATGTATGTACCATATATGTATCTCTAGTTTTTTATAAGAAGGATAGCCTTTTTTCCTCTCAAGACCATTTTTTACCCCTTTATAGCATCATCACCTTTTGAGAATTCATGGGCTAATTCTTGATAGGAAAGCAAAGAGCTTTCCACTTTGCGCATTAGGTCCAAAGTAACCAGAGAGGATGAGTTGGAATTCAGTTATAGTTGCGTGTCTGTGCTTTGTTTTATCTTTACCAAACCTTTAAGTACTAATCCACAGCCATATAATTTATCTTACCCTAAATCCAAAACAGTACTTTGGGGGTGGAAGATATATGGTAGTTTGTGAAAGATGCACAAGAAGCTACAAAGCAGTTTAAGGACAAGAAGTAAGGGTGGGGGGTAAAGAGTAAAGTGGAATTGTTTCCAATTAAAGCAGCTAGGGAATTAGGTAGGTGGAATGTAATTATCTACATTGGAGTTTGGCCAGGCTCTGGGCTCTTTTGAGAAAAAAAAAAAAAGAAAGAAAGAAAGAAAGAAAGAAAGAAAGAAAGAAAGAAAGAAAGAAAGAAAGAAAGAAAGAAAGAAAGAAAGAAAGAAAGGAAAAAAAAATAAAGCTCTGTGATCTTTAATGAATAGAGAGGTAGGTCCAAGTTGGACATCTCATCCAAAAAATGGAATAAGATTTCTAATTCCTTCTTTCCCGGAACAGACGTGGCATTCTCCTTTAACGAACTTGAAACTACTTGTAAGACCCTTACTTCCATTTAAAATAATTATTTCATAAAGAAAGAAACCTTGGGAAATGCAGTGTTGGAGAAGACAGTAAAATAGCTCCAGCAATCAACGAAAGAAGAGGCACAATTTACAGCTCGTAAGAGTCAAATCTGCAGCATTTTGAAATAGAAGTTTTTAAGCCACACCAACACATATTGAAAATTGAACAAGTCACTTTATGTTTTTTGGCTACCTGAAGAAGTAATTCATAAAACAGGTTAGTTTTGCTCCAAGTGTACAGACCCTTCCCCGGTGACTGGGCCGCCAAGGCAGTGTAATGAAAACTGATACCTTTGCCAACTCAGGAAGCCTGAGATGTGTGTGCAATAAATGTAAGCAGACATTATATCCTTCATAATCAGGGTAGAATGGAGATGTGAACTGAATAAATGCTTGAGAGAAATCATAGCTTCTATTAGATGCAAAGATTGAAGTGTGAGACACCTTTAAGCTCAGCTTTCATTTAATTTACGGCTTTCCTTTCTGTAGTCTGAAGGGAGTGCAAAATTCTTCTCTCTAATTTTTCCCCTTTCATGACTTGACCACGAAGATGAAATCGGGGTTCTTTAATTACCATTCAGAGCCAAAGGCTTGCCCTTTGATATGGAAATCCCACTTCTGCGACCGCCTTTTCCCGGCCCCTTCTCCTTCCAGTTGCCCAACAGAATTTTAAGTAGCTTTGTCACCAGCTGATAGTGAAAGCTAACTGTAGCTCTTTCCTGTTAAGTTCTGTTTTAAGTTATACTATGTTTCTTTCACCAAATTGGAAGAGCTGAAAGCAAAAAAAGGAGGGGTAGGGAGGGAGGAAAGAGATAGAGAGAGGGAGATAGGGAGGGAGAGGTGGGGGGGATATGAATGAGAATATGACCGACTCTATCCATTAGAGTCCCTGAAATAGAGTTTCTACCCTGTCAGCGTGAAGTGTGGCCCATCCTGCACAAAGCCTCTCACTTTAAACACACACACACAGAGCACAAACCGATGAAAGCTGCCATGTACAGTTACCCCGTTATTGTCATCTGCCTGCTGCATGACTCCAGGCTTTGCTATAATTATTAATTGCACTTGTCAACTGTCATTAATTCCTCTTTAGCATCCCTGTCTTTGAGTAATTAGACAGAACAGCCTCACTGAGCTCATTGTTTAGAGTCCCTTGAAAGAGCCCACTGGGCTTTCCGCAGAGAAAACCATCAGGAATACAATAGAGCACTTCTCAGTTAACCCTTTGGAAGTGTGAATGGAAGAGAAAGCACTTTCATAGGTTTGGGTGGCCTGCTTTACTTTGTGGGTACATAAAGTCACTGTCAGCTACCTCATATCTGGAACCATATTTTCAATGTTTCTTTCCTGCAGAGAAGAGGTATTTAAATTAGTTGAAAAGTCAGAAAATGTCTTTGGGAAAACAATATTTCCAAATTAACATCATCAAATTTTTATAATCATTTTCTCATTTGATCGTATGCTCTGTATGTTGGAGAAGCTACATTCTTCAGAAATAATATTTCCCTACACGGATTATATACACTTACATATTATTTGTATATATAAATATAAAACCCTATATAAATATATAGGGTTATACACAAAGTTTTTCCAGGTGACTTTTGATTTGTCTAAGTTATAATTTAAATTCTAAATTTTAGATTGACAGGATTGAAGCTCCAATTTTTATTTTGTCCTTTTCCCAGCCTCCTACATAAGGAGTCAATTGACAGTGCTTTTAATTGTACAACTAGTAGCTCTGAATACATTTTAAAATTCTATTTAAAAACCCCTACCCTGAAAATGAAGCTGTATTTGGTATTTGGCTCATGGCCTCAGGAGTTCTCTGAATTTATCTAGGGATAAATTCTGAACAATAATTCCAAATGAGAATTCCTGTGTCATCATTTTAAATCACACAATGCATAAGAAAGCACTGTAAAAACTGTGAAGTGCTATAAAATGTGATATTAGTATTTTATCATCGGCCTATAAAACTAAACTCCTTCAATGCTGCTCCATCTATTTGTAGCTTTAATTTTTTTTAGCAATTAGAAATATATCAAGAATAAAGAATATTTAGCCATTTTCTAATAGTAACACTGTTAATATCAAAATAGTTATCTGTGGTTAGTTTAAACCATTCATATAGTAAAACTTCTTGATCTAGCCATTCCACTGAAAAGAAAAATCCTAAGAATTTCTCTTGAAAAAAAGTTAATGTCTATGTAGTTTTTGAAAATAAATGAAAGTGCCCATGGTCACTAGGGATCATTACAGCTATTTCCTATATTATCTTGGCTATAAGATTTTTTCAGATCCTGGGTGAGTGCATTTTAGCAATAATAACATTTACTGAAGTCGAAATATGTGCTCTATAGACTTCATATACATCAATTCATTTAATGCTCAAATCTCTATGAAATAGGTACCATCATCTCAAATTTAGAAATAGGAAAACTGGGATGCCTGGATGGCTCAGCGGTTAAGCATCTGCCTTCAGACCAGGGTGTGATCTTGGAGTTCTGGCATTGAGTCCCACATTGGGCTCCCTGGAGGGGGCCTGCTTCTCTCTCTGCCTATGTCTCTACCTCTCTCTGTGTGTTTCTCATGAATAAATAAATAAAATCTTTAAAAAAAAAGAAATAGGAAAACTAAGAAATAAGTTGTTAAGAAAGTTGTCCAAGATGGCACAGTTAGTGATGGGCTGTCAAACTCTTGACAAAGCCAAAAGCTCTACTCTTAACCACTTTTCTAGACTACCTCTCCAGGAGCTAAGACGCTATCCTGTTTAGGTTTCCATCCAATAGATACCACATCCAGATTTGTGACTGTGTTTCTTAAAGTGCAAAATATATTAATATATCTGAAATACCTGTCATAAAAGTATGACATAAAAGTATGCTGGACATCTTGGTAAATTGGCATTCAATACATTCAGGGTGAAACTGGGTAGAATAGGGGGGAGAGAGAAAATGAGTTGAGTTTTGCAAATCTTGGGGATTATTCCAGCAATCTTTGGGCACTATTATTACTGTGTGTAAATGCTAGGTTAATATAAAAAAATCTATTTTGATTTCTACACACACACACACACACACACACACGTACACACGTTTACTGAGTATTTATTGCATAGTCTGTGCAAAGAAGTATGTAAGGCACTGAAGAAGTACAGAAGTATGAATTATGATTCTTAACTAAAAGGAATTTTCAGACTAAAAAAGAGAATTTTGAGAACCTCATAATTAACATACTACAAAGTGCTAAATGGAATACAATCAATGAAATAGATTGAATGAAAGAGTTAGGATCAATGATATTACAGGAAGGGAAATGGAACTTACTAAAAGGAAAAACTTTCTGAGTATCAGGGGTGTCCAAATGAATCAAGCTGATTTTATCAGCAATGAATATCACTAAAAACATTTCAATTGGTAATGATCAATAAAGAATAATACAAAAGGTTTTCTATGGTGGTTGTGAGGTTGAATGAGCCTAAATAACGGTGTCTAGTGTCACCTTGTATGTCTCAGCTTCCATAATTCCAGAAAAAAAATTTTAGCAAGGAAGGGAAACTTTATTTTGCATATTCTTTCCAGAGAAGTCATGTTGAAGAAGTTTGGTATTGAATTTGACTTTGAAAAATGAATTGGAGATTGAAAAGTGGTAATCAGAGTAAAATATATAAATATATTAGAAACAGAATTACAAGTGCAAAGAGAGGAGTAGAAATAATAAACAGTTATGTGAAAGACAGTGAAAAGTTCTACCTCACTGACACGAGGAAAACTTGGAGGAACAGGAGGGATGGGGATGAGGTGAGTGGGGATAGGTAGCAAGTACTAGAATAAAAGCTATCTCAGCAGAAAAGAGACCTCTCAAAAGGTCTGGGTCAAGAGGTTTTCCATGGATTTAACTGTAAGAGGAGTTGTTTGAGGAGAAAGAGCATTATGGATGAAATGTGAACCAGGAAGCAGCCAGGGTTCAGTACTGAGTTCTGTGGGGCTAGAAATCTGGTTTTCACCACTAAACAGGACAGTAGGTAAATTACTTGACCTCCCTCTAGTGCAGTAACCATAGCATAGGATTGCTATGAAGGTTAAAAGAGTTAACCTATGAAAGGCATTTAAAAAGTACCCAGCACATAAGTACTCAATAAATGTCAGTTATGATTATTAATTATAATATACTTATTGCTAACTCATATGTTTTAATTTATGCCCAATTGATAAAAAATTATGGTAAAAGAAAAAATGATTTAGTATGGTATCCTTTCCTCAGAGAGTTGCTGAAAAGTGGAATAAATTTCCTTGGGATGCTGTAATTTTTTTAAAGTATTATTTAAAGTATTTATGAAGGGGTGCCTGGGGGTTCAGCCAGTTGAGCATCTGACTCTTGGTTTTAGGTTGGGTGATGATCTCAAGGTTCTGGGATCAAGCCCTGCATCAGACTATGCATTCAGTAGAGAGTCTGCTTCAAGATTCTCTCTCTCCTTCTATCTCTGCTCCTTCCCTGGCTCATGCTCTCTCTCTCAAATAAATCAGTAAAATATTTTAAATAAATAGATCAATAAATATATAAAGTATTTATGAGAAGTAGGAAAAATTATCATAATGTTGCAAGGAACTTTTCTGCAATGAATGGGAAATTGGATCACATGCCTCTTAGTTCCCTTTCATTCTAAAGTGCCGAAATTCTAATTGATTAACAGTAAATCTAGCAAGTTAATATAGAATCCATATTTTTTAATTTTTGGAGACAAATTTAGGGAATAATTTCTGTCAGCTTTGGGCTGATGAAGCAATATAATATTAGGAGTATAAGCTCTAGAACAAGACTGTCTAGATTCAAATCCAGGTGGTGTCATTTAATTCTCTTGCATAAGATGGGCAGCTTTCTAAATTTTTCTATGCCTCAGTTTCCCCAAATATAAAATTGAGATAATAGAAACTATCTCATAGGATTGTTCTGAGGACTGAAAGGGTTGATACATGTAAACTGTGATTGTCTTATGAGTCTTCAGTATATGTTAACTATATCCTTGTCATTGAGATTTAAAGTGTACAATGAAAGAATAGGGAATACTAAATTTTAGAGAAAGAAATCAACTACTGTATATGCAAAACAATATGTCTTATAACTTCCTTTTTATACCTTAACATTTATCCTTTGTAATGCTTCAGTATGACTGAAATTTTTAGCAAAAAAGGTAGCTGAAGGAGATCCAAAAGCACAAATTTACAGTTATA
Source organism: Vulpes lagopus (assembly GCF_018345385.1). Taxonomy (NCBI): domain Eukaryota; kingdom Metazoa; phylum Chordata; class Mammalia; order Carnivora; family Canidae; genus Vulpes; species Vulpes lagopus. Next base: position 22,540,424 of record NC_054844.1, read on the forward strand.
AGTTAAGTCATGAAGATATAATGTACAACATGATGACTGTAATTAATAATATTGTATTCTGTATTTGAAAGTTGCTAAAATAGATCATTAAAGTCCTCACCACAAAAATAAAATATTTGTAACTACATATGTAGACCCATGTTAACTATACTTACTGTGGTAATCATTTTGCAGTATATACATATATCAAATCATTGTTGTAAACCCAAAATTAATATAGATATATCTCAATTATATCTCAACTAAAAAATAAAAGCATACTTAATGTGATGAGAATATCTACTCATTATAATACCCTATTTAACAAAAAGAAAAAGAAAGAAAGAAGAAAGAAAGAAAGAAGGAAAGAAAGAAAGAAAGAAAGAAAGAAGAAAGAAAAAGAAAGAAAGAAAAAGAAAAGAAAAGAGAGAAAAAAAAAAGAGCAGTTAGCTGATGGTTTCAGCCTGACCAGTTTGGAGTACATGAACTATAAATTGTTATATAGTGAAGTATCATTCAGTCAAATTTGTATTACTTAGATCTACCATGGCTACCAACACCCATGCTCAGGAAATGCATTATTCAGTTTCTACTGGGGAACTTACATTTTATTTTTGGTCTTTTGAATTGCAATATACCCTGCCCTCCCCAAAACCCATACCACAACACACACCAGAGAAATCTTTATGAGAGTGGACAAAACATGCTGAATATTGACATTTCCCCTGTGGGGGAATAAATCAATGTCATCTTACTATTTGTCAAATTAGATAAGATTATGCATAATTTCCTTAGGTTAATCTATACATTTCCTTAACAAACTGAAATGTACAGATTGGCATCTCATTACTGCCTTACTATTTCCAAACCAAATAGAAACACTTTTTTTCCTCTGCACTGTTGATCATGCCATCTCAATTCTCTCCTCATTTCCTCAATGCAAAAGACCCAACTCAGATATCATGGTCTTAGCTATGCTTTTCTGGATTCCTACTTCTTCTCCACAGCTTTCAATCCTCTGCCCAATAAACCTCTTTCTTCTCTGATACATGAAATACAACAGAGAGCATCAATTAAAAGTCACTTAGACAATGCACAAGTATCATTAGATGAAAATAGACCAACTACTAAGGGGCAGCATAACTGGCAAGAGGAGTTGGAAATCTCTCCCTAGTAGTTTTGTAGAGCCGATACTGTAGGTTGCAGTGAAAGATTTCCACAGCACAATTCTTGGTAGTCATAATGCATGCTATGGGGCTCATTCTTGCAGCATTATTCAGTTTGGGCCTATGACACCATACTAAAGCAGAGACAGCATAAAGGCCACTTACGTAGGGCCTATGACATTATTCAGTCTGGGCCTATGACACCATACTAAAGCAGAGAAAGCATAAAGGCCACTTACTTAGGGTTTTTAGAAGGTATTCAGGGACACACCTCTGCATCTCTCACTCAGAGACAGATTTCAGAGCATCTCAAAATAATGTTCCCTAAGTATTGTTTGTTTCTATTGGGTTTCTCTTAGATGCTGTGAGGCAAAAAATTAAAATTGTTGTCTTTGAAAGAAGTGGAGTTCAGATATTTTACATGGCCAAAGCCGAAATCAAATGCCTATGATTAAATTAGTTGCAAGCTGACCCTCATCTTTCAAAACTGACATGCCTAGCAAAGACCACATCTGGGTGTGAAGTACTCAGAAGTGAGCCATTAACCTCTGCATCCTGCCTTCAAACAGAGGAACTGACATACTCTCACCATTCTCATCCTCACCTACACACCAGGACTTTCTAGCACTTCTGAGGCCCAGGAGCTCATTCTACTTATAGTTGTGTCCTCTGCAGCAACCAGCATCATGCTTGGCATATTATGGTATAACTGTCACACAGAGATGCCTCCTGCTTCCTTCGTTTCCATCCAACTCATTACACAACTCCTGACAAAATACTGGAATGGATAAATGGTAGGCACACCCAAGATGGGTTCACCATCAACAAACTGGGCATGCATCCCATGCTGCCTCCAAACTGTCTCATAAAGAAATTACTAAAAAGAAGATGAACCAATATAGAATGTGTTGAACTTTATTTCTGTCCATTTTGAGTAATTTTGTTCAAGGAGAACTTAAAGCAGATGGTTAAAATCAAGAAAATAGACTAAACCCCTAGTTAATGAATGTCTTGGAGATGGCTCTGCATGTATTTAGTATATGTTTAACCAAGATAAGCTTGCTAAGCAATATTTATATGTGTAGCATTTTTACTTTCTCAGGGCTACCGTTTCAAACTAGTGCTTCCTCAAAGAAATTTTAAATCAGATTTCACCTCTGGTCACATTCCTGCACACTTGTACTTTCTAGTAGTTATGCAGCCTTAATCCTCTTGAAATTTTAGATCATAATTCCAAAAGTTATTAGGTTGGAAACAGCTTCTGGGCAAGTGATGTTATTCAAAAAACTTTTTTTTATACCACAAATAATAGTTGGATTATTTCTGCCTCACAGATAGTCTTGAGGTTTGATTTTTAATATAATTCTGACATGAGTGTTCCTTCCTTTTAAATAACAATACTTTCAAAACAAAAAGGGAAGATGGGGGAATAAATAAAGAAAATACAATGATTTGTTACTAAATACAAAGGTTAAAATTAGCTTTGACTTTCCTTTTCTATTCAGCTTATCCTTATCCTATTCGTCTGTATTCCAATGACATTAAGTAAATACTTTGATATTTGCTATTTAAGGGTATATCAACATCTTGAGTTCTATTAAGTCTCTATAAGTGTTATTACTTTCTTAAATTGCTAGTCATGGGACGCCTGGGTGGCTCAACAGTTGGGCACCTGCCTTCGGCCCAGGGCGTGATCCTGGAGTCCCAGGATCAAGTCCCACATCAGGCTCATGGAGCCTGCTTCTCTCTCTGTCTATGTTCCTGCCTCTTTCTCTGTGTCTCCCATGAATAAATAAATAAAAATATTTTTAAAAATAAAAAACAAAATTGCTAGTCATAATGTATACATTTTCTTTTTAAAAAGATATTATTTACTTTTGAAAAGTTATTCCTATTCCTAAAATTAAAATATTTGTTTATACTTTGTATCAGTATGGATGAAATTAAGAATAGAAAAAGTGGTTATGCACCAAAGTTCACTTATTTAGGTGTACAACTGAGATGTGTGAGTAATGGAAGAACATAGAATTCATTTTATTACACAGTTTCTTTTAATCAAAAAAGATAAGTTCATTTGAACAATCTATAAAATATATTTTACTTTATTTTAATGAATTGCCTCATCTTATGGATTGAATAGTTGCTTTTTATTGAGGTTTTCAGTTATAAAAGTGAGAACAAAGGGGGAAATGCAGGAAGACTTTAAAAATCCAACTGTAGATACATCTGCAAATTTATGGACATGAATTATGTTTACAACAATGAGGCAATTGCTTCATTAAAAAAAAAGTGACTAGAAACACTAAAGCAGTCCTGGAAGAATTTAATTATGGTTTTCAAAATGTAGATTTCTTAGTAAAGAATAATGCCTATTGTCTATTATATAAGATCTAGAACTTATTTTCGAAGGATTTTAAAAATCTTATCCCTGGGGTATTATTCTCAGTGATAGTGGGAACCAAGTAGAATTCACATAAAGGCAAAAGTTGGCACAACATGAAGAATTCCTCAATGACCTGAGACAGATAAACACTGAAGCTATGTGACCCAACCCTACCACTGAGATTTTATGAGTAAACACTGGATAAACTTGTTGGCAGTGTCATGGCATTTTATCCTAGCCTTGTAGAATTTAGTTTAATGAATTAAAAATTCTGAAAAAAATTTTTGATCCTGATTTTTTCCTAATCCAAAGATCAGAACAAAGAATTTAGATATATAGCAATCTATGTATAGAGAAAATGTTCTCATTCAAAACCGTGTATAAAGTACTAAGGCAATCTCTATCCAAATTCCATGGCATTTTTCACAGAAACAGAAAAACAATTCTAAAATCTGCATGGAATCACAAAAGAACCTGAATAATCAAAGCAATATGAGGACAAAGGACAAAGCTGGAGATATTATCACACTTCCTGATTTCAAACTATATTACAAAGCTACAGTAATCAAAACAGTATCATACTGGCATAAAAATAGACACATAGACCAATGGAACTGAATTGAGATCCCACAATTAAACCCCTGTATATAGGGACAACTGATATTTGATAAGGAAGCCAAAAATACTCTGTGGGGAAAGGATAGTCTCTTCAATCAATGATACTAGGAAAGCTGGATAACCATAAGCACAAGAATGAAATTGGATCCCTATCTTACAAAACTTCATAGAAATTAACATAAAATGTATAAAGACTTGAACATGAGGCCTGAAACTATAAAACTCCAGGAGGAAAACATAAGAGGAAAGCTCCTTAACATATGAATTATGACATTGATGCTTATACTTTAAAAAATGTTATTTTTCCTTAAAATAAAAGCAATATAAAATATTAAAGAAAGGCAACTAACACATGCAAGTAAAAAGATGAAAATTTTTATCAGTCATATTCCTTTAATGTAAGTATAGTCTTTTCAACATCTTGCATATGTTCTTCCAGAAGTTTTGTTCTATGCATGATACACTCCTCTGTGTGTGTGCGCGCATGCACCCAATCAATACATATTTCTTAAATGTCTACCATTACCCAAAGTCTGATTTCCCATGTCATTACATCCCTATTTTGTATTACATTTTTAAATGAAATTAATATTCTATAACATACACATACCACAATTTTTTTAAAGATTTTATTTCTTTGAGAGAGAGAGAGAGAGAGAAGCAGAGAGGGCACAAGCAGGGAGAGAGCAGGAAGAGGGAGAAGGAAAGCAGGGTCCCTGAGGAACAGGGAGCCTAAGGCAGGGCTCAATCCTAGGACCCTGGGATAATGATCTGAACCAAAGGCAGATGCTTAACCCACTGAGCCATCCAGACATCCTGAAACACCACAATATTTTTTGATAAAGAGCCTATTTTTTCATATATTGGTTGTTTTCTTTTTTAAAGGTTTTATTTGTATTTATTTGACAGAGAGAGAGAGAAAACACAGCAGGGGGAGGGGCAGAGAGAGAGGGAGAAGTGGACTCTGCACTGAGAAGGGAGCCTGATGCAGGGCTCTATCCCAGCACTCTGGGATCATGACCTGAGCAGAAAGCAGATGCTTAACCGACTGAGCCACCCTGGTGCCCCATACTGGTTGTTTTCAATTTTGTGTTACTATAAACACTATATATAAAACATTAGCCAACTTCCTGGAAGCACAGGCATCAACATTAGATATTTTTTTCTTTCTTTTTTTCTTTGTAAGTAGCTCTCCAACATGGGACTTGAACTCATGACACTGAGATCAAGACCTGAGCTGAGATCAAGAGCCAGACAATTAGAGGACTGAGCCACGGAGGTGCCCCAACATTAACAGATTTTAAGGTGTACTGTGTGAAATGAATCTTTGGTGCAGGGATACAATTGACACTTCCGGTCAAGTATAGGCCTAATCTCACTGCAGTCTCTTCAGCATTGGTTATGGTGTCATTTTTTATCTTTTCTAATTTGCTAAATAAACTAAGATCTCACAATTGATTTGCACTTCTTAAATTATAAAAATCAAACATTTGATATGTTTAATCTCCAATATTAACTGAATGTTCAAATTATTTTTCTACTTTTCTATTCATTTTAAGCAGCTTAAAATATATTTTATTTACATATATTGAATATGTAAAATTGTCAATAGTTTTAATGAAAATGGCATGTTATATCATTAAGCCTTAAGTATACTGCAAAAATATTTCTCAGTTCCTCTTTGTTCATCAGTCTTACCATTTAAGATGCAAAAAAAGCTTTTATGTTTATGTGATCAATCCTAACAATATTGTTCCTTTGTGGGATTTCTGTCTTTGGTATAATCCTTAAAAATAACTTTTAACCCTCCTTCCACTTACATAAATATTCACCAACACTATCTCTTAATACTCTTATAGTGTCTTTTATTAAAAATATAAATCTTTAATCCTTCTAGAATTTATGTTGGTAATGGCATAGGAATTGATATAACTTTTTTCTAAAGAGAAGATTGTCCTTAAACTATTACTTTCACACAGATTTGAAATGTCTAAAATGACACTTGTATCAAAAAGCTTAAAGAGGAAATGATATTCCCTAATTATAGGTCAAACCTCATCTCTTTATTATGTTATGTCATGTCATATTTTAAAACACTAGTTATTCACTATAAAATGTTTAAGTCTCTAAAAGATGCCTAGATACATGCATCATCTAGGAAAATAAAAAACATCATGGTTCATAATTACTTTAAAAATTAGGAAATATTTATTACATTTTATAATGAATCTCAGCAGTTTGACTTCACTAATTTATGCAAAATGTATTTTCATTTACAGAATGTGACCGTGGGCAAGACTTCTTCCATTGAGAAGATGTATAACCTAATTATGAATAAGTTCTATGGAGACAGTTTGGTTCAAGGTTTTTTCACAAATTAAATTATTATTGTCAGAACTGCTTTGTTGCTTAGTGTTCTAAAGAAAGACACACAAATAAGCAACCACTTGCTCACATACATCATTTAAAAAATTTTTTGGTCAACAGTTCATGCATTATTTTATTTGGAAGGAAAAATTCTCTTATTTACATACAATTGCTGAATAAGAGAACAATGCTCTGTTGTTATAATTGTTAAGATATATATTATCATCTGACTTTAAAAAGTAATAAGCTCTAATCTTCCTATAACTTTTGAATGATTCTCATTCATCATTCTTTATCAATCAAGAAGTGGAGAGCCATAGCCAAAGGAATTATAGGAATTATACATAGACCATTATTTTCTACCAGGCTAGTGTTTTAGGGCTGTTTCAAGTACATCAACATTAGCTACTCAAATAGCAATATCTTGTTCCAAGACCAGTACAATGGAGTATCTCTACGTGACTGCATTATATTACTTAAATTGATGTACATTTTGAAATAAACTCTGCAATTCAAATTGTGCTAATAAAATTCCTCCAGTGCATATGTACATATATTTGAAACACCCAGAAAATAAGCTTAATAACTTTATGCAAAGCTATTCAGATGGATATTAGATATTTGTAAGTAGAACATGAGGATGATCAAGTATAATCAGACATTTAAACAAATAATTTTGAGTCAAGGAAAAAATTATAAAACTACAGTACCATTAGATTTAAATAGGTTATTACCATGCTTTTCATGTGTTTTTACTTATGACATTTCATTAACTTGAGGAACCTAAACCCAAAGTTTATCAAAATGGAGACATTCAGCATATCAAAGGTGCAACAATGAGATATGATCTACAATGATGTATAAAGTGTTATGGAAAAGAATGAGACATAGAAATGTGATGCTGTTCAGGAAATATATAATCACATAATGAGTTATTAATTAATAAACAAGGATTTCATATCAAAGACCATCATTGAACCAGTTCTACCATAAGGTACTATCAGACTGTGGATGAGGTTATAGAGCATGGACAGTTAGTTGTGCAAGTTATAGCAGTATCATAAGCCCTGTATTCATATGACTACGAAAATCTGTCTTCTTCTTCTTTTTAAAATAATAACCAGTGTTTTTATTTCAGAGGGTCATTGGATTTTCCTATGGCCTTTCAGTCTTCTTAATTACTATGTGTTTGGAGTAATGCACATTTTTATCCACAGGTGGCAGACCTTTTCAAAATCAACTTCAATCACATTCAGCATTTTGTTTTGGTGGTGGCTTTTTGTTGTTGTTGTTTTTTCCCCTTAAACTGCCACCTACATTAAAATGTAAGAGTGTGCTGCTCAGAGTTCTCATTAATGTTGTACAATTTAGATGATAGATTTGTCAACAAAGTGGCTCATTCTCAAAGGCCAGTGAACCCTGTCGGGATAAATGCCTTAAAAATTGTATATTGCAGAGTAATCTTTAATTATAAAGAACTCACTTGACAATTTGCAATATATTGGGATTATTTTCCTTTTTCAAGCAATAAAGAGTTTTACTATCTAGATTAGGGTGACTGAGGGAAAAAAGTGATTGGATTTGATAAATAGTTAAAGCAAAGAGCTTGCTTATTTGCAAGTAAAAGAGAAAGGTGACTAAAAGGCACGTACAAATAACATTAGGATCACAAATTATTAACTAACTAAATGGTTAAAGCAAGTAACTGTAAATGCAGTGACATTTTAAAATAATGTTAATAGAGAAAAGAGATAAGCAAAACAAAAATAATTGCCATCAATGCTATAACTAACTACTATCCTCAATTTACCTCTGCAAAATCTTCGATTCACAATACCTATGTAAAGTGTTTGTTTTTCTTGTGTCACTTTTAGTTAATGGAATATAAAATCTGATATTCAATGAAGCCTTTTATGGGGGGTATTGTTGATATGTGCAAAAGGATATTTTAACATTACAATGTATGTTAAAATATATATAAATAAAGGAATGATAATTTTATAGTTTGAAAACATTTTGCTTCTATGCAATCTAATGGTAATATCTTAATCCTTTATTACATTTCTTGGAACAAGTACTAGAAAGAATGAATGCTTATTTTACTATCCCATTATTCTTCATTTCCAATTCTTTACAAGCATCTTAAATGATTTTACCAAATGTTCAAAGGTGTATCAGTTTGCAACCGTATTCTTCCCTCCTAAAATATAATACACCGCTAAAGAAATAACTAAAACCTATCAAAACTATTTGCTGTATTATTTTAACACTTAATTATTATGAGTAAATGCACATAATATTTAGTAGTAAAGTAAGCACACACCTATGTAACCACCACATAGGACATTATTGGCACTCCCCCATAATCAGAAGTTCTCCCTCAGCAAAATACTTCCTCCCTCAGCTCAGCCTCTTTTGTTAGCCTTAGAGATTAAGACTCCCCTGGCTCTTGTAGTAGTATTTCTTTGCTTTTCAATATTTTATTCTGTGATTATTCTATACATTTCTATCTTGATAATTATGTCCAATGTTTGGAAACACAAATATTTCTCATGTGAACACTCTTATACATGTCTTCTAAAACACATACGGGCATAATTCTCTGGGACATATATACCTAGGATTCCTCGCTTGAGCAGGGGATATAAATTTCAACTTTATTACGTATTGTACCCAAAAGTGGTTGCTCCAATTGATAGCTCAACAAGCACTATATAAACAGCTGTTGTTCTGCACCCTTGCCAATGCTTTGACCTGCTAGCCATTTTTGTTTATCCTGTTTTGAAGCACATGTAGTGCGATCTTATTATAAGTTTAATCTAGTATTTCCTTGAATACTACTGATATTAAACACTTTCTAGTATTGGACATTTGGACATACTATTATCCACTGGGATCTCTTCTTCTGCCCAATTTTCTATTGGATTTTTACATCGATTTATAGTTTTTAAAAATCTACTCTGGATACTATCTTTGTCAATCATGTTCTGCAAATTTATTCTACTACTCCATTCCTTTTTTTTTTCTTTTTATGGTGCTTTCTGATAAACAACAAAATCATGTAGCCCCTAATGTAAATGATGAACTCTGGGCAATAATGATGTTGCCAATTATAAACTGTAAAAAATATGATGCTGGTAGGATATGTTAATAAAGGAGGCTATGCACGTGTTGGGGAGTGCCAGGTGGTATATGAAAAAGTTCTGTTCTGTTTACTTTTACTACTCTGACCCTAAAACTGCTCTGAAAAATAAAGTCTATTTTAAAATAATATAGGATGTGTGCTTTCTTCATTTAAGAGATCTTTCTCTACTCTCTTTCTCTACTCTCAAATCATAAAGTTATTTTCTTAGATTTTCTTAGATTCTTTTTGCCTCTTACATCTAGACTTTGACCAACTGAAATTGACTTTTGTATGTGGTGTGAGGTAAATTTCATTTTTTTCCATGGATAATCAATTTTCCCAGTACCATATATTAAAAAGTCCATTATTTTTCTATAGCTTTAAAGCACCTTTATTGGGACATCTGGGTGGCTCAGCGGTTGAGCATCTGCCTTTGGCTCAAGGCATGATTCTGGAGTCCCAGGATGGAGTCCTGCATCAGGCTCCCTGCATGGAGCCTCCTTCTCCCTCTGCCTGTGTCTGTGCCTCTCTCTGTGTGTCTCTCATGAGTAAATAAATAAAAATCTTTAAAAAATAAAAACAATTTAAAAAGCACCTTTATTTTAAAAAAGCACCTTTATTATAAATAAAGTGCCCATGGATGCAAGAGTCTATTTCTGAGTTCTCTAGTCTCTTATTTGCATACTTGTCTACCTCTGTCACAATATCACTTCTCAGTAACAGTTTTATAATATCAGCAGGGCAAGTACTCCTACCCATTCCTTCTTTTCCAAGAGTGTCTTAACTACTTGTCTTGCTCACTAGAATCAACTTGTCACATTCCCCCGCCACACACACACACACACACACACACACACACTCACTCACTCACACACACTCTCTTAAAAACCATCCAAATAAATAACATAGAAATAAAGACAAGACAATCAGGTGGCATTTTCTTTGTGATTACACTGTATTTACAAATCAATTGGGTGGTGGGGAAAGCAGAAAAAATAAATCAATTTGGCAGTAAGGGGTAGCTCTGTAACACTGGGTCTTTTAATCCATGAACATCATTTATTTCAGCATTGAAAATATCTCTTAAAATTTCACAATTTTTAGGACACCTGAGTGGCTCAGCAGTTGAGCATCTGCCTTTGGCTCAGGGCATGATATCTGGATCTGGGATTGAGTCCCACATCAGGCTTCCTGTGAGGAGCCTGCTTCTCCTTCTGCCTATGTTTCTGCCTCTCTCTGTGTGTCTCTCATGAATAAATAAATAAATAAATCATCTTTTTTTTTTTTTTTTAGTTTTACAATTTTCCCCATAGAGATACTACATTTCCACCTGGGTGGCTCAGTAGGTTAAATTCAGATCATGAACCCAGGGTCCTGGGACTATGCCCCACAGTGGGCACCTTGCTAGGCAAGAAGAGCTTGCTTCTCCCTCTCCATCTGCCCCTTCCTGCCCCAGACCTGTGCTTGCTCTCCCTCTCCCAAATAAATAAATAAAATCCTAAAAATAAAAAAATAAAAAATAAGTAAAAAGTGATGCTGGTATGTAGAAATACAGTTCATTTCTGTATATTGCATTGTATGCATCAAACTTGCTAATCAGTCTTTTTAATTCATTTTATCTGCCAATATGACAGTTGGTTGTTTCTTTTCCAATAATAACTCTATTTCTTTATCCTGCCTTACTACATTGGCTAGCATCACCAGAAAAAATGCTAAATAGGCATAGTGATAGAAAATATCCATGTCTTGTTCTTGATCACAAAAGGAAAACGTCCAATTTTTACTCTAATAACTTTTATTTGCTATAGGTATTTTATATCATATTAAGGAAATGCTTTCTTATTTTTAGCTTTCTAAAAATTCTTAAAAATCAGAAATCGATGTTGAATGTCATTAAATGTTTTCTGTATTAACTGAAATGATCATGTGATACTTTTCTTTAATCTGTATTACCTAGAGTGATTTTTTTTTTACATGTTAACATACCTAGAATTTCTGTAATAAACCAACTTGGTCATAACTAATCTTTTTTATATATTGCTGAATTTGGCTTGGTAACATTTGGTTGATGGTTTTTCCATTTATATTCATGAGAAGAATTTGCCTATAAATGTACTTTTTCATATCATACTTGTCAAGTTTGATATCAAGGTTACATGATCTTTATAAAGTAAGTTTGGAAATATCACTTCTATTTTATGAAAAAAACTTATGTAAAATTAGACTTGTCTCTTCCTTGAATTTGTCTGTGAAGCCACTTGGGTCTGGAATTTTTTGTAGGAAGATTTTTGATTACTAACAATGTGCCTTAATAGCTATAGAACTATTCAGGTTCTCCATTTCCTTCTGAGTAAATTTTGCTACATTTTATTTTCCAGGAATTTGATCAATTCTTGGAATTGAAATTGATCTAATTCTTCATAATTACCAATGTAAAGTTGATAACATGAAGTTTACAATATTCATTATTGTCTGTTTAATATTTACACAACTTTTATGATGATTCCTTTGTCAATCCTGATGTTGGTTATTTACCCTTTATCACTTGTTCTCTAGATTGGTCTCATGAGAGGACTGGAAAATTTATTCATCTTTTGCAACTATCAATTTCTGGCTTTCTTGGCCCTCTTCATATGACTATTTCCCACTTTGTTAATTTTGCTCTTGCTTTAATTAACTTCTTATTTTTATTAGTTTGAGTTTTTTACTTTTTTGAGATGCCTCCTTATTTTCAATCTTTCTTTTTCTTAGTACATTTATTAAAATATGATTTTCACAGTAAGCATTTCTTACAGGCATTCTATAATTGTCACATGTAAGAAGTTCAATTTGTTTTTTAAAATATTTAAAATTACTACTGTGATTTCTTTGGAATCTTGAAACTTATTTCCAGCCATATATTTTTACATTTATGTGCAACTTGATTTCTAGTGAAATTGGTACGATTCCAATTTTTTGAAAATGGTCAAGACCTATTTTATGACATAGCATATAGTCAAATTTTGTAATTTTTCCATGCATTCTTCAAAATAACATGTTTTGCAGTTATATGCAAGGTTCTGTATATGCCTATGAGGTCAAATTTAAGCTGGTCTTTCAACTCTTTATCCTAACTGATTTTTTTCTGTCTACTTTATTCCAACAATTACTAAAAGGAGTGGGTTAAAATGCTATTGTGGGTTTGCTTATTTCTCCTTGCTGTTCTAACAATTTGACCTTAATGTATTTTGAGATTATGTTATCATGACATTTAGATTTTAAATTATTTTATCTTCCTATTGAATTGAAACTTCAGTAATTTACAAAGTCATTCTATCTTTAACAATGGTTGGGGCTTTAAAGTCTATTTTCTTTAATCAGTGTAGTTACACCAGTGCCCATGTGATAAATATTTGCAGGGCATAGTGTCTTCTTTTTTATATAATAAATTTATTTTTTATTGGTGTTCAATTTACCAACATATAGAATAACACCCAGTGCTCATCCCATCAAGTGCCCCCCTCAGTGCCCGTCACCCATTCACCCCCTGGCATAGTGTCTTCTATTATTATTTACATTTTACATATGAGGAATGAGTGGTTAAGGAATATCACCAACAGTAGACAGCCATAAGTGGTACAAACAGGAACAATTCAAACAATGTGTCTCTAAAGTCTATGCCTCTCAACATTATAATTCTCTTATAAATTCCAAAGAGTAAAAGTCAGCTTAGGTTCAGGGGGGAAAATGTTCTCACTCTAATTTCTGCAAAGAATTTCTGATGAATTGCTCTCTGATTTGATTTTTCACTTAGCTTTGAGTTAAATTCTAACTCCTTTAATATATATATTTTTAAGATTTTATTTATTTATTCAGGAGAAACAGAGAGAGAGGCAGAGACATAGGCAGAGGGAGAAGCAGGCTTCCTGTAGGAAGCCCAATGTGGGACTTGATCTGAAAACTCCAGAATCACGTCCTGAGCCAAAGGCAGATGCTCAACCACTGAGCCACCCAGGTGCACCTCCTTTAATATTCTGAACATAATACTTTTTAAAATCCTTTAACACACAAAAAAGGAAACATTCTTAATCCAGAACTACAATACTCAACCTCTTTCACTCACACATAAAAGAAGTCTTTAATGTTTTGCTCTTTGCCTTTTTGAAATAGGCATGATTACCAACAACTTTCATGTGTTTGTCCCATGCCATTGAACCCAGTATCTCACTCTGCCCTAACCTAAAAGAGGAAACTGGTTGCAATGTGGTCAAGATTTCTGAGTGATTGTGTGGCCCTACTGAGAAGAAAAGCTTATTGCAACCTGATATCAGGAAAAAATAAAAAATGTTGGGTGCTAACCTTATTCATTTCTCCTTGAATAGACATATTTAGTATTTTTAACAGGAACACTAAACAACTTAGGTAAGCCTTTTGGAATCCCATACATCTTATATTTTCAAATTTTAGTATTAAATCATACTCATTATTTGAAAAATTGTGTAAACTGGGAAGAAAATCAAAACTGCTCATGATTTCATGATCTACGGCTAATAATATTTGATGTACTACTTTCAGGTATTTTTTCTGTTAATTTTTATGTATTTATAACATATGTATAAGTGAGTGTCCGAGTGTGCATGTACATATGTACACACATAAATTTAGAGACACAATATATCTTCAGTATGTATTGTTTATGCATAATTTCATGTGAGTTTAAAATTTCTTTAAAAATATTTTATTGACTGTATAATACAAATGCAGTCAATTTATTCAACTACTGCTCCACTGCTGGACAATTTAGTCAAATTCAAATTCTTTCCATTATAAATATATGAAAACGAATAAATATAATTATATAAATTTTGTCTCTTTGTTTCATTACATTAGATTCCTGGAAGTAAAACTGCCAAATACTATTAATTGGGCCCTAGTATCTATTCTCTAATTATTCTACCATTATAACTTCCCTAGATTTATCTTTCAGAATAAAAACTATGGTTTAAGCTTTTCTTTAAGTATGATATTGCTGTATGACTATGTTCTAGCCAATGGAATGTAAATGGAAGGGGAGTGAACAACTTTCAGAAGATTTTCTTATAGGGAGGGAGCATGATCTTCTCCTATTCCCTTCCTGTTGCTAGCACATGGACATGATGTCTGGAATACCAATTCTGGATATTCTAAAACACTAGGTAAGTTTCATATTCAGAGTAACAGAACAAGAGGTGAAGGATCTGGGTCCTTGATGACCATGGAACCACCCAACAAGCTCTAAGCTGGCTACACAGATTTCACAAAAAGAAAATACAAATTTCCATCTATTTAAAAAACTATTTTGGATTACTTGTAACCAAATGTTTTCTAAACTGGTGGGGTAGAAATGTTGCATAGAGTGCTTTGTTAACATTTAGGGTTAATACCAGAGATGGCCAAATCATTTCCTGGAAAGTTGAACAAATATAACCCTTTCCAACAGTTATTGAAAGCCTATCTCCCCACACTTTTATTAAAACATTATCATTCCGGGCAACCCGGAGGGCTCAGCAGTTTAGTGACCCCTTCAGCCCAGGGCTTGATCCTGGAGTCCCGGGATCGAGTCCCACATCAGGCTTCCTGCATGGAGCCTGTTTCTCCCTCTGCCTGTGCCTCTGCCTCTCTCTCTCTCTCTCTCTCTCTGTCCCTCATGAATAAATAAATATTTTGTAAAAATTATCAAAAAAAAGGTTTTGTAAAAATTTTTAAAAATTATCATTCCAAACCACTTTTTACTGGTTAGATACTAAGTAAGCCATAACCATGCATTTCTTTTATTAGTGCATTGTATTAGAATTGCATTCCACATTAACTATTTGTTCTTATATTTTATCTTTCTAAATTAAGATGTTAGTGCCTGCTGAGAACAACTGGTTACATGTGATGTTGGCCAAACTTATTAGAAGTAGCCCAGATTTACATTTGCCTTTTAATTATTGGTGTTTTCACTTGTAAAGCTACAGAAGTTTCATATTTGCAATAATCCATTTGTTACTTATTCCACTTCTGTTAGCATAAAAATCCATTACTCACTAGGCTATCTTCCATATTGTATCATTTCATTTGTCTGACATATATGAAGTCCTATTTATAAATCCTTTAAGAATATAATTTAGGTTTTAAAAATTAATTTTTAAGGGGGATCCCTGGGTGGCGCAGCGGTTTGGCGCCTGCCTTTGGCCCGGGGCGCGATCCTGGAGACCCGGGATCGAATCCCACGTCGGGCTCCTGGTGCACGGAGCCTGCTTCTCCCTCTGCCTGTGTCTCTGCCTCTCTCTTTCTCTCTCTGTAACTATCATAAATAAATAACTTAAAAAAAATTAATTTTTAAATAAGATAACTATGATTGATTCTAAAGGTTTTCACCAATGAACTTGAAGTTTCAGATACATAAGTCATAAGCTCTTAAGAGTGAATTAGTGGGGGCAGCCCAGGTTGCTCAGCGATTTAGTGCCACCTTCAGCCCAGGGCTTGATCCTGGAGTCCAGGGATCAAGTCCCACATCAGGCTCCCTGCATGGAGCCTGCTTCTCCCTTTGCCTGTGTCTCTGCCTCTCCCTCTCTCTGTCTTTCATGAATAAATAAAATCTTTTTTTTTTAAAGAGTGAATTAGTGAATAAATAAGTTTTAGTTCACAATGCAAAAGACCGTGTTTCTAGAATTCCTTTTAAGAATAAACAGAAAGAATTCCTTTTCCATCTTATTAGTGACAAACTTCTAAACAAAAAATCCCTTAGCTCGAATCTTTCTGCTGTCACCCACATGATAGTTAGTCAGTCATTGGAATATAAAAGGATTTTCAAGACTAGGTCTGTGGTCAAACTTTCAGTTCCTGTTCCCAGAGTATAACTTTTTTGAAAAGACAAATAAGCATTTCATAAATGCACTGACAAATGTCCACTAAATATTTCTGCTAATATTCCTGGAAAATATCTGTTTTGCTTGAGTAAAATTGCATTTTTTATGTGTTTACAAAAACATACTCTAGGGTACTTGATAGCCTATGGAAGTTTTTGTAAAATGAGTGACCTACCCTTTGTGACCCAAAATAGTTCTTTTACAACAACTAAAAAGTAGGAACAAATGTTTTTAAAAACACTTTTTAATGGAGAAAAAAAGCTTTTGCAACTTCAAGAAAAGTGTATCTCATTAAGAAAATGAAAATAAAAGAAATGTTGCTATCATCTGCCAGTTTAGAGACATTACCTTCATAATGAGTTTCCAAATTATAATTACAAATCCAGTTGTCACTTGAATATAAAAGACTATGTACTAGTTTTATATGCATGTCATATATTTTACTTATAAATTAAAAATAAGAGAAAGTACTTAAATTTTCATTTTTGTAAAACAGCAAATGTAGTATTCAATTTTTCAAAGATGTGTATTTATGTATTTTATAAATATACCTTTTTCCTACCCAGTGCAGTGCCCAAATTCTCTGTTCAGCTTTCAGAATCTTGTAAACGGATTCACACAGGAATTGTGTCATCAGCAAGAGGAGTGCTAAAAAAAACCAAAAGTAGACCATTAACAGTGCATTGTTCCATTTTAGTAAATGTATCAACATAGAACTTTTGGAAGCAGATTTCCAAAGTTTCTTTCCAAGGTTTTCAAAATAAATTTCTATATGTAAATTTACATACATGTAAAAAAATATATCTAAATATAATAGTTATTTTACGGGAAAAAAGCATTAATTTGACACTGTTTAATGCTACCAGAATTAATCTAAAAACGTATATGCATATAAATTATGTTATGTGCCTATATTCCTATATATTAGTCCCCTCAAGAAGTTGTTCTTTTTATCTATTTTTCATGTAAACATCCTGTGGATGCTCTAGGACAGGCAACATTAAGATAAATTCTTAGTGCTTGGAATGATTTATGAGAGATCTTCAGGTATCCTCAGAGGTCCTTCCCTTGGTTGCATTCAAACGTATGACAGCAATGGTCAGCACGGTAACTGCTTAGTGGGAGTCATTCAGCTATCTCTACATTCACATTTCTTTCTATATATCTCTACGACTGTGCTGACTATTTCAACTTCAGATATACTGTTCTTGCCACTTACATGAGTGAATATAGCTCTGGCTTTGTTACCCATTTTCCCAGGCTAGACAAAAATGGTCTCTGCTACTCAGCTGAAATTCCCAAGAATTATACTGCTGAAAGCAGGGAATCCATATATGGTGGTGTACCCACAGCCTTGGTCCCAGTTCAGTCTCTTCAGTAATTCAGGAAGAGCTGAGTAATGCTTCAGTGTTCATTCTTACAATGCCGTAAATTATTCAGTTTTGATGACAAGATTTACAGCATTTGAATAGTTTTATTACCCTATGATATCTATCTGGAGCATGATGGGTAGGCAAGATTTAACTTCATTCCAGTATCAGAAATTTGCTAATAAACACAGAAATACAAAAGGTACCACATTGATGAAGACTCCACATTATTGGGACACCTGGGTGGCTCAGTTGGTTATGCCTCTGACTCTTGATTTCAGCTCAGGACAGGACCTCAGGGTCCTGCAGGAGACTGTTTGCTCAGCAAGAAGCCTGCTTGAGATTCTCTCTCTCTCTCTCTCTCTCTCTCCCTATGCCGCCCCCCATTCTTTTTCTCTCTCAATCTCAAAAAAAAAAAAAAAGACTATGTCATTTCATTAGTTTGCTAGTTATTCCACTGGAGAGTATTCCAAAATGAGAAAAGTTATTAAAAATTTTGAACATCAGAAATTACACTGCTGCAGTAAAATTAAAGGTTGTTTACACATAGTCCACTAATTTAAAAAAACTACTTTTCATTAAAAATATTACTAAAAAACCCCAAGCTCTACTTTTTTTCAATTAAGTGAAATGTCACATCTGACCAAATAAAGAAACTACACAGAATTTACTTAAAAACGAAACATATTTTGCATATCCTGTATGTTGGCAACACAGAAATATACAGGTGGTAATTTCACCCACAAGAGGGAGCCTGTATTTTTACATTTTTGTCACAGAACTTGAAAAACTTGAATTAAAATATAAAATTCTAAAACTGTTTGTTGATATCATATTCTCTATGTCAGGTCAATTTTTGAGAAAGCCAAACTTTAGTCAGCATAATTTTATTCAACCATAACATGTCAGTATGTCAGATGATAAAAATATAATTAGAATTTTAAAAAATTTCCTTCCCCTATTATATATTTTTTCATATATAAGAAGGAAAATGTAACTGCCAAAGCAGCCTAAGAGAAAACTCCTTTTAGGTGGTAGTAACAGTAGTTGGGATAAATTGACTAGAATTATTATGAGTGCTCTGTACATAGAAGTGGAATGATATTTCAGTCATCCTTTTATCAGAAAAGATGCCTGTGTAAACCAATAATTTTCTATGCATTTGTAGAACAGGAAATACCCTATTTAAAAAATTACTGTGATGGCCATTCTCACTAATACTACTTAAAACTTGCCTAAGAAAGGATATAACTGGCATGGCACCACAATGAGCTCTCCTTTCTTAGAGTTGGGAATAAAAATTGTTCCTTAAAAAAAAGTAAGCTTGATCCCTTCATATTCTATAAGCTCCCTAAACAGTATCTCAAATTTCTAAAACTTTCTAAATAAATATGCTCTAGGTTTTATAAAAATAAAGTATATTCATCAACTTAAAAACTACCTTATAAAAACAAATTGGGGCAACTCTTACCAACCCAGAGTGATCTGTTCTATCACATTCAGAGGCAGTAATAAACCAGCTGAAATTTGTTTTGTGATCCTTTACAAAGTGCAAGGAAGACAGATGACAAACTGTCCCTCTCCCCCCCACCCCCCCAATCCTTCTCAGCTACTCCACCATGTTAAATAACAGGGGCAGGGAGTCGAAGAAGAAAGGGTTAATCACTGCTGCTGTGCTTCCTTCTGGAAGTCCAACCTACCCATTAAATCATTGTTTTTTCTCCCACTAGGGATTGTGAATCTAATGGACCTAAAATCAATACCTTATAAATGACATAAAAAATATATTCATTTTATGGACTAATGTACCCTAGTGTCTGAATCCTATTTACACCCTCTACTTTAAAAAGGAACAACAGACCCATTTCTGACAGTAAAAGGTTACTCAGTCACTCTGGTGACATGCTGCAGAATGCACTGTCATAGTAAAGTGCAGCAGGAGGGAAAGATTGGTGGCTGCAAACCTGCTATCATAGAAACTTTAAACCTGGTGAGGCGTGCTTGTGTTAAGAAACACAATGAGTGGGACTCCTGGGTGCCTCAGTAGTTGAGCATCTGCCTTAGGCTCAGGGCCTGATCCAGGGTCCGGGATCTAGTCCTGCATCAGGCTCCCTGAAAAGAGCCTGCTTCTCCCTCTGTCAGTGTCTCTGCCTCTCTCTGTGTGTCTCTCATGAGTAAGTAAATAAAATCTTAGAAAAAAAAGAAAGAAAGAAAGAAAGAAAGAAAGAAAGAAAGAAAGAAAGAAAGAAAGAAAGAAAGAAGAAAGAAAGAAAGAAAGAAAGAAAGAAAAAAGAAAGAAAGAAAGAAAGAAAGAGAAAGAAAGAAAGAAAGAAAGAAAGAAAGAAAGAAAGAAAGAAAGAAAGAAAGAAACACAATAAGGGAGGAGCATGCAGGTAGCTCGCCATGTTCCATGGTGAGTTTGTAGGTCTGTTCCATTATCATGTTTCATAACTTACATAAAATTTTGAGTGCATCAAACATTATATAATATTGAAAAAACACTTATCCATTTAATAGTGAATTCTATAATGACTGAAAAAACCTGGATAAAAAATCCTGTAAGGCAGAAATGCTCATTATATGCCAAAGAGGTATTAGCCAAGTAAACATAGTTTGAGATTACACCACATTAAACCATAGTCATAGACCAGCTCTGGTGAGACTGAGGGCATTTCCTCTATCAGATAGAGGAAAGCAGTAGGAAAACAACTAAAGAAGATACATGACTATCTGTTGTTGTTTTATATATATATATTAAGAAAACATATATATATATATATATATATATATATATATATATATATATATACTGATGAGAAGGTTTTATATTTACAGAATAGTCTTTAATCCAAAGGACCCACATGTTCGATTCAAATACCCTTCTTAGCATTTACAAAGTATCATGTTCAGCTTAACAACAAAAAGCCCTCAATTTACAATTAGTAACTTTATTTTGAGATATCTTCTTCTATTTTTAATATTTTTAAGATATCAAATATAGAGCAACCCTGAAAAATTCAAAAATACCTGCAGTTGCAAAGATAATAGTATGGCTGAAATTAAAAAGAAAAAAGAAAGCTAAAGACTAAAGGAATATCTATTTTCCTGAAAAAAACATCATTTGACTTCCTCTTTGTTTCAATGGGGGTACAAAACGAAATAGAGAATAATGAACAGGAAAAGCAACTTCAAAACAGATACTTTTTGAGATAATTCTAGCAACAGGTCAGCCTGAGTTCCCTGTTCAGTTTTACTGGCTTAAAATCCATATAGTTATAAAATTACAGATTGAATTTTTTTTTAAAAAAATTGTTGTTCTTTATTCCAATTGCCAACCAGAGCCATTTATCCCCTATTAGATAAAGTATAATAGACTCTACCGAAAGGGTCATTGGCCTTCCATTTAATGATATTGCCAGCCCCAATCTGCATTTTCCCGGCAATGTCCCTCAACACAGAATAAATGGCTGATCTCTTCACAATAACAGCTGATTTCTATTTATTAAGCTAAAAAGGTCACCATTTTCTACGGCTGGGCCGCCCTGCACTATTGATAATTTTATGCATAAACAAATGGCAAATTTGTGCCACATAAATATGCATTAGCAATTACTTTTTCCTCGGGCAACGCTCACCGCATGCAAATGTGTACCTCGAAGGGCCTGGTAGCTTTTGTTTTAGCTCTTGAACAGTGAAACAAAAGAGCACAATAAACAATTTTAAAATTGCCAATCAATAAGCAATGCAAATGCAAAGGTAAATGGCAAGAAACTTGCTTAGAAACAACCAAACAAAAAGTGAGGTGGAGGGGGTTGGTGGAAGGATTTTCTTTTTTATATTATTTCATTTCTTTCCCCTTCATAATGAAAAGGCTAAAGTACTCTTGACACAGAACAGCTAGCAAAGCTGGTGCTAAAGCAGATGCCAGATGGGGAAAGTGGAAAATATACACATGTTGAGTAAACACACACATATACACATACACCCCAAAAGGGGGTATGGGAAAAACTGTTCTGATGTGGTTTCAAATGTATCACTTATTCAAATTTCTGATTTTTCAATTTCAGAGATAAAGAGAATTTTAAAACTGGGAAGAGCTACAGAGATACATAACCAAATCTTAATTCCGCTGCACTGTGCTAAACTGTTTCCTAATAGCATCTTCCTCAGACAAAGGGAATACACATGATCAATAAGTAGGATTTTTTAGGAACACGAGGAAAAGGAGTAAATGAAGAATATATAAACAAGAGATCAAAACAATTACATGTCCAGATGTTTACGATTAAAAAAAAAACCTATCTCAGAATAATTCAAGAATAGTATCATAGCATCAGTAAAGAGAGAGATAAGGGGCTAATAAGGTAAGAGGTGACAAGTGTAAGAAAGACAAAGAAGAGAAATAAGTATTACCTAATTTGAGTATGAAAACAATGATAAGTTGAAAAATGTTGGTATTTTTTAAATAAAAAATGACCTTTAATAAGAGTATTTTTTAAAGTGCTATCATGCATGCACTGTTCTAAATGCTTTACACACTTGGATCCACTACATTTGATCTTCACAGAAACCTCTCTAGGTTGGTACATTCCATAGCACAGAGAAACAGAAAGTTTAAAAAATGTGACTGATTACTTAAGTCAGTGCTAGATCTGGGCTCTGACCCAGTCTGAGGCCAACACCTGCAAGCTTCACTACTGCTTAAGACTGCTATCCATTCCTTAAAAACCCATCCATTTTAACCTGATTGGAAAATTGCTTTCTCAATATATAGATGGCTTTGCTTTGTATGATTAAGTTGAATTGTATTTTAAAAATTTAAAATGGGGACTCATGTAAGTTTCTTCATCCTAGTTGTTAAAATACCTCAGCTTCTGTAAAATACACAATTTGTATG
Source organism: Vulpes lagopus (assembly GCF_018345385.1). Classification (NCBI taxonomy): domain Eukaryota; kingdom Metazoa; phylum Chordata; class Mammalia; order Carnivora; family Canidae; genus Vulpes; species Vulpes lagopus. The sequence goes on from NC_054844.1 coordinate 22,563,200, forward strand.
TTAGTATGAAGGCACATTAATACATGTACACTGAGATCATGCTATCATCTTAATCACTTGGGAACAGAAGCACATTTTCTGATCCCCACCTTGATCTTTATATAATTAAAGGTTTCACTATTACACAAAGGATTAATAAGTATTATTAAGAAACTGTTAAAGATAAATAAATATTCTTGGTCTAAATGCAAATTGGCAAACCTGAACATCTAAAGTTAGCATGTAGCTCTGTCCTGCTCAGAACCAAGATATTCTTCAGGGGGGCCTCTTAGAATCCTGATATAGATACTAAAAGTCAAAACTCTTTAGAGAAGACCATGAAACTTCTCTTGGCAATATCTTCTCCCTGATAGTATCAGAGTTGGAAGATCAGGCCTATTGTTAGCACATCAGTGCCTTTGTGTAAGTAAGAAATAGATGCCCCCTTAGGTAGGCCATTCAGAAAATGTATTACCTACATACCCATACAGCATGCTCTGAAAGAGACCAAATAGTTTTATTGGTTAGAAAAATATTATTTCTAGTATTAAAAACCCCACCTTCTTTAGAGATTTTTGAGACCCAAATATCCCTTATTAGTACAAAATCAGTAGTGATAATACAGATAGATTCCCGTTTTGTTTTGTTTTGTTTTAGTTTTCCGTCTTCATGGCTGGATGTGTAAAAACTTGAGTATGGTTTTTCTTATTATCAACTAAATGCAATAAATGTGTGCCAACAATCATTACTATGTAATAGGCCAAAGTTTTAATTATCATCATCCCTTGTCCCATTCCTTACTCTCTCTGCAGGGTAGAGATTTCAACTGGTATGTTATATGGACATCAAGCTCAATGTGGCAGAGGCTGGGCCAAATAATCTGTGTGTCCCAATCCCCCTTTTATAGCAACCAAAATAGGTTTAGATAAAGGATACCTTTGAGGGGTTTAGAAAATCAAAGTGAGCCACAGGAAGTTCTAGGTAGGATTCTGTATGGATGGCAGGAGGAAAGTCACTGCCTCATCTGTTCTGAGTGAGAGTCTGCTGGTCTCTTTGCTTCAGATCCTTTCTTTGCCTGTCTCCTGCCCTGATGATCTTGACATGGACTAACCTCAGTAGGACAAGTTTCCCAGGCACCCCTGGCAATAGGCATCCAGGTGAGTTCAGCCCCTGGAGGAGAATGGAACATGATGTAAGGGGTTTTGGGGTGGGGAGCAGGGGACACAACAGTGTGCATGTGCATGTGTGTGCTAGTATGTGTGTATACATGAACTAATGTGCCTGGGGTCTCTCTCTCTCTCCATTCACTTCCTGAAAAACATTTTATTATAGACAATTACATATTCAAAACAGAGACATGAGGAAAACAAACCCTCATCAACCATCTTCAACACCTACCAACTTTCTGCTATTTGAAGTTCTTCCCCTCTTCCTCTGCTTTACCAGGTATCTTGGGCCGCAGTCCCATCTCTACCTGGTTCCACGTCCTGTCAGACAGGTCCCCATTGTTTCAGCCTCCATCCAGCAACCCTGGTAACCCAGTCTTCTGTCTCTGTGCCTAGTATAAGGGTGGTAGTAACTTCCTGTTGAACTCCAGGTTGCTTTTACAGTTTATCACCATAAATGTGTAACAATTTTTCAATATTACGTGCCCCTTTTAAAAATAATCTCTGTGGTTTCTATCTTTTTGCTCAGACCCTGACCATATAGAGTATTGATTTTATTTTACTTTTTATCACCTACTGTTAGAACCACTATTTACCCTTTATTCATAGGGCCCTTGAAGCAGGTCAAAGCCACCTGAAGTATAGGACCACTGCAATAGCATGCTGGTCCAATATTTGCCATGCCGGAAGTATGGCCCAGTATATGTAATATTCATAATGTATTCATGTAACAAACTAGCTATTCATATCCCATATCTTCTGTCAATTACTTATTGATATCCTGTTCCTTTATTGATTTGTCTGAATCTATGGGCCAGTGAAAGCAACAGACACCTGCTATTGCTCCTAGATATGCTACCCACTGCCTGACATCATGGGAATCTGCCTAGGCTATTTTAAGGAGGTAGCTCAATCTGTCATGAAAATACAGTTTTCCAATGGTAGATAGCAGAGACTAGTTAACCAAGTTTATGTCTTAGATAAGACATGTTTAACATACAGGCATTTGTTTATTCATAACAAAACATGACCTTCTGATGTTAGGAATGAACACAAATGTGTGTGCACACACACACATACTCTCTCTCTCTCTCTCTCTCTCTCTCTCACACACACACACACACACACACACACCATAAAAATGACTGATGTTAGATGGCTCTTACAAAATTACACTTTGAAAAATTATGGGACTATGAATCAAACGTATAGATTAAATTTCTCTGAAACAGACATGTGCTTAATAATTAATGGGAAAGGATACAAACAATATTTATGATTTTAACTTACCCAAAACATTTGAATAATTATGATATAATCATATAGCTCAATGAAGATATACTTACCAAATGTGAACTCTAATCTGTGAGGAAATTTTAAAATGTATAAAAAGATCTTAAAATTGAAATGATGGACTCATATCAAGCTGCACTTTAACCTACTTTAATATAAAGTCTTGTTATAAAGCTATCCAGAGGGGCACCTGGGTAACTCAGTGGGTAAGCAACTGCCTTTGCCCCAGGTCATGATCCCAGGGTCCTGAGACTGAATCCCACATCAGGCTCCCTGTGGGGAGCCTGCTTCTCCCTCTGCCTATGTCTCTGCCTCTCTCTCTCTCTGTATCTCTCATGAAAAAATAAATAAAATCTAAAAAAAAAAAAAAAACCTATCTAGACTAAAAATAGTTCATAATACTTTATTATTTTTAGTGGCAGCAATCATGCTGCAAGCAAAGAACAAGAGGTGGCAGTGGAAAAAAGAAAATACAGTTAATAAGTGCAGAGTGTCCAAATCAAAATTAGGTAAAACCAATGACCAAGGATAAGACAATTAGTTCAAATATTGGTTCAGAACTGGTTCCTATCCTATAGGTAAGAAACTTTTTAAGTATTCAACACCCATAAAATGTCAACCAGAAACACAGTGGCAATGACAACTATGCTGTCATATACACTTAGGAGAGGATACATTCCAGCTGAAAAAAGATCAAATTTAGGAGTGGAGGAGGGTCATTCATTAAGTAGAAGGGTGCCTAAGTGGCTCAGTTGGTTAAGTGTCTAAGTTCAGCTCAGTTCATGATCCCGGGGTCCGGAGATTGAGCCCCAGGTCTGGTTCCCTGCTCACCAGGGAGCCTGCTTCTCCCTCTTCCTGTCACTCCCCTCTGCTGTGCGCTCTTTCTCTCTCTCTCTCTCAAATAAATAAATAAAATCTTTAAAAAAATAAGTACAAAAAGAGATTTGATGGGTTGCCATTTGGAAAAGTGTGGACTGGATATATGTCTCATGGTTCACACAAAAAAACAAGTGTTGTCTTTGGTTTTTGTTTTCTCGGCAGGGTTTTGGAGAGGTAGATTTCAGTGCACTGTGAAAAATAACTTTTTAAAAAAGAATTGTCCAACAGTAGGATTAGTTGGAGGAAAGCCAAATAAATGATTTAGGATTTAAGCAAGGGCTCTGGATTCAGATAGAACCGCATCATTCTCTGGCTTTGCTACTTACTATCCAAGTGACCTTGGACACAGTTGCATAGCCTATGTAGCCTTCAGTTTTCTTATTTGCAAAATCTTCCAAATATATTCTATAGTGACGAAAAATAGACAATCAAGCAGAGACAGCATTTATCAAAGTTCCAAGAATAGGATTTCTGAACTAAATAGTATATTAGATCATGTAGCTTTTAAGATCCATTCTAATCTGAGACTAAATTATTCTATTTCCCAAAGTTCAGGCATATATTTTTATACAATTCTAGGCAAGGAAGGCAAGCACTAAATATTTAATAGGAGAAAAAGTTTGTAGCAATTCTGCATTATTAAAAAGGTTTAGCATCAGGTAAAGGATATTCACTTTTGACAAAAAAAGATAAATCTATTACATAAAATATAAAGCTATTACAAAAAAACTCATGAAGTATTTTTAGTTAATAAAAGGAACATATCATAAATCAGATACAAGAATACTTAAATCAGCAATATCTCGCTTTTAACGAATTTACAATATTCACTTTATTTTCTCCTTTTTAAAGTCTCTAGTTACTTAATTTATAGATATTCCTTGGTTACTGAGGAAACATAAACAAAGTACTTAAGCTTTTTGAACACTGAGTGCTGCTTCCTTGCTGCTGTCAGCCAAGTCTTTCCACTACTCCTTCAACCGCGCCTTCTGTCCCAGCCCCTCAGCACATGGCAACCAAGAACACAGAGAAGTAAGCTAAGCAGGACTAAAGGGCATCTTCAAAAGAAGCGATTCTCAAATTCGTTTTTGCAATGCCCTGGGGTTCCTCTAGTTATTTCAAGGAATGCTCTAAAATTTTCAAGAAATTCTTAAAACAAAGTGATTTTTACTTTTTCTTATCCTAACAATGATAGAGATCTTTAGACTTTTCAAGGCATTTTTCACTTCAACTATAATTTGATTCTCACAGCAGTTCTCCAAGGTAGGTATGACAGGGGATGATCTCTCTCTTACAGATGAAAAACAAACTCAGAAAAATTATGACTTGACCCCAAGTCACAAAACTACAAAGCAGCAGAAAAAGGCAAGAACCCAAGTCCAGTCTTCTTTCCTGTCCACTGTACTCTGTAACAGATCACATGCAGTACTTTAGGAATTGGCAGAGAGGTCATTTTTAAATCCCTCGAACTATGGGAGCATAAATTTACTTCTGAAGCTGTGAATGTTCACCAGGACTCTGCTATACTCTATCAATCTTCTCATCCATTGATTGAATATTCCCACTTTTTTTTTTTTAAAGAATTGGCCGGTTCCAGGCATTATTAAATTTTTTTTTATTTTTTATTTATTTATGATAGTCACACACAGAGAGAGAGAGGCAGAGACACAGGCAGAGGGAGAAGCAGGCTCCATGCACCGGGAGCCCGACGTGGGATTCGATCCCAGGTCTCCAGGATCGCGCCCTGGGCCAAAGGCAGGCGCCAAACCGCTGCGCCACCCAGGGATCCCGAATATTCCCACTTTTAAAAATGGGAATAGCACAGTGGTCCTCAACGGAGGGTGATTTTGCCCCCTAGGGAATATTCTGCACTGCACTGTCTGCAGACATTTTCAATGTGACCCTGGGAGGTGGGGAGGAAGGTGGCTACTACTGATATCTAAAGAGTAGAGGCCAGAGATGCTTCTAAGCATCTTTGGTGCACAGGATAGCTCCTAAAACAAAGAATTATCCAGCCCAAAATGTAAATAGTGTTGAGGTTGAGAAACTCTGGATTAGCAGTATTTTTATTTAAGCCATCTGTTTTTGTCTCTTATTTTTGTTACATAATCATAATAATGCTTTCAGAACATAACATTTGCTGAGTACTAATGACAGGTTTGGCATAAGGCTATAAGCTCTTGGGTAGTCACTAATTCCACAAAATGCCCTGTGCCTTAATCTTTGCTGTTTGACAATACAGTGAACAGTGGTTCAAGTGACAGAGGTCACCATTACTGAGATAAATGGATCATAAAATAATTTGTCATGGTATTTATAACACTTTGCTTATAAGAATGTTGAAAATAAAGTGATACAAATGGGGAAAGTCAGAAGCATACATTTTGATAATATGAAATGAAAATAAAAATTTGAGTGAAGGGATTTATCTTTTTTTTTTTTTTGAAGGGAGTTATCTTTGACTTTTTTGTTATGTACAGCATACACCAGAAACTTACAATAACGCATATACAATTAAAAAAATAATAAAAGAAATAATAGTAAAAGAAAATAAAGAAAAATAAATCTGGCCATCTTTGTATGTGGCAAATTATTTTAATAAGCATTATAATAACTAGTAATGTCCTCAAAGAAAAAGCTGTCAATTTTTGTCCTTATCCTGTCCACATTCTTTTTATTTTTTGTTTATTTTTTTACTGGAGTTTGATTTGCCAACATACAGTATAACACCCAGTGTTCATCCCATCAAGTGCCCCCCTCAGTGCCTGTCACCCAGTCACCCTATCCCCCCACCCACCTCCCCTTCCACTACCCCTTGTTCATTTTCCTGTTCACATTCTTCACTAAAGCTAGAGCTCTCAATTCTATTTCCTATTGGACAGGGTCCAGGGTGCCATCTCTGGACTGAGTTTCAGTCTGTTTTGTTTTGTTTTGTTTAGCAAGCTCTATGCCCAAAATGGGGCTTGAACTCATGACCCCTGCATCAAGAGTCACATGCTCTACCAACTGAACCAGCCATGCACCCCAAGTTCCAGTCTTAATTAGAGTCAAATAAAAGACCTAATTCTGGGGTAGCAAGTTGCCTCGGTAACAAAATGCCACATGGTATCTCCTATGTGGTATCTTGTTTCCTTACTCTTTACCTTTTGGTGTTCTCAAATATGTTATCACTCTGGAATAATGATTTAGGGTTTTAGAGACTTAAACTTTTCTTAGTTCACATACCCCTTTAAGGAATCTAATGAAAGTTGCAAGTCCACTCCATAGAAATACAAATTCCCATGTTGAGAGACCATCCTCTGTAGGTCTCTGTCTCTTATGTTTTTTTCTGAATGAAGGTACCAACTTTGTCCAGGATATTTGTATAGAGAAAGTCAAAGATAGTGTCTCCCTCCAGAACTAGGGTAGGTTTGTTTTATTGTCTAGTGTAACAAGGATAGTCTCACTTAGTGGCAAAGGTTAGGCATGCTTGCTGCTTGGTATAAAAGAGTCAGGTTCCCTAAACTCAGGTTTTCTCCCCCTGAAGTGGGGGGTATCCCCAGGCTGTCTTTGAATCATTATGTTGGACTTTAGGCTTAGGGAACTAGTACAAATGCTAATCTTCTGGCTACTACAATTGCTGTAAGTGATAAACTGTACTTTGTCACTGATCCAAGATCTTCTGTATTCTATTGGCATCCATGAAACTGTGGCAGGTAGGCTGATGTATTAGCTTGCAAATAGGGTAAAAATCTCAGACCTTTCACAGTTCATAACAATGCATACAAACAACAATAAGCATACCATTTTAACAGATGGCCATTCTGTCCTCATATCCAAAATCAGAAGGCTCAAAGTATCTTTTTATTTTTTAGTCAGTAAACAGAATGGAATGATCATAGACTGTAATACCTGAAAAAAAACCTTAAAAGTCATACAATATGATGTGTATTTTATTCCAGCAACAATAATAGTAATAGCGTTAACTGAGTTCTTTCTCTATGCCAGGCACTTTGTTAGGATCTTAAAAAATATCACTTAAGTTTATTCTGACAATAACACTGATGAAGTGGTCATGATTGTCCTCATTCCACAGAAGGAAACAAAGCTCTATGTAAATTAAGTAATTTGACTAAGTCTACATAATCAGTAAATGTTGGAGCCAAGATCTAGGATATGAACCTGGCTTGTGTCCTTAATCACCTTTCTTTTTTGCCTCTCAATTTCAGCTACATAGTAGTGGCAAAAAGACACAATCCCTGCCTCTGAGAGTTACATGCCTCAAAGAGATAAATTAATAACCACATAGATTGCCTTAAGGGCTTTGAGGGAGTATGCACAGAGAAGGCACCCAGCCCCCTAGGAGTAAACAATAGTTTCCCAAATAAAAGAATGACTCAGATAAATCCTGATGAACAATTAGCAGTAGGCTAGGTGAAGAAGTAGGAGTAATCCATTTCTTAATTTTACCTGTGCAGAAATAGAAGGCTAGACACAAGGCCAAAGTAACATATATGCTTTGGAAAACAGGATTGTAGTCTGATGGCTGATGAATGTTCATCTTTTATGTTTTGCTGTCTTTAAAGATTATTTCTCACTTTTTAACAGGAAATACGCAATGCTCAGGATTATTTACTTTTTATGCTGTTATTATTCCTCTTTTATTTTTTTAAAGATGAAGTCACTAGGAATTGAGCATTCAAGGAAATAATACATGAACATAGTGTAATAAGGGTATCTCTTTGCTAAAATGGGCATTACACATCACAAAGCATTCAAAGGGTTAATAAATCACTTGGAAATTTAAATGTCATTTTCTATTAGATTTTATTGAAGGACTTATCATGATTATAGACAAAGTTCCAACAAGGTCAACATCAATGTTTCAAAGACATGAGCAGGTAAGCTAAAGAGAGATCAAATAAATTGTTTAAATGTTACAGCATAGGTAGTTCTCACGAATGTCTTTGCAACCAGTCTAACTTCCATTAACATAGTTAGAAACTCTCTGATATGAAGAAAATTACTATAACTTCAGACATTACTCTAAGGGGCTATTCCTGTAGAATAGAAATGAAGAGATGTAGATAAATCTGCTAATGTTCATCTTATTCACATAAAGTGTGCATATAGGAACAGAAAACAGAAGCAAGAAATTCAAGGAAATCATGCTCAATAAAAAGATTTGAGTCCAGTTGTAACACCTTCTAAATTATAGGTATAGTACATTCATATAGATGTTGATAGAGATTCATTATGATTTGGTAGGCATTCAGAAATTGGAAATGAGGTAAAAAGGATCGTGTTTATCCAAAGAGCAAAATATTACTGCAATATTCCTGCTTGGCCAGATGCTGATTATTTAGGATCATAACATCACCACCTCCACTACCACCACCACCACATGCAGTGTCACTATACGAAGGCTACTATTATGATCAAGGGTTGCTGGGACAGATGAAGATGGATATGCTGTGAATATGCCCTATAGCTGCCAGTGGTCTATTGGAGGTAGGGGAAGGAACAGCACACAGCTAGATAAAAGAACAACTGTTCATCCAACAAACATTAGGGAGTGCGGGCTCTAAGCAAGGCACTGTGATAGGCCGACAACTAAAGAAGTCCAGGTGGGAGGTACATGAGAAGACTGGAACTAAGGAGAAGAGGTGCTTCTTGCATTTCAAATACAGTTATTTCCAGTCCTAACCTGAGCCAGATATGGGCAATGGAGACAGGTTACCAAGATCAATGACAGCCCAGGATCAGAATCACGGACATCAATATTATCAGTATTACTCAATCTCATCAATCTCATTAAACCGAGGAATTGTTTTAGGGATAAGTGAAAAAACTGGATCTTGGGGCACCTGGGTAGCTCAGTGGTTGAGCGTCTGCCTTTGGTTCAGGTTGTGATCCTGGGGTTCCGGGATGGAATCCCACATCGGGCTCCCTTCAGGGAGCCCACTTATCCCTCCTGCCTATGTCTCTGCCTCTCTCTCTCATGAATAAATAAAATCATTTTTAAAAAAGAATGAAGAAAAAGAAAAAACTGGATCTTGTTCAACAGATTTGACTAAAAAGGAAACTAGTGCTTGAGGTTTAATTATTTGACAAACCACCTAAAGTTGCACAAATAAAATTGTGACTGAGATTTGAAAAAAATACTCAGAATCACACTTGAGATACCCTTTTGATTCAAACAAATCTCTAGTCATCTGACAAATGCTTTTCAATATTTTAAAACTATCTGAAAATATGATTTATTCACCACAGTTTTAAACCAGTATAAGGGCCATTAGATACATGGCATTTATCTGACTAGTGCAAAATGTGTCCTCATTAGAGGAGAATACAAGTTTTGTAAGGTCTGAAACTTATAAGATTTAGGATACCCTCTTTAAAGTCATACAAAATTATGAGCCATTCATATCAACCATAATTTCATAAAGAAAATTTTATGCACAGAGAGAATTTTATAGGGAGATGTAGAGACACAAGATAAAGATATTTTAATCTTTCCAGCAGTATAGCTAATAGAATTTTGTTGTTGTCCTTGTTAGAGACAGTTGAGAAAAAATCCTTTCATCTTTCCAATGTGTTTTTGATAAAGTAATGCAAAATTTTCAGATCATATCAAATTTTGGAAAACTTTTCTAAGTTTATGAGATACAGGATTCAGAAGAATTTTCCAGAGACTAGTTTCTGGTTTTATCCATTCAAACCCAGTTTTCCTTCTACTACCTACATAATTTCAGGAGAAAATTGCAGTTATACTGTCAGGTGAGCCAGCGTCCTGCACTAATAACATAACCATAGATGAAAATGACTCTGGATGAAATACATGAATCCCCCTCAATCTAAACTGAGTGTATCTCTAAATTAATTTCCCTTTAAATGAACCCTCAGATACCCATGCCACTCTAACACTACAGGTAAAGGTGAAAAGTCATCTAGGGGAAGCTGCAACACAAACAGATAAGGATACTAATCACTTTTGCAAATTTAACAAAAACATTGCCCATGTGATCACCTTATTAGGACTCAAATAGAGCCACCGAATGAGCATAAGCTTTACTTTCTTCAATGTAGATCTCCCTCTGGTCTTCATCAAAACTTTTGAATTTGTGTGACCTTAAACTTCAGGTGCTTATACTGGCCATCCATTAAACCAGTTAACATAAACTATTAGGTTCTGTAAATCTATTGTAACAATTCTTAAAAACTCACATGGCTATGGCTGTATGTACAAAATGAATCTTCAGCATCATGTGGAAATACCTCTGGACACACCATTAGAGATGGAAGGAGGGTATGACTATCTCTAAGACTGTTCAGTGGCACAAATACTAAAACAATGATGAACAAAAAAAGGGGGAAAGGGGAAGAAGCTTCCTGACTGTGTACTTTAGAGATATACATTAATATTCCAGAATGTAGGTATTTGTATACCAAAATTGGCACTTGCAGGACTGTACTGATTTTCTACTTTCATTCTAATATTTTTTAAGCCAAGAAGAGTAATACCATCACCCTGCTGACACAGCATATTGATCCCAGTTCCTGAAAATTGAATTACACTTTTCCACTTCACTATTAGACCTGGGTTGTGTATATAAGTTCTTTAACATTTGTCTTCCCCAAATGGCATAAATTATCACATCTAGCTTATCTCCTGTGATTGTCTTCTAAGTATCTAGTGAAATAAATCACCATGACAGAACAATAAATAGGAACAGAATAGAAAGAGCTATCATAAATGGTAAAGTGCTATTTTTAGCATTATCTGACAAACTTCAATCCCACACACAAAAAAATAAGATATAGAAGTTGCTCCTGTAAAGGCATCAGAAATACAAGCGTTTGAAACTGCAGATTCAAAATGCTAAACAGAATTCTGATGTTGGGACCCCACAGAATTTGATCAAATGTATCCATCTGTTCATCTTCATGTAAATAATGCTCACACAACCAGTGCTGGGACCTCTTCTAGGACAGTCCCTGAGACTTTCATTACATCTGTCACTTCCCCTGTTTACAGCTGCCTCATCAGTAACTCATGGGGTTTTTCTTCCTAAACATTCAAACAGCATCCTGAGAAAACAGCACCAGGAAAAAGTTATTTCCATATTCCTCCTCTCTACCTGATTTCTGCCTCAGTAACTAATATTAATATCCAATGTAATACACTCTTCATGGAAGCATGGAAACATTTCAAGAAAGCCCTTTGGTTTTTCATTTCCGCTTCTTGAACACTGAGGGGACTATTTCATAAACAAATGTGAACACCTCCAAGCAAGTACTCACACTAGAGAAAGAGTTCCTCTCATACTTTTTACCTCTTACTTGTGGCACAAGAAATGGAGTTATCAACATGTGCAGTATCCAACTATATATACAGTCTACACTGTAGACATCTCTAACCAAATCTCTAAAATGGAAAACAACAGTACCCTTTGACCCTCATCTGTGGATGGATTAGATTGTTTCAGTGGCTGCATCCTACTGAAGGCAACCATGTTTCTCTGAAAATAAAGTGAACTTCCCGGGCAGCCCAGGTGGTTCAATGGTTTAGCGCTGCCTTCAGGGGCGTGATCCTGGAGACCCGGGATCAAGACCCACATCAGGTTCCCTGCACGGAGCCTGCTTCTCCCTCGGCCTGTCTCTCTCTCTCTCTCTCTCTCTCTCTCTCTCTCTCTCTCCCTCTCTCTGTCACCCATGAATAAATAAATAAAATATTAAAAAAAATAAAATAAAAAATAAAGTGAACTTCCTATACTCAATGTAGTTCTGACCCAGCAGAGGGATGAAACAGGTGACGGTCAATTAGGGAAAGCTCATATATGGAAACTGAATCATCATTGCTGTTGGTCTTGCAACTGACCTATCACTCCATTCCTCCTGAGGAAAGCAACATTGCATCTTACATCCTCAAAAGGTAAAATACAGAATTCCACCGACACAGTGTAGATGGGATAGAGACAAGCATTTCCAAACCCATTTCAAAATCCATTGCAGGATTTTACATTTAGTAATGGTAAATCTCCTCCAAAGGTTTAGCGCAGATATATTTAATCATATATATACACACATATATGCCTATATATGTGTCCATATGCATATATACATATATGTATGAACTTATAAGTAAAAGAAATTATGTATACAGAACACACATATGACACGCTCACATTTCTATGACACACTCACATTATTTTATTTTATTGGCAGCAATTTTTTTTCCTTACTGATTACTCTCTTTATTGCCGGAGGACCCCAGATCTTAGTACACTCCTCTACAACTAACCAACACATTTCCTCCAAATCTCCCTGGTTTAAGCACATTTATCTATTCAGAGTCTTTGTTGCAACACAGAGAGTTAATGGAAGAATGATTCATGTGCTAGCTATTTCAGACACCTCCAAATACTTTAACTCTAAAATGTAAAACCGCATGCATGGTGTATCTAGCTTGAAGAAATCTGAAGGGAAAATGTGTGAACACTAAACTCTTTGCATCATTTGTGCTCACTAAGGGGTATTTTGTTCTGTGAAACTAATACTGTTTTTTTTTTATGGCACTTTTCAGTTGGTACATCTAATAATGCTTCCTTCAGCCTATGGGAATCAGGACCTAGGTGTGGTATCAAGCAGACTGATTTTACTGATGAACATTAAACATAAACCTTCTTTTACCTAGTGTATTATTTTGGGATATGTCTCATCTTTGAGCCACTTATGAAAAGAATAAAGGAAGATGAAATCTGAGAATTAACATATCCTAAGATGGTGCTGAAAAAAGCTTCATAATATCTTTCATCAACAGCAGACAAAAATTTAGCTGAGACTTTATCACAGGACATTTAACTTCTGAATTAGCAGAAATCTCTCTTTGGAGGTTGATTTTATTTAAGATATGATTATCAAAATTCAACTGTTTCATGTTTTTTTCATGATTCTTTTCAGTAGCAATACTGCAAAATAATTTAATGGGAAAAGTAACTGTTATGATGTGATTGTGAGATCCCCACAATGATAAATCAGGGAAGTCACAAACATTTAAGACTATTTTACACTGAAGTGCCCCTCTCCAAAACTGTGTGTCCTCAGTCAGGACATGAGACTTCTGAATAGACCAAGACACGGTTTACAATAATCAGGTCCCGGACTGGTGCTTTTCATGCTAGCTTCTCTCTTTGCCTTTGACATGGATGTCAGGTATAAGCATGATCTGGATCCTTAAATATAATATCAAACTCCTAAATAAATAAGGAAAATATCTTTTGAAGATTTGAGAAGCAACAGTTGTGGCATTCTCATCATGATTTTTGATGATCCAACTTTCTGACAGTAGCAACCATGTAAAATGACAAGGCAGTAAAAGCAACATGAAATCACTCTCCTATGCAACCAACATGTTCTCTAGATTTCTTTTCCTAACTAAGGCATTATCACTTCACAGCTCTAGAAGGCAAATCTGTACTCATCAGATATTGTAATCTTAGGAAAGAGTAGTTTAAAAAATGCTAAACCTTTTTATTTCTTTGATAGTATAATTTCCGCCACCTGGACATCCATCTAGTCCACATGGGCCCACACAGACAGACACACAGACAAACATATATACACCAACATAGCCCTGCTGTTAATCCCCAATTTACCTGTCACACCAACTGCCAGACAATTCACTGAATTAATAATTTTTTTTTTGTATTTAACAGTCATAGACATAAAGGTAGTTATGCAAATTGTTTTACACTTTTAACTTAGATGAGACTAAAATATAGTTTATATTCTTATTCATCTGCTTAAGTTTCTTCCTTGTAATTAAAACTGTGGATCCAAACTATAATTTGGTCAAAATCTCAAACAGTGATTGATGCTTATTACCAAGGAGGCTTATCTAACATGATGTATATTTCAGAGGACAGCACTTAGGGTTTTTAAATCACCAGGTCTTTCTGTTCAAAATAATCAGTGCCGAGTTTTATCTTCTGTAGCTTTCCCATTCTCAAAAGGCGTTTTTTTTTTTTTCTTTCCAATAAAACAAGCTGTTCTTTCCTTTCTCCACACATCATGAGCTAAAAAAGCTGGGACTCGGCACAGATATCTGGAAATGGGATTTCATTAATGACTACAAGTGACCACAGGCTAAATCAATTAAACAAAATAGGTAAAATCTCCATGTTCTCCCTTAAATATTGCTAAGGCTACAGAACTGCTTACACTAATGAACAGAATCTTCATAGCAGGCAAATGACTCAACAAGCCACGAAGGCATGATTCCTTTTAAGACTGTCTTTTGCATTGTCACTGCATTCCCAGTGCTTCAGGTCAGGGCAAGTACTTCTGGACCAAGGGCACTGGGCAAACGCAGCGTCAGGGGGTCTGCAACTGTGCGTGACTGCTCAGAACATTCTCCCAAGGAAAAGAATTGCACAAAGGCTAACTCACAACCCATGGTTCTTGCCTATTTCCACTCCCTAATTCCTTCAAATTCTCACTTCCATGTGGCTTTTGGATGATAGATTCAAATACAATGTGCATGGTCACTGTCAATGAGCAGCCTCAAACTACACACCCTCCATTAAACATCACTCCTGTTTTCAAAACAACTTTCACAATAGTGGCAATTTTAAGTTAAAGGGAATTGGATTTTAAAAGATCTTGCAGAATATTATCAAAGTGCTGTTCCAATTTCAAGTCTATTAAGATGTATGTGTATTCTTAATATTTAAAAGAATAGTGTCAAGGGGATCCCTGGGTGGCGCAGCGGTTTAGCGCCTGCCTTTGGCCCAGGGCGCGATCCTGGAGACTCGGGATCGAATACCACGTCGGGCTCCCGGTGCATGGAGCCTGCTTCTCCCTCTGCCTATGTCTCTGCCTCTCTCTCTCTCTCTCTCTCTCTCTCTGTATGTGTGTGACTATCATAAATAAATAAAAATTTAAAAAAAAGAATATGTCAAGATAATTTATTCCATGAAAATGAGCAATAAAGTAAAAAAAAAAATTAGCTACACAAAAATGGTATATTTAAGTAGTCTGTAGTTGTACTAGCAGCAACAGCATTAATAGTATTAGTAGAGGGGTGCCTGGGTGGCTCAGCTGGTTGAGCATCTGCCTTCAGCTCAGGTCCTGATCCCAGTCCTGGGATAGAGCCCCTTGTTGGGCTCCCTGCTCAAGGGAGAGACTGCTTCTCCCTCTCCCTCTGCCAGACACTCCCTCTGCCTGTGCTCCCTCTGTCTGTCAAATATTAATAAATAAAATCTTTTTTTAAAAAAATAGTATTAGTAGAGCAGTTATTATGTGTTAAATATTATTTGTAATATTTAATGTGTTAGTCTTCATTTAAATCTCAGAAAAAAAAACTATAAGGGAAGGGCTTTGATTCACCCAGGTTTTACCACTTCACACAAAAAGGTACAACATTAACATTTGTGTATCTGATGAGTCTTCATCCTCTTGTGTTATCTTCAATATTCTCCTACCACTGATATGGAGTAAACTGCCTTGCAATGATTGGCCTGGGTAGCTTTGACTCTCAATCTCTCTATAAAGTAAAAGAGAATTTAGCAATTTATAAAGTGTCTCAATATCTCTATAAAGTAAAAGAGAATTTAGCAATTTATAAAGTGCTTCATATTGGAGGATAAACTCCTAACTTCAAATGTCAGAATAATTAGAAAAAAAAAAAAAACAGACCTATATCTGAAAGAATAAGGTTTATACAAAGTATCTCTTATTGTTGGCATCCAGCCATGTGAGAATCTCATATTTTAGGTACTTTTCCTTTGTAACTGCAAGCACTTATACCTGGGTATATTAAAGAGCCTTAGAGATTATAATCTAACCTATCAGGGGTTCACATTTTACAACTTGCTGCCTATTGTTTAAAAGATTTAAAATTTTCTGCACAGCATCTTCAAATCTCCAGAGAAAAGAGGCTATATAAATTCAAAACAAACAAACACTAGACAGTTTATGTGGTAGCGCTTTTGATTTTCCTGATATGCTTTCCCAATTGACTCATGGACATGATTTCATGTAATAAATTAATTTCAGAAAAAGAAAACTAATTTATGCCCAGTGAATAACATTGTTTCCTACTACGTTAATAAGTGCTTCCAAAGTTCTGCATAAAACAAGGGTTTATTTTTAGTGGCAAAAAATTATCTCTTCTGATTTGATGCTTATTATCTTTGCCTACCCTTGATTTTATGACCCCTTATCATGCTTGCTATGCGTTATTTAATTTGCTAAGACGAAAGAGGGCCTAACAACCCTTAATTTACCAAGACAATCTCAAAGGTAAATAAGATTCTAGAGGCATTTTCCTGAAGGAACACACAGAAGTACAAACTCCCTGTTATGAACTTCAGTGAGAAAGAAACAATGCTGGAATTTAGGGTATACTCGAGAACCAAGTAAAACACGGCTGTCATCAACAATTTAAAACTCATTTTAAAATAACTTTTGCAAAAGCCACAATGTTATATCTTTAAAGGTTGACAGAATTCTGAGCCTGAAATCCTGCCAGTGGTAACTTCTGGGTTCAGGAAAATAGAAAAACATGCCAGAAAGGGAAAAACCTGAGGAAGGATGGAGGGGAGACCCTACATTCCGAACTAAACTATACTGGAATCCAGATATATCTGCATTAACTATACACGTTAGCTAGTTACAGGAAGCCTTAAAAATGGTGTTAAATGCACCATCTGGAATCTTGTAAAATGAACTTTTACCTGATGGTTAGTGGCAATTTATTACTAAACACAAGAGAGATGTGTGAGCTATTTTGGACTCAAATAGGACATTATCCTTGCAACAAGACCAATATTCACTAAGCAACATATCCACTGAGCAGTAAAACAGACCACTGAGATTGTGGTAAAGATCCTCTAGCATAATGGATTTCAGTCTGCGAACCAAGAGACTTTTTATTCCTTCTGTTAGTCTCTCCTCACAAAATTGTTCTTTCAGGAAGCCATCCAGTAATAGTTCTTCCAAAACTGTAATCTTGCTTCAAATTTCATATTTTGTGTCTTAAAAGCTGTATATTGCCTATTCGTGTAGCCCCAAATTCCTAGGTAACTGATAGTCTACACATCACAAGTCGTGAGAATCGAGCATTAAGATCGTAATGCTGGGGGGGAATCAAGAATTCAATTTTTAAGTTTCTTTTTTGCTATTGCCATATTGTCTCTGCGTATTTTTGTATGTGTATTTGTTAGCTGAAATTTAACCTGTGTTCATCTACAATGCTGCCCTCCAACTTTCAAACGATTCTTCAGAGTTTTATAAAGGCAATGTTCTCCCTCCACCAATGCCAGTACAAAATTCTGGGAGTAATAAAACTCCAGGGTTTCCAGACTCCTAACACTATCCTGAGGTCGCCCCAGTGCTCCCTGCCAGGAGCCAGCAGCCACTGTCACCCTCTGCCATGTGGAAGACCCGGAGACAAGAAATCTGTGATCTCTGCTTCCTAATTTGCCCCCAAATGAATGCGTTAAGCCACTGTTGATCCCGACAGTCCGATGCCAATATCAGTTATTGAAAAAAGTATTCTACTTCAAGAAGCAATTTAATTCTTTGAGACCTATTCCACTTTGTACTGAAATGCCATGACAGCTGTCTTAAACAGTTGCCCAAAATGCCTTAAGTGTCTGGATTATTCACGGAAAGCATCAATCTCAGTGGATATATCTTATGATAACCATGAATATATCTCATGATAATGATGAACATATCTTATGAGATGTAATCATAAATATATCTTATGATAGCTTATGATAGCCTTGAATTACGCACTTTCCACATCTCCACAATGAAATAAAAGAACAGGGGTCAAGACATAACTTGGTAGAAAGTTTCCAGCAGTGCTAGAACAATTAGCTATTTTACAAAACCCTGTTATAAAGCAAAGCAAGAAAAATATTCCAAATTCTTCAGTGCCTTACTGCAGCTTTTAACAATGTACAGTTCTGGCCAAGATACTTTTACTTCTGAAGTTATTCTTTTTCTGTCATTTTTTAAACCAGTGTGAGTGAGCACATGCACATTTGCGCAGTCCTGCGTGGAGGATGGATAAAGATGCATTTTCCTGTTCCTGGCTACATGAAGTCAATAGCCATGCAGATATCAGTGAAAAAAACACTGTGATCAAAGTTGATCTTAACACATCAAAAGTGTTTTTCCTCAGTGCTATTCTTAAGGCAATATATATCAACTAAATCATTTTGATGAAACATGAAACGAGTAATCTTGTTATAAATTATATATATAAAATCACATTCACATATGTAAACATATATTCATTCATAATGTCTTTATGAAAACTTCACCATAATAAATTTTTTGTTTCTCTTTATTATTTCAGCCAAAAAATAAAATACTGAAATCCCACTGGTGAAATTCTCATCATTTTGTCATGGTTCCACTCAGCTGCAAGAAGATTCAAAGATACCACAAAATAACCTTAAGGAATTTCTATATTACATGCATGCAATCCCGTTCTTTCCCATTTCCCTTCTTCTCTCTCTCTCTCTCTCTCTCACATACACACACACACACACACACACACACACACACACACACTCCTACATATGTATCTCCTTAAGGTTTGTTTAAAAGAAGATACAACGAAATAGTAATGTGTGTGCTTATGTGAATTTAGCATCATTTTAAGTTTATTCATAAATATCTTGATGTCCTGTACTGCTAAAAATATCTGCAAAGGCTTATGGAAAACAGTTTATAAACGTATGTTTCACAATAATTTGTACCAAGGTACTTTGTAAGCAAGAACTTGGAAAATATCTGCAAAGAACTTCAAAATAGTGCTTCTTTCACTTGAAAAACTTGGGAAAAGTGGGTTCTAAAACAGAAAAATAGGGATAGGTCATATGGAGCTTCAAAAATTTTTCTAAGCATTACGAGTTTCTAGGCCACTGGTGTAGTTAGAGAAATCCTGCAGGGTAATCAGAAAAGAGGCACTGCTAACTCTGCTAGGAGTTTCGGTGTGGCTGGGTATTCAAATTGCAGCCCACAAAAAAAAATGGTAGAGAAAAATGAACTGCCAAGGATTTCAACACTGAAAGTGAAGAGAGAATACAATCATTGTTGCCCAGAATCAGTCTCTTAAAATGAGTGATTAACTAGGGACAGGGTCCAATGTGTCACAATGGGACATATCAAAAGCCATTATATAGGGACAGCTGATGACAACAGCACTCTGAGTGGAGAAAATGAAATTGCTGACTTCACATTAGTTAGAGGGGGGAAACAACAACAGTAACAACGACAAAAACCTAATTTTCTAAAAACAACACACTCAAAAAAACTGCACCAAATCTAAAAGTACACCAAGATTCACTATGAGCCAGAGGAGCCAAAGGAAGGAGCATATATAAGACAAGGCTTATGAAAGAGGCGGTTTTTATGGCTAGTGTTATTAGAGAAAGGCCATCGTGTGTGTGTGTGTGTGTGTGTGTGTGTGTGTGTGTGTGTGTGTGCAGGAACAAGAGTCTTCTTAATCACTGGGAATGAGGACTCCTTTTATACTATAGCATGGTTTCTAAAAAAGAGATGAAGGCCAGCTTTCTTTGAAATACAGCAAACTACATATATGTATAAATATGAAGGAGCTTAATTGAGTTAAGTACTATATATAGGTATTTCAGATGCACTTCCTATAGTTTACGAAAGTTTGAAACATTTCTCTTCATATTTATCTTAAATGGATGTGCTTCCAGCACTGCCCAGTAACATCCCATGTAAGTAAATGAGGAATATGTCATCCTTTCTGCTATATGTTATAATTAAGTCAATAAGTCTAGCCTACACTCACAGGGAGGGAGTTCGTTACACAAAGATGTGAATGCCAAGAGGGAATCACGAGAGCATCTTAAAGGTTGCCTACCCCAATAGGTAAACTTAAACCTCAGACAGTTCTATGGATTAACTATCTTGTTTGTAAAAATTGGAAAAGAATAGCAATCACTCAACTATATATTCTGCTAAAATGTAAAGCTGAGATCATTGAACTAATGAGGCTCTAAAATTCTTTCCAATCCTTGTATACAGAGAAGCTATGAATCTATGGCATATACCAGACAAAAATATGTCAGAACTTAATGCATACTTCAAAAAGGCATGACTAAATGGAGGAGTTCCAAGAAGAAAAATATCCCACAGGGCAGGATAAAGGAAAAGGTTTTGACAGGTATATTTTGGAGTAAAGAGAATTCCATGTGAAAGGGACAGCATGGACACAAAAAACAAGAATGGAGATGAGAAATAAAAGTCTTGGAGAAACTGAAAAACAGTCTTGGCTTTAAACTAAAGATGTCTGGTAGAAAAAAACTGGAAAGTACAGCTGAAGTGAAAGACTGGGTTAGAGCAAAGAGGATCATGAGTTTCAAACCAAAGAGTCTCAACTAAGCAAAGATAAAGGAAGAAAATCTGCAAAGCTACCATGATGTGAAGTCAGTGCTACCAGAAGGCAGTGGCCACCATTTCAGCAGTTTGGCAGTCCCCTGGCCTGAAAGAGGGGTGTGGCTGCTGGGATATGAAGAAGAGTACATTCCATGGCACTGGGGTATGCAGATTTCTCCCTTTGGCCATGTTCTCTACTTACTCTCCTTCTCTCTGTTTTTTTTGTCTTTTTTTTTTTTTAATAAACAATACCCCTGATGTGAGGGCTCCATCTCACGACCCTGAGATGAAGAGTCACATGCCCTTACTTGGTCTCTATTTTTATCTCAATCTCTCCTGACCAGTATTTCCAATATGTCAATTCAATTGATTAATAGGCACAGCAAAGAGATAGGCACAGCCTGTCTCCCAATTACTTATGGTTGGTCATCTCATACCTGCTTTCCTTTCCTCTTCCTTCTCTCAATTCCAGCACCATTATTAATTCAATGCCCTAAGACAGAGAATGGGCAGTACAGACTCCCATCCTCCCTCACCTCACCCTCACCTTTCAATCAGCTCAGTACCATCATTGCTGATCTTCCTTTAACCTTCCGTCCTCCAAACTCCTGGCTTATGTCAGGTCCTCAGGAAGCCTTGCTACAAGAACCTAGAGATAACCATTAACCTGGAAGCATCTTCCACTCAAATCAATGCCTGGTCCTGAAGAAGATCCTGAAGAATTTTGACAATCAAATTAAAGAGATGAGTTTAAAAGACCTAACACAACCAATGTTGAATTTTCTACCAGGCTGATAGCCTGAGAACCAAAAATTATGTTATTATAACTAATTATGTTAATAAGATAATGATGTCAATAATTATGTTAAATAGTAGAAAATAAAGATGATATTGTTCAAACATATGAGATTCTGTTCTGATATTTACCCACAGTATGCACAGGGATCTCTTCAGGGATTGCTAAAAATTCTTTAACATGTGTAACTGTAATAAAGAGAGACGTCAGTCCTTAGAACTAAACCCAATATGCTTTGTGACAGTGACTGTGATTCTGTTGGACACTTGGTATACAGAGATGGGGGCAGGGGAGCACTTATATCATTTCTGAAATATCAGTGGCTGTGATGAAATTTTCTGCTTTGAATTCCTTAAGCAGATAAGGGGAAAGTCGTAGAAGGGAGGGAGGGTGAGGCAACCTTGTTAGATTTGGCTCAAGAGATTAATCTTTAAGGTATTCCTAGGAGAATATGCAGGAGAGGGAAAGTCGAGGAAAGATATTTTTAAGATCTCCACCTCAGACTCTAAATTTCTTAAAAAACCAAACAAGACAAAAACAAACAAAAAATGGAACTCTTCTTGTAAAGGGACAGGTTCTGCCCAAGGAACTTGAAAATCAGAAAGTGTAGATCTGACCTGTTTAGAACAGGTCTTGGCAGGTGTAAACTGAGTACCATGCTCTGCTTAAGGCACTGCCGGACTGAGTCCCACACCCATCAAGAATTCTCCTGAAGCTGGAATTCAGGGCTGGCAGGAGATAGGGTGGGTGGGGAAAGTTGGCATTTACAGCTCACCTCTAAGGAGCCAGGGGAACCAGGCACAGAGTGGGTGATGCCTGCACCACCAGCTCAGATCCTACAGATAAGAAGATGGGGGTTGGCAAAGCAGTTCAAAGATTGTTGTAGTGTTTTTTAAATGCCAGTAGCAGAGGGAATCCCAAAAGGACAAAAGGGCAATGTCCCTTAACCTATGATTCTACCACTGAAGCTGTGGCCTAGGATCATGCAAAGACTGTGATTTGGAAAACAAGATGGTACCCCACAAAGACAGCACAGAGAGCCCTGGCCAGCATCACAGAAGGAGAAGTTCTTAGATTGCCCCATAGCTATAACGAAGTGCAATCACTCTTCTGGTTTTGTTTGTGGAGAAAACAAATGTTTGCTGCACATAAATGGCACTCGTGAAGAGAACCCACAACCAACAGGAAGAAATCTAAAGTATGTTTGGGGGCTGATAGAAAAACATCAGAGACTTAGAGAGGGCATTTACTCCTTATGTTCAAGATAGCTGAAACCCAGAGAGGGGAAGGAAAGGAGTAAAAACATATCCCAGGTAGGAAGTTGAACTAGGATTGTGGCCACCTTTCGACTCCTACCCCTTAATGTGAAAAGTACTCAAATCTCAGCAAATTCCCAGACGCAAGGCAAAACAACGACTCTGAGAAAGAAGAGAACACACCTGGAGATGGTAGGTAGCCATCTTACTCCACTATATTATATTATATCCTCTATCTTCTGTCAAAGACCAGTGCTCACCTCTCAAAGATTTCAGGACTGATTAAAAATGACAGCAATGGACAAAATGATATGCCGTTTCCTTATGGATTCAACTCTGGTAAGACTACTTCTGGGGTAATTGCCATGTCAGGGAGCACTTGGTTGGCAAGAACTTCTTTTACAGGTATAAACATTATAGGGTAGCTACTTGCAGGGTTGCAAATAAAAGAGTTTTGGATACGCAACATTTACTGAAACTTTTGTTCATTAACCAAGTAACTACTATATATATTTACAAAGGAAACCAAATACCTATATACTTGTTCATGAGAAGATAATTTTCTTTTTTTTAAAGATTTATTTGTGGTGGGGGTAGGGGGCAGGTAGAAGGAGAGAGATAAAGAGAATCCCAAGCAGACTCCCCTCTGGGTGTGGAGCCCAACGTGGGGCTTGCTGAGCCAAAACCAAGAGTTCAACGCTTAACCAACTGAGCCACCCAGGTGCCCCTATGAGAATATAATTTTTGATTTATTTGAAGTAACTCTGAAGTATGATAGCAGAGCTACATATTCATATAAGCATATGTAATTTTCTCCAAATCCATAGTAATTAAAATGAATGAATACATAAATAAATACATAAGGAAATAAATAACAAATAGCTAAAGAATAACTTTCACATTACCTCCCCCAAATCAATAATTTGAATTTCATTTCTTTTTTGCTCCTAGCTTTATGTGGCACAGATACAGTGGACCTTTGATAATCTTGTGGGAGATGTCTTAAGTTCTTCTACAATTACCAAATTTGCAAATACAGATATATTTTATTAGCACTTCTTGCTCACAAATCACAACTCGATTAAGAGTCTTTATTGTCTGAGTTTAATTTCACACTACAAGTTAGCAGCCTTTCTAGACTTCACTGAAGTTTGATTTCTCATTTGATAGCCACAAGTAGGGAAAGCAAGGAAAGAATAACAAAGCCTTGCTTGTTGGGATGCAAATCCTAAGTAGTCACTTAAGACTCCTCTCTAGCTGGTAATTAAGTTGATAATACTAGTGGTAGATTCCACTTACTCAAAGCTGACCATGTAGCAGACACTTTATAAATTATCTTTAGATCATCTCTATTTGTTACAGCAATCCTCACAACCAATTCTTTAAGACAAGTTTCACCATCTCCTTTTCAGATGAAGAAGCTATAGTTTGAAGACAGTATCCAAGGATATGATCTAGGACTCAAATCAGGTCTTTTCCACACCAAAACTTAGAGCTGTCTACCATCATGTTACAGCACTTCCACATTAGTTACTGCCTCTAATACTCTGAATGCCCATTTCAAATGATTTCCTCAGTAAAATCACATATTACTACATCGCAGAGCTCCAGACAGACCCTAGTGGGAAAAGTAAAAATTATGAATATTAATTAATTATCTACTGTTAAAGATGCCCCTTTTCTAAAAATTAACACTATTTGTAGTATGACTTTCCTAGAACAAAAGAATTCAATTAACCTCTTGAGTACAAACTTTCACACATGTCATCTCTACCACCATCCCCACTGGTTCCTCTGAAGGAAATATTATTTTTCCTATTTACTAGTGAGAATACTGAAACTTAGAAAGATTCAAGGATTTAGCTAAAATATCACAGTCCTTGAAGACATCGATTAGGCTTGTCTCATTTATATATTTGTATGCATTTTTGTGCTTGTATACACAGAGCCTGTCTCAGTAAATGTTAAGTAACAAATGGACCAAGTGGAGGAAGTGGGCTCTGGCAAGGACAGTGTCTTTATTGTTTATCACTATATAGCTAAATGTTTAATAAATGCTTTCTGGAGGGAGGAAGAAAAAACAGGGAGAGAGGAAGAGAGGAAGGAATTAAATCTCACTCTCTTTTGAGCTCAGAGCACTACTGGATTATTTCTCCAACATCTTTGTTATTTACAACATCTAGTATAGTACCTGGCACTCAATAATACTCAATAAAAGCAAACTGATTGACTGTAGGATACCTACGGAAATAACAAATCAAAAACAAACAAACAAAAACACACAACTATAGTTCACTCTTGATTAATGCAGGGGTTAATGGCATCCTTTACCCACTGCAGTTAAAAATCCACATATATCTTTTGAATCTACCAAAAGTTAACTATTAATTGCTTACCATTGACTGGAAGCTTTACCCATAACATAAACAGTGGATTAACAAATATTTTGTATGTTATATGTATTATACATTGTGTTCTTATAATAAAGTAAACTAGGGAAAATAAAATGTTATTAAGAATTAAGATAAATTAACATACTGTACTAAATTCACATCTAAGTGGAACAACCATGTTGTTCAAGGATCAACTGTACCTTTCAATACAGGTAGACATTTCCAATAGCAAACTAAACGTAAGCCAACGATTAGGTCGACTACTATAAAAAAAAAAAAAAAATGTAGATAAAATCAAATAGAAAATCAGAGAAACTGAAATGTCTTCCTATGGAAAATTGTTGAATGCATAGAGACACCACCATGGCAGAAATTCATAAACACATACACAGCACAATATTGCCCGCCAGAAACACAGTTAAGTATTATTAGATTCTTCAGGTATCCAGGTCCCATACCATTTAATAACTTAAAAGTAAAGGTCAGAACAGTGCAAAGAATCACCAATCAATGTGAAAAGCAGTGCTGTTAAATACATAAAGAAACCAAATTCACACATTCCCCTCCCTTCTGGCTGTGATTTTTCAAATATAAACTGCAGAGAGCAGTAGAATGATGATATCACCATAGAATATATGTTCTACTTAACAAAAATGATCATATTCTTATTTTCTTCTTCCTTGGGGAGCCTTCATCTCAAGATAACTTTTAAATAGAAACAACCAGCTTTTCAGCAGAGCCTGATTATCAATTTGCACCTCTGGCAAAGGCAGGCCTAGAATTCTATTGTTTTGTTAATTGTCAATTTGCATCTTTGAAAGGTGTTGCATTTCCTCTTCTTTCTAGCAGGTTAAGACTAATTCTGTATGTTAATAAATATTATAAACACTTCCCAAAGAAACACAGTTCGCTAAAAAAGTACTACGTTTATTACTGTTATTCTCTGTTTTCTTCTACTTAATTACACCTTAGATCTTAGAGCTGATTTTATGAAAACCAGTTAAACTCTTATTTAAAGTGCATTTTCTTCAGAAAAAAAAAAAATTTTGCTTTCAAATATACATTTAGATAAAATGCTGTTTAAGGGACCCGTTATTGATAGTCATGAAAAAGCTATGAATTAATTAAGGCAATAATTCACAAAGAGACTTTTGATTTTTACTTTAAAACATGATTTGAAAACATTTTCCTCTTTCCTTCTTCTAGTACATACATATACAGCATAAAAATATAACAAGTAAACCCAGAAATCGATTTTCACAAAGTAACATAAAAGATTGAAATACAAGTTGTAAAAAGCATATCAGGAAAAAGTATACAAATAAGATAAACATTACTCTTTACACTTCTGTTTACAAGTAATAACTCTCTGAGAACTAGAAGTTCCTAACATGCCCTATCAGTACTAGTTCCAGTACTTGATTTGGAATGATAAAATCTTTTTGATATGCTTGTCAAAGCAAGTATTTTTTAATCGACTGCAACATTTTCCCTATCTGATTGCTAGGCATAAAATACTAAGTCAAATATATGGTAACTCTCAAGCATTTGAGCTTAGGGAGGTGGTATTTTAAAAGATCAAGTGATCACTTCTCTTTAAATTCAAGTGAGGATGTTTAAAGGCCATCTCTACTGTGAAGAAACATGGCTTCACAGGTCATAAATAGTTTTAATTCATTAAATTCATTTATATTCTAACATTTCCCTAAAAGGATTTGAGAGGGGTGATCCTTATTTGGGTTGCTTTGGTTCCACAAATACAATATCACAGGTAAACAATATTTATAACAAAGATAATATATTTAATATATTTAACATGTCTGCAAAGTGCTTTGTAAAATATGAATGCTACATGTGTTATTTATTACTATCTACGGGCTGGATCCTAAACCATGTCATTACTCTGGGGAGAAGCATCTACTTAAAGATACATACTCATATTATAAATATTTAGAGCTTTCTTGAAGGTATCAACACCTTGAAAAGAGGCATCTTTACCATTTAATTCAACTTCCCCACTTCAGTATATCCCCAGCCCCAGGGTATTTGTGTCATACACACACATAATATATACACTTTATACATGAGCCTTTTATATAATGTCTTAATACTGTTATATATTCCTTTTAATAAAATCTCTAATATTGGTCAAACTAAATCAATTTTGGAGAAAAATACAGGAAAAATGATAATATCTTAAGTGGCAAGAGAAGTCACAGACATTTGGTGAAGTAATGAAGGGCTGAGTTTAACAATGCAAGGAGTTAATGCTAAGGGCAAATAACTCAGTCCTGTCAAGTAATGTCAAAGAAACAGACAACATACATTAACAGCTTAACTGGTTTAAATATCTGAGCTTTAAAGGACTTTCAATGTTTTGTTTTCTTTTTCTTTCCTCACTTTTCTTTTTTACTTAAAAAAATACGTTTACTTCCAAATTTTAAAACAGTTCTGGGACAGCAGACATCTACTTTTGTATTTCGTAAACTTTTTGTCGAACACCTACTATGTGCCAAGTTTGTTGAACTAATTTTAGAAAAAAAAAAATAACCAGAGTTTGCAAGTGCATATTTTAGGAGTGGGACTGAACATAATATTACACAAATGAATCTCCAGTTTTAGCTCAAACCTGATGTCTCTAGGAAAAATAAATAGAAGTTATTCAACTATCACCAGAGAATAATTTTAACCATTTTATGTAGGTTGATTGGAATTGTTTTCAGGTTAGGTTTGTTAGTAGAAATTTTGAAAACGGATCAACACATTTTTAAACTTTTGACATTATTTTTTTCTCTCTAAAGTCTGATGAGGTTCCTATCAGACATCTGGCCTCCTATTCGATCCCAGAATCCATGCCTTCTTATGGTCAAAATATGACTGTCTGCCTCCCTTTTCATAGTGAATAAAGCTTGACTAAGAATATGATATCTGGTAGGTTTTTGTAAAATATATAAAACAATAACAATGCAAATACGTGTTTTATCCCAGGCAAATATTTACCAGGGTTTGACTGTCATAAACTGTACCCAAAAAAGTATATGGAACTTAGAATTTAATGAAATTCCCTTTACAATCTGTGATAAAGGATTCAATATAAATTAAGCTTAAAGAAATTGGTACTCGAGAAAAGAAATTAAGGACTCTGGTGTATTTAATGAAGAGAATGAAAAATAACTTCTTTTCAACTTACACTGAGATCATAACTATTTTTTCCCAATCCTACTGATGGATATATAGCTAAATTTAAATCACAATGTAAAGGATATAAGTAATATATGCAAAACTTTCTCAGTTTTCTGATATGTTTTTAATCACAACTTTCCCATTTTAGGCCTTATGATCATCTAGCTCCCCTCTTCAAAGTGCTCCAAGAGTTTGCTGTAATACTGCAATAAAATCTAAAATCTTTTCCCTGGGTCAGCAGGTCTAGAGGACCTCCAATCTATGTGTATTTGCACTATCCGACAATTCATTTCATTTATTTGTGCTTCAGAGTTCTTATATCCATATTCACATTCCCTCTCTTGCCATTTTTGTCTATCCTCACTTTCTTGCTGATGACTCTCACATTTATATTTCCAGCCCACCCTTCTGTTAAATATTTTTACTTGGATATTTAATAGGAATTTCAAACTCATGTTCAGAACTGATCTAGTCTTTATCCTCAAACCTGCTCTACTCTTCTCCAAATCTCAGTAATTAAAAATAGTCAAGTCCCATTTACTCAGGCCAAAATCCTCAAGTCATTTGTGATTTTTCTTATGCACACCACATATTTACTTGAGTCAACAAATCTTGTTGACTAAACCTTTAAAGTACCCTCAATAAAGGTTTTGACCACTTCTCACCATCTCCCTTGCTGATCCAATCCACCATGATCTTTTACCTGGCTGACTGCAATACCTCCTGACTGTCCTCCTGGTTACCATTCCCTGACCAAAACCTTGGTCTCTCCACATCACAGTCAGAATTTTAAAATATTAATTTGGTTCTCTTTTCTCAAAACCCTATCAAGGCTTCTCATCTCATTCAGAGTCAAAGCCAAAATCCTTACTTTGTTTCACAAAGCCTAAACAATCTGGCTCCAATTGTTCTCTGACTTCTTGACCTCCTATTCACTTCTTCAATGCATTCTGCTCCAGCCACACCAGTCTACTACTCTTCCTAAGCACAACACACATGCTCCCATTTACTGTTCCTTCTTTTATTAGGTCCATTATCTGTCATTCCCCCATGGAGGCAGAGATTTTTATCTGTTTTTTTTTTTCATTATTATACCCTTAGTACCAAGAAGTATGCCTGGAACATAGTAGGTATTCAGTATTTATTTATTGTTAGATGCTAACATGGCTGCATCCTGCTACTAGTTCTAAGGTCTTGTTTATTAATGCATCCTCCTTGTCAAGAATAGTTCCAGAACCATAATAAATATTCAATAAATGTTAACTATTTAATGAATTAATTAATGAACAGCATATTAGCAAGGCACAAAGCTTTAACATGAAGGTACCTCTTTGCCATCAAATAACATAAATTGCCTATTTCCTCCCGTCTTGCATTTGTCTTGTCTCTTCACTTTTAACTTTTCTTCAATCTTCCCTTTATTTTAACTCATCTTTTGTGCTTTTACTAAACAGGTCTAGTTAAGATATACTTCCATTTCTAGCTCCCTATAGAGAGATACCTATAAATAGGTGAATTGAGGTAGGATTGTACACATCTACTAAATTTTAAAAGTCTCTGCAATTACCATATATTTCTTGCTATTTAGTTAAAAGAATGTAAGTTACAAAGATTAAAGACATTAAAAAGCAGGGATCCCTGGGTGGTTCAGCAGTTTAGCACCTGCCTTCAGCCCAGGGCATGATCCTGGAGTCCAGGGATTGAGTCCCACATCCGGCTCAGTGCATGGAGCCTGCTTCTCCCTCTACCTGTGTCTCTGCCTCTTTCTCTCTCTCTCTCTCTCTCTCTCTCTTTCTCTGTGTCTCTCATGAATAAATAAATAAAATCCTTAAAAAAAATTAAAAAGCAAAAAAAGAAAAAACCAGAAACTTCAATTCTTTGAATATTTACCATATTTAGAAGGTTGTTTGCACATCCTAATAATTTACATTATTATGTAAAGATGTATGTGTAAAGATACCGCTTCTTCAAATTTTCAAATGAATACATATAGAGGCTATGACCAAGTTGATTCAACCCTCCCTTACTAGTTTTTTTATGACTTTCATTACCAGAATCAATAGTAGAAAAATCAAAATAAAATATAAAAGTTTATTTTTTAATAATTATTATCCAGCAAATCCTTTAGAAATCTTTACTAATTTTTTCTAGCTGCAAAAATAAAGGAGAAACTAGTTCAGATAAAAACCATCCTTGCTGTACCTTTCCAGCATGTGGTCCTCTTTATTCTGAAGGCCTTGGGCACAAATGAAAGTTACAATTTTAAGTCCCACAAAGAAATCTTGAAAGTGCCAAATATCTGTTCATCTAACTCAGCTTTCAGAAAACGGAGGCATGTGACTCTTTTTGAACCTGCCTTCAAAGCTAAGGATCTTCAGCCACGGGCTTCTCTTTCACATCACTTGGGCCCACTGGTAATCAGACAACTGTGAAGCTGCCTGCATTACCCTGAAAGCTTTGTAGCCTCTGCAGGCACAGCCATGCTGGGGACAGTCACCTATGTCACTTGTGGTATTCACTTGGTTGGTAATTAGGGAATAAAAATCACTGGAGTCCTAACATGTTAAGAAGTGCCAGGAAGCAGAATTCTCTCAATATGAATTTAAAATGACTAATCTCTTGCTCCTATCTTCAGAGTAAGCAGGAGTGGGGAGGGGTAGCTATAAAGTGGGAGGGATGAAGAGTCCATGTTGGCACCCAGTCATACCTACCAACCAAAGAAACAGAGGAGTCACCACCTCTCCCATTCATATGAAACTGTATATAATGAAATGCACACATTCGTTTGCCTCTTTCTGACATTTAACAATAGACTTGACATTAGCACAATATATCTGAATGATCTGCTGTGAGAGCATTTTTTCAAAGACTGCCTATTTCCTACACAATTGGCAAAATTTTCAGCGACTCCTTCAACTCAATCATCACAAGTGACTGGAATTCCCTATTCTGGCCCTCTAACTTTTGGGGGTGGAAGAAAGAAGGAAACAGAAAATCTGCAGAAATACAAATTAGTGCACCAAAATTCACAAGCTTCAATATCTCTTAGCATGTATATGGGAATAATGAAATAGAGCTGTGCCAAATACATTTAAATTCCACATGTCGTTTCAAAATGTATTTAGAGGAAAATCAAAATTTTTAAACTTAAAAATAGAGGGTTGCTTTAAAAAGCATTCCTTATTAGGTAGGATAGTCTTCATTTAAATTTTTTTTTTCTGAAAGCAAAATAGGGTTTCTTTTTGAACAAATCCTTTCCAGTCTGTAAGCAAGAAACTGGTGGTAGGATGAGATAATTTGGTCCCAAGACAAGATTAAAAAGAAAAAGGAAAGTTTTTTATAAGTTTTAATTTGTAAAATTATAGTAACCTTTTATTCAGTGGTCAGCATCTCACAATCTCTAATTCTGGAGAACCAGGGAGCAGCCAAACTGTTAAAATGACCAAGATGAAGCCTAGAAATTATAGAACTTCAATGTGTCATGGAGGAACTCCTATAATAAAAGAAATAGAAAAAAGGCTGAGAGTCTTTTATTTCACTCCAGGACAATAACTGACAGTTTTGATTAACAATGAGTGTCAACCATAAAATATGTTCTGTGTATTATTTTAAGAAAGTAATTTGTAGCACATTTTAGGAACTTTTCCATCTGAATGGTTTGCATTGAATGAAAGATTCAGTTATGTGAGACACTACTTATTTCGAAGACTTGCAATTTTGAATATAACAAATGTCATCTGTGTGAAGCAAACTTGAACTTTAAGTATGTGTCCAAAATGAACAGCATAATCATTATCCCAGTAGTAAGAAACAGTTTCCTAAACTCTTATCAACACCACTGTGATACATACTGGATAATAATCATTAAAGCATTCTTGGTCCTAGTCTTCTAAGATCTTCATCTCCATCCCTTAACTGCCTGGCTCCTAAGTATCTTCACCTAGAATCAGCAAAACACCAAAAGGGTTCTTTCCATTGTCTCTGGTCCTCCTCCACTCCTCCCTGAAATCTTCAAGCCCATCCTCTCCTTCTCACACAATCTCCATCTCAAGCAACTGACTATCTATAAAATCCTCTCGTTCAGTAATGCTGAAACACATCTTTGACTTCACCAAGTCATTCAGGCCTTTCCACCTTCCTTTTCCTTCTATCTATAGCCACTTCTTGGCTTTACTTCTCTTTGTTCTAATTCATCACGTAACTATATTCTGTTTGTGCTCTCATCTCTTCACCTCCTTCTCTTTCCATCCAATATCATCTGAAATTGCCCAAATTTAGATCAATTAAACAAGGTAAGAGACCTCCCCACTATCTGCTCTTTCCTTATTCCAAATTTTATCTACTCTAAATAAAAATATATCACAGCCTTCCTTGGAGCAGGGTATAGTCACACAATCAAGTTCCAAGAGTATTAGCAAAAGTGGTATATGCAATTACTGGAATGTGACATTAACTGAAATGGAAGAAGCATGCCTTTCTTGTCTTCTTTATTTTCCTCAACATCTGAAATATGACTGGCATACCAGCAGCCATATGGGTTCTTGAGGCAGGCCTAGAAATGGTACAGCAATGACACAGAAGAG
The DNA here is from genome assembly GCF_018345385.1 of Vulpes lagopus. NCBI lineage: Eukaryota > Metazoa > Chordata > Mammalia > Carnivora > Canidae > Vulpes > Vulpes lagopus. The sequence goes on from NC_054844.1 coordinate 22,596,137, forward strand.
CCTGTGTCCTTGAAACCATAGAGGGTCATGATAGTTCTGGACTATCTTGGGATATTCTGAACAAACAAGGAAAACTTTAAACTTTATCTTGTTTAAGTCTGCTATTTCAGCTCATACTATCACTGGAAGTTGAATCTAAGCCTGACTAACGTAGTTGATGATCTACTTTCTCTACTTTTATACTTCTCAATGCCTTGTTTCCTCTTGCATAGAATGAGAATAATGAATTGATGCCTAACTCATAAATATGTTGTGAGGATTAAGGATTTAGCATTGCCTGTTATGTAATAAACATTCAAAAATGTTGGTTATTATTATGAGCACTATCCAGGTACAACCAGTGTTGCTGGGGAAATCTGCAAAACTATAATTAAGACATCAGCCCTAGTAACATACTTTCATTTGCTTTTAGTAATTGCCTAACCCAATTCCTTCAGTGATTATCTGTACACTAACACCTTCCTCAAACTTTACCCTTATTATCCAGGTTCCAGTTCAGCAGACAATACTAAAACACTGAGGCCACAGTCATCCACTCCCTCTATAAAGGGTGACCCCTCTATCTTCTCACTTATGCTGTCCCTTTTTGTCCTCTGCCATTCCTAAGGAGAAGACAACTTTTATTCAAAGCTCATCCCTCTGCCTGGGTCTGCATGCCTCCCTCTCCCTTTCTTATTTCACTCCTCCCTTGTTTTATTCTTTCACACTTCTGCTTTTCTATTGACTTATCTCTCCTTTATCAATAAACATGGCCAGTTCTACCGATATTAAGTGTGAATATTTGTGTGTCCCATTCAAGCTAACATATTATCTCCCTTTCCCTGTCCATCCACATACCTGGCAAATTACCACTGTACTCTAAAGCCCCATGAATATGGTTATGAATTATTTATTTCCAAGTCTAATCCTATGTTACTAGATAACAACCAGTCACCTATTTTCCTAAGCCAAAAGCTGGAAGCCGCTTAAACTACACTTCTCCTTTATGCCCCATAATCAATTAATCCTTAATTATTGATTTTCTCCTCTAAAATAGTTTTTTTAAAAATCAGCCTTCTTTCTCTCTCCTTGATGCTATTTTCTTTAAGCCTTTTCAATACCCTACCTGAATTTGTGAAATAACTATTTTCTCCCCTTAAAATACATCCAAAGGGATCTTCCTAAGCTTCAGATCAAATGATATGATTTTCCCATGCAATAAAATACAAACTCAGTAGTATGGTATAAAAGGCCATGTGTTATGAAGAATCTAATTAGACTTCATATTTTACACTCTTAAAGCTACCATCTCACACTATCAAATTAATACTATAACATGCAGTTTCATCTTTCGTGGAACAAAAGTTCATCCTTCACACCTTCAAATCCCACCCAAATGTCATTAAGGCATTCCTTAATGCCTTCCATGACTGACAACTTTTCCTGACAAAACTAACCATTTCCCCTTCTGAGTAATAACTTACCAGGTTGTGCATGCTATATCATCATTCACATCATGGTTTATTGTGGTCATTTGTTTTTGCTTTTTCTCCAGCTTTATTGAGATATAATTGTTTTTGAGATGCCATTGACATTTAACGTCGTATAAGGTTAAGGTATACAATGTGATAATTTAGTATACTACAAAATGATTTGATATATTGGTTTGATGATCTGATAGATTGCAAAATGACTACCACAGTAGTGTTAGTTAAGAGCTCCATTGCTTCAAATAATTACCATTTCTTGTTTGTGGTAAGAATATTTAAAACCTACTTTCTTAGCAATTTTCAACCATACACTACAGCATTATTCCTATAATCACCATGCTACACATGAGATCCCCAGAATTTATTAATCTTACAATATAAAGCTTGTACTCTATGACCAACATCTCTCCATTTCCCCCACTCTGGCAATCAGCATTCTATCCTGTTTCTGTAAGTTCAGGATATTTTTTAAGATTTTCCCATATCAATGATATCATACAGTATTTGTCTTTCTCTGTCTGACTTACTTACATCCTTAAGATTTATATATATCATAAATAACAGGATTTTCTTCTTTCTCATGGCTAAAGAATACCATTGCATATATATACAGATATACAACCAAGATATAGATGATATAGATATAGGTATAGATATAGGTATATAGCTATAGTTAGATATAGAGACATAAATGTTTTTAAACAATTACTTCATTGACAGACGCCAGATTGTTAACACAACTGGGTAATTGTGGATGATGCTGCAATAAACATGGAAGTACAAAAATTTCTTCAAGCTTCTGGTATCATTTCCTTTAGATGTATACCAAGAACTGGGGTTGCCAGATCATATGATAGTTCTATGTCTAATTTTCTGAGAAAATGCAATGTTTTTCATAATGTCTGTACCAGTTTATATTTCCAACAACAGTGTCCAAAGGTTTCTTCTCTACATCCCTGCTAACACTCATTATTTCTTGTCTTTTTGATGACAGACATTTTAAGAGGTGTGGTGTGATGCTTCATTTTGGTTTTCAATTTGCATTTCCCTGATGATTAGCATTTCAGGTTTTGCAATTACCCAATGATTTGATGTTGAGCATCTTTTCATGTATCTTTTGGTCATTTACATGTCTTCTTTGGAAAAATTGTCTATTCTGTTCCTCTACCTATTTTTAAAGGGAATTATTCGTGGTTTTTTTTTTTCAGTTGAATTACTGGAGTTCCTAATGTATTCTGGAAATTATCCCTTATCATACGCACAATTTGCAAAATTTTCTTCCATTGCATAGGCTGCCTTTTCATTTTGTTGGTTCTAAAGCTGATACAGTCTCATTTATTTATTTTTGCTTTTGTTGCTTATGCTTTTGGTGTAATATTCAAAAAATCTTTCCCAAGATCAATGTCAAAGAACTTTTCCTTGTTTTTTTCTAGGAATTTTACAGTCTTAAGTCTTATGTTTAAATCTTTGGTCCATTTCAGGTTCACTTTTATGAATAAGACAGGAATCTAATTTCATTATTTTGGATGTAATTATACAGTTTCCCAGCACCATTTATTGAAGAGACTACCCTCTTTCCTATCAGGTGTTCTTGGCTTCCTCATCAAATAATGGTTGACCATATATGTAGAGATTTATTTCTGGATTCTCAATTCTGTCTTAATGGTCTATGTAGTTGTTTTTATGCCAGTACCAGACTGTTTTGATCACCATAGCTTTATAGGATAGTTTGAAATCAGGAAACATGATGATGCCTCCAGCTGTGTTCTTTCTCAGGATTGCTTTGACTCATTAGGATCTTTTGTGGTTTCATACAAATTTGCTTTTTCTATTTCCGTAAAAAGTGTCATTGGAATTTTGATCAGGATTTAATTAGATCTATATATAATTTTAGGTAGTAAGGACATTTTTAACAATATCACTTTTTTCTGATCCATAAACACAAAATATCTTTCCATTTATTTGTATCTTCTTACATTTCTCTCATCAAAATCTTATAGTTTTAACTATAAGAGATCTTTCACCCTCTTAGTTAAATTTATTCCTATGTCTTTTATTGTTTTTGATGCTACCGAAAATGGATTTTTCTTCATTTCTTCTTCAGACATTTCATTGTTGATATATAGAAATATTACTGATTTCTCTAAGTTGATTTTGTATTCTGCAACTTTACTGAATGTGTTAATTCCAACAGTTTTCTGGTGAAGCCTTTTAGGATTTTCTATATATAAGATCATATAATCTACAAGTATAGACAATTTTACTTCATCTTTTCCAAACTGGATGCCTTTTATTTATTTTTTCTTGCCTGATTTTTCTGGTTAGGATATCCAATACTATGTTTTGTATAGGAGTAGTGAGAGTGGGCACCATTGTCTTCACCCTGATCTTAGAGGGAAAATTTTCAACCTTGCACCATTGAATGTAATGTTAGCTGTGGGCTTGTCATATACTGCCTTTGTTATGGTGATGCAGTTTCTAATATACTCAATTTGTTGAGAGTTTTTATCATGAAAGTCTATTGCATTTTGTCAATTCCTTTTCTGCATCAACTAAAATGATTATAATCTTAATTTTCATTCTATTAATGTACTGTACCATATTTATCAATTTGTATATATGTTGAATCATCCCTGCATCTCAGGGATACATCCCACCTGATAATGGTATATGGTCCTTTACTGTGCTGTTCCATTCAGTTTGCTAATACTTGGTTTAGAATTTTTGCATCTATGTTTATCAGGGATATTAGCTTGCAGTTTTCTTGTGGTGTCATCAGGCGATTGGATTAGGGTAATAACGGCTTCATAAAATGAGTTTGAGAATGTTTCCTTTCTTCAGTATTTTGAAAGACTTTGAGAAACTCTCAACTGTTAAATGTTTCATAAAATTCACCAGGGAAATCACCTGGTCCTGTACTTTTCTTGCGCGTGCACGTGCGTGTGTGTACATGTTTTCTTTCTAGGGAAATATTTGATCACTGAGTCAATCTCCATACTCTTCATTGGTCTGCTTAAATTTTCTATTTATTCATAATTCATTTTTTATTTGTTGCATTTTGGGTTTTTTTTTTTTTGTTTTATTGATTCATTCTCAATCGGTTGCATGTTTTTTAGGAATTTATCTATTATTTCTAGGTCATCCACTTAGTTGCCAAAGAACTGTTCATAGCATTCATGAACCTTTGCATGTCTGTGGTATTGGTAATAATATCTCCTTTTTTCATCTCTGATTTGAAGACTCCTTTCTTTTTTCTTAGTCTAGCCAAGGGTTTGCAAATTTTGCTTGTCTTTTCAAAAACCAGCTCATACTTTAATCGATCTTTTCTAATGTTTTTCTGGACTCTATTTTATTTATTTTTATTCTGAGTTATTTCCTTCCTTCTGCTAACTCTGGGCTTAATTTGTCCTTTTTATAGTTCCTGTAAGTGTAAAGTTATATTTATTTGTGATCTTTCTTTTCCCTTATAACGTAGGGATTTATGACTATAACGTTTTTTTTTTTTTTTTTACGTTTTTTTCTTAAAACTGCTTTTGCCGCATCATGTAAGTTTTGATATGTTGTATTTCTATTTTCATTTATTTCAAGATTCTTTTTTATTTTCCCTTCTCCTTTGACCAATTGATTGCTTAGAGGTCTGTTTTTCAATCTCCATATATTTATGAATTCTCCAGTTTCTTCCTATTATTGATGCCTAGTTTCATACTACTGTGATTGGGAAAAAATACTTCGTATGACTTCAATCTTCTTAAATTTGCTTAGATTTTTTTTTTTTTTGCAATCTATTATATGATCTCTCCTGGAGAATGTTCTTTGTACACTTGTGAAAAATGTACACTTGAAAAGAATATGTATTTTGCTGCTGTTGAATGGAATGTTCTATATTATGTCTGTTAGATGTATTAGGTCTAAAGTATAGTTCAAGTCCAATGTTCCCTTATTAATTTTCTATATGGATAATCTACCCATTGTGGAAAGTTGGGTATTGTTGTCTCCTACTATTATTGAATCTATGTCTATTTTTTTCTTCAGATCTTTTAATATTTCCTTAATGCATTTAGGTGCTCCAATGTTGGGTATATATATATTCATAATTCTCTTAATAAAAAACACTTTATCATTACAAAATAACCTTCTTTGTCTCTTGTTAAAGGCTTGGCTAAATTCTATTTGTCTGATATCAGTATAGCTACTCTTGCTTTCTTTTGGTTTCCACTTTCATAGACTATTTTCTGAACCTTTTGCTTTGGCCCTACATGTGACCTTAAAGCAAACATGAGTTTTGTAAAATAAAGTATTTGGGCCTTGTGCATTTTTTTGTTTTTGTTTTTGCTTTTTTATCCTTCCACTCTGTATCTTTTGATTGGAGAATTTAATCCATTTATGTTTAGAATAATTAGTGATAGATAAGGACTACCTTTCTTTTTTTTAATAATATTCTTTTTTTTTCTTTTTTAAAGATTTTATTTATTTATTTATTAATAGAGATGCAGAGAGAGAGAGAAAGAGGCAAAGACACAGGCAGAGGGAGAAGCAGGCCCCATGCAGAGAGCCTGACGTGGGATTCAATCCAAGGTCTCCAGGATCACGCCCTGGGCTGCAAGTGGCGCTAAACCGCTGCACCACCAGGGCTGCCCCAAGGACTACCTTTCTTAGTCTCATTGCCACTGTCAGAAGGGCATGCAGGGAGTGAGCCACAGCCTGAAGGGGAGTTGGCTGAGACACACTGAGTGCCTGGAGTACACACAGGCCAGCTGAGGAGACTAACTGAGGCATCCCCACTGGTTCTTGAGTGGGCTTCTTGATGGAGTTCGCGTCACAGTTAGTAGGATACACATCACTCTAATGTCTTCCTAGAGTCTTATATGCTCTCCCAGCTGCTTCCTGCTCCCTAGTCATGCAGCTCATGATTCAGTGCTCCTCTCCTCTATGTTTAGCTTGTATTTTTTCCCACTGATAGTGTGCTGGAATTTCTCCTCTGGAAAACTGGACTTCCACAAAGCCTCCCTAATTGTGGTTGACCCCCATTCGCCAGGCCAAACCATGGCTGAAAGCTCATGAGCTACCACCCAGTCCCCAGCTAGGACCAAGGTCTATATGCCTACTACCAGATGCATAGGGAAGTGAGACTCCTCCCAGGTCCCCTATCATAAGGTGCTAGATCCTAGAGCTCCCACAAAAGCACTTTTGTCCAGGGATCAATGCCAAATTGTTGGTGTTGAGGAGTAGACATGATGTGGAATGTCTTATATAACACAGTGTTGCTGACATCACTCCCACTGTCATTTGTTCATATTTTATTAGACTGCTAAACTTCCTGTAGGCAGGGTCAGGCCTCCTTCACTTTGCATTCTCAGTGCATACCACAGTGATAAATTCTGAGATAAGCACAAAATTATATAGAAAATATTTGGGAAAAATTACACAAGTTGTACAAAAGCACCAAAAGTAAAACAACGATTACTTTCAAAAACAAGGATTTCCCCCTCCCACTCTCTATTTTGACTCCTTTGGTTTTTATACAATCAAGTTAAAAACTGTTTTATAAAATTTTTCTTCCTAATTGTTCCAAACAACTAGCTTTAGTAAGAGAATTTTCCCTTTATTAAGTTTTTCCTTTATAGATTTTATTTTCAGGTCTTTAATCTTTAACCCCATCTCAGTATTTATGCTTTCAATGATTTCACACTAAACTGGTTGTTCTCCTTCACCAGATTTCTCCAATTTCTATTTTTACTTTTTAGAGCAAACCCTTATTTTGTCTTTACTCTTAGTTTTAACTTTAAAACTAAGTTAAATATTAGTTTAACTAATATTTAGCAGATTTAATTTCTTTTTGCACATGCATTGGCATAGTTTCACTATACAACTAAACTAATTCATTATTAAGTCATAAAACTATTTTCTGTCACCAATCTAATACAATATTCTTCAGATTCTAAATTTTCTACACAGTGTACAAGCTATAAGATGTGAGTTTTGTTTTTTTTTTTTTTTATGTTGTACTAAGTCATTTACATTTCTTTTCTCTGCCCCTCTTTTTAGCAGGCCTGTTTGTATAAGGATGTTAGCCAGAGTTAATGCTATAGAAAAGGTGTCAGACAAGTTCATCCTTGCAAAGTTAACTAGTTCATCTATGGATTAAAAATGTCTAAAAACTCAGTTCTGATATTCATACATGATAAGTGACTAACCAATGTTTGTGAATTAATAAATTTCTTCATTAATTAATAAAATTCATGTACTTAAGATATTGCTACTGTAATTTATGTTTGAACAGAGGAGTCTCAAGTGGGTAATCATAGATAGAATTCTTACTAATATATTTGCATGAAATGTGAAAATTAAACATTAAATAATTGCAATTAAAGAGGTACATGAAGTGTAATATTGATATCTTCCCAAAAGGTGAACATTACAATTCTTTTCATATTGAAGTGTTTAAAGAATTACCATACAAGAATCAAATAATATAGTAAATTTGTGTAATAAGCCTATTCATGTATTTTTTAAAGTTTAGAGCCAAGAATATCATGTGCTCATTTCATATTCATGACATAATAGACTATCTTAGTTTTATTGTGTTGACTCAGTGTATTTGAACAATTATTTGAGCCATCTAGTCAGAATGTAGAAAAATCAAACTATATAAATAGAGAACACATTTTAACATTTCAAGGAAGACTATTTAAAATTATTCTAAATAGAAAATTTACTGGGAACCTGCAGTAGGTTGGGTAGAGAATCATTCATTTAAAACAAATGAATTGAAATTGAAAAAGAGTTATATTATGTGAATGAACTTCAAAAGGTTCAGAAGTTGGCCCTGATATACTCACATTCTCATCCAAACTGGAAATCTGAAATATTATGTTGAAAAATGGCTTAAAACTGCCTTTTTTGAAAGACTACAGGACCTTTATTTTCTCCTTCCCACCAGACTATAAATGCTGGAAGAACAACCTGTCTTATGGCATTTTGGGCACACAATTTTCCTTCCCAGCAATAAATTGGAAGTACAGAGTTTATGTCTGTTTGATTCCCATCTGTCAACTAAACAGCAGTGAGATCAAATCCATCATTCAATTTCTATGGCTGTTTATTAGTTCTATGCTTTTTCATGGACAATAGATATCCCATTCATAAGATGAAAAAAAAAATCAAGGTAGCAACCTATGCCACAGTGATGGTAAATGCAAATTAGATGGACATATGTTTGTTTCTCATTGACTGTAAGACATTATCATTATTAGCAAAGTGAACCTAAGTATTTGTTTAAGGCGCTACTTTTGATGTGACTTTATGACAAGTTAAACAGATCACCTCTCCCCTAATGAAGAGGCATTCAGAAAGCAGAACTGAACAAGATGACAAAGTCTGTTAACTACTATTGCCAATGAATGATGTTTATTGTAATGAGAGATATGAATGGAGATGATGGAAATAATGACATCTTTGAAAGAAAAATTGCATATGTGCATGCACACATGTGTGTGTGTGTCTGAGTATTAATTCTAGTACGGGTTTCTCTTTAAGGCTGACCTAAATTTTCTTTCCTCTAAAAAGTCTGAAACTGTTATGTTGGCATCTTGGTGAGCTGATGTTTCTCACAGAGATTATACTGAATTGTCTCACATTTTCTCTGCTATACCTTTGATAACACGTTAAAAGTGGAAGAAGAAAAAAAGACTACCTGCAAACAAGAAATCCCTGTTAATGAAATTCTGCACTGTGCTGTCAACTTTTCGCATGGGGAAGAAGCAAAATCCATACTCAAAACAGGATGGCATGGGAGTGTGGATTGGGGGCAATGCAGGACAATGGTTTCTGTCATAACCTCCACATGTTATTTTGTTCACATTTTTTTAAATTTTTCTTTTTTTAATCATACTTTCTAGTCATTGTTACCTTCAAAGATGAAACCAAATTCAAGATCAAGTCCTCTCCTCCATTCAAACATAAACCGTATGTTATTATTGTGTTACTGAGTTATGTTTTTTAACCTCACTCAGTTTTATAAGACAGTGCTTCTCGAAGTGTGGTCTCTGGTCCAGCAGCATCAGTATCATGTGGGAACCTGTTAGATATGCATAGTCACATACTTTACACAAAAGTACGATTCTGAAACAATGGAGGTCAGCCCATTCATCTGTTTTAATGAGTCCTCTAAATAATTATGTACCATTATAGTAAAGCAATGTTTTAATTTTTGTAATACAAACTATTTCATTCATTCTCAAAACAGTTTAGTGAGGTTGTAGAGTAAAATAAACAAGTAAGGATATATAATTGTAGGAATGAGCTATATGTGCATGATCAAATTAGTGACAGAGTAGTGATAGCAGGGTGGAAACTCCAGACACAAATCTTATTAATTTTCTAGCACATACACTCTAAAACTTTATCTCTAACTTCAGCGTGCCATTTCTGAAAGTTAAAACATAAACAAAATAACATGGTACAATTTCCACAGTACATTAATATTGATCTTTTTATATTTTAATTATTTTAATTATAGCCTGGAGAATAAGTTGACATAATATTTTGAAAAAGATTGCAAAATAAGTAGGAATGATGGAGAGGAATGCCTCAGTCATTTAAAAAATGTACTAAGTTACTATTATCTAAATAATGCCTGCCACGAATTAAGTATCTTAAGGATTTTTACCTTTAAAAGAAAGATGATGACCTTAAGATGAGGAGAACACTTTGTTAAAAGTGGACTAGATAGTTCTCTGCTGTCGGTTGCTCAGATTCTACTCTTTAAGAAGTAAAAAAGAAGGAATAATTTTGAACTTTGGTCTTCTATACCTTCAGATTTTACTTCAAATGTCTTGTTCCTTAAAGATGGTTTTGACATGTAGCAATTAGTAATTAAGCATTATTCATGATATTAATTCATTAAATCTTTTGTTTGGAAAAATCCTAATCATATCCCTAGTGTTCTACTTTTCTGGGTGAGAAATCAAGGTTCAAACATTTCCATCAACTGCCTTTAGTAGAAGAGATGGATAAATATATTAAGTTGATTCCCAGATAAGCTATCTTCTCTCTCTAATTAGAGTTCTGTCAAACTATCTCTATCTCTTATTTCATCATGAAATTCTTCTTTAATAACCATGTATTCTAGTTTTCCTATTCATAACTAAGTGTAAGGAAGGACTACTTTGCATGTGTAATTCTATAGGTAGTTATGACATTTATTCATTTTTTAACAAAAGCAAGTTTTTGCAATACTGTATTACATATATTAGCAGTCTTGAAATTCCACCTGTTTTTATATCATTACTTAAAAACCCTATAATCATCTCTTATCTGTGACAAATGTATAGCACAGTAGTTAAAAGACAGATGGTAAAGCTAAATTACCTATATAATCTTTTCCAGTATTTAGGTCTTTGGGCAAGTTACCTAACTTCTCTATGCCTCAGTTTCTCCGTGTATAACATGGAAATAGCAATCCCTATTTTAAAGGGCTATTGTGAACTTTCAATGAATTAATACTTGTAGAAAACTTAATAGAACACCTTGCTCCTGGGAAATATTCAGTAAAAGTTAGTTATTATTTTAATTAGTGCCTTTTATACCTGGAAAAGTTATCTAATCTTTTTAAGCCTCATACTCCACACATCACAATGCAAATACTTTTTCTTTTCTTCTTCAGATACAAACCACAAATTAATAAACATTTGAGGTACCAAAAGTGGGGCAAATAGATGAATTTGGATATGTTGCTTCCCTAAAAAAGAAGGCAAGATAATTTCAGTATCAGTTATCTTATAATTGTGTAATCTTGGAAAAGTTACTTAGTCTCATTACATATCAGTTTTGTAAAAAGAAACTTGAAAAATAAACCCTTAAAGAGTATTAATTGAACATAATAAAATGTGATACACACTAAAATTGTTGATCCTGAGAACAAAAACATAGCTTTCAGTTTGGCTTATATTATGCAAAAAACTTGGTTATATATCCATAGACTTAAGATTGTAATATTTTATAATTTATTTATGACAGATTTAAATGTCAACTACATTTTTTAAAGGTTTTATTTATTTATTCATGAGAGACAGGGAGAGAGGCAGAGACACAGGCAGAGGGAGAAGCAGGCTCCCTGAAAAGAGCCCAATGTGGGACTCAATCCTGGACCCCAGGATCATGCCTTGAGCCAAAGGCAGACGCTCAACCACTAAGCCACTCAGGGATCCCTCAACTACATTTTTAAACAAATCAATATATATCATATCTCAGACATGATATGTCAGAGATATCTCAAATAGTTACATAAAGAAACCAGAGAGGAAAGGGTCACTGAGAAAAGCAAACAAAAAACAAAATGTCAGGACATGCAATACACCTTGATTTAGAAAATACATCAGACACTACCAATAAATTCTCACTGTTTTCCCCCCAATGAAAAATCTATCCATCTAAAAGTATATACTAATATATAGAATAGTGAAGAATAGCTTCATCTTGTGGCTGTGGAGGAAGAAGAGCATACATTTTCATGATAGTAGAGAAGAGCTATATTAGATATGACATAAAAAAGAACATTTTCAATCATGTAGGTTGTTAGATATCAAAGTGAATCCCATGAATACTAAGAATGAGGGTTCCAGAGTGGAATGGATAAACCATCTCCCAAATGAAGGCAATAATATCTTCTTCATAGCCTTGTTGTGAGAATTAATTAAATAGGAGAGCACTTTATATAGGAATAATAATAGTAACCACCACAGAAGTAGGAGAGTGTGTGTGTGTGTGTGTGTGTGTGTGTGTATACATACTAGATAAGGTGCTCTGTAATTAGCATGTACTATTTGTAAGTGTGTGGAAAAATTTGAAGTCAAATCTCCCAACTTTGGGCTGAAACTTTATTCCAAGCAATTCCAGTTCCAAGAGTCTAAAATCTTATATGTCACCCCCATCTTTACCTTTATCTCATAATATCTCAAAGTTTCCATTGATGATATAACCATGGATGAGTAAAAATACATAGGAATGTACATACTGGGAGCAAGAAGAAAAGTTAAATTTGAATCTCGGTTCAACCATTTATTCACTCTGTAATTGAGGACAATCTCTTTCCCTTTCAGAGCCTAAGTTTCATCCTCTTTAAAACAAGGACCAGGAGAATCATGTGGCACTCTGGTGAGAACAAAAAAATACCACATGCAAAAAGTGCCTAGCACAGCACTTGGAAACAGTTGCTTCCTTTTACATTTTACTCTCTCCCACAAAAATTGAAGAAAAATCTTCCAGCATATTCATGTCATTCCTTATATATTTAAAGCTATACAATAGTTTAACTTAACCTAAGTGTCTGCAAAGATAAAAAGTATTACAAGCAATTTATGATGCGATTTGGAGTGGGAACAGACTTGGTATGAATTCTTTCCTGACCTTCCATATAGAATTGACTACTTCCTAGTCTTTGAGGGCTTACTGTGCTTTTAACAAAATCTCATGGCTCCTACATATTTTGATTCAATGGCTCTTGTTTATAGGCTTATCTATCCCTACTAGATAGTAAACTTCAGGTAAACTTCTGGCATATAGATGGCTAGTAATAAATTTTTTTTAACATTTTTGAGGGCATGAAGCAATGCTATAGTATTATTCCCTACAATGTCTAGCATGTTTCTGCCTCAGGGTTTTGTGTTTTCTATGTTTTATATCCATAATGCTTCTCTCTCAGGTATTGGCATGGTTCCCTTCCTTGCCTTTTGCAGATGCTGTCGCATATTTCACTTTCTCAGCAAAACCTTCTCTAATCACCTTATTTGTAATGTATATGTACATGCATGCACACACACAAACACACTCACAATACACACCCAGTCTCCCTTCCTCCATCTACCACTATCTGACATGGTATTAATTGTTCATATTGTTCACTATTTGCCTCCCCATTACAGTGTAAACCTCACAAAGGAAGGGTATTTTTGTCTTTTTTGTTCACTACCTAGCATTTTGCACAGTGTCTGGGACATAGTAGGTGCTCAATAAATATCTGCTGAATGAATGAATAAATTTCATAATGACATAGCATTTGAAAGAGGAAAGAGAAGTACTTCTGATGAATAACAAGACACACTTATATAAATTTAAAATGCATGCTATGATTAAGCTAATCTCTTGATGCTGCATAACTGCTCAGAATGCATTTTATGTTACTGGATATACTGCAGTTGTAATTTCTTCCTCAAGCAACGGAGCTTTGTTTCTCATGGTAAACAAACTAAGTAGATTTCTCTAGTATTGAGTTATCTAAGTTTTTCCTTATCAACATGGATCAAAACATACCAAAAGTACCCCCTAAAGACGATGTAATACATCCCCTTTGATTTACAGATGAGGAAACTAAGGGCTGGAAAGATGGAGACTTCTGAAAGTCATTGTCAATATTAGAACTCATTTCTTCTGACCAAATCTCAGGACATTTCTGAACAAATCTATCTTTCTACAAATGATTTATAACTAATAAAATCTAAGTTATCTTCTTTGTCTACATGGTATTTGTGCCATTTAGACTATGTTTAGTGGTTAATTAGCCAATCTAAACTATTCAAGGAGAAAGCGAAGATCCACCCATGATAGCAAATCCTGTTTCCTAAATAAGCCCTCCTCTCAACTTCTATATTTGAAACATTAACAATGTGTCCACCTGGACTTCTTGGAGAGCTTTGGCTTGCAAGGACAATATATGCTTTGGTTCATCTACTGAACAATCAGCTTAAGGAGTTGTATTCAGATATTATTAATGTTTTCAAACCCACTTCCTATTTTCCTGCTGAAATCCCTGCCAAGCACACACTTCAGCAGACACTAAAATAATTTGGGTAGTTGACATTCAATCCAAATTTTCTATGGAAATCTGCCAGATTTGACATCTGTGAGAAAGTGGGTAATTTTTATTATCCACAGAGAGCAAAAGCTTAGTTTGATATTTCTCTACCTCCACACATCTCCCCATAGTGGAGCTGCTACTCAGATACACACAAAAAGTGGGTAGCAAAGAAAATTAACTCTTTCACCCTTGTCAGGATATGGCCAAGACTACATTAAAATTAATTTTAAAGGAACCCTAGCAATGAATAAAACAAATTCCAGAGATGTGGGGAATGCAAACTACTTTTATTTCATCATTACATTTTGTTTAAAGACTATTTAACTGTGTTTTATCTGTTGCTCTAATGCAACTATTTGTCTTTAAAGCCTGCTCACTTGGTACATAAAGTAAAAACAAAATTTCACCTTGATTTTCTTTTTAAAATGTTTTTATCAACCCTAGTAACATTTGACTCTACAGGACCACAAAACCATGCTTAAAACACACAACAATGTTTCTATTGACATAATATTTCATTTCTAATGCATTAAGACTAGGATATGTATTGAAGGTTTCCCTTATTTCTTTAAAAGAAAGAAATAAGCCTAGATATTGCCATGTTCTTATATGTTATATACTAAAATCCTATTAAGATTTATACTGTAAAGAAAGTACATTAGTTTATTGTATTAGCTCACTACAATAACACAGGTGAACTTCTCCCACTCACTCTTCCAATCAAGCTAGTGAACATGACTCAAATTAAGAAATTAGAAATGATAATGGCATCTGACAAGTAGTCAAAGGGGTAGAAAAGCATGGTAAATTACTCATTTTACAAAAGTTTAGAACTCAAACATTTGTGGTATGTTCATAACTTTCAACATAAGAGAAGAAGCCATCTTAAATATATATTTTAAAACCTAAATGTGACCATTAATAGATTTATAAATAAGATATATAACTCCCAAACCACTGAAGAACACATAAAATAAACATACACTATGTCAAAAAGGATGAAAAGGAAAAGAGAGAAAAAGAAAAGAAAGTAAAAAAAGGAAAAAAAAAACAGAAGATATAGACATAAAAGAAGTTGAGGTAATTAAGAGTAATACAACCATCATGATAATAAATAAAAAGTTAAATTTTCCCCTAGGGAGCAAAAATCAGATTAGCTTAAGAAACAAACTCAACAGTATTTCTATAAGAAGTATATCTAACAGAAATATGCAAGATGAAAGGAGGAAGAAGGAATAGAACATGACTAGGTAAGGGTATATGATCTGGGTCTTTAGGGCAGGATGCGTGCTGCTTTCCAAGATGGTGAGACAGGGAGAGAATGAGTCGGCTCAGGCTGCAGATTTGAAGCAGTCAGGACCTTAGTTTCCCTGGTATCAATCCTGCCTGGGTCTTCTTTACTTCTCTCAGTAATAATGCAGCTATGACATTTTGCCTTGGCTTTCACTACGGAGTGAGCTTCCTAATTATCTATCTACAAGGAACCACTCAAACAAAAGCTCCATGAAAGCAGGGAGTTTGGGAGGTTAAGTTCAGGCCTTATCTTTGGAAACAACTTGGCACATGGCAGACAGGGCAAGCATACATTTTGAATGAATGCATGAGAAAATAAATGAAGATGTCTATAGCGCATGCTGGAGACCTAAACAGAGTCCTCTGATTTGATGCATCTCCTGCCTCAAACTTCACTGAAAGGAGTAAAGTCATTTTCTAAAAGTTACAAACACAAACACTGAAGAATAAGGAAATTATCAGTTGCGAAGAGATTTCACCAAGTTTCCAGAAGATGGAAAGCAGATGGAGGAGCAATGACTGATGAAGCAGCCATAAGCCTGAATATAAATATACAGGGCTGCAGTTGAAAGGAAGCCAGTTTCACTATCAGAGCTCCAACAGAGGAGGTATTAGGTTCCATGGAGAAGGAGAGGTGGGCCAGAAACAGAAAGTACTCACAGAAGCACCTGGTAAGAAATAGTTTACTCCCCAAGTTCTATATTATCCCCATGTAAAAAAATAATAAGTTCTTTATTAAGAACTTGTCGAAACTGTCAAAAAAGTAGGCCAGCTGGTGTGGAAGTCAACATTTCGGAGAAAAGTCTCCCCTCTTTGACTTTAGCAGTCTTCCAAGGCAATGCAGGCAACTTACCTATTTTTAGCACTGAGTCAAGCCCCATTATTGTAACTTACCTTTGAAGTGGCTTTTCTGTTTCCCCACTCTTAAAAATGATGGCCAGCAATGGGTCACCTAATTTCTGAGAAAAGCCTAAAGAATAAAAGATAAAAACAAAAGCCCTCTGGAATTTATTAACAGAAAGAATAAGATCTTTAATATATTTGCTTCAGAGTCCACTTGTTAGACTCAAGAATGAATATCCAGCACCCATAAAGTAAGTTTATGAAAAAAGAATAACCGGAAAGTCAAAAAGAACCACAGGAAATTAAAATACAATTGCTTAGAAAAACAAAATTAATAGAAGTGTCTGAAGTAATGATGTGAATGTTTCCCGGAATATAGAATATATAGATAGGGTCAGAATATTTGAGAGAAAAAAAAATTCCATAGTGGATCAAAACAGAAAGTCTAAGAGGCAGCCAGTATCACCGCAAAAAAAAAAAAAAAAAAAAAAAAAAAAAAGGAAGGCTATTATTCAAGGCAAAATAGCAAAGAATTTCCCAGAACACATGATAAATGTTATGGATGACCTAAAATACTTTAAAAGGGAAGGGCTAAAACATGTCCTCAAAGAAATATGAATTAACCAGGCATCTGATTTTTAGCAGCATTGTATTTAGAAGATGAAAGAACATGGTTTCAAAACTCTGAAAGAAAATAATTTTCCATCTTGAATTTTAAGCATAGCCATGCTATTAATCCAATATGAGAGGGAATAATGATACTTTGAGATATGTGAAATCTATGGAGGTTTAAATGCAAGTAACTTACTTAGAAAGTTGTTTAAGGTGATCCACCAATAAAATTGAGAGAAAAATGGACAGAAACCAAGAAAGAAGAAAATACAAAGAGTCAGAAGATAAGAGATCTGACCCAGGAGAAAAGCTAAGCAGTAAGCAGCAGTAAGACAGTCAAGATTTGAATAGGTGAAAAAAAAAAAAAGATTTGAATAGGTGGGCAGTAGGCCTCCAGGGAAAAGGGGAAATGATTAGGATAGATAGTCTGACTAGAGGTCTGAAAAACTAAGAGGGTGCATCGAAGTGGCTGGCAGAGTAGCAGAATGTAGTAACCATTTGAAATATGCACTAGAAATTTCCCAATTGATACTGGAATCCAGAGAGTAGGAATATCCCAAATGTTCTCAACTGCATATTGGTTTTACCTTTTAGAATCACAGACCAAATCACAGAAGACTTAAGGACGGTAACAATACAGAAAATAAATGGCAACTGATAGTGTAAAAGCATTGAAATGCTGATAGAAATTGAGAACTAGAAGAAAGTCAAGAGAAGTGTATGAAAAGATGAGAAGAAGAATGTGCTTATCCCAGAAAGTGAGTAATCAGGTAAGTTGTCTATAATTGATTTAATAAGGAATGGAGGTTTTGATTTTGTTTGAAGTTGTTTGGAAAGAAAATCTTATCAAATTTCAACCAACATAACGAAAGCTCAAAAACACATGAAAAACAATGAAAGCTGAAGAGTTAGCATATTCCAAAGTTATTACACTTCGGAATCCCAGTTTCTCCACCAACAAATTCTTCTATACTTTTTTTAAGAATGAAGATATTAAGCATAGAAAATATAGAAAGCTACCATATTCATATTATCATGCTAGTTTAATAATGGTACTAAATTGGAGAAAAGTGCCAGCAAAAAGTACAGAATAAACTGATAATTTGCAAATTTAAATAAATTTCTAACTAGAATACTTTCTTAGAATAAAATTCTAATGAAAACTCAATATGTAAAATAGATTGAAAGAGAAAGATTTTTGTCAAAGAAACAGCACATAAACCCAGCTCATTATAAATATAGATGGGAAAAGTCTAAATAAAATGCAGGCAAACTAAATGGTACCTTAAAAGATTTATCATTAATCCAAGAAGGAGTATATTACTAGTGTATCTATGAATAAAAAGATTCACACCAGTATAATCATCTTGCTAGAGGATCAAACGGCATTTTAAAATATGAAAAAATCCACTTTATGTTTAACAACAAAAAACAGACTTTCAGTAAATTAAAAATGGCAGTATATAATTCATTAATAAAAATTATTTGTCTCAAGCCAGCAGGCCAGAAAAAAACCCTAATATCTAAAAGATTTATTATACCAGTAACAACAGTGAAAAGACAAGGTTCCCAGCTTTCAATATTGTTAGTTGTTTTTTGTTTTGTTTTGTTGGTTTGTTAATTGTTCTTTGGTAACAATCCCAATGGACATTTTTGGATATTTAAAAATGTATCTACAGTTCACCTAGGCAAAAAAAAAAAAAAAAAAAAAAAAAACATCTTTAATAAGGTTATTTAAGGAATTATATCAACTGAATGAGTGATATTTCAGGTATGAAAACTGGCAACCAAAAAAAAAAAAAATGACAACCTGATCAACTGAATAAAATAAAATGGAAGCGATGTCATATAATAGTATAACCCTGAAACAAATTCTAGTTTATATAATAATTTAATAGCGGGATTAGGGATCCCTGGGTGGCGCAGCGGTTTAGCGCCTGCCTTTGGCCCAGGGTGCGATCCTGGAGACCCGGGATCAAATCCCACGTCGGGCTCCCGGTGCATGGAGCCTGCTTCTCCCTCTGCCTGTGTCTCTGCCTCTCTCTCTCTCTCTCTCTCTCTCTCTCTATCATAAATGAATTTAAAAAAAAAAATTAAAAAATAGCGGGATTATTTAATGAATGGATGAGAGAACAGAGAGTTATTTGAGGAAAATATTATGTTGTATACCAAATTAAATAATAAAGGATTAAATGCAGCAGCCCAGGTGGCCCAGTGGTTTAGCGCTGCCTTCAGCCCAGGGTGTGATCCTGGAGACCCAGGATCGAGTCCCCTATCAGGCTCCCTGCATGGAGCTTGCTCCTCCCTCTGCCTGTGTCTCTGCCTCCCTGCATGGAGCCTGCTCCTCCCTCTGCCTGTGTCTCTGCCTCCCTCTTTCTGTGTCTCTCATGAATAAATAAAGAAAATCTTTTTTAAAAAATAAAGGATTAAATATAACAATAATAATAAATCATTAAAGAGAAAATTAGAAGAAAGTATGCAAAAGTAGCTACAATTTCTGAATATAAAAGCAAGAGGAGAAATCAAAAAAGCAAAATCACAGATTCCAATGCATAAATAAGAACTTCCATTGAGTGCATTAAAATTATTTTTTAAAAGATTTATTTATTTATTTATTTATTTATTTATTTATTTATTTATTTATTCTTGAGAGACAGAGAGAGAGGCAGAGACACAGGCAGAGGGAGAAGCAGGCTCCATGCAGGGAGCCCACCGTGGGAGTCAATCCCGGGACTCCAGGATTGTGCCCTGGGCCAAAGGCAGGTGCCAAACCGCTGAGCCACCCAGGGATCCCTGAGTGCATTAAAATTAGAAGGCAATGGGCATCCTGGGTGGCTCAGTGGTTTAGTGCCGCCTTCAGCCCAGGGCATGACCCTGGAGACCCAGGATGGAGGTCCATGTCAGGCTCCCTGCATGGAGCCTACTTCTCCCTCTACCTGTGTCTCTGCCTCTCTCTCTCTCTCTCTCTCTCTCTCTCTCTGTGTTTCTCATGAATAAATAAATAAAATATTTTTAAAAAATTAAAAGGCAAGTTAAAGAGGAGAATATATTTACAACAAATATAAGAGAAAATTTAATATATTAAGAGCATTTATATTCATATAGAAATATATCTTAAGTGAAAAATGGAGGATGTGAACAGAACAAACAGACTAAGAAATACAAATGGAAGTAAACATATAAAATGATTTAGCCTCACTAAAAATCAAAGAAGTGTCAAGTTAAAATGAGGGGATACTTTATAATGCCTATCATTTTACCAAGCACTAATACTAAATGTTCAGTTTTGGAAAGGAGACAGGGAGATCAGCTCTCAATTTTACACCACTGATGGAAAGGCACCAAAAGCCTGAACAACAATGTTTTTTTGTCTTTCATTTAGTAGTTCCAGTTCTGAGGACATGTCTTTAGGAAATAGTCAAAGTTATAAACAAAGTTTTATGCATAAAGATATAATTTAGGGATGCCTGGATGGCTCAGTTTCGCCCAGGCATGATCCTGGTCCCAGGATGGAGTCCTGCATCGGCTCCCTGCGAGGAGCCTGCTTCTCCCTCTGCCTGTGTCTCTGCCTCTCTCTCTCTGTGTCTCTTATGAATAAATAAATAAAATCTTTTAAAAAAGTTAAAAACAAACAACCTAAATGCCCACCCACGGGAGAAAGGTTAAACACATAACAGTACATCATATAAACTAGACTATCCCCACATGATGACAAATTAAAACTCTCATTAACTACGAATATCTAATCTCATGGAAAATGACCAAAATAGAAATTAATAAATGAAATATATAATATCCTATTTACAGTTAAGATCCCAAATATATAGAAGAAATAGAGATCTGGATGAAAATATATAAAATAGTAATATTGAATTTTCTCTGGCTCTTGAGATAAGGTAATTTCATTTTTAGAGTACTCTTTATTTTCATAACTATCTGAAATATTAAAATGGTTCTTTTATTCTAAAAAATAAACATTATGACCATTTTGAAAAAAATTAAAGAATTATTAGATCATAGCTCTTCTGTCTTCAATTCACCCATTCTTTTTTTTTTTTAAATAAATTCCACTTTTTTTTTTTTAACTTTTATTCATTTATGATAGTCACACAGAGACAGAGAGAGAGAGGGGCAGAGACATAGGCAGAGGGAGAAGCAGGCTCCATGCACCGGGAGCCCGACGTGGGATTCGATCCCGGGTCTCCAGGATCGCGCCCTGGGCCAAAGGCAGGTGCCAAACCGCTGCGCCACCCAGGGATCCCCAATTCACCCATTCTAACGCTACCAATGACAGCAACAAAACTCCTTAGCATCATGAAAAAAAAGTTGTTCTTTGCAATATCTCTCAATTCTTTGAGATCCAAAAATATAAGCCATTACAATATGCAGCACTGCAGTCACCTTGTAGCTCTTCAGAGATGTGAAGGGGGGGCGGGTAAGAGGGGACCCAGGGTGGGTGGGGGACTCTTGCTCCCTTCTCAAATCATTCTCCTTCCACCACAGGATTCTGAAATCTCTAGAAGAAAAGACACTGCCTTTCCTTTTCATTTTATTATATCATAGAAATAGCCTTATTGAGCATGGTAGCATGCATTAGGCAGGGTTAGATATACATTACATACATTAGCTTAATTCTCCCAACAACTAGTATTATTCTCATTTTACAGTTGAGGAAACAGAAGGTGGGAGAAGTTAAATCACTTGTATAAGGTCACTCCAAGATTAAGTGAGAGTGTGGAGTTCAAACTAGGCAATTTGGTTCTAAGGTCTACCCTTTTATTAACTATTATGCTCTAACCAATTTGTCCTTGGAGAAAGTAACATATTTACACAAATTTACATTGGGGTATGAGAGGCTTCTTCACATTGAGAGGTAGGTTCTGATTGGGAGGACAGTGCTGGTATTTTGAAGGACAGGCAAGTGACACTGAGAAATGTTTGGAAAACTTAAATTGTGATCTTAAATATAAACCTCATTATTTTTTCATTGTCCTCAACTCCACATATAAAAAAGGTTCAAACTAGGCACATGGTCTGTAGATTCTATTTACAATACTCTGCTTTCACTAGTCAAATTTTCAATATAATTTCAAGGCTTAGAAATTGGAATATTTTATCAAGTATATTTTCAATAGCTGCTGGTTCTATGCTACGAATATTACCTTTTATGCATCCATAAAATTAAATTCCACTTGGTGCTAACATGCAATTGACTACTATCTCCTAAATTTAAACTTGGAAATAAAATATGGGATGTGATTTTTTTTATGTCAAAGTTCAGCATAATATTCAGACAATCATTAAACGCTGCACCCAGAACTGCTCGGCAATATGGGGTTGGGGGGGAGACAAGATTGATTAAGACACAATCCTAGCCATTGTAGAGCTCCCATTTAAAGCATCCATTGAGAAGCAAGAAAATTAAAAAGGAAATTTTTGCATAAAGACTCAGATACATCATTCAGGTGCAACTGAATATAGTATTCAAGCACTTTAGAAATTCTCATATGGTAATAATTCTTACCTCTATAAAATATATATTATATAAACCACTTTGCTTTACTACCTAAATATAGTTTGCAAAAAAAGAAAAGAACCCTCCCTCTTTTAGAGGTATAAGAAATAGGAATAAAGCTAAAATCTCTGAGGAGTATAAGAGGAGATGAGAGGACAACTTAGGCAAAGCTGTCATTACAGAGCAATGAATACAATCTTCTTTTATTAATAAGAAACCAAGCTGAACAGGCAATGAGGGGGCCCAGATATTTCAGAGTCAAACACAAACTTTTGGGCATTCTCCAAGCAAATAAGCTTGGTAAATGGAATGGTATTAGCCAAAAGAAAATTTTTTCATAGTGTTACCACCAAATGCATGCATTATATGTTTAAATTAAGCCACACATGGATGATTACAAGGAAACAATAAGAGCTGAGATTTCAGAGTTCTCTGTTGCAGTTAATGATCTAGATGGCAAGGGGATCATCACATTACCAAAGCTTAACCAGAGCCCAAGCAATAATCACTCACTTAATGTTTTTAAGAAAAATCAAAAAGATAATGTCTCCAGGGAGAGTATTAGCAGAGTTTCCTTTGTCTACACGGTTTTTAATACCTGAACATATGAACAACATTCACTTTACTTCCTGGAATGTCTTTAATCAGACACCATCTCCAACTCATAATCCTCTGATGCATTAACACCATTATCCAGTTTATTGGTTTTATATCTCTGAATCCAACTTAAAAGATAGGGTTCTCACATTGCCTCTTTTTGGTTTGGTAGATATTACTCGAGTTCTTAAAAATGATATTGCTGCAAAATAGTCTGAAAATGACACTGTCTCTACAATAGGAAAGGAAATTTTGGCTAATAGGTAAAACTTCAAGGCACTAAAACTTTATTCAGTATGGTTTTTATTAGGTGAACTACAAATAGGTCATAGAGTATAAACTGTAGCATTGTCAGTTATAAACTGGCATTAAGAAGTGATGCACAGGGGATCCCTGGGTGGCACAGTGGTTTGGCGCCTGCCTTTGGCCCAGGGCGCGATCCTGGAGACCCGGGATCGAATCCCACGTCAGGCTCCCAGTGCATGGAGCCTGCTTCTCCCTCTGCCTGTGTCTCTGCCTCTCTCTATCTCTCTGTGACTATCATAAATAAATAAAAAAAAAAAAAATTAAAAAAATATTTTAAAAAAAATAAATAAAAAAAATAAGGCTCTGACTTCCCACTGTCGTGTCACCTTCTCCTCTCAAAAAAAAAAAAAAAAAAAAAGAAGTGATGCACAACCTTCTAGAATCACATGTATTCATAAAATGTAAAATGTATACAATCACATGGTTTGTTTGGTTTGGATTTGGGTTTTTTTTTTTTTTTTGGACATCAGATGAGTTATTTCACCTAGACTGAGACGCAGTCCATGTAATTTTTATACATAAAGTTAAAGGAGTAACACATTTTAAATCATTCATTTACAAGATTTCAAAGATCCTTCTTTTCTCTGGTGTTTGAAGCACACATATACAAAATAAAAACTGTATTTATCTAGTTGAATATAAAACCTCTAAAACCCAGTATCAGCTCATTTCCAACATTCTTTAATATCGAGGCTTAGATTTATATAAACATTCACCATTATAAAAAATTTTATTTTACAGCTATTGTAAAGATTTTACTTTATTGATGATTTGCTTATTTTTATTACTTTCTATACTTCACACAAGTTATTTGAAATCCTTTGTAGTATATATGCTATGCTGTGCTAACATGCTAAAAGGCTAAGGTACCTATATAATAAAACCAGGCCAGATGAATCTGTGCTCTGTTCTACACATAAAACTCATTCTATACTATGTATATAGAATACATATGTATGTGTATGTGTATATATATACACACATGTGTTGTGAGGGTATACACCTATATGTATACATCCTAAAAAGAATATAACAAGGGAGACTAGTAAGATGCAGAAAAGTAAAATAAATATATTATGCTTTGGACCTTGGACCTGTAATTAGGAAATAAAAGCTATGCTTGAAATGGTAGCAGTATATCATACTATACATTTTAGGTTGATTAGAGTTATACCTGGATTTTGTTTTCAGGTTGATTATTCATTTTCATTTATTCCATAAATATGGATTGGTCATATACTATGTGTCAGGCAGTATGCTTGGGATAAGGTATAGTGCTGAAAAAGGCAGTTTCCCTGATCTCCAGGAGCTTAAAAGTTTAACGGCACAAACAGACATTATACAAATTATCAGTTTCTGTCTCTCTGTCTCTCCCTCTCTGTATCATGCACCACCAATCACGTACATACATACACAGTTACTGAGAAAAAACACAGGATGCAGTGCAGTGGAAGTTCAGAGAACATATGAAAAGAATTTGACCCCTCTGGGAATCAGGAAAGGATTCATTGTAGGATTCTCTGGGCATATATTGAGGTAGGAGCCAATGGGGCATCACTACAATGGGGAGCAGGAGAGAAAGCTAGAGGAGACAGTACAGTATATGCAGAGGCTCTAAGGTGAATAGGACTTGGTGATTAAAGTACAAAAAACAAAAAAATGTAAATGTCAAGATATGAAGCCACAGAGATAGCAGAACAAGAAACTTTAAGCCTTATTAAGGAGTTGGAAGTTTATTCTGAGAGAAGCAGGAGCCACTGCATAGTTCTTCCGAGGAATACTAGAATCAGATTTGCATTCTCCAAAGATCATTGGACAAAAGGAGGAAAATAAAACACAGAGATGATTGCACAAAAGGACACCATTATGTGGCATCTATGTTAGTATAGTGAAACGATGCTGGTAACACACTGGAATTACAATGATAGATGTGACAAGAAAACATGTGGGACGAGTTACTCATCAGATGTAGGGGATGCTATGCTGTGCCATGAAGGTCTTCCTTTAGGATCCAAAGTCATTTCCCCAACTCTATGGAAAGTTAGCTGCAAAGAGTTCACAACTGAGTCACTTCTGGAAAATAGAAATTTCTCTTAGCTTAAGAAACTGCCTTCCCCAGGGTAAAGTCCTCCCTGACAGTAGCCAATACTGGATGTGAGCACATGGGGCAGAGTGGGTACAGTGGCTCAACCTGCTGATCTACATTAAGGTTAAGGATAAAGGGCTGGCCTTGGAGATCACCACCAAGATGATCCTGGCCTAATCCTGCCTGCCTCATCTCTTCCTTATGTTCCCCAGAGCCGCCTTCCATAAACTATCTGCACATAATCTCCCTCTTAGAGTCTCTTTTTGGGGAATACTTCTTAAAACAGCATACAAGGGTTTTTGTGTTAGTTTGTTTTAAAATCATCCTAAGTTACTTCGTACTCATTACTTAATAAACTGCTTTGAAAGGTAGTGTATCTATCTATAGAATGGACATTTTATTATCAACTTAGACCTAGATTGAACCAAATAAATGTAATTCTACTCAGTATGACAATATTATAGCAAAACTTTAACACTGGACTCATTACCCGGGGAATCAAAACCCAAGCAAGAAATTAGCTTGACCCAGTTAATCCATCTACAGACTTTTTGTTCGTTGGTCTCCCACTAAAACGAGTAAACACTGCCATTAAAATATCTGGGAGCTAAAGCTGGTGAACAAGTATATGACTCTGGTGTGAACCAGTAGACACTAAATGGGCTTGTCTGATCTATACAACAGAGCGTTCAACCCAGCGATTTGAGCACATCCTTTCTGCTTCGTTGGTCACCAATGGATTTTCTGTTAAGTTCAATTGAGTCTGGCACTCTTTTTAGCCTTTCTCTTTTGAGGGAAAGGCTGATGCTGTTTAAAGGTCTTACTAAAAAGCAGAGCCCTTTGATTGAGAACCTCAAAAAAGACTATATCAAGAGCACACCTTTTAATATAGAGCTACACACTCCCTTATTTTAAGCCCAGCAAGGGAAGCCTAATTGTCAGAAGGATTTTTTATTAGTTCATTTTTACGAAGTGCACATCCCCACTGAGGCAGTTGAATCTGGGGAGAAGACTCAGTGAGAACACTGATCCATTGTATAAATTTAGTGTACTCAGTGGTTCTAGCTCTAACAGCCATTTGGGCAACCAAACCAAATTTGTATTTTTTTGGTTCTTAGGCCCTCCCAACCTACGAAAAAGACACAGTGTTATAGAAATGTCACAACATAAAAGTCCTTACATTGTGAAGTTATTTTAAAAGTGATTAGTAATCTACTTGCAATAGAGTTTGATAAGGTAAATGAGAGCAAAAGTAGTTGATTAACAAAAAAAAATCAAACATCGTCTTGGTGATTCTCTATGTTTTTTTTTTAAGATTTTATTTATTTATTTATGAGAAACACACAGAGAGAGGCAGAGGGAAAAGCAGGCTCCCTGCGAGGAGCCTGATGCAGGACTCTATCCCAGGACCTGAGATCACAACATGAGCCAAAGGCAGAAGCTCAAACACTGAGCCACCCAGGTGCCCCTGATTCTCTACCTTTATCTTTCATAATTACGATTTAAAACAGAAAAAAAAAAAACCTAGTTAGCATTATGCCTCTCAATTGTCTGTTTGCTCTTAGACCAGACTAACCCTCATTCTGTTCATCACAGGGGATTAAAATTCACTCGTAATACTTCTCTAGGCTCCATTGCTAACTAGCCTTAAATCAAATTCTTACAATAAGAACTGGCAAAATAAAGTAAGTAGGAAGAAAGAGAAGCTTCTTTCTACTTCAGGAAACATCTTTACCAACAGCTGCATTCCCTTGGGGGGTCTAGTTCCCACAAATCAGCCCCTCCCTCTAAAGGCAGCTGACACTTTGAATCCAGCTCCTACTGGGCAGTCTTGGCTCCTGAATTCTGGTAACAATGCCTCCTCCCATAGTTCCTCCAGCTCTGAAGACAGTAGTTACTTCCTGCTATTGCTAAGCTTCATCTTAACTTTTAATTCCCTGTGTTAAATTCGCTGCATAGAACTATTGGACATGGGCTCTGCTTTCCTGACTGGTCCCCAACTCACACATAGACAATCCAAAACTACTTTACAACCAGGCCTTAGGGGCACCTGGGTGGCTCAGTTGGTTATGTGTTGGACTTTTGATTTCAGCTTAGGTCATGATCTCTGGTTGTGAGACCAGGCCACAGGTCAGACTCTGCACTCAGTGCAGGATCTGAGATTCTCTCTCTCCCTCTGCCAGTACCGCAGCTTGCACTTTTTCTTTCTCTCTCGCAATCTCACTCTCTCAAATAAACAAATAAATCTTAAAAAAGGATAAAAAAAAAAAACAGATCCTAATTTATGGCCACATATTGTTCTAAGATGTTTTAAATTCTTAAGTTCTTTCTGCCAAGAATTTGTAGAAAATCTCAAATTATCAACAACACCAAACATTGGGATTGAGTTCTCAGATCAGTTCCTAAACTTTAATTAATTTTTTTTTAAAAATTTTGTCACTATTTTTTATTTTTCAGCATTACTATATATAATTGACAAATAAAAACTATAATATATTTAAAGTATGCAATGTGATTTGATATACATGTACTCTTTGAAAGGATTCCCCTCTGAGTTACCATAGCCATTACTTCTCATAGTCGATTCCTTTCTTCTTTC
This sequence comes from Vulpes lagopus, assembly GCF_018345385.1. NCBI lineage: Eukaryota > Metazoa > Chordata > Mammalia > Carnivora > Canidae > Vulpes > Vulpes lagopus. Next base: position 22,624,310 of record NC_054844.1, read on the forward strand.
TGGTGAGAACATTTAAGTTTTCTTTTAGCAAATTTCAACACAGTGCTCTCAACTAGAGTCACCGTGTTATACATTAGGTCTTTCAGACCTTATTCATCTTACATTCATAACATATCCAAAATATAATGTTTCAAAACTTTAGTCTTCTTTCTCTTCATTCCTCCCTCTTTGCACTCATTTCTTTTTTTCCTTTCTTTTTCTTTAAGTAAGCTCTAAGTCCAACATGGAGCTTGAATTCATGACCCCAAGATCAAGAGTCCCATGCTCTACCAACTAAGCCAGCTAGGCACCCTACCCTGTAGTCAATTTTAATTACTTCATCCAAGCTCTTTAATCACCGGTTTCTAACCAAATCTATATCCCCTATCTAGACCTCTCTGCTGAGATGCAGACTTATGTTATCTCTACTTTCTTACTAGTTATCTTCAATAGAATGTTCTATATGCAGAGCATATTTACTCAATCCCCACCTGAACCTATTATATTATCTTGCCAAATTTGTTCCTTTGATTATTCGCTATTAAAATCCTCCTAGTTATCAAGGTCAAAAACTTTGACCTAATCCAAAGACTTCCCTCCTTTCTTTCATATCCAGTTGGTGCCTAAGACTTACAGATTATTGATTTTCAATACCTCTTACATATCATCCTTATTATCTATTCCTTCTGCCACTGCCTAGTTGAGAAACTCATCTCTTCTTGTTTGGGTCACTTCAACAGCTTCCTAACTGATCTCCCTGACCTTATTCTTTCTACTCTTCAATTCAACTCCATAATGCAACCAGAGTGATCAATCTAAATTGTAAATCTGATTATGTCATTTCATGTGATTTGTGTTTATTTACAGGATCCACATAGCATTAAGAATATAGTACTAAACAGTAAATTTAAAGCTTTCTTTATCTGACTCCTACCTAATTTTCTTAGCCTCATCACTTCTCCATACCTACACTTCCCTCTAGCAACATTTCACTATGTTTATCTAATACCTACTTAACATCATTTATGTCTGTGGCTTAGAACATACACATCCACTTTTTAAAACTACTAATTTTAATTGTGCTAGAAAGAAAGTTTAATACTCATCTATCATAAAGAAAAAATATGGAAGAGGTTAACATTATGGATCTAAAGTGTTTTGTCAAGTAAGTACCAAGCTTAATGGCTTGTGTAGTTTCCCAGAGGTCCAGACTGTCTTCTTACTCAATTTCTCTGTCTTCTTCCACTTCTTATGGTAGATCTTCATGTATCACTTTGGGTTCTTCTTCTTATAATTCATCCTCTCTACTTTAAAATCTTTCAATCAAGGTCATAGCAACATAAGGAAAGAGAAGTTGGTTAAACTAGCTTGCTTCTTGGCTCTTTACCTCCTCCTGGCAACAACTCATATCCTTTCCTGGCTTTTTATTTTTGTTTGTTTGTTTGTTTGTTTGTTTGTTTAAATAGACTTCATACCTAGTGTGGAGCCCAAAGCAGGGCTTGAACTCACGACCTTGAGATTAGGATCTGAGCTGAATTCAAGAGTGGGGTGCTTGACCAACAGAGACACCCAGGTGCCCCACCCTTTTCTGTTTAAACTGAAAGTAGTTCATTAGGGAAAGACAAAATTAAAACACAGAAAAAATTTATATATATATACATAATATATTATATATATTATATGTAATATATATAATATAAGAATAACATAATCTATATGATTAATATGCTATATGTGAGGAATATATAATCATACACCTATATGATTGATAGGTGATAAATATGATAGAACATATATCTATTTGTAGAACTAAGCTAGGGTGTCATAACATTCAGTCAATATCTTTAATCTGCTCTCAGCTTCAAATTTGGTAGATTTTGTCTTATTCAATTCTAAAGACAATATAGGCACATAGCAGAGACTTAATGTTTACTAAACAAATAATTCAAAGAATGTTCCTGTCAAAAAATAAACTTCTCTGATTGAGTCACAGCTAGGAAGGTGGAGAGGCTGCTTTGAGGGGACAAATTCAAGGCAGAAATAGGCAGCGGAGAGAGGAAAATACTCGGTGGGAACAGGGGAAAAAAACATTGCAGCCAGGAAGCCAACTGTAAGTTGTATAAATTGTTAACTTGGGGACTGTTGGCAAACAGGTTTTAGTGCTACTTTATAATTTTGGAGGATTTAACAATTTAGACACTTGAGAATACACTGTCATACTCATCAAAGAAATGAAAATGATGTAAAACACAAATGATGCCTTGAAAATCTCCTCTATATTCCTTATATTTCCACTATGTGTTCTCATTGCTACTTGGCCAGCTTGTGATTTGGTATTTGAAACAAGATGGGACAATGTGAAGAGCAGTTCTGGCACCACCAAGCACTATACTGTTCCCTTTGAATAGTGCTGCACCAAGTTTCCAAACTGGAGAGGAGTACAGATGACCACTGTGTCACACCGTTTAACTTGACAACACAAAACCAGAGAGACCAGCCTCTGTGATCTCATGAAAGAGTCTTGACCTTTTTCAAACATTCAAATGACTGTACAGTTCTCATCAGCTATAGAATGCTTCTGTGCTTCTCATTCTAAGTGGAATTCGCCAACTGAAAGGGATGTGCTTGGGTGGTCTTTTTTTAGAGCACACCAATGTGCTCTGAATAACTGAAAAATATTTTTGACAAAGGTCAAAAAGGCTTCAGGCGGAAATACAAAACAAAGGCTTGTACTTTAAAAGCAAAACTTGGAGGATGTTGATTTTGCACCCAATCATAAAGCATATTATTGAAAATGAACTCTTATCAGCAAATAAAACCATCTGGGCCTCAGCTATACTTATAAAGAGGAAACCTAAGTTGCTTATAAAGCCCCCCCAAAATCCTACAAAAGAATGTGTACACATACCATATGGTATGAGACTCTTTTATTCTTTTTTCTTTGAGAGTCTTTTAATGTTTAAAAAAACGCACCCTATTTACTCAGCCTGATTACATGCTAATGGCCAAGAAAACAGACTTTTCTGTTTAAATGCATTGTGATCCTGTAAAGCCATGCTTCTCAAACCGGAGTGTTCACCATACTCCTGGAGATGGGTGGTAGTATGATGGGGTAAGGGAATATCATGGGTGAGACAAGTGATAACTTCCTAATATGTTTGGCTGGGAAAAGAAAATTAAATAATTTCAGTGTAATTCAAACATAATTTTATTTTAGCATCAACACAACTATATTGTAGGACAGAGCCAAAAATCACCAATATTTTATCATAGATATTAGAAGTTCATAGAACTTGCACTTTCCAAGATTTCAGATGACCAAATCTTCAGGGCCTACCTCTTACTGTACAAACTCCAAGGTCCAGTTCAATTTCTAAGTGCCTGAGCCCTCTCCAGAGACTCCAGCTCACCCATCCCTTTTTCTCAACTGGTTTTCCACTGCACACCCACTCAAAAAGTACTTGCTTGCTCTATTATTTCATGCTTTAATTGAATTCCAAACTATTAAAAATCTCATTGAGTCATGGTCTTCTCATATCTTTTCTTCCTAATGATTATATGAAGAACTACCAAAAGTAGTTTTAACAATAAGACTATGAATACTAATACTCCAAATGAAAAATTTAAAAATTAACATTGATAATTCTTTAAAAAAAAATAGTATTCTTGCACGTTACCATTTAGTCCTAGAATCTAAAAACACTTTAAAATATTAAATATTTTCATTCACATTATTTATTTTGAAATACTTAAATTTTTAAATTGCACGCAGATAAACTATGAAGTTTATGCCCACTTCACTGAAGACATTAATAGAATGATCATGAAGAAAGACATATAACTCTCAGGTACTACCAACTTAATATTGTTCACATTAGCTGTACACTTGTTCTGTTGCTCCTTAAACACACCTATTCCTTCTTCTCTACTCTTGTGCATTTAGTGTAAACAGGGAAGCCCAGGGAGGTGTCCTTCTCATTTCATTCCATAAATCACTCATACTGCCCTGTCTCAGTGTTTGATTGTCTGGTACAAATATACTTACACTTCATCAACTTTAAGTTTCCACTGACATGTCATCCCATTATGAATCTGTTTCTGCTTTTCCTCAAAGTCAAACTTCCAATCTTCCAGATTCAGATTCCTCTATTGAAATGCAGGGGGATGAATATCATTGATGCATTTAGGGAAATTTTCCCAGAATCATTCCACATTACTGATAATCTGAGACAAATGTCAGATGAGAAGTGGGTAAGAAAGGTCAAATGACAACTTTCAGAACTACTATGATGTTCTGAATCTTAAATAGTAGAGAATAATATTATAAACTAGGATAAAATTTCCAGACACATTTGAAACAGAAAAAATATACATATACAATGTAGAATACAGTATAAATGTATTATTCTATGAAAGTAGATATACATCTTTTCAGGGCTATTAATACTTTAAATAATGGGTTTTTTCCCATCAAATGTAAAGGGGTATTTAACAATAAAATACATGTTTGAATTTTAATAACTTTTGCTTTTACTTAAAAAAATATTTAAATGATGACAACTGTCATTTTGATAAACTTTAAAATTCTGTATGTTAATAACTCTAATATGAGACTACAATATTAAACTATTTGTCATGAATTCACACTGCTAAGTGAAGTTCTAGACATTTTCAGCAAAGTTCCCAATACTAATTACTTAAACTAAAGCCTCCAGAGTCTCTGAAACCACTGTAGTGAGGATTAATGAACTGACCTGGTCTCAGAAAACTTCCAGACATGCTTTGAAGTACTTTCAAGTATAAAATGAATGCAATGTTTTAAGAAGTGGTTCACTAGTATTTTACCAAGGTAGACAGATATAAAGGGAAATTCTTTCAGGTTGCAGTGACTTCAGTAATAACATATAGTTAATAAATAAAAATGAAACCTCATCAAGTAAACACACCACTTCTCAATATTTTTTAATTGTGCAGTAAGAGACATCTGAATCCTAACATCAATAGGTGAGCCAATTACTATTTTTGAAACAAAATGGATATAGTTTGTGATCTCCTAAGATATAAAGAGCCCTACAGAAAAAAGCTAAAATGTGATGGAGATAATGCAGTCCAAAATCCTTCCATGTCTAATGGTCCTTCCATGATCAACCTTTTCTCTCTCTCTCCAAGAATATTATCTGCTACTCTGTGACTTCCTTTTCATTCAAACATACCTAGCTCTTTCTCAGCCCAGGATTTTATATTTGTGGATACCTCTGCCTGGAAAGCTGTTTTTGGCTTTGGACAGAGAGCTTTATGATGCTGCACATATCTCAGACATGTCCTTGTTGAAAACTAACCTGCCCCCCTTTCCCTGGGTCCTCTCTGTCATATAATCTTCCATATTTCCTTTTATAAAATGTTTAATGTGGTAAGGTACATATAATATTTACCACCTTAACCATTACATGTGTATAGTTCAGTAGTGTTAAATACATTCATGTTATTGTGCATCTTATCTACAGAACTCTTTACATCCTGCAAAACGGAAACTCTATCTACACCTGTTTTAAAAAAGCAAATTCCTTTTCCCACTTTGTCCCAGACCTTAGCAACTACTTTCCGTCTATGATTTTAACTAAATGAGGCACCTCGCATAAGTGGAATCATACAGATCTTGTCTTTCTTAGCTGGCTTATTTCACTTAACACAATGGTCTCAAGGTTCATCCATGTGGTAGTATGTGACAAAATTCCTTGCCTTTTTTTTTAATTTTTTTTATTTTATTATTTATGATAGTCACAGAGAGAGAGAGAGAGAGAGGCAGAGACATAGGCAGAGGGAGAAGCAGGCTCCATGCACCGGGAGCCGGACATGGGATTCGATCCCGGGTCTCCAGGATCGTGCCCTGGGCCAAAGGCAGGCGCTAAACCGCTGCACCACCCAGGGATCCCAATTCCCTGCCTTTTTTAAAGCCAAATAATAATGATAATAATAATGATAATACTACTAATCCATTTTTTTTTAATCTATCCACCCATCCATGGGCACTTGGGCTGATTCCAGCTTTTGGCTATTATGTTTAAGTCTATCATGAACATGGATATACAGATACCTCTTTGAAACCCTGCTTTTGGTTCTTTTGGATATATACATAGAAATGGAATTGCTAGATCAAATAGTAAATCATATTTAAATTTTTGAGGAATCTCTATACTGTGTTCCTTAGTAACTAGACATTTTACATTTCTACTAACAGTGTACAAGAGTTCCAACTTCTCCACATCCTCATGAATACTTATTTTCTGGTTTTGGAGGGATTTTTTTGTGGTAACCATCTTAATGGATGTGAGGTGGTTCTATATTCTTTTTTTTTTTTTCATGTATCTACCTCTGTTTATTTATTCATTTTTAAAAATGTCTTACTGAAACAGTTTTTGAGTTAGAGTTGCCAAAGAAGATTGAGAAACAAATCTAAAAGATGTGATAAATTATTTCTGAAATGATTTTGGTATAGTCTGTAATTAAAATAGAGAACAAAGTCAATTAAAAGTAAATATCTTATTCAGTGAGTACTGGCTATAAGTGCCAGAGCTAAAAATGCTCTTAATTATTCTTTCTATAGAAACCATAGAACTCACTAAGCCCAGCCTGAACTGGGATCTGCTCTTTCTCTCAGGTACTTGTTCAGAAGACTTTTGGTCAACTATTTAACCCTTGCTTCCTTATGTGGAAATGGAAATAAAATCATTCACTTATAGGGGTGGAGTGTGTGTTTGTGTGAGAATTAAGTGACTGTATCTGGAACATAAGAAAGCATTCAATAAACAGTAGATATTATTTTTAATTATACAGCTATCACCTACATTTTTATATTACAAGATTCCTGTACCTAGTCATGAAATTTAAATACCATCAATTTACCGTCTCTTATGTTCTACGGATTAAATGAAAATTTAAAACTGTAATAAACTTGCTCGTTAGTCATGATTTCCTGCTTTATCATCTGTACTTCTCTCCTTGTCTTATTCACATTGTATCCCTAGATCCCAACAAAATATTTGACACAGAGTAGACATACAACAAAATATTTAATAGCTTTGGTGGTGACTCTTAATATATCCCTAGTTAGGATTATATAACTTGTCACTTCTGAGTAGGGTTCTGTGGGAATATTCCAGGAACTCCTAGAAAATGAGTTAAGAAATGGAAAAGAATTTTGATATTTTTTCTATCTGAGAAGCAGTCCCAGATCATTAGCAGTTTGTAGAGAGCCACAGAATTAGAGTGGCCTTCAAGTAACTAGGCTGAAAGAACTGCTTAATTCCTTTCCACTATACTTAAAGTATCATTTTTATTGTTATTAAAAATTGCTAATGTCAACTGAATGAACATGTTACCCAGTTCACAGCAGCCTAAACTGCTGAGGTAAGAAATTATAATGAATAGTTATTAGAGTGCAAACCATTACATGAATGCAATGGGGAGTCACAGAGCAACAACTAGATAATTTCTGTCTAACTATTGGGTAATTAATGCAGTAAGAAAATAACATGTACATATTGGAAATGAAGAATTATAGATTATTTGCACTTATTTTCTTTCCGTGGCAATTAAATTAACTATCTTTGATTTCTCACCTGTTACCATGGTTATTTTCGGTGATCCAGGTCATTAATGTCTTGAATATAATAGTTACATTAAAATTACAGCTCTTTCAACTTTGCAAAAAGATTCTAAAGATACTGTGAAAGAGAGAGCTGTTGGCTTAAGGGAAAAGTGCTGCCTGTTTAGTGAAATTGTTTAATCATCTTAAAGCTAAGAAGTCTCATACTTTGCTCCTTCCTGATTTCCTCTGGTAGTATCACTTGGATTTTGTTCACATAGGAAAGAAATGAATGAGTAGCTGTTTTTGTGACACTAAATTTTAGCCACGCTGTTAACTATCTATTTTTGTTGTTAATTCTTCCTTTCAATGATGAGAAAACAAGTTTTCTCTATTATAAAAAATCCTGGGAAAATAATATATCTTAACTATATGATGAAAAACAAATAGTGAAACAAATTCAACCCTCAGTTTTCTAAAAAATTATAATAACAAACTGAACTCCAGTGGGGCCATGACAACAGGGCCCAACAGTTTCATGCCATGAATCACCGCCATGAGCCTTCTCTCTAGAACAAATTTTCCATTAACCATGGTGGTGCTGACTAGATGTGAGAGCTCTCCCGTAAAAATCAAGGCTGTATTTTCCTAATTCTGAATTTTCTAGTTGGGTGTTGTTTTCAAAATTTACTTTATTCAGACACTTAAAAGTTTATTTATCCATTTAGTCAAGTGTTAACTTGCCTGGGCCTTGATTTTATGTTCTTCAGGGCTTTGTGCACTATGAACCTTTCTCTTGTTATATGCCTTCTCCCTAAAGCACCCATCTACTCTCCAGCATTCCCCTAATATTTGTGGACCCAGGACAAGAGGATAAATGGAGGCACCCCTTCTCTGTGGCCAGCCTCTCTCAAATAGCTGTCCCTTGGCCACCCTTGAACCGAGAGTTACACACTCCAGGGGCAAAGTATGACCTCTGAAGGACAGATCATGAAATAAGCCTGCCCAAGTCTTGTCAACAGGTGTGAAGTCTTTGGACAGATAATTACAAGGTATAAATTTCCTGGAGTATGTCTAGAATAGGGCCTACAATATTACTCATTTACCCAGAAGTGAAGGGAACAGCCAGAGGTAGGTGAAGAACAAGGCCCTCTAACACACAGGTACATGGCCGGGGTTACAGCTTCCCAGATCATACTTTACAAAATATATGATATGTCTGATAAGCAGATAACAATAAATATGCTGCTTTAACTGAACTCCATATCTCAAACCTTCTCTGTCTCCAAAAGGTGTCCCTTCTGGCCAATAACCTGTATCAATGTGTTATGTCAAGACATGAATCTGACATGGTGATTTACCAGTTCAGATATGAGATTTGCATACCTTCTATGGAACAACCTCTTTATTTGAACAATGAGGGAATCCAGGAAATGTAGTCTTCATTTCCTGTAAAGAAACTTTTGAGGGGCCTCTTCTCTACCCATACTTCTTGCATTGAGTTATGCACAATTTTAGACCTCATCTCAAGGACTGCAACTAAAGCAGCTGCTTTTACATTCCTCTTTCATCTCAGAGGAGCACAGAAAAGTGCTGAAGCCAGGCTGATTCAGATGTTACTGGAACATAGAATGAGAAATGATGGCAGGCTGAGAGACTACCAATTCCAGATTACTGGAAAGAATACATGTGGCAATGGAGAAGGTGTCCCTGCATAAACAAGCACTTTTCTTCTATTGATTCTTTGATTCTTTTACCTAACAAATATTTCTTAAGAACCTAGTATATACTACTCATATATATATATATATATATACTAGTGTATATATATATATATATATATATATATATATATATACACACACACACACACACACACTAGTGTATATTCCTCAAATATATGAGGAATTGAGGAATTAGTGAATCAGTGATGAATAAAATTGTCAAGGTCCCTACTCTTACCAAGATTATAGTCTTATAGACTGAAATTAACCAAGCTATTGCATTCATATAGAGTATAAATTGTAAAAAATACTCTGAAGGAAAATGCAAGGTATTCTATTCTAGTATGTAATATGTGGACTCAATCACATCTGGGTCATCTTAAAATGGAAAGGGAATATAATACATGAGAAACTGAAGGATGGCCAGTGGGGATAGAGAGCAGAAAGTAAGGGAGTTCTAGAGGGTGGAATGTATCATCCAGGGTCTTGCAGGCCATTTTATACATTTTGTTCTTTATACCAAGTGCAATGGGATGGAAAGGAGGAAGACCTATGATTGGATCTGCCTTTTTAATCTCTGCAGTAATGAACAACTACCTACTAGAGTACAAGGTGGCAAGAGGTATAGAAAAGACTCTCAATTGGGAGGTTATTGCAGAATCCAGGGAATATGGCACCTTGGCCCAGGATGGATGGTGGGGATGATAAAAAGAAGGTGACAGATGAACAATATATCAGGGAGTAAAATCAACCCAGGATATCAAAGATACATGAGAAGGAGGGTGATGCTTGTTTTCTGGCTAACACAAGATGCATGATGTTACCATTCGTAATGATATGCACACAGAAGGAAAAAAAATATGGGGTGGGGTAGAGAAGAGTTCAGTTTTACTTCTGAAGGCCTAAAAACCAGAATGGTAAATTCCCATTTCCATGAGAAAATGTTCATAATTGATATCATAAAAAGAACTCTTAAATTGAGGGTGAGAAGAGAAATTTTTTTTTTTACTTTTTATTGTTTGCTTGCTTCTATCAACTTAATTCAAGAAAAAAACTGTTAAGAAACTGTGTCTGTGCATGTGTATTTTACCTCAGATTTTAAGCTTAAAGCTGTTTAAAACTTCATTAATATAATGAAGTTATAAGACTTTATTTTTTTTAAGATTTTATTTATTCATGAGAGAGAGAGAGATATGAGAGAGAGAGAGAGAGAGAGAGAGGCAGAGACACAGGACAGAGGGAGGAGCAAGCTCCGTGTAGGGAGCCCAACATGGGACTGGATCCCGAGTCTCCAGGATCATGCCCTGGGCCAAAGGCAGGCACTAAACCACTGAGCCACTTGAGGATCCCCCAAGTTATAAGATTTTAAAGCTGGAGAAGATCACACAAATTTTATAGAGTTGAAAAATGTGCTCCCCCAAAGCTTGTGATTTACCTGACATTATTCAGTGAGTGAATAATATTGTTAGATACCAGCCTGAATTCTACTGATAACCAGAGCAGTTCTCTCTCCATGACAGGGACAGTATGTTTCCTAGCCTAGTTGATAGACCACATCACCTAGGGGTTGGGGGTAGGGAATGTGGCATGGATCATATATATATACACATGCTGGATCTTCATCCCTAAGATCCTCTTTCAGGCAATCTGGAGTGGAATCTGAGGGTCTGTACTTTCAAATGCCTTCCAGGTGTTCATGATTGGCCAGATCCAGGACCTAGTATATTTAATATCCCATACTACCTCTCCTTAGACCATGTTATAAGATTTTTAAATAGATATTTAAACAATTTTTCTAATTAAATACTTCTTAGTTTATAAAGCAACCAGAAGTGTTCATTATAAAAAGTATTCATCGTTGGAATGAATTCAAAGATTGAAAATTCAGCTTGACATAGATGTGAATGACAAGAGGCTTTACCATTTCTAAGGAAAAATAACATATCTCCAGTACAAAAACAATTCATTATATATACTTCCTTTTTATAAAATAAAAATCCCTTGGTTGTGCTAAGATTTTTTTTAGAAACTTAAAATAGTTTTGTACTCATAAATGTCTAATTTAGTCATTTCACTTTACACTGTTTTTTTAAAGACACAATAGGTCAAAATCCAGCCTAATTTTATTCTTTGTGTACTATAAAAACTCAAAATGATAAAAAAGAAAGTAGAGGGATATTTTATGTATAAGAGTGACCATTTTTGGTATAAACAGCATTAATACCAGATTTTATAAACAATATAAACAAGACAGTAAACTTGGAAAACTGAGCAAAATTGGATATTACGAATAAAGCATAAAATAATCCTTTAAGTATTGCTAATCAATCTAGACTTCAGTGAAAGGAGTCACAGAGATCAAAGTTAAATGAAGCAATCATGAAGTACAAAAATGAAGGCACGGAAGGCTGCAGGGATCGTAGGTAGGGAACTCGCACATCTGGCTTTAGTAGAGAGATGAATATAGTGAGTTATTTTTGTCTGACTGACCATTATGCCACAGAAACATGCAAATGCTTTCCTGATTTCTTTCTTTTCAGATTCCATAGCACCTTTGTTTCTCTCTGTTCTTCTCTTTCTCTCTCTCTCTCTCTCTCTCTCTCTCTCTCCCTCTCGGTGGCCATTAACTATACTGACAGTTTGACAGGCTGAAATAAGGAAATAAAACACTTAAACATTGTTTCCTGATGTATGCATTCATCTCTTCTGCCAAACACAGATATTGAGGAGATACTTCACTCCTCCTGTCAGCTCACTAAATTACACCCCAGCTCACAGGCAACACAGAGCTCAGGTCTCTCAACCTCAATGCAACTCCATTCCTTCCAGGAGAATATGCAAAGGCTTCCTTCTTTTTGCAGAACTACCTCCCTTATCATTTTTAACACCAAATTTTCTTAAGCTATAGATTGGATTTCTAAGAGCTGATTATTTTCCTACTTTTTTAAAAGCTGTCAGAATTCAGTTTTATTTTTTAGGGCACAGTGAGATAACCAAGACTACTAAACCATTGGTTAAAGGGCCTACCATTTTTACAATCAATGAAGAGTTCTGATCTTTCCAAACTAGTTACTAATTAACTTAAGACTGATTATCTTGATTATTCCAGTGACAAGCAGAAAAAAAGTTGATCATGATATCCCAAAATATGCCAGACCACAAATAATAGATGCTTCTTCCATTATTATTTGCACATAGCAACTAAAGTACAGACTACAGACAACTGTACAGCAAACTTGGAAAGTCTTACAAATAATAATTAATTTATTCCAGAGGAGATTGCTGTGGATTAAATTTTGAGAGAATAACTGATGACAGAAAGAGAAAAAAGGAGGGATAATGACTTTCAACTGGCTATTTACCTCCCTCTAACCACAATGAATATAAAGAAGGAGAAATTTCAGAATGAAATATATAAGAATTTAAAACAGAAAGGATGATGGAAGTAAAGTGCTAACACTTCTTTTTTGCTTCAATTCTCTCAACAGCACTAATTAAGTAACTACTATGTAGCATGCACAAGTATATATCCTCTGAAAGATGCTAAGGGCACTCCCACATGTGCCCTGGTTGGCGTCTAATGAACTTGTAGTCCTAGAAGATATGCCATGGCCATAAGGAACTAAATGCAAGATGTAAGGTATTTCCAAATGGAGGTACAGATAAAATGCTGTAGAAATTCAAAGCAGTGAGGAATACCCCTACCCTCACTATCTACAATTAGGAATTCACAACTCAGTTGGCTAAGAGATCAAAAAAATTCCCCTATTATAAGACTTACATATTTCATTGTAATTACTTGTTTTATGTTATGTGCCTTCTCTGTCAGGCAGTAAAATCTGTGAAGCCCCATGCCTTGTCTACTCTGTTCATGACTATATTTTCAAAACTGACACAGTGGGTGGCATGTAATGTACTCCCAATAAATATTTGTTGAATGGATGAGTGAATTATCTTGTGATAATAAGCAGTGACTGAATCTGAACCTCCTGAGGATGGTTTTCTGAGTTTCTGATTCATGTAATTCCCTATCTTATTGAACATCGCCAATAAAACAGATGGGAGACTTGCATAAAGCTGCTGGACACCCCAATGATCACAGATACTATATTTAATTAGCACCATTGCCAAAACATAGCCATGACCAAATGACCAGTTTTGTAGATCTGAGCATTTCCTTTTACTCATATGGAGCTTCTTTTACAATCTGATAATCATTAATGATTACAGGATTAATCACAAAGGTAATGCACAAGAAAACTTTCTGCAATGTTTCTTTCTCCTCTTTGACTTCATATTTCTCTCAAGGAAAATATGCATTCTAAAAATTCCCTTGCACCATCTTCCAAGAATGGTAATCCAGCTATTGCTAATATAGATTATCAATAGAAGCAAAAAGTTATTACAGCAAAGATTATAAAACAATAAATGGAAGAGCCATTAAGCAAATTCATTTGAAGAACACTTCAACCAGATAAGACTAAGTTTTTTCACAATAAACTATTGAGTAACCACATCATTTTGCTTTCTCAAATGTTAACTGAAATAATATTAGATACTATTTACTAAGCATTTATTAATAGGCACTGGGCATGGTACTTCATGAATATTTCTTCACGAAAGTTTCAAGATTATCTTATGAAAGAATTTTTCATCCCCACGTCACAGTAAAAAGTACTGAAGCATGGAAAGACTATCTTGCAAACTGAGGAATCCAAGTCCGAGGTCTAAAACTCCAAGCCATTTCCATTCCAACTATTATGCTCTCAGCCATCATTATATAATACAGTGATTACACTTACATTGGCGTAAATTTCTCAAGTATTTCACAAGGAAATTCTTCTTAGTCGTGGTCGTAACTTTAATCTCTTTCAAGTAGGTATAACGCACAAAACACAAACGAAAAATATATCAATGATAACATTTGTAATCTCATGAAAAAAGTCTGAAACAAGCTATCTGATTGATTCAAAATACCATTTTGATTATGGAAGAGGGGATTATACAGAAAGCTAGGATTAGACAAAGCCCTGAGAGTTGGGTTTGCTGGGGTTTGAAGGTAAATCAGGACATAAACAGCAGGATACTTTTGACTATTTTCTCCTATGCCTCTTGCTCTTACTTTGTCCCACCCTTTTCTGAAATGTCTTGGCAATCTCTTACCTTTTAAAATGTTAAAAGGGACACTTTGGGGGGAAAAAAACTGCTCTTCTTGTTCTCCCTTAGTCATATGTTTGGGTGAGGTATGAATAATTCTAACCACAAAAACTACACTCTACTATAATATATTGACTTCTAATAGTTTCTTCTGGATTTAAGAGGTCAAAAGAAAAACCCTGATTTTGCCATGCCTCCAAATCATTCTCTAAATTTAATTAATATAATTTTATCAAGGGATAGGAAGAAAGCTGACTTCTAGACACCAAAATGATTCTATGCATAGCCTACCCTTAACCAAAAGACGCTTGAATACCATTGAAACAAAAAGACTATCTCCTTTCACCACACTTACAACTATCCTCAATTCTATTTTAAAAACAGAATATTTTCTCACAATAACACTAAATCTTTACCTCATAATATGGAAAATAAGGGTAGTAGAGAGACAATAGAGAAGACCGTGGAATTGTATAGAAACAAGGAAAAAAATATGGAAAATAAGGAGACAGACTCTTTTTTGTTTAGCCCACACCCTCTGGTAAAGTTAGAGGTTTGCTTTAAGATAAAATTGCCTCTTTCAGTACTCAATGATATTTTATTTCTATGTAACTTCCTTCTCAAATAGGTTAATTACAGAGGCAATTAGTCTAGCTACACACAGGATGTCACTATTCCCTTATATAAATAGAACTAGCACACATGTTTCAGGCAGAGAAAAATATCTGTGAAGACCAATTTCAAAATGTAATAGAATTTCTGTGTTGTGAGATGCTATTTTGGCTAGTTTGAATCAAATTTCACTGTTTTCACCATCCTTGTTTATTGAGCAGCCTTTATGTTTTATTATTACTGTGGAAGTTCTCTATGTGAACTAGGACGGTCAGCTCAAACCAGAATTAAAATATCCAAAAAGGAAAGGTATCATGGCACAAGGTAACTGAACAGGAATAAGTTAAGGCCTTATTAGCAAGGCAAATAGATAGGAAAAAGGGAGCTGGAACTGAAAAAGCTAATTCTGTATTAGTTTAAACAAATGTTCTAACCTATACAGCTCCTAGGTTTTTTGTGCAAGTATTTTATTTTACATATTCAGAGTTTGGAAATTAGTGACTACTGCAGTTCTGAGAACCAAAGTGTTCAAGGCACAAGAAGCATGTGAAGTGAGCTTTTCTAAAAACTGAATATACATAGCTCCGGGCAGCACAGTCCAATCTTGGTGACACACATGACATTCACAGGAAAAGTTGTTAAGTCACTAATAATGGCATCCATTTTAGCATGAAACTTCTAACTACTGATTATTGCTTAAATATTTATCAAAACCAAAATGATAAAGTGCTTTTCAAAAGAATAAATTGATGTATCTAGTAGTAAATACATATTCATAGAGGGCACTGTCCTTCTTGATGGTAGCTACCCAGGAAGACAAAACTGTAAGACACGAATGACACACTAACATCTGTGGTTCATTAGCTTGCTTGTTTACTGTGGCAATAGTGAAAGCGAGGTCCCAGGGTCAGATCCTCATATTAACCAGTGCATTCCTTTCTCTTCTTTGGCCATAGATTATTTTACACACTTTTGACTGGCTGTCTCAAATAAGACTTGCCATTGGTCACAACAGGGCCTGAGAGAGAGAGATACAGTGACCATCAGTACAAGAGAAAGAAATTCAAATCCTATTTCCTACCATATGATGGCTCCACTACATTCTATCCATACGTGAAGCACCACATATTGCTTAAAAGTCAACCTAACAGTATATGCTTCAACTCGGGATATCTGCCCAGATCTGAGTCCTGACTCCACCTCTTACTAGTTGTTGAGTAAAGCAAGTCACTCAATTTCTCTTTCTCTCTCAATTCCCCAAGCTGAAAATGGTTATAATAATAGCACTTGCTTCACAAGGTACTTAGGAGGCTTAAATTAGATGCTACATGCAAAGACAAAGAACAATACCTGGCAAAAAGAAAGTCCTCAGTAAATGACAGCTACTATAAGTATTTCATAGTGAACAAAAAGTGATGGGATTTTTCTGATGTTACGTGTGTGTGTGTGTGAGTGAGTGTTTGTATTTAAATCTGGAGGTCTGGGGATCCCTGGGTGGTGCAGCGGTTTGGCGCCTGCCTTTGGCCCAGGGCGCGATCCTGGAGACCCGGGATCGAATCCCACGTCGGGCTCCCGGTGCATGGAGCCTGCTTCTCCCTCTGCCTGTGTCTCTGCCTCTCTCTCTATCTCTCTGTGACTATCATAAATAAATAAAAATTTAAAAAAAATTTAAATCTGGAGGTCTTGCATTTAAATTTAACCTCCTTTAATAAAAAGCAGAATCTTAAATAGTGTTTAAGATTCTACAGGATCAGTGAACTGAGGTTTGTAAATCCCTCTATCAGCACAGAATCTTCCCATAGTCTAGACTGATACAGCAGTCTCTCTGGGATTTCAATCCAGCTTACCTGAATGAATAGCAGTAGCAATGTAGAACAGGCCTCCTTCTTCTAAAATGAATCCAAAGCTACTGTTGATGACACAGGAATGGGCAGGGGATGGAGTGATCTCCCTTTCAGAAGATGAACAGTGCCACTAAAAACTTCTGAAATAACTTTTTTGTAAAAGATCATTGGCTTTATTGCTTCTATTTGACCTTTTTGCCCTATTTCCTCTAGGGAGTTTTTGAGTGGGTGAGTAAGTCAGCTTTGCAGCTAGGCAAATAAGTTGTTTTGACTATAGTACCTACAAATATAGAGATATCTGCATATGCATATTCTTTCCAATTCATGCACCAGGATAGCTCCAGAAAGTATGACAATTAAAAATGTATTACAGAAGTTATAAAGGAGTAAATAAGGTTATTTCCTTCAACGTAACAACCAAATAATTAATGTTTGCTATTATAAGTCACACACACACACACACACACACACACACACACACAGATTTCAGTCTCATGATCTTTTCACGTGGGATTGATTGCCTGATGAGATTTAGTCTTTTGTGAAAGATAGGTACCTCAAGGTTTTAAAATTACTGATCTTGTATTTTCAGCCACTCCAACAGCTGATGTGAACTGGCTTCATGGGTAACCAGATCAACTGTGTAGACAGTAATACTTAAGAGGGCATGGGGAAGGGAATCAACTGAAATAGCCTATGAAATGGACTATAAAATCACTATCAGAATAGGCATTATAAACACAATAGAATTCTTCACAGTCCGGTTCTTCTTTACACAAATTAGGACACAGATCAATTCAAAGCAGCCCCAATGTCAAGACAATGTGATCAGGTAAGCAGTCAACACCAGGAGTTAGAAAAAAATTGCTATGAATCTGACTCATCAGTTAGATGGGTGTTATACCTTCCCCTCTAACTCAACATTTTAGATTAGTTTGATACTTAACAATTAGTTAAATATAAAATGACCAATTGTTCAGTTTTTTTTCAAGTTCTCTAGGATCTTAGAAAGAAAATCATAGTGAGTTTTCATGGTAAAAAATGAGAGCTATTAGTGTAACAGCATTACAAGTATAAGAAAATGGCCTCATCTACCAGTAGAATCAAGTAGTTTGTAAAACTCTATTCCTCAAACATTTCATTCACAGAAATACAAAAAAAGGAACTAAACATTGTTATCTCTATATACACTGTATTTATTGATGCAAAGATATATAATTACACAGCTGTTAATCTATTATTATCTTTACCCTTATTTAATAATATGTGATGAAAATTTACCTATGAATTGATGTCTAAGTTTTGCTGAATTGGTTCTAATAGTACTTTCCTCCTGTTTGCTCTGCTTTTTTCCCTTTTCTCTCTTAGTTGGCTCTTGATTTTGCTGGGCAAAAAATAATAATCATTTAGATTCATCTTTACTGCATATAGTTTCAGTTTCCCCTCTCATTCTTTCTTCTTTCTGCCATTACCCCTGGAAGATAGCCAGAAACCATGCTGGAGAGGTGCCAAGATGTCCTGTTCCTGTACAGTTTGAATGCCTCTGTGTATATCTCTGCTAGGATTACCTAAGTCACCACTTACAATATTGAGTAGAAAGAGCAGGTTGGAATAGTCAGCATTTATAAGTCAACTGGTTACATGATACAAAAATATATAGCCAACTTCAGAATTTATAGCAATAACATTTATGTATCGTGTTACTCCTAGAACAATCCAATTTATAAAGTGCCTATCGTGTATACATAAGGAATAATCATAAATCATTTACATTAAACAGTGTCAACGAGCAAAACACAACTTTCCCCCTAAATTCTGCACACTAAGATTAATGAGGTTTTTGAAAGGAAGCATACTTAAAAAAAAAAAAAAAAACTCTGATTCATCCTAGGTGGATAACATATCCATATAAAGGAGCAGGTGTCTGTAGTATGATTTAGAATACCTATCGAACATCTCTGGAAAATATTAACTTTCTCTGAAGTCGAGAGCCATCCATGAAATAAGCTGAGAATGTGGCAAGAACCCAAGTCTGTCACCAACCTCAAGCTTTCTTTTTATTTCCTTCTCAGTCAAGAATGGATTTAAAACAAATAAACAGAGAAAACTTTAGGCCCTATTTGACCAGTTGCTTGATATGTTTTCATCTACAGCCACTTTTCAAAAACATGGGAAAGATTATGCAGATTACCTGTTTTGTCTCTTTGACTCCTAGTTGGAGAAAAACTCTAATCAGTGACCAAAGCTACCAAAAGTTCTAAAGTGAAACTCAAATACGTATGTGGATTTTCTCCTGTTCGCTCTATCTTTTTCCCTATTCAGACAGGCAGCTGTCTTTAGAAATGTATGCTTCAGCGTCTTGGATTAAACTCATTCCTTCTCAAAAAGCACTTAAAATAAATAATAGGGTATGTTTTGACTATTCATTTCTATAAAAGCATTTAATGATCGTATCTGAAACTCACACCTACACAGTTGAATTGGACATCATGTAAAGAAAAATACAGTTTGGATTGTTCTTACAGCGTTTTGGTCCTCAATCTTTTGTCTTTAGAAAGGATTACAGGAGTGACACTTTCTTCCTGCTTTAACTCACAGCCTTAAAAATATCCATGGATTTGTTTTAGCCAAAATGGAAGTCTAACAACATTTTAAACTATATATTTTTTTAAGAGTTTGTTCTTTAAAAAACTCATTTCTACAAACTCCACTGATGACTAATATTATGATGGTAAGAAGCAACTCCCTATCTTGGTTAAATCTAAAACTGAATCTGAAAAACAGAGAATGTATAGCAAGAGTTTTCAATGAATGAACTACCTGCTGTTTCCTATTCACAGATAATTGACACTGTGTAAAGATATACTGTAATCTAGAAAGCAAAACAAAACAAAAACCACATACACACAGAGGGGTAACAGATAAAACAAGAACAAACTTTTCAGTTGAAGCAAGAACTAACGGGTGGTAAACTGAGGCTTTCTGGAAGAGTTTTAAAAATAACACGTCAGTGTGGAAAGCCAGATACATTACAGCCTTTGCAGAAATATTCTGAAAAGTAAACACCCTCCAAAACAGCTGTAGCATTTCAGTAGCATTAATTGATAGGGAGAACTATAATGTCTTTCTTCACAATTGAGAATACAGACCTTAAAAAAGAGCAGTGACAACTCACTTTAGTCAGAAGTAGATGATTTCGGTTCAAAAGCTTTATTCATTCATGAGGAAGAGCCTTAAAACCTCAGAAGGTTTGTGCTTGTGTGAAGAGACAAGAGGTGGCACAGTAAAGCCCATCTTCACTTAACATGTTTATTATTTTAAAACATCTGGCAATCATGGAATTCCTTCCCATTTTTGAGTAATATTTTGATTCACTGAAGAAAAACCCCTCTTGTGTTCAGTGACGCAGCTTAGAATCCCAAGCTAACTCCTGCTTGTCAATAAACTGAGAAATTTATGCAAAAATAAAGCATGCTTATTACTGTTACCTTGGCAGTTGCTATGGTAGTGGCCACATTATTAAAAGATGGTTCTCTAACCAATATTAATGAAAAGTGTGTACTTTTCACTATGTAGGCATTTTTAAAGTATCCACATGTTCTGATGATTGACCTATATTTTCTACCAATTTTCTTAAGATTTGTCAATGAAAAATATTTTCAAGGGAATAACTGACATCACAAACATGTTCTAAAATAAAATATAGCTAAAAAGAAAAAAATAGCAAATCAACAGGTAATTTGGGCTAATTATCAAAAGGATATTCTTTACCAATTACTTTCATAGATCTGATTAATATTTTTTTCCACGTAACATTTATTTTAAAATTTCTTTTAGTTGAGTGTCACTGGCACACCATGTTACATTAGCTTCAGGTATACAGGTTAGTGGTTTCACAAGTTTATACACTATGTTATATTCACCACAAGTATAGCTGTCATCTGTCTCTTACATCACTATTACAATATAATTGACTATTCCTTATGCTCTGCCTTTTATTCTCTGATTAATACTTTTTTTAACTGACTGACTAAAATGAAGGGATTTAGGATGCACATAAACACAGGACCCCCACTGCAATAAAAGTTGTTGAGCCAATATTGGAAAACTTCTTTTTTTCCTAATAGAAGTCTTCTGATGCTGCCAGTTTAAAGTTTTTACCTTGAATAAAAGATTTTGCCTCTTTTTCTCATATATAATAATAGTTACAGAAACATCTTCAAGGTGAACCACTCATTTCTACTTTAGCTAACAAGAAAACAGAACTTCTTTTTCATTCTTAATTTGATATTATCATTTAAACAACCAGTTATAGATTATGTTCATTTTGTGTCTTTATTCTGGAAACAATCTAAGCAAAAACACATTTTCCTGGATGGCTTTGGATATCAATGCTGTTTTTTGTTTTTCCCAGAAGGCACTGATTGTTACTTTTAGAGTTTGGGTTTTTTTTTTTAATTTTATTAATTTATTTATTCATGAGACACACAGAGAGAGGGAGAGACACAGGCAGAGGGAGAAGCAGGAGGCAGAAGCAGGCTCCCTGCAGAGAGCTAGACGTGGGACTCCATCCCAGGACCCCGGGACCATGCTCTGAGCCTAAGGCAGACCCTCAACCACTGAGACACTCAGGCATCCCACTTTTAGAGTTTTTTAACCTAAAATCCATGGATTGCTAGGAAATCTACAGGAGTCTGGAATTATATGCAAAATTGCTTGTGTATATACCCATTGTGATGTTTTTTCTTGAAGCAATTTATTTATTTTATTTATTTATTTATTTTGCTACCTCGCATCCACACACCATCTTTCTGCTAAAAGTACCCCCATTCCCTTTGGGAGGCATTCCTAATGCCTAGCCCATGGAAAGTGATAAAGCTGACTATCTCTTGCTCCAAGAGAGGTGCACAGGGTTGGTCTGTGATCCAATCAAAGCCAATTGGTACAAAGACTCTTTTGATGGGCTTCTGGGAAAGAGACTCTCTTTTTCCTGTGTTTTCTGAATGAAGCATGAGAAGATGTTAATGCTGAAGCAATGCTATTGCCACCATCTTGCTCCCAAGCGAAGCCAAGACTGAATCTGTATTAGTGGAAGCTAAGAAATGAAAAGAAGCCTAATCCTGCTTACATTATTTGAATAAAGAAGTTAGCTCTATGTCTAGATTTTCCATATTTTAATAAATAACACACATACATGCCTGCACATCCATACCATCTTATTCCACAACATATGCATAGTTGACTCTCCTTCCTTCTTCAGCTTAAGTGCCACTGGCTTTCTCTGACCTTTACTATCAAATAAGATTTTCCCTCTCTGTATCTTTACAATCCGTCCATCCTACCTGTCTCATTACATATTGTCAAAATCATATGCCATATGCTGTTTCTGAATTTGGTCAGTTTTCCAGTCCTTTTCAGTCAAAATATGCAAGTACAGGGTTATCTTCCAAATTGGGGGAGTTGGTAGGGAGGAAAACAGATTAAAAACTGGAGATTCAAATAGAGAGCCATGTTGTAAATTTCATCAACGATGGAACAAATTGAGATTTTTATTAGACATACACAAGAAAATATATTTCAGTCAAGCAAATATCTTTAGCACAGATTAGGAGGAAAGGATTTTTATGCATTTTAATCTCCATTCCAACCAGACCTAGCTGACATAATTATGAGGCCCCTAAAAGTAACTGCTGGGGTTTAGAAGCACTTGCCACTTCCTTTGAACTGGCTCTATAAATGCCAAGAGTGAGTATTTCAGATTAAATGAATAGATTAATAAACATCTTTGGAATATCCATCAAGGTTGATTTATGTTCCATTGCCAGCAGTAATTCAAGGAAATGCCATGCTATTCAAAAAATATTTCATGTCGTTCTCACCATTTTCCAATGTTATGACACCATGTAAGTATGACAGTATCTATATTCTTTTGCTGTTCTAACTATACGCAAAAGCCAATAGATATTAAACCACTTTAAGTTTACATGGGCATCAGCACAAGAACCACTCATATTTATAACTCTGATGAATGGCCTTTCATTTATAAATTTATAGAGTATCCATAATTTCTTTAGGGAACCAAAAGGTTCATTCAAAAAATTGCCACAACATTTATCTATGCAAAGATGATGGATATGGTTTATAAAATTAAATGCTTTCAAAAATTAAAATCATATTGCAAAAAAAGGGACATTTTTTTTCTTGGGTTGCTCACATTTTAAAATGATCACAACTGCACTCTCAGCACTTATGATGTTTAATCTAGATAGCATATTAATATATGTATTAAATAGGTCCAAATATATTGTTGTTAGTGTTGTGTAGCATCAGTATGAGCTACTGGATATCAAGTTCACTTAAATTTATTATTTTATTTCTAACTCTATTCCTGTACATTAAGCTATAAAATATATAAAGTATAATTGGAATGTAATATTTATATTACTATTACTATTTCTTCAGGACCACTCCCAGCATACTGCATGGTGGATTGTAAGCATGAGGGCTATTATAAACTGTAACTTAAATAAAATATATATTTGCCAAAATCAACATTAACTAAACAAGGAATCCTATTTTATCCCAATATGGACTTTGCTCAATTGGAGAAATTAGTGAAGTAGGAGAAAATGAAAGGCAAAAATAATCACTAAAGTAACCAATGAAAAGCAAAGTATCAACATTACAAGCATGAAGAAGAAATGCACATTGTTGTTATGCATGATGTACTCTGGTGACATTCCCATTCTCCTTTCATTTGCCCTCACATACTTCTGTAAGTAGGAAATACAGACAAATCTCAGTGCTATGTGTTTTTTCTTCATGAAGTAATTTTACTTTTTGAAGATCTATTCTATTATTAAAGAATATACCAAAAAATTGAAACTGAGTTTAAATATTCGATTTTGTTATATGAACAATGATCTCCAAATTAGTAACTTTATCATTAGATCACCTAGTTAAATAAAATTGTTCCAAATGCTTGCAGGATCCGTAGGCAAAAGACTTCTTACACATTGTACGCTCTCTGCTTTGCTTAAAAGTAACATAATATTAAAAAATAAAAACCGCTTACATACCCCAGTGGATCGCTAGCTCCTTGTGGACAGGAACATGTTGGTCATCATCTTCGGGTCACGAGAGGCCGGCACAGCACCTGAGACATAATGCATACCTCATAAATCTGTTTGAATTAATTAAATGATACAGTGCTGACTAGAATCCATTTGGAAGGTATGAATTTAATGACATAACAATTCTATATATCAGTCCTCTCTTCCTCTATATCCTACATTATTAAAATAGCAGTGCACATTCTTATATATTTGAATGACAAATTTGTCCTGAAAACAATTCTTAAGCATAACTGCTCCTAAATTCTTATCACATTATATGTTCTTATTGTCCTTTGGTTTTGGTGGAAGCAATAAAGCATTATCATGTACTTTTGAGTTAGGCTGACATGGATTTACGTACTGGTTCCACCATCGACTATTTACATGGTCTTGGGTAAATCTCTTAATCTATAAATCTCAGTTTATCTTCAAAAGAAAAATAATCTGCAGCCCAGGTGGCTCCGCGGCTTAGCACCACCTTCAGCCTAGGGCCTGATCCTAGAGACCCCGGATGGAGTCCCACACATCGGGCTCTCAGCATGGAGCCTGCTTCTCCCTCTATCTGTGTCTCTGCCTCTCTCTCTCTTTCTCTGATGATTAAAAAAAAAAAAAAATCTTTAAAAAACAAAAACAAAAATAATCATAGCATCTTTCAAATAATGTTCAAAAAACTAAAAGAAACAATACTTAGCACACTGTCTGACACACAGTACGCCCTCAATAAATGATAACTACTATTTGCATTCATTTCTCTTTCCCTCCCTCTTTCTCTGTGTAATAAAGAGTTAATTTTATGCAAGGAAAGATCTGGGCCTTTGTCTTTGGCTACTAAGAGGTGATCTCTAGGCCCTCTAAGTACCATCTCTGGCAGCAGTGTCTTTGCTTGCCTGAGAGCTTTGGGCACAGGGCAGTCAAACTGTGATTTTGGATGGGGGCTTGGGGCCATGCAATATCAATTTTGCCTCTAGAAGGAACTGGAAACTAAAAGTATCAACTCAACAGTAATATCCAGGAGGGGCTGGAGACTAAAAGTCAGTGACTTGGCAGTATGTGATCACATCCCATTAAAAATTCTGGACACCAACGTGAGCTTCCCTAGTTGGTAATGCTCCATGCATAGTGTTATATTGATGCTAGGAAAGTAATGCATCCTGACTCTATAAGGAGAGGACAATGAAAGCTCTGTGGTTGGTTCTTCAAGCCTCATATTCAGATTCAGCCTTAGCCTTATTCTTAATCACCTTGAGACTCAGCCTATAATTTTTCCCCTGGCTGATTTGAATTTGTATCTTTTCCCTATAGTAAACTATAACCTTGAGTATAATCTGTTTTAGTGAATACTTCTAGCAAACTCTCAAACCTGAAGGTGGTTTTAGAAACCCCTCAAACTTGTAGTTGGTGTCAGAAATGAGGAGTATGTGGGGAAGCATGTTTGTAGTTGACTGAGTTTGTAGTTGACTAATTGTACCTTCCTTTTCTTTTATTTTTTTTTTTTAGATTTTATCTGTTTATTCATGAGAGACACAGAGAGAGGCAGAGGAAGAAGCAGACTCCATGCAGAGAGCTCGATGCGGGACTTGATCCTGAGACTCTAGGATCATGCCCTAAACCGAAGGCAGACGCTCAACTGCTGAGCCACCCAGACATCCCTAATTGTACTTCCCTTATTTAAATTTAGAAATCCCCAAAACATTGAAAGATATTTTACTTTATCATTCAAGGTAACTTAACAAAGCTCTTACTATTAAAAATCACTTTGAGGTGATGGCATTTATGTATAGATTACATGGCATTGTTTGTTTTTCCTTTCATAAACAATAAAAACCACTCCCATTGCTACACTCTTAGTAATAAATATAGAAATGTTTTGTTCTGGTAATGTGAATCCTAGGAATAATCAGAAGTGAGTGAGTCACAAACAAGTAAAATTTCTAAAGATTAGTAATAGTACATCTGTCAAGGTCAGATGTTAGAAAATTACCTTCATCAAAAGATGTGCTAGTTTTCAAACATTAATTAAATCATACTTTTATTTTTGCTTTTTCTAAGTGATTACACTCTGTAAGAGGCTGTTTAAATCTTGTTTTAAAAAAAAGTGTTATAAATAAAAGTTTGGTATGCAGAATTTAAGATGCCCCTTCCAAATTCTCCTAAATGGGAAACATGGTCTGCATAGTCCCTAGAAATGTGAATATTTCACTCTCCGAAATAGGTTATATTACATAACACAGTGGACTTTTTTTTAAAGATTTTTTATTTATTTATTCACGAGAGACACAGAGAGGCAAACAGAAAGGCAAAGACACAGGCAGAAGGAGGAGCAGGCTCCATGCTGGGAGCCTGACGTGGGACTCGATCCTAGGCTCCCAGGACCACGCCCCAAGCCGAAGGTGGCGCTAAACCACTGAGCCACCCGCACTGCCCCACAGTGGACTTTAAAACAGAGGAAATGTCTGGTTGGATCCAACCTTTCAAATCTTGAGCTAGAGGTCAAAGATAGAAGAAAATAGAGATTTAAAGCATAATGAGGATGTGACACAGCTTCAGGATAGGGGAGCACCTACAGAGCCTACAGGAGCTATGGACAACCCCAGCTGACAGCCAGCAAGGATATAGGGACTTCATCTCTACAACCACAAGGGGCTGAATTATACCGACAAGAATGAGTTTGGAAGCGGATTGTTTCCCTCAAGAGTGTACAGATAAAGAACTCATCCAGGCCGACCTTGATTTCAACCTGTGGTTCTCTGGGCAGAGAGAACCAAGCCATGTTAGACTCCTGACCTGGAGAACTCTGAGCTAGTAAGCAGGCATTGTCTTAAGCCACTAAGTTTTTGTTAATATGACACACACACCAAGAGAAAATTAGTACACAAAGGAACAAAACTGCATGTATTTTACTGACCTTTCTTCAGTCTTTCACTCTGAAAATAAGTATCAGTTATATGCCCAGATGAATTAACCATGTAGACTCCTAGTTACCAAAGCCAATGCTGAAAATTTATAGACCCACTCTGAACAAGAAATACAGAAAAGATATTATGCATAAGCTATACATTGAATGTTTTTGTCCTCCAAAATTCATATGCTAAAATCTAATGCCCAATGTGATAGTATTAGGAGGTAGGGCCTTTAGGAGGTACTTAGTTCATGAGGGTAGAGCTCTCATGAATAGGATTAGTGCTCTTATCAAAGAGACCCCACAGAACTCCCTACCTTCCTCTACCTTGTGAAGTTACAGCAAAAAGATGGCCATCTAGAAAGCAGGCTCTCTCCAGATACAATGTGCCTTGATTATGGGCTTCTCAGCTGCCATAACTGTGAGAAATAAATTTCTGTTGTTTATAAGCCACTCAGTTTATGGTATTTTTATTATAGCAGGCCATATGGATGATGACAAAAATGTATTTATTGCCTATAAAACAGATCATTTGGAAACCTCAACTCTCTATCTCTTATATGAACGGTGTGGAGAAAGTGACTCTTAAATATTCTGTGAATTATCTCTAGATTTTTGGGGGCCATCTTAAGAGGCGGGAACAGTCAGTGCTCATGCCGTCGTAAGGCATACATGGGAAACTACCATATGTTGGGTTCAGAGTGACAGACTCTCAGTATCTAGAGAGGTTGGAGGCCACTTAAAAGGAATCTCCCAGGAGCCTTCATAGAACTTGTTATAAAACTCCTCCCTGTCTCATTCCCTTTTCATTAATCATTACTGCAATGCTCTCATATTATTTGTAATAAAACACAAATCTCATCTTGTTGTACACTTACTCAAAATAGCTATTTTGATGGCCCTCAAGATAGTTATTTATCCACTTATACACTAAATATTTATGTACAGGATGCCAAGTTCTTTGCTAGGTGATAGGAACACAATGGTCAGTATGATAGACAAGGTCCTGTTCTTCACTGAGCTTTGCTCTTTCAAAAATATACTTCCCATCTTATTCATAAAAGACTATAATTAATCTTTAATCCCTACCTTGGGCTTACTCCTCTGGGAAGTCCTCTGTGACACTTCTTGGCAAAATTAGGCACCCCTTCTCTCCCATAAAATACTGTTCCTAATCATATAATAATATTGACCATAATGTATTAAAATTGCATGAGATTACATGCCTGCATCCTGCATAAACAGAATATAGAAAGAAAACTCAGGAAGGGTATGCATCCCAAATTCCTAGAGTCAAAAAGTGATTATGAATGAGTAGTTCGTCTTGGGAGGCGCTAAACCTGGATCTACTCCCTTCTGTGGGGTAGGGTATACTATCTATCTATCTATCTATCTATCTATCTATCTATCTACACATAATGGAGAGAATTAACTTGAGAGTAGGAATTAGGCTAGGAGGTAAGGAATGAGAGCCCATGAAATAACCTGTGTTAGTTCAGACATCTTAGGTATGCTATGCTGTAATGATAATTCCTCCTGACCCTCTATACTTTCTATCTCAATTAGGAGTTCCTGGAGGTCTGGCCCTTTGTAGATTCCAGTACGCAAGCTGGGAGCTCAAATACTATCTAGAACAAAGGGGCTATTAATCAGCTTACCTAGTGAGACAACAATCTTGAATGACAGAATTTGAGAGTGAAATTTGTTTAAAGTTTTCCAAAAATTCCTTATGGAAAAAAACAAGAGCAAAATGTGGATGCTAACAGAAAGACCCAATATAGGAACTCTCGTGTACTCAGACAAGAAGGGGGAAAGAAATCTAGGACAAGGAGAGAGACAGAGCCCAGAAATAGGGGCCAGGCTTTCTGCATATCTTATTAAACCAATAAGGAGGTGGGGCAGGAGAAGATCAGCTGGATAAAAGGAATCCAAGGGCCTATGGGCTGACAGTTTCTCATTATGTCTAATACAGGAAAACAGAGAGGGGATGGAGAAGTTAAGAAGCCTCTCAGGGAATCCCCGTCATAAGCCTTGTACCCTTCTAACGTGGCGATGGAGAAATAAAACACTGGTGAAGGAAAGTTCCCAGTTAGACTGAGTTAAAATCGGTTATTCTTCACAGGTTGTGTACATGTGCAAAGAACCTGAAAATTTCCAACACACACACACACAAGCTTGACACAGAGAAAGACTGAGAAAGCCCTGGGGTGAGAAAAGGAAGGGACCTCAAGTTCAAGACAATAGTAGATCAGCAGCAGCTGCTCTGGCTCAAAATCCAGGTGGGGCCCACTACAGAATCAAGAATAGAGGCCTCTACTGATAGAGACAGTAGAGCAGAAGCCAAGAAGGATACAGAGAACAACCCCAGGGCCAGCTGACACAGATGTGATGCTCCGCACTCCCACACCAGGCACAATGATGTGTAAACCCCTTAAAGATGGTTTTCTTAGTGTGGATGGGCAGAGCCAACATGAAAGTGAGGTTTGTGAAGCCCTGAGGACAGCACAAAATGTAAGGAGTCATCCCTCTCAGGGTCATTAACTTGGCAGGGTTGCCACCAATGAGGGATGCCTCCTTACATTCTACAGCCAAGGTGCCTCTCTTGTCCCTGCCTAGTCCTGGGCCTCGTAAATAGAGGGGGAAAAAATAACAGAAAGAGATGATTTGATAGTGAGAACACCGAGTTATTTTGTACTATATTGTACTTACTTTTGATTCCCTTTCAAAGTACCCTTCAGGGTAGGGACTCAGGAACAAGAATACATTATAGAAACAGCTCCATTTCCCCTATATATTAGAGTATATGTTGATACATTGTGACTCAACTGGATGTGTCCCAAAAATTATTATATGTTTTATCAGACTATTTATCTATTTAAATTACCCAAATCACTATAAAAATCTTTTTTCTTATTCCTTTATACATTCTCTAAATATATTAGGTCTACTTCTTCCCATACTGTTAAAAATCACGTTACCTCACTCAAAATGGAGGAAAAAACCAAAAACATAAATTTCTTAAGAGTCCATAAGAAAGATGACCACTTTTATTCCTCTACCAGCCTAAAGCATCCTCATCTCCTCTCATGAAGGCGTCCCAAAAGACATATGATCTAAAATCTTAAATCACTATAAATCTAAAATACTCCGGCAATTTGCCTAATTTAAACTACGAAGATGTGTGTTGTGGTCCTTTTGACAAATCTCAAGAACCTTCACATGTTCTATTTAATAACTACATAGGTAGCAGTACTCTATTGGAAACTGCTCTTAGGACCTATAGGTTATACCATTGTGTTCTACGAGCTGAGTGTTGGACAAGTCACTTGTTCTTTCAGGGTATTAAAATCACCACATTAAGGGGCTATCCTATCTGATTTCCAAAGTCCCATCTGCTCTCATATTTCCACTTCAAGTAGACAGCATCTTCTGATAGTATCATAACAGGAATTCCTAATACAGAATTCCTAATACAGGCACAAAAAAGCTAACTGGCCAATCACAATAAAAGAACTGGTAGCATGAAGAATGAGAGGCAGAGATGTTAAATCAGATGGGGTGGGGGGGGTGATCCACAGTGATCATAATCAAACACTTTGCTATTGTATGGTCGTGACTATGCACAGACATCATGCTAAGTGCTTTACATATAATATCTAGCTTAATTCTCAAAATGACTCTATGGGTATGGACCTTTATTTTACAGACAAGAAAACTGTGACAAGAAATTAAGAAATATGCTCAGGATCACACAGCTAGAAGCTCCTTAGCTAACTAGAATACTCCTATTAATTGCAGCCAAAAAATTCACCTAAAACACAGTGAAAAGTACAGGACAAAAGAAGTTCTAGAATCACTGCATATTAGAAATAGTCACCATAGCCATTTCTGAAACTAAAGTTAAATAAGACTGCAGGAAGAAGTTATTGCTCAAAAATTTATTTTTGTAAGGTGATAGTATAGAAATGCATACCAAGTTGAAACTGGAAAGGATATAATCATTTCTTAACTGCATTCTACAGGTGAGGAAAATTAGTTTACTAGCATAATGGCAAGACTGTGCCTGGAATCCAGGGCTTCTCTTTTCCAGCCTAGTGCTCTTCTTGGTCTTTTTCTAAAACTTTTGGAAAGGCCATTGTGGCTGAGGGTACAGGCTCAGAAGCCAACCTGCTTGGTTTGAATTCCTGTCCTCACTCATCAGCTATGTGATCTATACATCAGTTTCCATGTCTACAAGATATGAGGAATTACACCTACAGGATCGGGTTGTTGTGAGTAGTAAAATAATGTATACACATCAAGCAAACAGGACCACTCCTGGCACCCAGTAAGGATGTAGTAAATGTTGGTCTTTATTATTACAACGATTACACATGTGGAAAATAAGGAGACCAAAATGCTAACAGTCATTCAGCAACCACAGAAGAGAGCATAAAAGTCTTGTTAATAAATATCATTGAAGATTTATCCATCCAGAAAGCCTATTCCTGACTTTCCTAAGCACACTATATAGACAGCAGAGGGTAAATTTTTGTAAAGACTACAGATAAAGAAAATGAGAAGTCATTTACTAGCAAAGTTTTAGGGAGGAACGCTAGCTTCCAGTCTTAGCTTTATCGTTAGTAATGGGATTTTGGAAAGCCAGACTACATCTCCGAGTCTCAGTTTCCTTCTTGGAACTTTACTATCTATGGATACTTCTGGACATTTGTCAAATTTCACTCATATATGAGGTCAAAAAGATTTCGTATATTAATTTTAATAATTCTAAGTGAACAATGTATAATCTTTAATTATCAAATCTTTTGTTTTTTTGTTTTGCATCAGATTTCCTGCCATTATTAATTTAGGCATGACTGTAGGAAAACATGTATATTTGCAGTTCAGTTCAAAGTCTTTAATCTTAAAAGGATTCCATGGGTGAAAGAAATGGGGAACAAGTGCTCTAGCCCTGTCCCTTGCACAGCCTACGACTTGCTCAAGGGATCTTAACTCATAAAGGAGGAGGGCTGTATAGCTTTAAAATGACTTCATTCCCATATTTACATATTTTTAATAGGGCTATGATGAATCTCCTTCCGCTTGACTCCTATTTTGAGCTGTGATATTTTAATCTCCATTCTTGCTGCAACTTAGCAGATGAATGTGCAGTGTGACAGAGCTCAGAGGAAATAGTATAAATAAAGCAAAGTGGAGCTATGACATCTCACATTTTATAGCTTTTTTATTGTAGCCGAAGCATAAACAGAGCACAGCTGTGTTATACTTACCGCTGTGAGCACTCCCTCAATCCTCACCCCCTATTGCTTTTAAAAAGACAGTGCTCTTATTCAGAAAGCTTTGGCTGTGGGTAGCACAGTCCCACCAGGGCAGCCTCTACCCCAAACCTCTACATTTGATGCATTTCTCCTCTTACAGATGTAGATTTATCATTTCTGTATCATTCATCTGACTGAAAACCAACACATCATCTGCAGCCCATACTGTACTGCAGCAAAAGTACACTACTCTTACCTATCAAAAGATAACTCCACAACCCAAACTATAATTTTCACTCCAACACAGGCACTCAACACAGGCACTGCACTCAAATAATTTCCGAACACTGTCTTAATAGAAGACACACAACTAGCAAGAAGTATTCAAAACAGTGCACTCTCTTAACGAAATCCCCTTTTAAAATGAAGAAGTTGTATTTCTCACTTTCAAGTTAATTCTTAGTCACATCTGGGTGAAAGTTGGAAATACCAAGAGAGTGAAATAGAATTAGAGTTAGAAAAAGTGGTGTTGAGATGTGTAAAGTAATTCCACTCACTGAGACAGTCATCAGTTTGTGGAATTCTTCAGGCCAGTTACATATTTCAATAAATCTGAAGATGACAGAGTAAAACAAACAGC
Source organism: Vulpes lagopus (assembly GCF_018345385.1). Taxonomy (NCBI): domain Eukaryota; kingdom Metazoa; phylum Chordata; class Mammalia; order Carnivora; family Canidae; genus Vulpes; species Vulpes lagopus. Next base: position 22,657,123 of record NC_054844.1, read on the forward strand.
AAGCACCTTCTACATTCTGACAAATATGAAGTTATGTATACACAGGGTTGATGAGCCCAGGATAAGCACCTGATAGAAGCAAAGCCAATCAGAGTCCTTCCCTGAGATATTTTATTTAAGTGGAAAAAGCAGCCAGCTATAAACTTCCTGAGCTGTCATCAATGGGGACATTTCCTTCCCTACAGAGAAATCTCTATTGAACAAGAAAGAGTAAAGTCACTATCTAAAGTGACAGGGAGACAAGAGAAAGGGATCAAACCCTGACAGAGTATGACTTCTTGGTCCCAACTGCTCCTAAGGCCAATCTACATTTCTGCCTTCCCTCGATTTGGTTATTTGCATTCTTTGTACTCCTTTGTACAACAAATTCCAGCTTTTCCCCTTAAGTTGCCTCAAATCGGGATTTATCATTTATCAAAAAAAGAATCCCAACTATTACACCTTCTAGAAGAGACTTTTTTTTTTTTTCTTCAGTTGGGTTAGGATTTATTCTTCCTTTTTCAAATACCACCACACTATTTGTGGGAAGGAAGGAAAACCCTCTGGGCTTGTAAAGGAATGTGTAATGAAAATTCAAAAGACACATGCATCCAAGTGAAAAGAATATAGGGGCATAGTAGCCTATACACCAGTGAAGTGAAATGAAAGACAGGAAGATTGATTTGCATCATCATTAACATGGAAGGAGAAAAGCACAAGAACACAATAACTGCAAGAACCACCTCCATTGACAAACATAATTGTTTCGAAACAACAGGCCCAACTGGGCTAACACAGGGGCAAAGTTGGTACCCCAAGCTTCTCAGCTATCTATCCGCCCAAAGTTGCTCTTCTGCCAAGCTCATTGTTTACCAAGCTGCCAGCCCAGCCCAGGGATCTGATTAGCAATTTGCACTTTTGTGAGAGGATTAACAGAATTCCTTTGTTTTGATGTCGGATTATCAAACTGCATCTTTAAAGAGGTGTGACCTCATCCAGATTCATAAGCCTGCTCCCTTGAGAATGACTTGAATTTTACTCTACTTGCGCAACATATAATTTCATAAAGGAGTTACTGTCAAAACATGGTACTCAATTCTTGATGTGTGCGAAGAAGCACATTTGTAATGTAAATAACCTCAGAAGTTTTGTGATATTTTAAAATAACCCATCTGGTGGGAAAACAAGGATTTTCAACCCATTTGGTTCCAGCACTGTAAATTAGTGTGCATCTAGCTCATAGAACCCAGAGATAAACCCTTTTCCAAACTGAGACTCATGATGCTTTTATTTTCAAGGGCAAGTATTTTTAATTGTCTCATTCTCTTGCAATATTTTTTAAAAAGGAAAGCAGGATGCACAAGAGTAAACTGGGGAAAAACAAAGAATTTGATGCCTAAGTTCAAAATGATAATGATAGCAAATTGTTTATACTCCTTGGTCTGTATGTCCAGCTTCACCTAAATATAAAGATGAAAAAGAAAAATACAATAAGAGATTTGTATTTTCTTTAATAATAGGCAACTAATCAGAAAGAAAGTCCCTGAAATTTCCACTAAAGTTTGAAACAAGTAAAACTCCTAAAGGGGGCATTTTCAGGGCAGCATGCAACAGATTGAGAAAATTAGTCTGCAGATTTTGCACTAGTGTAATTTTTACTTGAGGTGGCAATCACAAATAGAATGCACAAGACTAGTCCAGTCTCTGAAAGGCATGCATTACTAGTGTGAGAATTGTATCATGGGAAGTGCATAAATGCTCATTCAGCTACAAATAGCAAAAGGGCAGTCTGGCCACAACAAATGCTCAAAAAGCCAGACACTGCTTCAGATGAAGTGGCAGCTTTACTTGTTGACAAACTAAAAACCAAAACAAGCAACCAGAACATCCTGTTTCATAAGGAGGAAGCAAGTATAATTAAATACGTGTCTACTTTTAATATTAATATAAATTGTTCCCCCAAAGTTAATAGATTTAGAATGCCTCTTTAAATTAGGAAACCTTCAGGATGCCTGGGTGGCTCAGTGGTTGAGCATCTGCCTTCGGCTCAGGGTGTGATCCCAGAATTCTGAGATCAAGTCCCATATCGGGCTCCTTGCAGGGAGCCTGCTTCTCCCTCTGCCTATGTCACTGCCTCTCTCTGTGTGTCTCTCATAAATAAAATCTTAAGGAAATAATAATAATAAAATAAAATAAATTAGGAAACCTTCAATTACAGTGACAATACACCAGGCAGGCCCTGATAAATAAAGTGAAAGGAATGTTTGTCTGTCTATAAGTACAATACATACATACATGGCTATTAAATCAATGATCCTCAATGAATGGTTGTGTGGATTAATGAACTCACCTAGAATATCTTTTATTAAAAAATCAAGTCATGTACCCCAACTTATAACCAATAGATGGGGGATGAGAACACATTCTTCTGATAAAAATCTCAGTCAAGTAGTCTATGAATCCCTCTTAAACAGCCTTCTCTTATATTTGAAAACAGCCTTTCTATACAGCTTGTCTGCTAGTTTTGCCTTACTAACTAAATTGAAAATGTCTTTTAAAAGGTGGATCATGTCTCTTAAGAGCCTCGTGCAGAGACCTACACACAGTTTGGTGTTCAATAAAAGTTGGATAAATAAATTCAAAAGACTTGTGGTTAATTTAACAAGTACTTCAGGGAGAATAGGAATGAAAAATAATTTAGTATGAATTTGACTTTAACTCAAAGCTGTCTACATGGAATTTAAGAAGAAAACAAGGTGCATTATCTTTCTGTATCCGTAAATACAGAACATCAGCCAAAATCAACGATAAATTATTCGTTTATTCAACATTTATCTGTTGAATGTCTCCATTTGCGAGGAAGTAACTTGGGTTGTGGAGATAGAGCAGTAAACAAAACACACCAAGCTCCTTGCCCTCATGAAGCTAATATTCTACTCAGGGAGATAAAATCTGAACAAGATAAATGAATTGAAATATACTATATTCATTAGAGAAGGGCTAGGAGAAAAATTAAAGTAAGGGAAGTGCTAGATAAAATTGTAGATAGAGAAGGAAGAGCCTCACTGAGAAGGTGCCATTTGAGTCAAGACCTGAAGAAAGTGTTGGAATGACTCATTTAGTAATGAAGCAAGAGCCTTGCAGCAGAGGGCACCTGATAGGAGTGCGAGGGTCTTAAGAGGCATGACATGTTAGAGAAAGAAGAGTGGCATGTTAGAGAAAGAAGAGTGGCCAGTATGACTGCTGCAGAGTCAGTGAGCGGGGAGCAGCAGAAGGTGAACTCTGCTAGGAGTGTGCTGGGGGCACACTCTGCTCCTTGAGGCTCAAGGACTCCCCTGAGAAAGGAAGTCAGTAAGACCCTGCAGCAGAGGACATAATATGACTAATCTGCTTTACAATGTAAAGGGCCACCCTGGCTGCCATTTGAAAACTGACTGAAGGGGAACAAAGGCAGGAGTCCAGTTAGAAGCCTCCAGCCTTAAGTACAAATGACGGCTGCTTGGACCAGACTGGAAATAGTGGGGATGAAGAAAGGTTGTCAGATCCTGGAAATATTTTGAAGGTTATGCTGATAGTTTTGTTGAGGGATTAGGGGGGATATAAGTGAAAGAGAAGAGAGGAGTCAAAGATGATGAAAGGTTTGGGGTCTCAGCAATGGGAAGAATGGATTTTCCTTTAACTGACTAGGGGAAGATTTCCCTGGGAGCACGTGTGAAGGGAACATCAGGGGCTCATTTACATGTGCCACCTGGAATTGCCAAGGAACCATTTGGATATGTGTGTGTGGAGTTCAGAAGAGAAACTACAATGTAATAGAAATTTATATTCACCAAACAAAAATTTTCTCAAGCTCCGAATGCTACAAGGAGTTGTTTTCAAATGAGTCTTTATTTAAAAGATAGGACAGAATTTGCAGCATCTAAAAGAATGGTCTTTTAAAAAGTACAGAAATCCTTATACAGTCATTTGGTTTTAATAGAGACAATTTCTTAAAGCTCATCATATACTGATAAATCATAGGCAGTTAAATTCATGCTGTCAACGCACATAATGAATACTAAAGTAATAGACTAAGTTTGGTAGTCTGACTCACTACGACTGGAGTTCAGATAATCCAGAAGAACAAATATTTAGCACCATCCCTGGATGAGTATGGCTCACATTTTTTCCATGAATGGCAAGGAAACATACATGCTGAGGGTCTGTTGATGAGACCTCATGCTGAGCATATTTGAAGTTTTATGTTTCAGCTTTAAGATTTATAGAAAATTTAAAAATTAAATGTTTTAAGGTTTTTACAAAATTATGTCTTTCCCTTTAAATCATTATGTAAAAATGACTTTGATAATTGTATAGCTACCTTAAAGTCACTATCATCACCACCATCATCATCACCACCAACATCATAGCTATCTTTTACTATGGTCTACTATGTGGTAGGCCTTATGTATAACTTTTATAATTCTACATACCAGATCCTTTGTGTTATAAGCATTAAATCATTTAATTCTAATATTAACCCTATGTTATTCACAAATATTTGTTACACTGAAGCCAAATGTCTCATAAAAAATATAGATAAATGTCTTCTCTTGCATTGTGAAACCAAAAACAATACTGAAGTAAAAAACACACATAAATATTGGGGAATTGGAAGCATTTGAGAAAATTGTACTCCTGGGTTCTTGTCATGTAACTGAGAAATATCTATCTGAACAATAATCCTATACTAAATGTCCTCCACCAAAATAAATGCCCTATTCCAGTGAAATGCCATCCATTTCAATGAATTGAGAATTTTAGTAGCTAGTTAATAAAAATTAGAATAGCACTTATAGAAATAAAGAAAGAGTAATCTAAAACTATTGGCCTTTAGTAAACAGTAAAATTTGCTATACAAAATACTGAGAGGAAAAAATTAATTTCTAAAAATCCAAGAAGTCTAATCAAGTATTTATAATATATATCTGGATGTCCAGAAATAAATTAAAAGAAATAGAAAATATACTTCCACAGCCTTGAATATTCTTTTCAAATCCTACAACCATTTCAGTTGGCAGGATATAATCAGTGGTTTATTTGCATAATGTCCACAGTTGTAAATGAGCATCTTCGTTTCTGGATTTTGGCACTGGACCATGTATTCGATTATATTGCTATACATTTAATGTAATAGATATAATATGGCACAAAAGTGAAATTACCAATTTTAGAAAACCATAAAACTCATCAAACAACTTATCTAATTCCTCAAGGTAAGTAGCCTGCAAACTGTGAGGTTACTGCACCTAGCATCTTCATTAACATCATCACTCAAGCACTTTCCACCCTCTTCTAATATCACTTTCATCCCATATCCCATCCCTATAGATCCTCTTTAGGCAAAAGCAGTGAGGAGTGGCATAAAGCATGCCTCTTGGCCAGCACAGAATAAGGTGTGGGTTCTATGGCAGATCTAGCACTTCCCCTACAGATCCAGCAGGAAACCTAGTGAAACATATAGGAGAGAAAATATACACGTTTCTTTGACATCTTTCATGTTCATGAAAGCCAAATATAATTTTCTTAGAATATTAAAGTGCCATATTTTACTGTCATTTTAAACTAAAAAGGAAAGTAGGGCTAATATAATCAGTAAAATTGTTAAGTAGGCAAATTTTATTTCTCCAAATCCTACATCTTTGACAACAAGCTTCTTTCTTTTTCTTTTGCCATTTCTCTCCTCAGACTTGAACCACATTAGAGTTCAATTTCTTTGTCAGTGAAGTTGAACTCAAGGTGACCACTCCATACTTATAATATTCCCTGTGCTTTTTCACTATCATCAAAATCTATCTATTCCATGTTCTGTTAGCCAAAGCCCAAATCTTGAACTTCTAAACCACAGCTAGCCAAATGATAATACAATCAGTGCCAATATGCCAGGGGTTAGAGACAGAAACTTGAGTGTAAGGAAATTTCAGAGGTAATTAATTCAATCCTTAATTTAAAACTAGAATCCTCTATGTAATTTCTCTATTATCATTTCAGATTCAGTACAACTCTATTTCCAGAAATCAAAATGCATTTCATTTTGAAGCAAAACATCTCATTTTAACTTTCCTCTACTGGTCTCAGTTCCAAAGCTACACATAAGCACTTGTGTTTCATACCCACATTCGAGCTCTACCTTTCACCTAGCTGCGCCCTGGGTTGCTGATTTCTATAACATATCAAGAGAGTCCCTTGCTCCCAGGCTTCTGATTGGTTTTTGAAAATGAGAGGCATCAGCAGGAGATCAAAGAGTAAGACAAAAGCAAGGTCAAGGTATGTATTTCTGCAGCTTCCTCCTTGCAAGTGACTTTCAGAATCTGGTGGTATCTCCCCCGTTAGGTGAGTCTCTCCATACAGTTCCCCTCTCCTGGTCCCATTAGGCCTAGAGGTAGTGACAACTCTCTGCTATTATTATCCCCAGAGCACTGTACCAACCTTGTCAGTGCCATTTAATAACAGTTTTATTGAGATATAACTCACATATCATACAATTCACCCATTTAAAGTGTACAATTCAACGGATTTTAATATATTCAACAAGTTGTACAACCATTACCACAATCAACTTTAGCACATTTTCATCACTCTAAAAAGAAACTCCATACCCATTAATAGTCATTCTCCACTCTTTCAACCTCCCAGCGCTAGAGGAGGAAAAAAAAAATTATTTTCTGTTTTTATAGATTTTGCTTATGTGAGCATCTCATATCAATGAAATCATACAAGATATAGTCTCTTGTGACTGGTTCCTTTCATTTAGCAAATATTTTCAAGGTTCATCCATGTTGAAGTATGTATCAGTACTTCATTTATTTTTATTTGTAAGTAATATCCCATTGTGTAGATATGCCACATTTTATTTATCCATTCACTACTTGATGGATATTTGGGTTCTTTCCACTTTTTGGCTATTATGATTGATTCTGCTCTGAGTATTGCGTACAAGTTTTCATGTGGACATATGTGTTCAACTTTTGATGAATTGGAGAATAGAATTCCTATGTCATATGGTAACAAAAGATTTAACCTTGTGGGAGTCTTAGAGATAGACTCTTCTAAGCTGCTGCCCATTTTATACTCCTGTCTGCAATGTATGATGGTTCCAATCCCTCCATATCCTCACCAATACTTATTATTTCGTCTTTTTTATTTTGGCCATTTTTAATGAGTGCAAAGTGGTATCTTACTGTTGCCGTGTATTTTTAAAACCCTGTCTATATCCTTATAACTACTCCCTTTCTTAAATTCTCCCCAAATCATTTCATTTAAGACCATCATGTTTCTTTTTTTTTCCCATTATCTGTTTCTTTCATTATCTGTGGCCCTGACTGACTCAAAGGCCAATCCTTTTTTGATATTTTTAAGAACTATATTGAAATCTTTCCTAAATTTCCCTTTTTCAAGCTAAACAACTCCTCTTTATGTGAACTATTAGCTTTCAGAGTATCTACCCCTCTGACTCACCAGTGAATGTCCTTCAAATTATTTTACCCATAAGTGTCATACAAACTGACTACTTTACTTTTTACCAGGTGATTATCTCACTGGTTATGGACACTCGGTATCTTCTACTAATGCTGTTAAAGATGACACTACCACTTGTTTGAGCAGGTATATCTTACTATTGGCTTATACTGAACATAAAATCAACCAGAATATCTTAAAAATGTATCAAACTCAAATACCCTCCACCTACAATTGACCAATTTATTTTAAAAATTATATGTATATTTACTTTTACACCATTAAATTTCATCTCGTCAAGTTTGGGCCAACATTGAGCCTATCACTGACTTTCTAAGTACCCAATGAGATAAAATGGGTTAATGTGACAAGCATGTCCTTGCCAAAAACAGGAAACAAAGTGTTAGTCCACTTCTTACTTCGTTCCTTCATCAAAGTTGTTCTTTTCTTTATTTTTTTAATGAATAGACAAACCTTAGCATATCATATTATCCTACTGTGTCAAGTCTAAAGACAAAATTAGGTGGACCTTACCAAGGAATATCCATTCTTTCTATTATACTCATTATAAGCCAAGAATCTTGAGGTCTCATTATTATGCTAACCTGCCTTAATAGCTTAAATTAATTGGTAGATTTAGAGTTTTTTGAGAGTGTCTTAATTTTCATCGTATCTAGTATGCTTCCCATACCAAATTAGAGTATGTCAATGCTCTCCATTTAAATCCAATGGTTAGTCTTAATATCGAACTGAAACTGCTTTGTTCTTGACCTTATAGGTCAGGGTCTTAGCCTCAGGACTTAGTATTTTCTTGATATTATACAATATATATTTATAGACATATAAATGTATATACTAAATATATTAATTTATATATATTTCATATATAATTTTTAAAATAATATACATATATTTAAAATATGTGTTTTTATTAAAGTATAACTGATATACAATGGGGTTTTTTGATATACAATGTTATATTAGTTTCAGGTTGGCAAGTTTATGCATTATGCCATGCTCACCACTTATATGGCTACCATCTGTCAGCATACAATGCTATTATGATATCATTGACTATATTCCCTATGCTGTACCTTTCATTCCCATAACTTATTTATTCCATAACTAGAAGCCTGTACCTCCTACTCCTCTATACCCATTTTGCCCTTCCCTCCAACCCCCTTCCCCATGTCAACCATCAGTTTGTTCTCTAGATTTATAGGTCTATTTCTTTTTTTTTAATATTTTATTTACTTATTCATGAAAGACACAGAGAGAGAGAGAGGCAGAGACACAGGCAGAGGGAGAAGCAGGCTCCATGCAGGGAGCCCGACGTGGGACTCGACCCTGGGACTCCAGGATCACACCCTGGGCTGAAGGCAAGTGCTAAACTGCTGAACCACCCAGGGATCCCTATAGGTCTATTTCTGCTTTGGATTTGTTTTGTTTTGTTTTTTTAGATTCCACATATAAGTAAAACCATATAACATTCATCTTCGTCTGACTTATTTCACTAAGGATAATACCCTCCAGGTTCATCCATGTCACAAATGGCAAGATATCATTTTTTATGGATGAGTAATAGTCTTTCATATATATGTATATATACATATATATGTATATATACACAAATATACACATACCACATCTTCTCTATGCATTCATCTATCAATGGACATTTAGGTTACTTCCATATCTTGGCTACTGTAAATACTGTTGCAATAAACATAGCAGTGCATATATCTTTTGGAATTAATGTTTTTATTTTCTTTGGGTAAATACCCAGTAATTGAATTACTGGATTGCATGGTCATTCTATTTTTAATTTTTTTGAGAAACCTCTATGCTGTTTCCAACAGTGGCTACACCGTTTTATATTCCCACCAAAAGTGCACAAGGGTTCCCTTTTCTCCACATCCTTGCCAACACTTGTTATTTCTTGCCTTTTTGATAACCATTCTGGCAGGTATAAGGTGATATCTCACTATGGTTTTGATTTGCATTTCCCTGATGATTAGGGATGCCAAATATTTTTTCTAAAACATGTTAGCCATTTATATGCCTTCTTTGAAAAAATGTCTGTTCAAATTCTCTGCCCATTTTCTAATTGAATTATTGGATTTTTTTGGTGCTGAGTTGTATAAATTCTTTAAATAAGTTGGATAGGGATCCCTGGGTGGCGCAGCGGTTTGGCGCCTGCCTTTGGCCCAGGGCGCGATCCTGGAGACCCGGGATCGAATCCCACATCAGGCTCCCGGCGCATGGAGCCTGCTTCTCCCTCTGCCTGTGTCTCTGCCTCTCTCTCTTTCTCTCTGTATGACTATCATAAATAAATAAAATTAAAAAAATAAATAAATAAATAAATAAATAAATAAATAAATAAATAAGTTGGATATTAACCCCTTATTGATGTATCATTTGCAAATACCTTCTATTTAGTAGATTGCCTTTTGTTTTGTTGATCATTTCCTTCACTGTACAAAAGTTTTTTATCTTGGTGTAGTCCCAATAGTCTATTTTTGCTTTTATTTCCTTTGCCTGAGGGAACATATCTAGAAAACTGTTGCAAAGGCTGATGATGTCAAAGAGATTACTGCTTATATTTTCTTCTGGTTATTTTATGATTTTAGGTCTCACATTTAGGTCTTTAATCCATTTTGAGTTTATTTTTGTGTATGGTGTAAGAAAGTAGTCTGCCTTCATCAAAGTTCTTAATAAAAATATTAAAGAGGATAAGCTGATGAACAGGCCTCTCTTTAGACTGATAATATTATGTTAATCTATATCCTTTAGATATGGTTCTTCAACTATTAATTCATGTTACCAAGTCAATTTCCTTTCTGCACAAAATTACATGATATATTATAAAACTATAGTTTATAAATGATGGTACCTGATATTCTATTCTGATAATAGAATAACTTTATTAAAAAGAATAAGGTTAATTTTGTATGATTGTGTGTTAGAGAACCCATACTAGCTTCTTGTGAACACCATCTTGTTTCTAAGTGTTCAGAAATGATTTACAAAAAACACAATCTAGGAGTTTACTAAAATATAAATAAATATAAAAAATAAATATAAATATAAGAAATATAATCCTTTTCTCTCATTTTAAATCCAGGGTAACATTTACTCATCTTGAGTCTCCTGCCACTTCTTTTCTTCTACAGGATATTTCAAATTTCACCAACAATGGATCTTTAAAAACAACTTATACTTAGTAACCACCTCACTATATCCTATAACCTTCCCCTAACTGTATGAGTTAATTATACGCATTCTGACCATTCAATACCTGAAGTCAAAACATCTAAAAATCACCCTTAATTGTCCTTTTCATATACATCCCCATAACCAAACCATCAGCTAGAGCTATTCGAAATATATGAAATATATGCCATTTGATTACTTCTTGCCAGCTCAACTACTATCACAAGTACTAGATAGAATCACTTCTCACTGGACTATTACAATGGTCTCCCCACTGATCTCTCTCTGCTTCCACTTGCCCCCCGTAATCTACTGTCTACACAGTAGCAGAGTAAGTGATTAAAAATGTGTATCTGACCAAGTCACTCCCTCACTTACAACTAATTTCCCATCACACTCAGAATAAAATCCAAGTGACCTGATCCTCCTTCCTTCCCAATGTCATTGCCTGATGCTCCTTCTCACTCCCATGGCCCACCACCTGCTTCAGCTACACATGCTTTCCTGTTGTTCATGAAACTTAATAAGCTTGATGTCTCTTCTGGGTCTTTACCTTTGCCATTTCCTCTCCCTAAAGTCTCCCCATAGATCTTTCCAGGACTGGTCATCGCCCAGGACTCAGGAGTCATCTCCTCAGAGAACTTTCCCTTGCTTCTTCATCTAAAATAGCACTTCCGGGATCCCTGGGTGGCGCAGCGGTTTGGCGCCTGCCTTTGGCCCAGGGCGCGATCTTGGAGACTCGGGATCGAATCCCACATCAGGCTCCCAGTGCATGGAGCCTGCTTCTCCCTCTGCCTATGTCTCTGCCTCTCTCTCTCTCTCTGTATGACTATCATAAATAAATAAATAATAAAAAAAAAAAATTTAAAATAGCACTTCCAAGTCTATTCCTTACTCTACTTCATTTCTTTCATTCATTTGGTTTATCACTATTTTGAAGTATTGTGTATTTATTCTCTTATTCCCATCTTTACCCCTAGAGTATAAACACTTCCAGAGCAGGGGCTTTTTCTACCTTGTTCACCCAATATATTTCTGGCCATCCATAACTTATGCCTAGAGAGCACTCAAAAAAATTTAATAAATTGAATGAGAACCCCCAAGGAACAAATATAATATAAACTCTGATCTTGGTGGAAATAGAAATATGTAAGACTGAGGGCTGCTTTGGCAAGTCTTCCAGTCACATTGTGCTTTAGACCCCCACATGAGAATATAGTCTTCATTCACTAACGACATCAGTCAAAAGACCAACAGGTCCAGCTGGAATCTGCTGCTATCAGAGAACTACAGCATTTGAGAACCTTCAATCTCCAGTGTGGAGCATGAGTATTTTTTTCCATCTCAACCACCACACTCTTGAATATAATAAATGAATAAAGTAGATAGAAGTTAAGGAAAAAGAAAGTAAAATTAGAAGCTGGCAAAAAGCAAACCCACTGCCTGGGGCAGCCTGGGGCTGACGGATGATGACAGCTAGCAGACAAACCCTGTTCCCCATTCTAAATTCTGTCTACTAAACAAATTAGCAAGCTCATCAATATCTACACGGCATTTACCTTCTGCAGCAACAGCTGCTGCAAAATCGCGAACTGACTTTTTGGGCTGTGGTCTTTCTGATGGGACACATTTACAGGCCAACTAGGATCCAAGATAACAGAATGACAACCTGATACTACAAGGAAGGGCTTTGTAAGGGCTTGGGGGATGAACAGCTTGGGGGTCACCTATACTGAATCTATCACTTGCCCCCACCTCCCCAATAATTCGATGTCTGAATGATGAGACGTAAAAAGTTAAATTCTTGTACTAGTAACTAAATGAGTAAAACCTAAAAACATTAAGTCATTAAGCAGAAACTTGTAAGATATATAATCTTACATCTGGATTTGCTTTAAACATAGTTCTTTTCATGAAAACCTACATTCAGTGTGGAAATTATATATAAAAATGGCAAAACTTCCATTGTTTAAAAAATTATGATGCAAAACAATTTTCTATTTTAGCATAAGAAGAAATTTTGCCCCTTGTCCCCAAAGAAGAGAGAAAAGATCAAATACAACAAAGAGAATAAAGTACAATAGAATAGACATTTTGCCCCTCATCTCCAAAGAAAAGACCAAATACAAAATTCCCTAAAAGTTTAAAATTAAAAGAGTAAAGGGGGAAAGAAAGGGATTTTATGATTAATTTTACAAGAATCGGTTTATATGCAGCTATATGAAGATAAAAATGGCAAAATATTCTTAAAACGATATCCTTCTCAGGGAAAACATAAAACTAAAAGTGACTTAGTTAATGCTCCACAAATAGTATTGCAGAATTGAGAGCCTGACCACTATTAATTAGGGGAAAGGTGACTGAAAGAAAAATAAAAGAGATGGTAGAGATTCTGAGTCTATTTCAGGCAATTTTTTTCATTAAAACCCTGAAATTCATCTTAGTGGGTTGGGTTTATACCACTTTTAACAAGAAAAACCTGCCCCTCTCTCTCTAGCTAACCATGCCCCTTAATATGAAGAGGCAACAGAGCAGTAGCCACATCCCAAAAGAAGGCAAGCCTCTCCCCCCACCTGAGAAGGAAAAAGAGAAGGTCATCAAGAACCTTATTGTAGCTGAAAGAAGCCAAGACACAGGATCCACTTCCCACTTGCCTTCAGCAGATCCTATTGATTTCAATAATCCATGTAGAGGCTGCCTTCCAAGCTTAATTTGGGCAGGGACTTTGCTCCCTCTGTCATTGCCAATTCCAGCTGATATTTGTTGACTGTCCACACCAAGCTGAAGAGCTGGCTACTATTAGGCATACATGTCAAGATCCTTGTCATGCGAAGAGATCTCAAGAGGAGGGAGGTGTCACTGCTATCTCTCCTCTGCTCTCAAGCATTTGGCACCTATCTATTAAGGCACTCACCAAGTTATACAATTGATATTTGTACAAGTGTCATTATCCTCATCAGGTTGTGAGAAAACATGTATAATTCCTTTGGGGTCATATCTAGAATAGGACTTGAAGGAGTCAGTCAATCCTCAATAAGTAGTGAGCAAAAAGGTGTCGTCCTCTTACTCACAGTTCCCCTAAGTTCAAAATGAAGATGAAAACATAGGAGAAGAGCTACAACAGAAATAGTATTTTTATTTTTTTACAATGGTGATATTCTTATTGGCTTTCTACAGAAATTTAAACTCTTCTTTTTAAATTATGATGAACGTTTTCTCTAGAAGGTGGGCTTTAAGAGCCCAGAGATAATGTTCTCCCCCCTAACACAATGCTTGATGATCTCATAGATTCTCAATAAATGCCTGTTGATTAATGAGCATTCTACTAAAGCCAGCTAGATATTGATGATTCTCCCATTTTTCTTCCTGCCACTCATTATACCTTTCCTAAAAAAGAAACATGTTTTAAATGATCAGTCCCATTCTTCTTCAGTGAATCAGAGCTTTATCTAAAATGTACCATGACAGGAGTAGGGACAGCAGGGGGCATTCACTCAGGCACAGTGCCAGTAGGATGAGAACAGATAACACAGAACTATACTTTAAAAAAAAAAAAAAAAAAGCTGCCATTTTGTCAGTAACCTTGGGTCTTTGGAGCCCAGAAGCCACAAACCAGTGTCTGGTATCAGCCTTTACAAGACTGAGTCAAGGGAGATTTTAAGAGAAGACCCATTTTAGGTATGAGAGTTTTACAATAACTTGAAGTAAGTAGAAATAACTGGCAGGAAAAAAAAAAGGACTCTTTCCCTATAGGCCTCTGTGTGACTTCAGATGGATGTGAAGGCTCTCTCTGCTCTACTTTCCTCATCTATGAAGCTGTGGGAAAAACCATTAACTTCCAGTAACTGTCAATAATTTCAATAGGATTAAGTATTTCTACATTTTGTGACCCTTAAAATTCCTAGTGGGTGGCCAGCATGGCAAAAATAATTAATACTATAGCATCCTCCTTATGGAAATAAACCATCAATAATGCATTTTCAGGACTGCGGCCTCCCTCATTATCTATTCTGGGGTGCTGGAAGTAAGTTACCTGTGTTATTTTGTGGGTCCTGACAGGCTGGTGCCTTGTCACATTCTTGCTTCTAATCTTCCAGAACTCTCAAGCTGAAAACCACTTTCAAACAGGGATTTCCTGGGTACTGCTAACATTGACATCAAAGCCTTCAGTTCAAGGGTCACATCTTCTCTCCCACTCCCCTGACGTCTCTGTCTGGCCTGAACTCACTGAACGAAATGCCCTCTTTATCTCGAAGAAGTACAGGCTGCTATGAGAAGGAGTCTGGGGAGGGAGGTTATTGGTTGCAATTGTTTGAAAGATTCTAATAATTGCAGCTAGGGATCCATCCTCTCGTGTCACACAAGTTGGAAAATGGGTCAGACATAATGCATTTGGTTAAGTGTCTAAACTGAAAAGGTGCTATTTTATTTTAAATGGCATAGTCTTTACAAAGGCTAAGGTTACTGGTGCAATGCTCTCTCATTTTAAAACGTATCAGGGACATGCCCTCTGAGGGTCAGGCTTTCATTTGCTGATGTTAATTCTCAGCTGCCTGCTTCTCGTCCTTCATTGTACCCTGGGTCTTAGCTGGGCACGCTCCTGATTCCCTGCTATATCCAGACGGTCCATGTAAATAGTGTTTATGTTAAGGAAGTCATGTTCAGTGTGACTGGAGCACACAGAAACTGATGTTGTTGTCACTTTAGATTAAGCTCTTATTTTAGTAAAGGAGGCAATTGGAGCAGGCAGCTGAGTGGCCGAATGAAATATTCAGCTCATTTCATTTAGAGCTGCCTGGTTTCCATTGTTCATGCTGGCAAGGCTGGTTAACCCTGTTGGTGCCGGCACAGAAGAGCCCCCACTTGCTCATGCACCCACACAAAGGCCTCCTCCAGCTAACACATTTGAAGTCATCCATCAACACATACAGAAGTAATCAGGTAAACCATGTAGGCACAGTTACCCCTGGGTACATATTTGTGAACTCCCATCCATTTGTATGCCCAAAGTGGATGCTTTACAAGGGGGTGCTCTATATGTGTGTAGACTATGCCTAAATCTCCAGACACAACTGGAATAAGAGAGCACAGAGATGCTTAGGACAGAGTGTTTTTGTGTCAATCTTAGGACAGAGTGTTTTTGTGTTGAGAGTTAAAATGTTAAAGTGTAAAATGTGTTTACCAAAGGAAGATATTGAGCTTAATTCCCTGAAACATTGTAAGTACCATCTGCAACAAGGAGTTAAAACATAGGTAGATACCATCATTCTAAAACAAATGCACTAATTAAATACATTTTTGTTTAAAACTTATTATTATTTAGAAGAACTTCTAGGGAGAGAGTCTTAGTAGCTCTTTGCTACTTTCCTGGGAGTGCCATTGACTGTGTGCTGGCCACTTTTGGGAATTTGAAGCACCTGTTCTGAGACTCCCCTGCCATTCTGTTATAACCCAATCTGACCAAAGTCTTCTGATTTCTAAAGCTTTTTCTTTCTCACTTCCTTTTTCTCTTCCTCTATGTCTCCCTCCCTCACCCACTCCTTCCCTCTCAACTTCTTTTAAAACACAGAAACAAAAACTTAACCCAGAAAAAAAAATGGTTGAGGGAAAAGATAAAGTAAATATTATTTCCATACATCAAAATCCTTGGATAGTGAAGGACTTTTTTTTTTAATTTTTTATTTATTTATGATAGGCACACAGTGAGAGAGAGAGAAGCAGAGACATAGGCAGAGGGAGAAGCAGGCTCCATGCACCGGGAGCCCGACGTGGGATTCGATCCCGGGTCTCCAGGATTGCGCCCCGGGCCAAAGGCAGGCGCCAAACCGCTGCGCCACCCAGGGATCCCTAGTGAAGGACTTTTAACAGTTTTTCACCCATAAAAAAATGCTTTGTAGAATGAATGATTGTATCATCTCAGGATCTTGAGAAGATAGAAATTCTTCTTACCTACAACTTACTAAAGATATTACTTAATGTCCAAAGTGCCAGCCATCATTGAACAAAAATAACAAATTGTTACTATGGAGATACATTCAACTCCAAACACAAAAGGAGTAACAAATACATACTAGGATGTATGCCTTCATGGTATCTAAATATTTAATAAGCGTTATGTAGATCCAGGTTTTGTGGAGCCACAGGGCTTATGCAATTTTAGAAAGAGAATACAAATTAAAATGATTAGTTTAACATGAAAGTAAATACTTACAATGCAAAAGTCCCCAAAAATTACTACTTCAAAATGCTAAGAAAAATTTTTAAAAATCACAAAATCTAGAAAATAACCCCATGATATTCATATTAATTAGCTCCCTGACTATACCTCTCTAAAGCTGTCTTCCCCTTACAGTTATTGGCTGCGTACTCTCTTTGTAAATATCATTTTCTGTGGAGAAAACAGAAAGAAAATCCATCCTTTTATCAAGCATATTTAATAAAATTTGTTTTCAACTATTCATAACTGGGATTGAGAAAACATGCAATTGCACACACATACAGCAGTACGTGCAGCGTATATCATTGCTACAAGTTTGTGTCCTAAAAATACAGATATTTGAGAAATTCTATTTCTGTAATATCCATCAAAAATGAAAAAAACCAATGCGTTAATAACAGTATAAACTGCATTAGTCTTTAAATTCCTAGCAGGAAAGAACTTCTACTGGGACTGTGCATTGATAAAACCATACACTCTGTTTATAATATTATATATCTAATAACAACAAAGGTTTTCCAAAGAGTAGCTTGTGATTCTATAGGTTTCAAACCTAGACTTACTCTTGCATCCTCATTCATCATTTTTCAGTGTTGTACATATGTCCATAGCACACTGTGGCCTCTGGCCCCTGGGCTCCAATGTGGCCTCTGTGTGCCAAATGTCTAGTGAATTGGCAAAGTGGAACATCATCAATAGCTTCACTATACACAGAAGTATTTGCAAACAATATAACTCTATCCCACTTAATTTAAAATAATTGTATCACCACCTTGATTCCTCCTTTGGTGGACTGTACCCCAGATCAAAACAAAGCCTTGGCCTCTCTAATTTCACCACAAAACAGAAAAGGAATGGAAAGATGTTAAAGTGGAGGCACTGGTCACAAATGCTCACAACTAAAATAGCTTACTTAGCAAATTTTACGATATATGTGATCATGTGAACACATTGCCTACAGTTTCTTCCCAAACCTGAGCCAGAACTCAGAAATGAAGGGCCCTGATGCTCTGTTTTGCCTCTGATGAAATAATTTACTCCTTTTCTGGCTGGAAAAAAAAATGTTTTTTTAAATAACAAGTATCAGATACTTGTCAACAATTGTGATTATAAACATTAAAGGAATTTTATTTTAAGACACAGTAAGTCCAATTGTAGTAAACAATAATTGGGCAGTTCAGTGAAAATTCTTTAAAAACGGTGTTTAGAACAAATTTTGTTCTTGGAATTATAAAACTGTTAGTACCAATTTTCTAAAAAAACCAAAGACCTTCTGCATCTAAAGCAGAAACGAAATATGGAATTAAACAAATTTTTTAGATGGCCATATATTTCAGCAGCTAAAATACAAGATAGTAGTTGAGAAGAGCATGCTGAGTTAGCTATTGGCAGGAAGACTGTGGAAAGATATATTTGGAAACTTCTTTCCAAAGACCCTATGGAAATAAATAAGAGAAGGAAATAATTCTGAAATTTAAGTTTGATGGAATTTTCTCCTGTGCTTAATCTCAGAAACATAAAAATTACAATCTTATAATACATTGTCTCTAAAAAATACAGAGCTTACTTTTTTGTGTAAATAAAAAATTTACATTTCTCCATTAAATTTCTTATAAATTTCTCCATTAAACAATATAGTAAATAAAAATATTCTATGTCCCAGTAATGTGGGAAATTTTTCTGTAATTTTTTCTTTTTTAATTTAAACTCAATTTAGTTAACATGTAGTATATTATTAGTTTCAGAGGTAGAATACAGTGATTCATCAGTTGCTTATAACATCCAATACTCACTCACTATATCACATGCCCTCCTTAATGCCCATCACCCACTGACCCCATCCCCCTAACCCCCTCCCCTCCAGTAACACCCAGTTTGTTTCCGATAGTTAAGAGTCTCTTATGGTTTGCCTCCCTCTGTTTTTATCTTATTTTCCTTCCATTCCCTTATGCTCATCTATTTTGCTTCTTAAATTTCACATATGAGTGAAATCATATGCTTTTGTCTTTCTCTGATTGACTTATTTCACTGGGCATAAAACTCTCTAGTTCCATCCACATAGTATTTTTAAAAATAGTGTTTTCATATTCAGTTCATTCACTTGAATTATCTTCGATTATGCAGTAGAAAGATACCAATGCTTTGTACCCATATTGACTAAAAAGATAAAATAAACTTTCAATCTAATTACCAGTTCCTAAGAAATCCAGTCCGTAATTCAACATACTCATGAAAATAACTAAGCTTACTCAAGTTTTAAAATTCCCAAACCATTCATTAAGAGTTTAAAGGAAAAAATGGTCTTAGATTTAGGAATCAAATTCCAGCTGAGACTTTGTGGAGATTAAATAGCCCAATCTCTGAAGTGGGTTGCATGACCTGCTTATTTTCATATCTTTCCATTTCATTTCTTTTCTTCCTTCCTCCTTCTTTTCTTTCTTGAAACCAGAGGAACTGGGTAGCCTTGCCACAAAAACCATTAGCAAATGAAATGTAAATTATAAAAAGTATTTCAAGACATCAAGTTTGTGAAGGAGGGTCGAAAAAGAATGAAAACATTCTGGAAAATTGCTGAGGAACAACAAAGCTAAGACCAAAACAGAAGCCCCCAAAAGTCAGCAGAAGCAGTCATTAATGAACAAGATCAATTATAGTCAAATCAAAGTCAACAGGGAACACTCAAACTCATTCCAATGTATATAACAACAGATGTAATTTGGACCTGTCAAATCTAGCTTCTTTTACTTTTCTGGTAACAAAACCTGACAAAATGCTTCATTGTCATATTATTACTACCCCAGATATATCATAATTTCTGTTGATAATGCAGAATAAAACCACCCACACTGTATACACATATAACACACATACACACACACACACACACACACACACGCGTAGATACACACATTTTGATGAGTATTTTGCAAGTTGTAGATTTGCCGTAAGCTCAAAAAAAGGTAATGTAACAGAGCTGAAACATATTACCAAACAAAATATTTTTTAAAAACTTAATGGAAAATGACTTATAAATGGTCACTGTCTAAAACAGGTCAACACAGTATGGTCTATAGTCAAAATTTAGCTCACCACCTATAAAATAAGAATGATTTAATGAACAAACATTTATAATCAATTTGAGAATTGAAGACATTAATTATGAAATGTCTCCCCCACCAAAAAATTTCAATTTTTCTCATTATTAGACTACTATTATAAAAACTTTCCTCAATTATTATTATTAGATTTTGAAATATGCCAATAAATTTTGTGGAAATTTTTTTTTTCTTTCTTAAAGTACTTATATAATATCCTCAATTTTGCCTCCTAGTCTACAACAACTAAAATATTTACTATCTGGTACTTATCAGAAAAAGTTTGCCAACACCTGGTCTAAAAACAATCTGATCTACAAAACTGTTTTAGTCCTACTTATTTGTAGCTTTTATAATATATATGTGTATGCATTTAGAGTATATAACATAACTATTCACATAAAAGATTTTTAACTACCTTCTAATGCTTTCTAAATCATAAAGGGCCATAATAACTATCCCCTGAAAACAGATTCCTAGGCAGAGCTACCAATAATGGATGGCATTGATCTCACCTCAGAATAAAACAGAAAGAAGGTACTAATTTTACCCAATAACTTAATTTTAAAAAAATAAAATTATAAAACCCAGTGCTAGCTGGGGCATAAGCAAGAAAACCCATTTCTACATTAACTGTAGCAGTGTTACGTGGCACAATCCACCTGGAAAGGAATATGGTAATAAATAACAAAATCCATTAAAACACCTTGATACAGTTAAATACACTTTCTGTAAATCCAAAAATATGAAAACATACACACGCATAAAGATGTCCAATAGACTGTTACTTATGATTATAACCGCCCTTACCATTTGCTGAGTTTTAGAAATGAGAAAGCTAGGCACTACCCTTTCCTTCTTACCAGTAGAAAATCATTCCTCTCCCTTAGTCTTCCTTTTCTTTCCCTCTTCATCTCTGCAGCTACTGTCTTGGACTAAGAACCTGCTATTTCTCATTTGGAGGCTGGATCGACAAAGTGAGGCCTAAGTTTATCCAATTTGAAAAAAAAAGAGGTAAAAAATGTGAATACGACATTTGCATCACCAATGCCACTCAATGTTAAGAGTACGTTAAGAAAAGCATAATACAGGTAGATTAGTAATATAGAAAGAGAAAATGGTCATAACTAAATTTAAAAACATACTTTTTATAAATTCTGTAAAAACGTATGACCATGGGAACACATTTTAGAGTCCCTACTCATGCTAGAGGTCCATGCAAGCCAAGAGTTTTTCATTTAAGCTTTATTTCAGCTCCTTGGTATATCTGGCTTCTTATCAAACCCTCAATTCCTAAGGTTAGTGATTTCTAAGCCATCCATCAAATCATACTGCTGAAGATTAATTTTTCTAAAATGAAATTCTAAACACTTTTCTTCACTACTTGAAAAACTTCCTTGCCAATAGTATAATTGGCACAAATCCCTCCATGATATCACCTCCACCTACTTCTCCAACCTCATTCTCTGTTGTTCCAGACATGCTGCATTATTTACAGTTCCTCATAATGTTATTTCAATCCTCCCATACCTTAGCAGATGCTCTTTCCTCTTACTAAAATACATTTTCTTCTCTTTTCCAGCTAACAGATTTCTACTCATGCTTCTTCTATCCCAGCTTACCTGTTAAAGCCTTCCCAGATCTTACAATAGAGTTGATAGCAAGCTCATTGGCTAACTTGGCTGCAGTACTGCACATACCACCTGTTAGAAGGACCCATTCACTGTGTATTTTCCCTGATATTTTAAAAGCTCATTCAGGGCAGAGATCTTGTTCTAGCCATCTTTCCTCAAATGCCTGCATTAAGTAAGTAAGTACCTAGTAATCCTTGGTTGAAAAAAATGAATGAAAAAGGAGAAGCAAGTATGACAAAAGGTTATTTTTGTTGCTCTCAGTTATTGATATGTTAGCAATTTTTACCTTTATTTTAAGATACTTTGTTATGTGGCTCTATTTGTTTTATAATAGGAAATCTAATTTAAAATAAAACATTTATTTGAACCTTACTCTAATTTTCATTAGATGTGCTATCTAATTCTCTTAAAACTCTGCACACCTGTGCCAGGCTTATTTATATGGCCAAGAGTCTGCTTTACTTGAAATCATATTTAGATCCCTATATACAATTAGCTAAATAAATATCATTAGTGCAGCTTCATTAAAGTGTATTTTTCTCAAATATTTCTCAGTACACAAATTTCTCAGTAAGTGAGCATCTACTAGAGTTTGGCAAGAAAAATCTTATAATGGACTTATTTTTGTAGGTATATATTTCAAGCAGCAACTGAAAGGGATAATAATTTTTTTGCCATCTGGAATAAAACAGTGATAAATACTACAAGATTCAAATTATGTTTATATGCATGAAGCCATGTTTCTGAATCACTATTATAATTCCTATCTCCCACCTAGGATGCACTAAAGAATTGTTTTTAAAAGGAAAAAATCCAAAATAATCTGATAATTCCCCTAAATATAATCCTCACTGAAGCTGAACATATTTTATCCTTTTTCAGTAAAGCTATCATTACCATTATCCAGCAAATGCCTGCAGAGACTTTATAGCACACATTTACCCTTTTACTTTTGTATGACTTAAATATGTTGTTTTATTACACATTGTTTAAATATGCTCTACATGAAGCAGCCCACATACACACAGCACATTTAGATATGAATACAAGTTAAAAGCACCAAAATGCAAACCACAGGCCATAGGAATAATATCACCATTTTCATTGCTTCAGAGCCATTTGAATCCTGGTTGAACTTAAACCCTAGTTCAGTTATGAATTCATTTTCTAACCTATGTTATAATGGCATTATATTGGACCTCTCCACAAACATGTTCCTATTTCTCCATTGTGTAAGGTGTTATTCTCAGTCCATGTGATGACAGACCTTTTGGCTAACTATGAGCTTTTTTCCAGGATGGACCCATGCCTCAACCAGGCTGGTTTGGTTGTTTAAAGGAAAGACAGTACACTCATTGCATAAGTCTGCATGCAAGATTCATCTGAGATAAAGTGTAGTATAGCAGGAAGAATACAAGCTTTAGAGTTACACAGTTAGGGAATCCCTGCAATAGCATTTTAAAGTCTGTGTGAAATTGAGGTCATTGAACCCTGGTGTTATGGGTTGAATTGTGCAAGCCCCCTCCCAAATTCATATGTTGAAGTCCTAACTCCCAGTACATCAGAAAGTCACATTTGAAAATAAGGTCATTGTTATAATTAGTTAAGATGAGGTCATTAGTGTGGGCCTTAATCCAATATGATTGATGTCCTTATTTTTTTTTAAAAAAAAAGCAAATTTGGACATAGAGATAGACACTCATAGAAAAAAGATGATGTGAAGAAACAGGGAGAAGAGCCATCTACAAGCCAAGAAGAGGAAATAAATTCTTCCCTCACAGCTCACAGAAAGAACCAATGCTGCCAACACCTTGATTTTGGACTTTGACCTTCCAGAAATGTGACATAATAAATTTCTATTGTTTAAGAGTCAATCTGCAGTCCTTTGGGTTTCCCAAACTCTAGGGGATATATTCAGGTTGTCTAACTTGTTACCACCCTGTAGTATTTTGTTATGGCAGCCCTAGCAGACTAATACACCTGGTTTCCTCAAATACCAAATCCTTAATGTAAAGGATGTAGTGCCATTAAAAAGATTAAAAAACACATTAGAGGTACTCAAAATAGGGTAGGGAATATTTTTTTATCATTTAAGATAGAATATTTGAAGAATTTATTTCATACCCTTAAATCTTGTTTCTTTCCCAATTCAGGTAGCCATGTTGTCATACTCTGTACTCATAGCATTAGAAAATTATTAGCAGACAGGAGAAGCATGGGGGTGGAGGTGGCAAGGGAGGTGTTGATTAAAGTATTAGTTTTTGAGCTTCAAAAGCCTAAGGTCTCCTTGGGAATCTGTAATGACTCCATGACTACAGAAGACCTAGAAGAGACTGTCCTATGTATTAACTAAGCTTAGAGTACTTTTACCCTCTGGGTAAAAAATAAGGTGATCAAAACATCTATAAACATTAGTGGACCAGAGGTAATTTGAGGTGGGGTGACTCCATCTTTACCCTCCCCTCATCACCTCAACTCATCCTAGTGATGTCGGAATAAACAGACATTAGATGGGAAGATTCAAATGAGTTATCTCCATTAAACAGGTATGAAATTCCAAAGTAAAGGGCCAGATCAAATTCCAGATTTAAAAAACAAAACCAAAACAAAACAAAACACGAGACTGGTCAGATGGCTCTAAAACCTACAAGATAATGTAAAGGATCAAAACAATAGAGATTAAGAGAAGCTTTACAAAGAGATTCTTGATTGCGCTGCTACTTTATGGTAAGCCCCACCTCCCCACCACCTACCCAAGCTAAAGGGCTGGAAGATACTATCTTTTCTCTTTCCAATATTTAGAGAGGCTTCAAAGGAACAAGTTAGACAACCTGAATATGTCCCCTAGAGTTTGGGAAACCCAAAGGACTGCAGATTGACTCTTACCTTGGAAATCTAGAGGACGAAAGGGTCAGACTAGGAGCAGCTCTGTAATCTGAGAAGCACCTGCACTCTTCCTGCCCACAGAAGTTCTAAGATGCATGCTTTCACGAAGCAAGTGTGGGCCACATGTGAGAGAGCCGGCTTGAAGACCAAGATGACCATCTGGAAGTATCACTGATATACCAGATGGAAGTTCATGTAGAATGGAATATCTGAAAATCAAAAGCTCCACTGGAAAGTAAATAGCTAGAGAAGCCCATGTCAGGGGAGGTGAAGCCAGATGGGTCTAGCAGGGAAGCCACCAAAGTCCTCCCAAAGTGGCCGAGTATCCAAGTGAGTTTAAACATTGCCAGGCCCCAGAATGCATGAAGCCAGCTTAACATAGGACCGTTTCAAGTAAAAAAACATTCCTAAGCCATGTATCTCCTCTTCTTTCCCATGCTCCAATCACTTAAGGTTTAGCAATAGCTAGCAACTGGGAGAGGAGGTGACAGATAAAAAAAGAAAAAACTCCACACCCTTTCCCAATGCAATTTTTGGTCCAACCCAAAAATGGGCCCCAGATGGGGGAGACGAGATGATGGATATTAAATTAACTTTCAAGCTATGATTATGGTCTGAGATTAGACATTCTAATTTCTGAATGAACTATGTTTGGAATCTAAAGTGCCAAAAAGATTTTTTTTTTAATCTAAGAGTAGTCCTATTAGGGATGGAGCCTGCCTGAGACCTACTTTTTTTTCCTAAAGGCAAGGGAATATCCACCACCCTTTCTCAATTCATTTTAAAGAAACAACAAGAAAAACAAATAAATTATGTTTAGATGGATTTCCTAAGTTTACTTTTCCAAAGTACTGTTGCAGAGAGAAACCCCAAATATAATGGTGGAAGAAAATGGTAGAGGGGAAAGGCTCCTCTTTCTTGGATATAGTTTGGATCTTAGAGATGGCCAGGCAGATGGACCTGAGAGCCTTGTAAAGGACCCCATACAATAGGATGATATAAGAGCAAAGCAAGTATCATGAGCTTCAGAGTGGCATGCAAGGAGCAAAGAACTTCATCTCACCACAGAGTTTCTTCTGATTCAGCAGGAATGACAGCATGCCCTGATATGCCCAGGAGGTACCTGGAAGAAGCTTAGAGAAGAAAAGCAGAAGATCCTCAAAGGAAGATCAAGGTATGCCTCAGCAGTTAGTCACAAGTACTGACAAGGGATAGGAAAAAATCTGTGGCTAATGAAGGAATGGCAGCCAAGTGAACAGTGTCACCCCTCAAGAGCTTGGTATGTCATAACCTTACCTAGAACTTAGATGCAACTTCAGATTGCTTCCACGTGGTTAAATGGAAAATCAAAACGTAATTTAGATTTACCTATAGAAGAATGAAGTTACCAGTCTTGCACATTTAGTGTGTAGACAGAGACATACCTGCCACATAAGGGTAAGTTTGTCCAAGGTTTCTAAGGATCCTCTTGAAGTATGTCTTTACACTGCAGACTGATTAAAAAGCCTAGAAGAGAATTAGAACTAAGTCATTTAGAGGCAGATTCACTGTGTAAAGAGTTCAACTCTCAAATATTAGCCATTGGGGACATACCAATGGATCGTGATAAACTGAACTTAACAGAATACAAAGCATTTACTAGTATAGAACCCAGGACTTCCATCTAGACATCAGCAGAAAAAAAGAAAATACAAAGGAAAGAAAATAGAAATCAGTTTCTTTAGTTTGTTTTTTTAATCAAATGTTCCAAATTCCAGAACACATAGAAAAGTGAAGGCACGGTAGGAAATTTAAGGTTCCCATCCTAGAAAGGTAGAATTTTTTAAAGTATCAAATATGTTTTTACTGAAAGAAGAAGAATAAATTAAAATAGGGCATTAGATTGTGACAGGAGTGCTACTTTAGAGAAAGTATTCAAGGAAAACCTCTTTAAGGTTTTCCTTAAATATTCCTGAATATTCCTTGAATATTTAAGCAGAGAACAGGATGAAGTAAGTAAACCAGAGGGAGGAGCTTTCCCAACAGAGGGAATAGCAAGTACAAAGGCCCTGTGGTGAGAGCTTGCTAAGCAGTCCAGGGACACCAAAACGGCCACTGTAGCTTCAGCATGATGTGGAAGGGAGAGAGAAGTAGGACATGAATGAGGTTGGAAAGGGCCAAGGAAAGGCTTTGGATTTTAATCTAGGAGCTGGTAGAGGGCTGTCTTTTTAATTAAACAATTTAGTTTGAGATAATTGTAGACTCACAGGCAATTGTAAGAGATACGCTCCTGCACCCTTTGCTTCATTTCCCCCAGTGGTAACATCTTGTAAAACTATAGTATAATATCAAAACCAAGATATTGACATTGATACAATCAAGATAGATCTTTCCTTACCATAAGACTCTCTCAGATTGTCTTTCTATAGCAATAACCATTTCCCTCCCATCCTACCTCTTCCATAAACAGTGGAAATCACTAAATTAACTTACAATTTCTGTAACTTTGTCATGTCAAAAATATTACATAAATGAAATCATATAGTCAACATAATTCTCTGGAGATTTATCCAGGTTAGAGTATCAACAATTATCTCATTTTTATTGCTGAGTAGTGTGTTCTATGGAATGGATCATTTAACTATTCATCCATTGAAGGACAATGTGCTGTTTCCAGTTTGAAGTTATTATGAACAAAGTTGCTATAAGCATATGCATATGGGTTTTTTTTAAAGATTTTATTTATTTATTCATGAGAGGCACACAGAGAGAGAAAGACAGAGACACAGGCAGAGGGAGAAGCAGGCTCCATGCAGGGAGCCCGATGTGGAACTTGATCCCAGGACACTGGGATCACGCCCTGAGCCACACAGGCATCCCTGCATATAGGTTTTTATGTGAACAAAAAGTTTTCCTTTCTCTGGGATAAATGCCCAGGAGAGCAATTTCTGGGTTGTACTGGAGCTGTATGTTAAATTTTCTTTAAAAATCTGCCAAACTATTTTGCAGAATGGTTGTGACATTTTATATCCCCATCAGCAATGCATGAGTGAGCCAGTTTCTATGCATCCTTGCCAGCATTTGGTGTTGTCATTATTTTTTTAATTTTAGTCATTCTGCTTTTCTCTAATGATTGGTGACGATTAGTGATGCTGAACATCTCTCATGTACTTATTTGCTATCTGTGTATATCTTCTCCCATAAAATGTTTTTTTTCATGCCTTTTGTTCATTTTCTAATTGAATTTGTTAACTATAGATTGAGAGCTTATATTCCTAATACTAGTCATTTTTCAGATACATGGTTTACAAATATTTTCTCCCAGTCTATAGCTTGTTTTTTTATCTTCATAAAAGAGTCTTTCACAGAGCAAAACGTTCTTAGGTTTGATAAAATCCAATTTATCAATCTTTCCTTTAATGGATTTGGTCGTGGTAGAAAATGCAAAAATGCACTGCCTAACCCTAGATCCCCAAAACTTGCCATTTTTTTTCTTAAAAATTTTATAATTTTAGATTTTACGTTTAAATTCATGACATATATTGAGTTAATTTTTATATAAACGTAGACTTAGATAACATTATTATTTTTTTTTTTTTGCCTATGAATGTCTAATTGTTCTAACATCATTTGTTGAGAAGACTGTATTTCTATCAAACTGGTTCTGCAACTTTGTCAAAAATTAATTAAATAAATTTGTGTTGGTCAATTTCTGGATTCTCCATTCTCCAATTCTCCATTGGATTCTCCAATGATATATGTGCCTATCCCTCTACCAAGATCAAGGAGTCTAGATTACTGTAGCTATATAATAAATCTAGAAATTGAATGGGTTAATCCCTGTCACTTCATTTTTTTTAATTCAAATTCATTATAGCTATTCTGATTCCTTTACCTTTTCATGTAAATTTTAGGATAATTTCATCTACATGTACAAAAAAGTCTTGCTGAAAAGTGGATAGGAATTATGTTGCTACTGTATGTCAGTTTGGGGGAACTGACATCTTTGTAATGGTGAGTCTTCCAGTCCATGAACATGGTATATCTATATTTAGATATTTCTGGATTTTAGCATTAGTCTTATACATGATTTGTTATATTTCTACCTAGGAATTTAACTTTTTAGTAACTGTAAATGGCATTGTATTTTTAATCTTGTTGTCCAGGTGTTCATTGTTATTTAAAAAAAAATTGATTTTTGTATGTTTATCTTTTATCCCACTACTTTTCTGAACTCATACTTATTAGATTGACAAGTACGTTTTCTACGTTTCTTGGGATTTTCTACATAAACAAAAATCTCACCTGAAAATAGGGACAGTTTTATTTCTTCCTTTCTAATCTCTATGCTTTTTAATTTCCTTTTTTTTTAATTTTTATTTATTTATGATAGTCACAGAGAGAGAGAGAGAGAGGCAGAGACACAGGCAGAGGGAGAAGCAGGCTCCATGCACCGGGAGCCCGACGTGGGATTCGATCCCGGGTCTCCAGGATCGTGCCCTGGGCCAAAGGCAGGCACCAAACTGCTGCGCCACCCAGGGATCCCTTAATTTCCTTTTTTTAATATATGGGCTAGAAATTCTAGCAATATATTGGATAAGAGTAGTGAGTATACACATTTTTTTACCTACTTCCTTATCTAAGGGGAAACAATTCAATTTTTCATAATTAAATGTAATGTTAGTTGTAGACTGTTATGCATTTTTATAGATGTTCTATATCAACTTGAGGAAGTTCCCTATTCCTATTTATCTGAGAGCTATTATAATGAATGGGTATTAAATTTTGTCAAATGCTTTTTCTGTATGAAATGATGGAATCAAGTGACATTTCTTCTTTAGCCTATTACATGATGGATCACACTAATAGTTTTTCAAGAATAAATTCTATTGATCATGAGATATAGGTCATTTTATATGGGTTCTATTTGCTAATGTTTTGTTAAGGATTTTTGTGTCTGTGTTCATGAGGTTTATTTGTGTCTGGGTTTTTTTTTTTTTTTTTTTTTTTTTTTTTTTTTGGTACTTACTGTCTTTGTTGGATTTTAGTATCTGGACAACACTACCAAAAAATAAATGGTTTTCTGGAGGAGGCTATAGAGTTGGCAGTACTTCTCTAAGTGTCTGTTAGAACTCTCAGGTGAACCCATCTGGGACCAGATTATTCTTTTTGAAATTATAAAAATTTTCTGTTCAATATCATTATTAATTATAGGGATATTCAAATTATCTATTTAATATTAGGTGAGTTATGGCAGCTTATGTTTTCTGAGCAATTGGTCCATTTCTTCTAAGTTGTCAAATGTGTGTGTATAGAGCTGCTTGTAGCATCCCCATATTATCCTTTTGATGTCTGCAGTGTGTGCAGTGATCACTTTTTTTCCTTCCTCATATTGATAATTTATGTCTTTTCTCTTTATTCTTTGTTAGTTTTGCAGAAGTTTGTCAATTTCATCAGTTTCAAAAAGTCATATTTTTTTCACTGATTGTTTTTCTGCTTTCAATTTTATTGGCATTTGTTCTTAACATACTATTTCCTTTCTTCTGCTTTCTTTGGGTCTATTCAGTTTATTTTTTTATAGGTTCTTGAAATGGGAGGTTAGATTACTGATTTGAGGTTTTTCCTTTTTTCTAATGTATATATTTAGTGCTTTTTTTTTAATTTAGTGCTTTGATTCCTCTTAGCACTACTTTATCTGTGACCCACATATTCTGATGTTGTATTTTTATTTTCATTCATTTCAATGTATTTTTATGTTCTTTGAGACTGCTTTTCTGGCCTATGGATTATTATTTATATTCAGTATGTTGCTGAATTTCCAAGTGCTCAGAGATTTTCATGTTATTTTTTTCACTTCTAATTTGATTCCATGGTGGTCAAAGAATACATTCCAAAAAACTTTAATTCTTTTTAAATGTGTTGAGACTTGTTTTCTGATCCAGGATATAGTCTCTCTTGATATATATATCTTAGTCACATGACAAGAATATGTGTTTTGCTGCTGATGGGTGGAATTGTTTCTCTTTTTTTTTTTAAACTTTATTTATTTATTTACTCATGAGAGAGAGAGAGAGAGAGAGAGAGAGAGAGGCAGAGATACAGGCAGAGGGAGAAGCAGGCTCCATGCAGGAAGCCGGATGTGGGACTACATCCTGGGACTGGGGGATCATGCCGTGGGCTGAAGGCGGCGCTAAACCACTGGGCCACCGGGGCTGCCCCTGCCTAGTTTT
Source organism: Vulpes lagopus (assembly GCF_018345385.1). NCBI lineage: Eukaryota > Metazoa > Chordata > Mammalia > Carnivora > Canidae > Vulpes > Vulpes lagopus. The sequence continues at coordinate 22,687,853 of NC_054844.1, forward strand.
CTAACAACTGATGATGTAGAGGTAATTAAATCTTCAACTATATTTGTGAATTTGTCTATTCCTCTTTTCAAATCTGTCAATTTTTACTCCATGTGTTTTAATTCAGTAATTTAAGGCATACATATTTAGGATTGCCATGTCTTTTTGATGGAACTCTTTAATTTTTATAGAATAATACCCCCTAGCATTGATATTTTTTCTTTTGTTCTCCAGACTACTATATCTGATAATAGTATAGCAACTACTGCCTCTTTTAATTTAGTTTTCATTATATATCTTTATTTATCATTTTACTTTCACCTGCCTATATCATTATATTTGAAGAGAATTTCTTATAAACAGCATATAGTTAGGTCCTATTTTTAATACACTCTGACAGTCTTTCAATTGTTGTATTTAGTCCATTTATATTTAATATAATTATTGATATGTTAGGACTGAATTCTGCAATTTCATTTTTTGTTTTCTGCTTTCCTCTATTTATCACTTCTTTTTTCTGCCTTCAACAATTTTTATAATTCAACTATGATTTATATGCAGTATTTTTGACTGTTTATTTGTACAGCTTTTTTAGTTGTTGCTTTAGGTATGACATTATATATACATAACTCATAGTCTGATGATATCATCATTTTACTACTTTGGGCTAAGTATGTCATGAATTGTTCCCTACTAAATATTTCTGGAAAAATGTGAGATTGATAAATCAAAAATATGAAAATCAAAATAAATGTACTATCTGAGATACTGTTTAGTCTTCTCCCCACGTTTTCTTATTTCCCTCCACCTAAAACTATGCATGTATTCATATCTCCACTAAAAAGATAACTAAGAAATGAATTGAGATTAGTTGGGGTTGGAGGGGGAGGAGAACCTGACTTTAATTTGAAACACCAAGATTTCTGGCATTTGATATATACTCTTGGATAGACAACTTTAAAGGTAATTTCTAAGAGAATGTGTTTTCTAATGAATTAAAATTAAGAGAAATCAGAAAAATTTTTGAAGTCTGAACAAAATTTTTCCCTAATGTCAAGGATGTGGACCATCAGCAATTCATAGTCTGTTAAAACTGTGAGTAGGTTTAACAGTTATTTAGACTGTTGTTCTATTTTATAGAAAATGGTTTTCAGAGAGATGAAGATAACTTGTACGAGGTCACAGGTGAGTCAGTGATACAGCTGAACCTAAAACTGAGGTCTAATGATATGGAACTACCAAATGAAGAATAAAAATATTAAATTTGTATCTAAAGTGTATCAAAAGTCTGCTTGAGAATGGAGTTATGCTTCATTTCCTTAAGAAAGGCAAATTAAGAACATGGCAGATGGAATATGATCACTCATCTACATTGGAATTTAACCAGGACACTGGGGTTTAAACTTACCCACATGCCAAAAATAGCAATTGATAGCAAATAAATAGTCCAACCATTGATACTATTGCAGACACTGACCCACAAGAGGTTCCAAACGTGAAACTGTAAAACTGTAAGAGCTAGCATGTCCTTTTCCATTGTGTATCAGTAAGCTTTATCCCATCTATTCAGGCTTCTCCAAAGTGGCAAATTTGAAGGACACCGGCATAGTTTCCACATTATGTAGTTCTTACTCACTTTAGATGTAAAAACACTTGAGTGCTTGCAAAAGGAACTGTCCTCAATCCCAAAATATTTTTTATACTCCTTGATTCATTTTATGAAGGATCAAAACTCTAGCTTGTAGCTGAGTATCAGACTTCCTCTTTTAGTCATGAAATCATCTATGATCCAAACTGTAGAAAAAATTCTCGCTCTACATCTCCCATTTATATTCACAGTCAGATACTATAATTAAATAATAGAGTTTCATTTACTTGGGCTCAAATCCATTAATTTTTTTTCTTATTTTTACTCATCTCTTTTCTCTGAAATGTATCCCAGTATTATTATTATCCTTGAGCACACAAATACACAGACTGTGAATCTATAATGAGATCTTCCTATTTTTTTTTAGAATAGATTTTGCTTTGATTAAATGTCTACATTGCCTTTACTTAGATGCTTTCCAAATTTGAAAAAATACCTGATCCTATTGAAAAAATAGTCAACCTTTAACAGATGACCTCCTAGCCAAATATATGTATTATATTTGCTCCAGGGAAAAACTGGTTCACAAGCTTACTTGGTTTCCTTGACCTGATGCCAGCAGAGAGTGAAAGTGCTAATGCTCTGCATCGAAGTGAAAATTCAAATGCCCTTCCGTTCCAGCCCAGTGGATTAGCCAAATGATGGAGAACTGTTAGGATCATGTACAGGGAGAGCCACCTACTTTCTTCTCAACCAGTAGTGCCACATGTGATGAGAAGCAGCACAAGAAGGAGTAAAGGTGCTAAATACTGCAACAGAGAAGTATCTACATTGGAAAGAAAAACTAAGCTATCCAGCTGTCACTGCATCCACCTCTTTAACCGGAGAGAACTACTACCACACTCCTAGACTTTTTCACAAGAGAAGAGGAAGCTTGCAAAATTTGTATTCACACGTCCAATGTTGTGCTCTCACTGCATGCCTATGAAACTCCCTTGTCAACAGAGCTTTTACCCTTGCCTTTTTCTCTTTTTCAGGATTTCTACTCCAAATCCCCAGCACACTTAGAGTAGTGATCTCAGAGGCATTTCTATAGCTGATGCAAATTATATTTCTTTGTTTGCCTCCCGGAGATGGGGTGGGAAAGATAAAGAAGTGTAAAAGCCCCAAAGTGGCAGCTAAAACCAAAACAGCTGATGAAAGCTCATAACATTTTTCACTAGTTTACTGTGTAAATGCCCCCTGCTAATTTAGAAAAGCCTTTGTGGCTTTTAACATTAAAAAGTAAAATAGATGTACTTCTATGCTGATGTGCATGGACTGAAGATGAAGTTATACTTTACCAGTGAAAAATCAGTAATTGAACAGATATAATACCTTCAATATAGCCTATGAACTGTTGATAAGAGGGCAATTTATAATACATTTTTCATTGTTAATAGCCAACATTTCTACATAGGAAGACTTGTTTCCCGTTCCAGTTGTAGTACCATCATGTATCAAATGTAAACTATAAAATAACTGACCTAGTTTGGATATGATAGCACATACTATTTTAATGCTTTTTACAACACAAAGCTATTATTCCTGACTAGAAGCAAAAATCCTCATAATACACCAAATTCTATATCAGTGAACAAAAAGCAATCTTAAATTAACCCCTCAGCTGATACAGTAAAGACTGAAGAGATAAGTACAGTAAGAACTACATACCAATCTGTGGATTAAGCTGGTATACTTTGTTCATCCTATAGCTCTTAGCCCAAGCTGAAAGTGCAGAGTAAAACAGTCTTCAGGCCACCTCTATGAATAAGATGAAATTCCTGGTCTTCATATTAATGTCACAGACAGTTCACCCCATCTCTGAGCACTAAGTCAAATTAAATAAATATATTGTTGAGCAATACCAGTAACGTACTTTGTTAGATGATGTGAAGAAAACAAAGTCATTAAAACTTATTAATAAAGAAGCTGTGATCTAACTACTTCAAAGTTAGAAAAGTCATTAGCAGAGAAAGAAGTAAAACAAGGAATGCATTCCAGAATGTCAGGAAAGGGGTTGTTACAAGAAAATATACATTTGTGTGTTCACATATAAAAAAATTAAATAGTACCTGAAGTACAATAATGTCAAAAATTATAGAACACTGAATTTAAACTGAAATTCTCTGGTCAGAAGAACAGGAAGACCTAGAGTTGCAGCAAAACAGTAGGTGGTCTCTCTAAGTACTGAAAGGGCAGGAAGAACCTGAAGAACAAGGCCTGCTGGCAGGCTCAAGCAAGAGCTGGGCAGGCCCTAGGTTTTGGAAGGAGCCAGAGATAACAGGACCCAAACACTTTCATCTAAGGAGCTCTAAGAATCAGGGTTTCTATATCCACAGTTCAGTCAATCCTGATTTATTCTCCCCAAGTGTCTGTCCACTGACATATCTTAGACTAGCCCTTGTAACATGCTCATGATTCTCTCCACTTTATATCCAGTCATCTCCAAAGGCAATGGAGGGAGACGTCAGTTGCCAACCCATTTGGACGACATCTGATATTTCTAAGTCATATGTAGTATCTTTGGAGCCCACAAAGACCCACGGAAGTATTTGAGTATGAAGATCTGAGTAAAGAAACATAGTGACTGAAACAGTATGTAATAATTTCAGATAATGGTTCCATTCCTGATTTGATTAAAAAAAGATACTGAGTATCTAAAGAGGATGGATGCTGAAGGTACACAAAATAAGGTCTATACAGTAAATGCTATTTTTATTTTGAGCATTGATATTCAAATACAGTTTTATAAAAATACTACAATAGAACAAAGTGTTTATCATAAAATCTGGACTTTATTCTGGGTAGAGTCTTCCTATTTGGGCGATCTTAGGCTTGTTACTTAATCTCTAAGCCCAGTTTTTATCTGTAAATTAGAAATAATACCAGAAAAATTGTTACTCAGCATCTCATTGAAAAACCACACTATTCTCAAACTTCACGGTTCAAGTGGGTTTGACCCACACTCCCTTTAGCTACAGTTTAGGGATGACTGTTCAGGCCTAAGTCATGACCTGGTAATGACTGGTAATGACCAGTTCTGGGAAGCCATGTGGGGATCCCCAACACCACAACAATTGCTAGATTGTGGTTACTGAGGGTCTTTCAGGTCAAAAGAGTCAACTAAGAGAAAAATAAAACGAAGAGATGGGAAAACAGAGTGAGAGATGGATGCCTGGACATATACTATGAGCTTAAAGGTTATTTTTTAATTAGGGTACCAGTATATTCCCTTTCTTATTCAACTATTTTGAGATAGGTTTTTGTCTAACCTACTACATGGAGTTTTTGTATTGGTATGCAAGGAAAAACTGAGATAACACCCATAAAGTATTTGTTACTCTTGGGCATAGAGCAAATGCTTAGTAAGTTATTTTTATGTCCAGAATGATAGATTATTTAAACTTCCCTTTCCAAGATGATTTAATTGAAAAACAATTTTCATGGGACTCATTAAGGTATCAAGGGTTTCTATTTTCAAGAAAGTCATAATCAATAATAGAAGATGTTAATAATAGCTCAAAGACATAGAAGAGAAGTCTCAAAAGGCAGCAGATAATTTGACCAACAAATGAATTAAAGACAAAGTGATACTTAAGTCTTCAGAGGGAAGAGAGAGAAAAGACCCTTGAGCTAGGCTGGTTACCAAAAGGCTTCACAGACATGATATTTCAGCTGAATTTTGAGGAACAGGAAAGATCTGGAGAGCTGGAGGGAAGAGCAGATAGCATTCCAGGCATGCATCTCAAAAAATATAAGTCGTGGTGCTAAAGACCAGGACACTCTTGGACCTATAATAGAGGGTTTTCAAGGAGAGCCAATGAAGAACTAGAAAAAACAGCTCAATGCAGATGACAAATCTAAAGGGCAAGTTTAATCATATTTTGCGATTAAAAGAAGTTGGTTTCACTGAGCTCATTTACAGGTACAATGGGATGACATTTGGTTGCTCATATAATTCTTAGTGAAATTTTTAAAAATAATAAAAATCAGAGGAATGTTTTGAAAGACATTTATAATCAAATAACACATATTTGGGGCACCTGGATGGCTCACTCAGTTAAGTATCCGACTCTTGATTTCAGCTCAGGTGATAATCTCAATCTCAGAGTTGTGAAATCAAGCCCCAAATCAGGCTCCATGCTGGGCATGAGAAATCTGCAAAGTTTCTTTCTCTCCCTATGCTCTTCCCTACTCATGTTCTCTTTCTATAAAACACACACACACACACACACACACACACACACACACACACCTTTGGATACATTATATCATATTGGCTTTTTCCTCCCTTATTTCTTATTCCAGCAGTAATTGTTCATTATTTTACTCACATTCTACACCCAAACCAATACACAAAAGCACCCTTGGACATAATGTAACAGTGTAGTTTTCTCATCAATATCCCTTCCTCAGCATGTAAGAGCTGTGCAGTTTGAGAGATTGACCCCAACCTCTGTGGTATTAAATTTAAAGCAACCATGGTAATCCCATCCTCCTTGCCAGTGACTGGTTGATGCCAGGAACCTATCCCTTTCAGTAGGTTGTCTTTTCATTTTGTTGATGGTTTCCTTTGCTGTGCAAAAGCTTTTTATTTTGGTGAGGTCTCAATAGTTTATTTTTGCTTTTGTTTCCCTTGTCTTAGGAGACATATCTAGAAAAATGTTGCTAAGGCTGATGTCAAAGAAATTACTGCCTATGTTCTCTTCTATAAGTTTTATGGTTTCAGGTCTCATATTCAGGTCTGTAATCCATTTTGAGTTTACTTTTGTGTATAGTGCAAGAAAGTGGTCCTGTAACATTCTTTTGCATGTAGCTGTACAGTTTTCCCGCATGATTTATTGAAGATATTGTCTTTTCTCCACTGAATATTCTTACCTCCTTTGTTGTAGAGTAATTGGCCATATAAGCATGGACTTTTTTTTTAAGATTTTATTTACTTTAGAAAGAGATAGAGCATGGGGGGAGAAGTGGAGAGAAACACAAGCAGATTCTGTGTTGAGCACAGAGCCCGAACTCATGATCATGAGATCAGACCTGAGCTGAAACCAAGAGTCAGGGGCTCAACAAACTGCACCAGCCAGGTGCCCCATGTTGGATTATTTCTGAACTCTCTATTTTGTTCCATTGATCTATGTGTCTGTTTTTGTGCCAGTTGCATACTGCTATGATTATTACAGCTTTGTAGTATATCTTGAAATTTGAAATTGTGATACCTCCAGCTTTGTTCTTTTTTCTCAACCTTTGGCTTTTAAAGGTTTGTTGTGGTTCCATACGAATTATAGGATTTGTTCTAGTTCTATAAAAATACTCAAAAAAAAAAAAAAAGAAAAATGCTCTTGGTATTTTAATAGAGATTGCATTAAATCTGTAGATTGCTTTGGGTAATATGGACATTTTAACAATATTAATTCTTCCAATCCACGAGCATGGAACATTCTAAGGCAAATCAAAACCACCATGAGATATCACCTTACACCTATCAGAATGGCTAGAATCTAAAAGACAAGAAATAACAAGTGTTGGCAAGGATGTGGAGAAAAAGGAACCCTCATGCACTGTTGATAGGAATATAAATTGGTGCAGCCATTCTGGAAAACTTACAAATTAAAAATATAAACACCATGCAATCTAGTAATTCCATTACTGAGTATTTACTCAAAGAAAAAGAAAACACTAATTCCAAAAAGTACATGCCCCTTTATGCTTATTCTAGGATTAACTAAGACAGCCAGTATATGGAAGCAGCCTAAGTATCCATTACTTGAATAGCCATTGATAGATAAATGGATAAAAAGATGTTGAGAGTGTGTGTGTGTGTGTGTGTGTGTGTGTGTGTGTGTGTATGAGATAGATTACTCATCTATAAAAGATGAGATCTTGCCATTTGTGAGAGCATGTATGGACCTAGAGGGTATTATGCTCAGTGAAATAAGTCAGACACAATAAGACAAATACCATATGATTGCAGTTATATACGGAATCTAAAAAAAAAAAAAACAAACGAATAAAAGAACAAACATAGCAGAATCAAATCTATAAATACAGAGAACAAACTGATGGTGGCCAGAGGGAAGGGGGTTGAGGGATGAGCAAAATGGATATAGAGGAGTGGGAGACACAGGTATCCAGATATGGAATGAGTAAGTCACAGGAATAAAAGGGACAGCACAGGAATATAATCAATATTATTGTAATAGTATGGTGACAGGTGATAGCTACACTTGTGGTGAATATAGTATAAACTTATTGAATCATTATCTTGAGCATCTGAAACTAATGTAACATTGTATGTCAACTATATTCAAATAAAAAAATAGAATAAAGCTGACATACAGAGGATGGCAGAGCTAAGGGAACTGCAGAGATAAGATGGTGAAAGCACTAGACAAAGTCAACCCAACAGTCCGCTCTACCTCGAGGGTCTGGCTATGTAAATTGTTATTTTTCTTTATTACTTAATCTGGTTAGACATTTTTTTCAAACATTACCCCAATTTAAGAAATACTTTAATAAAAAATAAATAAATACTCTAATGAGCCAGTACACTTGCATATCATTTGCAAATGACTGTGATCCAATAACACATCTAATTTCATGGCCCTCTGGTTATTCCTAGGGCCTCTAGAAGACCACAAACTAGGAATCAGGACAGGTAAACAGTTGGAATGGAGGATCTAGATGTACCAGAAAGCACTTGTCCAAGTGATTCATTTCAGATGAGCAGAATACCATCTTCCAAAAAGATGAGAGTAGTCGGTTGTCAGAGTCACTCAGATTGGTCCAGATATTCTTGCCAAAAAAGGGAACCCCAAAAGTATACATAACCAAGGTTCTAAAAGACACAAAAGCTTTAGATCCCACCATTCTACCCTTCCTCTTTCCTCCTACACAACTGCTAAGTAGGGGCATTCTAATCCCTGCTTATATTAATGAAGAGATCCTTATAGATGAGGCTCTGCCTATAAAGGATTTTCTGAACAAGTGGATGCTGTAGAGACTCTCTAACTTTCTATGTTTGTTTGTTTGTTTTTGCCAAACAATGCTTTGTGGTACAGTCTCAAGGAGTACAATTATCCATTTAAACCAACTATGAAATAGGATATACGCAGTAAAATTATGATATTTTGCTAGTATTTGAGTGTTTAACTAGAGAAATATATAAATAATATCATTTATATGACAACTTCTGAGGAAATGATATTTACCACAGTAGATACACATTGGTAAATGGTGATCAAAATGAAGCAATCATACTAAAAAATAAAAGTAGAATTCCATGCATAAGAGCCTATAAATACAGTATCTTGTAGCAGATAGATCACTATTAGCCAAAAGAGAGCTAAATATGAATATAAACTGTGAAAGAAGATTTTGCCCACAGCATTAAGCAAAAAAGATACTAATTTCAGAAACATTTTTAATGTATCCACTATAGTTCATAGCTAGAAGATGATATTCTTCTATGGCTGAAATGTGGTTCTTTTTTTTTTTTTTTTTTTTTAAGATGTTATTTACTTATTCATGAGAGACAGAGAGAGAGAGAGGCAGAGACACAGGCAGAGGGAGAAGCAGGCTCCATGCAGGGAGCCCAACGTGGGACTCGATCCCGGGTCTCCAGGATCAGGCCCTGGGCTGAAGGCAGCGCTAAACTGCTGAGCCACCCGGGCTGCCCCTGAAATGTGGTTCTTTATAATCTTAGAACTTCTGACAGACATCACCTATATTAGGACCAATTTAGATACTTTTGTTTTGACATGAAATTTGATAGTCCAAAATTAATAGTTGAATACTAAAAGTGAAAATTCTCAGCACATCCGATAGCACTGTCTATTTAGGCCTATAAATAATAACCACGCCAGTAGCAATGAACATACCTAGTGTTTAGAAAACAAAAAGTAGCTGAAGAAGTGGATGATGGCAGAATAGATACAAAATGTGCCTAGAACATCTTGACATGCCACATGCCAAGGACGCTATCAAAGATGACTACAGTTATGTCAAAAGTACTCAGGGCCAACCTGAAGAGGTTTCCATTAGACAAAGGTGAGACAATATGAGGCTTCAAAAAGACTAGGAATTTCAATAGATCAAATTCATCAAATATACTTAAATTCATGAGTTCATGATGATATTTAAAAGAAATTACTTGGTTACTTCCTGAGGATGACAGGAAGCTGCTCTAAGTGGTAAAATATTCTCTTTTCAAGGTCAAATACACCCTTGTTCTCAAAGTTTTGTTGCTACCCAAAAAAACTTAAATAAGATACACACTTTAATTACTGTTTCTACACACCTATCAGCTCCAAATACTCTGCTTTGCTTAAAAAGATAATGGAGCATTCATTATACTATTTCATGCTCTCTTTTCTTTGCAGATCCTATCAGAATGAGTTGAAGAATGTACTGATTCTAATGTTTCCTTCTTTTGCAAATCAAATAACAACTTCTTTTCCAACCTGAGAAATTGTTAGCTGCATTTAATGTCACCAACCCTCATGAAAAGTGGACCAAAGTATTCTTCTGCAATGTTTATCATTATAGCAAGTTGGTTACAACTACAATTTAAAAGCTCAATATAATCCCATTTGCAAAGGTTGAGTGCACAGTGACCTTAGTCAAGGTAAAACCTGTTCCATAAAACTTAAGAATAGCATCACCAAGGAAGTCTAGATGAATGGGTGCATCAATAAATAGACAGAAAATACTAGTTTTTAATAAAAATCATTCATTGCACTCCTTGCTGTAATTTCACACACACACCTTGAATAATGTTTCATATTACAAAGTTATTCTTAATAAGCAAATAAGTCAATACTGGATATGATCAATATTCTCAATATTGATCACAATCTGGTTCTCTTCCCATCCCAATGAAATTAAGAATGACTATATGATTAGTTCTAGCCAAGAAATATGAGAAGGAATGTTTGTCACTTTTGGAATAAAGCATTTAATTGCCAGTACTCAGCTATCCAAATCTTCTCTTCCTAGGCCTGAGAGTGCATAGAAGCAGGTAAATATGGAGGTGTATTAAAACGGAAATCTGGAAAGCAAAGCCAACATATGGTAGATAGCTGACATTCAGAGTCACCTAAACTCACAACAAGGTTTGTAAATGAGATTTAAGGGTTATCTATAATGGTGGCATAACTTATTCTAAATGATGCGCTAGACTTCTGCCTTTTTCTCAAATATCCTTTCCACAAAGATCTAATAAAAACTACTGTCTTATATTGATTTATTGTGGCTAACCAAATTAATTGGATTATGGAAATGAAAGGATTTAGAATTAATATTTTCAGGACTGCAAATTGCTTGAAAATATTACCTATATTTGATAAATCATGCCCGCCTAATAACTATAAAACAACAAATCTGTACTCATATAAATAGAACTTTACTCTAGGATTTCTCTACTGAACAGAGAATGGCATGAATATAACATGAATATAATGTGCAGTAGGCATCTGAACCTAGTTCTTCCTTAAGAACTATGAAAGGACATAAGGTAAAGAGCAGTGTTGATGACATTTATAGAGTCTCTCAAGTCTCAACTGATTCTGAAATAAACTGATAAGGCTTATATTTTCTTGACCTCCTAATCCTTGGAACCAAAAGTACCTGGTAAATGAAATTTGTCTTTCATGATTTCCTCAAATCTGCTTGCTCTGATGAATCCAGTATATACTACCAAAGAGTATTAAAATATAAAAAGTCCATTGTGATATTTCAAGAAGGCTCAATCCAGGGATTTTGTTTGATGCTTTCTCTATGTAAAAAATACTAGGGAACTTTTAAAGTGGAACTTTGTATTTTTCCTTATACAGAGAACATTTCATATAGCAAGTGGTATGTAAAAATCATACAACATTCCCAGGAAATATAATCACCTTTTATCCAAAGCCTCAGCAATCAACAATTTGAAATACTATTCCCTGATGAACACAAAGGTGGGGTCATGAACTAAAATGGCAATTGTCCCAAATATTTCTATTCATTTGATGGGTGCCATAGGAGCTTAAATGGACATGGTAGTGACAGCAATGTATGGACTATTGATTGTGGGAGTATGACAGAGGACTAACAAAATTGCTTCCTCAGCCACAAAGGTGTCCTAGGAGGTCTGCTAGCCCAAAATGACCTGGTGGCTTTTGAGATGTGTAGGTACCACCTGACACTACACAATAATGATAGAGCTGTGTGGAAAGTGGAGATAAGGGCTCCGGCATGTATCTTTGGCAGCAAAATTCACAACATTTCATTTCTTTAAAAAAAAAAAAAAAGACAGTGGGCAATCATTATACAGTTTAATTACTCCTTTGGGTTCCACAAAGAGCTAAAAAAAAATAAAATCACCAACCACCAATCTGCTACCTGTGGCAGCTGAAAAATATTATAGTAGAATTTCAGGGGCAAATAGTGAAATGAGCATCTCCAAATTGTTTGGAAAAGGATCTCCAATCTAAGGAGAATTGACAGCACAGCTTTAAGAATAGATAAAGGATTGCCTCAAGGATCTGTCTTGCTTCCTTACTTTTTTAAAGTAATACCTTCATTTGCATAGTAATAACCCAATTATTGTAAGATTAGGTGACAGGAATCTCATTATTGCTATTTCCACAAAACAGTCAATATTCTATTCAATATCTTTTAATGTTACGCACCTTAAAACATAATTATTTCAATATACCCTCATTCATCTTTAATGTAATTTTCTTTTTTAAAAACCTTGCCATAAAAAAAAAAAAAAAAAAAAAAAAAAAAAAAAAAAATAAAAACCTTGCCATAATTGTTGGTTTTTATGGAATATATTAGTGTTTAAACAAGCATTTTTTCCCCTCAGGCTGCTATGAGAACAAGCAGAAGCAACCAACAGCTTGGGGGCATTTCTGCCTCCCCCACCCCACCCCCCAGGAGTTAGTCCACCAAAAGACCAAAGGCACAAACACTGCTACTGAAAAAATCTGTTGTAACAACCTCCACACTCTTCCCAACACTGTAGTTTCCCCTCCTGCTCTTTCACTTCAGGCTCCACAAAAGATGCTTCCATAATGAAATTTCGTCTTAAGGCAACTTTAAAAGTGTTAGCAAATACATTCTGTTAAATTTCAAATTGTATGATCTGGGCTCTTTTCTTCATTGTGTGTGTGTGTGTGTGTGTGTGTGTGTGTGTGTGTGTGTGTGTGTGTTTTCCCAGACCACACTGTAGTACAAAAAAAAAAAAAAAACCCACTTCCGAGACAGCTGACATACTGGGGAGACCATCTGCCTGCCATAGGTTTACCTGCCATAGGCTTTTACAGTTTCAATTACAAAATAATCAGTACAATAAGTGGCTGGTTACCAGATTAACACAGGAAACAAAGCAAGGAAATAGAGGGGAGAGAGAGAGAGAGGACTATCTACATTAAGAGACTACAGAGCCATACATGCTATTACTTCAAAATGATATCAAAATTAATGTACAGTGAAAATAGCAGTTAGATTTTGTCATGAGAGGAAGTAATATCAAAGGGCTGTGGTTTGGAATCTAGAGTTAACACTCCTTGACTGTGGCTCTACTGACTACATATTCTTCAGAATGTTAATCTCTCCGTACTTTGTGAATGAAACTCATTATTCATGAGTATTACAATTAATTTATAGAAAGAAGACTATGTTCCTTCGTCAACACCGACTAAGTTTTCTCAAAATATAAACTTCATCAATCATTAACACCATTCATTGCGTGTTTTTCCACGTTTTGATGCAAAATATCTCAGTAGGCATTAGATACCCCAGGAGTCCATCTAAACACAATCTTACCATCACACACCCAAATCATCAAACCACACTCAACTCTTTCCATTCTTGATGGCTGAATAAAACTGCAAGGCTGATAAAACACCTTTCTGCATGTTTAATGAATTTTAGGGTATGCTAACTGTATTTCATCCTTTTTTTACAACAATGGGAAACCACCATTCTTTAAAATGAGTTTGGTTGCTATAGGCAATTTTCCCACAAACATAAAAACTAAATAGGCCAATTTCTGATTTAGCAAGCCTTTACTGGAATTAAGTTGTGTAGTTTTATCCCTTTCAAGTCTCTGAGCTGCTCCTCAGAAACTACTCATAGTAGCAAGGACATGAGTCAGATAGACATTGAGTACAAACCCCAGCTCTTTAGAGAAGAATAAACTCAAAGAGCATATTTTTTAGTCAAGATCACCAGTCTCAGTTTATAGCTAAGGTAGAACTAGAATTCAGTTCTCCAAACTCCTATTCTGGAGCTCTTTCAACTTCCTCTCCTATACCATTTAAAATCCAGACCTGATGGGAAGGAAGAATGGCAGTTATACTACATTGATTAAGTATTTTTATCCCTCACTGAGTAATACCACTATAAGATGGTCAAGCCAAAAACAAACAAACAAACAAACAAACAAAAAAAAAACAGTGATCATTAAAATCATTATATATAGGTATCAGACAATGCACTGTTTAATGTTAAATATTAGAAACCCCATTATTGATGAAAAGCTGAGGTCTAAGAGGTTAAGAAAAGCGATCAAGATCATAGAACAAGTTCCAGAGTCTGAACTCAAAACCAGGTCTGTCTTGGGCACCTGGGTGGCTCACTCAGTAAGTTAAGTGTCTGACTTCAGCTCAGGTCATGATCCTCGGATCAAGTCCTTCCTGCAAGGCTTCACTCTCTCCCCCTTGCTCCTCTTATGCTCTTGCTCTATATATCAAATAAATAAATAAATAAAATCTTTAAAAAAATAAAGATTATTTTATGTTCTAGAGAGAACATATATATATATAGAGAGAGAGAGAGATATATCCCTGCTTATGCTCTCTCTATATATTAAATAAATAAAATATTTTGTAAATAACAAAACTAGGTATGTCTTTTTTTTAAGATTGTATTAATTTATTCACGAGAGACACAGAGAGAGGCAGAGACACAGGCAGAGGGAGAAGCAGGCTCCACGCAGGGAGCCCAATGTGGGACTCGATACCTGGACTCTGGGATTACACCCTGAGCCAAAGGCAGACGCTCAACCCCTGAGCCACCCAGGCATCCCAAAACTAGGTATGTCTTAAAGAGAAAGCATATAAGTTGCTATTACACAAAGTTTACATATATAATTTACTTTGCTTTCGGCCTGGACTTTCACAACCTTGTCTTTCTTGAGAACTCCAGATGCCATCCAACAGTGCAGACATTGTACAGGGTAAGGCCAAGCCCAGACAATTCAGTCTTCAATACCATACAGTTTCATGCCTCCTTATCTTTGGGTATGATACTCTCTTTTTCTGTAATGCTGTCACCTTCTTCTATTGCCTTTACTTCTCATTGATCACCTACTAAACTCTTATCTATGCCTCAAAATCCTGGTTAGTCATTTCTTCTTCTGAAGTCGTGCCCTACTACCTAACCCAACACTTTCCAGGAGAATTAATCTCCCCTTCCTCTGCTATTTCTGAACATTTTTTAAGGTTTTTTTTTTTAAGATTTTATTTATTTATTCATAGAGGTACAGAGAGAGAGGCAGAAACATAGGCAGAGGGAGAAGCGGGCTCCATGCAGGGAGCCTGACGTGGGACTCGATCCAGGGTCTCCAGGATCACGCCCCGGGCTGCAGGCGGCGCTAAACCACTGCGCCACTGGGGCTGCCCTATTTCTGAACATCTAAACCATATATTCAATTACTGAATGTAATGATTAGCTTACATGCCATCTCCCATTAAGAAAAGCTCCTTGGGGGCTGGTTTAATTCATCTCAGTATCCACAGTACCTACCAGCAATATACTTGAAATAGAGATGTTGTTTTATGTTTAACTGTTACTGAGATAAAGATATCTATCAAAATTCACTTATACCAATTATCACATTCTTTTTGCAATGATAAATTTCTGCTTATGCTTTTTCTATACAAGAAAGAGTTCACGTCTTGTTCCCCTCACTGCACCAAGAATTCTTTATACATAATAGGTGTTTCAGAAATGCTTGTAGAGTTGAATTGCTTACAGGCTTTTTACGAAAGAGAGAGAGGGCAAATAACTAAGATCTTACAGACTGCTTTAAACTTAGTTGAGGATAATAGTAAATTTTTCCTTTCTTATGTCACCTTCAGAAGCATGGGATTTTATCATGTGAAGGTGTAGAATAAGTACACTGTACTTAAAAACTCGATCACTGAGTCCATGGCTAAAATGATGCTTTTCATAAGGATTAATTGAGTGCAATCTTTTATCTGTTTCTATTCAGCATATGTACTGTATATCTGCTATGCATCCGAGGACAGCTGCCATTCTATTTACAGCATTATCTAAAAATGGCAACATTAAATCTATCTTCCATCTCTTTGAGATCTTTTTCAACCACAGAATCATCTCAGATGTTCTGCTTTTAGAGCAAAATATATGAGGTGTGAATGTGTGTAACAGTAAAAGACTAACAGGCAGAAATCCACAATGGAGGAATTATCCACTGGGGGTTGATAAAACTTTCCTCCTTTTCCTATCTCAAGAAAAGCTAGGGGAGGCAACTCAAGAACATCAGGGGGCAAATTAAAGAGGTAGCAAACCCTGCCCTTACACCCCTATCAGGAGTCTAAGAGCCTAAATATTGATTTTTCAGCTCTGTTGCTGACGATAGTGATTCTGAACATAGACTGGAAAACACAGCAGAGGTGTGTGCTGATAAGACTCCCCAGTACTGTATCACATTCCACATCTTTTTTTAAAAGGAAAGTTAAAATTAATCCTTCAGCTATTGTAGGAGAGAGGAAAAAGCTGTGACCATGCTAATTATTTACTGTAACTCTCCACAGCATACATCTTAACACAAATCCTCAGTCAATCTCCCTGACAGCTATTATTACGAGAAGCAAGAACCTGATTTTACACACAAACAAATAATATTGACCATTCTGACCACTCTGAACAACTTGGGAAAATTTTTTCTCCTTTACCTGTTCTACTACTCAAAATTTCAAATTTCAAAACAAACTCCTTTGTCTTTACCAAGCTTAATGTCCATTTTTAAAATCAATGTGGCAACCAGAAAGACTGGACAAGGGAGAAGCCCTTTCATAGCAAGGATCAACTATATCTGGGGAAAAAAATTAAAGCTTCATTTAAATCCTTCCTTTAAGATGATAATTTGCTCATCATGGCACTGATCTTGTAAGTACTGGAGCCATCATCCTGAAAGTACTTTGCAACTTGGAAGTAATGCAGTAAATTGGTTGGGGGTAGAGCCAGACTGCCTATGTTCAAATGCCAATGCTGTCATTTACCAGTTGTGTGACCCTGGGCAAGATAGATAATATGTACTGACTTATTTATGTGGCTTCAAGGAATATTGAGTTAGTATGTGTAAAGTGATTGGAATAGTACATTCCATGTAGAGAGAAATCAAAATATGTTACTTATTTTCATTATTAAAATAGTTCTGATGCTTAAAATGCTCAAAACAGTAATTGGTTTCAACATTTCTCAAATGGAGATGGGGAGAAGATCTACACAAGAAGAGCTTTTATAAAAGAAATTGCAATGATTTATTCACTACATGATGCTTTCTCACCTAGCTCTTTCCTTGGAAGATATCTACACATCTGAACTTTACATCTACATCTTTGACTATGGGAAGTTAAATTCAAGGCCTCCATTTCAAAACACAAGTCTATTAAAAAAGGTATGTTTCATGGATCATCCAATATATTCTCTACAATGTCTAAAGCAAGTAAATATACAAATGTTTTTGTCTACCAACCTCTAAATTATTTTTATTTAATTAAACAAAATAGCTAAAGGACCATAAGAATGACATTTAGCACAACAGGTGGTACATATATGTTCCCATTTTTAACAAATGGTAACTCAATAAGGGAGACAAGAATCATAGTGAAACACTCACCCTACATCCGTCATTGGCATTTTCAATTATTTCACAAGTTAGGTCAAGTGAAGCTGAAATTACTAGTTATCAAATTTTCACTAATATGAAATTTGAAGTTTTAAAAGAAAAATCAGTGTTATTCCAAAAAGCCAACCCCATTAACACAAACTTATTACTGTACATTTTACTCTAAAATTTGTATTATCATTACTCATCAAATCATTTTATAAAATCTTGGAGGAGCAATTTAAGTATACACCAATAGTCTATTTGAAACACGAGCTGGGGTGCCTGGGTGGTTCAGTCCATTAAGTGTCTGTCTTTGGCTCAGGTCATGATCTCAGGGTCCTGGGATCCTGGGATGGAGCCCTGTATTAGGCTCCTTGCTCAGCTGAGAGTCTGCCTCTCCCTCTGCATCTGCCTCTCCCCCAGTTCATACTCTCTGTTGCTCTCTCCTCTCACTCTTCCTCAAATGAAAAATAAAATCTTTAAAAAAAAGGAAACAGGAGCTAAAGGTTAAAGAATTAGAAGTGGAAATACAGGTTATACCTCTTCAAAGAAAATCTAATGCATAATTTTTGCAAGATGCCAAAATCATCAAATCATACATGTTATTAACCTTAGGTGTTTGCCTACCGACAAGAGTTCCAGGGCATCTCTCTCGAAAGGACTATAAAGCTTTCAAAATATAGGTATGAAAAGTGGTAAATCCACACTTTTATTACCACTAAGACAGGAAAGTATGTTTTCAAGAACTAGTATTAAAATTTAACCACAACAAAATATTTAAGAAAATTCTAATTATATGTGCATATGTATGAATATGTGTATTTAATACGTAAAATTCATTAAACTTAAGTGTTGGTTCTGCCACCAATCACCTTATTTCCCAGTTCTGAGCCTCAGATCAGTTATATTTGAAATCAGAGTGTTGAAATGGATCATCTCAGTGTATTTATGCTTGAAAATGTTACAATTAAGTTACCTTTTCCATATAAGAGTTTAACCAAAATTCAGCTTTATAGCAGAAGAGATGGTTGAAATGTGCTCCCCAAACCCACAGAAAAGCAAATACAAAGCAGAAAGTTGCCTTAATATTTTTTAAGAAAAAAGTCACATTCCTTGGTCTATTTTGGCCAGAAACTATACATCTATTCACTTCTGTCTATATCTCAGATGAAAAAACAGAGGCTCTGAGAGATTATGCGATATACCCAAGATTTAAAGCTAGCAATTGGTAAAGCTGGGGTTTAAACTCAAGACTTTTCTCACTATGAGGTTTGAATGCTTCCCTTCTCAGGAAAAAATTCATTGAGAACATAACTAAGAGGCAACTCTATTGCTAAATCTATTAAATTGTTCACTGATGGGAAAGTCTCCATCACTGTCTACATTTCTTAAGCAAGTTCAAGAACGTAGTCTACATCTTTGACAGGGAAGTTAAATTCAAGTATTCCATATAAGCTGCTTATGACTGGCCAGAGGCAGGAATTAAGGTAAAAAACTTGGTACTTGATAACACATTTTGTGATGAAAATGGTACCTCTTAAAAATTAGACAGATAGGTGGGCTTTGGCAACAGTGACCAAGTAGAAAAAGGAAACAAAACAATGTACATTATGGTGCTTTTCTAACAGGATTTCAAGATCTTCTCTGATTACCAGGGGAAAATTATTCCACTCTTTCCACTTGGCTTAGGGTTTCCTTGAAGTCTCATGATGATGTTCCCTTGCCCCAGAAATCTTCAAAGATGGGCAGATTGAAAACACTGAGCAAGCAAGCATGCTCAGTGTAACATCTTACTATGTATATTCCAAATGTCCTCACTGTATTTTATTCTAGTTTTCAGCCCAGATCTGGATCTGAATTTTGGTTCTACCACTTACTAGTGCTATGAGTTGAAGTTAAAATAATAAATCTCTCACTTTAGGTTCTTTTCCATTAAAGATGGATACTGCTGGGAAGCTCATGAAATTGTTGTGAGGAGTCAAATTATATATATATAATGAGCACAGTGCCTATCACATGAGAAGCTCCCAGTAAAAGTCAGGTGTTATCATTATTATGATCAAAAAAGCAATAGGATATTAGAACTTATATTTTTTATAAAACCCAGATAGGATACTGTTCCTAGTATTAATTAGATAGGGGAAAAAATTACACCCTAAAAAGTTACATACAAAATTTAGGAAATGCATAATGTTTTCTTAAAGGGAAAAAAAATATACACACACACTGTCTGACCCACCAATTATTATTTTAAAAAGAATAAAAAAATGTGTATTTCTTAATAGAAGCTTGGAAGGTCTAGATGCATCATTCAACAGTGGTTATATGTGAATAAAATTTAAATTGCTTCTCTTTTACTCACCAGTGTTTTCTAAATCTACCATGATTATGCATTTGCAATAAAATATTGCATTTTTAATTTTCTTAAATAACTATATTCATACTTCAAAAAATAAAATAAAATTTTTAAAAAGTCTATATGAAAACAGAATGTCAGGTAGTAAAATATCAGAAGTTAATGTCCTGATACTATTTATGATCTACTGCATAATTAAAGGAGGCCTGAAGATCAAGGTGATTATCCTCAGATGGCTAAAATGGTGCTTAAGCCTTTGTCTTAAGCAAAGCAGATGACAAGATATTCTAACACTATATATTTGGAAAGTCCAGGGTAAATCTATAATACATTTTAATATTCAATATTCATTCGTTTTTAATGGTTTTTCATGGGTGAAATGTTATAAACTCAACTTTTAGCACCAAAAAATGCACTGTTTGGTTGATAGTATACACTTGCATCTGGCTTATTATCTACTCAAAGAAGTTGGCCACTGTGAAATGGGATGTTTCTACAAAAATGATTGGAAAAAGTAGTAAAATTCTTGTCAGTTGGACTGAAGAAAAAATGTACCTTTGAAACATGCTTTCTGAAGCAATCAACAAGTAATATTCTTTTTGAAGGCAAACAATCATAGAAGTTAACTTGATAAAAGGAGTCACTTGGATAAAGATGAACTGTTTGTCTCGATTTGGTTACTAAAGAGGGATGGACATCCATTTAAAGGTTGTGATGTAATGAATATTGAATTCTTTGATGTTTAGAATGTAAGGATGATCATGCAGGGAAAACTGAGGAGGGGAGAGGAATCATAGAAGTGGGAACAAAAGTTCATTTTGCAGCCCTATCCTTGAAAATGTAGCAGTGCCCCTCATCATCTTCCTGAAACTCAGTGACCTCTCAAGGTTCTGCCCACATTAGACCTTCTTTGTGAATTATGCAGACCAGCTGCATGCCTTGTTCTCTCTATAAATTTCCCTAAAAGTTTACCTCTTTCATTATCAATCAGTATTGTTTTCTATCTAACTCAACCTACAGTTGAAATACTAGCTTCTTGCTCTTTAAATGTGAACAAGGCTGGGCAGCCCGGGTGGCTCAGCGGTTTAGCACCACCTTTAGCCTAAGGCGTGATCCTGGAAACCCATGTTGGGCTCCCTGCATGAAGCCAGCTTCTCCCTCTGCCTGTCTCTGCCTCTCTCTGGCTCTCTCTCTCCCCACCCCCGCCCCCGTGTCTCATGAATAAATAAATAAAATCTTTTAAAAATAAAATAAATGTGAACAAGGGCATGGTCTATCATGTCCAGTGTCACAATATGGGGTTATTCAGAAGTACCAGTTAGAATACAAGATTGAGGCCTAAATAGTTGCTTGGAGCAACATTTAATCTTTCTTGATTGTTGGCAACATAAATTAAAATTTAAAGTAACAGCAATGAGAATTGTAGGAACAGAATACGTACCAAAATATCATAAGGGAAATGCTCAACTTGTGATCTTTATGGATCATGGAATCTGGAATACACAGTGAAGGATCAGATTCTAGCAGGGCTATTGGTACAGATAAGCATAGGTGTTCATAGATGTCATGAGAATGAATGGGAATGGAAAGAGAGGCAGGCATGAGCTCTGGAGAAAAGAGACATTAAGGAGAGGTCAGAAATATAGCAGCCAATAGTAATGACTCAGAAAAAAATGCTTGGATGGGCAGAAGAGAACAGGGAAAGGACAATGCCTCAAAAGTCAAGAGAGGTTAAAAGGTCCCAGAGAGATATGAAGTCAGTTAGCACTGTAAAGAGAACACAGAATCTGTATAGTAGGAAGGCACCAGTGTTCTTTACTAGAGTAGTAGAAGTGACATGATACTAGTGGAATATTGATCATGGTGGGAGGGGAGAGTAGGGAAAAAATTGAAGAAAATATTATAGAGAATAGATTGCCTTCAAGGTGCTAGGACATATATAGAAAGAGAGTCACAAGGCATTATTTGAGTTTATTTGAGCTTGTAAGTGTCATGGTTTAGCTCCTCTTCCTGGAAGAGAAGCTTTCCTCTGTGTCCCAACAAACTCTCTGTTAAATCTCGAAATCTGAACTATTACTAGCACTACTTCCTGTACATTTTCTGCAGTCACCAGAAAGACCCCTCTATTCTCTGCACTGTCCCTCAACCAATTAATGGAGATGTCGTATTATCTTCCATATGTTCCCTCCCACTCTCTTATGCTAAAAGAACATCCTTCCTTTTGAAGAATACATTCCAAGTTAATTTGACTGGAGCCAGCCACCTCCACTTCAAATCACGGAGGCATTTAGCTAAGGGAAACTCAATAGAAGCATGCCATCTGCCTGGCCACAGTGAGTGATTCAAGAAGGGCACAGAATCTTAAATGGGCCAGTCATAAGAAACTTCCTGGGCCAAAAAAAAAAAATGCACTCTTTTCTCTGGAAATACTAGTTTAAAAAGTGTCATAGCCTAGAGCTGCTTCTGTAAGAAGAAAGCTGCCTGTGCATAAAGCTACAGAGATGAGTAGAGCAGAGTAATGGGAAGAGGAAAGTGTACTCTGTCCTGATATTAGTGTCATTTCCTGAACTACCTAGTTATATGAGCCAATAAATCTTCTCTTTGGCTAAGTTATTTCAAATTGGGTCTTTATCATTTGTAATAAAAGATTCCCAATACCATTCACATCTCACTAATCATATGTTTCTGAATATTGCAGGGATCTGTACTAAGGAAATCTCTCTATTCCACTAGATTATACATTTCTTGAGGGCAGGAATGATATCTATCCACAATAATGCTTTACACATAGTACCTGTTCAATAAATATTTACTAAAATAAACCAGCAAAATCAGGTCCTTTACAGCATGCCATCGAGAGCTCAAATTTAAAAACTTGGCAATTGAATGAGATAACAATGAATAATACATAGTTATCTGGTTTGCTGCTCTATTTCACCTCCATCTATCTAACAAGACTATCCTAAACATCCTTATTCCTGTGCCAGTCCTAACTCAACCTCCTCTTCTTCATATTCATACTATAAACTATATTTACAAACCTGGAACTTATCTATCAGTTTTTTTGAGAAGACTAAAATTGCACTCAGAACAAGAATAAGAGAAAATTCATTGCTACACATGGCCCTTGAAATCAGGAAATATATCTGTAGCATGATGCCTTGCACATACTACCTGTTCGATAAATGTCTATTAAGTAAGGTAATATCCTAGTTGGGGGCAATTTGAAATTTTAGTCAGAATAAATCTGAGTCAAGTTTAGACAACTGACTAAATGGAGAAAAAGACAAAGGGAAGAAGTAAAAGACGAAAAAACTCTTTATTGGCTTGGACAGCCATATTCTGCTACTGGCCAAGGTCCTAATGCTGGCTCTTTCTTGTAGTGTGTGTTTTATGAATCCCTAGAGATTCACCTTGCTGTGGTTTTTAAGCACTGGTAATGCCATATATGAGGACTGGTGGACCCGTCAGTTCCTAGATCAGATCATCAGACTCTAGTCGTTTGGCCAAGACTGTCTTCCTCTTAGCAGGAAATTCTTCAGAGTGGGGGTAGGAGTGAGGAGAGAAGCAGTGACTGGAGACATCATAATTAGCTCCCTTCTGGGATTCACATATGACCTCCAGGAAATCACAGCTTTTTCCTACTAGTTGTGGAAATGGGGCTTATTCCCACTGCATCCCTGCCCATTGGTCCTGGCCTCTTACCTTCTGACTTTTGCAACTCTCATATCAGCTACCAGGACCTATGCCCCCCACACAGGCCAGGCTACACACCAACCTCCCTGAGTGGTTCCCTGCCATCCTGTTCACTTTGTGGGAACAGGAGAAAAGAATAGGGGAGAATGAGAGCAACATCTCAGCTGTCTTAATTCTCTCCACTGGAATTCTCACTATCATACTCTCTTCATCAATCTTATTATAGTCTTCCTTCCTCCTCCCCTCACACATCCTCTCTAGGTGAATGAGAGGTGAACTGTAAAATAAAGAAATAAATATACAAACAAATGAGATTTCTCAATCTCCCAGCAAATCTCATATAGATGGTTTGACCCACGATATTCTTGGTCCTTTGGAGCCCCACTGCAGCTCTGATACAATTCATAAAGTCACATGTAACAACCTATTATAAAAGGGAAATTATTGCATGTTCTGATTTTTTTTAAAAAAACATGACTTTGCTATGATTTGGGCCATGTCCCATAGAGTTCATGGATCCATGCTTTATCAAACAATCAGTTGAGGTTGCAAGTCAGGCAAGAATTCATATTGTCAGAAAGTCCCATTTACTTTTATCCACTGGTAGAGCTGGGATGAGAACCTAGGATTTATTTCCCAATCCAGAGTCCCTCTCCTGACACTTTGATAGAAGGACCAATAATTTCCTAATATAACCCTGGAAGCAGAGAAATCATCAAAAATGAAAAAAAAAATCCCTCCTTCTGTCCTTCTGTATAAAACAAATAATCCTCTATATCATCCTACACTGCATGTGCGATAAGAGGCTCCATCCTCTCTTGTATCATATTTGGTATTCATGCAATCCGTCTCCTCCTACAGTCCACCTAATCTTATGAAACATAATTCTTTTCTCTCTTCCTCCTCCCTACACAAACTAAATTCCTGATTCTCCTGAAGTATGTGTAAACTATTACACTAACCTTCTTTTAAAGCAAGAATCATACTTCAGCCTAAAACAGCATTTGGACAAGTGTGTTTACTATTTTATATTATGAGCTTGGTTTTAGCACCTTTTATGACAAAAGTGTTGATTTTTTTCCCCTTTATAAAGTGGCTGTGGCACTCTGTGGCGGCATGCTACAGGCACAAGTTCATGGTAAGTTCAGAGGAAAGGAATGTTCAAAGAAAACCGAACCCAAAGCATTGTGGGTAGTGATATGGAAAGTTGACAAAACAATGATAAACAATGGGGGGGAAAAGAAATAATTAAGTGTTCTAAAGCACTGTATCAGCATTTTATGCATTGTTAACTTTTTTTAGGAAACTGTTTTATTGTGGGTGGTTTCATGGAGAGATACTAACCCCATCTGTTGAAATACCCCTCTGCATGTATAATGATTATAAAACTTTTTTAATAAAAAAGAAAATGGGCAAATATGTCTGCCTGAGATAAGACTTTCTGAACAAAAATATAATACATGGAAATCCTTTCTTGAAGTGCTTTGTGGATTTAAGGAGGTAGGAAACTTAAAACAGTAGAGTTACAGTAAACACATAAGTCTAAACAAGGTGTGAAAAATTGAACTATATGCTGCAAAGCAAGAATAAAAGTAACAGAAAAAGGTACTATATGCTACAAAGCAAGAATAAAAATAACTAACAGAAAAAGGTAAATATAGACACAAAGGTACTTCTGAGAAACAATTTGAGCTGCTAAGATCTGTCAGACACATTTTGAATAATGTTAGAATGCAATCCTATATAAATCATAGTTCAGTCTATATTCACTGTCTTGTTACGTCCATTTCAATATAGATTACGTCCTTTTGTTCATACTAATTTAGTTTCTGAAATTATTTTGGGTACCAGGGATTTGTGAGTAGACAAACACATAAAACTACCTGAACCCATAAACATTACATTCTAGTGAGCAAAGAATACAATAAACACAATACATATGGTATAGTAGAAGATGGTGCATACAAGGAGAAAAATATAGCAAAGAAGACAGATGTATTGTCATAGTGTCAGGGCAGGGGTGAGGGGTCTGCTGTTTTATAGTTTAAAAGTCAGAAGAGGAGAAAATAATGACAGGATCACAAATGATCAGACTTAAAGGAGATAAGAGAGTAAGCATTCACTTAACTGAGGAGTGTGTTAGCAAAGAGCAAATTCAAAGGTCCTGAGGTGGGAGTTGTCCCAGTAAGTTAGACAAATATGAAGAAAACTAGTGTGGATGATGGGGAGGAAGCAAGAGGTGAGATGGTTCATAATGGGTTCAAGAGGTAACTAGGGAATGGGAAAGGTCAGAGCATCATAAGTATTACCAAAACTTGGCTCCTATTCTGAGGGAGATGGGAAGCCATCTACAATACATGGAAGTTTTCTACAAAATGACATGATCTAAGATATCACATGCTAACCATTAATTTCCAGAAGTACTTACAATGTACAATTTTTTAAACTTTTTAATTTTATGGTGTGTTTTTTAAAACATCTTTTAGGCCTCAAAACCTAGAAAGGTAAGATGGAACCAGGAAGCAAAGACAGAAGTGAGAATACTGTAACATGGTTACCATGATATCACTTTCATTCGATGAATACCTGAGATGCCAATGAATTCAGTGATTTTCATCATATCCTACTAAAAAGCACAGATTGAATCCATAGTACCAGCCAATTAGTGTAATCTGCCTCAGCATACCAAACCAATTTGATTCTATCAAATCTTAGAGAGAAAATTTACTTCTTTACATAAACCAGGTTCCTACAAAGAAAGGACATACATTGCTGATATCATTCAAGTGTCTGTTTTGTTCAGCACATGTCAGATGCTAGAACAAGAATGAGTTGTCATAGTTTTAGCGATGTTTGATAAAGAAGTACTGCTAGCTGAAGGAAGGATAATATCTCCTGGCAGGCCAAAATGCACAATAATCAGTATTGACTCAAATCAGATGTTATTGTGCATTATCAATATAGCAGGTTGAGACTTGAGTTTCCTTTGTGGGAACAACTGTTTTGAAAGAACAAGAAAAAATAAAACAGCTTTTTCAACACCCATTTTAATATAGTGATACTTACAACAGGTACAAAAATGTACTGCTTTCTTGTGAACCATGAATAAAGGATTTGGTCAGTAAATCCTTAGATTGTTATTGTATATAATGACAATATTCAGAAGTGTGAGGAGCTTCCAGAAACCTGCAGTCTTTAAACTAGTGTTTAACAAGGAGGTAGATGTGAGGGAGGTGGGAGGAATTGAGCTAGTTCTGGATATGTGGTTGCTGATATTTCAAGGATCTCTAAGCTCATTTTATATTTCAATGCTATCTCCTTCTTGAAATACCTACAGGATACAAGAAGAAGGAACTATTCTCTTTAAATGGAGTAATAGGGGTCTGTGAAACCTAATTGTTAGGATCTTAGCCAAATTAGTTAACGGTGTATTTCAAAGTCTGAATAGAAAAAACTTATTCCTATTAAGCATTCAATTATATGCCAGGTCACTGTATTTGTGTGTGTGTGTGTGTGTGTGTGTGTGTGTGTGTGTGTGTGTTTGCAAGTGTATTATGAAGAAACCAAAGGATATATTCAGGGTAGATATAGGAGCTTGGGCAAGAATGGGAGTACAACAATTTGAAGGTGAATACAAATGGCATAGAAGTAGAAAGTTAGCAATGTGACATAACATTTATACCAATTTACCTGTAGAAGATGCTGTTGTGTACTATTCATTCACCCAACAACTAAAGATCTTCCCTTCAGTTAAAAGCACTCACTACCCCAGTTGCCGGCAGCAATGAATGCTAACAGCTCACAGCTGAGCCCCTCTCTGGGCTCTGCCTCGCTGGAGGCTAAACTCCTCCCCAGGGGAAGCAAATGTCTAATGACCGCTAAATAAGGAGATACAAAGGCCAGCTTCCTACCTCAATTCAGGACAGCTCTGAATGGCCAACCCAGCTCTAGAGCTCCCCATAGGATTGGCTGCATCCTTTGCAGCAACTGCATCTCAATTCAACCTCTCCATCTGCCCATCCTGCTTCCCTCACCCATCATAGGTATTGTTCCCAAGAGCACACAACAATAAACCTCATAGATGCAAATGTCAGAGGCTCAGAGTATGTTTCCAAAGGAAGCAGCCCAAAGACAACACCATAGCAAAAATAAATACTAAATGATAACACTTCCCACCATCTGAAAAGAATTGAGATTAAAACGTAGTAACTGATTCTACTGGGTACCTCCATAGGCTAATACTAGTTTCTAGCCAATTCCCATTATAACTGGAAGCAAATCACAAGTACTCACACTGTTACATTTAAGTTAGTTGAAACGATAATGAATCATTGACTTAAATGAGGAATTGTTAATTAGTGAGTGATTTTATAGGAACTATAAAGTACTATATAGCTCATGTAAGCTATCTGGTGGTCAGATCTGCATGGTATCAAATATGTCTGATTAACAGCATATGTCTTAACTTAGTAAAACATTACGTTTGTTTGAGAAGCTTGTTAAATATTTTTTAATTACGTAATTGTGTATGAGCCCAAAGAGAGTAAAAAAAAAACCGGCAAAAAGAAAAATAATTTCATAGCAACAGACTACTGAGTTTCATGCAGATCCAAAGACTCTAAAATGGGGTATTAAAAAAAACGGCTTTTGAACATTAAGACTAGGAAATAAAGATCATAAGGAGTCAGAATGGGTTAAAGTGGTAACACAAAGAATGTATCAGCTACACCACATCTGAGTGTCAATTAAGATACCTCCTGATGATTTCGTTGAGGTCAAGACAGAGATATAAGCTGAAAAATAATATAAGTAGCTAAGGTTATAAAATGTCGAACAACTATATCCAGAGAGAACTGAAACCTTAATTGACAGTTGGAAGGAAAAAATTTGATGGCTCCAAGTTTTGCCTCTATATCTCTTATCTTGTCCTGGTGATCTATAAAGGAACGGTTGCACACAGGGAGGGCTTGGATTTATAGGCTACATGCAAGTGTTGATGGAAACAGGACTGGCTTTATTTTCTCAGGAGAAAATTCATTATAACAAGCACAAGAAGTTAACTAAAGAATTATTATACAATCTTAATCAGAATGGTACAATGCAATCCTATAAAAGCACAACACAAGGGCTTTACAGACTATGGGGACCTCAAAGTAAGTGTTACTCAGAAGACATTAACTGGGCCTTTTGCAGCCAACATTAACAAATATATATTGAGCTTCTTACATATGCTAGGAACTGCTTTATGCACTGAAGATACAGCTATGAACAAGAGATTCAAGACCTTGTTGCATTCCAGTGGTGGGAGAAACCAAAAAATAACAAACAGCTAAGAAATTATTATGAAAATATCCCATGATGATGATTGCTAAAAGAAAATAAAACATGGCACTATTATAGGGAGAAACTGAAGCTACCTTTGATTGAATTCAAGAAAAGTCCTCCCTGAGAAGGTGTCATTTGAGCCAAGATCTGAACAGCAAAGATAAATCAGCCATTTGAAAGTATGAGGGAAGAACATTCCAGGCAGAGAGAACCAAAGTTTAAAAAGCCTCATATAGAAAAGCTTGGAAAGGATAATCATGTGGCTAAAATATACTGAATGAGAGCTCTAAAGGCTAAGAGTTGAGATCAGAGACATAAGCAAGAGTCAGATCAGGTAAAGCTTTGTGCATTGAAACATGGAGGGTTTCCAAACAAACATAACTGATTTGTTTGGAAAGATCACTCTAGCTGCTATTCAAAGAACCAAATACAGTGCACATGGAGGTGGTTAGAATGAAAGTTCAGAGATCAAATAAGAAGCTATTGCTATAGTAGGCAAGAGATGATAGTAACAGGCAGCTCTAAAATGGTGAAATTTAATAAGGACAATCATAAGGTTTGTTTTTATACCCACAACCCTCTCCCGCAAAAAACAATAGTGCAGTATAAAATAGGAGATTCATGAGTTACAGCTGCACGATTTTAGAAGAACAGGGAAAACGGTGCCTGGCTGGCTCAGTTGGTTAAGCATCTGCCTTCGGTTCAGGTCATGCTCCCAGAGTCCTGGGATTGAGCCCTACATAAGGCTCCCTGTCAGCGGGGTGCCTCCTTCTCCTTCTCTTACTTCCCCTGCTTGCGTGTTCTCTCTCTCTCTCTCTCTCTCTCTGTCAAATAAATATATAAAATATTTTTTAAAAAATAAAAGAACAGGGAAAAGCAAAATGGTGGGGTTATGTCAAAGGGACATAGAGCCTAACATGCAAAAACTTCCATTGGCCAAAACTGAAACAATTTGATCAACAAATACATACATACATACATATATATGTATATATATATATACATACATACATATATATGTATGTATATATATACATATGTACATATATATACTGAATATATTCAGTGTAATGAATTATATATATAATATATATTATATATTATATATATATATTCAGTGTAATGAATTATAATCCAAAGTATCAAATAAGTATCCATGAGTCCATACTATATAAATAAATGATTAGATAAATGGAGGAAACTGACAAATCTCCCATATAGAATTCCAAATAATTTATGTAAATACTCTGCTTCAAGGAGATGAATTAACTCCTTATCCCTTGAGTGTGAGCTGCTCTTCCAAAGAGTGAAATATAGAAAGATAAAGTAACCTCACAATAGAGAAACCATGGCCAGGTGATCAAAGATTAGTGTCAGTGATAAGTCAAGTGGACAGTATGTGCCCTCGAAATAGTAAGAATGAAATTTCACCTTTGTGATCTTCTTCCCCAAAACCCATAACCCCAGTCCAATCATAAAAAAAAATAGACAACAACAAATTAAGAGACACTCTACAAAATACCTGACTGTCAAGGTCATAGAAAACAAAGAAAATCTGAGAAACTGTTATAATTCAAAAGAAAGTAATGAGACATGACAACTAAATGCAATATGTATCTTGGATGAGATCCTGGAACAGAAAAAGGACATTTTCCTAAAACCTAAGGGAATACAAATAAAATATAGAGTCAACAGCAAAGTACCCAATGTTGGTTACTTAGCTGTGCTGAGCATATCATAGTAATATAAAATGCAAACAATAGGGGAAACTGGATGGAGAATATATGGAAACACTGTACTATCTTTCAGCTTTGCAATCTAAAACTATTATAAAGCATATTATTTTATTTTTAAAAAAAGCATACGGACCTTGGATTGTTTCCCATCAACATAAATATGGCATCTATAAATTGGAAACCAAAGACTTCTTCCACTCAGTGTCTTTGAAACACAGCCATAGTACTATGTTGAACACAGTGATGCAAAAGAAATGCTCTAGAAACAAGAGTTAACCAGAATGGACATAGGACTTAAAGTTATGTAACATGAGAAACAACTAAAAGTGTTGGGTATGCTTAACCTAGGAAACAAGAAAGGCACAATAGCTATCTCAAAATAAATGAGAATTTACTATAAAGAATGAAGATTAGACCCTCTTCTAAGTCTGAAACTGCAGAATTTGGTAAAAACGAAGAAAAGAATATGAGTGGGAAAATATTCAAAAAAAAAGGAAGAACATTATAAATCTAGAATTGCCTACCCTGGGAGGAAAACCCATGCCTTTCCAACAATGAGTATTCAGGCTTCTTCTGGAAATACATTTGTCCAGAAGTTGTAAAGGAGAGGAGTATTTGAACTCCAGAAGACTTTCTAGATATTCAATATGAAAACTGAATGTCTTCCCACTTCTCTATCAGCATTTAATAAATGATAAGAAAACAGGTAGTACCCAAAACCATGGCTAACTATAGTAATTTGTAAACTCTAGAAACTTTTAATTTTTATTAACAAATTTATTTATTTATTTTACCTTTTAAAATGTATTTTAACTATAGGTAGATAGACCTTCTCAACTGTTAGTGGAATAACGTGGAATAATATATCCTTATATCGCCAGCACAGATTTAACTCTTGAATTCAAGATTCACCTATCCAATTATTTATTTGACCTCTTAATAGAATGTCACTATACATTTCCAACTTCATATGTCCAGTACAAAACTTCTGATTTCCACCTAAAACTCCCCCAGTGTCATCAACAAATACCACCAATCTATACCTAATTTCCTTCAATTTATCCCATACATCCATTTCATTAGCAGTCCTTAAAAACCTGTGTGTTGCAGTCTCTTTGGCAGAACATTTATTAAAATTGGAACAATACAGAAATTAGTCATGGCCCTTACACAAATATGACACCCAAATTTGTGAAGCAGTCCATATTTTCGCATGGTAACAGATGGTACCTGCTCTTGTAGTGAGCACAGCATAACATGTAAACTTGTTGAATCACTATGTTGTACACCTGAAACTAATATAACATTGTACGCCAACTATATTTCAATTTAAAAACCCTGTATGTTCATTTGCCAACTTCTCTCCAACTTAACTACCACCCCTAGTCCAAACTAGTCCTTCCTAGACTATTGCAATCACTACCTAACTGGTCCCCCTCCCTGCTTCTACTCTTTCCCTTTGAAATGTATGCTCTACGAAGCAGTCAGAGACCATGCCCATGTACACGCATGTGTGTGCGTGCGCGTGCACACACACAGTCAAGCTCTTCTTACAGAGTTAACCCTGATGCTTTAAAAAAATTCTAACTCCTTACTCTGTGGTCTGGTTCTTGTCAATCTGAACTCTTACTATTTTCCTCCTTGCCAATGCTCCAACCACATTAGCCTTTTCTCTATTCCTCACAGCCTCAAATTCAGTTCTCCCTTAGGGATATTGCACCAGCTGTTCTCTCCACCTAATATGTTATCCCCATGATCTTCAAACGTCTGGTTCCTTCTTGTTTTTCTAAAATAGCCATTAAGGCACTCTTCACCACATCAGCCTATTTTATCTCTCTCTCTGCATAGTACTTATCACTAGTTGACATTGTCTTGTTGCCTTTGTTATGTTTGTGTTGCTTTTGTCTGTGAGTCATCTGAGAATAGGAGGCTTGTATACCTTATTTACAGCTAGTCTCAGCATCCAAAACAGAGCTCTGAATATAATAAGCAGTCAGTAAATATTCAATAAGTAATCTTAATGAGTGATGACATCTTGTATGACATGACATGAAATTGTCCTCAAGTGACCTTTTCTAATATTTGAAAAAATAAAACCAATCTTCTAAAATATAATCAACAGTTAAGATTAATACAATAAACATCAAATGATGCTTATCCATCAACTTTTTCTACATTCCCCAAACTCTCTTTGCACATTCCACTCTCTTTGCACTATTGCCTGACTGAAATATTATTTCTCATGGAAGGTTCTCTAATGCCCAATACCATCTATGTAAATATTACAAACTGTGAAAATATCTATTTTTAAGACCCAATGCCAAATGTTACCTTCCTTCTGACACATTCTCTGATTAATATCTATCTTGTATGCACCCAAAATAATCTGCTTTTTCTTTAATACTTTGCTTTTTAATGACAACACTTATCTCCGTGAGAGGGCTGGGTATTAACAGGTAAGAGTTTCTCAAAGTTTGTTCCTTAGAACACTAGGACTTGAGACAATGTGTACAATTCCCATTAGCTTGGGAAACACTGCAAAATATACATACCTACTTTGGGGGATTCACAACACAGTAAAAGGATCTGGACAAAATCCCATAGTAAGTAATGTGTGGGATGTAACTTTCTGTAACTCAAATTTTGTTTTCCATTATTTGATTACAGAATCATCAATTGTCTTAAAAAGCAGATATCCATTAGAATCTCACAGCAGATAGCCTGAGATATACCTGAGTACTGGTTAAGAGCATGGGTTTTGGAATTCGCTAAGTTGGAGGACTTCCATTTTAACCTGACCTCTAACAATTCTTAAAGGAGTGACTACAAGCAAGTAACTAATTTCTTGGCTTCCACCTTACCATCTGAAATAGAGTTGAATAGGACTATCACATAGGATAAGTATATGGACAGAGTAAGAGTGGCAGGGTGGGGCAGCCTGGGTGGCTCAGAGGTTTAGCCCAGGTCCTGATCCTTAGAGACTCAGGATCGAGTCCCATGTCGGGCTCCCTGCGTGGAGCCAGCTTCTTCCTCTGCCTGTGTCTCTGCCTCTCTCTCTCTCTCTCTCTCTCTCTCTCTCATAAATAAAATCTTAAAAAAAAAAAAAAAAAAAAAAGGTGCCTGGGACCTAGCAGCCACTCTATAAATGCCACTCCATTAGAATAACAATTTTTATCACTGTTGTGAGGTCAGGAATTTTAGATGTTCACTTATGAATCTCCCACAAGAGACAGATACCACGCAAAGAGACTTAAGGGTTTGCAAACTGTGGGCATACTTTAAGCAGAGTAGCTAGCACAAGGTCGGAAATGTCTCAGGCCTCACACCATCCCTCTTGCCTAATAGAGGGCTTATTTTAAGATTCATGTTACCAGCCTTGTCTTCCAAGGCATTAGAGTTTACAACCCCTTACTCAGAAGTCCTCAATTAATATTTGTCGAATTGCTTGATATCAATGGATTCTGACTTTCTTCAATTCTTATCCACGAGAAACTCCAACCCCACCTCAAAAGAGCATGTGAATTCTTTAACATAGACCTCTTGCAAAAGAGTGATTCACTCAAGCAATGATTCATATATTTAAAACCTAAGTTAGGAAGAAGGTAAAAGGTACAATTTTAAAAAGTTCTAAAAAAGAAAAGTTTGCAAATCTGATGTTCACTTCTCCCAATGGTCAACAAGATAAGTCCACAGTGCCTAAGAAACCCAGAGAATAAGGAGGTCCCTTGGGACTGGCTGTTAGTGCCAACTCCCAGAAGGTAGGGGCATTCTTGCATGGAGGGAACTACAACTGATGACCTCCAGAGGGCCATTTCACCCTTGAGTTTCTATTAAATCATTGGAATTTAAAAAAGAGCTCTAAAAAGAACTTTAAGAGATCATCAAGGCCATCCCCCTGCCTGTTAGAATATTTTTATATCTCCAAGTTCAATGTTGAAGTGTGAAGGCTCAAGCTGCAAGAGAAATTGATGGGTTAGAGGGCAGGAAAGCTTAGGGGGAGAAAAGAGAAGGGAAAAGAAAAATCTGAGGATAAAGGAATTTATGCCCTCCCAATTAACCTTACCAAGGACCTCAAAATTCCCAAGGCAACCTTGATTCTACCTTTCTTTCTTTTGTTTTCAAATATGGAATTTTCCCCAGGACTAATGTTAGAATTGAGCATATTCTTCCTTTGATTTATGAGAACATTCAGGGAATATAAGGTCATGAAAGTTACCAAACCAGCTGGCTTCAATGCAAAGTAATTAAATAGAAAGTCTTAAAAACTTAAAATCCTTACTAGACTTGTTTCAGAAGAATGTTACATTTATCTTCCTTTATATTTCAAGTACTCATTCTTATATTTTTAAAATATTTAATCTAGATTTACATGAACCTTCCCCTGATGATAGCAATGGACCCAAATCAAAAAAATCTATAAAAGAGAAGAAATTAGAACATCTGTATTTGTGGTTAAACTACTAGTGAACATTTCAGGAAATATGTGGTTACAGTAATTAGATAACCATAAATGCCTGTTAGTTCAGAAAAGCAAAATTAAATGCTGGAATTTTTTTTCCAAAAAAAAAAAAAAAAGCCACTACAATATGAAACAAGCAGAAATAAAAAAAACAAAAACAACAACAACCAACCCTGATTTCATAAAATGTTGAACAAAACTGCATAGTTAAGTGGTTATGCTCTAAACATGAAAGCAATCTACTCAGAGTGGCATTAAGACGTGGGTTTTTAAGCTTCCCTATATTAGGTAAAATGACTATACCAAGAATTGTGCTATACTATTTATTTTTTAATTCCTTTGATATGATCCTTAAATTATACTTAATGATACCTTATCCACCAGGGCCCACCCAGAGGCTTTCATGACCCCTCTAAGCTAATACTGTCTTTTTAAAATTTTTTTTAAAGATTTTCTTTATTCATGAGAGACACAGAAAGAGAGAGAAAGAGGCAGAGACACAGGCAGAGGGAGAAGCAGGCTCCATGCAGGGAGCTCGATGTGGGACTCGATCCTGAAACCCCAGGATCACGCCCTGGGCTGAAAGCAGGCGCTAAACCACTGAGCTACCCAGGGATGCTCTACTACTGTCTTTAAGACAAGTCAGGTCCTTTGAAAAGCCTCTCAGGTTCTAGATTTTATAATTCCTTTGTAGTATGCATATTCAGATACACATGGTTAGTAATTTTTCTAAGAAAAATGATGTCTGAAACTACACTCTTGCAGGTGTAATCCTGAGCACACTCACACAAGTAAATCACTCCTACATCCAGCAGCTAGAAAACAGAGCCAATTTCTGGTAAATGGACATGATAGCCAATTAAAGGAAACCAAGTGGTAGCATGCCTAGATGGTGAAACATGAGCCAATTTTCTGTGACTTTTGCTTGCAGAACCAAGGCATGCTTTAATAGAGTGGCTTCAGATGTTGATACTCTATCAATGTCTGTATCTCTCTGATTGAGCGTGACATAATAGCTCTTTCCTTTTTGAAGGCCGAGTGTTTCCATTTTCTTGTATCCTATAGATATCCAAGAGCAAAGAGAGTTGCCACATTACATTTCTCCAAATAAAACCATGGGGTAGTCAAATTAATCTAATTATCTGTGACCCAATTTGATAATACTGCTAAAAGCAATGTTAGAAAGGACTTCTCTAGAGTATGCTCTTTGTTTTCTCATTCATTCTCTTGTTCTAATAATTTGGCTGAGAAAATACCCTTTCACACTGAAAATGCACCTGCTTCGGTATTTTATGCATAAACTTGCACCATGAAAATATGTGCTCTATTTACTGGTATTTGGAAAATGTAATAATGAGACACCCAAATTGTCATCAGTTTAATAAAGGTCTGAAAAATTCTAAAGATTGATCCAGCATCATTTTCATATTTAACAATCCCACTCAAGCAAGTAATTCTCAGGTGACTAATAAAACAGGTTCAACTATTGGTTCAGCAAAGGTCAGAAATATCACTTGCTTGTAGCTCTTTTTATGAAGTTGGACACAGTGAGTTTTCAACTTGCTTCTTTCTTTTCTCACTTTGATCCACTCTTGATACTATTCACTTTGGTCTCTAACTCACAGATAGAGACATGTGGCAGGTTTTATGATATTTTAGAAAATAATTTCATGTCCCATAAGTAACAGAGATGCACAACTCTTTATGGGAATCATTTCATTCCAATTTTTCCAATTATGAATTTACACGAAGCAAGACTACAAAAACCTCTATTTCTTTTCTTTTTTTTTCATTTCTTCTCCAATGTACTGTCATTCTGAATTTTTAATATTTATAATGAACAAAATTATATGCTTGGAATGCACCCTTCAACATAATGGTATTACAACTAAATATTTATTTGAATTACGTTTATGGTAATAATAACTAATGTGGGTTTTTTTTTCACGACATAGGTTAAAAGTCTGCAGCCTCTAATTTGACAGGAACTCTATTATCACTTTCTGCAAAATTAGACAGGAAAGAATATTAAGACATCTAAAATCTGACACAAATAGAAATCACTTTTTCTCTCACTTTAATTTTTTTTAAAAACAAGAAAGATGATTATATGCTGCTTGACATTCCATTTTCAGGCCAACAAAGGGGATACAGAGGTTCACTCTTTATCTTCTCCACTGAATAAGACCCTTGCAAGAATGCATTGGTATTTAATACATTAAACTTCTTCAGATGTAGAGAAAGAAGAAAAAGTTAGCTTTATCTTTTTGATGGTCTTATCCATTCAGCTCTCTGTTTCAACTAACATAAAAATATCTTCACTCCAAGGTCCCAGCCCAGACGGCTAATCCACAGTACATCATCTGTGAAACACATATGATCCTCATACTTAAAAAACCACTAACTAAAGATGAGTGAACAGTGTTGAGACAAGAAGAATTCCTCTACTCAAAACTAGAACAGAACCTGAAGAAAAACAGTTTTTAAAATTTCAAAGTAAGGCTGATTTTCTCAGTGATTTGTGTGACTGCCTATTTGAATCTAAAAATGTCTCATAGTGTACTTGAGCACTTTTTGTTTTGGTCACAACTACAAACGGAACTAAAAGCCAAGGCTATTTTTCATGATGCCTTTGGAGAACTTTGTATGAGAGAGATCCTTTAGAAATAGTGCAAAAAAGTCTATTCTCCTACAAAGTTCGGTGAAGACTTTACAACAGAGTATTTTGATTCATTTCACTTTGGAAAATATACACTCATAGCCTATGCTCATAACAACACCCCCAATCCATCCAGTGATTCCAAAGTTTAGCATTTCCCCCAAAATATCTCTGAAAATAATAAAGATTGATATTCTGCTGAGTATAAGGCCATGACCCTGAGATGCTAGAAAACTAACCTCATGCAGTAGGGGCTGTGTCAACCGCCCCTCGAGGACTGAGGCACTCATTCTGGCTGCCAGGTGGTCTGGCTGCTGCTAACTCCTAAGTGACTCCTCCTCAGGACCTGCTCCCAGGAGAAGGAAGGGGGCTGCCTTGCCCGGAGTCGTGGTCCTAGGAAGGGTTTTAGAGTGACAGAGGCTAGGCACCCTTACCTCAGTCACCAAA
The DNA here is from genome assembly GCF_018345385.1 of Vulpes lagopus. Taxonomy (NCBI): domain Eukaryota; kingdom Metazoa; phylum Chordata; class Mammalia; order Carnivora; family Canidae; genus Vulpes; species Vulpes lagopus. Next base: position 22,726,044 of record NC_054844.1, read on the forward strand.
AACTCCCAAGGGCCATGCAGTGCCCAAGCTCTCCAGGGATCTGCTGAGGCCTGAATTGTAACTACATTTCAGTACAACCCCTCCAGAGGCCTGGTCCTGGGGCTTACTCCCTCACAGGTGTTGATCCCAGGAGCACTCCCAGTCTCCAATTCAGCACCTCAGGGAACCCAACCCAAGAAGCATTACAATGAGAGGAGCTGGAGGAAAACCAGTTTTTATTATAATTCAACATTACTTCTTTTGTAAAGGTAAAGAAACCTCAGCCAAGAACAATGAAATAATTTGCATTGAATCTGTCTGGTACCGGTTCTTCTGCCTTTTCACTTACAGACAGGTGTTCTTTTATTAGAAATTGTTTTCCTGGGCAGCCCCAGGTGGCTCAGCAGTTTAAGGCTGCCTTCAGCCCAGGGTGTGATCCTGGAGATCGAGTCCCGCGTCGGGCTCTATCCCTCTGCCTGTGTCTCTGCCTCTCTCTCTCTCTGTGTCTCTCATGAATGAATAAATAAAATCGTAAAAAAAAAAAAAAAAAGAAATTGTTTTCCTCAGTGGACTTCTCCTAACAAAATCACATTTGAGCTTAAATCTGGCCAAGTAACAGTTAACAGTTCTCTTTTTAGCCTCCCACGTGCCACATGATATTTCTAGAAACTCTACCAAGGAAGGAGAATCAGCCTAATGGGTTGGAGGGATTCAGGAGATCAAGAAGGTTAAGGTGGAAACTAAATTTTTTCTGAATATCTAGTGGCATTACCTAAGGAACTTAACGTAACATTATCTTAATCTTCACAACTCAATGAAGGAATATTTCTTCTCTCACTTTACAAATGAAGGAACTGAGCTCCAGTTGGATCATATGAGATTTGATTCGGAAGCCGCTGATATGTCCATTCACCCCAGTGCCTCCCTGGGACTGCAAATAAACATGCTCTGTCCTCCCTTATTCACCACATTTGCAAGAGGCCTTGGTTATAATTTCCTGATTGTGACAGTATAACTTCACTACATAATACACTACTAACTTGACTCACTATAAATAAAAATCAACAATGCCACACTTTTCAGCATGTTGATTAGCATTTATGATTTCATAGTGCCAAAATAAATAATTTATTTTAAAGGATTAGTAAAGCTAAGACATATTCTTACATTGTTTTTCACCAGGATAAAAAATTTACAATGACATCCCTTAACTAGGCACTTAAGAAATCATTTGGCAGTTTACTTTTTGCCAAATGCCATACATTGTTTTAATGTCAGATAGGAAGTAAAAGTTATTTATAGACTGAAATATAACACTATTAAAGCTCAATCTTATATGCAGCAACACATTCCAAATAGAGTTCTCAACACTACATTTTAAAGCGCAAATCACTGTATTCAATACCAGCATATGAATGTCTTCTTAATAAAGTACCAGATGTGTGACAAAGACTCCAAAAGGGGAGACAGTTGAAAGAAAAATCTAATAATGTCAATGATATATTTTTTACCTTAACCTAAAAATTAATTTTTGTGACTAAACATTTCTCACCTTTTTTTTTTTTTTGATATTTGTGATTCATAAGACTGCTATCAGCATGAGTCAGGTTAAATGTTGCTTTTAACAATGCTGAACTTTGACATTTTAGTTAATCTAAGTAATTTTTTAAAAGATTAGCATTTCTTATTTGGGTATATAGACACAACATTTTTTAGCCTTGAAAGACTGTTTCATTGTAAGATAAGCCTTTGGATAATTATTTTTCTGGGGAATTCTGGTATTTGTAGTTTTATGAGCGCAACCACATTAGTTACAGCAAGGTGGCTTCTGAATTCCTTAAATAAAGGAGTTTTAAAATCTGTGATAATTATTCAAAAAAAATGTAAAAAAAAAAGATGTAAAACAATTTTTAATGTAAACTGCAGTCCTACAACTGGTAGAGCTGTCTCCCATTCTTGCATAAATACACAGAACAGTATGTCTTATTCTTTTCTAATACACAGCATGACATCTTGAAGTCTATCAACTGGTTTTATTTTACGTTAGGCTTAAAACTCAGTGGGCATTGCAGACATAGGAAGGTGAGGTGAAATGAGAAGCAAAATATTAAAAGTGTTCTCAAAACTCAGAATACTACTTTCCATTTTATTCTGTAATGAAATAAATGTTAATTACTTCCTAAGTAGAGTTGCAAGATAAAAAATACAGGACACCCAAGTAAATTTGATTTTTTTAAGTGTGTCCCATGCAATATTTATATTGTGCAAACAAATCACCTGAATATCTTATTAAAATGCAGGTTTTGATTCAACAGCCTGGAATGACACCCAGTCTGTATTTTTCTTTGCTAATCTGCCAACCTATCTTAAATTATTTTAAAAAGAAGGAAATGCTGAAGATAGTATTGTTAAATGTTCACTTGTAGATTAATAATTGCAGTTAATGAATGCAATGACAAATCAGTTTTTATTTACATACTTGGCTCGGTGTCTTCTCTAAAATCTCTAAATTAATAGTAAAAATAAAACCCCGAGAAAGGTTTTGAAAATATTCTTTACAACATGGCCATTTCTGCGTATTTTCCCCATCTTCACAGGTCCATTATCTAATCAGTAGTGTTACCCTTGGCTGAACATCAAAATCACCTAGAGAGCTTTTAAAAATCCTGCTACCCAGCCACACTCTACTCAATTAAATATTAATCTCTGGGGTAGGATGGGATCCAGGCATAGATGTTTTTAATCTTCCCAGGTGATTCCAATGTGCACTGAGACCGAGAGCCTGCCCTAGGTCCCTACTTTCCAAAGTGTATAACCAACATCAGTCCCAGCTGGCAACTCGTTAGGAACACAGAATCTCAGGCCCCACCCAAGCCTTCTGAATCAGAACTTGCATTTTAACAAGATATCCAGGTGACTCATATGCACATAACAGTTCCACAAACACTACTCTAAATCATTTAGAGATAACAAGTAAAGGCAGCCACATTTATGACTCTCACTCTAGTGTTAACTGGAATTCTAGAATATTCCAATATAGCAAGACTGGTCTAAATAAGGGCAGTTACTATAGCAGAGACCAAAAAAATTGTCTGTCCTCTCCCAATGCACATCACTTTATAGACTTCCAACAGAAATAATAGGAACTATCCAAACAGACATTAGATAGAATACTGGAGGCAATTCCCATAGGACAGCACACCTGATTCTAGCCAAAACCCCACAAACCAAGAAACCAAGATCTAAACAGTAATCATTGCTTTCTTTTTCCCCTAATCTCAATCCTAGTCAATAAAGCTACCTTTCTTATAAATTACAATGTCCTAGTCAAGGTCCTTTGCCCCCAAAGTGCTGGTGTCTCTATAGTAATCACTGACTTCTGTTTTCCAGCCATGAATTCAAAGGTTTCTTGGATATGTTCCATCAAGGAACTGAGGGCTTTTTTTTTTCTTCCAAATTATAGCATATTTAAAGAAACCTAACATGGTAACCACTTAAATGCAAAAGAACCAAGCATTCACATTGAGGCTGAAATCTAAGTGCTACGATTTGAAAAGCATCTGGAAGGCTTCCTATCAAACTGTCTTCCCCAGTTTATTACTGGAGTTCTCCTTAGTAAGTTTCTTGTGTTAAAATAATGTTCTCCAGTGAAGTACAAATGCTGTACTCCTAAGGAAGTTAACATGTTTAATTTCTAAATCTTAGTGTTGAATTATTTATAAAGCTCATTGTTTTAGGGGTTTTTTAACCTAAAGGACAAGACTGATGAGTTCTGGGTTAATGATGGCATTAAAAGTCAGGGAAGTGGGCAGCCTGGGTGGCTCAGAGGTTTAGCACCTGCCTTCAGCCCATGGTATGATCCTAGAGACCTGGGATCAAGTCTAGTATTGGGCTCCCTATGGGGAGCCTGCTTCTCCCTCTGCCGTGTGTCTCTGCCTCTCTCTCTCTCTGTGTCTCTCATGAAGAGATAAATAAAATCTTTTTTAAAAATTTTAAGATAAACTCTGCAGTTGCCTACTTTTTGAAATAGTGATTTTATAGTTTAAATGAATCATAAATTACAAAATTAAATTATACAAATATGAAACATTAATTTCTGCTTATAGGGATTGGAAGTGCTATCCTTATCCTTATCCTTATCCTTATCCTTATCCTTATCCTTATCCTTATCCTTATCCTTATCCTTATCCTTATCCTTATCCTTATCCTTATCCCATGCAGGGAGAACGCAGGACTCATCCCGGGTCTCCAGGATCAGGCCCTGGGCCGAAGGCAGCGCTAAACCGCTGAGCCACCCAGGCTCCCCTATCTTAAAATTTTAAGGGAAATGGAAGACAGTAATTTTTAGTTTTCATACATTAGATATCATAACTTCCAAAGCAAGGAGCTGAAAAAAGAGAAAACTTGAGGTTATATAAAGTGTGCTTTTGAGTGAATAAAAAGTTTTGAGCATAATTCTAGTTTTATTATATTTCATGAAGTGAGCAAGAGAAATTGTGTCTGCATCAATGTAGTGAAGGAGTTTCTCATCTCAAAAGCCTATCTGTATTGATATCAGAAAAGGGTAGGGGTGCAAAATGACAGCAGCTGGCCTGCCCTTTCACCTTCCTAACAGGGCCGGTGGCAGCAATGAAGCTTAATCAATGCAATGGAAGTGACATTTTGCAGTCAAATCAAATTAAATGGAAATGAAAGGAAAATCTGAGGTCCAACCTAAAGGCTGTTCCTCTTACCACTGAGGTCATCTCCATGGCAACTAAATGCTACAAATGTGTAGACTAAATCCTTAACAAATCTGCAGAAAGCATGTCCAATTGAATATGATAGTGTCTGTCACTGTACTTTGTAGCTTTCTAAAAGCTGACATTAGAAGTAACAAAAAAAAACTTCAGTCAGCAAGCATGCAGGACAGCACAGCTAATCTGACCACTACTCAATGACAGAGGTGCTCAACTTCTGAAAGAATGAACTCTAAGTAAGTGGCAACTTAAAGACAGACCAAGTTAAGTGGATTAGGTTCAAACTGCAATGTTTTCTAGAATCGTTTTTACTTGGATGTATTCAGTTCAGAAACTCCCTGGTCCCTGTAAAAGCATTTTCACATCATGAGGAATAATGTGTATGGGCTTCCATCTGATCATGCCATTACCCTTTCTCAAGTACTCCCTCAGCCATTCATTTCCCCCTCTTTTTGAGAATGCAGTGAGAGCAGATGGGTTTCAGGGTTAGAGGAGGCAGCACGTACGGGCAAACTGCAACAGAGCAGCAGTGGTAATAGTTCTTCATGTAGTTTCCTCCAACAGACTCTTCCAGAAGACTAACTCATCCCTCTACACCTCTGTTTTACTGTACCATGTGGCCAGTCCAAACTAACTTGGTAATCTGGAATTAATTTCTTGTAGATCATATTTTGTCAGAGAAAGTAAAAGAGTATCACTGAACACTATTTCCCTATAATTAAACCACCATTCTTGGGGAAGCAAGAATTCTCATATATCTGTGTATATCTGGCTTGAGATCTGGGTGCCCTCTACTACATGACAATATATTTACAGAAGGAAGGAGAAAGATAAACATCTAAGTACACCAGATTCACCCAGTGATACATACTGAATTCATTGTTCAAGCTATACAACAAGAAACATTACCTTGTAGGAGGATTTATTGCACAAAGTTTGTGATGTCTCGACTGGTCATTTAATTAAATCATAAAAGTGACCACTATGGTTCTTGGAGTTTGCAAGGGATGCTGTCACTTTGCAATATGAAACATGTCAATAGATTTATACCTTAGGATGACAATTTGATATGAAGTGAAAGTTTAGCTCAAATGCATAAAACCATCGGTCATTATAGTCTATCCCCATTAAAATGGCAATTCATACCAATTAATTTCTAGGAAGAAATTCCTGCTTCTGAATAGTGGTTAAAATAGCAATAATGTTGCTAACTTCAGATAACAGCAGTTCTCATAAATATATCATAAATTATCTTTTTTTCAGTAACACTGATTTACTTTGTTTGGGGTAGTATGTCTAGGAATTTTTCAAAATATATGTAATAGTAATAAGAAGACCTAATCTCCATTTAACACTTTATCTGGCAGTGATGATAGTCAACAAAATAAGAGCCTGTTGTTCTTTGAGACATCTTGCTCCCATAGAGCACCAATGTTTTAAGGTTTATATAACTACAAACCAATTTTGTTTCATATTATCATCTCTATAAAATTATACTTCAATTTATAATGATGGAATATTCTCTGCTCTTGGAGACTTTAATGCCAGTTCAGTTATTAATTAATAGCATTTTGGGTTACATCAAATTTATTATCTCTTCCAATATCATCAACTGCAAAATGAAGTTTATTTTACTGGCCCTTCTAACCTCATAATTTTACCTAAGAATGCTATGATATATGTGGAAGAATTCTGGAGACTATCCAACAATATATAAAATATATATTTCATTATGTTATTATATTGAAATAATATGTATTTGTATAATGTATGTATATATTTTTCTTTCAGAGACTACTTTTGTAATGTTAAGAATACAGCTAAATACCCATATTTACATTTTGGTAATATATTAAGTCTGGACTTAATCCGAAAACTTCAGTTTTCCTAACTCTATACTTATAATTCCTAGTAAAAGTTATTTCTCATGTAGAAATTCTGTGTATAGAATTTATGGACAATAACCTAGATGAATACCTTGCAATTTGTTTTTCCAAAATCATTAATTGGTATCATGTTATTTCCTTAAGATTCACTTCTATTCCTAAAATTAAATGCTAATGGGGGGGGAAGCTTATTTAAGACTTTGAACACTGAGTTCTAATAGATTTTATTGTATTAAAACTTTTTGATCATTTAAATGAGACAGAATATATTAATTTTTATTATTTTAAGATTTTATTTATTTATTCATGAGGGACACAAAAAAGGAGAGAGAGAGAGAGAGAGGCAGAGACACAGGCAGAAGGAGAAGCAGGCTCCATGAGGGAGCTGACTGGATCCTGGGTCTCCAGGATCACGTCCTGGACTGAAGGCGGCACTAACCCACTGAGCCACCAGGGTTGCTCCAGAACAATATATTAAAGAGGTCCCTGGCCTGTCCCCAATGTTATTTTCTCCTCTGTCTACTGCATTATACGTTTAAAGCCATATTTACATTTTTCCAAAGAAGACAGCAGATGGTCAACAGGTATATGAAAAGGTGCTCAACATCATTAATCATCAGGGAAATGCAAATCAAAACCACAATGAGATATCACCTCACACCTGCTTGAATGGCTATTATCAAAAAGACAAGAAATAACAAGAGTTGACAAGGATGTGGTTGTTTTGTTTTTCTTTTCAGCTGAAGTTTCTGGAATTTTTTTTTTAAGATTTTATTTATTTGAGAGAGAGCACACGCATGGGGAGAGGCAGAGAGAGAGAAGCAGGCTCCCTGCTTAGGGACTATTGCAGGGCTTGATCCCAAGACCCTAGGATCATGACCTAAGCAAAAGGCAGAAACTTAACCTACTGAGCCACTCCCAAGTGCCCTGGCAAGGATGTGGTTTTAAGGGAACTCTTGTGCACTGTTGATAGGAATGTATACTGGTACAGTCATTCCGGAAAACAGTGTGCAGATTCCTCAAAAAATTAAAAATACAACTACCAGATGATCCAGTAAGTCCACTTCTGGTATTTATCCAAAGAAAATGAAAACACTAACCCAAAAATACATATGCACCCCCATGTTCATTGCAGCATTATTTACAATAGCCAAGATACAAAAGCAACATAAGATGGATGGATGGATGGATGGATGGATAGATGGAGAAACTGTGGTATATATATTTAATGAAATATTATTCAGCCATAAACAAGAATGAAATCTTGCCATTTCCATTAACATGGATGAAACTTGAGAGCATTATGCGAAGTGAAATAAATCAGAGAAAACCAAATACCATACTCACTTATATGTGAAATCCATAAATAAATAAATAAATAAATAAATAAATACCCCATCCACTCACATAAATAACAATAGCAAACATTTGAGCTCATGGATACAAAGAACAGATTAGTGATTTCCAGAAGCAGGGAACAGAAAGAAGGGGGAGTTGACAAGTGTTAAAAAATACAAACTTCCAGCTATAAAATAAGTCATGGGGACATAAGACATAATGACCCTAGTTAATCATACAGTATTATATATTTAAAATTTGCTAAAAGAATATATCATTGGGACACCTGGCTGGCTTAGCGGTTGAGCATCTACCTTTGACTCAGTGTGTGATCCCGGAGTCCTGGGATCGAGTCCCACATCGGGCTTTCTGCATGGAGCCTGTTTATCCCTCTGCCTATGTCCCTGCCTGTCTTTGTCTCTCATGAATAAACAAATTTTTTTTTAAAAAAAGAATATATCGTCAAGGTTTTCTTCACAAGAAAAATAAATTTGATAATTTAGGTGACAGATGTTAATTAGACTTACTGTGGTGATCATTTCATAAAAATATATAGAAAAATTGAATCATTATGTTGTATACATGAAACTAATATAATGTTATGTCAAATATATTTAAATTAAAAATAATAACAAAGCTGTATTTGTTTTCCCTTTAAAAGTTTTGGTCCACCTTTATCCAAAAAAATATTTGGGGCAATCGGAGGTATACAATTTACCTACTGTAGATTCTAAGTTTCAGTATATCAATTGCTACTCTCTATGTACAGCTGAATTTGAAAACAAAGACAGGAAGCCTGGCCATAGATTATCACAAATCACACACTCAAGGAAACAGAATGACAAGATTTAAAAGTTACTATGTCATATTTACTTTAGAAATTGCCATTATAACTGAAATAGGTTTGACAACACAGTTTCAAACTCCTAAACACTCAGAGATTTTATCTAACTAATAAACTTGTGGCTTCATAAACCCACAAAGCTCCTGCGATACTATCTTATTCGAAAAGGGTGTGAGCTTGCCAGGTGTAAGGAAGCAGATGCAATCTACGGATTGGTGAACCGCAAAGTGTCTATCTATTTTCAGAGATTATAGGGATGGCGCTGGTGCCATTGGTTAAGATAGCAAATTGATTTCTTCAATAAACTAGTGCCCTCATTCACTCACCACAATTTTCTAAAATTGCCCTTTTGATCTGAAGCTTCCAATCCTGATCAGGCATCATTTTTTATTTTGGAACACTGAAATCTATACTCTTCAGCTATTTTTCCTTACATGACCAGAAACACAAAGCTTTCCCTCTTCATTCACTCCACTAAAATTGAATACTTTTCTATAAACTTACTGCCATATTTATTGTTTTTTATATTTTTGTCATATTTATTGTTTTTTTAAAGAAATACATTTTAAGAACTAATCTTAAAGTTCTTTTTTTTTTAAGGATTTTATTTATCTATTCATAAGAGACACAGAGAGACAAGCAGAGACATAGGCAGGAGGAGAAGCAGGCTCCATGCACAGAGGCTGATGTGGGACTTGGTCCTGGGACTCCAGGAATCACACCTTGATCCAAAGATAGATGCTCAACCGCTGAGTCATCCAGGGGTCTCCTAATCTTAAATTTAAGATTAAAAGCACATTGACAAATAGTGTTATCTACTTGGCAATCATGTACAGATTAAAGACTATTTCAGGTAAGATGTTTACATGTTTGGCTTCCCTCTAATGGCATGTGAAACCTATACCCTGGGAAATAATGGAAAATGTATATTTGCAAAAATATACATATGTACATGTATTTATACATGCTTATATGATGTGTGTATGTAAATACATATATACTGGTATTTCACATTTTGGAATGTAGAGTTTGTGTTTGCTTTGTCTTTTACTACCACTGCTACTTCTAATAAGAGTTAATGTTTCTTGAGAACAACTATATACAGGAATGCCTCAAATTATTTTACACGTATTAGTAAAAATCCCATGAGATGGGAATTCTTATTAGCCCCACTTCAAAGATGAAAAACCTGAGGTGTGGAGTTTAATCCCTTGCCCTCATCTCTTAGCCAGTAAAAAGGGCTAGTAATACTGGTGTTTTCAGAAGGCATCATGTTGACATGAACACTAAAGTGAGAAGTACATGAAAAATAATCCTTTCCTGACTTTTTGGTTAATCAAACGTTTAGCTTATGGAATGCCACTGATAAATCCAGAGCAGCTGTGGAGATGGTGGTAATGATAGTCAGAGGCTTACAATGGAGCCACACCAAAGGCTGAGGGCATTAAAGTCACTGAGATTGTGACAACTGGTTGTAGAGGAAGCACATTTTAAAGATATGTAAGACCTGGAGATGTCAGGATTTGGTAACCAACTGGACAGGGCTATGGCAGTACAGTGAATCCCAGAGTGAACTCTGAGCCAAGTTGCTTGCAAAATCAAAGCCTAGTGCTGTATAAACATGGGCAAGCTATCTAATAACTCTAGTATCTGCTCTTCATCTGTAAAACGGGGATATAGCCATGGTATACTATCTTCATCAGATTATTATGAGGATTAAATTAGTTAATATACAATATGTATTTAGAATAATGCTCAGAACATAGCAGGCACAATGTTAGCATTAGCTTTTAAAGATGTTATTATCTACTGAGCTTTGTTCACTTCTCAGTCTTAGCCCCAATATTAGAAATGCATAAGACTATTTCTAGCCTTCAAGGAATCCAGAATTCCCTCAAATGCACTCAGGTCAGAAGGGTTTAGTCAAACACAGCCCACATAGTTCTTGAGGTATCCTCTCCTATTCCCACTGTTATAGTTTTATTACTTCATATATTGCCTCGTCTCTCAATGCTTAAAGTCCGTGCTATGTCTATGTTATCTATCACCTATAGCTTTAACTATTTTATTTTTGAATATTCCTATTTTTCCTGTGCTTCCATCTTCTTGGTCTTTAGGGAAGATGAATTATTTCTCTACTGAACATCATAATGCCTGTCTGCTTCTGCCCAAAATTCTCTAATCTGCCCTTTCTCTCCATTATTCCTGCTTTGATTTCTGATTTACATTTTATAGGGTTCTCCACTTGGCTTCTCCTTTTTTATGGCTATTTCTGGGTTGGCTTTCTCCTGCTCGTAGACTCATGTTCTAGGTTCACAATTTTGTAATTCCTTTTATTATTTAACTCTTGCCTTTAGAGTTTCAATTCTGTAGAAAAGCACAAAATGTGGTGGCCCAGGTTAGCGCATTATGAAAATGTTAAACAAAACAAAACAAAAATCCCCAGACACGGACAGCTTATGAATAAATATCTATTCTTTGTGGAATGAAGAAATCTGGTTTTACTTTGTAAAGCTCACTTTGTGGGTGCTCAATACACTACACTAAGCTTTAAATTACTACGCTGGGTATCCACAGGGGAGGATAAATGCTGCATTCCAAAAATCTCTTCCTCCATCAAGCTAACTGATTACAATTGGAGTTTCCTCAAATGAGCTTGTTTGATAATTTGTCTCATTACTACTGAAAAGGAAATGGAAATCAAGGATTTGAGGGCAGGAAGCAGTAAGCAAATATGATCAAAGGTTATATTGTATGAGATGCTGATTTTGTGCAAATAATAAAAAATAAAAGATTAGTGCCATATCAAATAATACAGATATAATAAACTTTTCAGCTATTAATTAGGCTAGCATTCACTAATATTATAAGCATACAAAGTAACTGTATGTGAATAAGCTTAAAGTATCAAGTACAGATGTCTTCAAATGCAAACCAAAGTACAGACGATGTAGAAAACCAACACTGAATGCCATTTATTACTTTCCTACTAATTCTAGGTTTAGAATGTACTTTGAATTTGATTGCCCAATTACCCACATCTATATTATATCATCTCTAAGCATCATTACAACATCAGCCTCAATCTTGTGGGAAGAACTGTAAACAAAGGCCAGTTGGCTAAAGATAGATCATTACTGACACATCCACAATAAAGGAGGTAACTAGGAGTAATGAGTATAATCAAGAGAAGTAAATTTAGGCTAAATACCAAGAAAGAATGTTCAACAGTGAAGACAGATTAAGGCAGGAACCTTCCAGGATAAGTGATGAAGATCACTGAAACACTTAAATCCATTAAGAACAGCTTTTCATTCATAAGGGTATCTGATAAAGGATTCCAAACAGCCAGAGCACAAGAAATGAGGGAATTCTCTCTTTTTTAGCTTGGGAAATTAAACATTAAGAAACAGGATGATGATGTGATTTCCTCAAAAATAGGAAAATATTGCTTTTTCAAAATAATCTATTATTGACAAGTATTAGGAAACAGTGTCATGGAAAGCATTTGGAGTCAGAATGATCTGAGTCATTTACCAGCTAAGTGAACTTTAGCAAGATATTTAAGCTTTCAGAGCCTCAGTTTCTACTTAGTTGTAATGAGTATACAAAAGACTGGCATGCAGGGTTACTGAAATGTTTAAACATGACCATATATAGATGAATCCAAGGATTAATTAATTATTGAGCACAGAATACTCCCTGGATTACTGTAAAAACTAAATAAACAGTAGTTACGAGATTTTCAACTCTAAATAACTTGAGTGAGACACTTTGATACATTACCATTCACAAATAAGCATATTTTTTCTTCAAAGTAGTCATTCAAAATTCAGGATTTATTGCTGTTTTACAGATGATCTGAGACATATTTTATAAATCTAAAGTTTTCCCAGACATCTAGCAAAGTTAGGTTAGGAAAGGTGCTCCTATTTTACATAATTCATAAAGTTCGCACGCATCCAGAGAGCTAGGCTTTTCTTTAATGTAAAAAATAAATAATGAATTTTAAACTTCGGTTAACCATAATGTTAGAGCTAAGCTGTTCTGGTGAATTATATTTCATTTTCATTTAATTTTTCTGACTACATAAATAGAAATTTATCTTTATCTAAATCTTCAATATTGAACACCTGGGTGGTTCAGTGTTTGAGCATCTGCCTTTAGCTCAGGTCATGATCCCAGGGTCCTGGGATTGAGTCCCACATCAGGATCCCTCCCCATGAGGAGCCTGCTTCTCCCTCTGCCTCTGTCTCTGCCTCTCTATGTCTCTCATGAATAAATAAAATCTTTAAATAAATAAATAATATTTAATATAAAAATTATGCTAATATATATTGTCATAGCTCTCTGCCTTAGAATGTCATGAACATAATATTTCTGTAAAGCAGACTCTTACAATATTGCCATCATCATTATTCTGAATATTAATTATCACTATAAAGTACTAAAGGTGTGAAGATGTAGGATATTGAGTTATGTCATATTGACCCATGCTCTTAACATTGTTTATATTAAATAAATACCTGGAATCTGCTTGTTTTTCTAAATGTTAAATGTGGGGTATGGTGGGGGGCTAACAATTTAAGATGATTCTAGAGTTCTGGTGAGTTGACAATTTAATAAAAACAAATGTTAGTGTGTGTTACCAATGGAATAAATAAGAAGACTTTGTACTCCAAGTTATAAAATCATAAATGAACCAATTAAATGAAAATGGCGTGCCTTCCACACATCAATTATATTAAGTTAGCAAAAAAAGTTTTTCAATAACTTTATGCACTTTTAATAAGCAACAGCATTAGTCAGTAAAAAATAAGAACTCTGATGCATTCAGAGCCTATAGATCTAAACCAGACAAAACAAAGCCTCATAAATGTGTTTGTTCATTAATTTTTAAAAGCCAGACTTTAAGTTGTTATCATGTCAACTGGCACCAAACTCTACTCAATTTAGTGCAACTACAAAGTGGAACCCATAGTCTACAATGGCAGGGTTTTTGATCACACTAATTAACAGCCATTTTGTTTAAAATAAACAGATACGAGTCTAATTGCCTTTTTTACATAAGAAAGAGAAGATCTTAAAAGTAAAAACATGCAAAAGGAAAGATCAGACAAACGCCACTCAGATAAGCAAAGTGTGTGTGAAAGGAACCCATCGGAAGTTGGGGTTGATCTTTGGATTGACAGCCCAGTGGAGCAAAGGGAATTGGTTGCTCAGAAAGGTTAAAGGGAATTGAGAATTGCATGACCTGTAACTACCCACCCTTTCATTGTTTCCCCTCACAAAAGACTATACCTCAGTTTATAATGTGGTAAGCACTAATTAGCAGGTCTGATAATGTTAATTAGGAGAGAACCTCTGATTACACACAAATCATCCCTTCTACCCTCACACACATGGCTAGAAGAGGACAGGACGTGGTGCAACTAAAGGTTCAAAAGAGAAGCTGTGCACTAGTTCACTGAATTCCAGATGTTCTACTTGAATTTTGTGTCCAAACGAATGAACCCCTTGATTGGTGGTATGTGTTTTGTAAGGGTCCTAAATGGTCGCTAATATAAATTGTACTTGGAATCTATTTTGATTTATATACCAACAGTTGAGTTTGTGTGCATGCTGAATTTTCATCTCCCTGGCCTGTCAAAGCAATTCCAGGAGACACTTAGAGAAAGCTTCATTTGCCAGAACCTTCAGTAAGAACATTATCAGAAACAATGCCTTATTTTAATTAATAAACAATACGCTAACTGGTCATTACCATACATATTCATATATATAATATAAATGATGTAACATACATATAATGATGCAGCATAAGCCACAAACAAAATAACATAATTTAAAAACTATACCTACTGTCTCACATATGGTGATTTATTTATTTATTTATTAAAGATTTTATTTATTTATTCATGAAAGACACAGAGAGAAAGGCAGAGACACAGGCAGAGGGAGAAGCAGGCTCCAGGCAGAGAGCCTGATGTGGGACTCGATCCTCAGACGGTGGATCACGCCCTGAGCCAGAGGCAGGTGCTCAACCGCTGAGCCACCCAGGTTATATAGTTATATAAATAAATCACCAGGGACTTATGATTTATTTTAATACATAACCAACATTATAAGCATGTCACTCATTCTGCAGTACATAATAAAATATCTTTCTTATATTAAAAAGTATAGAAAGTATAATAAAAAATAATCATCTGATTTTAACCTCTGCCGAGAATTCTCCTCCTTTAGTTATACACAGAATATTAACTATTCAAAGCATTCATCTTTCTATTAATCTTTATATCCCCTGTTTTGGGAATAGTACCATGCAGAGGGGGCTTTCTAAAGTTTCTGGAGGAATCACTTTTAAGCTAATACGATCAGCATTCACTATTATCTGCATTCATAGGGTTAAAGCTGAAGGCAACTCTGGGCTGGTCTATGTTTAACAATCAACTCCCCAGAAGAGAGAAAAAAAAAAAGCCCTGACTCATAACATTTGCAAATTTCATGGTGAAATAACTGATGGCCAATTTCAAGCTTACCACCCCACCATGAAGTCACTGAACACAGAGTTGGTAAAAGATGTATACAACTGGCTCATGTGAGTTCCTGCCAGCCTGCAAGAGCTAGCTCTGTCATACCACCAGTTCAACTGAAAACCCCATAAAAGTACAGCAGCAAATTCCCAGCAATAGGATTTAAGTTAACTATGGTGTTTTCAACCATCTACATCTACGAAGCTTCCCTATTTAAATTTAAATATTTAAATCTGTTGTCATCAGATCTCACAATACCTTGGGAGCATTTTTTTTTTTTAAGGTTTCCTTTTCCAGATCAAACAACCAATCACTCTTGAACAAATCCAAATGCTACTTATAAGAGTCCAAGTACAGGTGTAAGACTGAGCTTCCCACAAATAGAGTTGGCCCTCAGTCAAAAAGGAGTCTAGGAGTCTAAACAAAGGTTTAGCCTCTCTAGTTCTCATCAGATATCTCTATATATTTTCTAATATCTGGGATTCAGGAGAGACTTATAACCTGAAACGGAGTCAGATGACATTACTGTTAATTTATCAAGCTATTTTACATATCTGACTATATATATAAAGATATAGGTATATAAAAGATGAAAGTAAGCACTACTCAAGAAAACAAGAATAATTGAGTACATGATAAAATGTCTGATTAATCAAAAATGTGTCCAATAAAGGTTGATATAGCACATTAAACTTCAAAGACACATTTACCTAAATATATTTTACTATTAAAAGGATATTATAAACTATTGCCTCCTTAAGGAGTAAATGACTGAAGGATATCAAACAGAAATCAATGAAATGAAGTTATCATATTGGAAGGATCATTTTTTTGAAGGATCATTTTTAAATGTGAAATAAAACAATGAAGTTTTATACATTTTTGTTATATAAATAATACTATATAAATATACTTAATTTCAGCTTGATGCTTGGTTTAAAAGATTTATTAAACAAAGCCCTTCTAGAATGACTTATCTAACAAAAATGGCTTACAATTAAAAAAAACTGGTTGCCTACATTTGGTGCCTTAAAATCATGTTTGAATAACTCCATTTGGATGATATATCCAATGTAATAGCACTACATTGATATTACAGTCTTGATGGCTATCATGGGGAAAATTTGGTCTGTAAGATAAATTTATTATACCATTCTATCACAATTTTAAATGATTTTTAATATTTATATTGTCATTTGCTTTACAGCTACATTAAAGAAATTTATAATTCATTTGAAATGAAAAATAGTAAAATTCAAGAAATTAATAAGTTAATAATATTTATTTTATATCACTTATAAGACTGTATCAAAATTTAGTGTATTCAAATTATAAAAATAGAAGTTGGTCAGAATCTCCCTCACAAGAGTGTGAGCACTTTGAAGGGGAATCATATGCTATTCATCTATATATCCCCAGCACCTAGCACAGTATCTCGCAAAAAAATAAGCACAGCAAATGTTTGTAAACTGAGGTGAAGGTCATAGTGATAAGCATGATATGAAAAAGAGCAAGTAACACTCTGAACTAATTGTTGGGACCAATACTATCACCTCTCCTTGTTTTCTTGGCTCTGGTCATCCTGTGTATTATCAGTGTACTAGAACAATGAATACCTGGCAAGAGAAAGACTACATTTCATAAAGTACAGGAAAAATGCATTTTATTAGAGGAAAGTCAACAAGCTAACTCTAAATAGACAAGAAAATTTTATCATCAACTCCTTGGAAAGACAGCCTAATGTGCTGAGTAAAAGCTACCAAGTATCATTGAGGATCACTGCCCCTTCAACCTTTTGTCCCTGGTTTGCATGTTGAGCAGTATAGTATCTAAGAGTAAGACAGAAACATCTGTAACAACTTGACAGTGTCCTTTTATGTCTAAGAGTGAAAAATCAGGGCTTGGATTTTGTATGTCTTTGGTTTTATTCTTTCCATTTTTCAAATCCATTCTTACTGTGTTTTATAACAGCATCAGTCCATGATAGATGAGAAAGAAAAAAAAATTTTTTAAACAAAACAAAAACTGGTCCTCATCACAGATAGTCTGCAAAACAGAGTGTCGTGATGCTCTGGAGAATTTGACCAAGGCCCGTAAACAGATGTTCTATGGTGGTCAATTTTTGCTCAGCAATTAAAGCAAAACAAAATAAAGCAAAAGGGCCTTTTAACACTGAAAACTGACCAACAGAAGAAATGGCTGACCTAAAATTTAGTGAACTGACCACTGCGGTAATTGTTCAAGAGGAAGTTGGACAGCTGAAAGATGCTGGGATTCTAGCAGGGCTCTCACAGCTGTCTCTGCTTCTGTCTTCTTTCTTCTCAGTGATCACACTTCATGCACCTCTAGGTGCTGGCTTCTCCCAACAAATTCGGGAGTTCCATGAGGACAGAGACAGTATCCTATGCATCTTTGTTTGGCCCCTCACCACAGTGAGCTTCACAAAATTTACTGCAAAAGTAAATCTCTGCAATAGAGATGGACTAAATGACATTGAAGATCTAGTCTGTGATTCAGTGATTTGACAAGAATGAGAATTCCGATCTGAAGAAAATTACATGACACACTTCAGAGATGAGGCTAAAGATTCCAGAATTAACGGGCTTACAGTCTCTCCGTATCATTTCTACTTGTGTACTCACACTTAAATTCCAGGATGGAAATTTAAGTATTCTTACATATTGCTACATATTAGATTTAGTGAAAGAATTTTATGACCCACATACAATCACAATTTCACCACCAGAATGTTGAAAATGACCACTGTTTGGCAGTTTTTAGAAACATTAAATGCCCTGGCTATGAAAGATGAATACGGAAAAGAGAAATTCTTCACTATTGTACATGAATGACAGTCTCAGTTTAATTATAAGGAACTACTTTTAAGTAGGTAAATCTCTTAATTCTCTGGGTTTCAGGTTCTCATTAGGGAGAGGAGTACTGTCACACTTGCATCACATACTATTGTAAATTGAAGAGCTTGGTAGACACTTTATCTGTATTTATTTATTATTTACTTATTTGTACTTATACCTCCTTATATTTAGATACAAGTATTAATCATTTAGATAAAAGTACAGTACAGATTCTAATTGATCCAGTATAGTTTGTCTTTCTCTTGAAGCCTATTAAAACAAAACAAAACAAAATATATAGCTAAATAAAATCACCTTTAGGGATGCCTGGGTGATTCAGTGGTTGAGCGTCTGCTTTCAGCTTAGTTCATGATCCTGCAGTCCTGGGATAGAGTCCCACATCGGGCTCCCTGTGGGGAGCTTGCTTCTCCCTCTGCCTATCTGTGTGTATGTCTCATGAATAAATAAATAAAATATCTTTTTAATTATTAAATAAAAATAAAATCACCTTTAATTGGAAGTTAATTAAATAACTTGCCTAAAAATCATATACTTTATTAACGTATCAAATTGATTTGTAAGGAGACCAACACAGCAAAACTCAACAAAAAACCCACAAAACTCTCAAATAAATATAATTAAGCTTTAAAATGAATTTGTCCAACATCTAAGGAATCTAGAATTCAGGTATGACAATATACACCCTAAACAATGTTTTTGAGAGTATACTGAAAGAGCTTTTTAAATTGCTATTGAGATGCTAAAATTAATCTCAAATTTTATTCTTTCATCTGACATATAAAGTCTCACCACAATTCAAACACAATTTATTGTATTTGGTACTAAAATCCCAAGTTCCTAAAGGAACAGATTTCCATTTATCCATTAAGATCACTGAAGAACACCTTTACATCTTTCTGTTTTTACTTCTCTCATTATTTCCTTAAAAGAAAGAAACAAAGGCAGTCTTATATAATGCTCTAACTCAATAATTTTATCAGAACACTGCAATATTTACCGACCATCCACAGATTTCACAGTTTATAAAAAGAATTGTATTCTTTCCCACCTACTTAAAGAAAGACCCCTCCACCCAGATGGCCAGGATGGAAGCCAATATCTCAAGCTCAATAAATTCTAAACAGAGCTCAGAGCTTGTTACTGTTCCTATTCCTGCTCAACTTGTTCCATGTCCTGTGTTCCCCATTTCTGTTAATGGCAGTAGCATTCTCAGAGTTAGCTAAAACTAGAAGTTCTGGAGCAGTATTTTGTCCACCCTCTCACCTTCCACATCCAGCTGCCAAGTCTTGAAAATTCTTCCAGTGCAACCTCTCTTTCTGCCTGTTCCTTCCTCTGCATTCTCAACATACTAGCTCAGACTTCATTATCTCTTGTTTAAACCAGTATCCAAGTCCCTCTCCATTACACCTTACTTATAAATGCCTTTGTTTCCAATATCTCCATTTCCATTCCATCCTATTTATAAATGCAAAATGAAACTTTTCCTGAATGAATTCAGAAAATTTTGATCACATGTTTTCTCTCCTTAGAAATCTTAAACATCTTTCAAAAGCCTGACAGAGAACACCCAACTTATTCAAGGACTTCTATTATCTGGTTCCAATCTACCTCCTCAACTTTTTTTCTATTTTCCTTCTGGAGATAGTATGAATGGATGCCTCCTTTAATCTAACTGAGATGAAATTTGCGATTGTACCCATTAGGCACCTGATTTTCTCAATTCTGAGTCTTCAGAATTGTTCCCTCTACCCAAAATGCCAAATGCACAATGTCTAAATTTCATGCATTCTTCAACATACAAGTCAAATGCCAACTCTTCCTAATTTTTCCTGACTACTCCTCTCTACTTCCCACTGCTGCCCTTGTAGAAATATGCACAACAGGGATGCCTGGGTGGCTCAGCAGTTTGGTGCCTGCCTTCAGCCCAGTGTGTGATCCTAGAATCCCAGGATTGAGTCTCACGTCGGCTCCCTGCATGGAGCTTGCTTCTCCCTCTGCCTATGTCTCTGCCTCTGTGTGTGTGTGTGTGTCTCTCATGAATAAATAAAATCCTTAAAAAAAAAAAAAAAAGAAATATGCACGACTAACACTTTAACCTTCCTTATTGTACATGTCATTTCTCACCCTGCATATTTATTTTATATATGTTTTACCACCTGTACTAGAAAATATGCTAACATCTAAGTGTTCTACTATAACCAGACATAGCTAAGCCCTCTACATATGTATTTCTGTTTGTAGGGTCAAACAGACAATTTTACCTCATTTAATTCTGAAAGCTATACAAGTCCTATTTTTAGAAGAGGATACTTGAAGTACAAAGACACAGATAACTAACTAGTCAAATAACTAGCTAACTAAGTTGCCCAAGTTGTGGCCCTGGAGCCTACATGCTGAATCATGGTGCCACGCTGCTTTCTCAACACTGGGCTTCCATCTACCTTCAAGAACCTCAATACAGTCTGGATGATCTACTTCCACTATGGGCCTATTTGACTAAATTCAGAAAGTTTTGAAATTAATTCTTAAAATATCCTTTGGTAAATCTAATGTGATCTAAGAGAATTTTTGATTATTTATACTCATAATAGTTGATATAGGCATCAAAAGCCTTGTAGGTTGAGAGAGCTTAAGTAGAAAAACAAAACATGAACAGAAGAACTATGTTTAACTTCAGACATTAGAAGAAAATTGCCATTCCCCTCAGTACTCATCCTACGCAGCAACTCTCAAACAGCAACAACTCCTAAGACAACAGAAGAAGTAGAAGAAATGCTGCCATTTATGCATGGATAAGCTGTACACTCACATGCTGAGAAAGATTCCCATATGGGAAAAGAGAGAACATAAACAAAAGAAATATGCCAGCATAGGAACAAAAATTGCCCTTAAATGACAGTTTCTCCTGACACAGAATGAAAGATAAGTATAATTCCCTAGAGGAGAGAATGGGGAAATCAGAACAGCTTTCATTTGGCAATGATAACATATTAAGAACAATTTTACTCATAGATTTTTCAGTCTTTGAAATGCTGACACTCGGCATTACCAGAAATGACATTCTACCCACTACCATTACTATTATACATATCAATATATATCAGAGTGAAGATGTAAGAAATCCTTGATCAGTGTGGATAGAATGTTAGATCTCTAAAAGAATAAAAATCTTCACACTTTTTCACTGAAATTCAATTTCAGTCTGTCTAACCCTTCTACAAAGAGTATATTTATGAGACAAGTATATAGGAAGAGTAGACATTCCAAAGTTCTTCACTCTAGAAAATGTGAATTTCAAAATAATTCATTCATGTGATTCCATTTTATACTACTTTTTAAATTTATATAGAATGTGTCTTTAAAAGACCACAAAGAGCACAGAAAATGACATAAATGTGGATAATTGGCATGTATATGCACACTTGAAAAGTTATAGTAAGAGTGTTGTGAATAAAAGGTTGCTCTAAATTATCCCACTGATATATGTTACTTATGTCAATGTTTATTCTTTAATGGAAAATCAATTTTGGATGTTTTTGCTCATTGATGTGCATGTGCGCAAATATATAAACATATTTACATATATAAATATACATATAAAGAAATATATTTACAGGGCTACCAGTTTAGCAGCTAGAGGGAAAATACAGAGAAACACAGTGAAAATGCAGAGTTGAAACAATGTTTAAAGCAACTTAAAATCAGTTACAATGCTACTTATTTCCTCAGTTTGTTGGCTAGTGAGAGAGACATTGTAGACAGATTTCTCAATTTTCCTTTAAGAAACATAAGGCTTTTCTAATCCTCAAAAATAAAACTGAGTATTGATAATGTTTCTTTTTCTTTTACCCAAAACAAAAGAAAATAACAACATGTAGAATTTTTCTGGAAAGTAAAAACACCAGGTGAAATTCACTTAACTCTAGAGCAATTTTCTCTTTCAGTGAAAGTTCTTTGGGGCTTTTCTGAATCACTTACCACAGAAACTAAACCCTGTTTTGGGCATCCCCATTCTTTCTCACTTTATTTCAGTTATTTAAATACACCATAAGTTTTCCTCTCAGATGAGATGCTAATCATGAGGCCAGTCTTCTTAATCAAAACTGAAAAGCCAATGAGTATTTGTGTACTTTACCATTATTCCAGTTACCAATGGTAGAGGAAGTCCTTTGTTTCAAGGATATAATAATGATCATCTACAGATTCCTTCAGCTTCTTTTAACAGCTATCTGCCCACATAAATCATTTTACATGAATGGTGGTAGGCTTAGGGGATCCCCATCTACATTATCTATATGTCTGTTTAGCTACTAGGTGATAATAATTTGGCCACAATGAGTTTAAATTGGCTATATATTGGTTTTCTAAGCATTTCTATATTTTAAGTTCCATACATAAAGTTCATTTTATAATCAGTCTTGCACATTTTCTTCATCAGTTCTGTCTCCAAATAACACATGAAATCCTCAAAGTGCTTTTGCTAAATTAAAAAAAAAAATGATTCTTTCTATACTAAAAACTATAGTAATCAAAACAGTATGGTACTGGAACAAAAACAGACACTCAGATCAATGGAACAGAAAAAAAAGAAGAGTCCAGAAATAAACCCACACTTACTTATATGGTCAACTAATCTCTGACAAAGGAGGCAAGAATATGCAATTGGAAAAAAAAGTCTCTTCAATAAATATTGTTGGAAAAACTGGACACCATGCAGAAGAATGAAATTGGACCGTTTTCTTAATGCCATACACAAAAATAAACTCAAAATGGATTGAAGAAAACACAAGCAGTAAATTCTTGGACATCAGTCTGAGCAATATTTTTATGGATCTGTCTCTTCAGTCCACGGCAACAAAAACAAAAATAAACAAAAGGAACTACATCAAACTAAAAAGCTTTTGCACAGTGAAGGAAACCATCAGTAAAACAAAAAAGAAACCTGGTGAATGGGAGAAGATATTTGCAAATGATACAACCAATAAGGAATTAATATCCAAATAGATGAAGAACTCACACAACTCAATATTTAAAAAACAAATAATCCAATTAAAAATAGAGAATCTGAAAACCTGTTTCTTCAAAGAAGACATACAAATGGCCAATAGGTATATGAAAAGGTCCTCAAGAAAAAAAAAAAGAAAAGAAAAGAAAAAGAAAAAGAAAAGGTCCTCAACACAATTATCAGGGAAATGTAAATCAAAACTACCATGAGAGGGGTGCCTGGGTGGTGCAGTTGATTAGACATCCAATTTTTGGTTTCAGCTCAGGTCATGATCTCATGGGTCATGAGACTGAGCCCTGAGTCTAGCTCTGTACTCAGTATGGAGTCTTCTTGAGATTGTCTCTTCCTCTCCCCCTGCCCATCCTACTCATGCAGGCTCACTCTCTCTGCCTGTCTCTCTATCTCTCTCTCTCTCTCTCAAATAAATAAATAAATCTTTATTTTAAAAAACACACACACACACACAATGTGATATCATCTCACACCTGATATCACCTGTTGAAATGGCTATTATCAAAAAGAAGAGAAAGAAAACTTGGTGAGGATGTAGAGAAAAGGGAATCCTTGTGCAGTATTGGTGGGGATGTAAATTGATGAAATCACTGTAAAAAGCACCATGGAGGTTCCTTAAAAAATTAAAAATAGAATATATGATCCTGCAATATGACTTCTAGGTAGTTATCCAAAGATAACAAAAACACTATTTCAAAAAGATACAGGTACCCCTATGTTCACTGCAACATTATTTGTAATAGCCATAATATGGAAGCAATCTAAGTGGTCACTGATATGAATAAATAAGTTGTAGTATTTATATACAATGGAATATTACTCAGCCATAAAACAGAATGAAATCTTGCAATTCACAGCAACATGGAAGGTATTATGATAAGTGAAATAAGTCAGACAAAGACAAATACCATATGACTTCATTTTTATGTGGAATCTAAAAAACAAAACAAACAAAAACAGAAACAGAATCATAAATCCAGAGAACAAATTGATGGTTACCAGAGACGATGAGAGTTGGGGAAATGGGCAAGATAGATAAAGGAGGTTAAAAGGTACAAATTCCAGTCACAAAATAAATAAGTCACAGGAATGAAAAGTACAGCATAGGAAATATAGGCAATAATACTAATAACTGTGTGGTGACAGATGGTAACTACACTTATTGTGGTAGGAATTGTGTAATGCATAGAACTGTCAAATCATTATGCCATACACCCAAAACTAAATAACACCGTGTAGCCACTGTAGTTCAATTTTAAAAAGATGCAGTATACACACACAGTAACACACATAAACATACATATGTATATATATGTATAGATGTGTGTATTATATATATTTATAAAACACACATATACAATGGAATAATACACAGCCATAAATAAGAATGAAATTTTATTATCTGCAACAACATGGATGAACCTAGAGGGTATTATGCTAATTGAAATAAGTCAAACATAAAAAGATAAATATTATGTAATTGTCATAGGGGAGGGATGTAGAGTTGGCAAAATAGGGGAAGGAGATTAAAACATACAAACTTGCAGTTATAAAATAAATAAATAATGTGATACAACATTACAGCATATGTAATATAGTTAAAAATATGTAACCACCTTGTGTGTCACAGGTGATAAGATAGATTTATCCTGGCAATTACTTTGTTTTATATATATATATATATATATCATATATATATATATGACATATATATATATATACACACACATATATATATATCACTAAGTTGTAACTTGAAACTAATACAATATTCTGTCAACTACACTTTAATAAAAAATAATAATTCATTCTCTATGTAAGGTATTTAATCAGATATATATTATGTCACAAAGGCTTAGCTTGATTATATTTATATTGCCATTACATCTCAAGTTTGTAAATGCTGTCGACTTTAAAAGTTGCAAGATGCGGGATCTCTGGGTGGCGCAGCGGTTTGGCGCCTGCCTTTGGCCCAGGGCACGATCCTGGAGACCCGGGATCGAATCCCACGTCGGGCTCCGGTGCATGGAGCCTGCTTCTCCCTCTGCCTGTGTCTCTGGCTCTGTCTCTGCCTGTGTCTTTGGCTCTGTCTCTCCTTCTATCTCTCAAGAATAAATAAATAAAATCTTTAAAAAAAAAAAAAAGTTGCAAGATGCTGCTACCTTAAAAAATCTGCAAGAATTGTATGAAGTTTATAGTATTGATAAACATCATCCTGCCTATATGGAGAGTCTTTGGTCTCAAAAGCCTAACAAAGGAGTAAATTTGGCTATTTATCATGTCTCCTACTACAGTACTCATTTAGCCATGTTATACATATTTAGTTCTTCTAATCTTTTCTCATAAGTCAATCTCATCGACTCATTAATCTTTTTTGGTCCTTGTCTCTATTTCCATTTGGGTTAGTAGGGAGGTAGCATTGTAGCAAAGACTTCCCCTCTTTTTAATTTTGATTAAAACTTCTCAAGGACATGGACCATGTTTACTTGAATTAAAAATGAGTTACATAAATAAGATGCTTTATTGGAGATAATCTTGAATCACTTTGCCTTTTGCTAGGTGACAATGTTTTAAATAATATTAATTAGGAATACTGCATTTGTTGCTTCTAGAAAAGAATGGATCACAGCTGAGCACATTTAGACTTTTACACTACAGAGGAGCTGTGTGTGTCCAGGTGTGTGTGTGTATCCATGTGTTTTGGGATTAATTACTATTACTAAATGCCTTGTGATAAAATAATTCTCCTAAAGAAACTGAATTACATTTTCCCAGTGGGAATTAACATTATGCATGCATCATAACAGGCGGTCCCTGTTCTCCTTTTTAAAAAAATTGTCAAAACGATTTTTGAATTCAGTTTCCAATGAATATTCAGGATATTTCCCCAAAAATGCACAGCATTCTGCCCATCAAATGATTCTTTTTTAAAAGATTTATTTATTTTAGAGAGAGAACACAAGCAGCGAGAGGAGTAGAGGGGAAGAGAGAGGGAGAGAATCTCCAGCAAACTCTGCACTGAGTTCATTGCCCAAAGGGGGCTCAACCTCATGATCCTGACATTATGACTTAGCGCTTACCAAGAGTTGTACATTTAACTGACTGAGCCACCTAGGCATCCCCCATCAAGTGATTACAGTCATCATTAGTTTGTATTCATTTCAACTCATTGTTTTGTATAAGATTGAATTTAAAAAGTTGAAATATGAAGGTGGAAAAAAACCCATAAGCAAATGAAAAAATTATATAACATAAGGCCCTTTGTTGAAGGTAATTTTAAAAACCTATGAGAGAGAACCTATGCCTTTGCATTCAGAGGGATGAGAAACTCTAAGGGAAAGAAAGACTTAAAGCAGATTCAGGAATTGGAATTTAAAGGAGGATGCACAAGATTCTGACAGATGAAGAAGGGAATAAGAGCATTCAGGTACTGGGGAAAGAGCCTGTCAAAAAGAAAAAGAGAGAGAGAGAGAGATGACTTCAAGTAAAATAATGGAAGGAAGAAAATGCAAGTTATTCAACTAAAAACTAATAATATATCACTGCAGAATGAAGACTGAAAATGTGAATATTAAATCTCAACAAATAATAAGAACATAGGCTAGATAATAAAATAACATTTGGGGGTTCTTGGCTCCAAATTTGTGTGAACGATTCCAAGATTTTCTAGCCCTCATAATCAAGACTCCAATCTTGGAGGCTATTAAAAAAATAACTTTAGCAGTAGTTTAAATTAGGATATGAGCAGTTCAGAATTGGCATTAAAGCCACAGAATTGTCCAAACAAATTGTTAACAAGACTTTTTAGAAATGTAGAAAGAGAGGAGAGTAGACCAGAAAGGCTTTGCTGAACTCTGCCATTGGCTTGTTATGTGGTAACCATTCTGCACTCACTCAGTTTATTCATCAGTAGAATGTGTCTAACAAGTACCTTTCCTATTTGTTGTGATGGCTAGAAAAAGGTGCCTAAAAGTACCCACCAAAAATGTCTAACATATAATAGATATCAATAATTGGCAACTATTACTACTATACACTTTCCCATTCTAAGATGTCTTTGTATAATATGATTAAATGTTTTTTGTCACCTCACCCCTCAACCATGAACTGCTTGTCTTTCCTTCTCCACCTGTCAAAGATGTGTGAGACTTTCGAGTTGTTATTATTATAATTTGATACATAACCAATACATTTTATACCTATTACATGCCTCCTTATAATTTTTTCAAAAAAAAAAAGCACAAAAAAGCTTTTCAAAGCCTTTTCAATTTTTGTAATTATCTTGGGATACAACATATATAATAGATTAACTGACCATATCCCTTTCAATAAATAATCTCAGGACTCAACAATTCATAACCTAAAGGAAACTCAGAAGTGACCTGATCCCTTTAAAAAAAGGGGGTGGGGGACACCTGGGTGGCTCGAAGGTTGAGCGGTTGAGCCTCTGCTTTGGCTCAGGTCATGATCCTGCAGTCCTGGGATCAAGTCCCACATCAGGCTCCCCACATGGAGCCTGCTTCTCCTTCTGCCTATGTCTCTGCCTCTCTCTCTCTCTCTCTCTCTCTCTCTCTCTCATGAATAAATAAAATCTTAAAAAAAAAATGAAGTGACCTGGTCCAACCATTACCAGATGTAGAGTTTCTTCTCTAACAGATTAACAAATAATTAAATCAACCTCTGTGAAATATGTTCAGGAGTTCCGGGATTTCTAATGAAAGCCCACTTCAGTCTGAAGCAGTTATAATAAATAGCTCTTCCTTTGACTGAGCCCCCACCCCCAACTTCCCCTCATGGAAGAACAAGAAAGAAATCTAAGTACACTTGTGTCCAAAGGTCATTTGCATTTGGAAGCCACCTTGACCCCTGGGGCCTCTCTTCTCCAGTCTCTTCCTGAAGTTCCCTCATCATTTTGGTTGGGATCTCCTGTAATACTTTTAAAATGTAACAAAGTTAGTTAAAACTAAGACTCCCAAAATGTTAGAGTAGTTGCAATTCTGTATCAGTATTACTGCCCCTGAACGAGATGTTCAATTTCTGTCAATGCAAGCCAATATCAAGCTAGTTCGGGGGGTCAGCCCAAATAATCTTAACAATACAATGTTAATCCATACTGAATTACCTAAATCCATTAAACCCTTTTCCTTGCAATATGAGGAAATGACTTCTTTACCATCTCCTTGTGTATAGAGACTTTATATTGATCCCAGTAGCAATGACCTATTCCATCCTGCTGAGATTGAACTCTGATACTGTCAAGCAACATACTGTTAATTTATTCCAGTCCTGAAGGCTCTATAAATTTGATCATCCTACCAGCAAGGTGTTTATTGACAAAGTAAGTTATATACCATAAGGGACAGAGCCCTCTGGCAAGACACAAGAAGTTTTCACTAATACATAGATCCATATAATTAGCATTCCTTTGACTCTAGTGTCACAGGCTTCAATACCATCAAAAAAAAAAATGCCTTACTGATATCTAAATATAATACTTCAACCATGTCTGGCTTTTTATTTTAATTAACAAAAGAAATACAAAGCATCTTGTAGGATGCCTTGGCATCTAGAGAAAATAAATGAAAATTGAGGTTAGTTGCCTGCATGTCACCTAGAAAAGAACATTAAACAAACTTCCATGCCATAGGCAATTGCTAAAATCAGAGGTTGATCAAAGAAACTGATCAAAACTTTTCATCGACCAGCCTAGCTTCCTACACCCCATCAGTAAGGTAAGTCCATAAATTATTCCTTGAAAAGATTATAGATTTCCAAATAATTTAGAATTATTATTCTAAAGGGAGGTTTAGGGATCCCTGGGTGGCGCAGCGGTTTGGTGCCTGCCTTTGGCCCAGGGCGCGATCCTGGGGACCCGGGATCGAATCCCACGTCGGGCTCCCGGTGCATGGAGCCTGCTTCTCCCTCTGCCTGTGTCTCTGCCTGTCTCTCTCTCTCTCTCTCTGTGACTATAATACATAAATAATAAATAAAAAATAAAAAATAAAAAAATCTTTAAAGGGAGGTTTATACCTTGCTTCACTTATCTGAAAATAAAATTTATATTTAAAAATTGGAGGGATAAGCTCTCTTTATATTATGTTTTATAATATTATAATGCCTTTATATGTTTTATATAAATGTTTATGTACTTAAACTTTCAAAACACAAGCTTCATTCTCTAAATATTTGCAATGCTCCTTTTACAAAAACCAAAAGGTAAATAACACAAGGAATCTTCATACATGAGAAGTCTGCACAACATAGAATATATTTTATGAATATTCATTAAAAGGGGCACAAAACAAGTGTTCGAGTTGGCTGGATTTGCAAGAAAAAGCCCAAATGTTTCCCTAATATTTCCTTTTCCTTTTAAAATCTTATTTATTTATTCATTTATTTGAGAAAGAGAGAGCACAAGCAGGATGGAGGAGCAGGCTCCCCACAGAGCTGGGAGCTCGATAGCAGGACTCAATCCCATGACCCTGGGATCATGACCTGTGCTGAAGGCAGATGCTTAACTGACTGAGGTACCCAGGTTCCCCTCCTAATATATCTTTTAATATTTTCCATAGTCTACGTCTTCATTTAAAAAAGCCAGGGCACCTGGGTGGCTCTGTCGGTTAAGCACCCAACTCTTGATTTAGGTATAGGTCATGATCCCAGGATCCTAGGATCAAGCACCACATCAGCCTCCATGCTCAGTGGGGGAGTCTGTCTGAGAATTCTCTCTCTCTCCTCTTCCCTCTGCCCCCCACAATGTGCATGTGCACACTCACTCTCTCTAAATAAATTGTTAAAAATAAATAAATAAATACAAAAACACATAAGCCTCCTTAATACTCCATTTAAAACAGGAAATTACCCTCACAGCATATAACTTTATAATTACTGACAGTCTACTTTTAGAGACATTTCACCAAAGGAAAGACAGTGAATATTCAGATAAAGGTTCCATTTAAATAAATTGTCATCATCACAACTTCTAATGTCTCTTTGCTAAAGAAGCAGCTGCCAGATGAATAAATGCCTCTGTCCACCATGTTCACAAAACAGTAGGCCCCCTATTCATGAAGGATACCTTCCAAGACCCCCAGTGGATACATGAAACCACAGATAGTACTGAACCCTGTACATACTGAGTTTTCTCCTATACGTACAAACTTATAATAAAGTTTAATATATAAATTTGGCACACTAAGAGATTAACAACAGTAATAAAATAGAACAATTATAACAGTATACTCTAAAGTTAGATGAATGCAGTCTCTCTTTCAAAATATCTTATTGTACTGTACTCACCCTTCTTGTGATGCTATGATAAAACATCTATATTATGAGATGAAATGAGGTAAATGACACAGGCATTGTGACACAGTGTTAAGCTATCATTGGCCTTCTGATGATATCTCAGGAGGATCATGTGCTTTGAGACCTTGGTTAACCATGGGTAACTGAAGCCAAGGGAAGCAACTCCAGGGGAAAAAAAAGGGGGACTACTGTAACTAGTGTCTGTCTGTCTTTATTTTTTTTCCAAAAAGGAAAACTTTCAACACAGTTTTAGAGTCTGGATGATGTTAGGATTCATTACATTCCATACCAAAGCTTAGAAGATAATAGGAGTTTGGCTCCTATCCTTCTCCCATAGCAGGATCAGGGAAAACCTTTACCTCCCAATTAAAACACAGTAGAAGGAAACTAAATAAGACTTATTTCCCTGGAGCAAAACTAAAATATTTAGTTTTTAGTTTGTCAAACTGTCAAAGGTGTGGACTTTAAAAAGAGAGGGAAAATGCAGATAATTCAGTGATTTGTTATGGATCTATTCAAGCATGACTTAAAATGTTTGCTTTTACTTAAGGTTAAAAAAATTCTGAGCCACTTATCCCATAGGCCCTGTCCTATTACTTACTTGCTACAAAGAGTTGCAGAGTTCCCAGCACAGATACATGTTCCAGATGCAATGCATGTCTGACCAGTAAGTTACAAGCAGAGCTACAATATTACTAAAACTGCAGCTAGATCTGCCTAGATATTTTGCATTTAATTTTGAAGATGTTCAATATTAAATCTTTTATTTTGCCAATAGTAAGAATTGCCAACACTTAAAAACCATTCTGTAATCCCAATGTCATTCTTACCCAGATCCCTTTTAGGTCCATCCACTCTAAATAACTAAGTCCAGGATGTGTTCTGAAGCATATAGGTGATCTTAGGTGATTTCCAGTAAATGGCATTACTACAAAATGTACATAGAATTCAAAAAACATCACAAATTAATTTTAATCCAAAGAGCTTTCAAGGATTCTATAGTTTTTAAAATATTCTAACAGAAAGTTAAAGTCAGGATGGGATGAGATCCCAGAAAACTATATTTATTGTGTTAATATATCATTTGTCTTCTGGGCAAGTAACTAAAGGTCATTTGTTCTTCATGGCAAGTGTTGAAAATAGTTTACGTTGAAGGTCTAACTTAAAGGAACAATGTGAAACCCCTCAAGCCTAAAATGACCTTTTTATGCCAACACAGATGTCCAAATCTTTTAAAGAAGGGAGCAGTGATGTTTGTACTCTGATTTCTAGTTACTTCAACTCTCTTTTCCTAAATGACTTTGATAGAGATACTAAAATAATTTCCTGCTTTATAGATCTCAGCGTACTTGATCAGCCATCAGAAGCAGGTATCAAAGTTAAATGTCAGACTGAAAGGGGCAAGTTTCCAAGCCTACATTTGTCAAATAAGAAGGAGTTTATAGGAGAGGGATGCATGAGATCAAATTTATTTAGGGGGGTGGTGGTGAGAGGGGCTTCTATTCTCTGAGGTTTAGTGGGCTTCTGGAGGCTGTTTAGGCATCTCACACAGTACGTTGCAGAAACCCAACAAGGCCTAGCCTGAGCATGCCTCCTTCAGAACAGTAAGGGTATGAGGAAAGAAAAATAGAGAAAAAAGGAAATAAGGCTAACAAGGTTGCAGGCTATTTCACTTGACAATAAAACCTTCGTATTTCCAAATGGCTAGGAGCTTTTAGAGATTCTTCCCTCCAGATGTTCAGTAAAACTCAGAATTGTCACATGATGAAAAAGACACATCTATCCGATTAGTATTTACCCATTTTCAGGGGAGAAGTTGGCCATGTTCTTTGCCACCCCAAAGAGGAACTGGGACACCTATAAAGAGAAAAGAAGGCTCTGCTGGAGATATTGGAGTGTATGTTTTCACTTTTTCTTCCATATCAGCTGGGGATGATTTTTCCCTCACGTTTTGCTAACCACATATTGGGGTTTCTGCCTGTGGAAAATAACCCACAAATGCACCCAAAAACGTTTTCTAACTTTTAATGTCATACACGAAGACATCTATATTCATTTTATACTGCCCACAGAGACACATGGCAAAATTGATGTTCAAGCCCTAAATGCAAACCTCTCTTGGGTTCACAAGTTCTCCTGCACTTTATGTCAGATTTCATACATTCAGTGTGCTGCTTTGTCACATTTGGGTGGCAAAACAATAGCACAGTAGAGACAGCAATGAAGAGAGAAGAGATCGTTTGTTCTATGGCACAGTTTTCTTTGGGTCACATATTTATCAATATACAGCACAAGAACATGTATCCAGCGGAGAAGGACAAACAGTGTATGTTCTCATTCATTTGGGGAATATGAATAATAGTGAAAGGGAATATAAAGGAAGGGAAAAGAAATGTTGGGAAATATCAGGAAGGGAGACAGAACATAAAGACTCCTAACTCGGGGAAACGAACTAGGGGTGGTGGAAGGGGAGGAGGGCGGGTGCTGGAGGGGAATGGGTGACGGGCACTGAGGTGGACACTTGACGGGATGAGCACTGGGTGTTTTTCTGTATGTTGGTAAATTGAACACCAATAAAAATTAATTAAAAAAAAAAAAAGAACATGTATCCAGGGCACGTAGAACAGATTCAGATTTTAGCTTAAACTTGTATGGAGTCCTTAACTAAAGAAAAGAATTGCTTCCTGTAATTTTGCACTGTGGTTTCCCAAGACTGCTTATGAGATGGGCATTGAACATTCAGGGGGTAAAACAAGGAAGAATATAGATTGTTTTTAAGAGTACTTTTAATATCACTTTCCTTTATTTAATATAGTAAATTAGCCTATTGTCCTTTTGTATGAAGCATTTTCTTTAAAGATGACCGTTAGTACTATGCAAACACATTTTGAGACAGGTATTAAGCCAGTATGCCCGAGTGTGGCTAAAACCCGAACAGCTATTTTTTTCCACTTACACAGGAAAATTCAGGGAAAAATTGGTTACATGGGCAACTAACAGTTTCTTTTGGAATGCTCTCATGGAAATTCAGGCTGTATTTGATACACACACCATATTTTTTTTAATGGTGTTGTGTGGGTGGGTTGGAGGCACATGAAGAGCTTCAAAATCCATATAAATATCCAAAATGGGCATGGAGAAACTCTCTCATTTCCTTTTTATTGTCTATTGCTCATTTGCTAACTTACTTGTAGCGTGATACTCTAATATTCCTTTATGCCTATTTTAACTTAAACATTAGCACCAGCTTCCGAAAACACATGGCTAAAAATGTTATCACCCCCTCAAAAAAGATTTTGAAAATAACAAAATACCAAAGGAGCTGCCACATTCAAAATAAAAGGTAAGACAAGCTTTGCCCTATTCTTTTCCCATCCCAAAGCCAATCAAGATAGACAACCCGACCAACAAACAAAAATCCAATATCTTTTTCTTTCTTCTCTCTTCATGCCAGAGCTGCTGCCTGGGTGGTAGCCACTCAGGCTGGTTTTTGTGCACTTGGAGTGAAGGGAGTAGTTAATGGGGAAATTACAGATGACTCTGTATGGTGGGTTCTCTGATTTACATTTGTGGTAAAACCCAAGGCAACTGATCTGTAACTCTGACTTGAATCGGGCCCTTACATGGAAATTTTTCCAGGCTGTGGCAGCACCTAAATAGGCTTTTGGGTAAGGTTTGGGAGCCTCTCTTCCTATGGTAGCCTCTGCCAGGGTATTTTAGCCTTCTTCATTATACTAATCATGTTCACTCTGAACATCCCTTACCACACCCATCTCCAAAACAATGTTCACTAGTTGCAGGCTGATGTCTGGTTTAAAAAAAAAAAAAAATTCTAAAAAAAAAAAAAAAAAAAAAATTCTGAGGCAATGCAAATTGATAAATCTTGGGTCCTGAATTTTAGAAATAATCTTTGAATCAAAAAGTAGAGATGCACAAAAGTCCTCTGGAGTGCACTAGCAACCAAAGCATATTAAATTGACCAGGATAGAAAACCATAAAGGAGAACAATGGGGTAAAGGACACATGGAGGGACAAAGGAATGGATGTATAAAGTTCTGATAAATACTGGATAACATTTCAAATCCACGGCTGTCCAACACAATTAACACTCACTTTAAAAGTATGTAGGTAATGGAACTCAGTCTACCTTCCTTGCACTGTTTTTCCTCATGGCATAAAAAATTGCTTTGTCTTTCACTATTGTAGAGATTTGCTGTTTTATACTCCTAGTAGAATTCTTTTTCTTAAGGTAAATTATGAGCCAGCAAGTCACTACATGTTCAGAATGTATTTGCTGAATTAGGAATGCAACATCTTCACTCCATTTAATTGCTTTAAGGCAATGAAGTATAAATGACTTTGGTTAAGCAAGAGCTACCAGCAGACACATATACTCACCAAATTCTTGGTCATACTGAAATTCTTAAGCTCAAACTAATCAAAAGAGGAAGGAAGAACTACCATCTGTCTCCCCTTCATATTTAGTCTGTTAGCTTCGTATATTTCAAACTGGTTAAAAAGGGCTTCACAACTCAAAGTGCAAATGTACTACCAATGAAAGATCAAGAACTGAAAGAGCTGTTGATTGTGGTAACTAACTAAAATTCAGGTAATAAAGGAAATAAGGGTGCTTTGATTGATTGTTGAGACTCATTCCCCAAATCTAAAAGTCCCTGAAAAGTCTCACCCTCTTTGCTATGAAGCAAAGATAACAACATTTTCCCCCGTAGGAAACACCTTGTCTAAATTAAAATAGATTGTATACTATGATACATCTATCTCTGAACAACTGCAAATAAATGAAAAAATAGGTTCTAGGCCATAAGGTACAGACCAGTAATGATCCTAAAATGATGAAAAGCAATCATTTCATAGACTTTGGTAGAGTTGCTTTGAAAAGTCAATGATTCAATCCCCTCAAGTATTAATAGAAACAGAGACTCAGGATTATAATAAACTCTTAAGGC
Source organism: Vulpes lagopus (assembly GCF_018345385.1). Taxonomy (NCBI): domain Eukaryota; kingdom Metazoa; phylum Chordata; class Mammalia; order Carnivora; family Canidae; genus Vulpes; species Vulpes lagopus. The sequence goes on from NC_054844.1 coordinate 22,761,534, forward strand.
CATCTTGTCATTGGCAAGTGATACTAAACAAAGTTACCATATCTGAAACTCTTCTTGGAATCTACAAGTGATACTTATATATTTTGTTCTTGATACTTTGGATGAAAATTGGCCTTTTATGAAAGAATGGGCTGCAATATAGTTTAGATTTTCTGCTATATACAAGGTCTCATGTTAGATTTGAGATATAAAGTTTTATGTGTGGATTTTAAATTTTTTTAAGAAAGAATACATTGAAATAAGAAAATTCAAATATGTATGAATGCCATTTAAGTCTTTTGAAGACTTCTTTCCCCTCTCTGCTTCATTAAATAAAATATTTTACCTGCCATGGGCACAACTGATAATAGAGCACGGTTTTTCTCAGTGTTCGATGCTTTTAGCTACTTTACATGTTGGTTTTGCCAAAAGGGCATGGTATCCCAAAGGAATCCAATCTCTTGAATTTCACTAATCTCTCCTACAGCCCCTAATAAATTATATCCTTCTCTACTCTGGGGCTTTATATGGGGTGGGGGGGGGGTGAGGGAGTGGGTCTCATCATTTTCTTCTAATGAGCAATCGTGAAATCTCTAGTTAAAAGTCAGTGTCAGCAGTACTCAGACTTGTCATGATTATCAAAAACAAGGAAAGTCTAAGAAACAGCCACAATCAAGAGAAGTCTAAGAAATATGATATTAAATGTGTTTTCCTGAATGGAATCCTGAACAACAATAAAAAGAATATTAAGGAAAAACTAAGGATATCAGAATAAAATACGGACATTAGTTAATAATAATGTATCAATACTAAGTTCATCAATTATAATGTAACTAATGAGCTCTACTAATATAAGATGTTAATAATAGAAGAAACTCTGTGTGGTGGGGTATGAGACAACTCTGTATTGCAACTTTCTATAAAGCTAAAACTCTTCTAAAATAAAACTTTTTTTTTTTTTAAAGTCAGTGTCAGTAATGATGCAACTGAACCCTCTTTAAATGCAGAACTGGGCAGCCTGGGTGGCTCAGTGGTTTAGCGCTGCCTTCAGCCCAGGGTGTGATCCTGGAGATTCAGGACTGAGTCCCAAGTCAGGCTCCCTGCATGGAGCTCCTTCTTCCTCTGCCTGTGTCTCTACCTCTCTCTCTCTCTCTCTCTCTCTCTCTCTCTCTCTCTTTGTTCTCATGAATAAATAAATAAAATATTTTTTAAAAAAGCAGAAGAACTTACATCAATTGATAACTACCTCGAGTGTAGAATGTATTGGCTGATGTGAAATAACTAAAAGCTTGATACAAACTCTTTAGAAATAATATTATCTGTTGAGATTCCCTGTCCACAATGAAAATAAATAACTCCAAAGTTCTCATGCTTTAAAAAAGGAAAAATGCATGGATAAACCATACTAATGTGTAGAATGTATACATGGAATGACTAGATAAGGAAATAACTCCATACTCTTCACCCTACAGCAGACAAGACTAGGCAGAGTAATAAAAAATATATACATAGCTCCTCTTGCATTTATAAAGTATAAAAAGGCAAGATAATCAAGAGACCTGATGGGTTTACTGCTCTCTATAGATCAATTGCCAAGGTAAAAAAACTGGAATATGTTTTCTAATCCAGACCATCTAATAAAAATGAAAGCAGATAATAATACCTTTGAAACTTTCAAAGTGATTCACATTTATTATTTCATTTTATCCTCACAAACGCGGTCTGAAACAAATAGCATAGATTATTATTATCGCAGTTCATGGCATGGAAAGGTTATGAAACCTACCATAAGTCATACCATAAATAAGTAACTGAATTCAAATGAGGATCTAGCCCTCCCAACTTCAACCACCCCATCTAAACTTGTACCTGAGAGTAGTGTGCTTTCCAGAATTTTTTTTTATTTTAATGTTGTATTTTATAGTGAAATGCATGGCATTCCAAGTGTAACAGAAATCTATATTGAGGCTGTTCCAACATATCACAATTTCCTGTAAAACATAAATGCTAAATGAAATGAAAAAAAGGCATGAGTGTAAAATAAAATTGGTCAATATCATAATGAAAACAAATGTCAAAAAATACAGTACTGCTTACAGAATTAAGTATAGAATTATTTACAAAAAAAGAATTATTTACAGAATTCAACAAATTTGTCTCCAAATGTATATGACTAGAGTACCATTAACATTGAATCTACTTATTGCATGCTCTATCATCCTTGCCTTGAAAAGTAATTTATTCCACCATAGCATGGCAGCTTGGAACACTCACTGCTAATCATCTGTCAGTAGCTACTTTTGCTATAAAATTGTTAACAGAAGAGTTAAAATTCATCTTGTTTTCAATGAACCATTGTCAAGTTAAGGATATCTAGTCACAACCTGACATTTACTCAAGAAACAGTGAAATTCAGTTCTTGTTCAACTGAGTTACAACTAAAAAAGTCATCAGAGTTATTTAGTCATTCAATGACTAAATGACTACTGAGTGTCTTCTGTGGGCACCAGAATAGGGACACAATATGAATAAAGCACAGCCCCAGGGATCCCTGGGTGGCGTAGCGGTTTGGCGCCTGCCTTTGGCCCAGGGCGCGATCCTGGAGACTTGGGATCGAATCCCACGTCAGGCTCCCGGTGCATGGAGCCTGCTTCTCCCTCTGCCTATGTCTCTGCCTCTCTCTCTCTCTCTCACTGTGTGCCTATCATAAATAAATAAAATAAAATTTAATAAAAAAAAAAAGCACAGCCCCAGTATATTGGGAACTTAGTCTAACAAAAGGAAATCAGTATAATTAGGTACAGAATCACAAGACTTGAAGGGAATATCAAAAACCCTCTTGCTTTTTTGTTGTTTTGGAGGCAGGGAGGGGCAGAGGGAGAGGGAGAGAGAATCTCACGCAGTCTCCACCCTAAGCTCAGAGCCTGACTTGGGGCTTGATCTCACAATCTTGAGATCATGACCTGAACCAAAATCAAGAGTCGGGTGCTCAACCGACTGAGCCTCCTACGCGCCCCAGAAACTCTCTTATTCTTATTCCTTTTCCTTCTCCCACTTAGAACTATAAATGAGCCCGAAAGATAATTAAAGTTCTGCGAGTGTTATTCAGAAAAAATAATTCACAAAATGGTCCTTGGGAACATAATTCCAGAGAATTTAACCAGGCTTCATTAGAGTATCAACTAATAATGAATCTGGATATTGATTTATTTTCAGCTTGAGTAAACATTTGAGAACAATGGTTACTTGGAGGTCAACTTTGAGAACAACATAGAAAAGATACAAGTCATTCTAGTTTAGGTTCAAGGATCTGATTAAAGAAAGTATTTTAAGTTGTCAAGTATATCTTATAGGATGCACTATCATCCAATATAGCACCATTCATGAATAACTGCTTATTAACTAATGTAACCATAGAAAGTGTAGATTTGTGAATGAAAGGCAAAAGAACCATGGGATTTGGGGCGGTGTGGTATAGCAAAGCACACAGATCTGTATCTAAAGTGAAGTTCCAACAGAGTCCTTTCCTGGCAAAACAAAGAGGAAGTTGAGTTTTGACTCTGGATAATTTCTAAGTGTTATAAATCATTCTACGTTTTTAAACTATATTTGAGATAAGCATGATGTGGATCCCATAACTTTATTCTATGACAATAAATTCAGTTGTGGAATATGCCACAATGATCTAAACTGTTCAAGAGAGAACAAACTTGAGACAGTCTAATGTCATAACCAAACAGAGCTAAGTTGAAGAACAATCATCTCCATAATCCTTGATCCAAAAAGTGTTGTGGGGGGAAAGGGAGAGGTAGTAGAATTCCAAAATCTTAATAATTGCAACTTCTGCTCATTTTCAAGCAACTCTTATACAAGCAAAAATACCTATAAAGAAGAGTAATGCCTAAACATCAAGAGGTTACTTAAAGTTTACGTAAACTTTGAAAAAGTCAAATGGGGCTATAGATCCTTAGAGACATGGTCTGCCTCTGTCTTTTCTGGCTTTAACTATATGGCAAATAACAATAATTAGAAAAAGTGCCATTCATTTTTAACACTTCTCTCAGATCCTTCCTTATCACCTAAAAATTAACCAGCTTCACTGTTAGGTCTGAGGAAGTGAGAATTCCAGGAATTTTGACTGTCTGGCTCAGTGTACCCAAGCTTCACAATTTCCAGGTAACTTATGTAATGTTATTGGGAGTAGCAGAAGAGAAACAAAACAACTGTGCAAAAAGCCTTAAGGGATTTTTCTCTTTGGCTGGTTAAAATGTTCAGAATTATTTAAGAGCTGGAAAAGGAACAATAAACCACACCCTCAAAGAGCTCCAGTCTGAATTCCACCATTAGTTTATACCAGGTTTTCTAATCCAAAATGTTAGTGTATTAATGAGAACAAAAGAAAAGAGCACCCAAAGAATGTGCTGGTGTAATCTGGGCTTGTCTGAAATCAAACTTCTGAAACATAATTTGGTTAAAGAACGTAGACTAAGTTTATGACTTTGCACCTTGCTCTTTATGAATATACAAGTTCTCTTGGCTTCCTCCCAAAGTACAAAAGCTCATCTCTCCACTATTTGTGGTTTCTACAAGCACCACTAGGCATGGAATTTGTTATGACACAGAGCTGTTCTGGACCTCATACTAGAGGAAGCTGTGAAAAAACCATCTTACCTATAACATAGTCCTTTAGCAAAGACACTGAAGATAACTCAGTGATGCCACTGTAGAGAATATCCATGAACATTTATGACCACAGAAGTTTTAGAACATGTGAAAGACAATAAGATGTATTCAGATTGTCACTGTTTACAAAATTGCTGGAATCCCTCTCTCCAAAATATTACTTGTTGAAGATATATTTCTACTTGCCACAAAAAAGTAGAAGTTTTTTTTTTTTAATTTTATTTATTTATTCATGAGAATACACAGAGAGGAGAGAGAGAAGCAGAGACACAGGCAGAGGGAGAAGCAGGCTCCATCTAGGGAACCTGATGTGGGACTTGATCCGGAATCTCCAGGATCACACCCTGGGCTGCAAGCAGCACTAAACCGCTAAGCCACCCGGGCTGCCCAAAAGTAGAAGTTTTTTAATGTTTTTTTTTAAATGAAGTTCCTATGTTTCACCTTATAAACTACAATAGAATCATCCTAGACTCCCAAAGTGGGCAAGGAGGTAAAGGATTGGTTTCAGAGCCTGATAGGATATGAACAAGAGCCTTCTGGTAATGACACTGCAAAGGGCCTTTGTCCCAATGTTTGGGGATTTATTCATTGGCCCCTTGTCACATGCCAGGCATCATTTTCAGTGTTTCATATGGATGACTTCTGTCAAGACTCACATTAGACTAATAAAGTAAGTAATATTAATACCATCATTTTACTGGTATGGAAACAAAATTTAAGGGAGAATGAGAAACTTTCCAAAGATCCAATAAGTCAGTGGACAGCTAGGATTCCAACTCCGACGACCTGACTCCCAGTCATGCTCTTTGCCCTTCTGCTGCACTGCCCCTATCAAATGAGCTTACACTCTTTCCAACCCTCTCTTTCTTAAAGGAGCATAAGCATGGCCAACAGTAAAGAGCTGAGTGTGATCCTGATTTGTTCTGCTTCAGTAAAATATTAATTCCAAACAGACAGCAATAATTTCTCAGAATCCCCCCAGCTTCATTCATTCAACAATTTGACAAATATTTACTGACTGCCTTTTATCTATGAACAAAATTGATGAATACATAATCTCTCCCCAAAAAGAGTTTACAATCCATTACTTAAAAAGGTCTATACACATAATTGAAATAAATGAAATGAATTGCAGAGTCAGATCATTACATTCATGTGCCTAGATCTTTACCAAGAGCTTAAAATCAATACACACTGAATACTGGCTCACAAATCTTTGCATGAACTGGCCTATTCTCACTTCTTTCAGGGCCATCTTTTACTACTGCCCTCCCCTCTCCCCAGGCTGAGTATGCTGCAACACTTGACCTCTTTCTCATTCTTAAACTCACCAAGATTTCTCCTGTCTCGGGACCTTTGTTCCTTTTCCCTCCTTTCCCAGATTTTCCTATGGCTGGCTCCTCCTTTGCATTCAAGTCACAGCCTACTAGCACCTTTCCAAAGAGGCTCACTCTAAACCACTCAACCTGATCTGGCCTACACTCTCCACCTTCTCACCCCAAGTATAGTTCTATCACAATTATCTCGTTGTATTCACACAGCATGTGTTGCCATCAGAAATGAAGTGTTCTTAAATTTTATTGACTTGCTTATGGTCTGCAACCCCATCCTCATCCAGAAAGCAAGGCCCACAAGCCAACGAGCCTTGTTCTAATCTCCTGAACAAGAAAGCTTTCACAAAGTTAACAGCATGAGATACAGATTTTAATAGGGATGTGACATCTCTGCCAAGATGGGGCAATGAGCACTGCAAAGAGAGGGAGTAACACAAGCAAATACACAGAGGAGAAAAATCTGGAGCATGTTCAAGAAACATGGAATAATCTACTTTGGATGGTATACATCCAAATATTTTAAAAGTAGATTGAATTAATATCATGGTGGGTCTTCAATGTCAGAAGGAAAACTCCTGTGGGTAGTAGAGAGCCACAGAATATTTCTCAGTAAGGAAGTGACATGGGCAAAGCATAGCATAGCATTAGAAAGATTAAAGCCTAATTTAATAGTCCAGACAAAGGATACAAATAACATTTTAAGTCACTCTGATAAAACACTAAAACTCTTTGCCTTTTTTTTTTTTTTTTTTAAATAGAAGACTCCCAAGAGAGAACAGGAAGAGAACTATGAACTTAGTGCTGCTAACCACTGGAACAGAAAGTACAATGTTACAAAGTATAAAGTTGAACATAATGATGAAATTTGTTTCTCTAATATCTGTTCAAAAGACTTTTGCAAAATAAACACAGATTTTATTATATCAAACCACCCAAAGTGACTCATCTCTTTGGAAATGTGTCTCTGGCATCTTCTGTCCTCAGGCTTCAAATTCTTTCAGAAAATCAAGCAGATTAGTGGCCTGATGACAGGACAGAAGTCAGAACTTGAAATTCTAAATTCACCTCTGCCACTGACTTGCTGTCCTGACATGGAACTTTATATCATTTTTGCATTTGTAAAATATCTACATATGATGGGTGTTTAATAAATCAACGAATCAGTGACTAGGAAGTAATATGCATTTTCAAAATAATCACACTAATACATTGAGATGTATTTACAGACTTGTAATGAAGTCACTTAAGAAGTATTCTTGAATTATCCTGTGCTTATTTATTTCACAATTAGGCAGTGAAGATAGAAATATTCACATGAATGCATACATGTATGAATGTGTGTGTATCTTAGAAACAGTGGCTTTGTCCTTAAAAATTCCCAGATAACAAAATCGAAAAAAAGTTTCTTTTTAAAAGACATGATGATATAAACACTAGAAAGTTTAAAATAACACTTGTATAAACTGTTTGAATTGAAGAGAAAAAAAAAACACCCCAAAAGAGTTTTGTCAGAATAAAAAGGAAACAAGTCCCAAATCCTGACAGCAACATAAAAGCCAAATTCTCCCCCTTCCTTTCATAATGGCTTTTCTATTGAGCTTCATTTTGACCTTTCATTACTTTCCCAACATTGAAGAATATTGCCTTTCAAAATTCTCCATTTCTCTGCTGGCTGTACTATTATTCCTTCTCCCATTGTTAGGAGTTCTTAGCTACGGGTGCCCCAATATGAAATACACAATCTTTGGTTTCTCCCTAACAAATATAAACCAGCATTTTTACACACTTTCCACTTCAAATTCATACCCTGCATAAAGAAGAAAGATAATCATAGAGCCATAAACATGCCAAGGAACGGAAAACAGAAAAGTTGGTGATCTATTTGCTAGAAAAGCAGCAATCTATCATATAATCAATCTAGAGCCAACACACCCTTCCCCCCTCGGCTGCAAAAGGATGTGTGTGTATGAAAGAACTCAAACAGCCCTTAATTCATTAGTCAGAGCTTGGAGGGTGGACCAACAGCATGATCTGATTGATAAAGTTTCATTACAAATTAGCCCATATCTTTGATGAAAACAAGCAAGGCAGAGACTGTACCATAATTTTATCCTCATAAATTAGTCAACCAGACAAATACTAAACAGAGCTTGCCACATGAGGGGCAAACTAATTTAATTAATTCATACACAACACCTCATTAAGAGCAGTTGTAGCACTAAGGTTGTGATCTTGTTGAGTTTGCACTGTTTTTCAAAAGAAAGATGTCCACTTAGTTGTCAGGGATGAGGGGCCAAGATAGAGGCAAGATATATGTCTTTGTGTATTCTTTCAATTGGGAAGATCTAGTACAGGGAAGAATGACAAACAAGTTCTCTATTCCCACAACCCAAACCAGCATATACAAGACTTTTAACATAAATGTTCATTTTAATGGACAGATCACATTTTGCTTTTGCTTTTGTTACGTGTTCCATTCTTTCATGTAGTAATGAAAACAAATACATTTCTTCACTGGCACAGTATAATTCTTACTTGATAAGGTAAATAAAAAGAAGAAGAAGAAAGAGGGAGGAAAGAAGAAGGAAGGAAGGAAGGGAGAAAGGAAGGAAGAAGAAAGAAAGAAAATAAATTGTTTGTAAAGATTACTATAAATTATTCTAGGTATTCCTGGGGAAGGAGGCATATACAATTCTCTCTAATGTCTTCACATCCTGAAAAGAATTCTTTACCTTCCATAGGTTCCCAAGACTTAATACTTAAAAACAGTTTTCTTGGCTGCAGCTAAGCACCTCTCAATACCCTGACTGATCTATCTAATATTTACTTCTTTTTTTATAACCTCTTAAAAACACAGTTCTGCCTTATAAATTCATGGGGCAAGGTCTTGGTTTCTAAATACCATTCTCCAGTGGCATATTGCTACAAATAAGGGAACTCATTGATATAGCCAATACCAATGATGGACCAGGAAAACTAGAAGGTGAGCCTGGAACAACTTTTACCAGAAAATAAGAAAGTGCTAAAAAAAAAAAATTATAAGGGTATGGCAATACTTACAGCTTTAAATACATCATGTGACAGGCAGTATGAATTGTACAGGGTATCCAAATTCTCCTTGTAACTTAGCTCTGACTTGGCATTGAAAAATGGATTAGGTTTTCATACTTTTTGTAGGTTGTATAACAATTGTGCAATGTGAATAGAATAAAATAAATGCATGTAAAATAGAAAAAAAAAAGGAATCAACCTGATGAGTTCACAAGGACCAAAAGAGAAACAATTTGAGCAACAAAAAAGAAAAGAAATTATTAGACCATAACCATAAAATAAAAATAAATATCCATGACCCCAAAATGATAGAATTAATGAAAGTTTTGATAAAAATTAGTCACTGAATATAGAAATAAATGAAGAAGAAGGAACAGCTCTTCCTCACAGAGAAGTTTCAAATAAATATAAGGAAAAAGGGAAATACAAAATTACCATCAGAACACTACAGTAATAATTGTTGCAAGCAAAATTCACTGATGGGTACTATAATTAGTGGGCAAAAGTTGAAGAAATACAACATTTGCACAGTCTCTTGTATTTCTCTCAAGATATTTCTTAATTCACCAGGAAAAACAATAAATTTACAAGGGATAAATGTAGCCAATAGCACCTTAACAACGTGACCAAGGCTAGCACAAACGTAGTGTCCTAAAACAAAATATGCCCCTTTCATGTGGGTTCCTGAGAAAAACACATCACTTCTGCAGAATTCTAGCCAAAAATGCATATCCTCCCTCTGATCAAGGGAAATCAACCCAAATTGAGACACATTCAACAAAATATGGATCATTACTCATCAAAGTTCAAGGTCATAAGAGACAAAGAAAAGTTGAAGAATTGTCACATCTTAGAGGAGACTGTTGCATCTTACAACAGCTAAATGCAATGAGTGATTCTAGATTGGGTCTTGGATCAGAAAAGTAACATTAGTAAGAAAATCAGTGAAATTAGAATAAGGTCTATATTTAGTAATCGGATTGTATCAATGTTAATTTCCTAGTTTTGATTATTATACTATGGTTAGGGAAGTCGTTAAGATTAGCAGAAACTGGATGAAGGATGCAAGTAAAATCTACCATTCTCTGTGATTATAAAATCATTTCAAAATAAGTTTTAAAAAAATCATAGGTCAAAAGGAAGAGAGGATAGTGTGAGGGACTCTAAAATGAGGCTAATCAAACTCACTATATTACCACCACAGTCTAAGTGAACAGTTGAGGCTGAACAACAACATTTTGAGTTCCCCAAATTAGAAACTGAAAGTTTTCTCCAATTAAATTACAGGGAAAGATATAATAAATGTTTTATTTTCTTTATTTAATTCCCTGTGGCTTTGCTTCATAGCAGTCTTTTTAATTTAATTAATAACTAGTTGAGTTAATTTAGCCATTTTATAGTCTAATTTTCTTTTAGAGCTATTCTGATCATTATGGCACAATTTAATAATTTCAACACTTATGTCTTTAAACTATGAATTTATCAGACTCTAGGCCATGTCAGCAGTTCCACTGTGCTTATTTTTATGGACTAAATGGTTAGTCTTCTAAATATTAGCCCCAGGACAGACTTTAAGGTCTTGAAAATAGTACCTTCAAAATATCAATGTGGACATTTAAAAAAATTTAAAAATTACAGGCCACTAAAAGGATTTTCACTTAAACCTACACCTAACTTACAGGTATATTTCTAAAAGTAAAAATAATTATCAACAGGGGCACCTGACTGGGTCAGCAAGTAGAGCATGTGACTCTTGATCTTGGGGCTATGAGTTCAAGCCCCATGTTCAGCATGGAGCCAAAAAGGGGGGAAAAAAGAAAAGAAAGAAAAGAAAAGGAAAGAAAAGGAAAGGAAAGGAAAGAAAAAAAGGAAAGGAAAGGAAAGGAAAAAAGAAAAGAAAGAAAAGAAAAGAAAAAAGAAAAAAGAGAAGAAACAAAAGAAAAAAGAAAATAAAAGGAAAAAAGTTACCAACAAAATACACAAAAGTGACTATTCCATACAAATACAAGCATCGCACAATCTCTTTCATGACTAACCTAAAATATAAAGTATATGCACATTATTTATCTACCATGTTTCCAAAATTGGTATCAAATGCAAAAATAATAGAGAACTATGAGAATAAATTGTGTACATAAACACTCCTCATTCTTTTTGCTCACAATTGCTAATGATGTGAACTCTACCTCTTTTTCTTAAACAAAGCCTGATCTTTTTTGACTTCATATCTACCTTGATGAGTAGATTAAAAAGCCTAACAAACTGAGCCTCAAGCAAATCCAAACAAGGTGCAATTACAATATTTCTAACCACCCTGGCTGCTCTCACTTTTTTTTCATACTGCATCTAAGATAAGATGAGGTGCAGGTGAGAAAAAAAGATCAAAACTATTTAAAGTATTACCTCTCAATCCTGGGGGTTGCAAATTGTGCATAGAGAGGAGGCAATACATATAAGGAGAAACAAAAAACAGAATCTTAGTGGGAGATTTCAAGATTTACTTGTAGCATTAGTAAAACACTTTTTGAGATCTGAATATGTCATAAACCTATGCCTAAGTCTGGATAAGACAAGAAAATCCCATTGTGCCTACTTGTTCTTGTTTTTCTTTCTTTCTTTTTTTTTTAAGCTTCAGAAATAACTGTTCAAATTGCTAAATTAGATCAATACCTGTATAATATCAGTATTGAGCTTGAACAAGAAGCTTGCAATGTGCAAAACTTTGAGTTATATCTGGAACAAACAAAGAAGCCATAGAAACAAAAGAGACAGTGAGGTGAAAACTAGCTGGAGGAATTCAATCAATAGAAGAGATGTCATGAAAATTAAAAATAAGAAAAAGGTGGTAGTTTCTTGAGATGTTACTGAATTATGTAACAATTTTTTAAAAGATTTTATTTATTTATTCATGAGAGGCACAGAGAGAGAGAGAGAGAGAGAGGCAGAGATACAGGCAGAGGAGAAAGCAGGCTCCATGCAGGGAGCCTGACGTGGGACTCGACCTTGGGTCTCCAGGATCACACCCTGGGCTGAAGGCAGTGCTAAACCACTGAGCCACCCGGGCTGCTCTGTAACAATTTTTTTAAAAGTAAGAAGAGTCCATATGCATCATGCTTTTAGCATGGAACTTCTTTTAAATATGTCCATATTTAGCCATGAGGTAGATAAACCTAAGCATAAGAGCTTTGTAAACACACCCAGAGACAACAGGTGCTCTAATAACAAGAAACTACTCACATCGTCACACCACTGTTACGCAGCTGAGTTTGTCAACATCTGAGGCAACCAACCGGCCAAGTGGATCAAAAGTAATTCTTGTCTTTAGTTTACAGGCAATTATTAACACAACTTCTCAAATATATATATGCACCATCCATGAGTCTACCAATTTTTATGTAAAATACTGTCCTAATTGTATGTCATTAAGATTAAAATTGTAGCACTCCTATACCTGGAAGGTCAAGGGTAATTTCTCCAAACACACACCACTATATTCCTAGCACTTCCTACCTTCCCTTTCTCTCAATCCCTTTCTATAGCTCTATCCAGCCCAGCTGAGGCACACATTTATTGAGTACAGTAAATGCACTGTTCTAAACATTTCAGCCATATTTATGATTATTATCATCAGAAGAATATTATGAGTTAATTTCAGTTATTACACATGAGGAAACTGAGATAAAAAGTGTTAAGCAAATCACCCAAGGTAAATAAATTCTCAAGCTGGGATTAAATTTGGATTTTGGGTCCCACATCTGATATTCTTTTTCTCTTTCCCTTTTAGTGAAGAATAGTTGACACACATTTACATTAGTTTCAGGTGTATAACATAGTGATTAACCAAGTCTAGACATCACACTATGCTCACCACAAGTGGAGCTACCATCTGTCACCATACAATACTGTTACAATGAAATCCACTCTATTCCCTATGCTGTCCTTTTCTTTCATTCCTGTGACTTATTCATTCCATAACTGTAACTCCACTTCACCCATTTTGTCCATTCCCCACCCACTCCCACCCCCAAAGCTGATATTCTCAATCCTCTACTGTCTCTTTAGTAGTTTGGGGAACTTTTAAATGTTATCTTTTGGAGTAGATGAATGGTGCCAACACATGACTCACATAATTCACCATGGGTTTCAAGCACTAAAAGCCCTTCCCACTTCTTTCTCTCTCATAAAAACCCCTGATGTAGTCCCTAGACCTTTGGGCCCTGAGCCTTTAACTCACTGCCACTTCTGGTTAGGCCTGTCCTTACTTCTTCAGTCCATTTCCACAGGATGGATTTCCTGATTCCTATCTCCTCGATCCCTGAATTAGTGTGGTATTTTTCTTACCCCATCTGTTTAGTTTCTATGGATAATTAAAGTTATAAAATATAAGAAAATAAAGAGCTAGTTATTATTCATCGGAAAACTCAGAACTAGTAAAAACAACAACAAAAAACGTTGGGGTGTTAATTAGTTTAACGACTTCAAGTAGCACATAAAATATATTTTCTAAATGTGTATATCATATTTCATGTGCAAATGAAAGGATGTAAAATTGGAGTTTGTTGGGACAGTAGTCTTACAGAATACTTCTGATTCACACCATAAGTGGAAGTTATGAGAAATTAGAATATATATTATGATACATTCATAGGCTGACCTACTAACCAAATTTTGGTTCAGGTAGATGTTTCTAAAATTCCATAGGTGTAAAAATCTGTTTTATTCCAGTTCTGGGCACAGAAACTAATGGCTTTATTTTGAAGAATGGACACATTTGAGAATCTGATAAAGGCTATGATTAATATTCTCCCCAAAAAAGTACATACACCTAAAATTTTACACACAATTTCATAGAATCCATAAACCCCTGAATGTCATCCATGGACTCTAGTTTAAGAGCTCCTATCCAAGGCATAAACAGAATACAGAAGTGCACACCTCAGAATGACAACATTTACAAAGTTCATTTGTATATCATTTTTCCTTTTAATATGAACCATAATTCTTAATAGATATAATTTTTATTAACAGTGATTTCATGAGGACAATGCCTCCAAATCTAATCTTAATGATACTTTTTAGACCACAAGCATTTTATAATTTTTTCATATAGAAAACTTACTCTGCATTTCATTTGGGGTCCAAAGTCCAGCCCATTCAGGGAAAAACTATTATCACCCTGATGTATATCCATCCAGATTCTTTGTGTGCAAACAGAGAAGCAGCATCAGGCATGCATCCTCGTCTCCTGCCTGTCATCCACCCAGAGGGCTTGTCCACCAAAGCTATGGAAGAAGATATGAGTCTAGCAATTTTCCAAACAGTGCAGCTTCCTGAGTGTTCCTCCTGATGTGAATATCCTGCATTTTTATGAGAATTTATGGGAATTTTAAGAGTAATTTGACTCCAGACTATGTTTACTTTAGAAATAGACTTTAGAACTTTTCCTCTTAGACCAATAACAATGATAATAATAATAATATAGCAGCAACACTTCCAAATGTGACCAAAAACATTAATAGGATCATAGTATACTTTTTGTAATCTGTCACTTCATAGTAGAAGATAAAAATCTTTACATGCCAATAGTTACATTTCCCCAGGATTATTTTTAATAAATGTATACTTCATCAAGAATTTTCAAATATGAAAATGAACAAAAATGCTCCAAGATGTATATGTTTACAAAATTGCCTCAGAGAAACAATCTACAGATTCAATGCACTCCCTATCAAAATAACAATAGCATTTTTAACAGAACTAGAATACTAATATTTGTATAGAGCCACAAGAGATCCCAAATAGCCAAAGCAATCTTGAGAAAGAAGCACAAAGCTAGAGGTATCCCAATCCCAAATTTCGAGATATACTACAATGCTACAGTAATTAAAACAGTATGGTGCTGGCACAAAAACAGATACAGAGATAAACGGAACAGAATAGACAGCCCAGAAATAAATCCACATTTATAAGGCCAATTCATTTATGACAGAAGCAAGGATATACAATGAGGAAAAGACAGTCTCTTCAATAAATGGTATGAGAAAACTGAACAACACATGCAAAAGGAGGAAACTGGACCATTTTCTTATATTATACACAAAAATAAACTCAAAATGTATTAAGGACCTATGTCAGGCCTCACACCATACAACTCCTAGAAGAAACATAGGCAGGATCCCTTTGACATCAGTTTTAGCAACATTTTTCTAAATATGTCTCCTGAGGCAAGGGAAACAAAAGCAAAAATAAACTCTTAGGACTATATCCCCCAAAAAAGCTTTTGCAAAGTAAAGAAAACCATCAACAAAATTAAAAAGGCAATCTGCTGACTGGGAAAAGATATTTGCAAATGATGTATCTGATAAGAGGTAAATATCCAAAATATATGAAGCACTGAAACAACTCAGCAGCAATGATAATAATAACAATAATCCAATTTAAAAAGGGGCAGAGGACCTGAATAGACATTTTGTCCAAAGAAGACATACAGTTGGCCAACAGACACATGAAAAGATGCTCAACATCACTCATCATCAGGGAGATGCAAATCAAAACCACAATGAGATACCACCTTACACCTGGCAGAGTGGCTAGTATCAAAAAGACAATAAATAACAAGTGTTGGCGAGGATGTGGAGAAAAGGGAAGCTTCATGCACTGTTGGTGAGGATGTAAATTGGTGCAACCACTGTGGAAAACAGTATGGAGGTTCCTCAAAAAGTTAGAAATAGAAATACTATATAATCCAGTAATTTTACTACTGGGTATTTACCCAAAACAAACAAAAAAATACTAATTCAGAAAGATATATGCACTCCTATCTTTGCAGCATTATTTATAACATCCAAAATATAAAAACAAAGTGTCCACTGATAGATGAAGGAAGAAGATTTGGAGGGGGGGGGTGTGCATTTTTTTCCATCCTCTGTATTTCAGGGTAACCAAATGTTCTTGGTGATGAAATAAAATTCCTCTTTAGAGAAGAGTCCCAGCCAGTACATGTGGAAGAAATTACAGAATTATACAATTAATATTTTGCAACCTTTAATGAAATAATTGATTCGGGCAGTAATCAACAGTGGATTAAACCATTAGTTACACAATGATTGATGGTGACTTTTATAAGGGAGGGATGAGGCTGTCACCACTTGAACCCACTGATCCATCTTAATATCCTAAAAAGCAGAGAGATAGATGATAGATGATAGACAGACAGACAAGCAGACAGATAATGGAAATTGAATCTAATCAAGCCACTACAATTAGTTTCCGTTTATAGGAAACATTTCCTATCTTGAGTATTTTCTACTTTGGATATAGAAACAGTTGGATATAGTTCTACGATATGAAACAAGTTAAGTAACACCACAGAAGATAAATAAATAAATATAGACTGTGGAACATTCTATTTAACAACTGACCTGGATTCTGCAACAAGAAAATAGCACTGATAAAAGAGGAGTGGGAACTGTTTTTGATTAAATAAGAATTAGAGGGGTGCCTGGATCAGTCAGTTAGGTGTCCACCTTCAGCCCAGGTCATGGTCCTAGGGTCCTGGAATCGAGCCCACGTCAAGCTCCCTGCTCAGTGGAGAGCCTGCTTTTCCCTCTCTGCCTGAAGCTCCCCCTTCTTGTGTGCTCTCTCTCTGTCAAATGAATAAATAAAATCTAAAAAAAACTTTAAAAAAAAAGAATTAAAGACTTAACCAAATTTAATATGTGGTATTAATTTTGATCATGATTCAAACAATCTAATCATAAAAATATTTTTTGCAACAAGTTGGAAATTTTTATTATGCACAGGGAATTAGATGATTCCAAGGAATTACCACCAATTTTGTTAGTTTGATAACGACACTGTTGTTATATAGGATATGTTCATACTTTTGAAGGTGCTTATTGAAGTAGGGATAAAACTGTATGCTATCTTAGATTTGCATTTAAATACTTCTACAAAAGAAAAAAGGTATGGGGAGGAATAAATGAACCAGCCTATCAAAATCTTAATATTGCATACAGGAATTCTTTGTACTTTTACCTTTCTTTTTGTGATTATTTGAAATTTCACACATCGATATGTGTATATATACACACATATATGTGTGTGTGTGTGTGTGTGTGTGTGTGTGTGTGTGTGTGTGTAGTTTAACCAGGTGATAAGAGCAGGAGGCAGGAGTTGGAATATTGTGGACCAGGCAGAGAAAATGGCATAAGCAACTACTTTGATTCAAGAAATAACATGACTCAAGAAACAGCAGTACATGGTAGGGCCAAGTCACAGATGACCTTGAGTGCCATGCTATGGAGCTTCGACTTTACCCTATAGAATATGGGAAACCAAGCAAGGGTTTTAAGCAGAGACCAGTGTAGTTAGATTACACTCTAGTTTAGACAATCACTCCATCAGACCTGTGTAGAGTGGATTTCAGGAAAGCAAGCTTGGAGAATTTTAGTCCTGTCAGGAGCCTGCTGCAAAACTAAAGACAATGGATAACAAAAGAGTAAAAGAGAGTTGGAGTAAGGTAGAGGGGCCAGGAATTGGTCATTGGAAGGGAAAGAAAGAACAAGAATCAAAAGGTGACTTTCAACTTTCTGAAGGAGTGGCTAAGTGACCTTGATGTTGAGATATGGAATTCAGGAGTGAAAGCTGAAACGGGGTCAGGAGAAAGGGGGTCAGGGGAAATGAGGAAGTCCATGACACGTAGGTCAAATTTGAGGTTTCTGTGGGACTTCTTAGCTAGTTACACATGTACAGCTCAGGGCATCAATCACAACCAGAGCTATAGATCTTCAGAATATAGACAGCAGCTAAAACCCTAAGAATGGACAGGAACATTCTACTCCGTGGTCCAGGTGTTGTGTCTGTCCCTACGCAATATGTAGTCCAGTATCTAGCATGGTATGGGCTCTTGAGAAGTACTAGATAAATTGTATATAAAATTATGTAAGGAGAACATGAAGAGTGCACAGATCAGTGAATTCAGGGCAGAACTCTGGAGGCCCAATGCTAAAGAGTGAAAGCATAAAGAGGTCCCCTGAAAGAAGTAAATAATGAGGCAGCAGTCAAGAAGGAGGACAGAGACCATACAGCCATAAAAACAAAATGTCCATTCACTGGACAAAATCGAGGTACCTGATGATCTTAGCCTTCCTGAATCTCTGAGGCGAATGACCTACTTTTCTCATCCTAAAAATAAAGATAAGTAGCAGCATGATGGCCAGTCAGTAGACAATACCACTATCTGTGTGACCATGACCATGTCATTTAACCTTTCTATTCTTTCCTTATTTTTAAAATGAAGCCTATGAACTATATTATCTCTAAGGTTACATTCAATTCTAAAATTCTACAAAAGCAAATCCTTTGGTTTAAAGTGTTCCGAAGATAGTAAGAGCCAAGTACCCACTTTGAGATCCATTACATTTTATGCTGGACTTCTGCTCTACTCACTCTCTTTGTTTTGTTTCATCCTCATTTCTTCTCCCACCTTTTTTTTTTCTATAAGTGGTCTCTAAATTACCTCAGTGTGAAAGGGATGGACCTCATATGAACATAAAAATGACCATGACATTTATGGCAACAAATAAAAGATGACAGATGAGGAGGTATGTCAGGGCCAGAATTTATTTATGCCAATATTTCACAAATATAAGAAATACTAATAGATAAGTTCCTAAAACTCTTTGGGGATAAAGACTAATTCATAGTGATAGACAAAATGTCATTAACCCAATAAGGAATCATAGGAACACATAACACTGAACCTCCTAACCTATGGGAAGTTAGATAGGCATACTCATATGCTGGCTTCTTTTCAGCAAACTAGAAAAAGGCCCCACCTTTTATTTGATCTGCACTTCTATATGGTTGTCATGCTCTTGGCCTGGCAAATAACTAGAAAATTAGTTCATGTTACTGAAGCAAATCCGTTAACTTTGGTCTTATCTATACTAAATATGTAAATCATGTCAAACAGATTGTACTTTAACGTTGGAACCAGAAATCCATTTACAGTCATAAAGCCCAGACAACGAATCTGACATTCCCAACCTTATTTTATTGTTAGATGTTGAGAATATTGACCACAAAATTTAGTAAAAAAAATAATAAACTGATTTCTTTTCACTTAATCTGTATTAGTAGCTTCGCCAAACCATTTTAAGAATAAATAAGAAGAAAGTTGTCATCTGATTAAGAAGTTTTATGTTTACTACATCAGAAAAACTATTCAAATAGACTGGAATCGCTTTTCTCAAATTAATCTTGCAATTGGGTAGCTACAGAAAACAAGTATATTTTTATGCTCAAAACAGACATTTGTTCATCTTGCTATCAACAATCAACACACAGGTGAGCGCAGTGTGTTTTGGAAACAATTATGGAACATGGAATAAAAATACAAAAAATAGGATATTCCACACATTGATGATGAAGTAGATAAATATATATTCACTGACCAGAATAGAGGCTATGTATATGACAGAGATGACCTGAGCAGAGTCCAAGAGTCAGAGGCTTTAACTGACTAAGCCACCCAGGTGCCCCCATATGACAGAGATTTTTAACTGGATCTGGTGCTCTAGAATTCAATCAACTGGTTCCAATTTTCAAATTTTTAATGATCTTAAAAGAGTTACGTCCCCAAATGTTGATTAAGACAAATCAAATTAAACACCCTTTGGAGGGGTCATTATATAGGCAGGAAGAGAAAAACCAGGCAGGAAGACCAGGTAGATAAGTAAATGGGATGCAGATCACTGGCAACAGAAGTTGGATAGTTAAAAGTTATCAGAAACATATGTATGCTTCTTTTAAAAATACACTGGCCTGGGTAACAGCCCCAGAGATTCTGACAGTGCCTGAATGTTAAAACTCTACAGGTGATTCTGATGAGCAGCCAGCATTGAAATCAGGAGACCTAAATCACAAGGTAGGAGATCTGAAGAGAGAACACATGTCAGGTGCCAGCATGTTTTTGAGGTGAGGATCTGGCCCCAACAGGAATGTCTTACACACATGAATCTTGATGAGTTAGTCCCAGGATATGAGTACTCATGGTGAACAGCAACTAAGTGTCCCTGGCTGGAAAAGGAAATGAAAGAAAGGCCAAGGACAATCCTTAGAGTGCACTCCACTTATTTTCACAATTACAAAAACTTAGGCAGTTATAACAAATTGCTTCATATGTGAGCATCCTGCCTTGTCTTCACTCCCAAAGAAAGCAAATTCTGTAGAACAAGGGAAATTGACTTATACTTTATTGGAATAGGCTGGGTATACAGAAGACATGCAATAAATTACTATAATTACTTTGCTGCAAAAAAAAAAAAAAATCTCTAAACCACCCCCTCCCTTTGCTCTTTGTCCTCCTCCCCGAAGTCACATGAGCCAGATTATTTATCTTTTAATTTCTGCTTTCAAATATCTGAATTTACTTTTTTTTTTTTAATTTTATTATTTATTCATGAGAGACGCAGAGAGAGAGCGAGAGGCAAAGACACAGGCAGAGGGAGAACCAGGCTCCCTGCAGGGAGTCCAATGTGGGACTTGATCCCAGGACCCTGGCATCACACTCTGAGCCAAAGGCAGACGCTCAACCATTGAGCCAACCAGGCGTCCCTGAATTTACTTTTAAATTCAACTTTTAAATTCATATAATTTTTAATTTTCTAAGTTAACTGTAATTTGATAATCTATTCACCTCCCACTTAACCTACTCATACCTCTTTCTCCACAATACCATGATTATGTGATATCTCTATGTCAATTTACATGGCATGAACCTAGAAATTACTGATCAAGAAATGTCAAAAAACATTTAGTCACTTCAAATTGCATCAATTTGATAATTTCTAAATATAACATTTAACATGAGTTCATTTTTTAAAATCTTAATGGAATTAATTCAATAAATATTTGTGAATCACCTCTGATTTTTATCATAAATTTTACTGATTCAGATACCCATTTATGAATTTGCTCAATAAAAAACGTATTGAAATTATCACTATCCATTAAATGCCTACCCATTATCATGATTAAATCCAATATTGAATCAGTTATTGTTTAAAACACTGAAGGACCACTACATAAATCTATATTCTAATCACGAGGAAGAACAATCGTAAGAAAAAAAGATTTTTGACTCTTGAAAACTTAGCAGCAAAATGTTCAAGCATGCTGGCCTTCCTCTCTGCCAGAAGTTTTGAAATTTGAATCAACTCTACGTAAAGTGATATTCTGTTCAGATGTCTTATATTTGCCCAGTTTAAAAGCTGTCCTAAAATACTGATACTTGATCTCTCTACTACTGGAATAATAATCTACATAATTTAGGAAAGTTGCTAAGACTGTTATAAGCTCTAAATCCTTTTTGAAATTAACCACAAAATCCTACCTCTATCCCTCCCATTTTCACCAGAACAGAAGTTTAACAACTGACTCTTATTTTATTTCTAGAGATCAAAGTTTAATAAAACTGAAAAATGCTTAAGACTTAAATATAACACCTTTAACTTAATGAAGACAATGTGGATATATGCTCCTTTTTTCCCTTCTGTTTCTTGACACACTGCATATCTTCAGCGTAATTTAAAAGAAGAGGCAGAGAGAATGGTACAAGAGGAAGAAATATGAATTCACTGAAAATCTGAAGTGCTGGGTTCTAATCTTAACTTTGTTAAGATTGTTAGGAATTTTGTTTCTAACCAAATAAAATTGCATTGAGCAACTCAATCACTTTAGAACATAATGTCTGCATCAATAAAATACGGAACTTCATATTATTTTTCAGAATCCCAAGTATACATAGCTATATCTAAATCCAAGTAGAATCTGTTCAAACAAAGACTCTATAATCCACACAGTCTTTTGTGTTAACTTGACAGAAAAAAAAAAATCAAGTAGGCCTAATGAGGTTAATTTGAGGAACATTCAAAGTGGTGTTTAGGTATTTTCTTAGGTACTTCAGAATCCAACCTGGCTTCTTCTAACAGATGAAACCTCCGTATTTAACTCAATACAAAGGCAAGGATTGTTGCTTTCCCAAACGAAATCTCTTGTTTGTAATCTGGCATGAATTTCTTCTAATCAAAGAAAAAGCAGAATACTAGTGAATAATTAAAGGAATCTCCAATATATCTCTATGCCTTTCCTCTCTGACAAACAAGGGTCAAATTCAGATCATTATGTTTCTTTACATACTTTCATATTTATCTGGGAGCTGCACATTTGAGGGAAAATGCTATAGCTACTCCCTCTTCTGACTTTAATTGTAGTTTTCAGGACTGCCACTGAGTTTTGTCTGTTAAAAAAAAAAGTGCTCCACTTATATGCATATTTCCCCTAGAGCAAATAAATTCCACTTATCTTCTCAAATTGTCACGACAACTTTGTGAAATTACAAAACTATGCAATTTTAAAGATAGGAAACCTTAGTGAGGGGATCCCTGGGTGGCGCAGCGGTTTAGTGCCTGCCTTTGGCCCAGGGCGCAATCCTGGAGACCCAGGATCGAATCCCACGTCCGGCTTCCTGCATGGAGCCTGCTTCTCCCTCTGCCTATGTCTCTGCCTCTCTCTCTCTGTCTCTCTCTGTGACTATCATAAATAAATAAAATTTTAAAAAATTTAAAAAAACCCTTTAAAAAAAGGAAACCTTAATGATTTTTCTACCATAATTCCTATCCTAACATAAATGGTCCAATTCTTTCTCTATAACAAGACTTATTCACTGCTTTACAAGGCAGTCCTCTCCGTTGTTGGGTAACTCTAGTTTTTTGAAAGCTTTCCATTTCATGGTGCTAAAATTATTTTCATTTAATTGTTGGTATTTCTTTGAGAGCAACATAAAGCCAATCTGTTCCACATGCCAGATCTTCAAATATTTGAAGACAATTGGGATGTCCCTACATAGGCCTGTGATCCTCCTCAAGTTTATCAATAGGGCTTTCCAACAACAAACCAATGATTTCTTTCAATACTACCATCAAACCATTGGCTTATTTAACCATTTAAACTTCACATTCTTTTTTTCCAAGGAACCACTCTCAAGAGTCTCTATCATTTTAGCTTTACATGCTAATTTTACATGTATCTGAACATTGAATCCTGATTATATGATCAAATATGTAAACTACCACTCTAAAATATATGTCACCTAAAGATCTGGTGAGCACACTTTTACTGAAGTTGTCAACAAGTACTCAAGGACAAGGGCAAAGTTAGTGTCCATATTCTAATAACGCTGGTCCATTAATTAATTATCTATGAGTTCAGCTGTTTCTACTACCAAAAGTCTACTGAAATATCTCATGCTATCATTTATCTCTTTACCCAACATTTTTTTTCACAAGGATATAAACAAGTTCTTTTGTAAGTTCAAATACACATTCATCTTGGACTGAAATTTTAAACTCATTGTAAGAAGTTATTTTTCTATTCTTTTTTTCAGATTTATTTATTTGAGGTGAGGGCAAAGAGAGAGAATCATCAAGCAGAGCCAGAGTACAGACATGGGACTCAACCTCAAAACCCTGAGACCATGACCTGAGTCGAAACCAAGAATCGGACACTTAATCGACTGAACCTCCTAGGCACCCCTTATTCTATTCTTTATTCCATCATTGGCTTTTATTTCACTTAAGTATGCTGAATCCCCAACCTTCCAGTTTGGAAACAAAACGAGAGTTAAGGAGTTCTTCCTCTGCTATGTCAATTATTAATATTATAGTCCAATGTCATCACAGTAGATTTTTGAGAGCAAAAATATTATTATATTTTAGTACTCACAGTGCAAATAAGATAATGTGGCATAGAAAAGGTTCCCAAAAGTGTTAGTAGAATGAATGAATGGCCATGATCATTAACTCTCCTCAAGTTCCTGCTATTCTTAATAAGCTCTCACTTTGTACTCTTCTATCTTTGATACTTACCCCTTTAAATTCTGAGCTTATCAAAGAGCTCCTGATATAGTTACACTTTTATTTAACTTCTTTTCTTCTCAGCAGGATTATTCTCAATTATATAGTCAGAATTACAATTTTAGAGCATCTCATCCTTCGTGAGCTATATTTCTTCTTTATAATCTCTGTACATGGAATTATAAATCAGGCAACATTCATGCTTAATTGGTATTTTCAGTATAATTTTTTGTTTCTTCCTCCATTCTTTATGTTTCAGCTTCAAAACATTTAGGCTCCTAACACTAGAAAAGATAAAAATAATAATATAAATTTGTTCTTTTGTATCTTTTAAGCTTTTCTATTTACTTGCAATGTTCTAACTCCCTAAATTAATCTGTAGAATGATTTAAAATCTTAATACTTACTAAACAATAAACAAGAAAATAAAAAAATTATTCCATACTGAACCTAAAATACACATTAGCTTTCAAAAGCAGGCATATTATAATTGATCCTTTAAAATCATACTTAGAAAAAAAAATAAAAATAAAAAATAAAATCATACTTAGTAATTTAAATTATAATAATGCCTCAGTTATGTATCGAGTGCCTTCCAAACCTCAGCTATCTGAAATGGTTGTGACACCCAGTTCTAGCCCCTCACATCTTACTGCCTTTTGACCAAAGAGGAAACATCTTGAGCAGCAAATTAATAAATTCTGAATAGCATTTAAAAATGGAAATTTCCAAAAAGACCAAAAACCATTCATAACTCTACATAACCATACAGCTCATAAGAGGAGGGCCATCATGGGGTGCCTGGATGTCTCATCTCAGTCAGTTAAATGTCCTACTCCTGATTTCAGTTCAGGTCATGATCTCATGGTCCTGAGATAGAGCCCTACCTTGGGGGTGGGGGGGTATCTGCTTTCAGCAGGGAGTTTACTTGAGATTCTCTCCCTGTTCTCCCTCTGCTCCTCCCCACCTGTGTACTCTCTCTCTAAAATACATGAATAAATCTTAGAAAGAAAGAGAGAGAGAGAGAGAGAAAGAAAGAGGAAAGAAAGAAAGAAAGAAAGAAAGAAAGAAAGAAAGAAAGAAAGAAAGAAAGAACAAGAAAAGAGGCTCATCATTTATTGAGTGTGGATCTAATACCCAAGTCCAGAAGCATGGAAAACTCAGCAGAGAAAGGCAGCGAGAAGATAAGGGAAGTGGGAAGGTAGAGAAAGTAGCAAGAGAGAAGCAGAGGAAGTTTAATGCAATCATTATAAGCAGACAGATAATAGAGAGTCATATACCCTGGGCAGTCCTTGAGAGTCTCAAGAGATGACAGCCTGGAACAATAATTCATATCCTTAATGATGACTCTGGACCACCAATGGATGTTTAACCCTGACCAAACATGTTATCTAAAGAATGTTTTCTGTCAAAGAAAACATATTTCTATGTTTTTTACCACTCTCTCCCAAAGGTTTAAAAATTAGCAATAGGCAGGTAAGCTTATATTCATACCACAATTCTCTCAGCAAAACACTAAAAAGCTATCCTGTTATCAGAATTCAAATTAATATAAAAATTAATAACACAATCCTATAGTAACTGTGCCTCTACAAACATCTGGAAATCTTATTTATACCAACCACCACTAATCTTCAAGTAGAAAATCACTCCCATTTCACCACAAATAGTAAAGAAAAAAAATGTAGTTTCAACATATATAGAACAAAGTGCAATTCAGTGTCTTGAATCCTTCAGAAAACCAGTTTCTCACAAACTTCAGTGTTATTTTATATATGACTTATTCATCACAAATTTTATTAGCCAGATTTTAAACAAACTTGATTTTAAATCACCTTGAAAAAGCGCCACATTAAAGCTCAAATTCTCCCATAGTTATTCAGAAAATACTTGAAAAAAAATAAGGGATAAGAAACTAAAAGGTAGTTTTTCTTTCCTCTAGGAAACACAGAGAATCACTTATATCTCAGCCAAATATATTTAGAATATTGGCAGTTCAAATTGGCATGATTGACACAAGTAGATAACACTCAAAACAACAAACCCAGGGCTAGGGAAAATTGTTATCATAAGCAGTTTTGTGATCCATTTTATTTTCCTTCTGTAAAACAGGTAAGAGAATGCTCAAAGATATCACACATAGTCATTTACATACAGTATCATTTTATGGAATTTTCCAAGGTGTTAATTAAAAGTTTTAATTAATGTTAATCATCTGTCAATTTCATGGCAATCTCTGTTCAACCATATGCTTCTCTTTTACACCTGTAAGTTTTTTTTAAAAACATTACTTTAAGTTGTTTTACTTCCTTAACATGATATTTGTATTAATATTTAGGAAACAAAACTTCTGCAATCCTATACAGCAATCTTCAATAGCTCATTTATGTATTTTCTAACTTTCATAAATAAGGTATGAGTATGGAGGATTTGCATGATTATTATACTTCCAAGAGAGGACCTAAAAATCTTTATTCTTTTTAAAAATACTGTTATTCTTTTAAGGTTAAACTCATTTTATGCCCTAGAAACAATTCTGAGCCAGAAAATTAAGCATGGTATTGCATCCTAGAACAAACCCTAGAAACAAAATTCCATCTCTGTACAACTTTTGCTATCTTTCTCTGGTTCATATGCTTTTACATCCCATCTTTCATTCATACGTTTTTATTAATTGAGCACTCAGAAGTACTGGGCATACAGCAATGAATAGAATTTATTGTAAATATTTCTCTCCTCAGTGAGCTTACATTCTAGTTGAGGGAGGCAAGAAAACTAAGAAAATGCATAATAGATCCAAAATGGAACTAGGAGCTGAAGAGAAAAATTAAGCAGGATGCTGAGAAAGGAAAGGGGGGGGGGTGGTAAGTGAATTCTTGAGGAAGGGTGGAAATCATACTCGTGAATGGTGAATTTTGAGATAGGGTGGCCAGGGAAGGACTCACTAAGAAAATACATTTGAATTAAGGTCTAAAGAAAAAGAGAGCCATGAAAATATCTGTAAGAAGAGTATTTTACGTAGTAGGGGGAGCAAGTGCCAAAGCCCTAGGGTGGGAAAATGTGAGGAGTGTTTAAAGAAAGCACATCAAGTGTGGATGGACCAGACTAAACAAAAGAAAAGGTATTAGGCTATGAGATCCTGAAGGAGGGACAATAACAAATTGGGATGGCCTTGGAGGCCACTATAATATCATGGCTATTGATCCATGAGAGAAATGGAACCATCAAGGCTTTGAACAGAAGAGAAACATAATCTGTCTACATTTTTAAATGGTCATTCTGTCTGTTAAAAATTTGCTAGAGATGGGCAATGGTGTTAACAGGAACACTAGTCAGGAGGCTACCAAAATAATCCAGATGAGAGAGGACAATTGCTTAAACTCGAGTGGTAGCTAAGGAAGTGATAAGACACAGTCAGAATTTGGATATATTTTGAAGCAGAAAATTCAAGACTCCTGAGAAACTAGGATATTAAAGACAGAACAGCATAAGGATGGTTTCAAGGATTTCGCCTGAGCAACTGGAAGAATGTAGTTGCCATAACTGAGATGGAAAAAGACCGTAAGAGAAGCCAGGTGAAAACAGGAGCTCATTTTTATGCCTATTATATTAAATTGCCTATTAGACATTTACTGACTGATGTCAAGTAGGTAGCTGGTTTAAAGTTCAGGAGACAGCTGGTGTCCAGATATATATTTAGAAGTCATCAATATACATGACATTTAGAGTCATTAGACTGGATGAACAAAGATTTTTGTTTTGATACAAATGAGAGGAGATCCAAGAATTAAGCCCTAGGGCACACCAAAGTTTAGAGATTACAGTGATGAAGATGGACCAAATAAAGAACAGAAAGGCAGTTGCTAGTGTGTACAAGAAAAATCAAGAAATGGAAGCCAAGTGAAAAAAGGTTTTCTGAGGCAAATGTAAATGATAGTTTCCAATATCACTTATGGGACAAGTAAGGTGAGGACTAACAAGTGACTACTGGCATAGTAACATGGAGGCCACTGCGGACTTAAGCCAAGAGTTGTTTCAGTGATATGATGAAGGCATACAAACACCTCTGTGCTTTTAAGGAAAAAAAGAAAGGGAACAACTTGGAGGAAAAAAATTTATGTAACTTTTCCAAGCAATTCTTTCAAAAGAGTATTTTTCGCCTTAAAATGGAAGAAACAAGTTGGTGGGTTGAGGGGAAAGACCTAGCAAATAGAAAAAATATCTGATAACACAGGATACAGAAAGGAACATGACTGTAGGATCTTGGGCAAAGGTGGAGGAGTCAGCCTTTCCTGTGATTAGTGACTCTTTATACACGGAAAGAGGAGAAGGCAGGGGATAAGTAAATGCATAGGTGCATAGTTACGGTGCTAGAAGTTTTGAGAACCCTCTTCTTGCTCATTTAACTTTCAAGAAGAAATGGAATGTAAGATCATGAGCTGAGATTATGGATGGGAGAGGCATGACAAGTGTAACAAGCGTGAGAAACAAAGGAGAAAAGTGGGCTCAACTTGCCACAGCAAGCCAGCCTCTCCTTCACCATTGGGCCTCAGCGAATGTTATTCCTTTTCTAATGAAATGGGTTCTCCTGGGTCATCATATAGATTCTTCCTTCTTATCATTCAGATTTTAACTCCAATGGCATCTTCTTCTCTGATCACTCCACCAAAGCAGATCCTTAGAACTACTCTCTATCATTTTATACTATTTCTTCTTCTTTATTAATAGTTTATTTTGTCATGCTCACTAAACTGTAAGCCCCTTGAGGGCCAGGGCCTAGTTTGTTCACTGCTTTATCCTCAATGCTAAAAATAGTACATGGCACAGTAAGAACTTGATTCACCAATTAATGGACTATATTTATTGCTGAGACTATATACAAGAACACTGAAACTAGTCATAACCTGGTTTGGGACATGACTTGAACTACCTCTAATTATTTCACTGAGACAACAATTCTGTTTTTAAATTCCAACAAAAAATACTACCTGTAATGTGGACTTTACTGCTGCATTTCTTTTCATTTTCTCTATCATAGATTATTTTTGTCTCTTTAAATGTTGCTAAATATAAACTAAAGAAAATAAAGAGAATTTTCTGACATTCTGCAAAAAAACTCAAGTCACATTTCCCCAGGACCATATTCAACATCTAGGTCCAACTCTTCAACTTGGAGTACCTGGAGGAACCAGACATGAACACTTAACCAACTAATTTCTCAGGGGATCTAAATATCCTACTTATTTCTTAAGAGAAAGCTATTTCTTCGAGAGAGAGTGAGTCAACGCCAGTTGTAGTAAGTGTAAATATCAATTATTTTAGAGATAGTGAATTAAGTTTATATTATTTTAAAAGTTACTTTTCCTTTAGGGCACATTACTTATTTGATTCAAATGGATGACACTAGCAAAACATTCATTTACAAAAAGCTATCCTCATCACATACGTCCCTAAATGCAAGTTTAATAATTTGTATCATTTTTGTTCCATTTCAGGGCAAACATAAAGAATAACCTCCTTATGGCTCATTATGCAGCATTTTTATGAGAAGGAAGCCAATGAATTCAAGAGGACGCTGTGTGTTAATATAGGCCGTGACTAACACGCTCTCTTCATAGCCATGTCTGAAGATTGCATTTACACAAAGTGGCAGAGTTGGCTCTGCTGGTTTTGAACTGTACTTCCCCTTTTATGGAAAATATCAACAGGGATTTTTTTTTCATGGCTGGAGGTCTTTTCCTCATCTAAATATTAAAGTCTGATAAGTCTTTCCAACTTACTGGAGCATAATCATGCTTGCTACTTGTTAATTAGGAGCAGAGTGATAACTATTAAAAGTTGAAAGAGTTTCCTGGTGGTTGCAACAAGTTTCAACATGATCCCAAGCTTTGTCAATAACCACAGGGGAAAAAGAAAGCAAAAGGAAAATGCCTCTCTAGAGTCCTTCCTGTCTCAGAGAAGGGTGAATGCTACTGCTATTATATCCCTCTCATTTGAAAGACATCTTAATACCAAAGGAGGCCAAATGGTGGACCCCGCAGTGTTCATGTTGGAGAAGACAGCCCAGCCAGAGAGCCAGGAGATCTGGGCTCTATGATCAATTTTCCTACTTATTTATGTGACCCTCAATTTCCTCCAATGGGTTTGGAGGAAGAATTAAAGATGTCCTAGTTCTAAAATTCTATTTCTACCAGCCAATTAAAAATCTTGGAGAAAATTTTGCAAAACACTCCCCTAAGCCTGGGCATTACAGTTGCTCTTTTTTGCTAGGCAAATACTCAGTATTTTGATAGCTAGTATTGATATGCCACTTTTCAATGACAGAGTATTTGTTTTTTGTTTTTTTTTTTTTATGACAGAGTATTTGAACTCTTACATACATTATCTCATTTATACCTCTGAGCAGTCTTGCAAAATACGTTGTAACTATTTCCTTCACAAGCTAGGAAAGAGAGAGAATGAGGAAGAAAAGAGATCAAGTGACTTGCATAAAGTCAGAATGGACGTACCACACCCAGAAATACTTGTCCCTATCACTTCACTTGAAATTATAACTCCTCAGTACAAGCCCACGTCTAGACACCAGATACTATATAGAGAACAGAAACAAGCAATAAATAGAGAAAATTATTTTTTAAAAAAACCTCTGAGAAAAGATTACAAATGGCTCCCATGAACTCAGATAATATATCACATTACTTTGCCACATTGGGTTTTTTTCCCCACCATTTAATTCACTGTTCTTCAGAGAAGTCAGTCTAAAATAAATTTGTCTGCAGTGGCAAATTTCCTAAAACAAATATTAAACATGGCTACTGGGATTTCTGTAGCATGTTATCAAAATAATGAGTTATAAATACTTGATTTATATACCACATACCTATTAGCAAAAAGAAAAT
The DNA here is from genome assembly GCF_018345385.1 of Vulpes lagopus. Taxonomy (NCBI): domain Eukaryota; kingdom Metazoa; phylum Chordata; class Mammalia; order Carnivora; family Canidae; genus Vulpes; species Vulpes lagopus. Next base: position 22,792,398 of record NC_054844.1, read on the forward strand.
ATACACATCATCCCCTAGGCCTGAACTAAAATTTATATTTACATTAGTCAAGAAAAAGAAAAAGAAAACAAGAAGCAGAATCTTAAGAGAGTTCAAGTATAAAGGTCACAGAAGGTACTGTCAACACTCCATGGTACCGTCAGAAACTTTATTCCAAACTGTAGAACAACCAAAATGAATATAACCCAAAAGCAGACCTTGTGGGTTTTTCCCCCCAGGGGTTATAACTTGCAGGACGAGTGCCATTCCAGCTGAAAACGATAAAGTTTGAACTTTACCAAAGGTATACAGCATATAAAAAAGATCATAAACCCATCACCAAAAATAATTGTAAGTCTGGCTGCACTGCTGCTCTGCATTTCACCAAATCAAGGAATGAACAACTAACATCTATTGGAATGCTACAGTTTACAAAATGTATTCAAGTAAGTGACTCATTTTAATGCTCACAAAAATCCTATGAGTTAAACCCAATTTTACAGGTGAAGAAAGGGAAATTCAGAGAAATTAAGCCGCCTAAGACAAGAAAACACAGATGATGGCTTTAGATTGTCTCCCTGCAAGGCTATTTCTGAAGCAGCAATACAAAACCGGGTAGGGTATCTTATAGGATCAATGAGCGCATACATTTAAGCCATTAAGAACTAGAAGTAGTCTAGTAAAAAAGAATCCATAGAACTTTCCTAGAGAGGCCATTTTTACTGCCCTTCTCCACTCAATATCCAATATGTAATAAGAGCTAATTTAGGTTGGGACGCCTGGGTGGCTCAGTGGTTTAGCGTCTGCCTTTGGCCTAGGGCATGATCCTGGAGTCCCAGGATTGAGTGCCACATTGGGCTCCCTGCATGGAGCCTGCTTCTCCCTCTGCCTGTGTCTCTGCCTCTCTCTGTGTCTCTCATGAATAAATAAAATCTTAAAAAAAAAAAAGTTAATTTAGGGATACAAAATACAAGAAAAACAGAAGGGAGAAAGGAAGGACAAAGGGAGAAACACAGAAATAGAGGAAGGATAAATTTCCTAACTTAGCAAAATAAGTGTATTTTCTTCTCTGGACTAAAGATAAGATAGTAATATGCAATTGTACAGAGTAGGTTAAAGAGTAATGTCTTAAAATTTAAACCAATAACATGTAATTGAAGTTTACATAAAAAATATTGAGATAAAGAAACCTGTTAAAATCCATTAAAACTGCTAGGATCTCATTGTACTCTCAAAGAAGTTGTCTATGGTAAGGTCATGGCATTACTATGGAGGTAACAAAAATTATTAACAAAGCCAAATCAAACTTAGTTCAAATTTAAAGACACTGATAGCTATTCAAACTAATTCAAACTTTATTTTTAGGATACACACTAATTCGAATTTTCCCCAGTAGTCAACTCACTAGGAAAATTTGTTCTATTTCTTAACCATCCTCAAGAAATGGCAATTCCCTAACTAATTTGAGTTTTGAAATTATATGCAATAAAATAGCATTCAGCTATTTTCTTTTAATCCAACATTCTTTGTTGAACCTGCTTTTGCTTGTATCAACTCTTCTAATATTATTCCTGATAACGGTGCAATCCAAGGAACTCTGAGGGTATCAAAGTGAGGAATTTGGACATGGTGTATCTAAAATCCCTCCAAAATGAAAATGATATGATTTGGTGAATAATTGTTTTATTATTAAATAAATCTCCAAAATCGGGATGCCTGAGTGGCTCAGCGGTTGAGCATCTGCCTTTGGCTCAGAGTTTGATCCTGAAGTCCCACATTGGGCTCCCCGCAGGAAGCCTGCTTCCCCCTCTGCCTGTGTCTCTGCCTCTTTCTCTGTCTCTCATGAATAAATAAATAAATATTTTTTAAAATCTCCAAAATGAGTCTTTTAAAATGTGTTATTATGTAAGTTAGTCATGAAATTATATATATAATGTACCACATATATAATGTATGTATGCATACAAGTTAGTCATGAAATTATTCATGTATGTAAATATATATAATTTCATGTCTAATTTACATAAACATATATGTATATAACTGTGCATGTTTCTTACTATTAATCTACAGAAATGATCTATTTGCAAGCAACTGCACCAGTCCACAAGTGCTCAGCCCAGTCTTGAAGAGCCAAAACATAAACTCAGATGAAGAAACTCCCTGAAATAAATTTTATTGTTATGAAAATTGAGGTAACCTCTGCCCAGTATTAAGCAGGAAAAACGATTAAATCTACATTTAAAGTATTTAGGCCCTGGAAATACTGAATTATAATCTGAAAACCCAAAAAGACATATTATTTTTCCATTTGAACATCTTATCTTAGCTCAGAATTAATGGTTTTGAAAGACCACATTTTTCATAATTTGGAAAGAACAGGCACACCAATCTATAAAAATGGACACATTTTTGTACGTCTGTTATAATATATGAACACAAAAAGCCACAATACATTGTGATTATGCAAAGTATAACTTACAAGTTAATGTAACATATTTTAAACCTACTTTAAATCTTAACAGGTAAATAAGTATGGCCCTTCAGGAAACTGAACTTAAGAACTGTGTACTCATCTCCCTGTTGCTACTATTGCTTAAAACACTTTTGGAGCTTAATACTTTTCTAATCCTCCAATTAACAACTGACTGACCCATGAAAACAGATCTGTTAGTTGAGTGCCATAGTTTGTACTGCCCTCCACACCCATTCCCCTTTTGACTACCTGCCTATTTTATTTACCAAACTTGGCTCAAATCTATCTTTTGACAATTTTGAAATATAAGACACTCTTCAAAGTTAGAAAATTTGCCCACTGAGGTCATCAAAAGATTAATGCTGCAGGTTTGCTCTACGGCAGCTCCAATGGAGATGCTCCTGGAATATTCTGGGCAATTTCAGTATCACTGGAAGATGTATATTGCTTGGAAAGTGACTATGCTGAATTCAGATCCAACACTCCTTTGAATAAAATTTTTGTGTTTAAAAAACTGAATCAGTTTCTAGTCATCGGATATATAAATATATCTTAATAAGTAAAAATACAAACAAAACATTTTTAGGCATTCTATTTCATCCAGACATATACACTGAGGAGCAACAGCTTCTCTAAAAATGTGGGATAAAAAAATAGCCCAAATTAACATGAGGTTTTTGGGGCAGAGGAACTACTTAAACTGACAATAAAACATGAACAAAGTGATCAACTTTAAGTAAGCCTTCTGAGAGGAATTATCAAATGAAAGAAATATAAGTAGAAATAAGGGATCCCTGGGTGGCTCAGTAGTTTAGTACCTGCCTTTGGCCCAGGGCATGATCCTGGAGTCCCAGGATCAAGTCCCACATCAGGCTCCCTGCAAAGCAAAGCCTGCTTCTCCCTCTGCCTGTGTCTCCGCCTCTCTCTATCTCTCATGAATAAATAAAATCTTTAAAAGAAAAAAGAAAGTAGAAATAATATAGCTTGTTTAAGATAGAACTCACTGAGGGGACGTCTGGGTAGCTAAGTGGTTGAGCGTCTGCCTTCAGCTCAGGGTGTGATCCCAGAGTCCTGGGACTGAGTCCCACATCAGGCTCCCTACATGAAGCCTGCTTCTCCTCCCTTTGCCTATGTCTCTGCCTCTCTCTCTCTGTGTCTCTCGTGAATAAATAAAATCTCTAATAAAAAAAAAAAAAAAGATAGAAATCACTGAAGTCCTTTTCCTTCCTGTATCTATTTAAGGGGGTACATCCTTTTATCTACCTAATACTCAATTTATCTCTCTTCATCTGACAAATTCATATTACTCCAGACAACCAAAATATCTAAATTTGGGTGAGTAGCATATCCTCTGCTGTCCTATTCTGAGGTCTGGCTACTTGTAATTCAATCTATCATATTTGAAATTACATCTAGAACCAGAAGATTCTATTCTATTGACTCTTAACATGAACCCATGACTCAAACAACTATGTAAAAGTCAATGGAAAAATAGGGAATAATATATTGAGATAGGCAGAAAAGACATTAGTCAGATTTTGCATCAAGTCTATATATTCTTTATTTTTATTTTTCTTAAGATTTTATTTATGTAAGAGAGAGAGTGAGACAGAGAGATCACAAGTAAGGGGCGGGGGGCGGGGGAGGAGAAGAGGGAGAGGGAGAAGCAGTTCCAACATCGGGACCAAACCCAGGCCTCGGGATCATGGCCTGAGCCAAAGGCAGATGCTTAACCAACTGAGCCATCCAGGCACCCCAAGTTTATATACCCTTTAGATTCCCAAAGAATATGGACAGTATTGAAAGAGACATTTTATCTGGATGCAGAGTATCAAACTTGCTGAAAAGAGGGGACAAGAGAATTACGATGGGTACATTTCTTTTTTTTTTTTAAGATTTTATTTATTTATTAATGAGAGACACAGAGAAAGAGGCAGAGACATAGGCGGAGGGAGACCTAGGCTCCCTGTGTGAAGCCAGATGCAGAACTTGATCCCAGGACCCCGGGATCACGACCTGAGCCAAAGGCAGATGCTCAACCGCTGAGCCCCCCAGGTGCCCCACCATGGGTACATTTCAAATTTTTAGTGAGATTGTTTACCTGAAATAAATTCACCAATGATGTCCAGCAAAACAGATAAGTTTCATAAGACTACAAGTAAAACAGATTACTATTAAAAGTGTCTTTATCAATAAAAAAGACTAATAGTCCTCCAAAGTAAAACTACCATCTTCTTTATATTCTAATTCTCAATCTGTTCCTTAATGGTTTCATAACAAAATAAAAAGTGGTCATTTGTAAAAGCACTAGATTTGGAGGACACCAAATGAATTATACAGTTTTCAAAGTGAATATTCTGAGTTCACTAGTAGCTAACCAAAAACCAGATGACTTCAAACTATTGAAAAATCATCCGTAATGCTCAAAAAGGATTTAACAATTTCAGTGAATCCTTTTACTATACTCTGCACGTAAGATTTCCATTACAGCATAACTTTTCAATAAGTTACCAGCTAAAGTTTTAAATAAACTCTTTTTCCTTCACACCTGTGACACAGAGTTATATTTCTAGGTTTTTTTCTTTCTATTCCAAATTAACACTTTTAAAAAAAACTGATATAATGAATCTGATATTCTACTGAAATTAAGCAGTGGTCATTGCCATTTTGCAAGCAAGATGTCCAAGATAAAAAGATAAAGTGCCAACCCCTTAAATGTAGTAGAGTCACTGTTGACTTTGGAACTCAGAACCTCTAGATCCTGGATATGGAGATAATTCGATGTTAATTTCTCACATATATAACACAGTTTTTGCTGCTACATGGAGCACTGGCTCTTTATAACAAATACCCTACAGATCTTTAATTGGTAGTTAGGAAACATGCTTTTCCTAATCATCGAGTCTCTTTTAAATATTATATTTTTAAATACTCATTTAGGGAAACTAATGAGATAAGAAATGAGAGGATAAAGAAGGTATGTTGTTTTCAAAATTAAAAATTTCAGGACATCAGTCCAGCAGGCATAAAACAACATCAAACAAATAACTAGATAATCAAACAATAAAAGCAAACTAGAAATAATATGAAGGCTTTTTTAGAAACTATTATTGCACATATGCAATAATTACTTCCATCAAGACTTTTATTATACATTTGTTTTTATGGAATCATAATGCACAAGTGCATGCTATTGTTTAAACACATTCACCACATACCCCATAACAGAATATGATGACAATATGTATTAAGGATAATACAGAAAATGTGGCTAAATGCATTCTGTGTTATGGTTCCATAATACAGCATGCAAATGGTTCTGACTAAGCAGACACAGGAGACAGCCGTTAGTGCACACGCTGTGAATGTATATTATGAATAATGCATAAAACTTGGCTAAATCCTAATGAGTCCATTGACATCCTATGGGGTCCAAAGGAGGCTCAGATCCCAAAGCATGGCCCTGGCACATTTCTATCCACCAATCATTATAAAAAACAATACCATGAAAACAAAGGACATTAAACAACATGAATGCACTCTCATTCTGGGTAAAGCTTTTGAAATAAGCACAAAAATTAGAAGAAAGTTTGAAAGGAGAACTACAAGTCCATCTTACATCATCACCCCACTTACAGTTTTTCAAAATTATCTACTGCAATTTAAATAGGACAAAAGCTGCAGTTGAAGGTTTGATGTTATTTCTTTTCTCTGATTTTCTTCAGGGAGCTGCTATTACAAGGAAGATCTAAGCAATCCCTAAGAAAAGTGGCCAAACTCTTAGACCATGGTGGTAGAAAGTCTTCCTGCTTTGAATGAGAAATGCTTATGAAATGAATTATAGCCAATTAAATAAGGAAATAGATATAATGTGTCTGAAAGCAGTCTTTATGGTAGAAACTCCTTAAAATTCTAGTTTTTACACAGCTTTTTAAAGAATCAAAAAGAATGCCATGAGCATATCACTTGCAGCGCATAAAAAAAAAAAATCAGTATTTTTTCCCCAATAGCCATTAAATAGTCCTTGAGAGGAGAAACTATGTCTATTATCTCTCCCTAGATGGGTGTACCCCAAGATGAACACCTATACGAACATGTTCAATGTGTTCACTGAGCCAAAAATGCAGAGCTGAACAAGCTGTGTTTGAGATGCAGAAATTAAGTATGTGACAGAAGCCTGTGCACCCAAGCCTCTCCTTGGAGTAGGAGTGGGAATGCAAGGACAGCTGCTCCTTCGTGGTGCTCCCAGGGGGGTGTTCCCAGGGGCGGGTGGGAAATGGGCACTCTGGGAACACATCCCCAGAGAAGAGTGAAGAGGCGAGGGCTGGCCACTTGGGGAAGCGGCAGGCCAAGAAAAACCCTGCACTCTCAGAAAACACACAAGAGCCAAAGGCTGAAGTGGGAGCAGGAGATAAAGTTCTGGGGAAGGAGTTCTTCCCGGATTTGCCTGGCTCCCTGACATTCTCCCATCCGTTCACCTGGTACAAGAACCAGGCACAGTCCAGGCAAAGGCTGCAGCTGGAAGCTGCCACAGAACCTAAAGTGTGGAAATGTAAAAATATCTCCATCACTGAATTGTAAAACCGCAGGTCATTTACCATCCACATTTGGGTTCAAATCAGTTCCCAGGCGTAGTTCTAATGGCAATTTAGCCTATATGCTGTGAAAAGAAGGCTTGCTGCAAGACCCCTTCTGCAAAATAATATTGCTATTATTTTCCCATCCCTAACTGCCAGAAGAGCCAGAAATTCTAACTCTAATAAACGTTTATGAAAAAACAACCCTTCATACGCTTCTATTTAAAGTACAAATACTCCTGGGTATAGTTAAGTAAAAAAAATAATAATGATAAATTTGTATTGCTTTCTTTTGTGAAAAGAACTAGGACAATAAGGGAGCCTAGAATGTTTGGGCTAAAGATGGAACACACTGTCAGATTAACTTTGCTTGCTTTTCCAGTTGGACTGATGCTGGCATGACCAGGGATTCTGTGATGAGGAATTAAGACTCTCAACAGACTCTTAAAAGTTTAAAACTTTCCCAGTACCATGTTATTATGTTTGTATTTACACCTGGGTAAGCGCTGTCACTGTTGCTAGAGCATGAAGTATGAAAATCATACAGAAAAATAAAGTATCTGTTATAACCACTTCTGCTGTTTTCCCTGTTCTAAAATTTGCCTCATAGCAAGTGCAAGAGAACAAAGTTCTGTTCCCGATATAACAATTCCATAAAGCTATTCTGCTTTTGAAAACCATTCTCCACCAGGACTTGTCCTAGCTACTCTATAAGCAACTGACAATCGCTTCACTCCCCAGTATTTCTTCACCCCTCCCAGATGCCACCAAAAGAATCAGAGAAAGTCTGTCAGTAGCACTTTGTTTCTCAGCAGGACGCTGTACTGTTTGTGATATCCATTTTGATACAAACCTAAATTAGGCCTCTGGAAATAGGTAATGCATAAAAAGAAGCATTTTGTGTCACCAAATTATTATTATAGGTTACTGTTAACCCTTGGAAGATAGAGGTGAGCTCTGCAGCTCCCCACTGAGGTGACTATTTGTCATGAAATCACAGGCCCTACCTCAAAAGATGTTTCAGGTGAGCTTCAGATAAGGTAAACTATCTGGTTGACCTATAGGATTCTGATAGCTAGTTTAAGTGGGGAAGCTATGAGAAATGCCAGTTAAACAAAAGGATCAGCACAGCATGTAGAGCCAGCAGTCGGCTAGCACAAGTTTAACAGCTGACAGAGCCTAGAGATGGAGGGAAATGAAAACGAATCAGGATATTTTACTATCAGACAGATTTAAGAGCCTTTGAAAGTTCTCCCCACAATGACATGCAGAGGGGCAAAAGTTCAGAGCTACAACTATTTTTTTAAAGGTTACTTGTGATCGAACTATTAACTAGTCACGTGGAGCTAATAAATTAGAATATAATAAGTTGAATATTGAAAATGCTGAATATCTCTTCATATAGTTCAGATGGTAAATAAATTTTGTTTTTGAAATTCCTTGCATATAAATTTAAATTTCTGGTCCATAATTAAGATTCACAGAAATCTAAGAACTGACCCTAAAACTATCCCAGCATTATAATCCTAGCACCAGTTCTTGAAAACATTCGGCATTTGACCTTTTCTAATTTAACCTCTGTAATATCTGATTCTCTTATTCTTCTTTCTTCATCACATTAAAATAAGCAGCATTCACGATGTTAATAAGTATAAACACAACTGAATTCGAGGATCCAATCAAAGACTACTTTCTATTAACCTGTAACCTGAAGGAACCACACAGAACATGCATGACATCTTATCTTTTAGTACAACTCAGATCACTTTCTGATTAAAAATTGTACAAGAGTCATCATGTCACACAATAATAACAGCTTTTTCTTCTTCATGCATTTTTATTCTGTGTTTTGGTAAAAATTATCACATGTGCCTGGCTTATCTCATTAAAATAAACAGACACGACTGAGTTCATATCTCTTGAGACACAGTAAACACAATGCAAAATGTAATTCCTCAAATTGGAATAACATATTTACTGAATAAATAACTGAATAATTAAAGCTTCTTCAAAGTGAGTATCATAGGCTTATGGTGAAGAGCAACAAAATTATTCTGCAACTGGTATCATGGAAAAAAATAGCTAATAAGAACAACCAAAGTTTTATAAGGAGTTTAGTCGACTATGGATACCAGCCAAATTTTGTAGCTGCACCAGAGCTTTTAGCTGAGTTGCTAAATTTGAAGGCAGGGTAAATGTTCTTCTCCCCTTTCCTAGACACAACCCATAAAAAATAGGTTCTTTTTAATGTCTAAGAATGCTGTTTAAGTCTCATTCTAGTCAGCAACAAGATCTTCAGTCTCAGAAAAGCCTAGTCAATCGCAATAAGCTACAGTATATAACATTTTAACATCAAAAGTCCTGGAGTCCCTCACTTTAGAGTGAGGCCATCATTCGATCCCAATACAATCTCACTCAAGGAATTCCGACCAGCTAATTGCTTGGCATCCTCAGGATATCCAGATATCATCTGAATTCCAGCTACTGAAATTAAATCCCCTATGTTTCCATCTCCTAAAATAATTCCTCAATTCAAATATTCAACAGCATTACATCTGGTCATAGTTAAAGCACCTCACTGTTGACAAGGCACTTTCTTGAAAGTTTCTGCAGGCTGTGTCACACATCATACATACCTGTGAGGTCCATTCCCAGGGAAGTTGCTTTTGCTGTAGCTTCCTCCTTAAAAATATTCCTACACCCATGCTGATTTTGTATCTGTTCAGTTCAAATTTAGATTCATTGGTACTTTTCCATAGTTACATTTCTTGCTCAGTTGATATGTCCTTTTATTTATTCTGAAGTTTTCGATGTAAGACAAACAGGAATACCACCTTCTAAAATTACTACTATCCTACCATCCTCTGATGGAACATTAGTGGGAAGCAATATTCTCCAAAGCTATGAAGCATACACTGCCCTAAATTACATTGCAGTCGCTGCCCTGAGCTCACACATTTTTGAATAGAAAGGCTCCCAGGGATCTCTCTGTACTGACTGCATTTACTGCTTTAAAATATTTTTAACCCAGACGCTGAAGTGCCAGCCTTGCAGTTCCTCATGCTAATCCCAGCTTGGGTGGCTGTTCTTAAGGGAAAGCATTCAAAACATTGTAACAGTGCATCAACTTTGACCCTTTTCACTTAAACATGAGACTCTTAAAAAAAGTTTGAATTCCAGAGGGAATCACTGAACTTTGACCTGCTTAAAATTAGTTTTGTTTTAGTGCCTTCATGGTGACTCAACAGGCCAATTTTCCAGACACTTAAGATGTTTCTGCCCCCTGAAGATTCCAGTTCAAGTCCACAGCTATGTTTGCTGGTCAGATCAGAACACTTTGTCCCAGGGTTTCAAGCAACAAATTCCCAGATCTCCATCTCTTTGCCAGATGTTGGCATTAGTTGGTATTAAACTGGATCTAAACACACACATACACACACACACACACACACACACACACACACACACACACACACACACCACACACAATCAGAGGGCAGGCTCTATTTTTCTTTTCTTTTTTTTTTTCACATACAGCCTTTTAGGAGACAAAGTTTTCCACTCAAAATTCAGTCATGGAGAAATGTTTATCAGGATTATATAAACATTACTTACTAGCATAACTCCTACAAGAATAAAACTCCTAACTTTTGGTAAGCAGTACTATGCTACATTTATAATACAAGCTTTCTGAATCTACTTTTCTTAATAGAGAACAAAAAAGCTATGGGGATTTTATTTTCCAATGTATTACAGATTTTAAATTCTTCAGTGAACAATTATATGGCAAATTAATATTATCACAATATTAAAAACTCCTTCAATGGAATTTGAAATTCCTTTTTCAATTTCAAAATTCTTTTTGAAATTTCTTCAATGGAATTTCAAAAACAGTATTTGTTGTGAAAAAACTCATGGTAATTAATAGGTAAAATAAAGTCACCAAAGAACTAAAGGTGTAGTACAATTCATTCAGTTTTTGTATCTCAAAACGGCTCCCCATTTTAGCTAAACTAGTTTTTGCAAAAACGAAACAACACTCAATTATATTAATGCAATGTAAGATGCCTAAAGAAGGAAGTAAATATTAGTCTAGAGCAATTCCTGCATAAACTTTGTGCTTTAAAATTTTTAGACTAGTCAAGGAGAAAGGCATTCAGGAAAAGAAAACCCATTTAGTACTACAAAGCCAGAAAAAAAGAAATGTTATCACAGTTAGTTAACCAGGATAAAAGAAAATGTATAACACAAATTAGTCTACAAAACTTACATATCATGTTAAACAAGAAGACTTTATTGTCTCCAAGACATTAGTTAGTGATACTGGAAAGTAGCGCAAAAGTGAATATGAGACCTTCATATTCAAACATTGCTTTGCACTTAAATCTATCAATTTCCAAGAGTAACCGATGACATTCTTGAAATGCAGGCATTTGATCCCTACCGTTAATGCCCAAAGCTGAAAGTTAGAAGCTGTAGGGTACAGTGTCACAAAAACTGACCATAGAAAAAAATTTTCGAATTATTTTCTCTCCTATTAAACAGCACTAATTCCAAAACACAGAAAATAAAAACTACTCACTGAGTCTCTCTGGCAATTACTTTCATTTCCTACCCATGTAAGAACAAACACAAAAAAAGATATTCAGATAGGATAAGTGGTGAGCTTTTGGATATGTACATTACCACTTCATTTTTATTTTATTCATAAACCATTTGACACATAACATTGCATGAGTGGTACTGACTGGCCACAGATTCCTTAATTTAAGAAAATATTTGGAATTCAATTACTTTACATTTCAAGCACATGTAACTGCGTTCTTTAATGATGATTAAGAAAACAAGCATTAATTGTTTTAAAAACTGAGACAATTACTTATGTGAAGTCAACTAAAATGAAAATTTCAAATGATACCAAATCACACCGCCAAATAATATGAAAATAAGTATGAATTATGTAAGATGCTAGTGAAAACACATACTTACAGATAAGACAGTGAATGGTAGTATTTAAATAAAATTATACAGAGACATTACTATGTAGAGACCATTATCTGAAGAATCTACCAACATAGGATTAGTACTCCAGTTGCTTTAATCCTTTAATTGTCTTAATAATAAAATATGCTACTAATTGTGTAAAGTATTTTGGCCTTGCATTCCAAAAGACATATTTGCATTTTTCTTTGTAAACATTGTAAAAACTATTATACAGTGTCATTAAAAAGTAATGTGACTGGTTTTTATACAAAAGTACTATGTCATCTAATGTGACTTCCCTTCATAGTGGTCCCCTTAGAACACAACTCACCCTAAAGATCAGCCATCAGCCACAGACAGTATTTCTACCACCTTCTAAAGTGCTTTCTAAGTCTGTAACACACACACATGCATACACACTTCTAAATATCCTCAATGGTGACAAATTTCATAATTTGAAAGTCAATTTTAACCATTTTCATCATTTCAGAGAGACATTTATAGCCAACTCTGGTGAATAAAAAAAGGATGATGAATCTTGGTATAAAATACGAATAGAAAGTAATGAGATGGATGTTTTAGTCAGGCTTGCAAATGATTCAAAAGACAATTCTGAGAGGAAGTTTTCCAAAATGTTTTGAACAAGGGCATCATTGGAATCAGGGTTTTGCTTCTCTGGGTGACAATTTTGAAAAACAACATTAATATGAATGCATAAATTATAGCACAATTGTTGTTTTTAAAAATCAAACTCGGTACTTTTCACTCATACTCTGCAAATATGAAATAAGCAGATATGCATTTTCATTTAGATGATTATATATGTACGTTCTGAAGCGTTCTCTGGGAAAACTAACCCCAGAGGTAAAAGTAACTATATAATCCCGTTATATACAATATAAACTTAACTCTTGATCTTTCAAAAACGAACAAAAATCTTTATTTCCATAGTCATATATTTACATCCAACCCCAATCTGTGGGCTTCTATTAACTTTTTTCTCTCCTATATACAGTCAAAACCTAACAAGAGCTCACTGTGGGATTATGCACAAAAACTGCAAATTTAAACAAGGTGCGATCGTATACTTTTTCACACATTATTGTATCATGCTGCACCAGAACACTAATGTATGCACAGTTCCAAAATAGCTTGGGCTATTACTGCACAGGCTTGAAAACTACTGAAATCCCAATAAGAGCACTTTTCAAAAACTGTTCCTTCATTATTGCACACTAGTAAAGGTTGCTTGTGCTATTTGTATTTTACAATAGAAAAAAATACAGAAATGTCTATGATATTGCCTCATAATTCTGAGGTTTTACTTATTAGAGTCTTTGTAGTTATAACAGTTGTTTCATCAATATAAATATGACAATGGGACTCAATACTATTTAATCGACTCAATTATGGAACAAGTGTGCTTTTTTCCTTATGCTGCCCTACTTTCTTTTAAGTTGCATTTGAATTATTGATGAAGTTGCAATAAAGCATTTCTTTGTTACACATAGTTAGAAGTAGAGAATGCTTCATGGTTAATTTTTAGACCGATAGTGATAAAATAAACACACTTGTTGTCCTTTCAAAAAAAGTCAATAGCATGGTACAAGCTTAAAAGATTGACTTTTCCTTTTTTTTTCTGTTGTCTTGAAAATATGTTGTGCTGAAATCATGAATATAACTACAAATATAAAAGAAGAAAGTGGTAAGCAAAGTACACTATAGGAAATACAGGTCATCCAAGTCTTCCTAGGTATTAAAAAGATTTACACCTTTGATAAACTTAGGTTCTGTTTTTTGTCAAGTATTTCGAGGACTTATTTAATTGTGTAACAGAATGAGACCCCTCAAAACAGTAGAATTTTGAGGGGTCTCATTCTTGGGAACAGGAACAACATTTCTTATTTAGACTTCCTAACCACTACATAACTGATGCTCCATCCATTTCATCTTCCAAACAACAGCCAGAATGATCTTTTTTTAAATTTTTTAATAGATTTTATTTATTTATTTATTTATTTGAGAGAGAGAGAGAACAGGAGTGGAGGGGCAAGGCATAGGGAGAGGGAGAAGTAGGTCCTGGCTAAGCAGGGAGCCCCATGAGAGATGCAATCCCAGGACCCCAGGATCATAACCTGAGCTGAAGGCAGATGCTTAACCAACTGAGCCACCTAGGTACCCCCAGAATTATCTTGTTAAAATGCAAATCTGAATCCTTTAGTTTGCTCTTGCTTTTTTGATAAAAACCCCAGATCCTTAGCAATATCTACAAGACCCTACATGAGACAACTCCTGCCTCCTCCTCCAGGCTCATTCTTTGAAACTTTTGTCCTTCTTCTCTGTGCCCCAGCCACTCTGGTCTCCTTAATTCCTCAATATTGCAAGCTGTAGCCCACATCAGAGCTTTGTTTTTTGTTTGTTTTAAGATTTTATTTATTTATTATGAGACACACACACACACACACAGAGAGAGGCAGAGACACAGGCAGAGGGAGAAGCAGGCTCCATGCAGGGAGCCTGATGTGGGACTCGATCCCAGGACTCCAGGATCAGGCCCTGGGCTGAAGCCACCCTCAGCCAACCGCTGAGCCACCCGGGCTGCCCCACCCGGGCTGCCCCACATCAGAGCTTTGTAAATGCTGTCCCATATTCCTTATTCACCCATACCTTCTCCACCTAGTTCCTTCCCCTTACCTCTCTTCATATCCCAGGCAAAATGTCTCTTCCTCCTGGAAGCCTTCTATGACTTCCAAAATAAATCAAGCTACCCTATAATATCTCCTTATAATTTCCTATACTCTTTTGCCATAATGCACTTCATAGTAGTTATCATTAATACCATAGCACAACTTTCTTAGCCAACCTACATTCACCAAGTTACCAGAGTCAGCAATGTGCTCCATTCCTTCTCTGAAACAAACTATTGACAATAGCACCCTAATGGCAAAGGGCTACTCTGCACAGCCGCACCTCCTCACTCTAACCACTTTAACTGCCTGCTTAATCCAAGTCTGTTTATGTCATTTCAACTTCTTATTGTAATTGGGTAAATTCATTAGATATTACATAACAAATAAAATATGGGGGCAAAATGTTTTTAGTGGCACTAGATCAAATGTTTTGGAAAAAATAAAGGCAAATTATTTTTAATAACCACTTCATAAAACTAGAATAAAAATAAAACAAATCTACACAAACTCTGCATTTAAATTCCTTGCCAGATGCCTTTAAGTTTTCCTGCCATTTTTAGTAAATAAAAAAAAGCCATAAAATATATATCATGGGTGTAACTTACCCAAGAAGATGACAAGGATCATCACTCATGGACCTAAACATCAATTAACTGGCAAATTCATAAACAGTGAAATACTGATATAGCATATTGTTTAAAATACTCAAATATTTAAAATAGATATCATTTCTTTAGTATTCTATGCTTATATGATTTTTTAAGTTAATAGTCCAGCTACCAGTCATAGTTACAATGAAGAGGAGAACATCCCTCTATTCTATTTGTTGACACAATTATGATGATTAACCTCCATCTTTCTCACTTGACTGGAAGCTTCATAAGGGCAGGGATCAAATCTCTTTTGCTGATTGTAACCCCATTACTCAACATTTGTCACATGTGACAAAGAATAGATTTGCAGTAAAAACATTTTAAGTGAGTAAATAATGGTTAATATTAGCCAAGCTTAACAACATTGTTTATTTCAAATTATTATGATCAACATGCAAATAACTGTAAGGAGAATGAGAGCAAGTATGAATATAATCACCTGGAGATTTCAAGGCGCAATAAGTCAAGATAATACATGCCTAATAGATCATCTGTATGTACATTAAAAAAAATCTTGATTTTTAAAATTATTTTTAAAAATAGCATTCTCTACCACAGGGAAGCTTCTGCCTTTTAATTTACAAACTATCTTTAAGATAAGTTTTCCTTAGGAATCCAGCCATGATGACCATATCCTTATTAAGACTTCTGTATAGTAGTTCCAAATCTGGCTACCTTTTAATTTTATCTATAATGAAAAGTAACAATTATGCTACCTGAAATGTATTTGCCCCTTCCTTCGAGAAATTCAAAGCAGCCAATATCTTATAAGCACACTGGTAAGTATAAAAATGAGAACACAACTAAAATGAATTTTTATTAACAAAATAAAAGATATTCATAAGAAAGCTAAGCTATTTGACATTAAGACACAAAACGGGGATCCCTGGGTGGCGCAGCGGTTTGGCGCCTGCCTTTGGCCCAGGGCGCGATCCTGGAGACCCGGGATCGAATCCCACATGGGGCTCCCGGTGCATGGAGCCTGCTTCTCCCTCTGCCTGTGTCTCTGCCTCTCTCTCTCTCTCTCTGTGACTATCATAAATAAATAAAGATTTAAAAAAATGTTTAAAAAAAAAAAAAAAGACACAAAACGAATCTGGGATAATTCCTTTAAACTGGGCTGAGTTTTGTCAGAAAAAATTATTATAAACATTAAAATTCCAAAAGGACATGAAGGAACTTACTACACTTATGAGAGATTTTATATTTTCAGGTTCTCTGTTGCTGAGATGATATAAATAATGGTATCTTTTAATGATTGCACATAACTGATTTATTAGTTTATGAATCAGAGAAAAAAACAAGTAAAAGCATTCTGAAATATAAAGCAGCATATGGGTCATAATTATAGCCAGATATACACAGAGGTAATGGGGTCAGTGTGGTCCCAACCTTTTAGTTAATTTTGAGGAATTGTTAAACAGGAGGAAATGCTAAGTCATTATGACCATAGCTAGCACACACAGAAACACACACACACACACACTCCATGATTTTTTTTTCCCTCCATGATTTTTAAAATATTTTAAAGCATCACAACTGTATTCTAAAACCTAATCTATTTTTTAATACTTGGGAGTTCATATGATCTCATTTAAATAGTTACATGGCTCAAACTCAAAAAATTGTCAAAATCTGTCTGCAGTGTAATCTCTCCCAATTTAGTACTCTAGAAATATAGGACAGAAGTCTTCAAGGTGGATACAAAAAATAATAATAATATACTGGCGTGCTAGAAAAAAATTACATCTATTTACATTAGTTGTCCTATAGATATCTTTTTCCCTCTTTACCTCATCCCTTTTTAATTTCTATTTTTGGGTGTTTACTACTAGTAAAATAATAATCCTTTTATTGATGCTGTATTTACATGACCTGAAAACTTTAGGAGACCAGTGAATTAGGTGCCCATCTGGGAAACTGTAAAACCTAAGCCTAAGCCTACACTCTTGTCCACAAACTGGGCAAGAATTCCTCCTCTAACCAATGAATGGGGACACCATTACCACCATCACATGGCTACGTCCAGTCAGTTGTCCTACTTCCAATTAAAATCTTTCCTTGGCCTCCTTCCATAAAGAAATTTTATCCAAAATTAGAAGTTCAAGATGATCTACATGACTTTAAATATTTTTCCCTATCACCCATTTTGCCCATACCCTCTTCACCCACCCCTCTGACAATCATCAGTTTGTTCTGTTTTTATGAGTCTGCTTTTGCTTTTCACTTGTTGGTTTGTTTGTGTTTGTTTTGTTTCTTAGATCTCACATATAAATAAAATCATATGGTATTTGCCGTTCTTTGTGTGACTTATTTCACTTAGAATAATACCCTGTAGGTCCATCCACATGGTCATAAAAGGCAAGATCTCATTCTTTGTTATGACTGAGTAATATTCCATTGTGTATATATACCACATCTTCTTTATCCATTCATCTATTGTTTGACACTTAAGTTGCTTTCATATCTTTGTTATTGTAAATAATGCTGAAATAAACATAGTGGTACATATTTCCTTCCAAACTAGTGTTTTAATTTACTTTGGGTAAATGCCCAATAGTGGAATTACTATATCATATGCTAATTACATTTCTAATTTTTTGAGGAAATGCCATACTGTTTTCTGCATGTTTTTATGTTTTCAACTAACTATTAATAGATTGTCACTGAGGCCCTCATTTCACAACAGGAAGAAGTTCATGCTAATGTCATTCTCTCTCTTTTCTTTCATAATTTTGTCACACATTATAGTCTCATATGCTTCAGGAAATGGATTACGGATTACACTGTCTAATTTTTAGCTAAGTTAACTCTCATAAAGTGGACAAGTATTTTAAAAAGACTTCCTACAAGGGGCGCCTGGGTGGCTCCATGGTTAAGCATCCGACTCTTGATTTTGGCTCAGACCATAATCCGAACATCATGAAATCAAGCCTTACATTGGACTCCACTCAGTGGGGAATCTGCTTGAAGATTCTCTCCCTCTGCCTCTCCCCCCACTCCCAACCCCTCCCCTCAAATAAAGAAATAAATAAATGTTTTTAAAAAACGATTTCCTACAAAATAAAAAAAAATCTAGAATTTTTCAGTAATACTACTAATGTAAATATAAATGAAGGGGATCCCTGGGTGCCTCAGCAGTTTAGCACCTGCCTTCGGCCCAGGACGTGATACTGGAGTCCCGGGATTGAGTCCCACATCGGGCTCCCTACATGGAGCCTGCTTCTCCCTCTGCCTGTGCCTCACCTCTCTCTCTCATGAATAAATAAATAAAATCTTTAAAAAATAATAACTAAAAAAACCATAAATGAACATGGGAAAATTGCAAAACTGTAGCTCATAGACCACTGCTAATTTTTAGCCATATTTCAAAAACAATCTGTAAGAATTCAAAAAAATAGAGAAATTCTCTAGAAGGCTGGGTTTAGAGATGCTGTGGTATGCTACCTGGTAGTCCTCATTTTCCAGATGCCAGGAGTGTTGCCTGCTGAAGATTCACATCAAAGGCCCTTCCTGCGAACTGCTCTCATCCAAAGTTCCACTCCCTCCCCAGAGGTGGCCCCTATCCAATACCAGTGCGATGTTACAGAGGCCTGGCCCCTTTGCCTCAGTTCAGGACATCTCTAAGAAACCCTCTTGTTCCAGAGTGCCCCACAGATTAGCTGAAGCCGCAGGTGTGGTACAGTCAACCTCTCCTGAGGCCCATCTTGCTATTCTCAGCCCCTCAAAAGCTCTCCCAGTAAACCCACTTCATACGAATCTACAGGTCAGAGTTGGTGTCCAGGAACTCTGATGTACTACCACTATTGCTTCTAATGTTATTGAAACAGAACCTTGCTCTAAATGTTTACTATGACCTGATTATTAGCTAAAGTACATGTACATAAATTATGAATGTGTGTGTACATGCACACACAAAATTGTGTACTCTAAAAATTTTACTGATGGGGTACCCGTAAAGTATTAATATGTCACCAAGTATGCAAAGACAGCATTTTAACTGCTCTCTTAGGAGCCAGATTTCCATTTTTTGACTGACACATCATTAGTTCATTTACAAGCAATGCAGACCATGTTACTCAACACTATAAGGTTCTCCATGGCTTACTAAACAGAATCTGGTACATATGAATCTATGATAAAAGAGACCACCCTAGGGATGCCTGGGTCGCTCAGTGGTTGAGTGTCTGCCTTTGGCTCAGGTGGTGATCCTGGGGTCCTAGGATCGAGTCCCGCATCGGGCTCCCTATGGTGAGCTCCTCTGCCTGTTTCTCCCTCTGCCTGTGTCTCTGCCTCTCTCTCTCTCTCTCTCATGAATAAACAAATAAATCTTAAGAAAAAAAAAAAAAAAAGACCGCCCTAATCTGACCACTGTCGACAATCACAGCCTCGTCTCAGCCGGTCTCTACCATGCTCTACTGACACCAAACAATCTGTAATTTCACAAACACACCATGTCATTTCTCACCTCCTTGCCTTTTTCCTTATGTTGTGCTGCCTGCTTGTGATACACTCCTCCCTTCTCAGAGCACCACTCCTTGCCCTACTTAGCTTAACTCAGAGCCTTAAAAAGTCCAGGTTTCTGGGAGCAATGTGCCCAGGTGCTGATAATAAAGGGGTTACAATATCTGCAGAAATTTTAAGAAGCATAATATAACTAACCAAAAGTCAATGGGATTTTTTTTATCATCTGGCTTTCCTACAATTCTAAATTATGTAAATAGTAAAATGGTCCTTCCCACCAAGGCTGACTGCCCCTAAGACCCAACCTGGATGTTCCACTCACCTGTTTTAAGCCTTGACTCAGGAATGCCAGTAAACACTGGACAATCCCAGTAAAACTTTAGGTTTGAATATAGATCATTATGAACTCAAAAAAAAAAAAAAAACAAGAAGTTGTATAAAAAGTAAAAGTAATAAATACATGATATTCTCAGAGATAAACAATATTTATTTTTTTAAATTTTTTAATTTATTTATTTGTGAGAGACAGAGAGAGAGAGAGGCACAGACACAGGCAGAGGGAGAAGCAGGCTCTATTCCATGCAGGGAGCCTGATGTGGGACTCTATCCCAGGTCTCCAGGACTACACCCTGGGTTGAAGGCAGCTCTAGGTAAACAATATTTACATAATCAATGTAACTGTTTCCTGAACTGATTTAACACTCCCTACACTTAAAAGGAAAGGGTAAAATTATATTGGAAGAAAGGGAAAAGGAATATGTGTAGTTTTAGAAAGGCAAAGTCAAAGCACCTGGGTGGGTCTGTGGTTGAGCATCTGCTTTGGCTCAGGTTGTGATCCTATGGTCCTGGGATTGAGTCCCACATCAGGCTCCCCACAGGGAGCCTGCTTCTCCTTCTGCTAAGATCTCTGCCTCTCTCTGTGTCTCTCATGAATAAATAAATAAAATCTTTTTAAAAAAGGAAGAAAGGCAAGGTAGAGGCAGAGTAGAATAACAAAGCCAAATAGTAGGAAATAAATATGTTTTTAAATTAAAAAAATAAGGAGTAAACACTTTATTTAGAAATACAGACTTGGTGGGGTGCTTGGGTGGTTGAGTTGATTAAACATCTGACTCTTGATCTCGGCTCAGGTCATGATCTCAGGGTTGTGAGATGGAGCCCCACACTGGGTGTCAGGCTCCGCATTAGATATAGAGCCTGAGAATCTTAAGATTCTCTCTTTCTCCCTCTGCCTCTTCAACATCCCTCTTCCTCTCACCACCAAAAAATACAGAGTTAAAAGTAGTAGCAATGGGATAGGAGAGCTCCTACTAAGATAGGAGAGCTGTTTTATTAAAGAAATTTGAGTTTATACAATGTACATACATTATCTTAATATGTATCTGATTAATAAAATGCCCAATTCATACATTAATTCACTTGGAATATCTTCTACAACCTCTCTTCTGTGCTTTCAAAATACTCTATCACTACACCTATCATGCTGATATATAATTACTGGTTTATGTTACTAGCTCCCCTATCAAATCAAGATTCTTGCAGACAAGAACCAAGATTTATTTATATTTATAGCCTTCCACAAAAATGAAACAATTTTAAATTCAAATCTGAATTCAATAAATATTTACTGAGCTCCAAGTAGACAAAAGTAGTAATAAGATACAGGTTTCTGATTTCAAGGGATAACATTTATAACTATAAAATGTCATCATATGGTAGAGCTCATTATGTGCCAAGGATTGTTTTAAGTACTTTGTATCCATTTCCTCACAACTGCTTATTGATATAATTATCCCCATTCTGCAGATGAGGAATCAAAGACAGAGAGGTTAAGTAAATTGCCCAGCTCAAACAAGGTAAAGGATGATCCAGAATAGGGGGATAATAATGAACTACAGCATCTACATTCCAAAGCACAAACTCACAATTATATCTCAAAGGATGAGACATGTTCACAACATGCTTACAATATGGTACAATATATAATTAAGTCATAAAAGTAGTTATAGATGTAAATAACATAAGATCAGAAGGAGAGATCTCTGGTCAGTATATTCTATGAGGATGCTATGAAAAAGTAAAATTTAATTGGGAAATTAAGAGATGGATAGGATTTCAGGAAATCTCTACAAAGGGATGATATATACAAAAGGAATACAAAGAAATGTAAAGGCATCTACATAGATACATACAAAAGGCACTATCTGTTTTGTGTCAAATCTCTCTGCCTGAATAGTCAAGGTCTACCTACAGCAGGTCCAGATCCAGACAGCAGACATTTCAGGAGACATATGGTCTAATACACCTCTTTCCTGAATCTATGAAACATGGAAACAATGGGTAATTACCAGAGCAAATATCCCAATATGTTGCTGGAATGGGGTTGGAAAGTAAAGTTCATAAAAGCACATGAGACTGGGTAACTTTCTATTTTTCTGAAGTCCTTCTTCTTGTCTCCATCTCTAACACTAATGCTAGGGTCCAAATTCCAAGCCACCATTTTTTCTTTTGTAAATGATATCGATAGCCCCTCTCAAGTCTGGTCTACATGTTGTAGTCACAAATTTCATTAGTTTCTTGCCTAAAATTATTTGGTGGGTTTTTTTTATCATGCTTTTTATAAAGACTCAACTCTTTACCATGGTGTACCAGGTTTAATAATCTGATCCCAATCTACTTCTAGAGCCCCATTTCCCAGTCACTCAGCAGCAGCTATTCCGAGCTTCTAATTCCAAGAACATATCCTTCCCCCTCTTTGGAATCTTTGCACATGCTACTCCCCATGTCTCAAAAGTTTTTTTCTCTTGTCCTCTTTACCTCATTAACCATTCTTCATATGTGACTTTCTCACGGCAGCCTCCTCCAACTGGACCCCCTAAATATATCAGATGGTTCTCCTATAGACTGCATATACTTCTGTGAAATAGATTTTCACAATTTGTCATCATAAATACAAGTAACTGATTAAAGTTTATCTTCCCTAATAAACTTTAAATCCTTGTGTACAGGTGTGTGCCTACTATATACATCACTGACATTTAACATGGCATCTGGTTCATAGTAGGCATTCAATAAAGGTTTGTTGACTGTTGAATGAATGAAGGGACAAAACAAAAAGAGAAAGCAGAAATAGAGACAGGTGGTACGAGAACCAAGAAAAGTCAATAGATGAGCAAATTTGACGCAGACAGAAAAAGCAACTCTGGAAGAAGTCTCTGAATCAGACAGGGTTCAGGTGTGAGCAGTGGCTTTTTATGCACTAGGATGGCCGCTGGTGTGAGCACTCTGAGAAGAGTTGATAAGGCTGACCCATAGCAGATAGTTTGGGAGTCATCCGGGAAATTGTGTTCAGCTTGAATCCAGATCAGAAGCAAATCATCAAATATGAGCCTGAAAAGAAAAAAAGACTTGGAGATAGATTGTAAGACCCTCAAAAAGCAGACTTAAGAGTCTGGGTCCCATCCATGTGTAGTACTCGGGCACTTTGAATTTTTGAGAATGGGGCCACATGATTTAGATAGTATGCCAGGAAGATTAGCCTGACAGTGATAAACACAGCAGGTTGCAAGGAGAGATGCTAGTTTGTGGAACTTCACAATAGGTCAGAAACACTCTGAAAAAAGCCTGTCCTCAAGTAATGACAGTGCATATAGAAAGAAAGGGGAAAATAAAAGTGTCATTTTGAGGGATGACTCAACAGGACTTAAAATATACTTTCTGTATTACCATAGATAAGAGCCCAGGCTTTAGAATTGACCACTCAGGGTTCAAGTCTCAGCTCCACCACTACACAGTTATGCTACTTTTGGGCAAATTCAATGTTATCTGTATAATGGGGCAATGTCCGCATCTAAATTAGAGAAGTACTAAGAAGAATCAATAAAAATAAAAATAAACTGCTTAGCACAGTGCCTGGCAATAGTAAACTATCAATCAAGACCAACTGTTATCCTAAGGTAGACAGAAGAAAGGGCACAGGAGTGACACACCAGGGAACTTATTTTTGGTGAGCATGTCTTCATGTCCCAAGAAGATAGCCACCTATACAGTAAAGAGTTAATTCCTGTCCTGCCTTCTTCTGCTGTTTTTTTTTTTTTTTTTTTTTTTTTTTTTATGATAGTCACACAGAGAGAGAGAGAGAGGCAGAGACACAGGCAGAGGGAGAAGCAGGCTCCATGCACCGGGAGCCTGATGTGGGATTCAATCCCGGGTCTCCAGGATCGCGCCCTGGGCCAAAGGCAGGCGCCAAACCGCTGCGCCACCCAGGGATCCCTCTTCTGCTGTTCTTCATAACACATCTACCTCTCTGCCTTCTGATCTGGATTCATGCCAAACATAATCTATGCTGACTTTTAGTAGGGACTGTATTCTTCAAGCTGCTTGAGCCATTTCTAAACTTATGCTTTTGACATTTCTTTCCAACTTGCCCTCTTACTGTAATGCTGCCCTCTAGAAGCAATCCTACATACTAAACTTGAAGGCAAACCTTCTGTGGCTAAATACACCACTTCTCTCTTCCCAAGAAAGGTCAGAAAGATTATGTTGAAAGCAAGTGCAATGTTAAACTCGGTTTTTAAGAGTTAACAGAGAGCAGTTTTTTTTTTTTTCTCCAAGGATAGGTAATAGCATCAGATTCTGAAATTAAGCACAGCAGGAAGAAAAAGGCTGCATAGATTTCACAGAGTATCACAGGCCTCTGCAATAAAGCACTTAAAAATGCCTTGTATTGCTAATTCTTTACACAATCTCCTTTTATTTTCAAAGCAGTATGCGGGGCTTGAGCCATGAGACACGCATTGATGTTAACATTACACTGCTTGAATTAGAGCCATTTTTCCACTGAAACTACTGTTAGGTTTAGAATTACTTTTTACCATCTTTCCCGCAATACATTTTCTGGCCTGACTTCCCTGATCAAATGAGTGGTTGCCTCTTCTAACAATGCAGAACTCACCTTTGCAGCCATTACCGTAGCAAACATCTTTCCCTCAAAATCCCAACCACCAGGCCTGGAGCTATAATGGGAAATTGGCCTACTCAGAGGTCTCTGGATCACATGTGACTCTGAGAATTCTAAGCGAATGGGGACAACTCTCTTCTTCGTCTGCTTTCAATCATCCACCTCCCCCTCCTCGGCCCAAGTCAGTACTCTTCATTCACTGATTGAACTATTCAACAAATACTTATTAAACAGCTAATTTTTGAAACAGTAAAATGAAAGTGGCATTGAAGGAAAAGCAGTGCTTGGTGACAGGCAAACAATCAGATGGAAACCTTATTAAACTCTAAAGAGATCGAGAACATGCAGTTCTTATGAAGATTGGCTATTTTCATGATCACTAATCTATTGGTTAGCAATTGTAAAGGTTTTTCCCCTTTTTACAAGACATTTTTGGGTCATTTAAAAGCTTTCTTTTTCAGTCCATGTGGAAACCCTGTCATTTGTTCAATAAATATTTATTGAGTACTATGATCATATGGAGAACAAAACAGACTCAGTCCCTGTCCTCGTGTAGTAATCACTGCTCCCAAGATAATACAAACAAACAGTAGCCTGATGATTTAATCCTATACAAACCTCAGGTTTGTTTTTGCATTGTTTATTTGTTTGTATGAAGGCACTTTCCTGTAAGGACTGTATTTGTCTAATTAAAACCTTGTCCTTGTCTTATCTCACTAGGATTTCTTTTCAGCATACTCTTTCTTGACTTCTTTACCTGCAATAATCACAAACTATTCTATTGTACACATATTATTCTCTTCCTCTGTTTTTGTTAATTCATTAAAGCAAAGGTCTTTAAGCACCTACAATGTTCCAGACATTGTCTTAAATATTTGGGATACAGGGATCCCTGGGTGGTGCAGCGGTTTAGCGCCTGCCTTTGGCCCAGGGCACGATCCTGGAGACCCGGGATCGAATCCCACATCGGGCTCCCGGTGCATGGAGCCTGCTTCTCCCTCTGCCTATGTCTCTGCCTCTCTCTCTCTCTCTCTCTCTCTCTCTCTCTCTCTCTGTGTGTGTGACTATCATAAATAAATAAAAATTAAAAAAAAATATTTGGGATACAGAGCTGGGTAAATAAATCAACCTCCTGTCTTCAGTTTACTTTGCCATTTTAGATTTGTCCTCTTAGAAACTTCTTTCCAAGCCTAGAATACACATAACTGCCATCCCTTCCTTAAACCCAATCCGTTTTGTGACAGGTCCCCTCACTCTTGACTTTGAGCATGCTAATGTTCTACATATAGACTCAAATTTACTACAGGTATCTTATATTTTATTTCAAAACTCCTAAAACCACATCATCAAAAAAAGTCTAAAAATCTAGCAATAGTGAAAGGGAATAGAAGGGAAGGGAGAAGAAATGGGTAGGAAATATCAGAAAGGGAGACAGAACATAAAGACTCCTAACTCTGGGAAATGAACTAGGGGTGGTGGAAGGGCAGGAGGGCAGGGGGTGGGGGTGAATGGGTGACGGGCACTGAGTGGGGCACTTGACGGGATGAGCACTGGGTGTTATTCTGTATGTTGGCAAATTGAACACCAATAAAAAATAAATTTATTATTAAAAAAATAAAATAAAAATCTAGCAATTAGCTGGCACTGCCATTATTCTTTGAGCATCTTGCTTTAATTTCAGATACTATAGATATAGCTTAGTACCAAATTAAGTCAATACATTTTTATCACTAGTTGTCAAACTTTAATGTGTAAAAGAATTGCCAGTCATACTTGTTAAGAATGTAGGGTTATGGGGCTACCACCACAGAGATTCAGAGTCCCTGTCTGAGTAGGAGCCAGAAAGGTATATATTTAAAAATATCCCAGCTGGTTTTCAACTAGGTGATGGAGTAATCACCTGTGAGAAATGCTGTTCTATCATTTCCTTTGATGTCAGTTTTCAAGTATTCAGAATCTCTGCTTCAAGTCTTAAAATATTTCCTAGTAAAGTGCAAACAACATGCATCTGTGTTCAATAAATATTTTTTTGTTAATAAATGAATCAGTGGGTACTTGATAATAATAACCAACATTTAGGATTTACTTTACATCTCAGGCATCACTTTGTGTGACTTCTCACATGTTCCTCTTAATTATCCCCTGTGGTAGATGGGAAGTTACAGTCATTGCCCCCACACCAGCATGTTGGCCACAGTATGATGGAACGAATACATGCAAGCAGAGTCAAACAGACTGAAATGCAGGCAATAATTCTCCTGCTTCCTCAGTGGGAAAAAAAAGAAAAGGCCAGCACCTGACCCACTGGAGTTTGTTCACCCATCCATGAAAAGGGGATAATACCCACCTAATAGGAGGCTGTGAGGATTAGAGGAGATTATCCACATAAAGTGCCTAGCACCATGCCTGGAACACGTCAGTGCTCAACGGCTGTTAGTTTTCCCACTTCCCCGCCATGCATGGCTGTCTTGAATCAAAATGAAGCTCAGTATGCAAGATATATGTCGGCTCAACAACCATTTGTTCTGCTGCTCCGTCCAGGCCTTATAATTATGCCAATGTATACATCATAGTGCCCTCATGGAGTTGACCTTCTAATAAGAAGTGTTTGGTCACCCTATGAGTTACCCCTCTCAAACCAGGCAGCAATACATTCAGACACACCTTTCACTTCTCACTTTATCCAGGGAGATTCACACAATGCAGAACGGTCAGTGGTGTCATGATAACAAAGACTTTTTGGCAACCGAAAGGTTAAGAAAACCCCAGTAAGCAGTGGTAGGGAAAAAGAAGAGAAGCAGGGAGGGAAGAGCATCTGGGGGGTCTGAGTTAATTCCTAGAAATAAATAGTGGGAGCATTAAGGTTCTCTACATATTGACAGATTTGTCTGTTTAGTATACATTCAAATTATCACTTTATTTCCTGATTTAATGTAGAAAAGACACTACTGTCCTGCTAGTAGTCAAGGTAGGGCGGGGGGATCCCTGGGTGGTGCAGTGGTTTAGTGCCTGCCTTTGGCCCAGGGCGCGATCCTGGAGACCTGGGATCGAATCCCACATCGGGCTCCCGGTGCATGGAGCCTGCTTCTCCCTCTGCCTGCGTCTCTGCCTCTCTCTCTCTCTCTCTCTCTCTCTCTATGACTATCATAAATAAATTAAAAAAAAAAAGGTAGGGTGGAGTGAGGCTTCGAGAAGAAAGAAAAGTCAAAACAGAATTATAAGAAATAGTATGCACTTGTTCAAGCAGTTTCCAGTGCAAGAGTAAATTAATGAGACTGAATGTGCCAGATACATGGGAAAGACTGCCAATACTGCATAGTAACACCAAGCATCACAAGAACTCACATGCAAACCTCAGTCACACATCAAACAACTTCAGCTTTTAGTAGCCATGAATTACACCAGGAAATCTTAGCAGACATCAGATTTGGGGGCAGGCCCAAACCCTGAATGGGAATGGACCAGCACCTAGGGAGGAGGATATAAAGCCTGGCACAGCAGAGAATTAAATCAGAAATTTAGTGAGAAACAGTTTAGAAAACACGTCATCAAAAGTACTAACATCTCTTTGCCTCTCACAAATGCTGAAGTTCATCAGCCTTCTGAACATTAAAGTAACCAGGGCTCACTATTTGGGGAAAACTATGCCAAAAGCCTCACAGTAAGCAGTCCTTATCCTGGGCACAGATTCCCTAGAGGGGTCACTTGTTTGAGGAATGTGTCAAAAATTAGCTCTCTTTTCCTGCCTCCCATCCTCCTTGGACTCTGAAGTTGTCCCGATGCCAGTTTCCCACACTCTAACTCACAGAACTACCTAGAACTCAGGGGTAAAGTGCCAGCGGCCCTGTGAATCCCACTTGAAATTAATAAGTTAAGTCAGTGCATTATATCCAAAAAATGCTCGCTGATACACACAGAAGGACTGCTCTCCACTGCATTACTGAGAATCAGTCTGAGTCTAAAGGACATGGTCTTCATCCTCCACCACCACGGCCCCCCCACGCTGGCACAAAAAAATAGCAACAACTCAATTCTCAGTCCAATAACGTCTTTTCTCAGATGTTGTTCTCCCAGTGGGTAGAAGAATGAACTGCCGCAATGCCACCCGCTCCTCTACAGTTTCTTTTAATTTAAAGTTACAACAGGAGGGAAGAAAAGAGACTTTCTATTAAGGGACAACTCCCTGAAGGGTCTCTTAGCTGACAATCGAAGGACTGCTCATGGCAGTGATCAAATCTAACGCAACAAAGTGCTGGTGGCTCTGTGACTCATCACAGCAGGAGCTAGCACCGAGGGCCACTTGAGTTCAGTGCTTTGTGGCGCGGCAAGTTGGTTTAGGAACAGTAACATAGGGGAGCAAAGACTTGCAAGGTGTTTGAGGCTCAAGATAAAATGCAGACTTACAGTGCAAGTTGCTTCTCAACTGAATAGGAAGCCTAGAGGGGTAAGGAAATGAAGAGAGCATTCTGTCTACCTCACGCTTTAGGGCAAATTACCTGAAGACGGCCAAGGTCAGTCGGTCTAGCTGTTGTGCAATTTATAACCTGATAAAAATAAGGATTGAGGCCTGAGAAATAAACTGAGCTACTTTTAAAAGGCAAACACTAAAGGAGGTTCGCTTGCAAAACAATGCCTTCTAATTACATGCACTACGTATTGTTCAAGCATATTTACTCTCACCTGATACAATCACCTATACCTGTCAGTTGCATATTACAAGTACATTTAGAAGAGTGCAATACAGTAACTGCCCCCCTTCCTCTGTGGTTTCACTTACCTGAGGTCATCCACGTGCCAGACGCAGATGACCCTCCTTCTGACGTATGGTCAGGTCAGTTGGTAGCCTAACACTACGTCACAATGCCTACGTCGTTCACCTCACTACATCCCCCCATGCAGGCATTTTATTATCTCACATCATTATAAGAAGGGTGAGTACAATACAGTAAGAAATTTTGAGAGAGATACCACATTCACATAAGTTTTATTACAGTACATTTTTATAATTCTTTTGTGATTATTAGTTATTTTTGTTAATCTCTTACTTCATCTAATAAATGAAACTTTATGACAGGTATATATGTGTGCATAGGAACAAACAGCACATATATGACATCCGGCACTCTCTATAGTTTCAGGCATCCGCAGGAGGTCTTGGAACATATCCCTCATGCATAAGGGGGGGACTACCGTATACATTGAGCAGTTCCTCTATGTCATACATGGAACTATGGGTTTACACATAATTTCATACAACCTCATTTCATGTGACTAGGAATCTGGGAGGTGATACTATCCTTATGCTCATTTTGCAGTGGAGTAAAATGAAACATCAGAGAACTTAAAGAAACTGCTGAGTCTTTTTTTTTTTTTTTAGTGACAAGTCCACCTGACCAGGGCTACTGCTACTAACCCCTGGGCCATACTGCCAAACCACAACTAAATCATTCAGATCTCCTATTGCAAGATTATAATGGACTCGTACCCCACCTGCTGCCCCCATGCCCTTAGCAATAGCTGTGCACCAAGACCATGCTTCTAGTTGTGCCTCATGGGGGGCTGTTCCTATCTAGTGACTGAACACAATTAGGGGACAGAGGATTCTTCCAATAGCTGACTCTTGTCTGCCTAGCCAAACCTTTCCTGGACTGCACTACAACAGAGCTTCTTTCTACTCAATTCTCCTTCCTTCCGTCTCTCCTTCCATACATGCCAAACCAGGATCACAACTGAAAGGCTCTCCCACCTTTCTCCTCCCTCTTATTACATGTCTAATCCCCTGCTCTCACCTGCTTCTCAAGGGATCCAAATTAATGCAATAACCAAGTTATTTATTTCCTTTTATAGAAGGCTTTCTTTTATCCCTGGTCACCTGTATAGGTACCTCCTATCCCACTATTCAAAAGTTTGCTTTATGGGATGGGCAGCCCCAGTGGCATGGCGGTTTAGCACCACCTGCAGCCCAGGGTGTGACTGTGGAGACCCAGGATCGAGTCCCGCATCGGGCTCCCTGCATGGGGCCTGCTTCTCCCTCTGCCTGTGTCTCTGCCTGCCTCTCTCTCTCTCTCTCTCTCTCTCTTTCTGAATGAATAAATAAATAAATCTTTAAAAAAAAAAAAGTTTGCTTTATGTCATTTTGCTTTCATAAAAAACCTACATTAGTATCTGTTTTCACTAATCCAAAGAGTATTTCTGCTTTTATAAAAAATGGTAATTGCTTCTTCACTTTACACCATTTCAGCTCACGAAAGGTTTCACTGAAATGCTCTACTTTCAGATAGCAGGGGAAGCCCATACTTAGAAATTTTTCCTATCACTGGAAAGAGAAAACCACTAATTTCTCCACGTTATTATATGTCATCTCATCACACAGGTAATATATTTATTGGGCCTTTCTCCTTGTACCAAATATAAACAAGCCTATGAGTTTCTCTTTGAAGGAACTGCAGACGCCAAAGGGCAAACATTGCAAAGTCAGATTTCTTTCTTTTTCTTTCTTTGGAATCTCTGTCTACATGTATTATAATTTCATCTTACTTAGAGGTAGATAATTATTCTACGGATAAAGTCACAATAAATTTTCACTAGTGCCTATCTATATTGGAAAATCAGAAAGGATAACAAGAAGACAGATCTATAGTCAGGTCCTAAAGTTTTTGTTTGCCTTTACCTATTATGCAGGATAAAATGTTAATTACTGAAGGAACATTTCTATGAATAAAAGATAGAATTCACACTTGCACCAAATACAGCATCTTAATAAAACCACATTGTCAGAGATCATATATAGACGTTAACTGAATCACTACTTTAAAGTGTTGATCTCAGCCTCAAGGAAGTGATATATTTTTCTTCTTGGACTCAAATAAGTCCAGTACAGAGCAAGTACAAATTTAAGCTTCAAACATTATTAATGATCAAAAAGACTTGGCTGGAGGGACAGAGGAGGGTAGCTAACATTTATTAAGCACCTAGTTCATGACAAACCCTATGCTAGGAATCTGACATACAATATCTAGTGTAATCCATGCTGTATCTGTTTAAGAAAAAGCATTATTATCTCCAGCTTTAGAGGTGAGTACACGGGACAGAGCACTGAACTGCTGAGAACTCCAAGTGAAGTCTTGAAAGAATTATACATAGACCTAAACTGAGAAGCGCCAAAAGCTAGCGGGATTGCCTCTCGCATCCCGCTTCCTTCCTGAGTTCCCTATAACTAAGACTTTAATTGTGCTGCAGTGACAACACAATACCTGAACATCCAGGGAATTCCAACTGGAAGTCAAGCCAGAGCCCTCCCATCCCATCGACCACTGCATTATATGTCCCCTTGGTTCACGTGACAGCATATCATCACAAAGTAACTGAATGACAAGTAACCCAGCATCGAAGATAGAATTAGGGGTTTGTTTGTTTTTTTCTTTTTAACTTACAATGAACTTGAAGTAATAAAGAACAAATGGGCCTGTATCTATAAAATTGAATAGCACCTCTCGTGGAGATACATTTTTTTCTGGGTTTATTTATTTTTAAGGGTCAAGTTTTAAAGGGTGGTTATTTAATATATTCCTTAAATACATTCCTTATCCCCCCTACATTTTCCCCCCTACTTTTATCAATATGCCTGCCCAACATCCTTACCAGTAAGCAGAGTAATTACTTGCCTATAAAGTATGATTTGGGTAGTACTGAAAAAATCCCCATGTTCATAAATATTTCTTCTGGCAGTTTCACTTGATACCTGTAATCTCCACAACTCTTTCTCTAAGGAATTAGATGGTCATAATAAACTGCAACAATAACAATAATAATAACCACATCTAGAGAATTAAACCATAATGAGCTATTAACACCTTTGAATTAATTAGTTTATGAGCCAGAGTAGGGCAGGAATTCAGAAGGGTCCTTCAAAGCAAACTGGGCTATTATCAAGAGCCCATCCTACAGTTCCTATCCCTGATCAGGAGAGCATTCAAAAGCACCCATGTAGGCAGCGAAAGGGGTAAGAGTTTGGAGGAAACAACCCAAAGAGCATCTTCCCCTTAATTCTAAAGACGAGGAAATCGAATATAGTAAGGTTTCTTAAGTAGCACCACAGAAATGTCCTGACATGGCCCAGCTAAAAGTGACGAAAAGTGCCTTAATATCTGCCCTGCTACTGAGCTAGAAGTCCTCTATTTCCCCCTCCTTTAAACATAAAAATCCATTGGTTTTAAGCAAAAGGTTAGATCCTTGCTTTGTATTCTTAAGAATTTCATTTTAACTCCTCCATTAAGAGCAACTTTTCATGCAAATGAATTCTTGGTTTAATTGAAAATCATTAAATAACTTTTCTACATCTAAAATCCTTCTCCTCCTAGGTATAAGTAATTATTTATGTTACATCACATACGGAAAATAAACAACAAAGACCCCACTCACATTTGAGAATCATTTACCATTCCCACTCCCCAAGCTCCCCCAAATGGGAAATGGAATAACAAGACTGATCATAATTGGATTAAGAACTATAATTCTTTAATTCATTCATCAAATTGAGGCATTTGGAACAGTTTATTTACAGAGTTGTTTAGACAGTTTTGTGTGGTGTTTTTTAAGATAAACCAAAATGCCTTTCTGAAAGAAGTTTCAGATCCCAAATCATTAACATATGAAAACCAAATGCAGACAATTTACAAATGGGTGTTTTAAACAATGTTTGGAACAAAATTGGACTTTTATTTTATTAACTATCTACAAATCTAGGTTCAGGATATACTTTATTTGAAACAGCCAAGCACTCTCTTTGCCTTTAAAATAAGCCTACATTTCTCAGGCTAAAAAATTGTGACGAGTGTATGAGGGAATGCACTGACTTTAGGCCTAGACAAATAAGTTTTCTAGGTTACTCTCAAAACTCTAATTATAGCATTTTCTACCACTGCAGGTGATTGGATATTGGGTAAAATGTCCAGGTATGCCAATCAATCATATCCAACAATTCTATCTGATGAAAATCTAAACAGGATTCAACCTTAAAACTCTGTTGTTTGAAATCCAGTGTATTTTAGATCACTAAAAACAAGTTTTATCCTGCCCTGTATATTACTTTATATAATCTGAACATGACTTCAAAACAATGATTGTCTATCACTTAGTAAATGAATAGAGCCTTTTCAAGAAGACAGCATGTTCTTTTAATCATCATATCATAGTTTTCATTTGCTTTAAAAGAAAAAAAATATTCAAGCGTTCAAATTCATTAACTGGAAAATGAAATTTTAAACTTCCTCTATAGCTCATGTCTTACCCCCAAAAACGACCAAGAAAAAAAAAGCCATCATACCTGAGCATAAGCTTCACTCTCCTGTTATTTACTATTTACTGCACAGATAATATCTTTATAAGCAAATATTCATTTTTTTTCTTTTATAGAGTCATGTGTCAGTCTAAACAGGATGTGCATTTACATGTATAGAACTAAGTTAACTTGAAATAACCACTGAATCTC
This sequence comes from Vulpes lagopus, assembly GCF_018345385.1. NCBI lineage: Eukaryota > Metazoa > Chordata > Mammalia > Carnivora > Canidae > Vulpes > Vulpes lagopus. The sequence goes on from NC_054844.1 coordinate 22,826,670, forward strand.
AAATGCCTGGTTATTTACCAAATAAGTTTGAAAGTTTGAATCCTGTATATAACATGCCATTTGACCAGAACTGTTTAAGCTCAACAACAAAACTAATAGAGTCTCTGTATTAAGAGTTGAAACTCTTTTTTCCTGTACTAAGTTTTACTCTTTCAAGTCTATCTCAGATTGATTCAATATTACCCATTCAAAAAGGCTACAAAAAGAGATTTTTTTCAAAAACCCACAAGGAAACAAACAAACAAAAAAAAAAACCTCTATTAATTCTTCACATACAAGATTGTTAGAAGACCACTGGAAAGAAAAAAAAAAGAATTTCAAGCGAGCATGCTACTATATAATTAACACAAATAACTAAATAATTATGCACATCCCTTCCCACCCCCACAATTAAATGTTTTTAAACAACTCATGTGATGAAAGATCTACCTTTTAGGCAAACAAAAGCAATCCCTACCAGTCTGAGGATTTAAAGCTGTATTGCATCAGTTTTAAGTGATGCTTATGATTTTTATCTTACGCAGTTCTGAGGAATAAACAGTTGATGACATAATTTGCAGAAGAACTTTGCACAATGCCTAAGAGAACTTTCAGTGTAAGTACTTTTGATTTTTAAGTCATTGTGGCTGAATTTATCTAGGCTTCAGCCTCGGAGCTATATTTAAATCAGGAAGAAGCACCCCCAGAAACTTTGTCCCATGTATCTACATTTGAAACCAGATTCTTTCCCTATCACAGTTAACAACAGTTCACATACAGCTGAATTCCTTCAAAATGAGACAGATCAAAATTTTGCAGTTCTGTAAAAGACTCTAAGAAATGGTCCTCCTTTTAATTCTATAAAAGTCAAACTTAAAAAAAAAAACATTTCTGTATACTTTAAAGCCATCTGGCCCTTAACCTAATCACTCTTGGCAATCGAGCCTCACTCCTGTAATCCTGATCAAAAACTCTGCTCTGTTTTTTCTGATTGAAACATCCATTGCCTCCAAATCTCCCACGCGCCTACTTCATTGGCTTGTTTTGTTTGCGTGGGCTTTTTTTTTTTTTTTTTTTTTTTTTTAGGGAAACTAGGGGCCATTATTTATGAGCAGCAAGGAAACAAATCACTCTGTCTCGTCCCTTTGCAGATTCCCACACTTATTACCCAAAATCCCACAGATCTCTCTTGGTCTTGCCCTTGCCTGAAGAATTGTGCTGAGCCTGAAGGCAGTCTCTGGGGAAATCGGCTCAAGCCTTTCTTGACAAACTTCTTTGGATATCTGGATACTGTGAGGTTCTCAAGTGGGATAGAACAAATCCCCAAACTTTTCTGGAGTACAGCTGACTGCCACCCAGAGTGCCTGGGTTGGCTGACAGTGACTCTTGGCTCTGCACATTCACAGAACCCCTCATTTTGCCCTGCTTTAGCTGAGAAGCAAGCCATTAGAATGAATTTCCCATTCACCACGCTTCGGAGTTTAGTCTGCGTCTTCAGCTATGTGCCAGGGTCAGTCTATGCATTAACAACGCTCACGCTTTGCAAAGTGTAAGGAAAACGACTATTAAAATACGGAAACGGCGCTGTGCTTCAGGTGCAACCTGGGCCGGCAGATCAACACCCAAGCAGCCGCTGCTCTCAAACCAAACGCAAACACTTCCCAACCCAATGTGATCTGCAGTCGGCTCAGCTCTTCTCCTTGCCATCCCCGTAGCCCCAAAGTGCAAGCGAGGTTTCCCAAACCCCGCGCTTCCAGTGACACAACACGTGACGGTTTCACTTCGTACCCCGCGGGGGGGGGGAGGGGGGGAGGGGGGTGAGGGGAAAGTAGTTGCAATTAAAATGAGAGCTTCCGGCCTCTGGGATCCCTCGCATTCTGAAGGATGGGACTCGTCTCCGAAATTCCGGGCGGGAGAGAGAGGAGGAGGACTGGTAGGCAGAGGGGCTTGCAGAAAGCGAAACAAAAAGAGGAAAAGGGAGCCTCCTGGGGCTGTGGGGTGGGCTGGGGGCCGCGCTCGCGGGCCTCCAGGGAGCGCAGGGAGCTCCGCCCCAACTTTTAGGGTCTGTGGTCCAGCGTCGGCCGAGCTGCCCCGGCGAGCCCAGGCTCTGCCCCGCGCTCCTGCCCTCCTCGCGCATCACCACCTCCACCGCCGCCGCTTGCAAAACAATACGGGCAACAGCGCGCAGACTCCCCAACAAATATCCAAAGTTGTCCCATTTCCTGAACGGGGGCCAAGCCCGCGCTCCGGGGTCCCCCCCGCCGGCCGGCCGCCCCCCTCCACCCCCGCCACCGGCACCACCACCACCCCCCCGCCGGGGGGGATGACAGGGCCACCTCGAGTCTCGAGCCGCCTCCCCCTCTCCCCCAGCCGCAGCCCCGTCCCCACCCCCTCCCCTCCGCGTACTTGAGGAAACTCCGGCGGGGCCCCCTCCCCGCTCCGCCGCTCTCCAGCTGGAGCCGGGAGCCAGTGCGGAGCGGCGGGCGCGGCGGGCGGCGGGCGGCGGGCGGGCTCTGCGCCCTGGAGGTCTGCCCGCAACAGCCTCGGGACCAGCAACAAAGTTACCCGCGGCGGTTCGCGCACCTTACCGGGTCTCCGGAACGGCTCCTCCGGCGCGGGATGCAAAGTGGCACGCGGCGGGCTGGGGGCCCCCGGGAGGAGACTGGGGATGGGTTTTGGTGGCTCGCCTGTTTGACTCAGTGTGTGTGTGTGTGTGTGTCTGTGTGTCTGTGTGTCTGTGCGCGCGCGCGCGTGTCCCTCTCCCCCCCCCCCCCTTCCCGGCTCTCGCTCCCGCTCCCCGTGTGGCTCTCAAGGACGAGGTGAAATCCCTTTGCTGGTCATGAGGCGGCTTCGGAGACAAACAACACAATGCGAGCGCAAATAACAAAAGGCAAAAAGACAGTAGGAACAATGGGGGAGGCGAGGGCAGCGCACCAGCCTGCGGTCACCGCGGCCCGGCGCCCGCCCCGGGGGGTGCAGCGGGGGCGGGCGCGGGGCGCGGGGCGCGGGGGCGGCGCCGGGGGGCTCCGACTCCCTCCAGGTGGCCCCCGGGCTCGCACACACCCACCCTGTGACCTCCTTCCTGCAGCTCGCCGCCTGGCCGCCCTCTCCGTCCCTCCGAAGGAAAGGAGCCCCGGAGTTTGCTCCCCCGGCTGCTGCAGAGTAACTAGATTGTAAATAACGCGGTGATTGCCCACACCGTGCAGGAATGTTAAAAAAAAAAAAAAAAAAAAAAAATCTGCCCTCCACTTAAAGGAGCGATAAAATGCAATGGCAGGAGTGGAAGGAGGCAGGGAGAGCGGGCTATCTCCGGATCTCGATGGAGCTCGCCTCTACAAATACGCGTCCGTGTGCGGCCGGGTCCCCTTTGTCAACTTCTTCCCTGCGCTGGAACCTCACCCGCTGCCCTGCACCCATTACCTGGGCCCCTGCTTGCCGCTCATCCCCGTGTGCACACTGTACAGCTCGCACCGGGTGGGGGGGCGCGTGGGGGTCTGCGAATGTCCGCGCAACCTTCTGGGAGGCGAGGCGCCGCTTGCCCGGCGCCAGGGCTGTAGCGGCGAGAGGTCCGGGTTTTAAAGCGACCGCGACCTCCCGGAGCCCCGAGGCGCGCCCGGGGGTCTCCGCCGCCGCCGGCACTTGCAACCCACCCACTCCTCTGGGGTGCGGGGAGAGAAAAGTTTCGAGGCGCTCTGCCCCCTCCCCTGCCTCCGGGGTGGTTGAGCTGGTTTTGATTTGTGGGGGTGAACTCAAGTGACCCAATGCCCAAGAACCGAGGGATGATATTTAGGGGCGGGAGGGGTGGCGCGGGGCGGGGGGGTGGGGGCTCGGCGCTGGGCTTGGACGCGGGCGACACTGGAGTTAGAGCGCGAGGGCGAGAGAGACCCTCGGAGTTACATCACCCTGGGAAGCAACTCCGAGGTGATGCCCCGAGCAGGAGCCGTCGGGCTGACTCCAGCGTGGGCTCTGACAGCTCCCAGGCTGCTCTGGCGCTTATCTCTTCCCATCTTACTTTCATTGACTTTTAACAGCTGCTGGTTGGCCAGGGGGGGAAAAAAAAAGAAGAAAAGAAAAGGAAAAGGAAAAGGAAAGAAAGAAAAAGAAACCCTTATTAAATCCTCAAGGGGGGAGGTGGGGGTACTCAGGGGCTCCGACTCATCCTCCTAGGACTGGTGTCCAGAAAGGGGCCAGGAGGGAGACGTCACGAGGTCGGCAGCGGGTCTGGAGGAGGGGGATGAAGGGGACCCAGACACAATGCGAGCAACACGTTTCTTTTCCTCGTTCTTCCCTTTCCTCTCCTCCAGCCGATTTGCATATCCTCTTTCCTCATCCCGCTGATTTTCTTCAGATGCGCATCCATCGACTGAGTCGCGTCCCTGGGCACCCCCAGCTTCTCCCAGAGCGCAGCAACACCACCAGGAGATCAATGACCACAGTCTGTTTATGCTTCACGCGCCTGGAGGAGCAGGGCACTGAAGCAGCATGGGAGGGAGGCTTACGGCTCGCCTGTCTGCGATCTCTCTCTCTCTCTCTCTCTCTCTGACTTTTTTTCTGGCTGGTTTCTAAATGGCAGCTAGTAAGCAAATATAGTTTCTTAGTGCACTGCAACACATACCAATCACAATATATTCACCTAGGAAAGTGATACATCCTTTCTCCCCCGCCCCCCGCCCGCCCCTTTGCACCCTTTGTAGATTTGTTTCTGGAGGTGGATTGCTAATACCTGAGATTTTGCACTTGTCTAGAGTGGAAACTTTCTGGGGTGTTTGATGATTGATTATTTGGTACCTGGTTTCTAAAAATGGCAAAACACCTTCCTTTGGAACAAAAGTGAGAAATGCAAATCTTAATAACTCAAGGCAAAATTTTCAAAGTGTAAGCACAGTTATTATCCACTCCCACAAAGGAAAGCTTTCTCTTCCACAAATATTTGATAGCACAGAGCCCAGTAATTAAGAGAACAATCAAATAAACTCGGGGCTTTCATGGGGACTCTAAATTATCATCTACTTGGAATTTATAAGCAATGTAATCATTTGCTACTTGGACATAGCTCTGGATATGGCATTCTAAATGTGTATCCTTAAACGATTTTACTATGTTTTCTTAAGTATTTAATGAGAGAGACCAGGGATAGTAATAACATTCAAATTGCTGGATCCATGTGGCTTCACCAACTGTGTGAAAAAATTCACTACACCTGTGCATGAAACACCTTTCCTATATGCTACATTTCCTCACATTTCTTTTATCACGCAAGCTTCATGCCAGACCTACCTGTGTAATAAGAACATAAGAATTCATAAGAATTTGTCAATATTTGCACTATACCTGGAATATAAGTATTATTTTTATTCTAAAGAACTCTTGGAGGACACCTGGGTGGCTCAGCAGCTGCGCGCCTCCCTTCAGGCCAGGGTATGATCCTGGAGTCCTGGGATCAAGTCCCACATCAGGCTCCCTGCATGGAGCCTGCTTCTCTCTCTGCCTGTGTCTCTGCTTCTCTCTCTCTCTCTCTCTCTGTCTCTCATGGATAAATAAAATATTTTTTTAAAAAAAGAGTTCTTGGGATACATTAAATGATTTATTTTCATAGTATGTATGTAATAGCTTTTCACAATGAGCTATTACTATGTCATACCCAAATCCTTATATAATGTGCAAGAGGCTAATCAGGCCCAATAAATAAATAAATAAATAAATAAATAAATAAATAAATAAACCCCTTACTATCAATTATGTGAAAATATAGAATATTTGAAAAGAAATTGCCATTGATAGTGAACTACCCCTAGGTTTTGATCCAGTTGTCTCAGACTCAGTGAAAATGAAGGAACAGAATGTCTTTTTCCCTCGGGTCTCTGGCCAATGGGTGGCAAACACGCCTGCTTGGCCTAACCCCACCAAGGTTTCAGCTTCTACAGCTTTTTCAGCGTAACTGCTTCTGGAGCTTCTTACTGGCAGGAGAAGTGAGGCTGGGCAGAGCAAGAAAAGGGGCAAAGTTGCAAGCTGCCTGGTAAGATATTGATTAAAAGTGAGTTAGACCAACCTCTTCCCCTTTGCTCCTATGGGCAGCAAAACTTCCAACCATTATGGTTATTGAAACCACATGCCTTAAGATTAACTCATGATCATTATATAGCAACAGCATAGCTGATCAAAACCTTCCAGTGGGATGTTTGTTTGTGTTGGGCTTTTAAAAAATAGCCACATTTGAAGTGGGGCTGACACATTAAAGACACATAAATTTACATTTATCAAGCATTTACTATGTGCCAGGCTCTTGGCCAACTGCTTCTTTTATGTATTTCTATTTCTCACCACAAACTTGCAAGAATGTTGCATCCCTGTTTTGCAGATGAAAAAACTAACCTCAGAGAGGTTAAATGACTTGCCCAGAATCATATAGCTTCTATGTGGTTGTGTCAGAATGAGAATCCAGAGTCTCCTCCTTTAAACCTGCACTCTTACACTTCACCTTGATTCCACTTACACTTTGTATGAGAGCCAGTTTTCAGCAAGGAATATTAATTCATTAAATGGACAGATTTAAAATGCCAAATATATACTATGTATAGTCCAGACATGAGCTACATTGGTATTCTCATATTGGTCACTAAATAACTGAAAATTTCAAGAAAATTGAAATGTGCAATATATGGAGTATACATATATACATTACATATAAAATGCATTTAACAACATACATAAAAACAAAATCATCTTATTTTGTAGACTAGGCAAGTATATATTATATATGCATATGTATATATTCATATGATGCCTATTATAATAATTACTAAAGTTTTTGTATCCCTGTTTACAGGCATGTTCTAAATGTTTGCTGGTTTTTTTTTTTTTTTTAGATTTTATTTATTTATTCATGAGAGACACAGAGAGAGAGAAAGAGAAAGGCATAGAGAGAAGCAGTCTCCATGCAGGGAGCCTGACGTGGGGACTCGATCCCGGGTCTCTAGGATCACACCCTGGGCCAAAGGTAGTGCTAAACCACTGAACCACCTGGGCTGCCCATTCTGTTTTTTGTGCATGAACTCATTTAATCCCCACAACCAGCTCACAAGGTACATAATTTTATATTATTTTACAGATAAGGAAACTGAGGCACAGAGATGTTATATAACTTGTTGAAGCTTATACAATTAGCGAATGATGGAGCCTGGACTCAAAAGTAATCTAGTTTCAAGACTCTTAACCACTTTGCTATGCTAACTTTCAATATATATATTCATATATATATATATATACAAAATACATATATTCATGGACAGATATATAATATATATAGCTCTCAAAATATGGGGAAAAAATAAGGCAAGTCAACTGAGATTTATATCAATCTGCATTCCCATATTCTACAAATACTACTGATGAGAAAGGGCTTTATTTTTGTCCAAAGTATTCAAGATCTTTAAAAAATGTTCGAGGCCATCTTAATCCCTCCAACATATTTGGAAATATTGAAGGGATGCTAGTACATATTAGGAGTATATAATATTTGACCCTAGCTGATTTACCCAAAGTTCATTTTGGATTTATTTGGTCTTCTATGTTAAAAATAGTGGAGACAGGGTACTTGGGAATTCTAAAGAAGATAGAGAGAGATACTAATAAACATGAAAATCTGTGGCCTGAGAAATGGATGGAAATTTGGGTGATGCAAGAGACACAATATGTAACATCATTTTAAGTTATTATCCATTTTTTAAAAATTAGTGTCATTTCCCAACCCTCACTCCATTAATACAAGAGTATATTATCAAATGGTTTAAGTTTAGTGATTATGGACTGAAACACTGACACCACTCAAAGGAACTTAAAATATTGGATAAGAATCCCAGGTACATGAGCAGTTTATCCCATATCTATTTTTACCTGTCTCACCAAACACAATGTGCATATCAAATTTTAGAAATAAGCTTCTTCTAATCAACTAAATTTGAGAAGGTATTTTGAGGTCTTCTTTTCTTCTTCTGCTTGCCCTGAATACAATAAGGAATTATGTATGAAAAGTAACTTGACAACAATCTTCCTTCTCTGGGCATTCTTAATCCTGATAACTCCCAAGATACTAACATCTAAAATATTAATTTTATTGAGTTTGATGTGTGTCCTCGGAAAAACTGAAAGAGAGATACCTGGGTAGCTCAGTGGTTGAGTATCTGCCTTTTGGCTCAGGTCGTGATCCTAGGGCCCTGGGATCGAGTTCTGCATCGGGCTCCCCACAGGGAGCCACCTTCTCTCTCTACCTATGTCTCTGCCTCTCTGTGTCTCTCATTAATAAATAAATACAATCTTCTTAAATCTTTTTTAAAAAGAAAAACTGAAAGAGACACACTGTACCTAGCAGATGCCACACATTAAGTACTTACCAAAAAAAAAACTTTTAAAGCCCTATTACAGATACATATGTTTTCATTTAAAAACTACTATGAAATCGAGTGTTCTTTTATTTAAACATTCCCCTGTGGTCCTTTGAATTAAGATCGGTAGTACTATATTAACAACTGAGAGCCAGACCTAACCGACTTGGTTACAAACAGTTGGTAAAACTGCCAACACTGGTTTTGCTGCCGGAAGTTGACTGAAATGTGACGTAGCATATACATTTAAAAGTGAATTCTCATTTTTTAAATTTTCTCATTTTGGTAACTACTTAGAATGAACTTTTTAAAAATTTCAGCCACAGTTTTGCAAAGGGGAAATAATGTATGAAACCCAGATACTTTACACAGCCCAAACCACAATTGCATTGCTCTCATTATTGAAGCACGTTCATTATTCTGATTAATTTTCCTTTCCTGTGAAAAAACACAAGTGAACGAGATATGGTTCTATTCAAGTGAAACACGTGTACTCCCACATTTTGCCTCTTAATTTACTGCTTCTCAATTTGGCTTCTGTTCTTAAATGCTAAATAATGAGTATACAATGTGGGGAGACTTAACCATGTAAAAGTAATGGTTTTTTTAACGTGAATTTCTTTCAGGACTACCTTTCACAGTATATTCTGTGTTCTCTACTACTTCAAAATTTGAATTATAAATATGTAGAGGTTTACCTGAAATGAGATACATGGTTTTATTTATAAGGAAAAGAACAACGAATGATATATTTTGCTAACTTAGAATTAGTAACAGAACTCATTGTCAGGCAAGGCAATAAAATATCAAACGTGAGTTCCAGTAAAGTTTAGATATTTGGGTCTATGAATTCCTGATGACTCTTGTTTCTGTAACTTGGTATTGTAATTGGTATTGTATTACCAATAGTGTCCTATATTATGTGAAAGAATGAACAAAACGAAAGGTCAACAAAAGCACATAAAACAAAGAGGATGGTTTAAAAATTCACTAACCAATGTCCTTCCTATTGAAATCACAGTAAATTATTCGAAGAGAGTAAATAAAAGTTTAATATCTAGGTATCTGGGACTTCTATCCCCCATCTTCCCATTGATGATGATACACTTAAACTTAGAATTTAATTCATAGGTTGATTTTAAAAGAATATGTTAAATTTTTACACTTTGTTTTGTATGTTCAGAATGTTTGCTCTCTAGGTAACTTTGCTCCAGGACAGAATAATCAATTCCCCAGTTAGCCAGATTTGGTCATACCATTTTCAGTTATTTTAAACACTTCTTTGATTGTGCAGTATGTCCATTCGTTTTTCAGATACTTTTAATTTTTGTTGCATAAAAAATGATCAAGCATTTATACAATAAAAACATTTGATGCCTATATGCAGCATCTGAATTCTGAATATTTACCTGTGCATAGCTGGGACCCACAATGTATTTTCCTGTCTGCCTATTGCAGCAAATTGTAACATATAAATCCTCACAAATTTCTCAGTCCAAAAAGAAGTAAAAGAAATGTAAGATTATTTGTCCAAACAGGATGAAGGACAATGGACAAAACTGAGTGGTATTGTTTGTACGGAAAAAATAGCTTTAATATGGTTATCAGTAATATGCATAGCTAAAAAATCTGAGCATGTTGGCTTGAAAAAAGATGAGAAGAAGTCTTCAAGTTAACATCAGAGGGTCTGGGTCTACGTGTACAAAAGGGAGTACAGAGAGTCTGGAGTACAGAGAGAAATAAGAAAACTGACTAAACCACTGGAAACAGAACCAACATGGCAGTGGCAGAGGAAATAGACTGGAAAACTTTCTTCACAAATTGTTTAAGATAAAAATACTGACCAGCTGTTTTCCAACTTCAAAGAGACTAGAACTAGATACAATACAGGGCACTGGAATTACTAGATTTGAATTCCAACTCATAAAAAAATAAAAGGTGTGGATCTTTGATTCAAATGTAAATGAAAGTAAGAAAAATGAAATAAAGGGATAAAGAAACAGGGGAATAAAAATGGAACCAGGAGTGAGTACAACATAAAATACCCATCCCACTTTATAATTCTGTATCTTTCATTCACATGATTTATTGAAGACCTCCTTGGGCCAAAGATTATACATATTTGATTTCAACCTCTCCAGCAGCCAAGAAGGAAGAAAAAGGCTCCATTTCCATTATTTCCGATTGTTAGGGAGAAGCCCAATTTTTATCCTTCATATCAAGACCAAATAGAAAATTTTCCTCGGATGGGAGGCGGTCTTCTTCTCAATGACACTAAGTAGTGTTAAAACATACTTTCTATTGGTCAGGACAGAAATGAGTTTCAGAGGATTGTTTCTTATAGTTCAATTGGAAGAGACTCCATGGTTCCTCTTGCTCTTCTATGTCACGCAGAGCAGGCCAAGAATGCAATGCCCAGTCTTTACCCAGGCAATTTCTAAGGGTAATATTTACAATAAGCAAACTGTAAAAGATGAAATAATATCTCCCTCTAAAGTGAACAGCAGGTTTACTCACCATTTGTTAACAAAAGCAGTGAAATCTCCAAAATCAAGGTGCCCCATCCACTGTCCAAACCCACTGCATACGTAGGATCCAACCCTAACTATTCTTAAACATGTCCAGTTTTTATTTCCCAAAAATCAACCCTGGACTATTCTGTTTGGTTCACGCTCTGGGCAGCTCTGACAAAAGTAGCTATTGGGAAACAAACTTAATTCCAGTTCAGCCACCCAGAATATCTCTTGGGATTGACAAGGTTCTATATCTTTAGGATGATGACCACTTGATTTAGTAAATGAGCTCTCCTACATGACCCTTGTGGGTCAAAATGGAGAACATAATGGGTCTCTATAAGTTTTGTAAAAAATGCCTTGTTTCACGTGCACCTCACCCTTCTGGGTAAAAAGTCTAGGTTCAAGACACACAGACCTGATTAAAGAAAAATGATGTTGCCGTTACTGAGGTGGCTACATCAATTTCATAACTGTGGGAGAAGAACAACAATCCTGGCATTTGGAGAGGGCACACCTCATACCTGAGAAGGCATTAAAGGTGGTATGGAAAACAATTAATGCTCTTCTTGTCTCTTGGATCCAGCACCACAGTCTGGCAAAAAGCAGCTTCAGTTGACAATCTGACCCACTCCTGGCTCATCATCCCCATCTATATGCTATGAAAACAGGAAAACTCATGTGGATGTGGTTGGCTCCAAACTATTCTGCTGTACTTGATGCCTTCAAGAGCAGCCTCAATGTGACTCCTCTCAAATATATACAAATACACACAATGACATGACCTTGTTTCATTCTTATTGACACAAATTCATATGCTTCTCCTGAAGCACTAGCTTCCCTGGGTTGTTATGTGATATATTACATCACAACTGCAGCCAACTGGTGATACTGCTCATGAGACTTAAAACAATGTAATGGCGATCCAAATCAAGTGTCATAGCACATTCCCGACTAGAATGACCTGGAACAGGAGCATGGTGTTAGCAGTTAGAGTAGCCATTTTGTGACCAAGAATGGTAAGTACATACTAAGGATGGCTTAGAAGAAATAAAGCAGCAATTTATGCTCTAGAAGTAATTAAGAAGTTTCTCAAGTCCCCTTGACTGCCTGTGTCTGGGTTTCTCATTTATGTGACAAATAAAATCATGATTTTGTTGTTTGTTATTTGGAACTGAGTACAATTACTAAGTAAACATTTTTCTTTGGGTCCAGCATCCTTCTCATCTTCTGGAAATTGCTCTCCATTCTCTATATAAGCAGGTCATCCACTGCTTTAGTGATAGAGTCCTTTTCTTTCATGCACCATCTCCTTGGAGACAAGTATAGCTAGGAGAAATAGCCCATTCCCCCCTCTGGCCTCATTTGTGAGAATTTAAGCTCAGGATCTGCTTTCGGCCATGAATTCAAGTTTGTGGTGGCAGTCTGAGAGAATGAAGAGACTGAAAAAGGCTCTAAGGGCATTTGAAGCCATTATTCCAAACTGAAAGTTCATCTGAACCATTCTCATTTCTACTGTCCACTTTTTTGGTTCTTCCCATTTTGATCCATTCTAGTATTTTTCCAATAGAAGTGAATTTTATTTTGCTTCAGTTGGTTCATCAGTTTCTGTCATATGCAAAAGTATAGTAAGCAATGCAGGAATTAGAGCAAGCTCCCCATAGTAGACCAAATGCTTTTGTCCCCTCAAAATTCATATGTTGAAATTCTAACCTCCAATGTGATGGTATTAGGAGGTGGGACTCATGAATGAGATTTAGTGCCCTTACACAAGAGACCTCAGAGAGCTCTCTCACTCCTTTTACCATTTGAGAATACATCAAGACTACTAACCATGAACCTGAGGAGGTGTTCACCAGGTATTAAACCTGCTGATGCCTCAATCTCGGACTTCTTAGCCTCCAGAACTGTGAGAAATAAACACTTGTTGTTTAAGGCATTCATTCTATGGTATTTTTGTTATAGCAGCCTGAATGTACTAAGACACTCTTACATGACCAATGTCGAGCTCATTTAGGGACACAACTCTTAAGCTTATTCATATGAGATCTGGAACTAATATCACAGAAAGAAATATTTATGGAATTCCTACTGTTTGTCAAGTATTATTCTAGTACTGTGAATTCAGTGATAACCAAAAAAGACCAGGTCCTTTCTTTACAAAATCACAAGTTCTAGTTCTATAGGAGCAAAACACATTCTAAGGAAGGAAATAAACCAAAAGTATCAGGAGACATTTATAAGACTAAGACATGTATATATATATATAAATTTACCATAATTTCAGGAGGAAGAAAATGATAGCATTATAAACAAAGTAAAATAGATTCAAAGAATTATTGTAACACAAATGGTAAGAAATTACAACATGGGGCCAGATTTCTTCTCTCTTCTACATATAAATATAGAAAACCTGACTATTGAAAGTTCATGCAGAGACTTTTTAAGATTCAGGCATCTTTTAAAGTTGAATTTCTTTAAATGTGCCCTGGTTTGCACTGGTGTTCATCATCATTCAATGCCACAGTTTTCCAGGGAGAATGCTTCTCTATGGCATTGTCAGAACTTCCAGCCTTGGCCCCTGCTGTAAATGGAGTTTTAGAAATGAGCTTATGGTTATGCAGTTCTGAATCATGCAAGACCTTTTTTGAAATTGTTCACCCCATCTTCCTTCTAACCACCAATACTTCAGTACAATACAATACTAGCAAAATTGAGAAAAAGAAGATGACTTCATAGGAAAAGAAAATTAAAGTAAACCAGTTGAAATCTTTTAAAATACAACATTTCTATCATGATTGAAGATTAAAGAGCTCCTTCTCTTTTTTTTTTTTAATTTTAAAATTTTGCAAGAGACTAGCAAAGAATACTTAGTGCCTTTCTTCAGGGGCCACTTTCATGTTGGATTGAGCTGAAGCTATTGTGTATGCTGAATTATGCTGCCAGCATGTGGGAGGGGACAGGATTGCTCAGAGGAGCTAATGCAGTGAACTGTGGCCCTCGCACACAATTAGGATGATGGCACTTCATCTGGCCAAGTTCCAATGTGGTCAAGCTTGCAGCTCCCACATCTATACCACCAGCCGCACCTCAAAGTGCAGAAAATCCTAAGAGTCTAGAAGTGAGAATCAGTTTTTTTTTAAAAAACGTTGACTTCATTTGCTCTGTCTAGAGAATAAAATAAAATTGACAATAGTGTTAGTGAAAAGTTAACATTTGTTGAGAACATTTTTATGTCAAATATTTACTGCCCTAAGTATTCATATATGCATTATCTCATTTAATCTGCATAATAATCCTAAAATAAAGTACTATTTATAGTCCATATTACCAATGAGAAAATCGGGGCACAGACAGGATAATTAACTTTTCCAAGGTCACACAGCTAATATCTGCCTCACAGAAATGCTGGAAAATGCAAAAACAGCAACAAACCTTAGTGGTGTGCATTAGCATCCAAAAAAAAAAAAAAAGACCAAATATGTGAAGGAAATTCAATTAAATTCTTATTTTATATTTTTAAAGATTTCAAAATTTCCTATTATAAATAAGTAAAAAGAAATTTAGACTAAAAATAAATGTTTAAATATATTCCAAATAGATTTCTGGTTTCTACTGTGACATGTAAAAAACTTAAAAGTTATCATTCCAAACATCTTTAAGACAAGAAAAGGTTATGCAGTGACTTTTCTTAGACCTGTCAGAAAACTGAGATCACAAGGTAATCATCATTTGAGAGACAATCCTGACAGACACAGTCAAGATCTGTTTACTTGGATCAAAAGATACTGGAGCCATAGACACATAGGAACATTGAAATGTTAATTTTGATGAATTGCTGCAAGCTGTCAGTGAACTAGTGTGAAAATGAGAAAGTCCTAACTTAAATAGCCCCCATCTTGCTTTGGTGGACTTTACCTCCAGGAAACCCATCAAGGTTTCATTATGAAGACCCATTGTCTCCTAGCTCTTGGAGTGGTGTAGTAAGATTAGTAGCCTTTGTGAAATAATACACCAGAGCCTTCTCCATAAAAAAAAAGTCTACTCTCCTGGGGAAAGATTTTTACCAGAGATTTATCCTAGGTGGAGGAAGGGCATTCCTCCCAACCAGCCACTCTAGCCTTCTTGTGTCACCTATTTCACCTAAGAGGGGGTAAAACATAGAGAACAGGGCTTTAAGAAAACAGATAGGGAGTCCTGGCAGCCAAGGAAGGTACTAGGGAACAAGGAGGAAAATCTCTATCACAAGAGAAATATTTGTGAAGGTCACAGCCCAGCCCCAAGACACAGGCCCACTAAAAGACTGAGATTTAATTAGATTAATAGAATGTTCCTCCTTCTGCTATACTTACCATCACCATAGCAGGGCTTCAGTACAACAGTGGATCAAGGCTGAAAGAATTGTAAGATACAGACTCTGAGAAGGAATATTTAGGGAAGCCCAAAGTCAGGAGAGGAGATAAAAACAAGGACACTAGAGGAATTCAAAGCCTCTAGCACTTAAGCACTTAAAGCTACAGCAAACACAAGCTCAGCCCAACTCCTAGACATATTAATAAAAATCCTCACAGTAAAGCCTATTTATCCCAGTCTCTAATTTCTGAAACAACATGTCCAGCTTTCAACCATGACAATGGCATTACAAAACATGCCAAAGGCAACAGTCTGAAGAGAAAAAGTAATCATTATAATCAGACTCAGATATTAGAAATGTTGGAATTATCAGATAGTAATTAATATAACTATAATTAGTATCTTATGGGCTTTAATAGAAAAAAGTAGACAACACACAAGAACAGATGGGTAATGTAAGCAGAAAGGTGGAAAATATAAAAATCAAAAGCATATGTTAGAAATCAAATACACTGTAACAGAAATGAAGAATGTCTTTGATGGGGTCATAAGTAATTGTAATGGCTTAAGGAAAAATCAGCGAGTTTTACCATAGGTCAATAGGAACTTGTCAAACTAAAATGCAAAGAGAAAAAAAAAATTAAAAACAATAGAATGTCCAAGAACCATGAGATCATTCCAAAAAGTGCTATATATGCATAATTAAAACACCAGAAGGAGAAGAAAGAACAGGCAAAAGAAATATTTGAAGGAATATTGGCCAATAACATTCCAAAATTATTTATAGACACTGTACTGGGTTGAATATGTCCACTCAAAATTCATTTCTATCCAGAACCCCAGAATGTGACCTTATTTGAAAGCAGAATCTTGGTGTGTGGAATTCCTCAAGAGGAGATTATACTGAATTTGGGTGGGCCTTAAATTCAGTGGATGCTATCCTTGTAATAAGTTCATGTGAAGGCACAGATACAGTCAGAGAGGAAAAGGTCTTGTAAAGACAGAGGCAGGAACTGAAGTGGCATGCCAAGGAGTACCAAAGATTGCCAGAAATTACCAGAAACTAGGAAGAAGCAAGAAAATACTCTTCCCGATAGCCTTCAGAGGGAACATGGCCATGTTGACACCTTGAATTCAGACTTCTAGCTTCCAGAAGTGTAAGAGAATAAATTTCTGTTGTTATCACCAATCCAGTTCATGGTAATTTGTTATAGCAACTTCAAAAATTCAGTAGACATCAAAACATATATCCAGGAAGCACAGATAACATCAAGCAGAATAAATATTAAAACAAATCCATACCTAGCCAAGCCATATTCAAACTTCAGGAAACAAAAGTCAAAGAGAAAATCTTGAAAAAAGCCAGAGGTTAAAAAATAAGCCTTGCCTACAGAAGCACAAGGATAAGAATTATAGTGGACTTCTCAACAGAAATCAAGCAAGCAAGAAGAAAATGAAGGGAAAATTTTAAAGCGCTGAAAAAGAAAAAAAGCTTACCATTCTAGAATTCTATATCTGACTTGAAATATGCAGCTTCCCTCTCCAGCCCAAGGAAAGACCAGAAGATAGGGAAATAAAAGCATTTATCTTTGTTTTGGAAGTAATTACATTGTGCAGCTATTCACCTATTTAGGTGAAATATTTATAGAAAGCTGATTGTAATAAAAACCAAATTTACACTGGCATGTGTGGTGTAGTTCCTAAAAGGCACTTCACATTTGAAGATTTTCTTAACTTGGAAAGTTTCTAGTTATCTGAATGTTTATTTAGTTTTGTATCTTTTTGTGTATGTTCACTGTTTCTCAGTATTAACACAAATAATTCTCTAGGGGTGTTGTTTGTGTTATACATGGGGTATCTATTTGCAGCAATAAAGCATCTCTTTAAAAAGGAAAAAAAGCCAAATTTAACCTTCAACAGATTTATCCTTCAAAAGTGAAATAGACATAAATACTTTCTGAGACAAATAAAAACTAAGGAATTCATTGTCAGCCGACCTGACCTACAAGAAATTCTTCAAGCAGAGAGAAAGTGATACGTGTCAGAAACTTGGATCTACACAAAGAAAGGAAGAGAAAGAAGGAATAAATGGAAGTAAAATAAGTTCTTTTACTTTTTACTGTTGATTTAAAAAATAATTGTATAAAGTAATAATAATAACAATGTATTGGGTGATACAGCAAATGGATAAAAGAAACAAGCAATGTCACAAGGGACAGAGGGAAGAATTAGAAATACTCTGTTCTAAGAGACTTGCACTACATGTGAAGTGATATTGTGTTATGAAGGTTGATTTAGATTAAAGCATATATCTTAAGGCCTAAAGAAAACCATTAAAAATTTTTTAAAAACTGTAATTAAGAGAGAAGATAAAATTAAATCACATATGATGCTCAATTAAACCAGATAATTCAGGGGGAAAAAGCTGGAGGAAAAGAAACACCAAATGCAGCAAAGAAAAAAGTTACAGATAAAGATATTAATCGAAGCTTATTAATAATTTCTTAAATGGGAATGGTCTAAATATTTCAATTAAAAGATATATATTGTCTTAGTGAATAAAAGAAAGATATAACTGCATGTTATCTACAAGAAAATTGATTTAAATATAAAGACTCAGATTAAGAGTAAAGGAATGGAGAAAGACATAGCACACTAAAATTAAACAAAAGAACCGAAGGCTTGCCTTGGTGGTTCATTTGGTTAGGCCTCCAACTCTTGATTTTGGCTCAGGTCATGATCAAGCCTCACACCAGGCTCGGCACTCAGTGAGGAGTCTGCCTCTTTCCTTCTCTCTCATTCTCACCCTCTGCCTCTCCCCCTTCTCATGCTCTAAGTAAATAAATCTGAAAAGAAAGGAAAAGAAGAGAAAAGAAAGGAAAAGAAAAAACTAGAGTTGCTACATTAATTTCAGACAAAGCCAAATCCAGAACAAGCAAGATTTTCAGGAATAAAGAGGGGCACTACATTATTATAAAGGGGTCAATTTTCCAAGAAAACAATAATCTTAAGCCTGTAAACACTTAACAACAGAGTGTCAAAATACATGAGGCAAAAACTGATAGAACTGAAAGAGGAACTAGACAAATCCACTATTATAATTACAAACTTCACCTTCCCTCTGTCATTAATTAATTATTCTAGCAGAAAGAAAATCAACAAGGATATAGATGACCTGAATAGCATTATCAATCAAATTAATCTAACTGACATAAAATATTCCATCCAACAATCCAGCAGAATATATATTCTTCTCAAGCCCATGTACAGCATTCAGCAAGATAGACCATATTTTGACTATAAAACACACCTCAACAAATTTATATAAAATTTACATAAAATATGTTCTCACACGACAGTTTAATTGAGGTAGAAATAAAAGGAGGAAAGATAACTGAAAAATCCCCAAATACTTGGAAATATAAATGCTAAATGGGACACTTCTAGATAATCCACAGGTAAAAGAAGAAGTTTCAAGAAAATTTTAAGAATATTTTGAACTAATTGAAACTAAAACAGAAATTTACAAAAATTGTTTATTGCAGCATTATTTACAGTAGCCAGGACACAGAAGCCACAGATGAATGAATAAAGAAGAATGATCTATATCTATATCTATATCTCATATATATATATTGTATATATATATATATATATATATATATACAATAAAATACTATTCATGTAAAAGAATGCAGTCTTGCCTTTTACAACAACATGGATGGAAGTAGAGGATATTATGTTCAGTGAAAGACAAATACCATAAGATTTCACTTTAGGTGACATCTAAAAAACAACACAAATGAATGAACAAGCAAAAAACAAAAAAGCAGAAACAGACCCATAAATACAAAGTGAGAGCTGCCAGAGGGGATGAGAGTGGGGAGATGAGCAAAATTGGTGAAGGGGATTGGGAGGTACAGGCTTCCAGTTATGAAATGAGTAAGTCATGGGGATGAAAGGTACAACATGGAATATAGTGAATGATACTGTAATGATATTGTATGGTGACAAATGGTAGCTACTGTTGTGGTGAGCAAAGCATAATATGTAGAGTTGTTAAATCACTATGCTGTATACTTAAAATTACTGTAACATTATGTGTCAACTATACTTCAATTAAAAAATAATTTTAAAACTTTTTTTAATTTGCTAAAATTTGTGGGACATTGCAAAAGAAATACTTAGAGGGAAATTGATAGCATTTAATGCATATATTATAAAAGAAAAATCTAAATATTAATTCTTTAGCTTACCTTAGGAATTTAGAAAAAGAAGATAAAATTAAGTCTAAAACAAGCAGTAAAAAAAGACATAATAACGATTAGAGTAGAAATAAATGAAATTGAAAGCAGAAAACAATAGAGAAAAGCAGGAAAACCAAAGGCTGATCTTTGAAAATATCAATAATGTTGATAAATATCCCTCCTAGCTAACAAGAATAATGAGGAGGGGATACAAATTATCAGAATGAGAAAAGAAAGAGGGATCATCACTACCTGTCTCCTGAACAATAAAAGGATAATAAAATACCACTAACAAATATATACCTATAAATCAAATAACTTAAATGAAATGGACCAATTCCATGAAAGACAACAAACTTCCAAAACACACACAAGAAAACATAGATAATCTGATCTACTAAAGAAATTGATCAATGATTGACTTTCCAAAAAAGAAAGCACAAGGCCCAGATGGTTTAATTAGTGACTTCTACCAAACAATGAAGGAAGAAATAAGACCAATTCTCTACAATCTTCAGAAAAGAGAAGCAGTGTAAACACTTCCCAACTCATTCTATGAAACCAGCATTACCCTAATTCTGAAACCAGATAAAGATATTACAAGTAACCAGACCAATATCTTTCATGAACATAGACCAAAAAATCCTACATAAAATATCAAGAAATTAAATCTAATGATGTACAAAAAGAATTATATCCTTTCAAAAGTGTAAGAATTTCACATTTAATTTAGTATTTTATTCCGTAGGTTGATCAAAGTTGAAATGTAAGAAAGGAACCATATATGGAGCCTGGGTGACTCAGTTGGTTAAGCATCTGCCTTCAGTTCAGGTCATTATCCAGGTCCTAGGATTAGGCTCCCTGCTCAGGGGGAGGTCTGCTTCTCTCTCTCCTTCTGCTGCTCCCTCTGCTTGTGCTGGCTCTCTGTCTCTGTCTCTTGCTCTCAAATAAATAAGTAAATAAATAAATAAATAAAATATTTACAGTAACAACTAAAAGTTAAACTAATTATATATTTATCTAAAGGACCCAATATTATATGGTTCTGGTCTTAAATTCATGTATGCAGTCATTAATTCTAACAGTAGCACCAGTACTAGAGTACTTAGGACTTGCTCTGAGTTAGGCACATGTAGTTCTTTTATATATTCCTAGACTACAAATACCTCCTCAAAAACTCATTTATGCTTATTTTGGTTGGGTATGTGAGTAAGAATTAAAACATGATGTGTTAAAGATCAAAGACAATATGTTTATGACTATCAGAGATTCTAACAAATGTTTGGATATGGGTTGAGTAGAATTCTCTACAGTGTTACCTTAATCAGTATTTACTTTAATTAGTTCAATGAGGATAAAGCAGGGGAGACATATAATGTAACTCAGGGAACTATCTGAGCTTAGATTTGAAGAAGATAAGCATGTATTACAAAGGAAGTGAGATAAGGCCCTTTTGGCGGGAACCGCCATCTTCCAGTAATTCCCCAAAATGACCAACACAAAGGGAAAGAGGAGAGGTACCCGCTCTATGTTCTCTAGGCCTTTTAGAAAACATAGAGTTGTTCCTTTGGCCACATACATGCGAATCTATAAGAAAGGTGATATTGTGGACATCAAGGGAATGGGCACTGTTCAAAAAGGAATGCCCCACAAATGTTATCATGGCAAAACTGGAAGAGTCTACAATGTTACTCAGCATGCTGTTGGCATTGTTGTAAACAAACAAGTTAAGGGCAAGATTCTTGCCAAGAGAATTAATGTCCGCATTGAGCATATTAAACACTCAAAGACCCAAGATAGCTTCCTGAAGCTTGTAAAGGAAAATGATCAGAAAAAAGAAGGAAGCCAAAGAGAAAGATTCTTGGGTCCAACTGAAGCCAGCCTGCCCCACCCAGAGAAGCACACTTTGTGAGAACCAATGGAAAGGAGCCTGAACTGCTGAAACCCATTGCCTATTAATTCATGGCATGATAACTGTAAAGAAAATAAAAGACCTCAGGATTGTAAAAAAAAAAAAAAAAAAAGGAAATGAGATAAGAATAATAGAGTTACAGGAGGTGAGATGGGTTGGGGGGATGGGTGAAATAGATGATGGAGATTAAGAAGTGCACTTGCCGTGAGGACTAAGTATTACATGAAAGTGTTGGATCACTATATTGTACACCTGAAATTAATATTACATTATATATTAACTCTCTGGAATTTAAAAAAAACTTTAAAAAAAAGAATAATATGAAAGAATGACATGAATTTTTAAAAATAATGTCAGAAAAATGGAAAGCCCAGAATAAGCTGAGATTATTGGGAAAGGAAAAAAAAAACTCATGAAGTAACCAAATAATATTTTTAGCTACTGAACAGAAAAAGTAAAAGAAAGAATAAAGTCTCTTGCAAGATAATATAATTCTGACAGATGAGAGTATGGAAGGAGAATGACATCATTTCTACATTGTTCCCATCTTTCTATTAGAAAGAATAATCTTCAAAAACTAGGATAAACATAGACAAGACAGCTGAAGCCCAAAATATGAAAAAATAACAGAAGAGGACTATTGCATTAAAATAATCCAGCTCTTCTGGTCCAGACAAATCACATTTTAGGGTACTATAAGAACTAATGATTGGCCTGCTAAACTACTACTAGTAATTTTCAGAAACAATGAGGGCTGATATGTACATACATATAAGGATCTCTAATACAAGTTATCAAGTGAAACAAGAGTGAATATTTATTGCATGATCAAACATATGTAAAAAAGTAATAATATGTATGTACATATATATTCATATTTGTTTCAAAAAACTAGAAAGATGTACATCAAATATTCACTACTGTGTTGTTTTTTGTCAAAAAACGATGAAAATGTTTTTCATTTTTCATTTGAAAAATGAAAGCAAAACCAATAAATAATGAGATATCCATATTATAGAATGAAATATGAGGTGTAAAAATGGAAGTGGGAAGAAATGTTCAATTAGACAAATGGTAAGGTAACTTTGCTTCTAAGATCACACAAACACTCACACACATGTACCTAATTGGTGGGACTCTTTATAGAGTGAAAATATGTGCTCTATGCTCAAAAATTATTAAGAATTTTAATACTCCAACAGTTGATCATTGAACCAAGTACAAAACTCTTCTAAGCATGGAGCCCTGTACAGGTTGCATATTCATGAAGCTAGTCCTGTATACAGACACAACACACACACACACACACACACACACACACACACACCATCTACATCTACATACACATATATATATACATACACATACATATATATTTTTTCTTGAATGCAAGGATTATATCTTTAGAGAAGATGATGCATGCTACAAACATGTGGTTCCATTCTCGAATGCTAGGATGCTCTGTGATTAAATCTCTCTATACTCCTTCCTTGTCCACTAGCCTGACTGCATCATCTCTCTGTCTTCTTATGAGAAAAACATTTCCCTACTGCCTGTTTCTCACCTTTTGAAAGTTCTAGCTCCTCCATGTAGTCCTCTTTATGTTTTAATAGGTCACATCAGAAGCAATGATTAAAAAACACTCCATGTTAATTAATGGGGTGCAAATTATATGTGAGGAGCTTGTTATAAGGTTGATATGAAGACCTATAAATTTGCTATTTCTCTCCTGCATTTTCCCAAGGTAACATTAATACTCATAAGAAATAAAAACTTTTTAGCTACTTAATAGAATATAACTATAGTATCATGTTAGTCATCAGAGTATGAATGAGTCCTTGGGCTTCTTCATTAACTTCTGTATTGTGCTAAGTGGGATAGATACATGACAGGTAGATGATAGATAGGTCATGGATAGATGGATAGATTGGTTGGTAGATAGATAGATAGATAGATAGATAGATAGATAGATAGATAGATGATAGATAGATAGATAACCAAGCATAGTAGCAGTAGAGAATATTGAAAGAGGACACAAAGTGAAAATTGCCCAAGTCAAACAAATTTTGTTACAAATGATTCCCAGCTGTGAGAACTGGGATGGACCTAAATCTTAAAATAAAATAAAGCAAAGCATCATTTATTAAATAATTATTCTGTACTAATCACTAATTATTCTGTACTGTATATGTATTTCTTATTTAATCTTCCCAGTAATCCTGAGTTAATTTATTTTATTTTTATTTAACAGATGAGTAGGGAACAAAGAGATTATGTATTTTTTCAGTATCAAAGAGACTCTAAATGTTAGATCTGATTTGTTTTTCAGAGAATATAACTATACTGGCTATATTATACTGTCTTCCAGACCTTAAATATTATTTGATACATTTATGTTTCTGATGTTGAATTATTTAGCATCCAACCCAGTGGTTTTCCAGCCTATCCTTTAATTCCCCAAATGGGGAACTTCTCTAAAATAACCTACTTTAATTTCAGACAGTCAATATTTCTTTATATTGAGCCAATATCTCTTCTTTATAACATCAGCTTATTAGCTCTAGCATTGCCATTCATGAGAACATATTTGATTTCTTTTTGGCATCATACCCTTTCAGATTATCTAATGAATAATTTGAAGCTAACCATCTTTGCCCAAGAATCTTCTCTTCTCTAGGCTAATATTCCTAGTTCCTTTAGATGAAACTCACAGAAAACTGTTTTGAGTTTTCTCATCCAAGGACTATTTCTCTTTGAATATAGTCTAATTTGTCTGTATTTCCCAGATTCTCAGAGCTGAATGCAACACACCAGGATTGTTTCAATCAGCTCCCAGAGTAGGACAATCGCTTCCCTCATTCAAACCATGATAGGTCTATTACCACACTCAATAGTACATTAGCTTTCTCAGCAGCTACATCATACTGCCAGCTTTTATTGAAATCAAATCCTCGAATCTTTGTCATACAAGTGCCAATAAGCCAGCTATAGGTGTGTGTGTGAGAGAAAGAGAGACACAGACAGAAACAGAAAAAGAGACTCAAGTCTTCTTAAGTTTCAAATTTGCCCATATTAAGTTTTTTGTTTTTAGATTTGCCCCTTCTTTGCATATGCTGGAGTTTTTGCTTTTCCAGATCTTAACACCATCATACATGGGATTTTCTTTAGTTTGAAAATTATGCTCAAAAGCAGATTTGACAAACATTCCTTTATATCTTCATCTAAGTCTCTGACAAGAGAAAAAGATGAACTGGACAAGATAGAGCCCTTTGGCTTGCCTCTACAGACCATACCCTAGATTAACATAGTTACTTCAGTCCTATTTTTTGGACAAAAAATGAATGATGTATAAAATTACAAAGGTATGTAGCCCATAATTTTTCATCCTATCTAGGTTTGATTAATGCCATGCATGAAAGATAAGCAGGAAATAGAAAAAGAAATTGTAGTTTCTTACAGGGAAGTGCTCTATGTCAACACAGCTGATTTATGTGGGAGACAGGTTTTCAAGGCAGGACAGTAGAGCAGCCCTCCTGCAGTTCCCTAGAAAAGCAGGTTTTCCTTCTTTGAAGTTGAACTGAAAATAAACTTGGGCTATCAGGGCACATTTTATTTGTTCTTTCTTAGTCTTGGAAACAAAACAATAGAACTTTGCAGTGACCCCCCCCCCATCACTCCCACACATGTATAAAATACATGTTAATAATCACAGTTAAAATTTATTTTTAGTGTATTCTAATTTTTCAAAATTTCATCCCATTTATCAGTGTGGTAGGACTAAAAAGCCACTGAACTAGGCAGAAAACTAGTTGGGGAAGCAAGTTCTTGGTTTTTAAACTGCCCATCAAGTAGTTACCTAGGTTTCTGGGTTAATGTCACAGGATTTTGAAGTAGATGAATTAAAAGTGTTATTTACCCATGTCTGTTTCAAGGTTGATTAATGCCTCAACACTTCCTGTTGGAAAGGAAGACAAGTCTCCAAGTCTACAAAAAGCCAGTGAGGTGACACTCAGTATTCTACATTTTTGCCAAGAAATTTGGGAAGACAAAAGCTGTCTGGAAAAATTCAGCAAAAGCTATCATACAAATTGTCATCAATTTGAAAATTTTTCCTCACAGCCTACAATTTCACAGTACATAATATTTTTATTTTATTAAGAGATCTACCCTCTCAACAAATATTTAAGCGCTCATTACAGTATAACTGACTTAAGTACCATGTTGTTCGGCAGATCTCTACAACTTACCCATTTTGCTTAACTGAAATCTTATGCCTGTTAATTAGTAACTCCTTTTTCTCCCTCCCTCAGCCTCTGGCAGTGGCTAATAGAATCCATTCTTTGATTCTATTAATTTGACTATTTTATATACATCATATAAGTAAAATCATGCAATGTCTGTCTTTCTATGACAGGCTTGTTTCACTTAACATAATGTCTTTAAGTTTCATCCATATTGTTGCACATTGCAAAATTTCCTTCTCAGTAAGGGTGGAAAATAATCCATTGTATGTAATATTAAATAATTTTTAAGAGACTTTTATTCTTAGCCCATATTCTTTCCACAAAACTTATCTTTGCCACACCATCCCACTAACCAATAATTAGGCTGCTTTCCAATCCTGTGTGTGTGTGTTTTCGTGTGTTTCCTGTGTGCCCTTTCTCTGGGCTGTGTAGCCTGTCTACTTCTCTCACTCCACTGGACTCAACACTCTGGAACTGGTGGTCAGCTTCTCGACCCAACCTTGGCTAGCCTGAGAGGGGCAATATGAAACCTCTCTCTCTGTGCTCCCAGGATGACTGGTCACAGCAGCACCACCAGTGGCAGCACCAGATTCCTCACGTGGGGAGTGGGAGGAGGAAGGTTTCTATTATTCTGCATATCTTCTCAATCCTCATTCTATTTCTGCATCTCTTGCTTTTCTTCTATTCCACTTCAGTCAACTTTTCATTCTCACCCTTTTATCTCTTTTCATTCTTTTATTTCTTTTTCGTGCATTAAAAAAAAAACTTACCTCTCTTGTCTCATTCTGTTTTTAACTTCCTTATTTCCCATTTCTTCTTCCCATCTGTATCTTCAGACAACTTTCTCCTTCAATGTGTATCACGCCCTCTCTTCTATATTATCTCTGAGCTCTCATGTTCACCCATTCTGATTCAGTCACTGGATTTTGTCCCTTCCTCCATTTTAAGTCACTAGTCTTTGGTTCAAAAATGTCTTTTTTTTTTTTTCTTTCATTCTTCTTATTTTATGCAGTTCACTTGTTCAGGGAAGAACTAGCCTCCAAACAACAAAATGAATGAGTTTATTCTACGATGAAAGATCAGAAATTCATGGTCAGAACCCTGAAAATGTTGACAAAGCTATAAAAAATACACCACCACCTAGGGCTGCCAGATTTGGGGGTGGGGGAAAGTATGTATATATACAGCTCAATTCAATTTTCAGTTTTAAATAAACAATAAATGATCTTAGTATAAATGAGCCCCATCTATGTCATACTAAATTTTTGTGTGTATCTGAAAGTCAGATTTATCTAGGTTTCCTGTATTTTCCCCAGCAAGTCTACCACTACTACATTTAGTCATATTTTCAGCTAATAAATTCTAGATCCAAACTGTGTGTCTAAATAGCATACTAGACAATGTGGAAGCTATCACATGTGTACAAGATCAATCCATGCCACAAGGAATTCACAAAGAATGTAAAGGGGTAAGAAGTTAAAAAATAAAATAAATAATTAGAAAACAATGCAAAAAAGCACATAATTAAATGTTTAACTGTTTTCAGTTATAAGTCTAGCACAAGTTCAGGTATTGATCTAAATGGAACAGCTTAGGAACTATTCCTGGAGGGGAGGATATGATATGGGTTTAAGGGATGAAATACACTTTCCCAGCAAACTAGGGAAACAAAGCATGCTTAGTCTTCCCCATGTTTTCCTGCCTCTGCCTTCCTTCCAATACATTTCTTTTCTCCAAAAACAAGCTTACCTAGACTTCAAGGTGCATTTAGTGCCATGTACCTCTTGGAGGTCTTTCCTTCTTTAAACCATCCATAGCACTTTCTACCTCCAAATGTCATCCATTGTGTGCTACATTGTGTTCTGGCTAATTTTGGACATATGGCTTAGAGATTATCTGCTTTTTGAAAGCAAATGTCGTGTCTGTGCAGAACAACTACTCCACAAACTTTGATGAAATGAATAAATGAAGGCATGTTGGGACTTTATCTGACTCTTCAATGATTCCATATCCCATCTTCACCACCTATGTCTGGATGTCCTACAGGCAAAGTTGGATACTTTTTCTTCTGGACACCCATAGTTCTCAACACTTGTAATATATGCAGAATGTGCTCCTACATTGCAGTTATTTGGACACATGTTAATTCCTTCTACTGGCCTCTGAGCTATGCCCCTTTGTTCTTTGTAACCCCAGTGCCTTTTAATTAAGTGTTAAAAAATGAGGTGGAAAAGACTCTTGAGGAGAAAAAAAAATCAATCTTTTTCTGTTTTACAGTAAGTTTGTTCTTATATTGATTAAAGTAAGTCATGTACTGTAAATTAATAAAAGCTATCTATACTATATATAGAAAATCCTATTTATAGTAAAATAAATTATAGGTGGCACATAGTATATCATGAAACAGGCCAAATTCTTTTTTAGATGCATATAATTTAACTTCCCAGTTATTATAAAATCTCCTTTTGAGATGTGACCTCGCTATAATTTGTTTTAATGTATACAGTAGATAAATAGATTGCTCACTTTAAAAATAACTGTATTTTTATGGTAATATGTTTACAAGAACACAGTCATTATTTATAGGGATTTCGGTCTATTTGGAATTATTGTTTGTAAATATTTGTTCTTGTCTATAGCAAAAATTTTTCCATGATGCTCTAAGTCCTTTCTACAAGCTTTTGTTAGCTATTTGGAAGATCTCCAGGCAGCACAAATTACAAAGAAACAATACAGGACTTCAAAAGCATGTTTATTTGCACTATAATGTGGAATTCACTATTACACATAGGTATTTTGAGGCCTTTACTCTCATTCAAACAATAGAAGATTCTCCTATAAAAAGTCATAAGAATTCACTATGATTTTCTCCTTTTGGCTCTAAAGACTTTTTAATACTATACTTCTGGGGGCCAAAAAGAAAGGAGATAAAACCTAGTAAGGTATGATTAACTCCTTGTGCAGTGCAGTGATGCTCAACCAGGCCTGCAGATTAGAATATGGAGATTTTTTAAAAGTCCTCATGCTGAGAGATCCTACCCGAGACCTGCTGAATCAGCATTTCCGTAGGGGGGCTCGGGGTATGAATATTTTCAGAAGTTGTATGGTGAGTCTGGTATTCAGCTTCCATTTGAAGCCACTACAGCAGCTATTATTCAAGGAGAATAATCTCCAGGAACTAGAAATATATTTCATGTTAGAAAATGATTAGAATTACGAAAAATATGGTTGATGCAATATATTTGCTTTTCACAAATTATATCTCTTCTTTTCAACTGAACTAATTATTCTGCATTTTGATTAGGCTTTTTCTTATTCATAGAAATAACTAAACAACTGACCTAATAGCACAGTTAATTATAATTATGACATCTCATCAGTTTGGCAACTGGTTATTTCTAACCAATTATTTTGATTATCTTTTTACAACCAAATATGATTGGCTATTCTGCAATTCAAACTATTTTTCAAGAGGTTTAAAGAAAAAAATTTTTTTTGTCTTATTGACTTGGAATTTATTAAAAGAAAATCATTATCGTGATAAACATTGACAATTATATACTTATATGTAAAAAAAAAACAGTATATATTATTGATCTTCAAGTATCCCAAACCCTGTATCACAATTCAGTCATGTTACACCATGTCTAATTCATGTGTTTATATTTAGTATAAACTTCTATAAATCTATTTGATTCCCTATTATTTCTTTTTATTTTATTTTATTTTTTAATTCCCCATTATTTCTTAAATACATCCTTAAAGATAGATGATTTGCCTCCTTGCTAAACCAGATAACAATCCAGTGATCAATTCTAATAAATTGAAATTAACCACATGAAAAATACACAGTAAATGACTTTTTGGAATGGTCATAGAAAGCGTTACTTTATGTGAATTTTCCTCTCTCAATTAAACAAGTTTGCCCATCTTTACAAACACAAGATTTTGCAAAATGATAGGATGGACAAGAACAATAACTATTTCTGATCCTTGTGTCACAAATGTTTTTGAACCAACTTTCGTTGATATTTTTGGCATCCATTACATTATCTTATTTAATTAACCTGGTTTCAAAAGAAATAAGGTCACTGTGCATTTAAATATTGTTGGGATAATTCCATGTTCTTTTATGATGGAAGAACATTACCCCCTCTAGTGGATGAAGGCAAAACACATGCCTTGATGGGTGGAAAAGAGCCTGGGTTTTCTTAAATTGTCATCATGTTGATGGATTAATTTCCCTACTTCATAACTTCATTTCAAGCATATTGTCTTGGAAAAGGTGCTATGTCACACATATTTCTTATATTAAGATGTATAACGGTATTTGGAATCTAATACAGTGCAATAAAGGAAATGTAGTTCATGCCAGGCATCCTGTTTCATATTGAGAATAGGTTTAGAGGCTGCCATCTTAAAATGTTTACTTCTAATGAACAAATCACCAAAAAAACCCCAACACATGTTTTTTCTAATCAGACAAAAGAAAAAATAGAATAAATCAAACTCACTTTTATTTTTTTAACCTAGAAGTTTCAATCACAGGTATACTAAAGTACATTTTTTCTATTCAGTTGAATGAGCCAGCCTTTTGACTCTAGCATGCTTATATAGAAAGTTGTTTGGAACTAATTATTTATTTTTTCTTTTAAAAAATACTTATTTACTTACTTATTTACTTATTTTTTAAAGATTTTATTTATTTATTCATGAGAGACACAGAGACAGAGAGGCAGAGACACAGGCAGAGAGAGAAGCAGGCTCCATGCAGGAAGCCTGATGTGGGACTCGATCCTGGGACTCCAGGATCACGCCCTGAGCCAAAGACAGATGCTCAACTGCTGAGCTACCCAGGTGTCCCTAAAAATATTTATTTTTAAGTAACCTCTACACCAAACACGGGGCTCGAACTTATGACCCTGAAATCAAGAGCTGCATCCTTCACCAACTGAAAAGTCAACATCTCTCATTTAAAATTTTCTACTAAAAAGCACATTTGTCTTTAAAGTTGAGCAGCATAATATATAATATATGTACTATACACGCACATAAATTTGGGTTCTGGTTATTTTCTGAAATTCATCTATTAGCAAATGGTCCATTAAACTGCTCAGATATGGAGACTTAAAGCCATTCAATCTGTTTTGATAGTTGACTTTAACACCAGGCAAATAGAATAAACAAACCCCTGCTCAAGTATAAACTAGTTTTGCTTTCTCTACTTAAATCATCAAAGTCAAGTTTCAAAGCCCGTGTCTGTGAATTTATTGTTCATTGTATTTATCACTAGTAAAGTGAAGTTATCCTCAGTTGCCTCATCCCTAATAGATCTTTCAAAAATATGCAGCAAATGGCTTTGAATTACTCTTAATATTTTCTCCTTTACTAGGTCAGCTTTGATTGCTTCTTTATTTTTATTTATTTATTTTTAAATTTTTATTTATTTATGATAGTCATACAGAGAGAGAGAGAGAGAGGCAGAGACACAGGCAGAGGGAGAAGCAGGCTCCATGCACAGGGAGCCGGACGTGGGATTCGATCCGGGGTCTCCAGGATCGTGCCCTGGGCCAAAGGCAGGCGCCAAACCGCTGTGCCACCCAGGGATCCCAGATTGCTTCTTTAAATATATTTTGAAATATTTGCAAATGGAACAAATTTTATTTCTACTTACATATATCGACTCTGAGGCATCCCACATAAGTGAGGCTTATCTCTTTCCTTTGGTTACCCCTCCATAGCCTCTTTTTTTGTCAAGTATGTGGCTGCCAAACAGGCAAAAACAGGGAAAAGAAGATTGTAAGCTCCTCTGGTGGAGAGGTAAAATCTTCCATCAACTATCACCATAAGCTATATATCAAAATAAATCTGAAAATATTTACAAACCAATTACTAGTTCTAGAAACTATCATGAAAGATTATAAAGAAATCCATAAACTTTTACTTTTTTTACTCTAACTTAAAATATAGTTGGAGAAAATATTAAGATTGCATAAAATAGAAGATTTAATAGCAGGTTACAAGTGGATTTTTTTAAATCCCTCATTTTTATAGTTTTTTCTCAGCTTTACATACAATTTACTGGCTCAGTTTCCTTATCTGCAAAATAAAAATAAGACCTATTTATATCATATAATTGTTAGAAAATTTTAATAAGATAACCTGTTACCTTAGGGTGCCTGTGTGGCTCAGTTGGCTGAGCATCTGACTCTTGCTTTAGGATCCTGGGGTCCTAGGATCAAACCCTGAGCCTTGCAAGGGGCTCCCTGCTCAGTGGGGAGCCTCTTTCTTCCTCTGTCCCTCCCCCTGCTTATGCTCTCTATTGTGTGCTCTCTCTCTCTCTCTCTCTCTCATAAATAAATAAAATCTTTTTAAAAAAGTAGTTCCCTTGATCCTCATGAAAACTCTACAAGATTGGGAGTTTGTATATCATACAACTTCATTTTATAGTTGAAAATCAGACTCACACAAGTTCTAAGAATGGTCAGAAGCAGCACAAAGCTCAAATGTGCAGTTCTCTCTCTGCTTGTGTGTGTAGATAAAGCAATTATGAGTAAATATATGGAAGTGGAAAAACGAAGAGGGGTTAAGGAGTGGTGTTTAAATCTGTGACTGAAATAGAAGCCTTAAAATGTGTGTTTACACCTAGGATGGTTGAGGACAAATATAATATGAAGCTAAGGACTTTAGATTTTTATCTGAAGCTTAGGTTAGTTAAAGGTTTGTCACAGCATGAATTGTAATTGAGGTACAATGAGGGCCCGAAGCTAAATTTTAGAAGTCTTTACAATGCACCAAAGGCAGGAAAGATATGATCAAAATAATTAATGACAGTTTTTAGGATGGATACAAGGGAAGGAAATGCTGAAGGCAGAGAGATCAGTTAAAGTGTTGATACATTAGCTCAGATGGAGGTGGAACATAGGGAAAAAGGAAGGGCTTGTAAAAGAATGAAAAGAATATGGCCAAAATTACAGTATGGGAGTTGAGAAAGAAGATTGGAATGTATAGTCAAAGGTGATTTTGTTGTTTCTTATGTTTGTTACCATTTACAAAAATAGGGGAGTTGGCTTGATCAGGAAGATGAGGTTTTCAATTTTAGATCTGCTAAACACATGCATCTTAACATGTTGAGCAGTTTCTTTGGGAGAGTAATTGGATCCTGCCACTAAAGCATTCACCATGTAACATTTTTTAAATGCTAAGGTAAACTTATTCTCAACCAATGAAATCATGGACTCTAGGGAATCCTGTATTTCTGAAGTCAACTTCCCTTTTTCAAGGCAACTTTTGCACACTTCATCAGTTGTGGTTGAGGCTGGACACCTGTGGGCACCACCAGTGCCAGCTTTAGGCAAAACTGTGAGGTAGCAGAGTCGGATTTGGCGAATCTCTTTTCCCTTTCCTGTGCCTCTTTCCTGCCTCTGGGTCCCATCACCAGCTCGGTGTTCCACTACCAAGTAGGGGTGAGCAACTCAAGGGCTACTCAGGATTTCCAACACCTAGAAGAGTGCTGGGCAGGCAGAAGTCACTCCAAAATTTCAGTTGTAGGAATCAATGAGATCAGTGAAAGAATGAAAAATACTGATGAATAAAGTATCTGACAAATTCATTCATTCTAAGATTTGGGGTATTTAATTTGGGCATCCCTCCCCAGAGTATCTCCACTGAAAAATAGCCACATGAAAAAGAATTATGTACTCCCATGGAAGGAATTATTACTGACACATGTCAGACAACCATGTAGATTGAATTTTGAGAGCAAGGGCCTCCACTTACAACTTTAAATCATATTATAAAGACAATCAACCACACATAAAATTGGCTCCTTTTGACAGTAGTCTTCATTTTGGTTGTCACCCACTATTTAACAGCTCTTGGAGAAAAGAAATTATAAGAAAAGAAAATTCTGTATAGTGGGTAGTATTAATTCAGCATCACTCTCTGGGCCTAAAGTATAGCTTTACTCTCTATAAGCTCTTATCATAGGCCACCTAACATCAGGTTGAATGTGGATGTTAGTTTTGTCTTGTGTCCACACAGCAGGACAGGAGGCTCCCCTTGTTTGAGTTCCAAGTTGCATAGCCAGGGACCATCAATATGATGATTTAATCTGGACTTCAGTTGCATCAGTTAGTCATTGAGGACAGAGCCTTGACTAAAACTGGAACCAAATTTCAAGTACTGCTGGTGGCACTGTACATAGAAATAAATTATAATGGTCACTGATTTTTACTACTTTCATTTAAACATTATAGTAATGTTTCTTATAATCAGTGGTGGATATTTGCATAATAAATATTCGGAAATGGATAGCCAGAGATTCAATGTCTCTGGATCCCTCTACTTTTGAATTTGCATCTAAAAGTTGTGGGAGAATGACTGACTTTCCAGCTCTTTTCAACAATGATTTTTCTTAGAGTTTTTGATACTTCTGTTTGTGGCTATGCATCTGGCCAACAACAGGAAACACTGTCAAGAGAAAGGAAAGAGCTTTATCTAAGTGTTCTGATTCACTGTAGAATTTGAGTGAAATTTTCCCATTAATTATGTCAGATTTTAATGGCATTCCCTGGGGGACTGTCTAGTTGTTACTACTTATATTATTGATTAAAATAAATTCATGTATGTACAAAGATCTATGTATGTAATATTAGTAGCCAAACATGGATAAGTTTAGATTTTCTATTAAAAAAGACAAGTAAGAAAGTATGAATGGCAGACTAGCATGCAGGTTTTATAACTCACAAAGCTGTAAAAGCACTACAATTATTTATATTTATTTGAATTTTAGGTATGTTTAATAGAAGTGGGTATATTATAGTTTTTGTGTCTTCTAGTATAACATGATACTAATTAGTGAAATCATAACTAAAAATATCAGAATACAATTTCTCAATATGTTTTAGATACCTTTTAAAAATATATACTGTTAAAAAAAATATATATATATATATACTGTTTTACTTAATTTATGCAGTGCTTAGATCTGAAGTTTTATTATAATTCATCCTATGACAAACTTGCAGAAGTAATTGAAGTTCATGTAACTTAGTAAACATGGTTTGATGAATTTCAGAAAATATCTAAATAAAATAAATTAATAGAACTTGAAGTTCATTTAAGTTAGTGATCTTGTTTGTTTTTTAAAAAGATTTTATTTATTTATTCATGAGAGACATACAGAGAGAGAGGCAGAGACACAGGCAGAGGGAGAAGCAGGCTCCATGCCGGGAGCCCACATGGGACTCAATCCCGGGTCTTCAGGCTCACACCCCGGGCTGAAGGCAGCGCTAAACCGCTAAGCCACCTGGGCTGCCCAGTGATCTTGTTTTATAAGGATATTAAGGTCTAGAGTTTCTGTACCCCAACAGATCCATGTTTTAGAGTCTCCAAAAGCACTATATGGACTTACCTATTTAAAGTAGTTCTAAATTTTTATTCAAGTGTTAATTTTTAAAAATATTTTGCTTATTTATTTATTTAAGAGAGAGAGAGCAAGAGCAAAAGAGAGAAAACAGATTCTGTGTTGAGTGCAAAGCCAGACATGGGACTTGATCCTATGACCCAGAGATTAAGACCTGAACCAAAATCAAGAGGCAGATGTTTAACAGATTGAGCCACCCAAGCGCCCCTCAAGTGTTATTTTTTTTAAACATAGCAAGCCATGTGGCTTTTTATGGAATCAAATATTCAGTAAAACTTATTTAATCTCATTTAACATGGGGCTCATCTAATAAAAAGTTCAATGTTTAAGTGCTGTTTGTAAATGAGAGGTTCTTAGTGTCAACATCCCTATGCTAGATCTCATTGTGTTACAGAAACAGTAGAAGGCCTTTAAAAAAAAAAAAAAAAAAATATATATATATATATATATATATATATATATATATATATAAATCTACTGATCAGGCTACTCATAACATTAAAAATAAGGTACATAAGTAAGAAAATAGAATAAAGAGAAAATTCAGTTACCTGCATTACAAATTTATATTTTAAAAAAGAGCCTGATTTACTGATAAGTACAAAGAATAAAAATGCTTTTCAGTTTTTATAGCTAGTTAAGTGTGAGAAACATAGTAGAAATATGTAGATAGGTAGATAGAGAGAAAAAGTAAAAAAGTAAAAATAGTGGGAGGAAATAAAAATAAAAGGAAAATTAGGGAATTCAGTGACCTGGGGAAGGACCTACAGCAGTGATTTTAAAAAAAAGAATTTGACCAACCTACATTAACAAACATTCAGGGAATAACTTTGTCATTGTCTTGTTTTAGGACATTGCTACACAGACTTAAAAACCATACTGTAGGGCAGACCGGGTGGCTCAGCGGTTTAGCGCCGCCTTC
Source organism: Vulpes lagopus (assembly GCF_018345385.1). Classification (NCBI taxonomy): domain Eukaryota; kingdom Metazoa; phylum Chordata; class Mammalia; order Carnivora; family Canidae; genus Vulpes; species Vulpes lagopus. The sequence continues at coordinate 22,862,648 of NC_054844.1, forward strand.
GGCCCAGGGCATGATCCTGAAGACCCGGGATCAAGTCCCACGTCAGGCTCCCTGCATGGAGCCTGCTTTTCTGTCTTTCTGTGTCTCTGCCTCTCTCTCTCTGTCTCTCACGAGTAAATAAATAAAATCTTTAAAAAAAAAATACTGTAATTTTATAACCCTGGGCATGAACAGGTAGATTGCACCTAAGTATTTTTCCACCCAGATGAACTAGCTCTGAAAGAACTGGAAGCTGAAAGTAGCTAACAGAACTGAACTCTCCAATTCCTCTTACAATAAATGATAGATAGATAAATAAATAAATAAATAAATAAATAAATAAATAAATAAATAAATAAAATGATGGTCTATCCCTTGACCTGGAAGTTGGAAATTAAGCTCCTACAAACCTGAAAATGTTCATCTCTCTCAGCCTAAGGTGTAAGCAGACAGAACTCAATCCCATATATGCCTTCTGCCTCATGCTATCCCTTTATAGCAGAATGATTTTTCATTGGTTCCTCAAACCCTTACTTTTCCCCCTCTGTGGCCAATGTACTTATTAGGTCACTTTTTATCCAGGGTCAGAGCATAAGCAGGACTGCCAGACACTAACATATATCACTGCTGTGATATTTTTGTTCAAAAGTGTGACAATGATATTGCATTTAATTTCAAAATCAGCTGTGAAAATACTGTCTAGAAAAAGGTTGAAACATTGACATTTCTTTTAAAAAAATCTAATAGTAATGTACCTCCATAGTCTTTAGAATTATTTTAATTAGCTTTGCCTACTTCCTAATTTGCTGGCTGCCTATTTCTTATTTTATTTTAGCAGATATTTTTAACCTAGAATCTATTTAAAGCATTAAGATAGGCAAAGAGTGGAAAATCATTACCGGAACGTTTGGTTGTTAAAAAAAAAAGAAGAAGAAGAAGAAGAAGATTTGCATCACTTCTTTTTTTTTCTTTCTCTCTTTTTCCTTCAAGGGATAGCGCTAACAACTTTTCAGAAATTCTAATAATGTTCTTGGCCAATTCAGGGTTGATAGGGTGTAATAACCATTTCAAGGATTAAGCAAGGGACCTCACACATGTCCTCAATTGGACTTCATGCCCATTAAAAAAAAAAAAAATAGAAAAAACCTCTTTCTAAGTGAGAGTAGTATCAAGAAGAATTCAATTCCTCATCTCTAAAAGTTATAACTGAAAAGATATCATAGTGAAACCATAGTCACTCACTTTGAACATGGCTGCTTTGTCAATTCCTTTTCCAAGTGACAATCTAGTGTTTTCTATCCTTCTGCTCAATGGTTTCAGTGAGTGTTGGTCTTTTCATAATGTATTCTAAGAGACCTAATTTGTTACACTTAATGCTTTAATTTAAAAATTTCTAGGTGTTAATTTTTCAACCACTGACACAATCTAAATTCATAACCATTCATTATCATATGTGGGAGATTATATTATTCTTCCCACCTATAGCTCTCATATAATGTGAATCCATGTTCTTTGCCTTATAACTTCCCATGCCTTTCTAGATAGCATACACTATCCTGTCACATTATTGAGCTGGCTAACTGATTTGCTTTGGCCAATGGAATGTGAATGGACATGATGTATGACACTTCTGAACAAAAAGTATAAACATATTTAGATGATTTAACGAGAACAGCATTTCCAGACAAAGACAGCCCCTGTAGCTTTGGTCCTTCAGTTAGGTTGTGAGGATATATAGAACAGGCTTGAACAGATCCGGGAAGGGTCCAGCAGAGCCATAGCCAACTGACAGACCCAGGAACCAAAAATAAATGTTCAATGTTGAATGCCACTGAAATTTGGGAGATGTTTCCTACTATAGCAAAAATGCTTAATAGACCATATCATAAAACAAAACAAACAAAAAAACTAGTGATTGTTTTCTGAAAGAATGGAGAAAGGTAGCTCTGCAGATTAGGATGGAGATAAGAGTACAAGGCAGCTAGACAAAGCTTTGAGATAAGTTTCAATAGCATATTCTGCTACTTACTCACTTTGTTTTTTTTTTTTTTTTTAATTTTTATTTATTTATGATAGTCACCGAGAGAGAGAGAGAGAGGCAGAGACATAGGCAGAGGGAGAAGCAGGCTACATGCACCGGGAGCCCGATGTGGGATTCGATCCCGGGTCTCCAGGATCGCGTCCTGGGCCAAAGGCAAGCGCCAAACCACTGCGCCACCGAGGGATCCCTACTTACTCACTTTGAACATTGGCTACTATACTAGTTTTCTACTACCACTTAAAAATTATCCCCGACCTTGGTAGTTTTAAGTAATAGGTATTTATTATGTTACAGTTCCTGATAATCAAGAATCCAAGTATGCCTTAGCTGGGTATCTCTGGTTCAAGGTCTATCATGAGGTTGCAGTCAAGCTGTCATCTGGAGCTGTGGTCTCAGTCATAGGCTTGACTGGAGGTAAAGGGGGATGATCTATTTCCAAATTCACTCACATGGTTGTTGGCAGGCCTTGGTCCTCTGCTACATGAATTTCCCCATGGGGTTGCTTTAATGACATGACAGCTATTTTCCTTCAGGGCAAATGATTCAAAACAAAGCGAGGCAAAGCACTCAGGATAGAACTGTGGTCTTTTGTAATCTAATCTGCAAAGTGACAATTCATTCGTTCTATCATATTCTGTTCATTAGAAGTCAGCCAGTAAGTCCAGTCTTCTCACAGGGGAGGGGGATATACAGAATGTAAAGACCAGCAGGCAGGAATTGTCAAGAGCCACCTTAAAGGCTGCATACCAATCAACAGCACTGCATCTATCTGAGCTTTGATTCCCAAACCTGTAAAATGGGTATAATTGTAACTACTCTGCTTACTTCACAAAACTCTCTAAAGGTCAAATGAGAAAATACATGTAAAAGTGTTTTGTAAACTGTAAAGTATTATACAAATGTAAGATGTCTTTGTCTGGTCTTACAAGAAGCAGAAGCCCAGTTGGGATTAGAGATGCAAGGATGTTATTAGGGGAAACAGCTGTGAAAAGAAATAAGGAAGGCAGTGGGGGAAAGCGTGTCAGATCATAACTGATGGTTAGTGAAGAAGGGAAGGAAGAAGTGTGTAGAAGCTTACTATGCCACCTAAGGAAACCTAGGCAAGACTTTTTCAGACCAAAGCACCCTGACAAAGAATTCCACATCTCTTAGGACATGGGCTGCCTTGGTATCCCTACTGTACTCCGTCACTGGCTAGGAGTAGCCCAGGGTAGGTTGAGCCTTGGTAAAAACATGGTGATGTATTCAATCTCATCAATAAGGGTAACTGGGTTCCATTCTTGTTTTCTTTGTTTGAGTTCTATCTTGGTGCCATTTCTAGTATTTCTACTTCCAGAACAGGGGCCATCCTGAAATGTCTGTCAAGGGCCCTAGTTACATTGCTTGTCAGAATTTCCTCCCAATACTCTTGTTCGATCTGTTGGAACCCCCTCAACCCAGGCTGAACCTCTTTGGGTCTGACTGCTGGACTGTACCGCCACCTGTTAAATATCACCACACCCTCTGGACACCATGCTCTACTCACAGGACTGCACTTCCTCCCTGCACCTGTATTTGGGTCTGTTCTTCCAGGGATCATCTCCATTCTAGGAGGCAGTTTTCATTCTAGTTTTGGATCCTCTCAGGCTATTCCATTGGCCTGTGGTTGTTAATAATAGTTGGAGCTCAATTTCTTAGATTTTAATTCTTACTTTGCCACTCTCCTCTTAAGTTTTATGATATCTGGTAAGCCACTGAAACTGTGTCATTATAAACTGTGGATGATAACAGTACTTACCTTATAAATTTTTTTGCTTGTTTTTGTTTTGTAAAGTGCTAAGAAAGTGCCAGACACACAGAAAGTATTCTGTAAATGGTAGCTATTATTATTTATTACCTCAAAGACTTCCCAATGTACAAACTAAATTACCCTATGTCATTTAGAGTCCTGCCATAATTCATATTTGTGTCAATTCCCTTTCACACTGGGATAAGGAAATAAATAATTATGGGGAGAGAGAAGGGTGAGGAGAGGAGAAAAAAACAACACTTTTACATGCTTTGATACAACTTTTGAAACCCTTATTAGTTCACTCCTAGGCTGTTTGTGCTTACCTTCTAACTCTATATGGGCTCTAAGCCTTGTTGGTTTAACTCCTCATCTACTTTCTCAACTCTGATTGGTAGACTCATTGGGTAACTGCTTCACACAGTCCTAGGTCTTGCTTCCAGGCTTTGCCTCCTAATATCAAGTTCCTATTACCAGGTTCTGGATCAGAACTCAGCTTTAATCTCAGTCAGAGAGATTGGGGAAGCAGGGATTAGGGCACAGCCAGCATCATTTTTAGGTGTTTTTGTGCAATTTGGTCCCTTCTTCCTCTGCTTTTACAATAGGTTTGTTTTCTTAATTGCTTTGTTACTGCCTGAAATAGGACCATCAATAAAGAAAAACAGTGTGGAATTTGTTCTAGAAAAGATGGAGGTGCTTTTGCTGGTCCAATTTGTTACCCTTCCTCCCTCGGGTCCTCCCTCCCTCCCTTCCTTTCTCCCTCTCTTCCTTCCTTCCTTTCTTTCCTTTTTTTTTTTTTTTTTAATACCTGTTCCCAAAGGCACTAATTCAATATTGTATTTAGGTTTCAAGAGCAGTGAATGGAGAGTTTTAATTAAAAACACTTTCAGAAACAGCCTTGTAGTTTAACATAGAACTTCCTTGCCTCCTCCTCCTGCACAGTTGTGCTCCCCCTTCTGCTCCTTTTATCACTTCATTATCTCAAGCCAAATGTTGATTTGGTCAATTTCCTGTTTGAGTGTAAGCCAATCCCTTGAAGTTATTTCCGTATTGTGGTTCTTAAAACACAAGGTTTCCCTGTTATATTTCCACCATTTTAACACTTCATCTATTGTTTCTTTTTTTTTTTTTTAATGACAAGCACCAATGGATATTTTCAAGTCTACCACTTAATAATTCCATGTGTTTTTGATACCCTAAACTCCACTGGTCTGTGTTGATAGTGACTAATCCTCAGAACTGTTAAAACAGTCTTGTGCAAATAGAGGTACATCAGAGGAATTTTTTTATATGAAAACTTTATTTAGGGAGCCACTTTCTTTCCTGTATTTGGTTATTCAAACTTTCCATTTCAACTTGTTTTGAAATACTGTCAAACTACATAGATCAGAATTTCCTTTTTTCAATTTTATTAATATGGCCTGATTAAATGGAACAAAATTCTTGATTAAACAGTCTTCAAAATTGGTTTTCCTTGATATAAAACACCTAAACCTTTTTTGTCAATTTCAGAGCTATAAAGAAAGGTCATTTTGTTTGCTTTCCTTACTTTATGTCTGGGGACAAGCAAAGATCATAGAGGTTACACAATTTGTCCAAGATTGTCCATTTACTTAGTTGAGAAAATGATATTTTCCCTCCAGTATATGAACTTGCTCAAGGTAAAGCACAGCAATGTCTTTACTGGTCTTCTTAATTCCTTTCTTTACTGGTTTTGTTTTCAAATTCAGTAAATGTAAGTTATTTTTTAAAATCAGATTTATTTAAATATAATTTCCCATGCTGTAAAGTTAATGAATTTTAAGTGTATACTTAAGTTTTGACCAATTAGTATAGTTTGGTAAGTTTTGACCAATTAATACAGTTGTATAATCACCACCAAAACTGAAATATACAACACTTTCATTACTTCCCAAAGTCCCCTCATGCCCCTTGCTGTAATGGCCTGGCTCATGGTGGTCCTTTTTTTTTCCTTTCACAATTATTTTGCATTTTCTGAATTTCATAGAAATGATATCTTACAGCATGTAGTTTTATATGCCCGGCTTTTTTTGCCCATATTGTATACATCTGTAATTTGTTCATTTTTGTCACTAAATAATATTCCCTGTATAAATATGCCATAATTTGTTTATCTATTCACCAGTTGATGAACTGGTTGTTTCCAGTTTTGGGTCATTATGAATAAAGCTACTATAAGTATTTGTATTCAAGTTTTCATGCACTCATATGTTTTCAATTCTCTTCAGTAAAAATTTAGATGTTGGATTATAGGATTGTATATTAAGTGCATACTTACCTTTATAAGCAACAGCCTCCTGATTGTACCCTTTTACCGTCCTACCAACTGTGTATGAAAGTTCCAGTTGCTCTGCATTTTTGCTAACACTTGATAAGGTCAGTCATTGTCAGGTGATATGGTTAGTCATTCTAATTGGTATGTTGTGGTATTCCATTATGGTTTTAACTTCCCTAACAAGTAATGATATGGAGTATCTTTTCACGTGCTTCTTTATCATCAGCATATTTTCTGTGAGGGGAATGTTTATGCAAATTTATTTCTCATTTTTTAAAAAAACTGGGTTGCTTGTCTTATTAAGATTAAAATTATATTAAAAAAGAATAAGATTATAACAACACTGTAGGTGACAGATGGTCACTACATTGTGGTGAGCAAAGCATAATGTATAGATTTATCAAATCACTATGTTGTACACCTGAAACTAATGTAACATTGTGTGTCAACCATACTTCAATTTAAAAAAGAAAGAATTCTTTGTGTACTCTGCACATTAGTTCTTCATCAGATGTATAATTTAAAAATTTTTTCTCCTGGTCTGCAACTTGACCTTTCATTTATTTAACAATATCTTTCAAAGAACAAAATATTTTAATGGATGAAATCCAATTTATCAAATTTTCTTTTATGATTTGTGATTATTGTGTCCCACTTAAGACATCTTGCCTAGCTGAAGATCTAAAAACTCTCTCCTATGTTTGTAGTTTTAGGTTTTGCCTCTATGTTTATAATCCACTTTGAATTATCTTTTGTATGTGGTTTGGAGTCCATTTTGAATCTTTCCTCTTCTCATCACATCACTGCCCTTCATACCTAGTACTTCATACCTAGATTCCCAAAGCCTGCCCCTAGATGGTTTCAGCAAGTGATCACATTATCCCTCTTAAAAAGTTTATCCCTCACACAAAACTTCTATCTACATATATGTGTTTATTTCCTAATAGCTGCTAGTTACAGAGCTTAGGAAAGTAGCCACAGCCAATTCCATTTAATGAAAATACAGGAAGACCCCAGTTTTATTTTATTTTGTTTTTTAAAATATTTTATTTATTTATGAGAGACAGACAGAGAGAGAGAGAGAGAGAGAGAGAGGCAGAGACACAGGCAGAGGGAGAAGAAGCAGACTCCATGCAAGAAGCCGGATATGGGACTCGATCCCGGGACTCTAGGATCAGGCCCTGAGCCAAAGGTAGACGCTCAACCGCTGAGCCACCAGGTGTCCCAAGACCCCAGTTTTAAAAAAATGATAGGATAAAGGTCTTTTTAGTTAAAGTTGACTAGAGCTCAAAGAAGATTTAAAATATGTCCTTCTTCCATTTAGGGAAAATGCTATTATCTCAAATAGAAGATATTCAAAGATGCACTGACTTAAGTCTCATTTATGAAAGCTAAATCTTTGGAGATCCCATTCAGCCTTGTCCTCTTCATCTTATTCAACATCCATAGTCTATCAGTGAGAGTCTAAACTGGAAGAAGTGGGAATACTTCTTATAGAGACTTAGATGTTTTTTGAGATACAGCTGAATCTTTCTTACCACAAGTAGAAGGGAAGACATGGCACCTTCACCCCCAGATAGTGAGAAGAGAATCTACACCCAAGTATACCTCCCTGTACTCTTAAAATTAGTTTTATAATATGCACTTTGACTTAAGGAGGAGTTCATGAAACCATAGTGGATGCCCCATTGAGGGCCACATTTTGGAGAAAGTGGTTCCAATTTTACCTTTTCCCAACTTTCGTCACTGCTGCTCAAGTAGTTTTCCTTGGAGAAGTGGGATACCCATGGCCATTGCCACAGTGGACTGCAGTGAGACAGGAAGCCACCATATAAAAGCTGGCAGGAAGCAACTCATCCACCTGACAGGTGCTTATCAGCCACTTACTCATGGAGGGTCTCCATGTCTAGTGTCACCAAAACAAATGCTGACTTTCAGAAATGTGGGATGGATGGATCACTCAGTTCAAGGTTGTTTTCTAAAGCAACTTGGGACAATCTCATGATTTCTTTTCAAGTCCACCTCTCAGAACCAGAACTGTGATAGAAGCAGTTGCTCTGTGTACCTTGAAAAGACTTTCCATCACTGGATTCTCACATCTTAAGGTTATCTCCTTTGACAGACAGACTACTACTGTAAAGTAGGTATGAAGATTACATAAAGCAAATTAAAAAGAAAAAAACCTTATTCAATTGGCAGAACTATAAATCTACATATATCTTTACAGAAACAATACTACATTAAGTGAACATACCTGGAGCAGCCTCAAAAGATCTTGTTTCCTTTTAATAGAGACATTTGAACACAGGGATCATGTTCTCTTATGTTCTTCTCTGACCATCATTTCCAAGCACTTTGAAAATATTCAGAAAATATTACTAATCTCCCTTGAGATACACAGATCATAAACATAGACTGTTACTTAACCTGGAGAAAATGAAGAATAATATTCCTAAAGCTTTGATATATTCATACATTGTTATTTTTCTGTCTCTACAGCAGAATTATTTATACACAGGTAATTCTATGTAAAATTAGTAGATACTCCTATAACATGACACTAATAACAATTTCCTTCCAATGAAACTGAGCAGCAGCCTTTGCAGCTGAGTGAAGAGCTAATTCTTGCTATTTGAGTGACCTGGACTTAATATTCTTACAGTAACTGGCCATTAGTTAAAATAATTATTTAATAATAATTTATTTATTATAATTAAAATTATATTCCTTCTTTCACATTAGCTTTATAATGACCAAGGGGGAAAATAGCATTATTCTAAACTTTTCAGCACTTTGTTTTTATTTTATTTTTTTAAAGATTTATTTATTTATTTATTCATGAGAGATACAGAGAGAGAGAGGCAGAGGCATAGACAGAGGGAGAAGCAGGCTCCATGCAGGGAGCCTGATGTGGGACTTGATCCCAGGACTCCAGAATCATGCCCTGAACCTAAGGCAGATGCTTAACTGCTGAGTCACACAAGTGTCCCACTTTGTCTATTTTTTAAAAAAGATTTTATTTATTTATATGACACACAGAGAGAATACAAGGAGTGCAAGTGGGAGAGGGAGAAGAAGGCTCCTAGCTGAGCAGGAGCCCCATGCAAGACTCAATCCCAGGACCCCAGGATCATGACCTGAGGTGAAGGCAGATGCTTTACCAGCTGAGCCACCCAGGAACCCAGCAATTATTTGTCTTTTAAAATAAAGAGTAAGGGGATCCCTGGGTGGCTCAGCGGTTTGGCGCCTGCCTTTGGCCCAGGGTGCGATCCTGGAGTCCGGAGATCGAGTCCCGCATCGGGCTCCCAGCATGGAGCCTGCTTCTCCCTCTTTCTGTGTCTCTGCCTCTCTCTCTCTCTTTCTATGTCTATCATAAATAAATAAATAAATAAGCAAATCTTTAAAAAAAAATAAAATAAAGAGTAAAACCACATCAGAGTGAAATTTCATGATTCAGTAAAGATAATAAAGACATCAAATGTGTGTGTGTATAAAATCACCAGCCCCCCCAAAAAAACCCAAAAAAGTGGGATCAATCAGTTAACATTAATATATTTGAACGCTGAAATTTAGCAGAGCATAGATTAATTAAATTGATAGAGCATCTCCAGAAGTTGTCAATATTATTGTTCTAAGTTAGGCTGCAAAAAGACAGAGGGATTAATTAAGCCTTATATTGGATAAGGCTAGAGCACAAATTAAAAGGCTCCTAACTCTAAGTCCAGGAGGAGCACTTACTAGTTGAAGGTCATGCTGCTGGTCACACGGCTCGATTACTCACTTTAAACTGTAAACTAACTAGACTATGGTGAGTCAGGCTTGTTTCCTTTCTCTTCTCTTCTGGCCTCCCCGGGGGGCTTCTCAATTCAAAGAAACTCCAGGAGAAACAGGCCACTTACTGTGAATAATCCGAAACAATCTATAAATTCAAAGGCAGTTAAAATTCCTAGAAGAGATTGAATGTTATAAGAATAAACGGGTTAGTATTTTAAGAGACAGAACTGCTCTTGTTTAATATCAAGGGAGTATTAGGGGGACACAGGTTTTACAGTAACTTTCATTATTTATGTAGCAGGCTGTATCACTCTATGCTTTGGGAAATGGAGTCCAAGCAAATTTTAAAACAGAGGGTTTTTTTTTCTTTCTTTCATTTTTGAACATAACAATAGTAGCATCTGTGTTCAGTAGTTCTCTACTTCTGCCATAATAAGACTGAGGACATGGAACTCTTACTTAGAAACATTTAGACAAATTCAGTCTACTGCTCCAAGAGGGAAAGATTAGGTGTATTTGGACAAATTCAAAAGCAGAAACTTTGTAATTTATCAGAAATAAGAATGTTATTTATGATGGCTACAGAGAAAGAAAAAGGAATTGTTTTTTTTTTTTTTTATTTTTTTTTATTTATGATAGTCACAGAGAGAGAGAGAGGCAGAGACACAGGCGGAGGGAGAAGCAGGCTCCATGCACCGGGAGCCCGACGTGGGACTCGATCCTGGGTCTCCAGGATCGCGCCCTGGGCCAAAGGCAGGCGCCAAACCGCTGCGCCACCCAGGGATCCCAGGAATTGTTTTTATGCTAGACTATTCTACTTAAATACTTGATTTCAAATATATCATTTTTTAAAATGGAGATAACACCTTACTGACCCTCAAATCTATTTCCAATAGTAAAGAAAGATAATCATACAGTTGGAACATCTTTCAAGACCTTCAGCTTCCAAGGACACCATCAAAGTTTTATCCTCATGAAGATTAACATCTTTGAATACTCATCATCATAAGAAGAAAAAAAGGAGGGAAATACCAAGTTATGTATTTATTTTTACATTTGTATAATGTAAAGACTATTCTTCAAGACAACACATGGAATTAAGAAAAAGTGACATACAAATGGACACCAAATCAGGGAAATCTGTCAAATTTAATTCATTCCAATTCTATATACACTGAGATTTTATTTTCTATAAAGTACATTAGTGGAAAGGCAAGCAAAATATAATTCCTGCTCTAATAGAGCTTACAGTATTACTAGACATATATAAGTGTTAAGGATAAATCAAAATCTTAATTTTATAGGAATATGTTCAAGGCATTTAATAATATAAAACAGATTTCCCATTTAATTGGAGATATCAGAAAATGTTTTAAGAACTGAGAATTAATTTAAAGTATACATACTTCTGACATGCAAATGTAACAAAAAGAGCATGGGCAAGAGAAGAACAAGTCAAAAACCAATGGGTAAAATTCTGTTCAGAAACAGGAATGTGTCCAGTTTGGTTGCGAGAAGGATAAAAAGGAGAGAAAACAAAACAAAACAAAAAAACATGGGCAAATATTTGTAAAAATAGTTTGGGACCAAATCTAGTTTTGAAGGTCATTCCACAGAATTTGTCATAACTTGGTAGGTCATCAGAGATTGTGTTTTGAGTAATTTCCTGAAGAACCATTATCTATTAATGAATTTTAGTTGAATTGAGGATTTTGCCACACTATATAGCATGAATATCTATTTTTAAGGTAGAGATTAACCAGTAATGCTATTAAAAGAGAAGTAGTTTTAATATTTATTTATTATCAAGAAGGATTATAACAAGTATTATATGACAAATATAATGTTAGCAGATAGTCTTTAATGTATTGGAGATAAATAAATAAAACTGTGTTTTACAGGTTAACTTATTTAGTGATGTAGTCTTACTGCCTACAGTTATTGTCTGGTGACGTGGCAGGGGCCCATATTATGTAGAACTTCTCTGTGGGTATTACTGAAGCTATTCAAGGCTAGACAGATGCCTAGGGTCATTTCATCAAACCTGTTAACATTCCTCTGCTTTAATAAGCCTTGCTGTGTGCAAGAGAATGGAGTGCTGTAGTCTCTGATGAACATGTTTTGGAGAAAATCCTTGTACCAGGTAAATGTGCAAGTGGAGTTTTCTTTTATTCAGGCAGGAATATAATCTGTTAGACTTCCTAATTTTCATAATAGAAGATTAACTTTACTATTTGCTTATGTGATCTCCAAGGGATCTCTTGCAGGTCAGCAATGAAGTCACCATTATTCCAGGTTCTTGCTAGAGAGAATACCTTGACCCTGTGCCTATCAAAGCCTTGGCAGGAGAAATTGTTTTTAGGGATACTGGCTTGGGAAACAATCTATCAAGTTACTCTTTTAGGAATTCCAAAAATGTCCGCATTCAAATTACCAGAAGAGACCATGTATTAAGACCACATCACTTTTGCCCTCAGCAGAATGACCTACATTCTGGGTTCATTCTTGGTGTTGTATATTCTATGGGTTTTGACTAAAGTATAATGACATATATCTATCATTATGTCATTATAATGCAGAGTAGTTTCACTGATCCGAAAATCCTCTGTGCTCTCTTTATCCTTCCCTCTCTCTAACTCATGGCAACCTGTGACCATTTTACTATCTTCACAGTTTTGCCTTTTGCAGAATGTTATATAGCTGGAATCTTACAGCATGAAGCCTTTTCAGACTGGCTTCTCTCACTTAGAAATATGTGTTTCAGTTTCCTCCAGATCTTTTCATGGCTTGAGAGCTCATTTCTGTACATACCACAGTTTATTTACCTACTCACCTACTGAAAGGTGTCTTGGTCACTTCCAAGTTTTGGCAATTATGAATAAATATGTTATAAACATCTGCATTTTGGTTTTGTTTGGACACAAATTTTCAATTCCACTGGGCAAATATCAAGGAACATGACTGCTGGATCACATAAGAGTATGCTTAGTTTTCTGAAAAACTGCCAAACTGTCTTCCAACGTGGCCATACTATTTGGCATTCATATCTGCGATGAATGAGTTTCCCTTGTTCCACATCCTCACCAGAATTTGACCTTCTCAGTGTTCTGGATTTTGGCCATTCTAATGGATATGTAGTAGTATCTCATTGTTTTAATTTCCCTGATGACACATGATGTGGAACATCTTTTCATATGCTTATTTGCCATCTGTATATCTTCCTTGGTGAGATGTCTGTTAAGACTACCCTTTTTTAATTGGGTTGTTAGTTTTCTTATTGCCAAGTTTTAAGAGTTTTTTGTATATTTTAGATAACAATCCTTTATCAGATATGACTTTTGCAAATGTTTTTCTCCCAGTCTATGGTTTCTCTTCTCATTCTCCTGACAGTGTCTTTCACAGAGCACAAGTTTTTAATTTTAATGAGACCCAGCTTCCCAATTATTTCTCCTTTGATGAGAAATTGTGCTGGTGTTGTATTTAAAACGACATTGCCATATCCAAATACAAATGGTTATCTAGATTTTTCCCCACATTATCTTCTAGGAGTTTTTGTAGTTCTGCATATTACATTAGGTCTATGATCTATTCTGAGTTAATTTTTGTGAAGGATGTAAGGTCTGTGGCTAGATTCAATTTTTGTATATGGATAGCCAGTTGTACATTTGTTGAAAATTCTTTTTTTGTACCATTGTATTACTTTTGCTCCTTTGTCAAATATCATTTGGTTATATAGTATGTGAGTTTATTTCTCTTTATTCTCTTCCATTAATCTAATTTTTTGTTCTTTCACCAATCACACTGTTTTGATTACTGTAGCTACATAGTAAATCTTGAAGTTGGGTAGTATTAGTCTTCTGACTTTGTTCTTCCTCTTCAACATTGAGTTGGCTATTCTGGGTCCTTTGCCTCTCCATTTAAACTTTAGAATCAGTTTGTTCATACCTCAAAATAACTTGCTGGGATTTTAACTGGGATTGTGTTAGAGTGATAGATCAAATTGGGAAAAACTGCTATCTTGACAATATTGAGACTTCCTACTCATAAACATGGAAAAATCATTCCATATATTAAGTTCTTCATATAGAACTCACACTTTACGAACAACACATTCTTAAAACTTCAGAGTTTTGTAGTTTCCTCACGTAGATCTTGTACATAGTCTGTCAGATTTATGCATAAATCTTTTCTTTTTCTTGGTGTTAATGTAAATGATATAGTGTTTTTAATTTCAAATTTCACTTCTTCAGGCTGTTATATAGAAAAACAACTGACTTTTGTATATTAACCTTGATGCTGCAAACTTGTTGTATTTATTTATTGGTTACAGGGATTTTTCATCAATTCTTCAGATTTTCTACATAGACAATAGTGTCATTTGCAAGCAAATGCAGTTTTATTTCTTCCTTCCTAATCTGTGTATTTTCAGTTATGTATATTCTACCTAATGTATATTACACCTAAATCTAGCTAGGAACTGTGCACTAGGGCTTGCCTAAGTGTTTAAGATCTGAGAAGAGGGGCACCTGAGTAGCTCATTGGTTGAGCATCTGCCTTTGGCTCAGGTTGTGATACCACGGTCCTGGGATCAAGTCCCACATTAGACTTCCTGCAGGGAGCTTGCTTCTCCCTCTGCCTACGTCCCTGCCTCTGTGTGTGTGTGTGTGTGTGTGTTCCTTATGAATAAATAAATAAAATTAAAAAAATAAGATCTGAAAAGATTCTAACAAACCCCAAATGAGAATGAGGAGGACCAAGGTAAATATGCATGCCCTGTGCATTGGCAAAGAGCATGTCTGGGTAATTCTACATTTCTGAGAAATAATACATAGTGGATGGGAGTGGGAGGAAAGCCAGCAAGAGGCTTATATAATAATTAATTCTTGAGGCCTTGCTATGAATTTACTTAACCTATCAACCTTCGCAAGTTACCCCCATTCTCTTCATTTTTGTTGGGAAAAAAAAATGAGTATGGATGGCACCATGATGGTTAGTCATCACTTCATTAACTAGATGCAAGTTGCTATATCAATAGAAATTAATTTTTGGAAGATAAAATTTGGTGTTTAGTCAAAGGATGCCCTCTAATTTGGATTTAGTCATTTGTACGATGCTTAACCTTTGAATATATCAGGAAGCACATTTCCCATAGCATGTATCCCAGAAGCACAGTTTCCTTTAGTGTAACTGTCTATAGATCTTGCTGCATTAACTTAAAAAACCACTCTGCTCACAGGTATCCAAAATGAGGTTCTATCATATATAAACAGTGAGTTAAATGTTTAAAAGCCCATTATTCAAGTAACATCAATAGTTCCCAACTAAGTGCCCTTTTCTGCATTGTAGACAACATTGATCAAAGCATTTCTTTTCTTCTTAAAAATAAAAAAACAACAACAACTTGGAAGTAAGATAATTTAGACATGATTCTCTGACATTAGATGCTATACAGTATGCTCCCTTCCCAAGAGATATGTTGTCTTTCTACTAGCATATATGCATACAACAATGTTATAAAACAACTCCATTTCATATTTGGTATGTATATTATATCTACTTAAAACAAACATGGAATTTTTGGAAACATGGAAACAAACAAAGAATTCATTCTTAGTCAAATGAGGAAATTCTCATAACCTTAATCAGCTCATTCCAGATGCAATTTTAGAGAAATACATGGCCCTTCTCAAAATCCTATGTCTGTATTTAATTTTGAAAGGTGAGAAGTTCAAAGAAATCTGGACACAGTAGTTGCTGATGTAGCTGCAATTGTGTTAAATTCTACCAATGCTATATAGTTTTCTTGCTACCACTCCCCACATTTTCCATGTATATCTGGTCTCTTCCATGCTCTTTCACTGTGCACCCATGGCTCCCTCCTCAATTTTTTCTTAGTGTATCTTCTTTTTCTGTTTTGTTTTTGCTTGTTTGTTTTGTTTGTTTGCTCTACTCTTTCCAATGTATGCACATGCATGTGGCGAAGCATATATATTTGTGTGTTGATATATGTATATATGTATATGTCCATCTGTAAATCTTTGTCAATTAAAAAAATGCATGTGTGTGGTTTGCTATAAGGATATAGCACATAGATATTAGGCTATGTAGGGGCATTTGAGGACAAGAAAAATTATAATTATTATCTAAATCCATGATGCGTTTAAAATGTAAAATATCATCAACAAGTTATCTTGGAAATCTCTTCCTCTCCATTGCCTTTTATTTATTTATTTTTAATTATTTTATTTTATTATTATTTTTTAAGATTTTATTTATTCATTCATGAGAGAAACAGAGAGAGAGGCAGAGACACAGGCAGAGGGAGAAGCAGGCTCCATGCAGGGAGCCTGACGTGGGACTCGATCCCAGGTCTCCAGGATCACGCCCTGGGCTGAAGGCGGTGCTAAACCTCTGAGCCACCCAGGCTGCCCTCCATTGCCTCCATTGTAAAGCACAGTGTAAGGAATCTTTTTATGTGCCAAATTAGGCAAAATGTTGATATTAAATCTGTACTTTTTCATGCCTTCATGTGGAAGTGTATAGTCTCCTATTCACTTTAAGAAAAATATCAGGGGATCCCTGTGTGGCGCAGTGGTTTGGCGCCTGCCTTTGGCCCAGGGCGTGATCCTGGAGACCCGGGATCGATTCCCATGTCGGGCACCCGGTGCATGGAGCCTGCTTCTCCCTCTGCCTGTGTCTCTGCCTCTCTCTCTCTCTCTGTGTGTGACTATCATAAATTAAAAAAAAAAATTAAAAAAAAAGAAAAATATCAGTGATCAAACATACAATCTATTTAGTATTAAATGATTAATTCACTTAGATGTTCCCACTTACTTGACACATGGTCAGATTTGAGAGACTATACTGGTGATGTTATTTCTCAAAAGTTTAAAGGTCTCTAGGTGGAGGAACTATTTGGATATAGTTTTGTTATGCTTTCAAAATTTACTTCTATTTGCCACTGAAAATGCTTCTTTTATTTTAAATGATCTTCAGGTAAGTGATAAATGTTTTTGTGGACTTTATTAAAAAAATAGTTAATAAAGAGTATGTAGGAATCATTATTTTCTCCAACCACATTTTAAATTACTTTAAAGTATAAATAATTTTTTAAAGATTTTATTTTTAAGTAATCTCTATACCCAAATGGGGTTCAAATTCATGACCCCAACATCAAGAGTCACATGCTCTATTGCGTGAGCCAGTCAGGTGCCCCTAAATAATTTTTAAAGAATATTTTTAATATTGTGTAAGAAAGGATAATATTTTCGTGATAGTTACAAACACTGGTTAATAAAGAATGCCAAAAGTGTAGCAGAATTTGTTACAGTACTTAAAAAACTGATCCAAAAATTCACAAAGCAGAGATAATGTACAAGTATAGGCAAGAAACTTTTAAGAAAGGGGGAAAAATTAATACTGGGAATTTGCCATATTATATATCAATGTAAAATTTAAAATAGAGAAATTTAAGTAGTGTATCTTGGACAAAGAGATAAATACTTAGAGATAAATTCTATTTGATAGAATAGAGAAATCAGAAAGAGATACACATATAAACATTTAAAATGGCTGCATTAGGAATTGGGAGAAATTATGCAATAATTAATAAATAATAAATTTGGACAATTAATTATTGTTGGACATATTTGGACAATTAATTATCCAAACACAAATAGTGTTTGGAAATTGGACACATATAAAAATTAAGTTAGATCCTCTACATAATAAAATACATAAAAATAAATTACAAATGGATTAAACCAAAAAGGTAAAATAATAAACAGTGTAAATATTAGAAGAATGTGCAAGAAAAATGTTTTATAATCGTGGTGTGGTGAAGGCTTTATAAAAAAAAAAAAACCTAAATGCAGAAGTCATAAAAATACTAACAGATTTGATTACATAAAAATGTTAATTTTTTTATATCCCAACATCATACTTAAAGGAAAAAAGGCAAATGACAGAGTAGGAAAACATGATAGAACTATATAATTCATGAAAGGTTAAAGTCTACAATCAATAATAAAAAGAGTCCAGTAGAAAAAAAAAAGAGTCCAGTAGAAAGACAAAGAAAAACACATGTAAACAAGTCAGAACATTTGTGTGTGTGTATATAAATAATGAGAAAAATATGTATCCATATAATTTATAACAAAAATAAATCACAATGAATAATTATGAAAATTCAAGTATATATAGGATTTTACATATATATATAATCTCCAAAGTGTCATAAATTTTAAGAATTCTACTACCTAGGATTAATAAGATAGAAATGGTCACTAACACACATATATGTTACGTAAATTGATATAGCATCTTGAGTAGATTTTTGGTGGTATTTTTAAAAGGCTTTTTTAAAAAAATATGTATTTATTTGAGAGTGAGAGAGATAGAAAGAAAGCATGAGCAGGGTAGAAAGGGAGAAGGATCCCAATGTGGGACATTGGACAAAGGCAGACACTTAACCGACTGAGCCACCCAGGCACATTGGTGGTGTTTTTAAGTCCAAATACTCTGCTTTAAAATTTATCTTAAAAAATACATAAATATGTATACAGATATGAATGTGCAATGATGTTCATTTCAGCATAGCTTATAATAGTGAAAACCAACAAGCCATATAAAGAGAAATGATTAGATAGGTTATAGTACATCTATAATACAGAATACAATGTATTAGTTAGAAAGAATGAAAATAAACATACTTTGATATTTAGCAATCCCTTAGACTTATTAGTAAGTGAAAAATCAAATTATAGAATGATATAATCACATTTGTGAGAAAAATAACCTTTCTTAAATGTATATACATACATACACATATATATATGTATATAAATACCATAAAAAGGATATACACCACACTGGTGATAGAATTTCCATCTTGTGAAGGAAAGTGCGAAATGGGGGTGGGGGAAAGTGCGAAATAGGATAATTTGGAATAGAAGTGATGGAGATCGTTGAGTTTTAGTTTAAATATCTTTGTGTATTTTAAATTTTTGTAATATGCATATATTTTTCATTACTCATTTAAATTTAAAACAATACATTTTGTTGCCACAATCCAAAATCTGATGTATAGTCTTATCATTGTCATGGTTTAGCAATTGCTTATTTTCTGACCTGTAGTGGAAAGTTAGGCTCACATCAAAGTTTAGTTTAAATGCCAAAAAGATTTTCCAAATTGTTGACTTTCAGGGAAGATAGTAGTGAAGGAGGACCCTAAGATCACTTTGTCCATATATATGGGACACTCACATCAGTGGACATAACCCAGAAAATCACTTGCAGAACAGACGCCACAGCTAAATGTAGAGAAGAGGCCACACTGAAAGACAGCAGGGGCAGAGATGTATTCTGGAACTAAACAGACCTATGGAACTGTCCATAGGAGGGGCAGGGACTCCATGGGAATAGAGAGAAGAGAGGAGCAAATTCCCATGCCAGGAAACCCAGGCATGAGGAATCTGCATTGGGAAGAGGAATCCCCATAACAGTTGGCTTTGGAAATCAGAGGAATTGTACTTTGTGAGTTCTTACAATCAGTGGGACTTAACACCTGGAACTTTAAAAATCAGTAGGCTCATGGGAGAGCCAGGAGGGAGTGAGGACTGAGTCCCATCATTTAGATAGCACAACAAACAACCCCTGGAGATAAAGCATAACATAAAATAGCAGTTTGAAAAATGCCTGGGGTATATCAAAGGAGGATTTGTTTACTAATCTCAGAGTGTATGCTGGAGGGGCAGGGATGATTGGGAGATTTCTCTAGGAATAAAGAAGTTTGTGGGTGCCTTTTCTCTCCCTCATCCCCTAAAGACACCTATAGGAACCAGTGCATTGCCAACATGTTTTACCTAACTTGCTAATACTGTGTTTCATTGTAGACCTACCTCCTCCAATATGCCCTTGGAAGGAGCCTATCCAAAGTGATACTACAAGACTGGCCAAATGTAAGCAGCCCTAATAGGGCTAGCACCACTTCAAAGTGACTCCTGCCCTGGAGAGAGGGAAAGATAATCACATATACCAATCCTACTGGGATTCCAGTATCGGGCATAGGGCAGATATCTGGAATTACTGCAGGCCCTGACTACCAATGAGAACTTTTCAAGGAACAACATAGGGAAAGTACCCTGCAGTTTTGTGCTACTGTATCTCTGGAAAATGCCTGTCGGACTCAATCCAAGCCCAAAGTGGTCCCAGAATGGCCTACTAACAATACAAGGACCAAACCTTGCCCACAGTAGACAAAGAGTGCCATTGCAGATGACTAGACTAAAGGTAAAAGTGGCTTAGGCACAATAGTAGGGTGCATGTAAGACACATAGGAGATATCCCTGAAGCACCAGGTTCTGATGAACAGGAGATATTGTACTGCAGGGTACTACAGAACCTCTTCTTCATAAAACCACTATTTTTAAAAGCAGGGGATATAGCTGACTTTCCTAACACATAGAAGCAGACACAGAGAGTTAGACAAAATGAGGAGACAGAGAAATGTGTCCCAAATGAAAGAACAGGACAAAATCACAGCAAGAGATCTAAATGCAGTGGAGATCAGTAATATGCCTGAGAGAGAATTTATAGTTATGGTCCTAAAGATACTCAAGGACTGGAGAAAAGACTGGTAGACCTCAGTGAGATCCTCAACAAAGGGTTAGAAAACATAAAAACCACTCAGAGATGAAGAACTCAATAACTGAAATTAAAAATGCACTAGATGTAATAAATACTAGACTAAAGGAAGGGGGGAAACAGGTCAGTGAACTAGGAGACAGACTAATGTAAAGAAATCAAGCTGAACAGGAGGGAGAGAAAATATATTAGAAAATGAAAATAGACTTAGGGAACTTAGTGACAATATCCAGAGTAATAACATTCACATTTATAAGGGACACAGAGGGATGCCTGGGTGGCTCAGCGGTAGAGCATCTGCCTTTGATTCAGGGCGTGATCTCGGGACCCAGAATCGAGTCCCGTATCTGGCTGCTTTCGGGAGCCTACTTCTTCCTCTGCCTGTGTCTCTGCCTCTCTCTGCCTCTCTCTCTCTTTCTCTCTCTCTCTCTCTCTCTCCCTCTCTCATAAATAAATAAAATCTTTAAAATATATATATATATAAATATATATATTTACACATATATATGTATATATATAAAGAGCACAGAAAGAGAAGAGAGAGAACAGAGGGCATAAAAGCTATTTGAAGAAATAATTGCCAAACATTTCCCAAATCTGGGACATGGTCCCTGATAAAATCAACCTAAAGAGGTCCCCACTAAGATACATGTAATGACAAAAAGTAGTGATAAAGAGAGAATTTTAAAAGCAGCAAAAGAAAACCATTATATACAAGGGAAACCACATAGGGCTACCTGCTGATTTTTCAGCAGAAATTTTGCAGGTCAGAAGAGTGTGGCATGATATATTCAAAGTGCTGAAAGAGAAGAACCTGCAGCCAAGAATACTTTATTCAGCACAGCTATCATTCAGAATAGAAGGAGAGCTATAGAGTTTCCCAAACAAAAGTTTAAGGAATTCATGACTACTAAACTAGCCTACAGGTTCAACATTCGTAAAACCATCAATGTGATTCATCATATCAGCAAGAGAAAAACCAAGAACCATATGATACTCTCATTAGATGCAGAGAAAGCATTTGACAAAATACAGCATCCATTCCTGATCAAAACCCTTCAGAGTGTTGGCATAGAGGGAACTTTCCTCGACATCTTAAAAGCCATTTACGAAAAGCCCACAGCAAATATCATTCTCAATGGGGAAGCACTGGGAGCCTTTCCCCTAAGATCAGGAACAAGACAGGGATGTCCACTCTCACCACTGCTGTTCAACATAGTTCTGGAAGTCCTCGCCTCAGCAATCAGACAACAAAAAGACATTAAAGGCATTCAAATTGGCAATGAAGAAGTCAAACTCTCCCTCTTCGCCAATGACATGATACTCTACATAGAAAACCCAAAAGCCTCCACCCCAAGATTGCTAGAACTCATACAGCAATTTGGTAGCATGGCAGGATACAAAATCAATGCCCAGAAATCAATGGCATTTCTATACACTAAAAATGAGACTGAAGAAAGAGAAATTAAGGAGTCAATCCCATTTACAATTGCACCCAAAAGCATAAGATACCTAGGAATAAACCTAACCAAAGAGGTAAAAGATCTATACCCTAAAAACTATAGAACACTTCTGAAAGAAATTGAGGAAGACACAAAGAGATGGAAAAATATTCCATGCTCATGGATTGGCAGAATTAATATTGTAAAAATGGCAATGTTACCCAGGGCAATTTACACGTTTAATGCAATCCCTATCAAAATACCATGGACTTTCTTCAGAGAGTTAGAACAAATTATTTTAAGATTTGTGTGGAATCAGAAAAGACCCTGAATAGCCAGGGGAATTTTAAAAAAGAAAACCATAGCTGGGGGCATCACAATGCCAGATTTCAGGTTGTACTACAAAGCTGTGGTCATCAAGACAGTGTGGTACTGGGATCCCTGGGTGGCGCAGCGGTTTGGCGCCTGCCTTTGGCCCAGGGCGCGATCCTGGAGACCCGGGATCGAATCCCACATCAGGCTCCCGGTGCATGGAGCCTGCTTCTCCCTCCGCCTGTGTCTCTGCCTCTCTCTCTCTCTCTGTGACTATCATAAATAAATAAAAATTAAAAAAAAATAACTAAAAAAAAAGACAGTGTGGTACTGGCACAAAAACAGACACATAGATCAATGGAACAGAATAGAGAACCCAGAAGTGGACCCTGAACTGTATGGTCATCTAACATTCGATAAAGGAGGAAAGACTATCCATTGGAAGAAAGACAGTCTCTTCAATAAATGGTGCTGGGAAAATTGGACATCCACATGCAGAAGAATGAAACTGGACCACTCTCTTTCACCATACACAAAGATAAACTCAAAATGGATGAGAGATCTAAATGTGAGACAAGAGTCCATCAAAATCATAGAAGAGAACACAGGCAACACCCTCTTTGAACTCGGCCACAGTAACTTCTTGCAAGATACATCCACAAAGGCAAAAGAAACAAAAGCAAAAATGAACTATTGGGACTTCATCAAGATAAGAAGCTTTTGCACAGCAAAGGATACAGTCAACAAAACTAAAAGACAACCTACAGAATGGGAGAAGATATTTGCAAATGACGTATTAGATAAAGGGCTAGTTTCCAAAATCTATAAAGAACTTATTAAACTCAACACCAAAGAAACAAACAATCCAATCATGAAATGGGCAAAAGACATGAAGAGAAATCTCACAGAGGAAGACATGGACATGGCCAACATGCACATGAGAAAATGCTCTGCATCACTTGCCATCAGGGAAATACAAATCAAAACCACAATGAGATACCACCTCACACCAGTGAGAGTGGGGAAAATTAACAAGGCAGGAAACAACAAATGTTGGAGAGGATGTGGAGAAAAGGGAACCCTCTTGCACTGTTGGTGGGAATGTGAACTGGTGCAGCCACTCTGGAAAACTGTGTGGAGGTTCCTCAAAGAGTTAAAAATAGACCTGCCCTACGACCCAGCAATTGCACTGTTGGGGATTTACCCCAAAGATTCAGATGCATTGAAACGTCGGGACACCTGCACCCCGATGTTTCCATCAGCAATGGCCACAATAGCCAAACTGTGGAAGGAGCCTCGGTGTCCATCGAAAGATGAATGGATAAAGAAGATGTGGTTTATGTATACAATGGAATATTACTCAGCAATTAGAAACGACAAATACCCACCATTTGCTTCAACGTGGATGGAACTGGAGGGTATTATGCTGAGTGAAATAAGTCAATCGGAGAAGAACAAACAGTGTATGTTCTTATTCATTTGGGGAATATGAATAATAGTGAAAGGGAATATAAAGGAAGGGAAAAGAAATGTTGGGAAATATCAGGAAGGGAGACAGAACATAAAGACTCCTAACTCGGGGAAACGAACTAGGGGTGGTGGAAGGGGAGGAGGGTGGGTGTTGGAGGGGAATGGGTGACGGGCACTGAGGCGGACACTTGACGGGATGAGCACTGGGTGTTTTTCTGTATGTTGGTAAATTGAACACCTATAAAAATTAATTTAAAAAAATAAAATAAAATAAAATAAAATAAAATAAAATGAAATGAAATAAAATAAAATAAAATAAAATAAAAAAATAAAAAAATAAACTAGCCTACAATAAATGTCAAATGTTCTACTCTAAGTGGAAAGGAAAGACCACAGTAGGAGTAAAAAAGTAGGAAGCATGAAAGCATTGAAAATAAGTATATGCATAAAAAATTAGTTAAAGGAGTTACAAAATAAAAGGATGCCAAGCATGACACCATATCTCTAAAGCATGGGGGAGAAAGGAGTAAAAATATGGGTCCAAACTTAAGTGACCATCAACTTAATATAGACTGATATCTACATATGATGTTACAGATAAGCTTAATGGTAATTGAAAATCAAACCAGTAATAATGTGCAAGAAATAAAGAAATGAATCAGGGTATATCACTAAACAAATCCAACAAACCATGAGAGAAGAGAGCAACAGGAGAAAGGAACAGAGAAGAACTACAAAAACAACTATAAATCAAGTAACAAAATAGCAATAAGTACATACCTATCAATAATTACTTTGAATATAAATAGACTAAACATTCCAATCAAAAGACATAGGGTGACAAAACAGGTCAAAAAGCAACACCCATCTGTTTGCTGCTTACAGGAGATTCATTTCAAACCTAAGGACACTTAGAGATTCAAAGTAAAGAAATGGAGAAGCATTTATCATGCAAATGGATGTGAAAAGAAAGCTGTGGTAGCAGTACTTATATTGGACAAAGGAAACTTTAAAACAAAGACTGTAACAAGAGACAAAGGAGGACACTATATAATCATAAAGGGAGCAATCCAAAAAGAAGATATAACAATTGTAAATATTTATGCATTCAATATGGGAACACCCAAATAAATAAAGCAGCCAATAACAAACATAAAGGAAATAATTGATCATAATATAATAATAGTAGGGGACTTTAATACCTTACTTACATCAATAGATAGATAATCCATGCATAAAATAAATAATGAAACAGCAGCACTGAATGACACATTGGACCAAATGGATGTAACAGATATATTCAGAACGTTCTATTTTAAAATAGCAGAATACACACTCTTTTCAGAATACATAGAGCATTCTCCAGAATAGATCACAAATTAGGCCACAAAAAACGTCTCGACTAATTCAAAAAGACTGAAGTCATATCATATAACTTCTCTGATTACAATGTTATGAAACTAGAAACCAACAACAAGAAATAATCTGGAAAGAACACAAACACGTGGAGGTTAAATAACATAGTACTAAACAATGAATGGTTCAACCAAAAAATAAAAAAGGAAACAAAAAAATACATGAAGATAAATGAAAACAAAAATACAATAGTCCGAAATATTTGGGATTTAAAACAGCAAAAGCTGCTTTAAATAGGAAGTTGATAGAAATACAAGTCTATTTCAAGAAGTAAGAAAAATTTCAAATAAACAACCTAACCTTATACCTAAAGGAACTAGAAAAAGAAGAACAAACAAAACCCAAATCAGTAAAAGAAATGAAATAATAAATATTAGAGCAGAAATAAATGAAAAGGAAGCTAAAAAAAAGAAATGTCAATAAAACCAAGAGCTGGTTCTGTGAAAATATCGAAACAAAATTGATAAGCCTTTAGCAAGACTCACCAAGAGAGATATAAAGAAAAGACTCAAACAAATTCAGAAATGAAAAAGGAGAAATTACAACCAATACTACAGAAATACAAAGGATTATGAGAGAATGCCATGAAAAATTATATGCTAACAAATTGGACAACCTAGAAGACATGGATAAATTCCTAGAAACATATACCCTCTCAAAACTGAATCAGGAAGAGAACTAGAATATTTGAACAGACCGATTTCCACAAATGAAATTGACCTAAAACCATAAAACTTCTAGAAGAGAGCACAGGCAGTAATTTCTCTGACATTAGTCATAGCTACATTTTCTAGATTTGTCTCCTGAGCCAAGGGAAACAAAAGGAAAAATAAACTATTGGGATTACAACAAAATAAAAAGCTTTTGCACAGCCAAGGAAAAAATTAACAAAAGTGAAAGACAACCTACTGAATGGGAGAAGATATTTGCAAATGACATATCTGATAAAGGATTAGTATCCAAAATATATAAAGAACTTATAAAACTCAACATTCAAAAACCAAATAATTCAATTTAAAAAAAGGGCAGCAGACATGCACAGGCATTTCTTCAAAGAAGACATTCAGATGGCCAATGACACATGAAAAGATGTTCATTACCACTTACCATCAGGGAAATGCAAATCAAAACTACAATGAGATATCACCTCACATGAGTCAGAATGGCTAAAATCAACAACACAAGAAACAACAGGTGTTGGCATGGATGTGGAGAAAACAGAACTCTTTGCACTCTGCACTGGTGAATGCAACCTGGTTTAGCCGCTATAGAAAACATATAGAACTTCCTCAAAAAGCTAAAAATAGAACTACTCTACAGTCTAGCAATCACACTACTGAGTACTTACCCAAAGAATACAAAAATGTTAATTCAAAGGAATACATGCATCCTGATGTTTATAGCAGTATTTATGATAGCTGAGATATAGAAGTAGCCCAAGTGTTCATCAATTGATGAATTGATGTATACACACCCCCCACACACATACATATATACAATGGAATATTATTCAACCATAAAAATAATGAAGCCTTGCCATTGCAACAACATGGATGGAGTGAGAGAGTATTAGGCTAAGTGAAATAAGTCAATCAGAGAAAGACAAATACCATATTATCTCACTCATATGTTGAATTTCAAAAACAAACCAAATGAATAAAGGGAAAAAAGAGACAAATCAACAGACTTTTAGCTATAGAGAATGAACTGATGATTTCCAGAGGGGAGGTTGGTAGGGGGGATGGGTGAAATAGATGAAGGGGATTAAGTGTACACTTACAGCAAAGACTGAGTAATGTATAGAATTGTTGAATCACTATATTGTACACCTGAAGCTAATAGAACACTGTATGTTAACTATACTAGAATTAAAATTTAAATTTAAAAATATTTTCTAAATTTTTGTTTTGTCAAATGACTTCTAGAGCATCTAAAGTCCCTTTTTTGAAAGGAGGGAACTGAGTGGGAAAAATTATAAAGGGAGACAAACCATGAGAGACTCGTACTTCTGAGAAACGAACGAAGAGTTGTGGAAGAGGAGGTGGGCAGGGGGTTGGAGTAACTGGGTGATGGGCACTGAGGAGGGCACTTGATGGGATGAGCACTGGATGTTATACTATATGTTGGCAAATTGAACTTCAATAAAAACAAATGAAAAAAATGAAGTAAAAAAATAAAGTCCCTTTTTTTTTAT
This sequence comes from Vulpes lagopus, assembly GCF_018345385.1. Taxonomy (NCBI): domain Eukaryota; kingdom Metazoa; phylum Chordata; class Mammalia; order Carnivora; family Canidae; genus Vulpes; species Vulpes lagopus. Next base: position 22,889,984 of record NC_054844.1, read on the forward strand.
CACCAAATCTTTAAATTACAATGGAAACACTATTTAATATTATTTTCTAATTTTAATCAAGATATTGAATTTTATCATTAATATCCAATTGCCATTATCTATACAATTAAGAATTACTCTGGGACACCTGGGTGGCTCAGTCAGTTAAATGTCTGCCTTGGGCTCAGGTCATGATCTCCAGGTCCTGTGACTGAGCTGTGGCACAGGCTTCCTGTTCAGCAGGGAGTCTGCTTCTCCCTCTTTCCTGCTGCCCCTCCCCCAGGCTCTTTCTCGCTCTCTCAAATAAATAAAACCTTTTTTTTTTAAATAATAAAAAAAATACTCTGTTGCTTGACTCAGAAAGTGTTTCTCACTCCTTATACAAATAATTGTTAGAATTTTAATGAGCTCTCTTTATCTGTCTTCACCTAATAACTTTAAATTATCTCTATTTATTTGGGATTTAATGGCTGTGTTTTCTCCTTCTTGTGCATAATTCATTTTCCAAAATTTAAAAAAAGAGAGGAGAGGGAAGGGAAGGTAGTATGTATCTAGAACAGAGAATCCCAGTCATTTCCTAAGGAAAAGCAAACGTGCATTCTCTAAATTCTTACAGAAACTAGCACATGTATCTAAACTCTACCTGCCAAAGGCAGGAGCACTAGGGACAGGAGTGGAGGTGGAAGAATAGGGAAGGGCTTTTTTCCTCTTAGCTGGACTGCCTTCACTATGTGATGAGTAAACTCCTTGGTGAAAGCTATCCCATGCTACAGAAACCAGCCTAACTGTTAATTCCTGATTTGCACTGTTGGAAGAAAAACTATAAGCATTGCCTATCTTTTGAGGGCCCTCTGAGGTAGATAAGTTAGAAAACTTTGGACTTCCATTCAACAGACTGGAAACTACTTGAAGGCAGGGATTTTGCTTTATATTGGTATCTCCAGCATGTAGTATTGTATCAGGTATTTTAACAAGTATTACTTTAATAAAGTAGTACTTAATTAATTGAATGAGAAATCATTCACTTAAATGAATGAAAGAATGAATGAAAAAAAATACATACTGAATCTCACAAAGTAGTTGAATCAGTTGGTACTATGTTATTTTAAAATATATATATTTTTAATTTATTCATGAGAGACACACACACCGAGAGAGAGAGAGAGAAAGAGAGAGAGAGAGAGAGAGAGAGAGAGAGAGGCAGAGACACAGGCAGAGGGAGAAGCAGGCTCCACACTGGGAGCCCAATGTGGGACTCGACCCCGGGTCTCCAGGATCAGGCCCTGGGATGAAGGCAGTGCTAAACCGCTGAGCCACCCAGGCTGCCCCGGTTGTTACTATGTTAATTCCACAATGTGCCAAGGGGAGAAAAGAGGACCTGAGAGGATGCAACACACTGATTAGGGTTCACCAATGTTTTCCTGATGAGAAGTCATAATCGATATACTAAAGACCATATAAAAGATCTTTTAGTTATATATTCTGGAGGTTCCAGAACATTTATGTCCTCAGCAGGCAAAATTTTGCAAGCTGAACAACCCATTCTCCTTCCTAAAATACAGTCATCTAGAATCATGGATGTTTTATCAGACTACGGGTATTCATCTGCCTTCAATTACTAATAAGCTGGGTCAACCCAACTGTAATCTCTTGCTAAAATGCTCAAGAATAATAAAGACTCAATATCTAGGGATAGTTAATAAATTCTACTGGTCCCTCAAAGCCTCTGATTGCTTTTGCATGCATATTTGTGCTTTCGTAATTCATAATTTATTTCTCTCTCCCCTCCTTTCCTACAGTACAGCCTCTATTTAAATAGAAAGAGCTTTAATCTAAGTCAGAGCCAAGCCTTGGGAGTCAGGAGGAAGGCAAATCTCCTGAAGTTCAAAATCAATTTGGTTGCTATTAACAGCCTTGCTCTTGTACCAGTTTCAGCACTGAGTGCTGAAGCTTGGAGCTTTTTTATCTGTAGCCACTTATTTTGTCTCAGAGTATGGTGAGGGTCCCCAAGAAATGACCCAGAATCAAGTGCTGGGGAGGTACTGAACTTTTATAGCCTGAGACTAAACACAAACTTGAAAGTAAATTTCATCATTAAAGCTAGAAGAAATGACAATAGGATTCCTGCTTCTTTTAAGAGCCAACACCAGAACACCCACTGGCAGTGAACACCAGGTATTGAAGATTTTTTCCTTTTAACAAAGGTCATCTTCTTTATCCAGCTGCCTTTTTGTGTGGTAAGACAAAAATCGACTCAGCTCACACAAGATTTACTTTATGTTTCTCTTGAATAATAGACTTTAATGTATGCAATAGAAGCCTTACCTGCCACTCCTGAAACAAATTACTATTTGTGATTTTGAGGCTGTTCTGATTTCACCAATAACAACCAGAAGATCAAATACGTTTTGCAGCTTATGGTGTATTTCACCAAGAGTTTAAAAGTTCATTTTCATGGACTGCAAGACTCAGATGTATTACAACCATAGAGTTGTATTTTGTACATATTTGATAAATGTAAACTGAGGAACTAGGAATTTGACTTCTTTCTGAGCATCGCATTAGGCACCAGAAAATTTAAAAATAAAAGTCCCATTTTGAGGGGCACCTGGGTAGCTCAGTTGGTTAAACTTCTGACTCGATTTTGGCTAAGGTCATGATCTCAGGGTTGTGGGATCAAGCCCTGTCAGGCTTCATGCTCAGCATGAATTATTCTTGAGATTTTTCTCTCCCTCTGCTCCTCCCCTGCTCACATGCTTTCTTTCTCTCTAAATAAATAAATAAAATTTTAAGAAAAAAGTCCCACTTTGATGATCTTAATTAATAGTATGAGTGCATAGTTGGAAAACAAAAGCTATAAAGAAAGAATAATAGAATCAACAGAATTGGCATTACTTGGTTGAGAAAAATAGAGCATGACATACTATGCTTCACATGCTAGTAATCACACAGGATCTAAGGTCTTAATTACTTATACTAAGGTCTTAACTATTGCCAAAACTATGAGGAACTTTCTGGCTAGATGGGGGTGGGGAATTATTAAAAAATTATAACAAAATGGATATGATATTATCCATCTAATTAGGCTCACTTTGCATGAAACATGAATTAACTTCAATAAGTTTCTTATGTTGTAATACATTTGTTCCACTGTTCATTTCAAATTTTAATAGACTTTTTATTTTTTTTAGAGAGAGAATGAGTGGGAATGGGAGGGAAGAGGGAAGATGGAGAGGAGAGAGATAATTTCTAATAGGCTCCCCACTGAGCATGGACCCTGACACAGAGCTTAATCCCACCACCAGGAGATCATGACCTGAGCAGAAAACAAGAGTCCAGCACTTAACCAACTGAGCCACACAAGCACCTCATTAGTAGACTTTCTTAATTAATAAGAACTTCTTTTCACCCCTAACATAGACATGAAGATTGTGTGTTGCAGTTAGACTTTAATAACTATCCAGTTACCATCTGCTCTGTTATTCAGAGGAGTATGAATCTGAACTAACCCTTGGGAAGTAGTTTAGCAGCAACAACAATAATAATACCACCACTAATAGAGCTCTTACCAAGCACCAGGAAATTTGCCAAGCATTATCTTTATTGTCACATATATTTGTTAGAGGCTATAATTTTTTTTTTAATTTTTTTTAAATTATTTATTTATTTATTTATTTATGATAGTCACAGAGAGAGAGAGAGAGGCAGAGACACAGGCGGAGGGAGAAGCAGGCTCCATGCACCGGGAGCCTGATGTGGGATTCGATCCCGGGTCTCCAGGATTGCGCCCTGGGCCAAAGGCAGGCGCCAAACCGCTGCACCACCCAGGGATCCCTATAATTTTTTTTATACTTGACATATGAGGAAACTGAGACTTGTTGGAGTTGACCTTCCCAATTGCAGGTGGCAGAAGTGGGATTTGGACTCATGTGTGTAAGTCTTTAGCATCTGTGCTCTAAACCTCGCAATCTAGATTGAGATTTAATCACCTCATATCTTTTGACTCTTGGGAATTCTGTTCCTAGGGCTCCATTCTAATAAAATAACCTTTAATACTTTGTGATGGGTTGGAATGTATTAATATTGGAGGGTTCTTAGATTTCTCCATAGTGTAAAGGGAATTCTGTCATTCCCAGGTCAATCCCTGCCCCCAGCCTCTGAGATGAGTCTATTTTGGTCAGAATGCTAATGTTATACAGAATCTAAGCAAAAGAAGAGAAGTCAAGAATTAGAGGTTGGCAGGAAAGTGGAGAGAGAGGTTGGAAGACAGTAAAAGTCATGTGATTTGTAAAGTTGGGCTTGAGGAGCCTGGAAGCTTTGGGAGGGAAATTAGCAAAAGGAAGATAAGAGAATTTAAGGATTAAGAACTGGGGAGGAGAGGAGTATGAAAAATATGAGGGGGATGCCTGAGTGGTTCAGTGGTTGAGCATTTGCCTTTGCCTCAGGTCGTGATCCCATAGTCCCCGGATCGAGTTCCACATCAGGCTCCCCACAGGGAGCCTGCTTCTCCCTCCGCCTATGTCTCTGCCTCTGTGTGTGTGTGTCTCTCATGAATAAATAAAATCTTAAAAAAAAAATAGGAGGGAAGGACATGGATTAATCCTTTTAAGATCTTTTTAAGACTATGATTTAAATCATTAGTTTCAAATGGCATGTGATAGAAATGCAAATTCTCAGATCTCATCCCAGATCTCCTGAATCAAAGGGGGGGGGGGCTAGCAATCAGCATTTTAGCAAGTTTGTGCATGTATACATTTGAGAAACACTACTTTGAAAGGTAAGAATAAAGAACAGAACCTTTCCAATCATTCTTTGCTTATTGATATTGGACCTCTTTAACTGTGCACAGACCTGGGAGCAAACTATGTAAGTCACAACTTCAGTAGGGTTATACCCCTAATCCTTTGTGTCATTGTATATCATCTCATCAGTTGAAAATAAAAATATTCCAGTGTGTGAATAATTAGGTAGATAATGTTATACCCATTCAACAAAATAGAATATAAACACCAAAACATTTTTATCATATTCTAAGAGGAAAATAGTACAGTACAAATCATACATGTAATATATTTATATTTCTAGAAACATCAGAAATAAAGACCCTGGATAAATATATCTAAATATTAACTATAGTTATTTTTTAGTAGTTGGAATATGGATTATTTTTTCTTCCATTTCTTCCTATATTCTGGGCTTCTGATATTTTCTATAGTAAACATGCACATAATTTTTAACCAAGCAGCTAAAGTACTTTCTGCCTTGGTACCATCCTGGGAGTGAGAGAAGAGCAGGGGTGAAATGGACAGAGAACTATTGTGCTAATTGGCAAAACCTGTACCAAATTAAATTTATTTAATTAAATAAATTTAATTTGGCAAATTAATTCAATTGAAAAACTAATTACTTGATACTACTTTGGTAATCCTGTATGTACATGAGATATATATTTTTCACCTATAATCTCCTCTAATATATTTCATTTTGTATCATTTTTCACAAAAATCAAACAACTCATTTTGCAAGGATAAGTATTAGGTGGGGTAAGACTGAATGTTTCAATTTCAAAGCCTGTATGGACACCTTAAGATATGTCCATGGCAGAGAATTACAAAGGCCAGGGGAAATCCTAGTGATGGGAGGGGCTCTCTCTTTCCTAAGTACACGTAATCCTGATGCTTACATGAAAGCTAGCTACATGCTCTACAAAACTTGGATTTTTTAGATACTTTGGAAATTTACATATTTTTTAAAAAACCACTCTAGGACTTCCTAAGGGTTATGACCCCAATTTTGAATAAGATGACATTAGTTACTATTCTAAATAGAACTCCGGTAGCCTATCTTTCACCTAGTTAAACATTTAATTATAAAGATTAAACTACAAAGAAGAAATCTACGTGAAACAATGGGTATGACAGTAAGTTATCATTTCTTGAAATGATAGTATCTCTCAGTTAAAACCCAATATAAAAGCTAGTACTCAAGGGAATCTTCTCTTCGAAAAGTGGAGTAAATGAATTCAAGAAAACTCTAAAATATCACCCCAGACATCAATTAGAGCTTCCCCAAAATAGAAAGAATAGGATACTCAAAGGAGATACATGGAATTTTCTAGTGGATTGGGGAGAAAGTTGTGCCTCTTATATTTTAAAGGAGATAAATGATTAGCAGTTGAAACATGCATGAAGATATTATCCAGTTTCCTTAGACTATGTGAAATTCATCAACTTATAATTTTAGGGATTTTTACCTTCCTTGATATGATCAAAATGGTTTCAGAAAGGCAAGCAAATAATCAGAAAATAGGGAAATGGCATAATAGAAAGCACACCCAATTGGTACCATCCTCTGCACATGCAGAGCTGTTTTCTTAGTCAATTCCTTAATACTTTTTCCAGTTGTGCTGAAAACGACTCCAGAGGGGAGGAGCAAGACCATGGAGGGGTAGGGGTCCTCAACTCACCTGGCCCCACAAATTTACCTAGATAACTTTCAAAACATCCTGAACACCTACAAATTCGACCTGAGATTTAAGACAGAACAGCTGGAATGCTACAGAAAGAAAAGTTTTGCTTCTCACAAGGTAGGAAGACAAAAATAAATAAATAAAAGAATAAAGTGGGGGAGGGGAGCCGCGACTAGCAGGATTAAAGTGGAGCAGCATGAGCCTCCCAGGCAGGAAAGCCCAGCCCTGAAGAAGTAACTTTAAAAATCCACCCTGGAGTTTCCCCTGATGGAAAAGTGCTTAGCTGGGAAATCGGGCAGACTTGCAGGAGGGGCAGTGAAGCCTCAAGATTTCCGGAGCCACTCTAAGAAGAGGGGCGCCCGGGGGGAAAGCTCACCACAAACCGTGGTCCCATATCAGTAAAGGACTGGAGCACCGCAGCCCTCCAGGGCATTTGGGAGAAGCCAGTTGGTTAAGCAGGCTGGCTTCAGAGCTCCCTTTACCCTAGAGCCTGGCAATGGAAAAAGGTGGCTGTGCCCTCCCTGTTCCTTTCAGAAGAGGTCCCTAGCAGCTCTGGGCCCTGGATCCCAAGGCACCCAAGCAGACAAAGCCGAGGATCCTGTGTTCCCCCGGGACAGGCAGAAGAGGGGAGCACACAGGAAAGCAAAATGCTCCTTCTGCTGGGCGCCCCACAATCTGTGCAGCTCAGTGGACCCATGCTTGCCCCCGGGAATATCTAGGCCAGTGTAGACTGGGAGACCGCAGTTAGTTACTCGCAGGGACCTGGACTCCAGAGCTGGAAATGTGGCTGCCACTATTTTTGTTTTTCCTCTTTGTTTCACCTTGTGCCTGGGAGAGGTGGGGCCTCTAGGGAACAGAGGCTTCATAGGATAAACAGCTTATACTGAGCCTGGCATCGGCAAGGGGCGTGGCATCTCTGCCCAGGCACACACACCTGAGAATTAGGACAGCAGGCCCCTTCCCCAGAAAAACTGCTGGAAGAACAAGGGAAGAGCAAGTTTATTGACCAAGCAGCACTGGAAAGCTCCAGGACTGAGGGAAAATGGTATATAGAACTAGAAGGTCCTTTTTAAATTTCTTTTTCTGTTACAACTTGTTTTTATATCAGACTAAGAATTTCCAATATTTTTTTCTTTTCTCACTTTAACTACCATATTTTACCAGCTCTTCATTTTTAAGTTTTTTCCTTTTTGACTTTAGCATTTCTACAATGACAGTCTTAGATATATTTTTCACTTCTGGATTCCCTTCAATGTATTCAATTTTAATTTTGGTAGATATCTGAGATATGGGTATTTGTTTTTTGTTTTTTCTGCCTTGTTTTGTTTTACCATGGTAGAAATTGGTATCTTCTAAATCATGACCAACATACATCCAGAACCAAGTGGAATACCATGTTGGTTCATTCTGTGAGATTATCCTCTCTCTTTCTTCCCATTCTGCCCCTCTTTTATCTTGTTTATGTTTTTGTGGTCAATGTTGGGGCTTTATATAAGTATTGTCAGTTTATATAAATTTGGGATTGAACATCTTTTAACATACAAAAGAAAATATCTCAGAACCAAAAGGATCACCCTCTAGTACCCATCAGTAGCTACATTCTCTCTCCACTACCATTTGCTCACCACCACCATCCCCCCTTTTTTTCTTTTTCTTCTTTTCTTTACTTTTTTTTTCTTTTTCTTTTTTCTTCCTCTTTCTTTTTGGTTTTTGGCTTTTTATTTTTACTATTGTTTTAAAATTTGTTCTTCACTTTAGTGGTCCTTTTGTTTTATTTTGTTCTTTTATTCTTTTTTTTAATTTTCTGGTCTCTGACCTCTTCAGAATCATCTAGGGTGTATTTTACTTAGATTGTGGTTGATATTTTTGACTCAGCCCACTCATATAGCCACTCCGCACTGGACAAAATGACTAGAAGGAAGAATTCACCACAAAAGAAAGAACCAGAAATACTACTCTCTGCCACAGAGTTACAAAATTTGGATTGCAATATGATGTCAGAAATTCAATTCAGAAGTACAATTATAAAGCTACTAGTGGCTCCAGGAAAAAGCGTAAAGGGCACTAGAGACTTCATTACTGCAGAATTGGGATCTAATCAGGCTAAAATTAAAAATAGATTAAATGAGATGCAATCCAAACTGGACGTTCTAACTGCTAAGGTTAATGAGGTGGAAGATAGAGTGAGTGACATAGAAGACAAGTTGATGGTAAGGAAGGAAGCTGAGGAAAAAAGAGAAAAATTAACAGCCCATGAGGAAAGGCTTAGGGAAATAAATGGTAGCTTAAGAAGGAAGAATATATGTCTAATTGGGATTCCAGAAGAGGCTGAGAGAGAGAAAGGACTACAAAGTATATTTGAACAAATCATAGCTGAGAACTCTGTTAATCTGGGGAGGGAAACATCCATTCAGATCCAAGAGATAGAGAGGATCCCCCCAATAATCAATAAAAACTATTCAACACCTTGACATTTAATAGTGAAACTTGCAAATTTCAAAGAAAAAGAAAATTCTTACAGCAGTACTAGACAAGAGATTCTTAACTTATATGGTGAGAAATATCAGATTAACAGCAGACCTCTCCTCAGAGACCTGGCAGGCCAGAAAGGGCTGGCAGGATATATACAGGGTACTAAATGAGAAGAACATGCAGCCAAGAATACTTTATCCAGCAAGGCTATCATTCAGAATAGAAGGAGAGATAAAGAGCTTCCAGGTTAGGCAGAAACTGAAAGAATATGTGGCCATCAAATTGGCTCTGCAAGAAATATTAAGGGGGACCCTGTAAAAAAAGAGGGAGCCCAAAGAAACAATCCATAAAAACAGGAACTGTATAGGTAATATGATGACACTAAATTCAGATCTTTCAATAGTTACTCTGAATGTGAAGGGGCTAAATGATCCCATCAAAAGATGCAGGGTATTGGACTGGATAAAAAAGCAAGAACCATCTATGCACTGTCTACATGAGATGCATTTTAGACCTAAAGACACCTCCAGCCTGAAAATGAACCATTTACCATTCAAATAGTCTTCCAAAGAAAGCTGGGGCAGCAATCCTCATATCAGATAAATTAGAGTTTATGCCAAAGACTACAGTAAGAGATGAAGAGGGACACTATATCATACTTAAAGGGTCTATCCAACAAGAAGATCTAACAATCATGAATAGTTATGCCCCTAGTGTGGGAGCTGCCAAGTATACCAATCAATTAATAACCAAAGTAAAGAGATACTTAGATAATAATACACTAATAGTAGGAGTCTTCAACATGGAACTTTCAGCAAATTACAGATCTTCTAAGCAAAACATCACCAAAGAAAGAAGAATCTTAAATGATACACTGGACCAAATATATTTCACAGATATATACAGAATTTTCTATCTGAACACAACTCAATACACATTCTTCTCAAGTGTACATGAAACTTTCCCCAGAATAAACACATACTGAGTCACAAATCAGGTCTCAATGGATACCAAAAGATTGGGATTGTCCCCTGTATATTTTCAGACCACAATGCTTTGAAAATAGATCTCAATCACAGAAGAAATTTGGAATAAATTCAAACAGAGTTTTTTTTTAAGATTTTATTTATTAATCATAAGAGACACACAGAGATTGGCAGAGACACAGGCAGAAGGAGAAGCAGGCCCGATGCAGGGAGCCCAATGCAGGACTCAATCCTGGAGCCCTGGGATCATGCCCTGAGCCAAAGGCAGACACTCAACCACTGAGCCACCCAGGCATCCTAAACACTTGGAGGTTAAAGAGCTTCCTACTAAAAGATGAATGGGTCAACCAGGAAATTAGAGAAGAATTAAAAAGATTCATGGAAACTGATGAAAATGAAGATACAACCATTCAAAATCTTTGGGATACAGCAAAAGTAGTCCTAAGAAGTAAATACATCGCAATACAAACCTCCCTCAAAAAATTGGAAAAAAACTGAAATACACAAGCTAACCCTGCACCTAAAGGAATTGGAGAAACAACAGCAAGTAAAGCCTACACCAAGTAGAAGAAGGGAGATAATAAATATTCCAGCAGAACTGAATGAAATAGAGACCACAACTGTAGAACAGATCAACAAAATCAGAAGTTGATTCTTTGAAAGAATTAATAAGATAGATAAACCATTAGCCAGCCTTATTAAAAAGTAAAGAGAACAGACTCAAATTAATAAAGCCATGAATGAAAGAGGAGAGATCACAACCAATACCAAGGAAATACAAATGATTTTAAAAATGTATTATGAGCAGCTATATACTAACAAATTAGGCAATCTAGAAGTAATGGATGCATTTCTGAAAACCACAAATTACCAAAACTGGAACAGGAAGAACTAGAAAACCTGAGCAGGCCAATAACCAGCAAGGAAATTGAAGCAGTCATCAAAAACCTCCCAAGACACAAAAGTCCAGGGCCAGAGGGCTTCCCAGGGGAATTCTATCAAATGTTTAAAGAATGTCTATTCTACTAATGCTGTTTCAAAAGATAGAAAGGGAGGGAATACTTCCAAACTGGTTTTATGAGGCCAGCATTACCGTGATTTTAAAACCAGACAAAGACCCCACCAAAAAGGAGAATTATAGACCAATATCCCTGATGAAAGCAGATACAAAAATTCTCACTAAGATACTAGCCAATAGGATCCAACAATACATTAAGAGGATTATTTACCATGACCTAGTGGGATTTATCCCCAGGATGCAAGGGTGGTTCAACACCCATAAAACAATCAATATGATGGATCACATCAACAAGAGAAAAAACAAGAACCATATGATCCTCTCGATAGATGCAGAAAAAGCATTGACAAAATACAGCATCCTTTCCTGATCAAAACTCTTCAAACTGTAAGGTTAGAGGGAACATTCCTTAATATCTTAAAAACCATTTATGAAAAGCCCACAGCGAATATCATTCTCAGTGGGGAAGCACTGGGAGCCTTTCCCCTAAGATCAGGAACAAGACAGGGATGTCCACTCTCTCCACTGCTATTCAACATAGTACTAGAAGTCCTAGCCTCAGCAATCAGACCACAAAAAGAAATAAAAGATATTCAAATTGGCAAAGAAGTCAAACTCTCCCTCTTTGTGGACGACATGATACTGTACATAGAAAACCTAAAAGACTCCACTCCAAGATTGCTAGAACTCATATAGTAATTCAGCAATGTGGCAGGATACAAAATCAATGCCCAGAAATCAGTGGCATTTCTATACACTCACAATGAGACTGAAGAAAGAGAAATTAAGGGGTCAATCCCATTTACAATTGTACCCAAAAGCATAAGATATATAGGAATAAACCTAACCAAAGAGGGAAAGAATCTATACCCTGAAAACTACAGAACACTTCTGAAAGAAATTGAGGAACACACAGAGATGGAAAAATATTCCATGGTCATGAATTGGAAGAATAAATATTGTGAAAATGTCTATGCTATCTGGGGCAATTTACACGTTCAAGGCAATCCCTATGAAAATACCATCGACTTTCTTCACAGAGTTGGAATAAGTAATCTTAAGATTTGTATGTAATCAGAAAAGACCCCGAATAGCCGGGGAAATATTGAAAAAGAAAACTAATGCCGGGGGTATCACAATGCCGGATTTCAAGTTGTACTACAAAGCTGTGATCAAGACAGTATGGTACTGGCACAAAAACAGACAAATAGATCAATGGAACAGAATAGAGAACCCAGAAATGGGCCCTCAACTCTATGGTCAACTAATATTTGACAAACCAGGAAAGAATATCCACTGGAAAAAGGACAGTGTCTCCAAAAAAAAGTGTTGGGAAAATTGGACAGCCATGTGGAGAAGAATGAAACTAGACCATTCTCTTACACCATACACAAAGATAAACTCAAAATGGTTGAAATATCTAAATGTGAGACAAGAATCCTTCAAAATCCTAGAGGAGAACACAGGCAACACCCTTTTTGACTTTGGCCACAGAAACTTCTTGTAAGATACATCTATAAAGGCAAAGGAAACAAAAGCAAAAATGAACTATTGGGACTTAATCAAGATAAAAAGCTTCTGCACAGCAAAAGAAACATCCAAAAAAACTAAAAGGCAACCTACAGAACCCAAGAAGATATTTGTAAATGACATATCATATAAAGGGTTAGTATCCAAGATCTATAAAAACTTATTAAACTCAACACCCAAGAAACAAAAAATCCAATCATGAAATGAGCAGGAGACATGAGTAGAAATTTCACCAAAGAAGACATACACATGGCCAACAAGCACATGAGAAAATGCTCCACATCACTTGCTATCAGGGAAATACAAATCAAAACCACAATGAGTTACCAGTTCACACCAGTGAGAATGGTAAAAATTAACAAGACAGGAAACAACAAATGTTGAAGAGGATGTGCAGAAGGGGGAACCCCCTTGCACTGTTGGTAGGATACAAACTGGTACAGCCACTCTGGAAAACAGCATGGAGGTTCCTCAAAAAGTTAAAAATAGAGTTATCTTACAACCCAGAAATTGCACTACTGGATATTTACCTCAAAGATAAGATGTTTTGAAATGCTGGGACACCTGCACCCCAATGTTCATAGCAGCAATGTCCACAATACTCAGATTGTGGAAGAGTCATGATGTCCTTCAACAGATGATTGGAGATACACACACACACACACACACACACACACACACACACACACATATACACAGTGGAATATTACTCAGCCATCAGAATGGACAAATACCCACCATTTTCTTTGACATGGATAGAACTTAAAAGGTATTATGCTGAGTGAAATAAGTCAATCAGAAAATAACAATCAGGGACGCCTGGGTGGCTCAGCGGTTGAGTGCCTCCCTTCAGCCCAGGGCGTGATCCTGGAGTCCCAGGATCAAGTCCCACATCAGGCTCCCTGCATGGAGGCTGCTTCTCTCTCTACCTGTGTCTCTGCCTCTCTCTCTCTCTCTCTCTCTCTCTCTGTCTCTGTCTCTCATGAATAAATAAATAAAATCTTTAAAAGAAAAAAAAGGACAATCATCATATAGTTTCACTCATACAAGGAATATAAGAAATAGTGAAAGGGATTTTAAGGGAAAGGAGGGGACCTCAGTGGGAAAAATTAGAGAGGGAGACAAAGGATGAGAGACTCCTAATTATGGGAAACAAACAAAAGGTTGCAGAAAGGAAAATGGGCGGGGGTTTGGGGTAACTGGGTGATGGGCACTGAAGAGAGCACTTGATAGAATGAGTCCTGGGTGTTATACTATATGTTGGCAAATTGAACTTAAATAAAAACAAATAAAAAAATAAAGATACCTGGATTCTTAAAAAAAAAAAAAAAAGAAAGAAAGAAAGAAAAGAAAATGACTCTAATAGAGTAGTTTCTACAACTCTTCTTGACAAACTACCTCACAATAAAATTAGAAAATTTATGTGATATTAAAATGAGATTTTCTGCATGATATACAAAAATTAATTCTGAATGCATTATTGACCTAAGTGTAAAATCTAAAACTATAAAACGACTAGAAGGACATGTGGATAATACTTTTGCAACCTTAAAAAAAAATACTTTTGCAACCTTGAATTAGGCAAATATTTCTTAGATATGACACCAAAGCACAATCCTTAAAAGAAAAAAAATTGACAAATTCCCTACATCAAAATTAAAAACTTCTGTTCTTTTTGTTTTTGTTTTTATTGAACTTCTATTTGCCAACATATAGCATAACACCCAGTGCTCATCCCATCAAGTGTGTTACTCATATTTAATGCTGGTGGAAATGTAAATGTACTTGCCTTTGGAAAGTAGTACAATTCTTTTGAAAAACAGTTTTGCAGCCTCTTAAGAAGTTAAGGCAGCTTCCTAAAAAGTTAAAGCAGCCATTCCATTCCTAGATATTTACCCAAGAGAAATAAAAGTATATGTCCATATAAAGACTTGCAGACAAATATTCATGACAGTTCTGTTTATAATACTTGAAGTGTGGAAACAATACAGAAGTTCATCAACAGGTGAATGGATAAACAAATTATGTTGTATCTATCTTAGGAAATACTACTCATTGATAAAAAGGAATGAACTGATGCATGCTACAGCATGAATAAATCTCAAAATCATTATACTGAGTAAAGTGAGCAAACCAATGGAAATAAAAGAATATATAGTATATAGTTGCACTTATATGAAATCATAGAAATGGCAAGCTAATCTATAGTGACAGAACAGAGAGCGATGGTTGCCTTGGAAAAGGGGGAGAAGGTGGGAAGGGGCAGAAAGGAGAGACTACAATGTGGTAAGAGGAAACTTTCAGGGATGATGGATATATTCATTATCTTGATTCTGGTGATGTTTTCACAGGTGTATATACGTAAAAGCTCATCAAATCATACACTTTATTTTCTTTTAATTGAGGAATTATTGATGTATAACATTATATTAGTTTCAGCTGTGCAACATGATTCAATATTTGTATATATTATGGAATGATTGCCATATTAAACTGAATTGGCATTTGTCATCATTTTATGCACAATTTATTGTATGCCATCACAACAATAAAGTTGTTAAAAAATAAAATGATGGGCTCCTCCTTTGGCTGACCACTCTATCATTTTAATATTGTATATTTGAGGACATTCAACTTTCTTGTACATTACAACTTTTCAATATTAAGTTACAAGATTTTCTGTGTCTAACTTAGTATAAGAATTCTCATTTTTAAATAATTTCCCTCATGTTAACTCTACTGTACAAATAAGAATTGATTAGTCTGTTTCCCCTTGTCATTCAAACGTTTTGCCACCTTGAAACAATAGGAGCCTATTTCCTCAGCACTTAAATGGAAGAAATACCAATTTACATAGGGTTATGAGAGTAACCTTTAAATGATATGAGGTTCTTATAAACTTTGAAGTGCAATATGAATTAGAGTTTGCATTATATTATTATAATTAATAACCTTTAAAATAATAATTATGATTTCTAGCTACAGTTTTTCTATAATCAATGGCTGCAATGTGATAGATTCCAAGCTGCAGAAACAATGCTTTTCTTTCTTGTTTATTTTGTTTTTTATTTCTTGTGATGTCTCATGTAATCCTATATAATAGAGACTCAATGAATACTTAAGTGATAATATTTTCTCCTCTCACTATACAGAAGGGGAAACAGAAGACATATGACTGCTTTTGCCACATTTTTGCTCTGGATAAATTAGGATTGTATTAAAATACTGGGTATGGTTGAATGTTAGAATGGGAGTCTAAAAGTCTAGATTATTTTTCTGAAAATAGACTTGATGTCATTTGAAAAAAACCTCCCTGGGGCTCTCTAGATTTCAAATTCCTGAAAAAGTATTTTAGTTCCCCAAACTGAAATACATATGTTTCTCATCACTACAAACTTTCGCCATTCCTTCATTAATAAGAAGATGGTAAAAAGGGAGTTTTATGATGAACATTTGCCATCTTTAGTTCTGAAAAACTGTGTTTATGGGGGGACATTAGGACAGCTAGCTCAAAAAGATAAGAAAATAAGTTTGTGAAAGAATTTTATCCCTGATAGTTTTATAAGTCTTAAATATATATTTCAGGGGAAAAAAATCAACTGTTATTTTTCCTTTCATTTTTCAGTTTAGTAATTTTTAAAAAAAAATCTTTGAATTATATTTTTTATATTTGAGGAGAGGGGCACTCTAAACTTTTTAGTGCATAGGCCCTCTACTGAACTGACTGGAAAGACCATTTATACAACAGAACCACTTCTTGGATGAAGGGAGCAATATGTCATAGAGCATTTATGTTTAACAATTATATTTAACTGGTCCTAGGATCAGAAGTTCTCATATCTCTCCACAAACCTATCGTAATTTCTCATTGTAGCATAGTGCTGGATTACATGAGAAGATCCCCTTTTATTTTCTACTGTAATTGGCAGCAATAGGATGGCATTAAAGAGAAATTTTTAATTAAGTGCTGATGCCATTAAAAGTTCACGTACTTCAGGCATGCTAAAGAGCTCAGCTATACAGATTTGTGGAACCTCCTGACTTCTTTATTTATTAAACAAAACACTTCTAGTTTTCAGTTAAACAAATATTTATTAAAAACTATTATGAAAAAAAATAAAAAAAATAAAAACTATTATGGACTGAGAACTGGGAATACAGAAGTTAATGGCACAGCCTCTGTCTCCAAGGAACTTACAGAAGAGATCAGAGATGAGTGAGCAAAAATACAACTCTACAGGAATCATGCTCTTATGTGGTCCAGTCTCAGAGCAGTTATGGAAGCACTGTCAACCAAAAAAGTACTTTTGAAGTAAGTCAACTTGTATATCTTAAACTCTAAGAAATGAAGTACAACTTTTCTTTTAAAAATCCCTTTCTCATCTATTGTACTTTCCCTCCAGAAGCATTTGCTTCTCTTCCAACTCCCCAAATATTTCTTCCTTTTCCCACCCCCAACTCAATGACCCTCATGAAATTTTGCTTCAAAACATTTTTATCTCCCAATTCTACTGTAAACCTGCCCAAGAGAATCCTAGGAGTAAGGGAAGAAACAGATCTGGCTAGGCCAGTAATCTCTTTGGCAGCTGGAAGTAGAGAAAAGGCTAGAATTATTTACATGTTATTTTTTGCCTAACAAAAGTACCATGAAATAGGATGAAAAATCTTGTAAGAGAAATCTGTACAAGGGTGAGTACTAGTTTAAAGGAATTGTAAAAGAGACATTGCTAAGGACATCTTGCCACTTAGTTCTGATGGATCTTAAATTTGTCCAGCAGGAAAAGAAGGATTATACTGAAGGACAAAATTTCATTTATATATATCTTTGGACTTGAGTAAATTAAGAAGACCAACAAAAGCCCTATAAGATAACACATTTCTTCCACTATGAACCTTATACCCTGGTTAAAGCTGTGGTAGAAATGTACTGGATAGAGAACTGGACATTTCCTCTGAAACAGCTAATATTTTGCAGGGTTATATACAAAAAAAATGATTATGTGAAGATGTTTTGATATAATAGGATTAAAAAGAAAATAGGGACAAATAAAAATCTTTCTAATTCTGATATATTATGTTCATTTATGTGATTCTGAATGTAATTCTAACCCACATGACATAACTGGCAAGGAGATCAAATGTAGTGGTATTGAGAGACTTCAATTATCAAGGGAGCTGCTAGGAAAATCATTCTGCTAAAAGTGAAATGTCTGATAATTTCTTGGCTTGCCTGCTGACTGTGTCATTTCACAGAAAGAGGAGGTAGTGACAGAGGGAGCTGCATCTCTGAAATTAATTCTGAATACAAGGGAGAGCTCCTCAGTCAGGTGGGCATCACCGAGAATTTGAAAGAAAAGAATTCTATCATTTTAGAATTAATAACAACCAAATAAAGTATTGCCAGATATATTTATGGCCTTGATTTAAATGGTTTATTAAATCTGAAGTTATGTATGGAGTACCTACTGTGTGCTATACTTGCTTATTCATCAGGTGTGTATATCTGTGTGTGTGTAGAGGGAGTCTTTATCCTTGAAGACTTTCAGAAAGGCTAAAGAAAAAAACAGAACTCCCCTCACTGCAGATTCACCACACTGTGAATTTAAATGTATCACATAAATGATAATAACTCATATTCCCCTGGATCTGGCCTCTAAATTACTTGCTGAAGATTTCAGACTTTGCAACCAATCCCCCAAAACACACACACACACACACACACACACACACACACACACACACACACACTTGGTGTATTCAGAAAATGACCCAATTCTGAGAATTTACAGAAATCAAAAAGAGACATTTGGATTTTCTCATTCATGGAATTGGGAGTGTGAGCCAAGTTTATCTATAAATCTGATAGCCCCAGCTAAGAATCCTGTCTCTCCCTAAGAACTAGATAAGGACAGGGATGAATCAAGTGACAGCCACCACCCTACATCATATTCAAAATCATTCTTCCTTTCCTGAACAGAATCTGTTTCATCAGAGGTTTTGTTATTGGGCCAACTGACACGTCTGTCTCTATCTCCTTTGAGGTATTCTCTGCCACAAAGCTCCTCAGTCTCACACTAAATAGACTTCTAGAAAGCTTGCCACACTAGCTTACAAGATTTGTCCTAGTGGTAGCTTAAGCTCAGAACAGGGGCTCTACCACAGATAATCTTTTCCATGGCTCAATTCTGTGGGGATGGGAGTAAGTTCAATATAAAAATCTCAAATTTAATTTTAAATTATCTCAAAATCATGATGAAAAGAAGGAAAAGAACAAATAAAATTATTTAGGTTATTTAGGGTTTACTGAGGTCACATGTAAAAAATAAGGACACACAATCAAAAATGAAATAAAAATAGAAAAAGTTAAGCTGGAGAATTTTTAAAAAGATTTATTTATTTATTTTAGAGAGAGCAGGGAGGAGCAGAGATGGAGAGAGAATCCTGAAGCAGACTCCCTGATGAGCAGGGAGCCTCACAAGGGGCTCAATCATGACCTGAGCCAAAATCAAGAGTCAGCTACTTAACTGACTGAGCCACCCAGGCTAGAGAATTTTATCAACAATATTGAACCTCAGGGTAAGTTTGAGTGTACAAAATAGCCGAAGACCAGAGGGGAAAAAACTCTTAAATCTATTGCAGGTAAAAATGGGTTCAGTGTTTGATTTTCATCTCATTATGCTAACAGATTACAGCAAGAAAAAAACTACTCATCTCCTAATTTGCTTCTATTTTCTCTATCTTGGAAAATGATCTTCAAACTGAAAAGAGTAGAACAAACATGGTTAAGAGGAAAATAATGCCCAAATTAGCTGAAGAGATGAAGAGAGAGCTCCTAGCTGTTTCAAATAAATTCAAGTCCCCAGATTCAAGAAAATTATTCCCTGGGAACCAGGAGAACTTACAGGTGTGATCTCAGAAACAGCGTTGGCAGCAGCCACTGAGTATTTATGGAGAAGAGATGTGAGGGCAAAAGACTGAAATAGGTAAATGTCCTGATTTTCTACAAGTGGAAAATGGTATATTGCAAACACAAGAGAATGCTGGGCTCAACCAATAATCCCCAGAAAAGTGTTCGTGAATTTCATTAAAAAGCTTTTTTGAAAGTCCGTAAAGAAGTGTGTGGCAAACTTTGCAGAACAGTATGAGTTTGCTTAAAGCAGAGCACTAAGCACTCTTGAATTTTGTTAGGAACAAGATGAGGGAAGGGAGGAGGATTAATAATGACCTAAAGAAGAGAGGCAAAGTAAAAAAGGAGGGTGGGATAATGGAAGATAAAATGTGCACCATCCCTGGTCGTTATTACATGTTAATAAGATAGGGCAAAGTGCATACTTTTATTGGACTATTTTTGGGGGATAATAAACAATAATCAATTGGACCACAGCAGTAAGTTATCGCAACCTACAATTTTAGTGCTAAAAGGGATCTTTACACTACTTGAAGTAACAAAAACTGATCAGGAGGCCAAGTTTCTACTAAGATCATGCAAATTGAATGCTAAAGTCTTTTAGTTTCTTTTGATATGCTTACCAATT
The DNA here is from genome assembly GCF_018345385.1 of Vulpes lagopus. Taxonomy (NCBI): domain Eukaryota; kingdom Metazoa; phylum Chordata; class Mammalia; order Carnivora; family Canidae; genus Vulpes; species Vulpes lagopus. The sequence continues at coordinate 22,909,973 of NC_054844.1, forward strand.
GAATTTTAATATGTTGCTACAGAACCTAGATTTTAGGAGGGCATTTAACCAATCTCCCTTTTTAGCCATTTACAAACATAGTCATTTTTCTAAATCTTCCTTATGCCACACACTGTGGGAAGCATTTTGTGTTCATTATCTCTAACGCTTACAAAACCGTTATTCTGGTATGTTATCTTCAAATTATAGATGAGGAAAGTGAGGCTCAGAGTGGTTAATTTATTGCCCAGAGTTGTCAGCTTGTAAGAGGTGGCAGTGGGGTTTCAATACCAGTCTGCTCTAAACCTATACTTTTCCATTATACTGCTCATCTTCCATTATGAACTATATGTGTAAATTTGGGGCCAGTTGATTTTATGCTTAGGAGGATTTCTAAATAAGTAAACAACTGTACAAAAAGAATTTTGATAATTGTCAGGTATAAAACCAAGGCCAAAGACCTTGGGCCTGCTTAATGTTATTGTACATGATTTGGGTAAAGACATAATGGCATGGGGTTGAGAAGGGTAATAAATGCCTTATGAAAAAGAATCATACTTAAAAGTATGTATAAGGTGTACCAATGGGACAAAATTAGCTGGGTAAAACTAAGTAGGGATTAAATGATAAATCCTGCATTTGGAATGAAAAAATATAATCTTTCTAAATATGTTCTGATGATACTTGGTTTATCGGAAATATATGAAAAAAGACACAGGGATTCAATTAATAGTAACCTCTATAGGAGTGAACAGAATGGGGATCCCTGGGTGGCGCAGCGGTTTGGCGCCTGCCTTTGGCCCAGGGCGCGATCCTGGAGACCCGGGATCGAATCCCACATCAGGCTCCCGGTGCATGGAGCCTGCTTCTCCCTCTGCCTGTGTCTCTGCCTCTCTCTCTCTCTCTCTCTGTATGACTATCATAAATAAATAATAATAATAAAAAAAAGGAGTGAACAGAATGATAAATGAACAAGAAGAAGGTGGGGAAAAAGAAATCTTAAGGCTGCATTAGTATTCATTCATTCATTCATTCATTCACTCATTCATTTCTACTTAGTGTGTATTAATCAAAGGAAATAAAAGAACATTATATTCTACATGCTTCATACTATATATTATATATGGGTTACAGTGTTTCAGATGTTTACAGTTTAAAATGAACTTTTGAATAATTGGAATGTGACCCAGGATACATCCTGTTAATAAGATTTGGGAAAAGTTCTGAATAATGTATGAGAAAGAGTTGTAAGAAGTTAGAGTGTTTAGCCTCAAATTCCTCAAATATTTGAAGGGGGGCAGATTTCATGAAACTAGTCATTCATTCATTCATTCATCCTGAATTCAGTGAACAAATATATATTCAGCTTTTGCTATACGCTAAATATGTCAGGTACTGTCCTTGGTACTAGGAAGAAAAAATTTTAAAAGACATGACTCCTGCTCTGAAAGACTGTTTAGTCTAGTGAGAGAGACAGACAGGAAAAAGCAAGCATCATAGTATGTTCTGTATGAGAACTAAGATACAGAGAAAAGGCATCTTGATCAGACTGTGAAGGTCAGTGAAGGTCCCAGAGAAAAGTGCACTTGAGATAAGATTAGAAAGAATACATTTTAATTAGCCAAAAATAAGGGGAGAAAGTAAGGATATCATAAGTGGAGGGAACAGCATGTGTGGATGTATGGGAAAATCAAGAGAGCACAGAAGAATTGGTGAAAACATGAGTAGCTCTGATAACTGGAAAAAAGGACATGTATGGAGCATTGATAGGTAATGGGCCCTGACTTATATTCTCAACTGAGGAATTTGAATTTTATCTTGAAATATGTATGGAGCCTTGAAGCATTTAAAACTAGGCAATGACAGGATTAGATTTCAGTTTTAGAAAGTTCCTTCAAGCAAAAGTGAGGCCAGCCTGGAGGCATTAAAATCTGTTAGAAGGTTCAGTCAATTCTCATCATTTGTGGTACTTATGCTCTGTAAAGACATGTAAACACTGAATTAGTGGATATTGAATCATTGCTTCTGGGTTAAGTACAGGGATAGGTTCCTGCAAGCTTCTGGTCACAATATTTTCATCGACTGACCAATATATAACTTTGCTTTATGTTTAAAGATGCTTAATTATATAGATATAATGTCACATATACTTCTATATATGTCTTATAAATACTTAGTTATATGTATTATTTCTAGCTAAGAAAGGTTTAACATTTCCTAATTCTGAACAACATGACCATTAACTTCATTGGCTTTCGGCCTCACAACATTGCTATCCTCCATGCTTCAAAAAAAGAAAAAAAAATCAGTCATCATTCTATGAATCCACAAATTTAGCCACTTTTCTATCATTTCTATAACTTTATCATGTACTATAGATATTACGTTAGCATTTTTTAGTATGTCTCATGTGTAGATCATCTTCCTTTCTCTGGATGTGTCCTGCTCTTGATTCATTATCACTGAAATTATGAACCACAGCACTGTAACTCATGCCTGAACAATTTTTATCTAACATACATATTTTCTCCATTAAGGTACAACCAGATTTCTTGCACTTGGGAACACTAGACAGCTCTTCAGCACTATAGTTGCTGGTAACTTTAAACAGAATCGCAAAAAAAAAAAAAAAAAGTACAAAAAATGTAGCACTAAATAGACTGCCAAAAGGATACTTGTTTACAATATGAAGGCTGAAAAGGGAAAGCAAAATACTGCCGAGGTTGACCTTATCTAAGAACACACTTGCTGCAGAACTCAAATTTTTTTTACTACTCTAGGCATGTCCAGGAATGACTGCAAAACCTGCAAATATTGGTTTTTAGGGTCATTAATAGATTTAAGCAAGTAGAAGAATTTTCAAATATGGAATCCATAAATAATAAGAATCAACTATACTTAATAGTAATCTAAATTATAGCTGATGAACACCTGAATTAAGGCAGCAGCAGTGAGATAGGTGAATGGGGATAAGTCCACTCATTTAAAATATTTATTGTATTTCGACTATGTATAAATTTTAGTGCTAGGAAACCAGAATATGCTGGAGTTGCTCAACACTGAGGTAAAAAGAGAGAATTGCACAGTAGATGATGAATTGCAGGGAAAGGAATATTCTTTAGTAAGGGGTAGGTATCAGATATGGCAAAAGAGGCACAGGGAATACTTCCAGAAGAGCTTGATGATATCTTGAAATTTGTTCTTTCTGATGCTCAGTCCTAGAGGGCATTGTTGGGGGGGTTAGAAGATATGGGGTAAGTGGAATCTGGATTAGCTCAAGAAAGTTTAAAGCAATACAGGAGTGACGAACGATAAGACAGAAAATTAATGCCCAGAGATACCTACCTGTTGGGCATTGAATTGAAAAACAGGTTTTTGAGCCATGATGCATTTACTCCTAAAAATCTGTTTGCAAAATGTGAGCATTGACCTAATTGAGTAAAAAATCTTTAAGGATTTAGAATCCCTTGGATGTTTACATAGAGGGCAGACTGGTAAGAGAAGAAAAGCATCTAGATTTTTTTCCTAGACCTTTGACTTGGGTAGATGATTGCCTGGTAATTCCAATCACTAAAATAGGAAAACAATAGGAAAAAGGGATTGGGAAGGGAAAGAAGATGAGTTCTGTTTGAGACGCAGTCAGTTTAAGGGACCTGTGAGACATCCAGGTAAAGATAGTCAACAGAGAATTGAAATTATAGTGCTGGAGTTCTCTGAGTGCTCTGGGGTAGAGAAAGAGAATTGGGAGTTGGTAGTTGAAGTCAAAGGTTTATATACACACAGGACTTCTGTATTGAAAGAAAAAAACCAGATGACCAAAGAAGGAGCTCAGGAAATATGTTCATTTAAGGGACAAGTTGAGGAAGAGAAACTGACAAAGAAGACCTGATAAGAAATAGCCATAGAGAAGAAAAACGCAACTATCACAGAAGCTGAGGGTGGACAGATTTATCTGGGGAACTTAGATTTAACAGTTTTATCATAAGTATGTCTCAGAAAAAAAAATCTCTTGTGATGTGATATAACAATAATAGAAGTATCACCCATTATCAATGTTTTACCCTACATCTTATATAATTTCCTCTACCATGTCATCCATGACACTTATAATACTGCTTATTATTTCTCTATTATCTAACTGCCACTTGAATTTTTCAAAGGAGGTGTTAAAATTCCCATTGCTATTATCTGGCAAATCCAAATTGAGTCTTAGTTTTATTTCCTGGCTTTATTACTAACCACCCTAGGATCCTTTGTAGTATTTCTCTTTCTTAACTGGTGCTTTCAGCACCTTCCAATTTTGTATTGTCTGAGAACTAAATAAATGTGAGCATGCTAGAACTCAAACAGCTGTATGTATTTAACTACAAGGTTGGATGCCCAATTCGTGCACTGCTTATGCAGCCATCAGGAGAGCTCTGAAAGGAAAATCTGCAAAGCTTCCAGCATATTTTATTAATGACCAGCCAGACACCATAACCCACACCAGGGAGATGAGGACCTAATTAATTAGGCATAATACCACTTAGCACTTACCATTTTCAATAAATATTACTACATGAATGAAAGAATCCTCAAAAGACTCCCGTGAAGCAAGAACTATTAATCCTATTTTACAGCTGGGGAAACAGAAGCAGAAAGGTTCTTAGATTTGCCCAAAGCCACAAAGAGAGGTGGCATCAGTTCTCAATTTGGCTCTCTCAGAGATGGCCCTCTAGACTATTTGTAGAGCATGGCTTTCTCAAAGGTCAAAGGGCTATCATATATCAAGGATACTCATGCATAAAATCATAAGCAATGTATGGGAATAACAATAGAGTAGGTACATGGAAGTGTGAGGTTATTGTCGGGAGTTTTATAAAGAAATTAGCCATTTGGCTCTCTCAATTTTCTTGAGGGCAGGAATTATACACCATATAGATGCTAGCAAGCAGCGCCATCTCTGGCACACAGTAGGTATTCAGTAAATATTTGCTTATTCATTTTTAAAACAAAATCTTCATTAAATTCCTGTAGTATTCTAAGCATTTTCCTTGCCCTCATGGAACTTAAGAGACCAAGTGAAAAAGAATATATATATATATTTAGTAAACCTATAAATAGGTAAAATACATATAACCATAAGTGCTAAATGCATAGTGAGGGTAAGGAGGAGGAAGTGAGCCATGAAAATATCTGGGAAAAGAATACTCCAAGTGGTAGGAATAGCAAGTACAAACTCTTAATACAGGAACAGCTTTGGCATGCTCAAGAAATAGCAAGGACAGTATAGCTATGTAGAGTAAGTGAAGGAACAGTAAAAGAAGGTAAAGTCAGAAGAGATGATAAATGCAGAGTCTTGTGGACCATTTTGATAATGTTGGTCTTTCAATCTGCAAAGATATGGAGATGTTGAAGACTCTTGAGTGGTGCTATGGAATAAAGTGACTTCTATTTTAATTGAGCTATTCTTGCCTATGCCTTAGGGGGTAAGTCAGGAAACGGGGAGACAAGTGTGGAGATTATTACAATCATTCAGTTGAGAAAATAATAGTGATTTGTACAAGAATTGTAGTCATTGAGGTAGTGAAAGATGGTCAGATCCTACATATATTTTGAAAATGGAGCCAAGAGGATTAGATTTGATGGGCAGATTTCTGAAGTCTGGAAGAAAGTGATGAGTCAAAACTTGTTCTGAGGTTTTAATCTGAGAAACTGAAGGGTTAGGCTTACTATTTACTGAGATAAAGAAGACTACATAAAGAGAAAATTTCATTTTTTAAAAAAGATTTTATTTATTTATTCATGAGAGACAGAGAGAGAGAGAGAGAGAGAGAGAGGCAGAGACACAGGCAGAGGGAGAAGCAGGCTCCATGCAGGGAGCCCAACATGGGACTCGATCCTGGGTCTCCAGGATCACACCCTGGGCTGTAGGCAGTGCTAAACCGCTGTGCCACCGTGGCTGCCCAAAGAGAAAATTTCAGAAGGGAAATCAAGAGTCTGGGTTTGGACAAGTTATCTATGAGATGCCTTTGAGCTATCCAAAAGAGATGCTGAGTAGAAAATGATATGTCCTGGAAGATAAGGGAATAAAGTATTTCAAAGAGGAGGGAAAGCAATCAACTGTGTCAAAAGCTTCTGTTACACTGAAAAAGTTAAAAGACTGAGAATTGACAATGGGATTTAGAAAACAGAAAGACATTGGTGATCTTGATAATGTAAGTAAGTGCTGGTAGATAAAGAGTGTAAAAGCCTGATGGAGCGGGTTCAAGAGAGAACAGTATGAATTCATTTTATATCTAGAAGTAGCTATAGCTGGGAAACAGATCTAGTTAAATCTTTGCTCTGGAAACTGCAAGAAACCAGAAACAAAAAAATAACTCAGTAGATATGAATTTCTCTAGCATTTTGATTGTGGTCGTCAGATGTGATTTCCCATAAAAGGAACTGGGGCTTCTTAGAGAAAAAAATTGATGACAGATCTGCTGCCCAAAATGTACTAGATTAACCTGGGATATCTTCCTATACCAACTAGCAAAGAAATTTTTACATTTCTAGGTTTGTGTCAAAAGGAGTCATCAGAGTCTGGTGATCACAGACTAACTAGTACCATACTAAATCTCCTGCCATATATAACTGAAAAAACAGGGCAAAATATTTGAATCTATGTTTTCAGGTATTGGACAGCTGACAACATAAGACTGGATCTCTGAAAGGAAGGATATAAACAAGTGGGTTTATATCATTCTATCTAGATATACTTTTCAGAGACAGTACATAAAGGCGGAGCCCAAAAAAAGAGCCCAGTATAATATCTTTATATCTATATCTGTATAGATATACAATCTCTGAAAGACAGAGATTGGAGTTTAGATAGATGAAAATAAATTGGAAGTTGGTGGACAGAGTACCAGAGAGTAGCTAAGTAGACAAAGAGCTCCAGAAATACACTTAGAGATCTCTAAGTCTGTGACTGAATATTAAACTGAATATGCATAAGGAAAGAATAACTACTGGTGAGTTGTGACCTGAAATGTTTCTGGAGCTGGAATAAAAACATCTAGAAGACACTCAGTTTTAGCCAGCCAGAGTGGAAAATATGCTAGACACTCGGTAATAATAAGTTTTGATTTCTGGTAGAGAAAGTAATTTTTTTTTAAATTTTTTTAATTTTAATTTTTATTTTTATTTTTTATTTATGATAGTCATGCAGAGAGAGAGAGAGAGGCAGATACACAGGCAGAGGGAGGAGCAGGCTCCATGCACCGGGAGCCCGACGTGGGATTCGATCCCGGGTCTCCAGGATCGCGCCCTGGGCCAAAGGCAGGCGCCAAACCGCTGCGCCACCCAGGGATCCCAGAGAAAGTAATTTTAATTTAATTAATTTTATTTATTTTAACATTTTTAACATTTATTGAGGGTTCTTGCCCAAATCTATCCATGTCCTAATGGTTACAAACTGAGAAAGTAATTTTAAAAGTGTTTTGGCTATTCCTGACCCTTTGCTCTTATATATACATCTTAGAATCAGTTAACCAAGTTTTATGAAAATTATTAAGATTTTGATTGGAATAATATTGAATGCATATATTGAATATTAAGTCTCTCTATCCAAGAATATGATGTTCTCTGCATTATTTAGATCTTATTTAATGGTTTAAAGTTTAAGACTTATCTACTTAAAATTTGTGAGTATTTTTAAAAACTTATTTCTTTATGGCTTACAAATTTGTTATTATTTTATGTAGTCTCTTATTTTGTTGCATTTTCTAGGTATTTTTACATAATTTATGAAAAGAATTTACTTAATGTTAGTTTTACATCTAGAAAATTTGCTAACTTCTCTTATTAATTTTAATAAGTTATCCACAAGTCTTTTAGGTTTTCTATGCAGACAATAAAATCATATGTGAATAATAGCAATTATTTTCCTTAACAATTTGAATCTTTTTTTTTTCTTGTCTTATCTGCTGGTCAGGGACCCTGGTATCATGTTTGCTAGAAGATATTTTGAACATCTTTACAAAGAATCTACTTCTGGCTTTGTTTCTTCTCCCTCCCTCTCTCTTTCTCTCTCTCTCTCATCTTTATTATTTCCTTTGTTTTAAATTTTTGGACATATTCTGCTTGTGTTTTCCTCTTTTTTTATTTTTTAGTAGGATGCTTAGCTTATGCATATCAAAATCACAGTAAGATTCTACTTTATATTCACCACATTGTCAAAAAGGCTGAAAAAAAAGGTTGGCAAATATGTAGAACAATGGCAACTCTCATAGATTTCTAGTAAAAATGTACATTGGTATAACCACTTTGAAAACAAATTGGAGTTTATTGGGTACATACTCTATGATTTGCACTTATATTCCCGTATGTATTTCCTGGAGGAATTCTTTACAAGTGGATTAGAAAGTATGATGGTTAATTTTATGTGTCAATTTGACTGTGCTATAGGTTCCCAAGTCAAACATTATTCAAAGTTTATGTGTGTAAGGGTGTTTTGGGATGATATTGACATCTAAATTGGTAGACAAGACTGAGTAATGAAGATTGCCTTCTCTAACGTAGATGGCCCTCACTAATCAGTTGAGATCCTAAAAAGAACAAAAAGATTGACCCTCTAGCAAGTAAAAGAGAGCTGTTTACTTGAGTTAAGACATTCCTTCTTTCCAACATCAATGGCTTTTCTTGGGTCTTATACCTTCCAGTTTTTAAACTGGAACTATGCATCAGCTCTCCAGCTTGCTGATAACTTTCTTACTGATAGCAGATGTTGACAGCATAATTGCATAAGCCCATTCCTTATAACAAATCTATCACTATCTCTGGACAGATATAGATATAAAGATATTATTATATATATACAGATAGATATATAGTTATCTTATAGTTTCTGTTCCTCTGGAGAACCTGGACTAATACAGGAAACATGGATGAAAATGTTCATAACAACATAGTTCATGACAGTAAAAAAACAGGGGTACTGTGGGGCTCATATGTTTAAGTGTCTGACTTCAGCTCAAGTCATGATCTCAGGGTTCTAGGATCGAGCTCTGTGACAGTCTTTGCATTCAGTGGGGAGTCTCCTTGTCCCTCTCCCTCTGCCGCTCGTGTTCTCTCTCTCAAATAAATAAATAAGATCTTAAAAAAACACCCCAGAATATTCCAAATGAATCTTTACAGTAGAAAGAATATCAACATTCCATAATACAATGGAATAAATACACAGCAATGAGACTATAGTAAATATAGCTATAAGCATCAGTATAAGTGAATTTTAAAGTATTGTTGAACCAAAATAAGTTTGAAATGGATTAAAGACTGAACATGAGATCTGAAACCATAAAAATCTTAGAATAGAACACAGGCAATAACCTCTTTGATATTGGCCATAGCAACTCTTTTCTAGATATGTCTCCTGGGCAAGGGAAACAAAAGGAAAAATAAACTATTAGGATTACATCAAAACAAAAAACTTCTGTACAGCCAAGGAAATCAACGAATCTAAAAGGCAACCTACAGAATGGAAGAAGATATTTGGAAATGACATATTTGATAAAGGATTAGTATCCAAAATATATAAAGAACTTATATAACTCAACATACCAAAAAAAAAAAACAACAACCCACAAATAATTCAATTGAAAATGAGCAGAAGACATGCACAGACATTTCTTCAAAGAAGACATTCAGATGGCCAACAGACATATGAAAAGATATTTGTCACTTAACCATCAGGGAAATGCAAATCAAAACAACAATGATATATCACTTCACATGTGTCAGAATGGCTGAAATCAACAACACAAGAAACAACAGGTGCTGGTGAGGATATGGAGAAAGGGGAACCCTCTTTTACTGTTGGTGGTAATGCAAACTGATATGGCCACTGTGGAAAATAGTATGAATGTTCCTCAAAAAAAGTAAAAAATAGAACTACCCTACAACCTAGCAATTGCATTACTGGATACTTACCCAAAGAATACAAAAACACTAATTCAAAGGGATACATGCACCCTGATGTTTATAGCAGCATTATTTACAATAGCCAAGATATGGAAGCAGCCCATGTGTCCATAAATTGATGAATTGATCTCACACACATACACACACACACACACACACACACACACACATCCTTTTAGCTATAAAAAGGCATTTGATTCTTCCTTGGAAATCTTGGAATTTGCAACAACACGGATGGAGCTAGAGAGTATTATGCTAAGTGAAAAAGTCAGCCAGAGAAAGACAAATACCATATGACCTCACTTACATGTGAAATTTAAGAAACAAAACGAATGAGCAAAGGGGAAAAAGGAGAGGGAGAGAGAAACAAAACAAGGAATAGACATAAGTATATACAGAACACACTGATGGCTACCAGAGGAGAGGTGGGTATAAGGGGATGGGCTGAATAGATGATGGGGATTATTATTATATGTGCTGCCGAAGGCAAGCACAGGTGATGGGGATTAAGAAGTGTACTTGTCATGATGAACATTAGTTGATGTATGAAATTGTTGAATCACTACATTGTACGTCTGAAGCTAATATAATACTGTATGTTAACTAACTAGAATTAAAAACAAAAAAATATTGTTGAACCAAAAAAAAAAAAAATCAAGTTAGGGGACGCCTGGGTTGCTCAGTGGTTGAGCGCCTGGGCATGGTCCTGAAGTCTTAGGATCTAGTCCCACAATGGGGTCCCCATGAGCAGACTCCCTCTGCCTATGTCTCTGCCTCTCTCTGTGTCTCTCATGAATGAATAAATAAAATCTTTTTAAAAAATCAATTTAGAAAAATATATAAAGTATGATTGCATTTATGTAGAATTTAAGTATGGGAAGAATCAAATGCCTATAAAAAGCAATTATAAACAAATATGCTATATGCATGTAATAATATACTAATAATACTAGCATATTATATATAATACGTATATATAATGTAGAATCAGTGGCCTAAGAAAGTTTTCTGTTTAGCACATCTTCTGATGTGAATCAGGCACTGGACAATTATTGAATGTTAAAATGTGAAGCCCAAAATCTACTTTCTACCTCAAGCTCTGGCGAGTGGTAGTGCCTGTCCTTCAGTTTGGTCACAGTTCTAGGCTTCATATGACAGCATCCCCTCTGTCCATCTCCCGAATCTCTCTCATCTCCGGCCATTTCCCTGTTACCGCTGGCCCATGCTCCAGCTATGAGTTTAGAGTCAGACTCTGGAAGTCAGGGACTGTTCATCTAAGAGCTAAATGTAATATCTAGGCATATTTTGTTTGGCTTAATGGTATTTTAAAATCTTTGAGCATAACTAAAATATCAGAAGACTGCACATAAAAATCTCGACTTCCAGATCCTCTTGAAAAATAGGAAGATCTGGCAACACTGAGCTTTCATTCCTTCTTGCCAGAAACTAGCTGGAATTGCACAGCAGCTGCCCACCTTAGGCCTGTGCTGTCCACCACATTGTCCCCATCACTTTCCATTCTCTGTGACAGAAGGATTTTACTTTCCTGGCTCAATCAGCATTCGTGGTTGCCGTCTCTATTCCATGACCTTATCTAACCATGTTGGAGGGGATTCTCCTTCCTCTTATGCATAAATTTTGATAATCCAGAGTATTGTTTTCTCCTTTCTGGCATCAAAAAGAGCTACAGAAATTACCTAAACTTATTCTGCTGAAGGACTAATTCGACATCTAAAAATCTTAGAAGAAGAAGAGAGCCCAGAAAGGTAAGAGTGTCTCGACCTGGTGTGTGCCCTCGCTCTCCAAATGAGAGCGCTTGGAAATCAACACCTCAATCTGTTTCTTTCCCTTTGCCTTGACTTTCCTCTGTTTTCTCCACCCTGTGTGCTCTTCTTGGCAGGAAACTCAAGCCTTAGAAATCTGAGTCTATTCATAAATGCACTTCTTTCAGTTTCTATGGCAATGCTGAAGGAATCTGTCACGGCCAAACAGGATCACAAAAGGATCACTTTTATTTTTATTCTCAATGCTTCCACCAACAAACAAATAAATAAAATGCTACAACTAGCCAGAGTCACATTTGCTTCTTGGTAAACAACTCTCAAGGACTGGCTTCCTACCTTCATTTCTTACTTTTTTCCCCTCCTATTTTATACAGAGTTTTAAATCCCAGACATTTATTAGAAAGGACCTCAGTGAGTAGCATTCTGAATCCAGGTTTTCTCCCTCACCTTTTGCTATTATAGATGTAGCATAAGAGTCACAATTACTTTTAAAAGAAGCAGTTTAGTTTCCCAAGATTATGCAGTAAGAATTCGTTTATTGAAAATACAGGTTGTACATTCTCATCTTCAAGAGCTATGGATAACTACTACAGATAGCTGCTGTTTTGTCTTCAGCTCATGTCTTTTTATTTCATCATTGACAGTTTGGGAATAAAATAGTTCAAAAGTCCTTATTTAAAGAAAGCACAAGACAAACTTCCCGCCCTATCCTTAGGGCAGGGATGACAAGTTAAGTTGACATCAAGATTAGCAGATGAGCATTCAGCCACTTTGCCAGTCATTGCTACTGCATGGACTCTGTGCAGCAACAGAACATTTGCTCTGAACAACCTACAGTCTGTCAAATTCCATAGCAGTTTCCAAGGCAATGATATGTTCTTGGTCTTTTCTTTATGTATTGCACAATGCTTTAGAAATTGCACAACAAAGAAGAGGGAAGCCCTTTGAACCCAGTGGGGGAAGACCCCCTGATTACCAGAAAGAGGTTATTTTGCAGATGGATTCAAATTCTTCCTGCTTCTTATTGGAGAGCACCAGTTCTACATCCTCTGGATGAGGGGGTGACACTCAAATCTCTAACCTCAGTGCCTATTTCTAAAGAGAGATTTTTATTTGAAATGTCACTGGAAACCGAATGGTACTGACTGCCCCATGTTTGTAAGTGAAGGAAGGAAGAAAAGATTTAATACAGGAAATAAACACAGGTATCTTTGAATGGATATGATGCCCTCACTGTGTTTTCAGCAGCCTCACACACAGGGACCATATAGAAAAGTAAAGAATGGGGCAGACCCGGTGACTCAGTGGTTTAGTGCTGCCTGCAGCCCAGGGTGTGATCTTGGAGACCCAGGATCGAGTCCCAAGTTGGGCTCCTTGCATGGAGCCTGCTTCTCCCTCTGCCTGTGTCTCTGCCTCTCTCTCTGTGTCTCTCATGAATAAATAAATAAAATCTTAAAAAAAAAAAAAGAAAAGTAAAGAATGAAGGCATTGGGTGAGGTATACTTGGTTTTGAATCCTTATTCTGCTGTTTATCACCTTGGACAAGTCATTTTTGGACATGTCATTTAATCTCTGTAAACCTCATGGTTCTTACCTGGAAAAAAAGGATAATAATAGTAACTATAGCATAAGATAACTGTTGGGATTAAGTCAGAAACTGCATATAAAGCACTTAGCACAGTGCATTCTGAATGACTGTAAACTCTAAATAAATATCAGCAATTATTATTGTTTTTGTTACGTGTTTCAACAGGAGAATGCATATTCCTGTCTATAATTTTTCCTGGTTTTGTTTTACATAATTTATATTTATATTTTTGTATTTATTTCCTTATATTTTAACAATTCAGTGTGCCCTAGAATATTCTGAAAAAATGGAAAGCAAATCTTTCCTTCACCATAAATGGTATTTAAAGATGCTTGATATAATTTAGAAACAGCTCTTATCTCCTCACTTACTATGAATATATTAGGTAGGAAGTAGTATACTCATTTTACCAACTAAAAAGAATTAGTCAAAGCTGAATCCACCTAAATAAATCTAGAAATATGAATAAAGATATTTCGGATATGAGAAATTTTACCCAAATACTGATATTAAGTGTTATCCCCAAATCAGAAGCTGAATAACAAATTCATTCATTACTGAAGAAATCCTTGTACCTGATCTGATAAATTTTTAAAATAGAACCCTAGAGAAATTATCAGAAAACTAATGTAATATACTTTTCCTCATCCTTTATTTCATCTATTCAACAGATATTTATTGAGTTTATTTCATACCAGGAACAGTGAGAAACAGTGTAGAGAGCAGAAACATAAGCAAGGTCCCGATCCTTTTCTCAAGGGACTAACAGAAGTTCATTTGAAGGTATGCAAATGTACACCGAGTCAAATAGAAAGTGGCAAGCATCCCAAGAGAGATACAGAATAAGTGCTAAAAGAATCAGTATGTGAAAATGTTAATATTAAGTATGCCTTATGATTAAAGTGATTTTGTATATGGGAAATAACCAAATCTGCAACTTTATCTTTTGATTCTGCAACTTTTAGTGATGCCAACTACCTTGTAAATATATGGGTAGGTGTAACTTAATTTAAGCACAGAGAAGGGATTAAGAAATCAGGTGATTCAAAAGCAAGCAACATTTTTAACGTAGTCAAAAAAGAAAGTGGACATAAAAGCAATAAATGCATTAAAAATGGAAGAGGCTTAGTCGTGATCTTTATGCTTGAGTTCTCTTCAGTTGAAATAAACTCATTTCATTTTCTTCAAAAAGTTTAACCTTGAATTTCTTTTCATATTAAAGAAAACAAAACTAGTGGAAAACTGACATTTGTGTGAATTCTGAATAAAAATGTGAAACAAACTGAGTCAGTAGCACTCTAGTCCGCCATCTGGGATTTTGTACTACTCTGTTGATTCCAGAAATTAGATTAATATGGAGGAACTCAGAAAGGGGAATTTCCTTTTGGAGGTAATTACAAAGCTCACCTATTAACAGTGGAAAATCTGTAGCCACTAATTGCTCTCCTCAAGTCAGACAGGAGACATCAAATGAAATACAACGTCAGGATTTTTTTTCAAAATGAAAGTTTTATTCCAATTATCAATAGGCATAATCACCAATATTATTTGAAAATGCCAAAGTATAAAGACATTTTCTTATGAGAGTACTACAAAAGCACAGCTCAAAATACCAATCTGCTCTTCCTCAAAACATTTTGAAGTTATGGTTTTGCTTCAATGTTTTCACTTGCTCCAAAGAGTTTTCTTTATCCCCCAAATGGCTTTCTATGAATCGCATAAAATTTGAGTTCAAAAAAATTGGTTCTAGTTTAAGACGTGCACACTCAGCACTGCCCTCAGACAGAGGGGATTCAAAACATCTTCTCTGCACAGCACGTGCAATGGCTGGATACTTTTGGACTTGTCAGCCTCCAAATGACTCCTCTGATGATCTTCAAGAACAGACCAAACACAGTATCCATCTCCTCCCCCCATTCCTGTTGTCAGGTCCTCAGGACAAAAAATATTAGAACACCTATAGTGGTTTCAGAGACATGAGTCCCTCTTAGAATAAGTAATATGCACAGTTTTTTTGAGAGGAAACAAAGGATGCAATTATTTCCTTAGAAAATGTATAAGTAAACAATGTGAAGCGCAGAATATTTTTGTTCCTTCTGAAACTTTGGAAATCACAGTCAAACAACTTAGAATGTATGTGTTAATGAAAGATCTTTTGTCTAATTTATGTACATCACTTTACTACAGATCTATGGAATTTAGGTTACATTTGTATAATTCCATAAGGGGTTTTTGATTGCTTAAGCGCCACCTGTTCTTTATAAATGCTGTGACTGACATCAAGTTTTCCTCCATATGGTGATGACATTTTTGATTACTATTTGTCTTCTTACATTTTAATAGTGATTTGAGTTAAAATAATTTAAAGTCTGTTTCCCAATAGCTTTATATAACTGAACAGTTCTGTTTATGAGTTTTATCTTTCTGTATTTTGAGTCCACATAATTTTTTTAAAAGAGCTTAAACTAGCTACAGAATACAGTTTTATAGAACTAAATGAGTAATTTTTCAGTTGTGAGTTAAAATCAAGAGTAGAATCAATATGGGCATCTCTGTAATTGAAAACCAGTGGGTGATAATTCTGTACTGAAAACAAGATAATAAGAATAAAAACGAGCCATTGGTGGGAGAAAGATAAGATTAAAGATGTGATCTCGGTTAAATATGAACTATTATTAACATTGTAATAAAACTTCCACTTCTAATTTGTTGCGTATTTTCCTCTTTTGGAGTACAATAATGAAGATGTGTAAAAATAATTTAAGTAAATCATGCTAGAATCAATTTATTATTTCCTGCTAAATTAATATTTACAGCATTTTTAATATCCAAATATTTTGGCCAGCAGAAATAGGTCAGTTTTTTCAGTATGTCAAGATTTACTTCTCTATTTGTCTGATATATTATTTATCACTTGGTATGCATTAATTCTGAAAATAACAGAAAAGGCCAAGGCAAAGCATTTGGTATTGAGAAGCACAGTGAAAGAAAATGTCAATTTCTCCCATCTTTATGCCTGATGGTGATTTTTTTTACACTGTTAAAAGCCTACATGTGTGTATATTTGAAAAAAGAACACTGAGGAAAATAAGTGGCCATGTTCTTCTTTATGATAATTTTCTGTTTTTTCCTGTTTTTTAAACTATAAAAGTTTTTTGGTAAATATAAACTGTTTTGGCTATTCAATAAATGGTTCTGGGGGAATTGGTGAACAATTCAGGAACAACATCCCAGTTTTTGCTTTGGGAAAAATGATCCCTTACACACATGCAAATTTCTGCTGGGTTTGCTAGCCTCATAGAATATATCCTTGAGAATGGAACCAACACTGAAAAAGGCAGGTTCAAATGATAGAGACAGATTCTTCTGAGCTCTTAAATTCAGTGATGCCTGATATAATGCTCCTGAGTTTTATAATTAATAAGTCAATAAACCCCTCCACCCTCAACCTAGACTGAAGGGCTCTGTGGACCATATTGAAGAAATAAGACACAATGGAAAGGTAAATAGAGAAACACTGATTGACCTCCATGTGAACATTCCATGTTTTAGACATAACTCCTTGCAAGCAAGAAAATCCTTTGATGTCTCCAGCTTCTAGAGTCCCTCCCAGACTTTTCTACCTATTTTCCTCTTCATTCTCCAGCAAACACCTGCTTACCCTTCAAAAATGCAGTTCAAACATTGCTCGTTATAAAATCTTTATTTATAGCAGATTAAGTCTTTTTCTCCTTTCTGCTTCCATTGCACTTTGTATAGGACTCACTTATAACTGTTCCCTATTTTAGTGAAATTACT
This sequence comes from Vulpes lagopus, assembly GCF_018345385.1. Taxonomy (NCBI): domain Eukaryota; kingdom Metazoa; phylum Chordata; class Mammalia; order Carnivora; family Canidae; genus Vulpes; species Vulpes lagopus. The sequence continues at coordinate 22,927,064 of NC_054844.1, forward strand.
TATTTAAACATGTGTTTCATCTTTTTGAGAACTGATTTCTAATTTGAACTGCCAGCATGTAGTATAATAATACCTAAGTAGCTGACTCATAAATGTTTGATAACGGGAAGAGTGAATGAATGAATGGATGTAGCCCTAAAAATAATAAAAATTATCTATTGATCAATCTGTTAGGAATTTCTTCATTGCTCAAGTGTTAACATTTTCTTACAGTCTAAATGATGTGTTTTATCTGTCTGGGAAAGCCACCTGACCTCTTTATTGCATTCATATGAGTTCATGGTCCATATTCAGGTATATTCTTGAGGAGACAAATTTAATTTCATTAACCATGAAAGCAAAGCCCCATGCATCTGCCTCTGAATGTTGATAGCGGTTCCCTTTGTTTCCTTTGCTCTTCTCAGCATAATCTAGGAGAACATGAGTATGAGTTCTGTTCACGCATCAATCTTTCTAATAGTAACAAGTCTTTCCGCCAACACAACTGTTTCCTTTCTTTTTAACAATGGCATATGGTTCATATATTTACAGCAAATCTCTACAAAATACTTCTTTGTTTTTATAGAAAGATAGGCTGGGTTGTGAACTCTTAATCTGCACCTCACTTCCTACACACAAAAACAGAGTCCTTGGGGCTGTACAAGCTGTGGACATATTTGTAATGAAAGCACAGCAAAGGCAAATGGAAATTTATTTCAATGAGTTTACTGTAAGCACACTGTTTTTTTTTTTTAATTGGTAGGTTTTAAAATTGGTATTGGTAGGTTTTAAATGCCTAATTATCTTCATATAAATGGCACCCTATCATCCTAGAAGTGTTGTACTCCTGCCCTGTGCTGTTTATTATTTTGCGTTACAATTATCATGCAAAGCAGAGAAGGTGACTTTAAGCAGCTCATTTAAAGTCCTTTTTTTCTTAAGTGTAAAATCTTTGGGAGGCTATTTACATAGATGTTTATCATTGGGTGTTAAAAATCAGTCCAATTATAAGTACACAAAAGTTTTTATTATGGGTTTAATTTTGAAATGTAAATGGCCATTGTAAAGTGCCTGTTGAAATTTTAATTTGTGCTTGTATTTTTGTCTGTGGATTAACAAGCCATCCTGTATTGAAATTAATTATAGAGATATACAAAACATTCAAAGATAACAGAATCTGTATGGCAAAATTGCCTAAAGGTATGCAATGCAATCCCCTCTTTGGAGTTGAACATTAGAGATGTTGTAAGAAAGTGCTCGTCTGACACCCAAACCACTAGCAACGCTGTGCAGATGATAGGATTCCACTTCATGTTGCATTCTGTTGCCATGGCTATGATGGCCTTAATATTGTATGCTCACAGCAAGGTTGCAATTAGTATTTGGATTTAGAAGAGAAACATAATGATCTCATATTGAAGAAACACTTGTTTAATACTATTTTGGATCTAGGCGGCCTTTCTAGCTGCTAACGAGCAGCACTGTTGGTCAGGGGAAAGAAAATGCACTCAGCCATTTTGTACAACCCCAGGTGCTTCCAAACAAACTTCACTGGGACAGAGAAGCTGCTGATGTTTCTAGGGTGTCTACATGTACCCTCTGCTAGACTTCAAAAACATATGCCTTGAATACTTTCATAAGATTTCCTGTGCAGTGAACAGAGATAAAGCTGTACTGCCTTGATAATCAAACTGAAATATATACTCGATACTCCTGAAAGTGCCACCAAGGTGTGCATTGTAAGAGATTTAGGGTTTTCTATATGCATGACCTAATGAAATACTGTTCTGGATCACCAGTGATCATCTATTGTAGGCACTTTTGCTGTCACTTATAAGGTGTTCAGTTTCATATTGTTCACTTGCTAGTGGTGACAGGTGAGGAGCACATGGGTGGAGCCTGAGTGTGGGAAACGGGACAGCTTAGCCATGATAATAAATGAGGAGAAATAATTAAGATAGGCAGGATGGTTGCCGTGGCTTCTCAGACTGCAAACACCTCAGGATTCCAGTCATGGAGCATGGAGAGGAGGCCATGGGCTAAGGCTAAGAGCTGGAGTTGGGGAGAAAGTCACCAAACAAATGGGCAGAAGTCTCTCTGATGGCAGCTCCAATAGTGGAAGAGACAGAACTACAGAGATGAGTTTTCCTTCATTATTAAAAGAGGGTTTTAGGGCAGCCCGGGTGGCTCAGCAGTTTAGCGCTGTCTTCAGCCCAGGGTGTGATCCTGGAGACGCAGGATCGAGTCCCATGTTGGGCTCCCTGCATGGAACCTGCTTCTCCATCTGCCTGTGTCTCTGCCTTTCTCTCTCTCTCTCTCTCTGTGTGTGTGTGTGTGTCTGTCATGAATAAATAAATAAAATCTTTTTTTTTTAAAAAGAGGTTTTTAAAGATAAATTGATCTAAAATATGGGTTGGCTATATAGCAAATATATAGAAGACAAAATAACTACTTCATTTTACATGTTAGTACCATAAACATCTCTAAGGCTTTCAGCTTCATTGTATAGTCATATATGATTTTATTGCACTTCACTTTATTGTACTTTGCAGGTATTGTGTTTTATAAATTTAAGGTTTGTGGTAATCCTGCCTCGTGAGCAAGTCTATTGGTGTCATTTGTTCAACAGCATTTGCTTACTTTGTGTCTCTGTGCTACATTTTGGCAATTCTTGCAATATTTGAGACTTTTTCATTAATATTATATTTGTTATGGTGATCTGTGATCAGTAATGTTTTTTCTAAGATTTTATTTTATTTATTTGAGACACAGAGGAAGAAGAGAGAGAGCACAAATGGGGAGGAAGGTCAGAGGGAGAGGGAGAAGCAGATTCCCTGCTGAGCAGGGAGTCTAATGTGGGGCTCAATCCCAGGACCCTGAGATCATGACCTGGCAGACACTTAATTGACTGAGCCACCCAGGTGCCCCTGTGATCAGCAGTCTTTGATGTTACTGTTGCAATTGTTCTGGGACCATGAACCACACTCATATAAGAGAGTTGACTTAATCAATAAATGTTGACTGCTCTACTGACTGGCAGTTCCCCATCTCTCCCCTGCCTTCCTCAGGCCTCTCTATTCCTTGAGACACAAGAATATTGAAATTAGGTCATGTAATACCCTTACAATGGTCTCTAAGGATTCAAGAGAAAGGAAGAGTCACATGACTCTCAATTTAAATAAAAAAACTAAAACCGATTAAGCTCAATGAGGAAGGCTAGTCAAAAGCCCAGTAAGGCCAAAAGCTAGGCCTCTTGCACCAAATACTTAGCCAAGTTGGGAATGCAAGGGAAAAGTTCTTAAAGGAAATTGGAGGTGCTATTTCAGTGAACACATGAATGATAAGAAAGCAAAACAGGGGATCCCTGGGTGGCGCAGCGGTTTGGCGCCTGCCTTTGGCCCAGGGCACGATCCTGGAGACCCAGGATTGAATCCCACGTCGGGCTCCCGGTACATGGAGCCTGCTTCTCCCTCTGCCTGTGTCTCTGCCTCTCTCTCTCTCTCTCTCTGTGACTATCATAAATAAATAAAAAATTAAAAAAAAAAAAAAAGAAAGCAAAACAGCCTGATTACTGATATGGAGAAAGATTTAGAGTTTGGATAGAAGATCAAACAAGCTATGTTACCTTAAACCAAAGCCAAACCCGGAGTAAGGACCTAACTCTCTTCAATTCTATGAAGACTTAAAGAGGTGAAGAAGCTGCAGAAACAAAGTTTGAAGTCAGCAGAAGTTGGTTCATGCAGTTTAAGGAAAGAAGTTGTCTCTATAACATAAACGTATAAGGTGGGCAAAAAAAAGTGCAAGGTGAAGCAGCAAATGCTGATGTAGAAGCTACAGCAAGTTATCCAGAAGATCTAGCTATGATAATTAACAGAGGTGGCTACATTAAATAACAGCTTTTCAATGTACACAAAACATTCTTCCATTAGAAGAAGATGCCAGCTAGGACTTTCATAGCTATAGAGGAGAAGTCAGTGCCTGGCTTCAAAGCTTCAAAGGACATTCTGACTCTCTTATTAGAAGCTGATGCAACTGGTGACTCTACATTGAAGCCAGCACTCATTTACTATTCTGAAAATCCTAGAGCCCTTGGGAATTATGCTAAATCTACTCTATCTGTGCTCTGTCAGTGGAAGAGCAAAGCCTGGATGACAGCACATCTGTTTACAACACAGTTTACTAAATATTTTAAGCCCACTATTGAAACCTACTATTCAGAAGAAAAGATTCCTTTCAAAATATGACTGCTCATTGATAATGCACCTGGTCATCCAAGAGCTCTGATGGAGATATCCAATGAGATTAATGTTGTTTTCATGCCTGCTAACACAACATCCACTTTGCAGTCCATGGATCAAAGGGTAATTTCAGCCTTTAATACTTATTATTTTAAAAATGCATTTTATGGGGGACCTGGGTGGCTCAGTTGTTAAGCATTTGCCTTCAGCTCAGGTCATGATCCTATGGTCCTGGGATCAAGCCCCACATCGGGCTCCCTGCTCAGTGGGGAGCCTGTTTCTCCCACTCTCTCTGCTATCCTCCTCACTTGTACTCTCTAGTTCTCTGTGTCAAATAAATAAATAAAATATTTAGAAAATGCATTTTATAAGGCTATAGCTGCCATGAATAGTGATTCCTCTGATGGGTCTGGGAAAAGTAATTTGAAAACTTTCTGGAAAGGATTCACCATTTTAGATGCCATTAAGAATATTCGTGGGGTATCTGAATGGCTCAGTGTTTGAGCATCTGCCTTTGGCTCAGGTCATCATGATCCTGGAGTCCTGCCTGCTTCTCCCTTTGCCTATGTCTCTTCCTCCCTTTCTGTATATCTCATGAATAAATAAGTAAAATCTTAAAAAAAAAAAAAGGAATATTCTTGATTCATGGGAAGAGGTCAAAATACCAACACTGACAGAGGAGTTGGAAGAAGTTAATCCCAACCATCATGGATGACTTTGAGAGGTTAAAGACTAGTGGAGGAAATAACTGCAGGTGAGGTGGAAATAGCAAAAGAATTAGAAGTGGAGCCTGAAGAATTGGAGCCTGCACTGCTGCAATCGCATGATAAAACTTTAATGGACGAAGAGTTGCTTCTTATGAATGGGCAAAGTGGTTTCATGAGATGGAATGTACTCCTGGTGAAGATGCTGTGAAGATTATTGAAATGACAAGAAAGGAGTTACAATATTATGTCAACCTAGTTGGTAAAGCAGAGACAGAGTTCAAAAGAATTACTTTCAATTTTGAAAAAAGATCTACTATGACTTAAATGCTATCAAACAGCATTGCCTGCTACAGAGAAATTGTGAGTCAGTCAGTGCAACCAACTTCACTGTTGTCTCATTTTAAGAAATTGCCACAGCCACCCCACTTTTAACAACCACCACCCTGATCAGTCCACCGCCATCAATATGGAGGCAAGACCCTCTCTCAGCAAAAAAGATTAAGACTCTCTTAAATCTTAGATGACAGCATTTTCAAATAAAGTGAATTAATAAAGTGCTTTTTAATTACGCTATGTACATTGTCTTTTTAAAAAATGTTATTACACATTTAATAGACTACCATATAGTGTAAACATAACTTTTATAAGAACTGTGAAGCCAAAACTTCATTCGACTCATTTTATTGCGATACTCACTTTATTGTGGTGGTCTAGAAACACCCAAAGTATCTCCAAGGTACACCTATATTAGAAAGGATTAAATCTGATCCTGTAGTCTACAGGATCAGATTTGATTGATTATTTTCATAGAATCATATGATTAGGAGTGGGGGCCATTATTAAGATTTCATTTCCACTCAAGCTTTGGTGAACTACAGAATGTACATGGATTTTTCTGGGCTCAGTATTGTTTGAATTCTGGTAATGAGCTCAGGACAGAGGTGAGGAGCTGTCCTATAGGGAAAGAATCAAAAGGAGATATGCCTGGGGCCAGGCTATCTTAGGAGGGACAGTATCAAGAAGGCATTATGTAAAATTACCAAGCAGAAAGAGTTGAAAAAGATGAAAGCGAAGAGATGAAAGCAAGAGCCTGGAAGTGGATTGAAGGAGGAAACTAAGAAACAAAACAGATGAAAGTGTTGGAAAGAAGAGCTGAAGCTATAAATAAAAGCTAGAATTCATATTGTGGCATAAAATAGAAGGAAAATGGTGATGCTGGTAATAATAATAGCTACTATTTATTGAGTCATTCTGTGCCTACTATGTGCAACTTCCGTATATCATCTCATTTAACCTCCCAATTGTGAGCTAAGTATAATCATTTCCATAATGGAAAAGAAGGCTTTTAGCTCTAATTCTTTACAATAGTAATTTCAAAGAATCTCCATTCTCCCTCTCCAAATTTCCAATCTCAACCTCCCCACTCAAAATCAAGAGGATCTGTCCTTCAACCGTGAAAGGAAAATAGTGAAGAGCTTAACTTCATGCTACCAAATGTAGATATTTAGCTGTTTTAAAAGCCATTTTTCTGCTTCTGTCTAGTTACAATAGAAGAGAGGTCCTTAATATCTGAATTTTATTTCTCCACCCAAGCCTTGGATCCCATTCCTTCTTGTCTTTTTTTTTTTTTTTAAGATTTTATTTATTTATTCATGAAAGACACAGAGAGAGAGGCAGAGACACAGGCAGGGGGAGAAGCAGGCTCCATGCAGGGAGCCTGATGCGGGACTCGATCCCAGGACTCCAGAACCATGCCCTGGGCCGAAGGCAGATGCTCAACCGCTGAGCCGTCCAGGGATCCCCCTTTCTTGTCTTTTTAATAGAGCCCTTCCATCTACCCACTTGCACTGGTGTTGGGAATGCAAAATGTTGCAGCCACTCTGGAAAACAACATGGAGGTTCCTCAAAAAGTTAAAAATAGAACTACTCTAAGATCCAGCAATCACACTATTATTTACCCAAAGAATATAAAAATACTAATTCAAAGGGATACATGCACCCCAATGTTTATAACAGCATTATCTACAATAGGCAAACTATGGAAAGAGTCCAATTGTCCATCGATGGATGAATGGATACAGAAGATGTGGTGTGTGTGTGTGTGTGTGTGTGTGTGTGTGTGTATACACAATGGAACATTACTCAGCCATCAAAAATAATGAAATCTTGTCATTTGCAATGATATGGATGGAGCTAGAGTATATTATGCTAAGGGAAATAAGAGAAAGATAAATAGCAGGTGATTTCACTCACATGTGGTATTTAAGAAACAAAACAAATGAGCAAAGGGAGAAAGAGAGAAGGAGACAAATCAAGAAACAGACTCTTAACTATAGAGAGCAAACTAACGGTTATTGGAGGGGAGTGGGGAGCGGGATGGGTCAAACAGGTGCTGGGGACAAGGGTGTACTTGTCATGATGAGTGCTGGGTGTTGAATGGAAGTGTTAAATCACTAAATTGTACACTCAATATTATAGTTTATGTTAACCAAAATTTAAATAAAAACTTTAAAAAGTAAGAAAATAAAAATCTTAAGAAGCCTTCTGTTTTCTGTAGGTCTTCTGCCTCTCCTTTTCTGTGGTCTCCTTAAATCTCCTTAAAATTAGCTCTAAAACCAAAGAAAATTTCCTTTAGCCTAGATCTCCTTCCAGCTATTCTCTCTTTCTTTTCTTTCAAAGACAAGTTTCTTGTAAGAATTATCTACATGTATCCTCTTCATTTATTTACTTTTACTCATCAACTTACCACCACATGATTTTTTTCTACCATGGTCCATTGACACTGTTTGTTCCAACAGAAACCTTCTAGTTTGAAATCTAATAGAAAGATTTTGGCCCCCAGCATATGTAAGCTTTTAATAACACTAGTTTTTAAAATAAACTCTTCCTTATGCTCTGTGATACCGCATTCTCCTAGTATCTGTTCTCTGATACTTCTCAGTTTCCTTCACAGTTCTTTTTCCTGCCAGGCCCTTTAAGATTGATGTTCTTATTGGTTCTTAATCTTGTTCTCTCCATACACTCCTTGTGTTATCAACCACATATGGGACTTCAATGCCCATGTCTATGCTGACTGCCAAATTAGTGCTTCCATACTAAATCTCCTTCTTGATCTTCAAGTCATAAACCACTATCCTCTCATCTGAATGTCTGAAAAAAATCCTTATTTCTATCTTTACCCCCAGTCTTGACCCCACCATCTTGCTATAGCCAGATTGATTATCTGAAAATGCAAATTTTACAATGTTATCCACCCCTAAACCTTTGAATAGTTTTCCATTGCCCTTAGGACAGATCCAAACTTTTTGACATATCTTACAAATGCTTCATGATCATGTTCCCATAAAATGTTTCGGCCTTATTTCTTTCCACTTTCCCCCTTTTGTTCAATATGGTGGCTTATTTGCATATACTGAAAAAAAATGCTTGAATGTATTAATCAATGTTGCATAAGGTCTAAATGTTGCTAAAAGAGAAAGTATCTCACTTCAAAATTTATGCTTTGGAGTTTTAAATATGAGCTAGACTTCTTTTTATTTATGTCTTGGGGGAAATTTTTTAAAGTACCTAATCTGGACTGAACATATGGGAGGGGGTGGTTTATGAAGTACATTTTCTGGTTGTGATCAAATCTCTTTCTTTGATTTCGGGTCCTGCCACAAGAAAACGTTGAGATATAAACTCCAACCCTTGGAAGACTATCTCTGAGGGAATTAGACAATTAACTTGAAGACAAGGACAAGCCAACAGGACATTGGGCCCTTGTTTCATTTTAGGGCATAGCAGAGATGTTATTAGATTGCATGATAATAAAGGCAAAAAGACCATTTGCTTTTCCCACTAGCTCACTGGACCTAAGATTGCTGCCAGAGTAACACTGTAGGTAATTCCTTAAAAGATCTTGTAAAGAACATCAAATTGGCCCCAGTGGACTCAGTTGGGTCTTATGACTGACTGAGAGCGATAGAGGCAAATATGACTTCTGAAGGATCTCTGAGCCTTTACTGAGAACCACAATGAGGAAATGGAGCACTAAGGAGCCACTATTAACAGAAATGACTGCTCTCTGGAGTTGGCTCAAGCTGCTGCTAGGAACTACTGCTAGGCAACCCCACAGAGTTCCAGCCTCGGGGTAGCACATCAGGCTGAAAGAGATGATCTTGTCAAGCAATATTTATTTTTTCTATAGCAGCTCTCTGTGTCTTTGGGAGGAATGAAGTCTAAATCCTTATTATTTACATAGCATCTGATGAGAAGGGTAGATATTGTAAGTATTTTATTATTGTCTTCATTGATGGAGAGTAACCTGAACCTGAAGGAACTACAAGTTGAGTGAAAGTTTAAGATAATAGAAGGCTTACATTATCTGCGCTCTCAGAATATCATCTGGCAGGGGATAAACTGAGAGGAAAAGGCTATGCAGGGAAACTGTCTGACTTTTGATTTATACAGCAACTATCATCATGTCTTAGACACAATAGGTTCAATTACAGTACCTACTAGTCAGAACATGATGGTGACAATGTGCAAATCTCAATAGTTTAAATCAACAAATACCTCATTTCTCATGCATGTTATGTGTCCAATGTAAGTTGGCAGGGAAGCTCAGGGTTGCAGCCAATGAACAGCTAAAACTTGAAAAAGTGGGTTCTGGAAGGTCCTGAACCAGTAATTAAACACTCTGGCACAGAAGTAACACATGTCAAAAAAAAAAAAAAAAAAGCAGTAACACATGTCAATCCTGCTCATCACTCATTGGGCAGAAGGAGTCACAGGTCCCTCTTATTATCCAAACACAAACAAGGCCAAGAAATAAAATTCTACCATGTGCCATGTGCCCTGAAGACAGAGAACCCAAAAGAATCGGGAAATACCAGAATGATGACCCTAATAAATATGTGTCCAATGACAGGATTCATGCATTGTAAACATTAATATTATGGCCTATGATATATGAATGTTTGATGCTCTAAAATAGAAATTTTCAATATTTAGAAATTTTAAACTCCCCAAAATATAGCATACCAGTTTGAGAAACTAAAAGTCGAACACTGTCATGTCACATGATCACTTAAAACAACTTTAAGTGTAAGGGCAAATGGGCACTGAAGTCTCTTGGCAGCTACCCCAAAATAAGCTAACTTTAATATTTAAAATTTTTTCATCCGAATGAAAGTATAAAATCTAAAATTCTTACACAAATTGGAAGACTTCTGAGTATATTCCCAAGAACTTCCATTTGTTTATAGAGTTCAGTTTAAGAAGTAGCTCTCTAGTTAAAGAAAAAATAGCTAACATTTATTGAGTGCTTGCCATATGCCATTGTCCTTAAGTGTTCTGTGTGAAGTAACTCCTTGAGTCTGCATGAAAATGATATTATACAGGTATTTGTTATCCACATTTTTTTCTGTGGGGGAAGTGAGGCACAGAGAGCTTAACTGGCTACCCTGTGATTTGAACCCAGAAAATATGGGTGGAGGACATTCATTGTTCTTAGCCTTTGCACTATACTGTTATTTGTTTATACTTGTTCACTTATTGACTCAACAATCATATGTTTCCTAATATGTGCAGTAGTGATTATGATACAGAAAAGGAAATAAGATAATGTCCTCACAACATTTTCCATCTAAAGGAGAATGAAATATGTACACAATTATTTATAAGAAATAGAGAGCTATTATAATATACTTGCAATTCTTTTCCTCGTTTCTGGTTTATCACGCATCCTTCTCCCCAAGAGTATAAGCTTCATGTGAAAAGGTGCTATATCTATCTTGCCCACGATTGTCTTCTCCAGGCTGAAGAGCCTAGGAAATTATAGGAACTCCATAAATATTTGTGGGAGTTAATGAATAATTGGAAACTTCACTGCTAGTACAGTGGTAGGTGTTTCATGTGTTTTTTTTCTTATTTAATTTCAAAACAAATATTACAAATAAGAAATTGAGATTTAAAGTTCAATCAGATGGAAATGGGAAAGCCAGAATTTGAACCTGAGTCTTTTATGATTTTACATACAGTTCCCCCTCTGACTTGAAAACACTGCCTCTTAATGTGGACCAAAAGAATACAAAGTTCTATAGGGAAATTGTTTTCTTCCAAGCTCATGCACTGTGATGAACAAATCACATATAAAAAGAAACATTTCCGATGACTCCCACCATTTTTGTCTAAAGCAAGGACAAGAGGATATATTGCAAAGCCAGATGACTAGATATTTATCAGTCAGAAATGTCTCAAAAAATACAGCTTGATTAGTGAATTGCAGTATGTTCAGTAATTAATTAAGAGTTTGATTTGTAAAAACAAAGCATGATGGCTCCTACACACACCATGTGTCCCCTGAGCAAATGAAGATAGAGCTTAATGCTGAGGCTCCCAGTTCAGTTAAGCAGTCACAGATGTGACTCAAATTAGAAGGATGAACTCTGAATAACAATAACACCATCCAAATTAGCAAGTAGTATCTAAAATTTCTCCCAGAAAAGCCGGAGACCGTGTCCAGGGTTCAGGTTTATGAGCATTAAATTCTGCTCAAACTGATTTTCGGATCTGTTTGGGAAAGTGCCGCATATCAAAAGAACTGTTGGGGAAATCGGGGTAGTGTTTCTAGTTGTCCAGTGGAACACCATCCAGTGAGAGGTCTAAGGGGAAGTCTATAGTTCAGATGGGAAAAACTGCCTATTCCTGTTCCAGGCAAACATGCAAGTGTGTGCAACAGAAGTGCAATAGCATATAAGCATGGGATTTAGAAATGGAGAGGTAAACTCTGTTAAAAGTAGCTGCCTCTGTGGAAAGCAGAGTTTGAAAGAGTATCGTAGACATTGCTTTGCTTTGTTTTGGTTTAGGCTTTGTTATAGGTCTCTGCAATGTTGTAAAGCATAAAAATTTATTTTTGCAAAATGATCACCTGAGAGGAGGATACAAAATAAAACTCAAACTAATCTTAAGAAAAAATTTTGAAGATTATACTTCGGCAACCAAAGATGCATTATTCTTTGGGGAGTATTTATGCAATAAATAGAATTAGAATTATAATGTATTTATGAAACAAGGACAAGATAGCTTTTCTTACCAAGACACATACAGCACACATTTTAGATACTCAAAGTAAACAAATACCTTGCATAGGGACCATTTCTTTTTCATTGTATAGAACAATTCACTCATATCACTTTCCCTCTCCTGTGACAGAACACAATATAGGGAGAAGGTCTACACCTAATGAATCCCCTTCCCCTTTTACCTATTATTTGTGTTACCCAGTTCCATCTGTGTCTCATATATTCTGATCCTTCATTTCACAGTTCAGCTTCCCCATCCCTGGCCATGCGCCAGTTCTTCGCCTTTCTCCCCATCCTGTCTCACAATGCCTAGTTCTGCTGCTGCAATGTGCCATCCTTTCCTCACTCCCTATTTACTCCTTCCTTGTCAATTTTGTAATCATTCTCTTTCTGTCTATGGAAGACTAATGACAGTTGCTTGTGGCTGCCACCTCTGCTATACTGGTAGGCTATCCAACAATTTTTCTTCATCAACCTTTTTTTCAAATGATTTTATGTATTTATTTGACAAAGGGAGATCACAAGCAGGGGAGTAGCAGGCAGAGGGAGAGGGAGAAGCAGGCTCTGTGGGAAGCCCGATGTGGGGCTAGATCCCAGGATGCTGGGATCATGACCTGAGCCAAAGGCAGATGCTTAACCAACTGAGCCGCCTAGGATCCCCATCATCCTGACTTCCTATTACTAAAATGGCATGGTTGGCCTGTCATTTCACAACGTATCATAAGGACTGCTTTCATTTCATTACATTTGTAATGAAGCACCACGTGGCCTCAGCTGACCTCAGAAATTTATTTCATCAACATTTTTGATAGACACATTAGCTCAAAATATTCAGTTGGGTAGGGTCAATATGATCATTCTGTATAGAAAAGGTAGTTCACAGGCTTCTGGAATTTGTAAGTAACATTTATTCTCAATCATGTCTTTGAAATTTTCAGCTTATGAAACAGTTTTGAAAATAGAAGATAAAAGTCCATCAGAGAGTTGCATTCCATTCTCTGAACTTAAAAAAAAAATTCCGTTCCCTGAACTTAAAAATAAATAATAAATAAATAAATGCATACCTCAGTTGTAGGAAAAATGCTTATTCCAGTGTTCTCTATAATTTTCTGCTTTCAAAAGGAGAGATATACCTCATGACATTTAGCTCTCATATTTCTGAATGTCTTACACCTAGAGTACCCAAAGTTTAAGTGTATGACACATAATCAGATTGATCATCTAGAAATATCCTCTTAAGGCAGCTTGTATCAATGCAAAGTTACCTGGAAGAGGCAACTTTGCTTTATAACAGAGATCTCAACATTAACCAATGCTTTGCTCTCTGGATCTCCTCCCACTTTTGATGGGAGCTGACAGTCTCAATAATATCCAAAACATCTTTCTTGGGTTGATTTTTAATTGACAGGCCTTGATGTGATTGTGCATGTTGTCAGTTCTAACTTATTTTTAACATTAGAGATGAGCTGATAGCATATGTATGTGTTCTCCATTAGGCCAGAGAAATTAAGAGAGAATCATATTCTCAGTCTTTAGTCATTTAAAAATTAGTTTCCTTATTTTCCTGCCCCAGATGAATTCTGCATTGTTTTAATGAATTCATTCACAGTGTGAGGGCACACAGCACTGAAGAGACCTCAAGCAGTTCCACATTACAGACACTGACATAGCTTGCTAGAGATCTTCAAAGGCTTTTGTACTTTATTGCTTCATCATTTCTTGAGAAAATTATTTTTAGGCTGTTGAGCTCCCCTACTTTTCCTCTTTTAAACAACAAGGCCCCCTACACACACACCCAATGGGAAAAAAAAGAAAGGGCAGGGGACATGATCTGAAGCATACTTGCTGTTTAGAAAGATTAAATAATTTGTAATTCATATAGATTACTGAAAAATATTTACAGCCTCATTTGTAAATGAGGCAATTGAATTATCAATGGCTTTCCAATATTTTTTAGTAGTAGATGCATTTTTGTAAGATGAAATTTTATACAGAAACCCAACAGATAAAAAGGGAGAATATTCTGGTTAAATATAAGTAGGGAACTCCCGGGAAACTCCCTCATCACCCTACCTTTTGGCAATCCCTAGGGCATCTCTATTAGCAACCTACACACATTTCCAAGTCCAACACACTAGGATTCTATATGATTCAATTTAACAAAAATGCAATTGAATGCCTACAATATAACTGGAGATACAAAGATACAGCATAGGAGTTCACAAAAATCTATGTTTTGAATACCATGGCCATTATACCCTTATCAAATTGCTTGTTAAGCCCTCAAATAACCCAAGGGTCTCTCTCTCAGAGACTAATATGGACCCCAGTCCTACTGCTGGTTTTACTACTCAATAAATGCTCACTGAGCAAATGTACTGAATGAATGAGGGAATTTGAATTAAATTAAAGAGTTGACTGGTTAAATAAAATAATGAATGTTATACTAAGAGTAAATGAAAATACAGTCCTGGGGAAATATTATGTTCAATACAATAGCTTAAAAATGTCATCTTTATGAACCATTAAATCAAATTTCTATATGGTAAAAGAAATAATGAATGCCTTGTCAGTTCTTCTATAATAAGCAGTGATCATATACTTCAAAGGAAATCCTATCTTTTACTTAACTATGGAACAGTACTCCATGAGAGGAAATTCTTGATTCTAGCTGATGATTAGCATATGCCTTGAAAAATAAGGAAAAAGGCTTTTAGTGATTCTTAAATGTTAACTGATTTTAATATCTTACTTGGGCCTTTTAAGGCCTCTCAACCTCAGCTAATATCCTGTAACATGAAATTCTCTAATATTGACAAAGCAAATAAGCAAATGTCCTGCACATTTTAAGTTGAGAGCTTAAGTATTTCTTTATTCTTTTCTTTCCATCTATTAGGCATTTACATTGCTTTCTTTCTACTGGGGTAGTTTCACAGGGCAATCTGTCCAAGCACCTTTGATTTGCATCATGGACCAAAGACCAGTGTGAAGGTCAATGTCACAGGAGAGCCTGCCAGAAAGTATGGCAGAACAATGAATGGCATGTTGGTAAAACTTTCAAAAAATCACTACTTTACATTTACCAGTTGCTGCCTCATCCAGATAAACGATATTTCCCTGTCTCTTTGCCAAGTAAGCAAATAATTTTAAGTTCTTTTAGGCTAAAAGACCTACTTTTTATAAAATTTTTCCATTTGATTCACTCACTTTGGAAAATGAGAGTACAAATGATTAAACGAAACCATATAGAAACTTGCATTTAAAGAAATAACAACTTTTTATAAATGGTTTTTAATATAACCAAATATCCTTTGGGTATATAATAATTACTTACCATAAAGAGCATTATAAATTGACCATGAGAGAGAAAATACACTATCATAGATTTAGCCAATAAACTGAGATAGAGCTAACACAAATATTAGAAATATTCATGCAAGATAAGATAAATCAATTTAGAATCCACTTAAAGCACAAAACTTTAAAACAAAAAGAAAATAATTAAGTATAGAATTATATGTCCATTTGATGGGGTATACTAAAGTCATTTAAAGTGAGCTTCATAAAAAACATTTAAAGGAAGTCTTGTTGCTAATGAGGGATGTTTCCACAAAGCCATATTGATGTAACTATAGTAAAGGAACAAATTTAAAATAATTCATTCTTTTAAAAAAAAAATCTCCAAATAATGTTTAAAGCAGGCACTAACAACTGTGTTCATTCTTAGCATCTACCCTTACTAAAAGAGGTCTGGGGTTTCCATTTCAATTACTTGACTCTTATAGGGATATAAATAACCTTTAGATCTAGAAAAAACATATTTGGTAATGATCTTCTAGAGTTAGGTTCTAAAAATATTATCACATCTGTCTTCCAATAGAGTACTAAGAGAGCTATCTAAAATTTAACTGAGGATTTCCTATAGCAGAGACTAAAATATATTATAGCCAGATCTACTATTTAATATATATATACCAAAAAAATGCTCAAAGGAAAGCTTAAAAAATACAGAATTGTTTGTTCTCTATATTTTTAAGAGGAGAATAAAATTGAATATTACACAGATCTATGTATTAGCTGAAAGTAAAGTAATATCTTCATAACTTTATGTCAGAGTATTTAAGATGTAGACCATGCAAAATACTTACAGCAATGTAGAACATTCAAATTTCTGAGAATACCTCACATAATATATAAAAAGTAACTAAAATGGGTCAAAAACTAACATATAAGAGCTAAAAGTATAAAATTCTTAGAAGGAAACCTAGGCACAAATCTTCATTACCTTCACATAGGCAATAGTTTCTTATACATGACACAAAAACACAAGCAACAGAGGAAAACAATTAGATAAATCAAATTTCACTAACATGTAAAACTTTTGTGCTTCAGAGGACACCACCAACAAAGTGAAAAGACAACACATAGAATGGGAGAAAATATTTACAAATCCTGTATCTGATAAGTAACTAATATACAGAATACATAAAGTATGCTTACAACTCAAAAATTTAAAAAAAAATCCAATTTAAAAATTGGCAATGAATATATTTTAATTAATTAATTAATTTTATTTTAAAAAAGATTTTATTTATTTATCCATGAGAGACACACAGAGAGGCAGAGACATAGGCAGAGGGAGAAGCAGGCTCCCTGAAAGGAGCCTGATGTGGGACTCAATCCCTGAACCCCAGGATGATGACCTGAGCCAAAGGTTCAGTGCTCAATCACTGAGCCACCCAGGTGTCCCCAAAATTGACAATGAGTTTAAATGGACCTTTCCCCAAAGAAGATATAGAAATTGCTCATGGAAAGACGTTCAACATTGTTAGTCATTAGTGAAATGTAAATCAAAACATACATGAGATACCACCTGGCACATACCAGAATGGCTATAACCAGTAAGATGGACAATAACCAGTGTTAGGAAGGATTTAAAGAAACTGGAACTCTCATGCATTGCTGATGGGAATGTAAAATTGTGCAGCCACTTCGGGAAACAGTTTGGCAGCTTCTCAAAAATTAAACATGGAGTTAGCATATGACTCAGCAATTTTACTCCTAAGAGAAATAAAAACTAATGACCACACAGAAACTTGTACATGAATGTTTATAGCAACATTGTTCCAAATAAAAAAGTGAGAAGAATCTTAATGTCCATCAATAGATAAATGTGTAAACAAAATGTGGTATATCCATAGAATGGAATATTTTTCAGCCACTAAAAGGAATGAAGTACTTGTACATGCTACAACATTAATGAACCCTGAAAACATTGTGATAAATGAAAGAATCTAGGCATAAAGGTCAAATACTGTATGATTCCATCTATCTGAAAAGCCCGGAATAGGCAAATCCATAAAGATGGAAAGTAGATTAGTAGTTTCTAGGGGTTGGGAGAAGCAGAAAAATGGGGAATGACTACTAATGGGTATGGGGTTTACTTTTGGGGTGATGAATGTTCTATAATTAGGCAGTGATGATGGTTGAATAACTTTGTGAATATATTAAAAACCACTAAATCACACACTTTAAAAAGATAAATTTTATGGTATGTTACTATATTTCAATTTTTAAAAAATGATTAGAGAAAATGATGATACTTTCTTAAATGAGCAAAACTGGAAAATATTCTGTGTCTCTCATGAATAAGTAAATAAAATATTTTTAAAAAATAAAAAATAAACTGGAAAATAAATAACTTGGTTAAATCTGGCTCATCAGCTAGATGTTGCTTAAATACTACTCCATTGTTCACATTATCTCTGATCCCCATTTCATTTCTCTTTTTTATATATATTTTATCTATTTACTTATTTGAGAGAGAGAGAGAGAGAGAGAATGTGCTAGCAAGCAGGGGCAGAGAGGGATGGAGAAAGAGAAAGAATCTGAAGCAGACTTCACTGAGTGGGGAGCCCAATGCAGGGCTCGGTTTCATGACTTCGAAATTATGACCTGAGCTGAAATGAAGAGTCAGAGACTCAACCGATTGAGCCACTCAGGAGCTCCCCTCCACTCAATTTCATTTATCAAGACATTGACATCCTACTCCTCAGCAATAAACCATATGATAGCAGAAGGTCCAGGATGGATATATATCTGTTTCTTCCTGTTAGTAATATTTAGGTAATGGCAAGTAATGTATAATTTTGATAATTTGGTATTTTGTCATGTTCAAAGAGCTGTGTCAAAATAGCTTCTTCAAAAATGTCATGTACTGAGACTTCTTTTGCTAGTCATGAAACCATATCCGCTCTCTCATCATGAGCAACTATGGACAAATATATGAAAAAACAGTTTTCAAATGTTGGCTAATTGGTAGATCAGGACTGTGATCGTTGAAAGAAGGAAAATAAAGGAGACGAGGCCATGATTGCCTTGGCTTTCTGCCTAAAGCTACTTTCTGGACAATGATGAAGGCAGGGAAGGTGAATCCAAACAGAGTTCAGTGGTTTTGCTAAACTGAGAAGATAGACATTGGAGTTTGAGAAAGTTGAGGCAAGTGATATTTGTGAATGAGAGAATCAGACAGTAAAGGAGAGTTTCAAGAAATAGTTCCAGAAATCTTTGGGGGGAAGTGAGTCTCCTTGAGTCTGTTGCTGAATATAAGCTTTGGATATTTAGGGTGAAACTCCATAAGTCTGGGAAAACAAAAGCAAACAGACAAAATAAAACTCTTAGTATTCAAATGGAGAAGAAACCCAGGACTTTCAGAGATCTTTTAAGAAAGCCCATGCTTCAGATGTAGGATTCCAGCCCTAGAAACAAGGCAACTCTAAAAACAGAGAAAGACAAACTCTTGAAAGGACCAAGTTAACCAGTAAGAGCTTAACAGCCTGATAGAACAAAGTCTAACACTCTTTAAAGGAAGGAAAAACCTAGGAACGCAACAATATAGAATTTAAAAGAGTCAGTACTTAAAAGATAAGTACTCATCACATGATTCAACAGGAAAGTGTGACCCACAACCAGAAGTAAAGTTAATTGTTAGAAACATTCCCATAACTGGCCAACATGATGAAATTAGAAGACAAGAATGTTAAAAAAGCTATTGTAAATATGTTAAAACATTTAAAGGAAAACACAAATATAACATAGAAATGGGCGATATTAAAAGGAATGAAATAAAACATCTAGAGACTAAAAAATATAGTACCTGAAATGAAAAATCTGTGGCCAAAAAATTAACACAAGATTAGGAATTACAGAATAAGAAGTCAGTGAGCCAGAAGACAAATCAACAGAAACAATTCAAAATAAAACACAAAAAGGAAAAAAAAAGCTGAGAATTTAACAGAGCCTCAGTGACCTGTAGGATGATATTGAGAGGTCTAACTTATGTGCAACTAGAATCACAAAAGAAATGTGTGCATTGGGTGGAAGGAACAGAAAAATATTTGAATCTAGATTTTTCATGTTCAGTAAAAACTATAAACTCACAGGTTTGGGACATATAAAGAGTCCCAGATATTCTAAACATAAAGAAAGCACACCAAGGCACATAGCAATCAAATTGCTGAAATCCAAGGAAAAAAGGGAAATCTTAAAAGCAGCTAAAGAAGGAGACACACTATTTGTGTATTCTGGCATAAAGGGAGTCTGAATAAAGGAATAAAGATTAAGATTGACCATGAATTTCTTGGCAGAACTTTGTAAGCCAAAAGATAATGAAACAACATCTTTGGAGTGTTGAAGGAAAACAGCAACCCAAGACTTCCCTCCCAGTATTCTATATCCAGTGAAAATACTCTTCAAAAAATAAAGGCAAAATAAAAATGCTTTCTGAAAAGGAAAACCTGAAAGATTTTGTCTTAAGTAGAAATGTACTACAAGAAATGTTTAAGATAGTTCTCTAAGTGGAAGGAAAACACCTCATATTAACTTATCTACACAAAGGAATGAAGAGGGCTGTAAGTAATAAATATGTGGGTAAAGGTAAAAATAATAACTTTGGGCTGATACTGTTCTGTATCTTGGGTGTGGTGAAGATTACATGAGAGTAAACATTTGGCAAAATCCATCAAACTACAAAATAGGTCCATAAGTGGGTACATTTCACAGACTATAAATGCTGTTCGAGTTTTCTAGTATCCTTACTCCTTGGATATGTGATAATCATTTAAGTTTGTCTCCTTTAGTATACTTCCCTTGTACCAAATATAATGAATAATTTGAGGGTTTTTTCCTCCTCTATTTAGTCAAAAAGCACTTCTGGAGAGGAAAAAAGATTTGAGCCACTACAAATTTATTCTTCCCAGCTTCATCTGGTTCCTCAGTGCCATGCATGAACTCTACACGTTCTTAATCACAGCCTCTTTGTTTCAAAAACCAGTCCCTTTCAAATATGAAGAGTAAGGTTTCTTTCACTTTCAGCAGTAAAACCATGTCTCTTATTTATAAAATGGAAATAGCCTAGCATAGTTGTCCCAATTGTCCCCCTACACATTTATAAATATACTTACATTCACACATCTTGATCTCTTTTCTCTAGCCTCAGAGGATGAGGGGCCCCTATTGTTTAAGGCCCACCCCTCCATCTGTCCCCTGATCCTGGAGATGTAACTCCTTTGGGACTTCACTCCATCAATGCTCTCACTCTCTC
This sequence comes from Vulpes lagopus, assembly GCF_018345385.1. NCBI lineage: Eukaryota > Metazoa > Chordata > Mammalia > Carnivora > Canidae > Vulpes > Vulpes lagopus. Next base: position 22,947,657 of record NC_054844.1, read on the forward strand.
ATGTTCAGCCTCCCCCATAATTGGCTCCTACATGCAGCCTATAAATATGCTCAAATACCTCCCATTCTAAAAATGAAACAAATAAAAAAAAAAACCTCCTCTTTCAATAGACTGACATATTTCCCTCTTCCAAGTCTTTCTATATTGAAAATAACCCACATTTGCTTTTCCCCCATTCTCCTTAATCTCTGGATCTTATGACTTCCCATCTGCCAGATTTGGGGGGGGGGGGTATTGCTCATCCTTACAGAATCTTCCTGCTGTAGTTGATGTGGTTGCTCACTTTCCCCATCCCCCTTCATAAGTGAAGTAACAGCAATGGACAAGTGTGCCCATGAGGAGCAGGTTAGCTGAGAAGAGAAGAAACCTAAGGTGCAAACTTGGGTAATATGAACATTTAAGAAAGCAAGATTATATGGTTGGAGAAATAATACCTGAGATTTTGAGGGAATAGTGAGGAAACAAGAAGAATCCCAAGAAGGAATGGTGTTGTAGGACACCACCTTATAATCTATAAGGTTCTCCTAAAGGATAGGAGGAGTGTGAATAACAGTATCAAACCTGGCAATTCCTTCACGGCCGTAGATAGAGCAAGAGAGGCAGTTTGGAGCCTTAGGCCCTTGTCTCACCTCATAACCATCTGGTTCTGTAGTCTGACAGCTCTCATCCTTTTAATGCATAGGTTAGACAAGAAGTTGCCTAACATCCCTAAATTTTTAAATTAAAATGTAGAACCTTTTACTACATTCAAGTAATAGCTTATTCGACATTCATTCTGTGATCATTACTGGGCTTCTACTTCCTACTGCCCTTCAAATGAGCTACCACAAAGTTTTATCCAGTAGTGGCAGTAAGCACTGCAGCATCTTTATTTACCTTCCATGGTCAAACATTCCAGCTATGTAGACATTCTCGGCCATTCAAAGCTCTTATTGCTATGGGCTCCTAACTTCTAAAAATTATACTGGTTTTATCCCAGTCTCTACCAAAAAAATGCACACTTATGATACTTATGTTATAGATGGATTTGTTCTCTGGAAATATAACTTCAAAAATTTTTTTGAAATATGGGGTGCCTCAGTACCTCGGTCAGCTAAGCATCTGACTCTTGATCTCAGCCTGGGTCTTGATCTCAGGGTCATGAGGTCAAGCCCCGTGCTGGGCTCTTAAAAAACAATTATGAAATACTGTTACTACTATGATAAAAAGTACACATACCTAGGGTAAGAGACTCCAGAACTGGGTACTTTGCATTTCTACCCTTCAATTTTGTTTTTTCCTGAAAGATTTGATCCCAGCCTTAGAAATGGAAACAAAACATTTGGGGAAAAGAAAGAAGTAGTATTGATGAATTCTTTTTGTGTAATATTCTAGTCCTCTATAGTCAGAAAATAACTAAGAGTGCTGTTCTTTTGGCATTTGGAGTAAAACTGGTTCTTAACATTTTCTTTTGAGTGAACTTATATCTCAGACACCAAAGAACAAATGAGAAGTGTAAAAACAGCACTGACTGTACCAACTCCCACTACAGTTTTCTGTCTTTAAACACTTTTTTAAAGTTCAATATAAATTGCTTGACAATGGCATTCACAGCTGTGGTAAGGGGATGGGAAGTAGATTTCTGTTGCCAAGTTTCCTCTGAGTGGTGCCTGCAGCGGTCCTTTCTAACTCTGTGGTTACACCCAACGCAGCATAGATAGTCCCCAGGAACTGTGAATTCTTTCCTTTCTGCAAATTTACAGTGGCAGCCAAGAAAAACAGAAATCACTGTGACTTGATGGGAAGAAGGAGACAATTGCCAACTGGAAGGTGGCAATGGAAAGATATACTTTTTCAAAAGAAATAGATCTAACTTGTCAGAAAGGCGTACACCTGTATGAAAATTCATGAAGCAAAGTGTAGGAATATGATGGAGACCGTTTGGTCGTTGATGAAAAAAGGAGGGAAACAGAATTGATATTGTTGTGGAAGTAAGTTTTACACTAAATGGCCAAAGACAGGAGATGCATGGTGTTTTCTGAATGCAGCCAATAATGCTGGCAAAGACACAGCATCTAGAAGTGTTGGAGGTAGGGCTATGGCTTTATCGAGACAGCTGCTGAAAGTTCCATTTTGCTAAAAGCGTGTATCTGATAAATTCTTGACTTGCTCTACTAATAGTTTCTTCTTTCAGATGGTTGAGGAAGCAATAAGAAGAACTGCAATTCAATTTAATTATGAATTTCAGGGAAGGACTAGATGGGGATGTGTCAGTGATAGGAAATTGTGAGATGATTACCTTGATATTTTGGAGATTTGTAAGAGTGAGGGGTGGGAATTCTGGGAAGAGTCAGAAATATACCCTGGCCTTCAGGAAAACAGATTTCAAAGAAACCAGACAGAAATAGTTCACATTTTTTAAAGGAACATACTTCAGGAGGGAAGGGCTGTTCTAAAAAGAGGGAGGGGGAAGGAAGCTTAACTATGCAGTTATTACTTCCAAAATAAAAAAGGCTTTTTTTTTTAAATTGAGCTTTAAAGAAACAAAAAAATATTCATTTATTGGATAATGAATTCCCCAATCACTGGAAATATTAAATAAATTCTATACAGTTGCCTCTGAGTGATAGAACCAAGGAGATTTCCTACATGAGATGGGAATTTGAACTATATCAGTTTTTAAATCTTTTTAAAATATGTGTTCCTTGATTACTTCAGCAGTCTGGAGAAGCCTGATCAGATCCCTTCTCCTAAAAATGATTTTAAGTGCAAGAGATTTCAACACTAACTCCAACGATATTGAAAGGCAGTTATCAAAATTTTAAAAACAAATTTGTGATAAAATGTGTGTCCTCATTAATGCATTAAATAATAAGATCTAATAGCAGGTCTAATAACTGTGGTAATTTTGAATATCAATAGGAGTAAATGATATTTCAAGATACCTGCAACAAATTTGATGTGATGTGAAAACATCTCAACCACAAGTATTATTGAGGTATGTTACCTAAATTCATGATTTGAGGAAATGCTACAGTACAGTTAGACATTTGTGTAAATTTTTTTCCATCCAAATTCATAGATCCATTGAAGTCTATCCAGGGAATGGCTAAATTCTACCCCAGGAGCCATGAGATTCTATGGAAGTGATGGCATATGAGTTTCACCAGATCTCCATTTCCCAGAAATTACATCTCAAATATTTTAGAATTGCCTAATTAGGCACACAATGTGGCATTGGAGGGATAGGACTGGGAACAAGTTTTCCTGGATTCAAATTCTAGTTCAACCAACTTTGTGATCTTGAGCAAATTACTTAAAATCTCAATGCCTCAATTCCCACATCTGTAAAAATGGGGATGATATATGTATATCATAGAGTTTGTCTGAAATTTCAAAGAAATAATTCTTGTTTATAATAATTAGCTATTACTAATGCCTAGGTAATCTTATTTCTCACTTCACCCATTTTTCTGTCTCCAAACCGCACTCAGCTATGCCTAGTTAATTGCAATTTCACAAGCATACCATTGTTTCACCCCTCCATGCCCTTACTCATTCCACTCCTGTCTGAAGAATCTATCCTAAAAATCTTGTAACACTTGCCTTTCCTTGTTCCTAACCTTGTACTTTAGAATCTACCAAGGTGGGACATCTGGGTGGCTCAGTGGTTGAGCATCTGCCTTTGTCTCAGGGCCTGATCCTGGGGTCCTGGGATGGAGTCCTGCATAGGGCTCCCCTCAGGGAGCCTGCTTCTTCCTCTGCCATGTCTCTGTCTCTGTGTTTCTCATGAATAAATAAATAAAATCTTTTTTTAAAAAATGTACTAAGGCAATCTGGCAGTACTTTTATGAAGCCATCTCACCTTTCAGAGCAAATTAAAGAAATGCTTCTTTGAACCCTATAAGACCAGAAAATTCCAACATGTATTGACCCTGGCTAATTAACTCCCAATGTATATGTCCAACTCTGACTACTCTCCTGGGTATTGGACTCATATCCAAACTGGCATCTTTGTTGGATGTCTGAAAAGCATAACATGCAAAACTCTGGATTTTCCTCAATTCAATCCCTCATCCAGAAAAAAAAACAACAAAAAACCCACCAACCAAAAACAAAAAACTCCAACTCTTGCTCCCACTCATCACCATCTCAGTCTTGATATAACCTTACTGACCAAACTAAAAACTATGAGTCATCTTTCATTTCTCATCTCATCACCCTCATCCACATTCATCCTAATACCTAGTAGCTCTAACTCCAAAACTTCTCTTGCAACTGTCCTGAATATTGAATCATTTTCATGTCTACCACTAATGTCTAAGCCATCATCACGTTTCTACTGGACTATTAAACCATTCTGTTTCAATTTGTCCTGTTACAACTTATATTCATTATCTCGGGCCCCTATAATCCACTCTAAGGTGATCTTTTAAAATTATAAATCAGATCATACTACTGTCCTAACTTTCAAAATATAATTCAAAAAACAAAAAACAAAAAAACAAAATATAATACAAACCCTTTCTATTGACCACAAGACTGTATAGATGCTGGCCCCAGCTATAATCTTATCCCCAAATCTGATACTCCCTTCTTTGCTTACTATTGTTTAGCGACATTCTTCCTGTTTTCTTAATTTACATATTTGCATTGTTTTTTTCCTAGAATATTCTTCTCCCAGATATTTTATGTCTAACTTTTCTATCCTTTAAATTTGAACTGAAAAATTATAGCCCCAGGCAAATTTTCCCCTACCATTTTATCTAATGTACATCTTTATCGTACTATCCTATTTTCTTGATGCCTATCAAGAAAGAGGCATCACTATTTGAAACGATCACTATTTGAAACAATCTTATTTATCTTTTTGTCATCTGTTTCCTTGTCTAGACTTTATGCTGAATCAAACGAGACTTTCCAGGGCCTAGAATATTACCTCACTTATACAGATAACAGGGCATATTTTTTGAGTAACATATTTTTTGAATAACTAAAACTGTTATTTTTATAAGTAGTTTTTTTGATCAAGGAACTTCATAGAAAATGTGACAACCTAAAGGAATAAGTTTGAGATTAGGTAACTTTCTGAGTGAGATAAGAGATCATGTTGGAAGGGGAAAGAAAAAGAAACAAAACAGGGGTGATGAGATATGGAGTTCCTGAAGCACTGACCCAGATTAATGCTGGGGTAAAAGGATATCTGAATTAAGATGTACAGTGATAAAAAAAAAAAAAAAAAGATGTACAGTGATATCCTAAGACAGCTGGGTTACTGAACACATATTCTGGCAACTTCTTAATTTTCCTGACAATCAGTTCTTCATCCCTCATCACTTTCTATTTTTTTTAATGATTTTATTTATTTATTCATGATAGACAGAGAGAGAGAGAGAGAGAGGCAGAGACACAGGCAGAGGGAGAAACAGGCTCCATGCCAGAAGGCTGACGCGGAACTTGATCCCGGAACTCCAGGATGGTGCCCTGAGCCAAAGGCAGGCGCTAAACCGCTGAGCCACCCAGGTATCCCCCCTCATCACTTTCTAAACAAACATATATTAACCCAATTCTCTAATTGTGGCTTCAAAAAGAAAAAGACCCTGCATTGCTCACAGAAAGCTCTCTTTGCAGGTGGAAAAGGGGTGGCAGAGGATGGAGACCCACAGGAAGGAGAGACAATTTTGATGCCATTGAACTCAATGTATGACTCTGTGCTTTTGAAATTTTCTTTCTAGTATGACCTGCTACTGGCCTGGCCAGATCTTCTGCTAAGAATGTACTGGTGGGCATTGGGACCCTTCCCCACACTTCCCTTAATCATCTTTGAAATTAGCATGGAATATTGTCAAAGCCGGTGGCCTCCAATCGTGGGAGTCCCATTCAAGCAAAAAACTGTGGGACATGCGAAAGGAAATATATTTTTCTTTTTTAATTTAATTTAATTATTTTTATTCATGAGAGACACACACAGAGAGAGAGAGAGAGAGAGGCAGAGACACAGGCAGAGCCTGTGACAAGTAGGCTCCATGCAGGGAGCCTGACATGGGACTCAATCCTGGGTCTCCAGGATCAGGCCCTAGGCTGAAGGCGCTAAACCACTAAGCCAGCCAGGCTGCCCGAAATATATTTTTCTTATGAATCTCCTTGAAGTAGGCCACAGACAGCCATGAAGGGGAGGTTTGCGGGTGGTACAGTATGAAGGAAAGAAAAGCTTATTCAGGCAACCATCATGCGCCTGTATTTGTTACAGAAATAACTAACATGCATTTTATAATCTCTCTATCGCAACTCAAGACATATTAAAATCCCAGTAACAACAGAACTAAAAGTGTTGAGAATTAAATCTATCCCACAAAAAGCCTTCACATATGCATTCTGCCCACATAGAAAACTGCCCTCAAGGCTGCAATGGATCATGTGCAGCTTTAGCAAGCATGATGGTAAAATGCTGGGAGGTTTAGGTTAGATGCTATCTGAACCCTAGAAGCCCACACATTACAGCAATGCAGTGATCTAAGAAGTAACTGTTAGACTAATACAATAGATGTAAGGAAATGTTGCTCCAAAACTAATACAATGGATTCAGGGAAGTATCTCCAAATCTACAACCAAGTGGGCTAGAAAAGTAACACTGCATAGTGAAAAGATCTGTCTTTTGACTCAAGACAGATGAGGGTTCTGAATCCAGATCTGCCAGGTGGCTCTGCAAGCAGTGCTAAGCACCTACTCGGGATGCAGGAAATGTCTGCACGAAACAACTGCTTTGAACATCAGCAAACCCATCTATAAAATGAAGGTAAGAACTACATCTAGCCTACAGGATTATCATGAGCATTAAAGGTAGTATAGATAACTATCTAGCCCGGTACATGATGACTGTTGTAATTTTCCTTTACCCTCCTAGCAATTCTCTCCTTGTGATATATCCTTCTACTACTTCTACTACTATCTTCTGCGTCTCTTTGGATTGACAGGCCCTATTTGGATTCTTTCATCTTTTCTTAAGGATTACTTAGGATAGAAAAGTAGAAGAGTGCATGTGACAGATGTGTGTCCCTAGCCTTCAGGATTTGCTGAAGACTTTGCTTGATCTCATTGGTATGTTTTCAAAGTATTTCTTATTTTCATATATAGACTGATTTTAACAAGGTATGCAAGAACTTAACTATTAATTACACAGGGCAGCCTGGGTAGCTCAGAGGTTTAGCGCCACCTTTGGCCCAGGGCGTGATCCCAGAGTCCCGGGATCGAGTCCCATGTCATGTTCCCTGCATGGAGCCTGCTTCTCCCTCTGCCTGTGTCTCTGCCTCCCTCTCTTTCTCTCTCTCTCTCTCTCATGAATAAATAAACCTTTAAAAAAGTTACACATACACATGAAATTATTGTTATGTCTCCTATAGCTTGCAATTTTCTCCAAAATATCATTTCATTCAATGCTGCCCTTGGGTCTTTGTAAGAAAGGGATAACTCTAGGCCAAAGAGAATTTTAAAGAAGCCAGGTATCTAGGTGGAAATTCAGAGGGGATGGTGACCTGTTTGTACCATCTGTCACAACTTTGAGCCCCAGTGTAGATTCAATGAATCTGGCCAGTCAGGAGTGTATGCTTTCTCTCTCTCAACTCCATTCTTCCAAAAACTGGGAGCTTAGACAAGGAGGTCAGAAGTTCAGTTCAATTCAATTTAGTAAATACACATTGAAAACCTACTGTGGGTCAGAGACTGCAGACAGAAAACTAAATAGGATGAGGTCTCAGTTTCCAAGTATCTCACTTTGCAGTGGGTAAAATAGAGACATAAACAGGCTGTTTCACTGAATCAAAATAAATGTCACAAGATAGATGCTGTATTGAGTTCTTTGGGAGCCCAGAGGAGGGTGTTTGCCCAGTCTTCACAGGGAAAGAGGCATGATTGAGGCAGGAATAAGTTCAGAAGATTCTGCAGATGGAAAGGTGTGATCTTTCTTACCAGGGTCAGGAATAAGGGAGCTTAGACTAGGGAAGGAATATGTGCATTTTGTGTACTCAGAAAAGAGAAGCCAGAATGGATGTAGTTGGACTAGGGCTTTTGGACAAACGTGCTCTGAATGCTTCTCTCTTGGCAATCCACTGTCCTATTTTATTCTGTTAGACTCCTAACTTGGCTCCAGGCTTCACTCTGAACTCGCTTCAAACGGCACACACGTTGCTTCACTACCCCCAGTATAATCTTCTTAAGTGACATTTGGTTGTGTCTCTTGCCTCGAAGATAATGACAACAGATGTCTATTGTCTAAAGTTCAAGCTGCAGGACCTGGGCCTCGTCCTCTTTTCCAGCTTCATCTGCAACCTCTTGTCATTTCTATTACATGGCCCGGTGTTAGCAACATATCATTAGTCTCTCAATTCTTGGCCATTGTGATACTGCTCCACCGCCAGCTCTAATGCTTTCCCATCCTGCTCTATCTACATTCTAGCAAGGACTTAGTCAAGACCATGCTTGGTCTGAGAAGTCTTTGATGACAATGCTCCTGGGCTTGTTTCCCCCACCTCCCACCCCCCACCACTGCAGTTTTCTATCTAGTTTAAATCTCCCTCTCTTCTCTGTGCCCATACTGTCATCCTCCATTATGTTTTCTATTGCTCCCACCAAGGATGTAAAATTCATGAGTAGCTTTGTCTCTGTCATGTTTATGCCACCAGGTGTGCTCCAGGGACCGGCTGGGCTGTACATCCTCAGCTTGTCTCTGCACAACCACTTTTCTCCCCCTCCTAGCTTTCTGTCTCCTGAGGCCACGATGTAGGTTTTTCTTGTCTTTGGCTGCCAGTTGTATTGGGAGGCCCCCACTGGAGACTGGAAGTTAAAAGAGAATAAGACCTGAAAATAAACCAGATTGCTGTGAATTGGCTGTGCCCTACTCTCTGAGACCATGGTTCCTCTCAGGAGGTCCTCTCCATACAGCTTTTCCTTTCTGGGTTGTAGTCACCCCTTTAGGCTGTTGCCTCTTTGGGCCTGGAAGGGGTAATATTGCCCCACTGTTACCAAGAGCTAGAATTTTGCACCCTATCTTGTGAGTATCCTTACCCTAGCCCACAGCTTCCCAAATCTCCTCTTTATTAAACTCATGACAAATAATTTTGTTTCAATGTGTATCTGCCTCTGTATCAGCACACAGAAGTAACTTAATCACTATTTTGGAAGGAAAGGAGAATAGAATAGAGAAAAGAAGGGAAGAGGGAATGAAGGAAGGGAAAGAGTAAAGAATAGTATCTCTAAGTAAGGTCTTTCCTAAGCTGGATTTCCTAAGCACTTCTTACATTTGTGACTGTTTACTATGGCTAGCAAGTACTGTCTGTGCTCTTTACCATTTCTGGGAGAGTGATTTGTGAAAACTGGGAGGACATTGCAAGCTCTGACCTCCTGGGAAGATGGGAAGAGGAGAAGAGAGAAGACCATAACCTTAAGAAAGCACTTGCACCCTCTGGCCTGAGTGCAAATATAACTCTTGTGCCACAACATAGCAGCTCCTGGAGGAAAGGAAGGCCCACGGGAGAGTATCTGAGAAAAGGCAGAACCTAATCTGGAGGGTGAAAGAGGAAAGAGGGTTGATGTAACAGAAGAAAGGATTCATGGACCTAAAAGGCCCCAGCACTAAGGGAAGCTGGTGGAGAAGTAATTGACCACAGACCAAAATAAATTAATATAAAATAGTAGCCATTGTTCCTGCTCAACTTTTCTGAAAATGATGAATGTTTCTGAGATGGTCAAGTGTGAAGAATTCGATTTGCAACTCCAAAGTCTCTGACTGTATGAAAGGCTGAGAGTCTCTTAGCTCAGAAGGCCAGCCTGGTGGAAGACTGTGCTGGAATAATGGTGCTGGTGTTGCAGAGTCCCAGGCCTCAGGCAACAGGAGAAACAGCTGTGTGAAGTCTCGTCATTGTCTTCACCCCTAAGACTGCTGCAACCATTTCAACACCATATCCTTCCATTTCAAAAGCCAAGTGTTAATGGGTTTGCAACTCAACATATCATTCCAATTCCCCTCCTAAAAAATCTTTTATAACTTTCGTATATAAAAATGCAATTAATATAGCTTAATAGGAATATCAAGCATATTGCTATTCTTGTCCACCGCAATCGATTTATTATTGCTTACTTTCAAGTCATCATTCCCCAAATTATGATGAGGGTGAATTTTTAATGCAAAACTGATTTTTCTAGACTTCATGTCCTTTGAACCCTAACCGTCTCAGCTGGAGCATGCCTGGAATACATGCAGACAATATAAAAAGGCCTGAAGCCTAGGATCCAAGTGGCATTTGGAATTCCAGCCTGCTGAGAAATGTTTACACCTACTTCCCTTGACTAGAAAGCAGCTGAAGGTAGCTTACTCTGAGCAGTAATTGCATGTTTTGTAAAAGCTATCAAAAGTTGCACACAGATGCATTTTACAAAGGCCTAGAGGGGTGTGCACACTTCTCGGCAGGTGTGTAAGCCTGTGGCTCTAACAAACCAGGGACAAGAGCCACAGAGGTGGCTCAGGTGGTCTTGAACATGTCTCTATTAGATGAATTTAAACATTCCCTCCACATCTGTATGGCTTGGCACACAAGCTGCAAATGTGTTTCTGCCATGTGAGTCCTTCAAGTGCTGCTACCCTTCCATAAGCCGTAATGAATCCCACAGTCAAACAGGGCATGGCGTGCAATCTTCTGAACACCTGCACTCTTCAAATCCTGCCTTTCTTTGACTTATGTGACAGTGTTTGTCACTTCATTGGCATTGAACGATAGAAACTATGCGTAACTGTGGCCTGGAAAGATTCAACAGGGAAACAAACAAAAAAGAATAAAAGCAAAGGAACTCCAGCTTGACAGAGCATCAAGAACCTCCTTGGTAACAGAGAACTCTAAGAACTTTACTTAACAGTGGAGGAAAACCAGGCTTGCATTTGGATATTACTTTAGCTGGAAAACACTATTTTCTTACATTAATGTCTGTGCTAATTATTATAATAACCCTGAGTTTATACCAGTAACAAATCAATTGTAATGAGCTGAACAAAAGAATCTAGGTAGAGTTCTTTCCTATAAATATGCTCCTGTCAGTGCAGTCAAAACACAGTGCCAACACACTGCCAGTGTCAGTAAATAACACATTTTAAAATTGGTATGTCCTTTTAATCTCTTAATTGGTTGTGTATGCAGGAAATCAGATGAAAAGCTAAGTCTCTGTCCACCTGGATTTTTGAAGGATTGTTATACTCAGAGCCATTGCAAGTTGTCAGTATTTTGTAAAATGTCCAAGTCTGATTAGGTATGGAGGTGAGGAGTTTTCAGTGTTGTACCAGGGGCCTGAATGTGCATCTTGGAATATAAACAAAGAATTCTGTTGTGCCTAATATAGTGTGGCTTGTAGAGTTTCTTTTAATAAGCATGATTGTCTTAAAAGTTTATTAATCCTCCTGTTGAAAATGGTTTTGCTACAGATATATTTAAGCAGAGAAGAAACATTTTCATTCAAAAGCAGCTCTACAAACTAAAAAATGGACTTTAAGAGTTGTCTGCGGGCTGGGGCAGCTGGCTGATTCTGTTGGTAGAGCACATGACTCTTGATCTCAGGGTTGTGAGTTCAAGTCCCATGATAGGTGTAGAAATTACTTAAAAGTACAATCTTTAAAAAAAAAAAGATTATTAAAACATAAGATAAATAAAAGTTGTGTCCACAGAAGATTAAGTTGTCCAAGCAGCTCTCACATACAGTGCCCTATTTTGTCCCCATAACCTCGGAAATAGGTAGAATAGCAAATAGTCTGTTTAAGACGTTCAGAAAGGTTAAATGATCTCCTGAAGGTCACAATATTAATTAGTGGTTGAACTATTTCTATAACCCAGATCACTAGGCACCTTGTTTATTACAACATGTTTTCTCCTAGTAGGCTATTTATTGGTCCAGTCATTCGTGGAACTTTATGATGAGTGCTGAGAGAACCCTAGGAAAAATAAGTCATCATTTTGGTTGTTGGCACATGTTGCTATCTGTATAAACACATCTTCAGAGTTTCTCAGAATTGAAAGGAGTTGCTTTTGTTCCACTAACAGAATAACTCATGGATAATAGAAGACGGAGAAATATCACTTAGGTTTGGGGGCCAATGAATAGAAACACCTAAGTGTGTCTGTGCATGCATGCATGTGTGTGTGTGTATGTGTGCACGTGGGAGTGTGTGTAAGAGAAAGAGGGAGAGTCTTAAGAGATTGCATAATAACACATTACAGCCCATAATATGGTGTAGTGCTGCTTGCCTCACAATACAGTATGAAGCATCCAGATGCCATAGGTCAATCAAAGTCAGGATGGCTGAAATGTGTGTTAAAGTGTAGGAGATTAAAATATTATGCCTAACACTGTATAATGCATCATGGAAAAATCCTTGTAAGTATAAATTAGCTTTACTGTTGAGTATAAAATCTTCCTTTTGGTTATTTATGAAGCTTCATTTTGAAGATTGCCTTCACTGACTAACAAGCAAATCAGAACTTGTCATGTGCAAATCTTGTGAAGATTGCAAGGCCAGTATATAATTAGCCTCAAAAGAGTGTGACCAAATTGGGTAAAAAATAAAAACACTATGAAAAGGAAATAAGAGAACCAAAAAGAGGTCAGGGTGTGGTCAAACCATGGGAACCCTTAACTTTAAATTCTCCTGACTTGGTTATGTTCAAAGTCTTGGAAAAAGTAAAATTATGAAACAAATATTCCTATTCTGCTATTCAAAGGGCTGTTATTGTTCATAGATCAAAGATCTGGTGATGAAGAGACATTTATACAGCTCGGAATATGAAAAATATTCAAATTGGGAACAACAAAAAGAGAGCTGGCAGCAGGAGAAATAGGGGTGAGGAGGAAGGACTAGAATGTTGGCTTGCCCCACAACAAGTGCAAGATACACATCTGCTGAATGAAAAGGCCACAGAGTGCTTCTTCCCTTAGAATGTATCATCAACTCCACCCTTCATTGGTGATCTATCTTCCCCTTGACTTCCCCACATTTCTTTCTATTCTAAAAATCTGAAGCAAGATTCCAGTGATATGCTTTACTACTCTTCAGCTACTCATCTATGTAACACCCTGAAGTCATTTTTGCATTTCCTGTAAGGCACATACCACCCTTTCTTGCCACAGACAGTCCTACTTGTGAGGTCAGATGGTTCTCACAGATGACACGTAGTAGAAAATTCCCAACTAATTGCTGTTGTTTAAGCCTTCCTTAATGTCAGTCTCCAGAGATGGGATGCTGGTCTCCACAGGGACCATTACATCAGCTGGGTCTGTCAAGGCGTTAGTGAATGAACCCTGTTGAGATCATTGCCCATTGGGGTGGGGTACAAGCAGACCCTGGGTGTGAAGGCTTCGAGGGGGAAAACCCAGGAAGTGGTCAGATGACTCAATGGTGGCACTTTGTTGAGTCAGGCTTGAGAACTGATACTGTGATGTTTCAATGTGCAATGGTAGACACCATGTTTAAAAAAGTGTTTTCATGTCCATTGTCCACAAGGTGCTCACTAGACTCTGGGGCCACTTCCTTCTTGTTTCTACTTTTTCATCATGAAATTGTGGAATTTTTGCCTTTGGAGTCACTGCTACATCCTGTTCAGGCTATCTACAAGAAGTCAGCTGCTCTATGGAACTAAAGGGATCCTCATATACCCTTCATTATCTAAAAAATGTGTAATTGGCTCAGAAATATTTATCAAGCACCTAGAATGTGTCAAGAATTTTGCCACTTATTAATTCATGTTGAGGCAGTCTGCAACCCATATTCTTCTAAAAACATTTTTAGTTATCATCATATATCCTTTTAAATTAAATTGCTATTAGCTCTCTGAGAAGCATCATTAAACAAATATCTTAATTTTATCACTTGAGTCAAGTTAGTTTCTGTGTAACTCATATAGAGAAGAGACACAATGGAGAAAAGGAAGTAAGTCCTCACTAATAGAGCATATTGAATTTCTTCCAGAATTTAATAAGCAACAAGAAAAGAGCTGATAGGGTAGAGTGGTGAGACTCAAGTATGTATGATTCATCCAACTCATCTGGACCATAAATTGCTAAAATAGAAAGCCTTCCACAGAGCCAATTTCCCAACATCTATATTACTTCTTGGTATGAATATGAATCTTTTTTGTGGTCTTTGTGTCCAGTAAATCTTTCTGGACAATAAAATGCTTTTAAATTTTTTCCACTTTAGGGGGCAGCCCCAGTGGCCCAGGGGTTTTAGCCACCTTCAGCCTCGGGTGTGATCCTGGAGACCTGGGAAAAAGTCCTACATCAGGCTCCCTGCATGGCGCCTGCTTCTCCCTCTGCCTGTGTCTCTGCCTCTTTCTCTCTGTGTCTTTCATGAATAAATAAATAAAATCCTTAAAAAAAATTTTTTTTCCACTTTAATAAAGGTATTGTCTCAATGAAGAACACTAGTCCAGAAGTCAAAAGGTCTAAACTCTGTGGGTTCCAGTAATTATACCTAAAAATAAATATTCTATCTTTATACATGTGGTAGACAAAATAATCTTCCAGAGGTGTCTATATCCTAATCCCCAGAATTTGTGAATGTTTTATTTTACATGGCAAAAAGAACTTTGCAGATGGGATTAATGATTTTTGAGATGGGGAGATTTTCCTGAATTATGTCAGTGGGCCTAATGAGATTACAAGAATCTTATAGAAGGGAGACAATACTTCAGAGTCAGAAAAAGGAGACTGGACAAGAGAATTATAGGTTGGAGTGATGTGCTTTGAAGACAAAGGAAGAAGCCATGAGCCAAGGAAAGCAAGAGGCCTCTAGAAGCTGGAAAAGTCAATTAATTCTATTCTGGAAGTTCCAAAAGGAATATAGCCCTGCTGACAACTTGATCTTGCCTCCATAAAACTTATTTTGGACCTGACTTTCAGAATTATAAGATAACATAAGATAAATTTATAGGATAAATTTGTGTTGTCTTAAGTCAGAGTTTGTAGTAATTTGTTACACCAGCAACAATAAATTAATATTACTATTTGACACAGCAGAAATTAAATAATTGATATCTTTCAAGTTGATTCATTTACCAAATATTTCTATGCTACCATATGTTTGTTGATATTCTGGAAATTGAGGCTATAAGAGTAACCTAAATAAGCATGATTTATCTTCCATTAAATTTGTAATCTAGAAAGAGGTATGTTCCTTACAGATGAGAAAATGTATGGATTTATCCAATGTGAAAATTAAACCAGTTGTTTGTGTAGAAAAACAAAACAAGTGGTTAACAATTTTTTCACTTTTTAATAAGTTAGGTTGGTATCCCACTGTGACTCATTGCATTTTTATGTCATAATTAAACTGTATTATAATTGTGACTGTGGTTGTCTGCTTGCCAAGTTCCAACTCTGCCTCTGCTTTTTTAAAAACCTAGGGTCAGAGAAATAAATTGAGAATCTTAAAGGTCTTGTGATTCTTTGCTTAATTCTTATGAAGCTATGTTCATAACCTCAAGATATGCAAAGGATACTTCTATAGCTAATGGTAGACTAAAAATGCAAATAAATCTTAAGTGGTCAAGGCTTTTGTTAATGGAGTTTGAGACATTTATAATTATATACACTCCAAAATGGAAGCACATTCATGTGTTTTTCATATACACAAAAGAGAGATTATAATGGATGGAAAGCCTTCTTTTGCCTAACAAGACTCACAAAGCTTAAGCTTCAGGACCCTTTATGTACTTATACAGCTTTTATTCAAGGCTCTGGAAGAGGCTCTAAAAATATGTTTACATGGCCATGAGTTTTTCTAGTATTTGAAAAATAAAATTAGCCAAAGACATTTTGCTATCTATCTCTTTCCAATCTAATTTTCTATCCTCTTTTCCTCCATTCAAATAGTATTGGTATAGCCACAGGTATTTCTCAGATTTGGCTGAGGTAAGGCTGAGTGGTGGATGAATGTTCTTTGGTTTAGTGGGATATACTAGTGCAGTTTGCACATTCATGCACAGTTGGGGTCCTGGCAGCAATCTCAGTGTACTGTTGGATTCCAGGTTTCCTCCTTCCCACTGTGCAGACTCTCCTGGTGTTGAACCATGAAGGTACAAGGTGAGAGGTTATATTGTGATATAAACATGTCCCCACAACATGCAGCCCTGGAAATATGTGGAAAGGAAAGGACAGCCAATGTTTCAAATATATGGAGTCAGAAGTCAGTCTGTGAACAATTCTGTAACATGTAAATTTAAGTAGGATATTGAGTTCTCCTTGATAGCAGAACTCAGTCATAACAGAGATTTTCTCACGTCAAGAATATACTTGATAATGTTGTGTATACAATTGCAAGTACACGACACATTTTTCTTTTTTGATAGTTTCATGAAATAGAATTTGTTAAAATTCCTGCATTTGTACAGTACAAACCTGTAGTGATACCAGCAAGAGTGTATCTATAAAGTCACTGGTGTTTTGTGCATCTCAATTATTAATTTTTTAAAAAATCAATCAACCATTCTAAGAAATAACTGACTTATTTTTCATTATTATATGAAAGCAATACAACCATGTAGGGAAAAACATAGAGAGACCAAGTTTTATAGAGATTATCAGGCACTTAATCAAGAAAAATATTATGTCTGTGGATTTTAGGGTATTTGTGGTACTTGTCAGCTTCCTGACATTTATTATTTGATGTGGCTTTATTTCTCATAATAAATACATAAATGTTCATAATTTTGTATCCATAATTGTGTGTTTTTAAAAGTGATCCCTCCAAAGTGTAAGTTTTAGGTCCCATGGAGTCATCCCTACAGGACAGTAAATAGAAAAAGAGTGGAGACATTTGATCAGGAAAAGCTGGCATTATGACTTTATTCACCACTGAGAAACCAGGGCTCCATGATCTTCTGGAAGATGATTGCACAATGTGCTCCTAAATGGAGTTAGCTCTTCTTGGTTTGCTTTGCACTTGGAATATTGGATGGAAGATCAAGAGAAAAGACTTTTTATGATCAGATCTTTACTTGAGAACTTTGAATGAGTTCCTGGAAACTTTTGATGTCTCAGTTCCCTTATCCAGATACTGTTGTGTTAAAGAGCATAAACTCTAGAGTCACACCATCTGATTTCAAAGTGGTAATTTTGCCACTTACTATGTAACCTTGGGGCAAGCCACATTTTACTAAGCTTTAGTTTCCTCAACTATAAACAAAATAAGGAAATGATAATTCTTACCTCAGAGGTTTACCGTAGAGATCAAATGACATAATGAATGTAAAGTGATTAGCACAAAGCTAGACATATAGTAAGTGCTTAATACATGATAGTTGTTATTTTTCTATATGAAAATGACATAAGTAAATCTGATGTATCTCCTTCTCAGAGAAATGGTGTAAGGGAAAAATGATCGAGTAATGTCAGAAGGAAAAGAAATAAGACTAACTTGAAATGTACCATGATCATAAGTGGGGGAGAGGGCGGGGGTAACGGTACCTGAAAATGCTCATCTATTTGTTCCAGGTCACAGGACTCAGGCCATATGTGTGTGTGCATGGATCTGCTGGGGTACAGGGAAAGCACGGACAGGAGAAAAGACAGGAAGGAAAGCAGCAACTGGCATGTCTGGGACACCAGGCTCTCTCTTGTTGCCTGACTCCTACTGCTTCTTTGTGTGGCTATCCATCCAGATGTCCTAGGCCTTGCTTTCCAGGGTATTATTTGAGGAACATTAATGTGGAAGCTGGCTGGTACTCAATGCTACACTAAGTCACAAGGCAGGTACAAACCTTGGGCCCCATCTCCTCTACTCAACCAAGGTTGGCACAGGAACCTCCACACATCATCCCATTCTTCAGCCTGGGCATTCTACGACATTCTCAGAGACAGGGAAAAAACAATGCCCTCACAAAGCTGCTACTTATGTTGAGAAGGAAATGGGCAGAATGGAAAAGATTTATAGTTTGGGCAAAAAGGAGGCTCTACAGCAATAGGGAGACCTCCTACTCTTTCTAGAAAAAAAAAATGTAAACTAATATTTTACCTGGTAAGTCTAATAATTTTGTTTTGTTTCATCACTAGATTTACTACATTGAGAACACAGGTCACTTAAGATTCAAAACAAAATTTTGAATTAACCAGAAATGTGCTCTTGCTGCTGTAGATGTGTGTATACATGCATCATGATTAACCACATTCATACAACTGCCTCATTTACTCCTCACAAAAATCTTCCAGTTAGGAATTGCAGCCTTAGGATACACTGTTCAACTATCATGAAATGAATGCTCTAAAATATTAAAGGAGGGGACACATGGGTGGCTCAGTGGTTTAGCATCTGCCTTCGTCTCAGGGCCTGATCCCAGAATCTCAGGATCCAGTCAGGGTCCCCACAGGGAGCCTGCTTCTCCCCCTGCTTATGTCTCTGCCTCTCTCTGTGTGTCTCTCGTGAATAAATAAGTAAAATCTTTAAAAAATGATAAAATAAAATAAAATAAGTTAAAGGAGTTGCCTAAGATTGCCCAGCAGAGACCAGTAACTTTGCCTTCCCAAAAGACACACATACAAATATGAATAAATACTTTGACTATGAACACAGCCTCTATGTGTATGAAATCATGTGAATATTTGTGAAATAATAACTTTTTTCTTCTTGTGATATTTCTCTCTTTCCATTCACTGGTTAGAGCAGCGAATCTGTCTCCAGCCACTGGCTCAGAAGAACTGTTTAGGGACTGGGGCAGAAAACATCCTTTGGTTTTCCTATACCTGGTTTCCAAGAGCCTAACTCTTGGAAGAATATTGATGATTTGTGGTATAGGCCAGCTAGTGGAGAAAACACGAAGGCAGAAATATTTCCCTTCTAGACTTCAAAACAGTTTCTTCTGGATTGCAGGGAGGAGAAGCAGAACAGACAAATTAGCCCTGAGAAGATAATAGCTGAGATATCTACTTGACATAACAGGAAACTGGCAGGAAATTTGCATTCAGACACATGGGATACAGGATGGCCTAGCAGGGATCCATGGCTCTATTATGCTAGAGAAGCAGCAACAAGTTCTCAAGTTCTCACCTCTACAGGTATCACCAAACTAGCAAGTGAGTCACAGGCTTGAAGGTGCCATATGGGTAGATGGTTGGCAGTTTCTCTATGGCAGGCTTTGTGGAGCAGATCCCATCCTATTCAGGGCCTTAAACTTCATCATGATCTTCAAACACTTACCATGACTTCAAGAAGGAAAGGTACCACCAAAAGTCCCCAAGTTTACAGTCATGCCATTAGAATAATGTCTGAAAGTAGAAATTAAGTTGGGATTTTAGAAAAATAAATGTAGCTTAAACACTGAGACGTAAACCCATTGTTTTATCTCAAAAAAAAAAAAGGAAATCAATAACACAAGAAACAACAGGTGTCGGTGAGGATATGGAGAAAGAGGTACCCTGTTGCATGGTTGGTAGGAATGCAAACTGGTGCAGCCACTCGAAAACAGTATGGAGTTTCCTCAAAATGTTAAAAATAGAGCTACCTTATGATCCAGCATTGCATTACTAGCTTTACCAAAAGAATGTAAAAATACTAATTCAACAAGATACATGCACTCCACTGTTTATAGAGGCATTATCCACAATAGACAAATTATGGAAACAGTCCAACTGTCCCTCCAAGATGAATGGATAAAGATGCAGTAATATATACAATGGAACATTACTCAGTCGTAGAAAAGAATGAAAAATTTCCATTTGCAATGACATGGCCGGAGATAAGCAAAATTATTATGCTAAGCAAAATAAATCAGTCAGAGAAAGACAAATACCATATGATCTTACTTAGATGTGGAATTTAAGAAACAAAACAAATGAGGGGTAAAAAGAGAGAGACAAGGGGCAAGGCAAGAAACAAACTGTTAACTATAGATAACAAACTGGTGGTTACCAGAGGGGAGGTCAATAGAGGGATGGGAGAAATAGGTGATGGGGATGAAGGAGGGCACTTGATGTGAAGAGCACAGCGTGATGATGTATGGACTCACTATACTGTACACCTGAAACTAATATTACACTATATGTCAACTAATTGGAATTTAAGTAAAAACTTTAAAAAATAAGTAAAAATAAAAACATCTATACTTAAAAAGAAGGAAAGGACACATAATGGCAGTATATATAGATTCACTTAGAACTAGAGTTGTTACAGTTGAATGTGTAAGATTCTGTTTTTCTAAAACAAGCAAGGGATATTTTTCCATCCCTATATCTGATCCCCGCTAAAGGTTTAAAACCTGGAAAAAGCCATCAGATAAAATCACTTGAGCTCTCCCTCTGGTGAAACCTCTCATAAAAGAGACTTACACTATCTATTGTAGAGATCTCAGATATATAAAATTTAGTGCATTCCAAGGTAGATACTGCATACTGGGGACCTTATCTCAAAAAGAAAACTGACATCTAAAAAATATAGGGTGCTCAAAACTTCTACTATCTGTCCTCTTAGACATTCTGAACTCAAAGTTTTCTGATCCCAATGACAAGGAACATATATTTTTTTGGAGCCAAAAAAACCAGATTAAAATTATTAAGATTACCCTGGATGTATATTGTCAGGTTTTTTTTTTTTTCAAGATTTTCCTCAATTAAAACTTACAGCTATTACATTTTTCTCAAAATAAGTCAGTAAAATCATTCTTTCCTCCCAAGTCGATACAAAATAAAGTTGTACATACATGACTTGCATGTTAGTCCCATTTATTGTTGCATCCACTTGCTTCCCATGTGGACATATCTTTAACTTTCACACTTCTATGACTTTGCTCCTGCTGTTCTCTCCACCTGCAGTACTTTTCACTTTGTCCTGGGCAAATTTGCCTTCCTCTACAAAAATCTCTTTTGCTTCCCCTGAGGAGCTCCTCGCTCCCCCGTTCTCCTGTCTGATTTCACAAGGCTCTGCAGTGGTACATATGAAAATAGTGGCCTACTCCCACCTTGGAGTCTTTGCACTCCTCTACCTTGTACAGGTCTTTTTTGCAAAGTCTACCGTCTGAGAGAAGCCTTCTCTGATTACTAACATTGAGAGTATAGGGGCACCTGGGTGGCTAAGTTGGTTAAGCGTCTGCCTTAGGCTCAGGTCCTGATCCAGGGTCCTGGAACTGAGAGCCCCATCTCAGGCTCCCTGCTGGACAATGAGTTGGTTTGCCCCTCTCCGTTGTCCCTCTCCCCTCTCCCTGTTCATGCTCCCTCTCTCTCAAATAAATAAATAAAATCTTTTTAAAAATTAAGAGTATAATAACTTTTTTTAAGAGTATAATAACTCTTAATCCCACTAGCTCTTTCTTTGTTTCTCTTTGGTGCATAGCATTATTGAACATACTATGTATTTCACTCCTCTAATTTTCTTAGTTTGTCGTTTGTCGTCACCACTCTAAGGTAAGATTTCTGGCTATTTTATTTACTATTCACCATCCACAACACCTGGCACACAATAAACAATAAATATTTGTGGAATGAATGAATGAATGAGTGACTATTACTCTATTGAATTATATATCTACCCACTTATCTATGACCTACTCATTCTTATATGCTCTTCAACACTTAGTATAGTGCTGGGTGCATCCGTTAATATTTACCAAGGAAAATAATAGATGGATAAACTGAATTAGCCATGCTTTTTTGCAATTGAGAAAGGATGGAAATTTTACCCTAATCTGTAACATTTTTGTAATACCATAAAATAACACTGTTTCCTGGACAGTGGAGGCAGATCTTTTTCACCAACAAGTAAAATGATAAAAAGTATCTATAAATTATTTTAATAATACTGAGTATCTGAATACTTTTTTTGATAAGACATCATTAAAGTCCAGAGCAAGTATTTATTGAGTGCCTAGAATTTATCAGGCATGAGGCATTATACAAAGTCAAATAACTTAAATTCAGCTCTAAAGTGTACTAAAACAATAGAAAAAGGCTGGAGAGTTTTACTTGAATATCTCTGTTTGTGAAAAATATGTCTTACTCTAAAACTTCAAGCCCTGTACATTGGCTGCAAGTGAGGAAAAATAAAACCATAAAGTGCAATTCAAAACTTTAATAAAAGAGTAGAATCTAAAATATAGCAGCAGCTAAAGCAGTAATAAACCAAATGAAACCGAATTGTACAAGAAGGCCATGCCACCTTGTGGGTACTGGGAGTATTTTACCATCTTCCATGTATAACTAGAGAAACAGTGACCAATTAGAGAAGAAGTAATTAGATTTTCAGTGATTTTTTTTTAACAGTAAATAAAACACATGGTACTTACTATTTGATGCTGGAATGGTTGGAAGCTTTTGATAACAAAATGCAATGCATCTTGAACCACTTTGCAGAAAGAAATAAGCTGTAGGTGATGAGGATATGTTTTAAAACAAAGATCATCTTCTTTATAAATGAACTCGAGCATCTTTTTTTAAAAAAGATTTATTTATTTATTCATGAGAGACACAGAAAGAGACAGAGACATAGGCATAGGGAGAAGCAGGCTCCCTGCAGGGATCCCAATGCAGAACTCGATCCTGGATCCCGGAATCACGCCCTGAGCTGAAGGCAGACGCTCAACTGCTGAGCCATCCAGGCATCCCTCAAGCATCTTTTTAAAGATGCAGACATGCACTCTTTGCTTTTTATTTGTCTGAACACAAGCTATAGGTTGTTTAGACAAAAAAAGCATTCAAACAATAAATACATAAAATCAATAGCACACAGACTCTGATGTCCTAAGAAATTTTAATGCCTGTGTGAACGTAGCGTAAAATTCAGTTAGACTAAAAAGATATTATATGAGAAACATAATTTTTCAGAAATGTTAAAAGTACTAGTTGTGAGACTAAAAAATGTCTCCAATGCTCATAGATAAAGCTATCATTGTGTTGAAATAATAATTTGTGGGGAAAATAAACATTTATACAGGCTAATGTGTAAGGGAGTAATGTAAGGCTATCGAGAAGGTAAAAAATAAAATTAATTTTTCTTATAGGAAGAATTGTCCCTGGTCTCAAATTAGAAACTTAAAATCATAAACTTTAATACTGGAAAGTATCTTAAACGAAGCAGAGGGACCAATGACTCATTCTAATGAATCCTTAGGCAACCAAATTATTTCATCTCTTGTTATTCTTTATCTGAGTATTACCAAAAATCAACAAAGAAAAAACTCTTACTGGTAAAATATGAAAAATAACAAAAGCAGAGTAGTATAATTGAATGCTAGGTGGAAAAGGATTTAGAAATTACTAAATCCAGAATTTCCAAAAGATATTTGTTTCATTACATTCCAAAAAGATATTATGATGTGCCACTAGAAAAAAAATTTGGAAAATACTGAACCAAAATTAAGCTGGGGTCTTTAACTGAAGAACCTTTCATACCCTTTAATATACTAATATAAATTTGGAGGGTATAGTATGCAGCATTTTCTATTTATTTTATTTTATAATTTTAGTTTTGCAGACAATTTCACAAGTCTAAAGTACAAATTTTGAGAACTCTGATTTAGGCCAACTCCTTATTTTATAGAGGAGAAATTGATACCATATTGGTATTTAGTTTGCTCAACACAACAAAACTAAAAATTGCATAGACAGGCCTAGGTCCCAGTTTTTCCTAATTCCTAAATTTAGTGGGGTTTTTTGGGAGGGGAGGGAGGGGAGATGATGTTACACTAAATTTATTCTTTCCAAATTGTCATGATTCAAAATTACTGCTCTGAAAAAGTAAACGTGTTAAGATGTAAAAAACTTTTTAAAAAGTGCAGTAAATATCTTTAATCACAACTTTATGTTGTTTTATACAATCACTGACCACCAAAAGACCCAACACTTCTAATGTGGCCCCTCCCCTAAAGCTGTGACTTCCCAAAATGCCATCCTTGTGGTTTCCTCAAAGTGAGACCACCAGATAAGAATAGTAATACAAATTAGTTTGATTAACTATAATGTTTCTGCCTCTCTTGGGTTCAAACCCAGATGTACAGTCAAATTGGTTGGCTTTAAAATGTTCATTTTGAGAAAGTGTCCTTGACTATAAATGAAGTAATTCAAATATTTAGAGAGAAATTTTCATGCTTAGTGATGTGAAAAACCATGACATTTACCAAAAATAAGTATTCGTATGCTCTATCTCTTACTTGCATGGGGAGGAGTAGATAGAAGGGGAAGATGTGGAGGTCACAGGGTTGAGTTCAGCAAAGGCATGTTTTTCCCAAGATCATGGAGCAAAGAGGTGGATCCGTTCAGTGATGTGTCTATAGTTCCTTCTGCACGAGGCACTGGCCTGAGAGCAGAATATTCATGTAGAGATGGCTTTAAGATGTCTTGGATGGAAAAAGTAGCTCTCCAGCATACTGGAATCCTGTTCTGATGAAAACATGCATACAGCCCTACTTAATAAAGCAATATCTATTGCTTTAGAAAATTAACAGACACTTACATTGCTCTGTAGCAAACAAAGCAGCCTCAATTTGCTAAATTACTTCAAGTACCAATGATACAGAATCCTGGGAACTAGGACATGATCTCAATGTTAAGATGTCAATATACCCATTTTCAGGATAAACTCTCATCCACAGAGGACATTTGTCACTCTGAAACATCCTTACTTCCTTCTGCTCTCTGTGTGTTTAGACTAAAGGAACTCAAGATTATGTTGACAATACTACTGGAACAGGTTTTGTTTTTGTTTTTGTTCTTGTTTTTAAAGAAGCTAAATGAAAAGGAGATTTAAGACTCTTGTTTGGACAAATTGGGCCCTAAAACCTTGCTATTGAAGAAAAGGTTCTGATTTTGTTTTATTTTAGTGTTTGCAATTGTCATCTTAATGCAATGCATTAAGTGAACAATTGCCAGTTTTCAAAGTACATTTTTAGAGCTCCTGTCAACCTAACTTTTTATAAAAACGATGCAAAAAGAAATAGAAAGGAGAAGTACTGAATATTAAATCTTTCTTCAGCCCACTGTCTGATTCTCTTAAGGTCTGTGCTGATATTTTTAGGCTTTGAGCACATATAAAATTTCATGGCTGTTTTAATATACATACAGGCTTGAAACAGATGAAAGCTTCCATCTGAATGATATAGATTCCCACTCCCACACGCAGTACTCAGACAAAACACATGAAACTAAGTTTAACTACTCCAGAGGAAAAAAGCTAATTCAATCCTGCCAGGATCTGAAGCTGAGATTCTAAGGATTTTAGGCTTTTCAAATCTGTTCTTTAGCTTTTTGACATACTCCCCTCTGTTAGGAGCTCTCACATGGAATCGATCCCAGGACTTGTCTGGTGTCTACACAGTGAGTCTTCATTATTCAACATGGTTACAATCCTGGGGGTCATGATAAACAACAGAATATTAAGCAAGTGAGTAGAGAAGTCTGTTCTCTGGTAAAAGGCAAGGTCCTTCAGGGAGAATTAATTTCTGTTCCTGGATCAATGAGAAATCTGTGAACCAATGAGAAACATGACAATGAAGAACGAGGACCTTCTATCCATATGTAGTCAAATCCCATAGGAAAGAAGGGGACAGACCTGTAATTGAGAGCTTATTATATATTCTGCACTGTACAAGGATTTTAAAAAATACTTTATTTAATTTTATCCCGGGAGATCTATAAGTTTGCTCATTGTGAGTTTTCTACCCTCTGTTTTAAAAGAAAAAAATCCAAGGGCTCAGAGCTTACATCACTTACCCAAGTTTACACTGTAACTAGGAGTGTCCAAATTTGAAAGGCCCAAAGCCAATTAGTACCATAAGACTCAATTTACCCCAGAATGGAAAATCCCCTATAATCAACATGGCTAGAGTGTGCATGAAATCTACCAATCCAGCAAATAAATGATTGTTGTACATTTATCAATTATCCAAATCTTGCACAACTTATCCAGCTATTGAGAAGCCCCTTCTGAATGCAAACACATACATTTTTGAGGTCTCAGGGTGAAGAAAAAGGTGTTGCTCCTTTTTATTAGTAAGGCAAAATTCTATCATGTTTCTTTTTTTCAATTTTAGTAAGGTATAATTGACAAATAAAATTGTAACCTATCATGTTTCTTAAGAGGAAAATAAAAGAGTCAGATTGCCACCACTGCCCTACAGACTCAATTCAATACTTCAATGCACATCTAACTGATTGCACTTTTGTTGTGAAGTTCAATAGTTCTTTGCAATCTAAGTAATACACTAAAATGGGTTGAGTCCAGGTTCATTCACTAAAATGTTATGATCTTGTCTCCCTCATTAGGAAGACTGACAGTTTGTGAGAATGTGTCGTGTGAAAACTGTCAGAAGAGATCTCAGTGCATATCTTTTGTAAACCTGTAATTGTAACATAAATAATTGATAAACTGCTAAATATATTGTTTAGCAAAATGCACTTTCCAATTATCCAAAAAAAAAAAACCCTCAATCATTAATGTTTCTAAGGCTTGTTTTCCTGTGCTATTGTTTTCAGTTGAGTCTTTCTTTATAATCATGAAACAAGGGCTACTTGTGGTTGCACTTATTTCCCTTCCTTCCAAGTAGAGGGAAACAATCTCTACAGGTCTATTGTATTTCTGCATATCTTGGAAGAGAAGCATTGACTGACTTTTGTTCCAAACTATCTTTCCAAGGAAGTTTGCAGCCCAAACAGGCTTTGAATATAGAAATAGCATTTCTCAGGGCGCCTGGATACCGCAGTCGTTTTTCGCGGCAGACTCTTGATTTTGGCTCAGGTCATAATCTCAGGGTTGTGAGATTAGGCTCCCCACTTGGCAGGGAGTCTTCTTGAGATTCTTTCTCTGCCCCTCCCCTGCTGCGCCTACACTCTCGTACTGTCAAATAAATAAATAAATCTTAAAAAAAAAAAAAAAGAAATAGCGTTTCCCTTCAGAGCAAAGAGTAGATTTGCTTATTGACTATTATAAAACATTTTTGTTCCCTAAACCCAGAATTCCTCTCCAGTGACATAACTTACTGTGTATACGGGTATCACCTCATCTTCACATCAACCTGTGCAAATTAGAGCAAGAGGAACTGGCATAAAAAAGCCAATACTCTACTTCTATTAAGATGAGTAACCAATTGTTCTTTGTTTCTGACCCAGGAGTCTTGTGTTTTCTATCAGCATCTATGATACAGTGGCAGGCTAATTTGTTCACTTGCAAGTGGGGTAAAATCCCAGACTCTTCACAATGTTTGGCAGTTTCAGAGATGAGGGTGGGATGCTGAAAGAGAGCTGGCTTCACTGAATAAAGAGGGTGGGGGTGTCACAGGCCAAGCAAAGGGACCCAACTGAGTCGATATGCTCAGTAGTGAATATACTACCAAACTGTGTAGTGTATAGGACAATAAATGTTTATTTTCTTTATCGTCTATACATGAGGAAGCATTTGGAAAATGGTTGGAGGCTGCATGCAGGAAGTAGTTGAAAAAAAGAGCTTCCCAAATGCTACTCTGCTTATTGTTGACTCTCCTTTAGGTTACAGATGGGGTGGACTTCTTTTCTTATTTAGCACTCAGCCTCAGATCCCCCATATTGTAACAAACAGTAGTAAGACTCATCCCAGTGTGCCCCCTTTCAAACAAAAATGGCAGAGACATAACACCTACACTGAGCATAAAAGGAGGGAAAATTTTGATCATAAATAGATGCCAGGCACATCATTAAAACCTGGCAAATATGCTCAGGATCTAGGGGGGGCAGGTTGCCTAAAATCTGTTAAGGAAGAATGGCAACAGTTGGCCATCAGATGGCCCACACTGTCCTATCATGACAATATTAAAACAATTTAGAAATGACAGTAGGGGATCCCTGGGTAGCTCAGTAGTTTAGCGCCTGCCTTTGGCCCAGGGCACAGTCCTAGAGTCCCGGGATAGAGCCTCGGGCGTCAGGCTCCTCCCTCTGCCTGTGTCTCTGTGCCCCGCCACCCCCCGCCCTGTCTATCATGAATATATAAAATCTTAAAAAAGAAAGAAAGAAAGAAAGAAAGAAAGAAAGAAAGAAAGAAAGAAAGAAATGACAGTAAATCTCCCAGTTTTTTGTGATAGATTCTGACTGATAAAAGGGACCTTTGGCCTTTCAGGGAGATTTCCCCTGAGACAGACTCCCAGGAGAATTGAGTTCTCTTTGTCCTGGTTGCCTTTACATTGCTGTTGAAGATGACCCACTGGAGAAGGTGAAATCTACATAAATTCTTGTGGTCAGTGTTGTTGTTTTGGAAAATTCCCCTTGCCCTTAGAATGAAACTGAGCAAGTATTTAAGATGCTTTCTTAATAACAGCTAGCCATTTCCCCAGAGTAAGGTAAATCCTCAAAGAAGGCTGATGATGTGTAAGTCTAGCCTGAACCACCCAGAGAATTTGTAAGCCTTGCAGCTCCAGCTGGAGAGCAATGTGTCTGTGGTTGCAGAGTCAAGGGGTGCCTAAAGTTGAAATAGAAGATACTAGTAATTATGTAAGTGGCCTTGCCATTTGACACAGGGCTTTTGGTATAGCAAAAAACATGAGAAAATTGTTTACTGGAGCCATGAGCTCTATATAAGAAAGCTAATGTCTCCATCCAGAACAAAGAGCATAAATACTTACCACTCATTTTAAAAGATCTAAGTTCTCTATGTGCAGGCTCCTCTTCTTTAACATGACCCACTGACCTGAAGGCGTCATGTGGCCCTCTTTGCATCGCTATGGAAATGGGGGCTCAGGAAACTAATGTAAAGATGTTGATGCTCTGGCTTTTGTTGTTGCTGTGAATATTAACTGTCTTTTGTCTCTAACCCAAGAGTCTTGGGTCTTCTGCTAGCATCCATGGAACTGTGACAGGCTAATTTGTTAGCTTGCAAGTAAGGGAAACTCAGATTATTCACAGTTCTTGACACCAGACACATTTAAGACTTTCTGTAAGAACGTAAGAATTTGAATAGATGTGCATTTAATGTGTGTTTTCTGTTGATGGCTAGAAAAACTTTTAAGATAGAAAGAAGCATTTCATTAAGGTAAGTAAAATGGCAAGGGAAAACAATGCCAGTGAAATACAGCTTTTCTCTTGGAATTAGATTTAAAGCTTTTCTTGTCCTATTGCCTGAGATTTCACCATTTGAGCTTCCTCATTTTAGGTTTAAAGGATTTACTTGTAAACAGAAGTGCTCCAGGGAGTGGAATACACTAAGCAACTAGTGGTCATTCATACTTCAAGGTAATCAAAATAATTCCTTCTCTCCATCTAATTAGAATCATTATCAAGAAATTATGATAATTTGCTGTGCTGATAAATGGATAAGTAAAGTGAGGCAGAAAAAAAAGGAAAAGAAAGAGTAATAATAAAATAATGTTTAGCCTGCGTTGTCCCATCTGGTTTTGGCAGCCAGAATGCAGCATGGCTGTAAGACATAGTTAGAGGGAGATGCTCAGAAAAAGCACAACAAAGATGATAGTGGATAGTCACTAAAGACAAATTGCTTCTATATCCTTACGGATAGAGAAACTATAGGCAGAAAATGGCTGGAAGAATCACTGAGACCAATCTGCTGAATTCTCAGCTGTACTCCAAAAACCACTCTTGACCAGGTTTTGAAGATGAGTTATGTAGAAAATTTGGACAGTTTAAACATTTTTTTATCACCTTCAAATGCACTGTTAAAGTACTGACATAATCTAGCGGAAAGTTTCAATAAACATTTGTTTTTATTTGAAAGACCAATCTTAAGCATACTCTGACAAAGTTAAGATAGCTGAAACTTCATGATATTAAGTCCATTAGTACAATTGCCAATTGAGTCACTTTTTTTTTTTAGCAGAGTAGAAATAAAACATAGTCTTGCTTAGAGATTTTGAAAAATATTGGAGAAGAAATAAGTTTATAGATCTGTCATACAAATCTTATCATTTTTCTATAACTGAGTTAAAACAAAACTATATTTCTTTCAGATAATCAAAAAAGACAGTCTGCAAAATTATCTTTTAAGCCTAGTAACTTATTGCTCCCAGAGATTAAAGCAATAGAACTTTGCCCATAATAGAATTTAGTAAATTATCTGTTGATTCAAATTGAATTCAATATGTTAAGAGAGGATACATTACATTGAGTTCTATGTTCAAACTGTCTCTTAAACATACTTTAATGTTTTGTTCTAAAATAAAAAAAACACAAAAAAATTTCTTTAATCAATGGTTTCATTGAGCTTATGTGTAATATTTTTGTCACCCAGGATCCTTTAGCTTTCCTGTGATTTTGATGCCTGCCATATCAATAACTGAAAATGTAATTCTCAAACAAAGCAAATGAACAAATGGAAAAAAAAGAGAGAGAGAAGGAGAGATGTACCAAGAAACAGAATTTTAACTATAAAGAACAAACAGATGGTTACCATAGGGAAGGTGGGTGGGGGGATGGGTGAGAGGGTGAGTTCACTTATCATGATAAGCAGTGAGTAATATATAGAATTGTTGAATCACTATATTATACACTTAAAACTAACATAACACTGGAATTAAAACTGGCTCTTCATGGGATGCCTGAGTGGCTTAGCAGTTGAGTGTCTGCCTTCAGCTCAGGGGATCGCGTCCCACATCAGGGTCCCTGCGGGGAGCCTGCTTCTCCCTCTGCTTGTCTTTGCCTCTTTCTGTGTGTCTCTCATGAATAAATAAATAAAATCTTTAAAAAACAAACAAACAAACTGGCTCTTCTCTTGATTTTCAGAAAGTCTCTCTATATTTTTTTTAGATTTGATTTATTTATTTGTGACAGACACAGACAGAAAGGGGCAGAGACAAAGGCAGAAGGAGAAGATGCTCCTTATTAGGAGCCCAATGTGCGACTCAATCCCAGGACCTGGGATCAGGACCTGAGCCAAAGGCAGATGCTCAACCTCTGAGCCACCTAGGCGCCCCAGTCTCTATTTTTTAATATAAAATGTGAATATCTATTCAAAGACAAATGGTAAGATACATGTATTTTTTATATATATATATATATATATATGTATATATATATATACACACACACACATATACATACATTTGCATATATATGCCTCTCTTATCCATTATGGTAAAACAAATCTAAGGAGCCAATGGGGTGGGCATCAAATATGGCCCTGGAATGCTCTTTAAGTTCAATGAACTTGATGTTACTGCTACACCTCTAAAAACCTGTGGCTAAAAAAAAAAAAAAACAAAAAAACCTGTGGCTATGGTCATTTACAATGCATGGTGGCATCAATTTCTGAAAGAGAAAAACTAAGGAAGAAACAGTTTGGAGTGTGTTTGTGTGTGTGTGTGTGTGTGTGTGTGTGTGTGAGAGAGAGAGAGAGAGAGACAGAGAGAGACAGAGAGACAGAGATTGAAGATCAAAGGTTAAGTACAATAGGAAATACTCTGCTGAGGAAACCCAATAAATGTGCAGATCTTGTACTTTCCCTCATATGCAGTAAAGTTCTCAGTAACAGATTCTCATCAAGCATTTCAGTTATATCCTTTTATCCTACAGATAATCTACTGCAAACACACAAACATGGAGTGTAAAATACACTTCAGTCCAAACACAACTGCTATTCAATTTCCAACAATTGGAGTCAGGTGTGTTATGAGAGACAGCTCTGGCCCCCTCACCAACAATCATCATTACAACCCCTCCTCACACAGTCAATACAGGAAAATGAGGATAAATAAAGGGAGGGTGTGGACAGTAAATCTCAAGGAGAGAACACTGTGGTGAAGTTACTTCTTCCCCTGCTTGCTTCCTCCTTACTGCACACAAATCTTCCTCAGGAAGAGGAAGAGGGGAGCTAGCCAGTACCACACTGCATTCCTCTCAACTTCAAACTCCTTAACTTAGAATCTAGATGTAACAAGGAGGGAAAGAACTTTGAATTGGATAGGAGTTTGACATCTTAAATAGGTCTGGACAAAATTTAGCACCTACAATTGATTGGTAAAGTATACAAGATGTCCAGGCCACTATTAAGAATGGGAAAGGGGAAATTGCTATAGTACAGTGAAAGGCAAAGTTTGGCAAAATCAGTTTTCTATGTACACCCCAAGTCTTCAACTAACCATTATAGACTTTTCATAATCAAGAAACATATGCTACATTTTGTGCAAGCCACAATCACTGTACACACAAGGCAAAATGAAGCCCTAAGATATCTGAGAAATATGATAAATTCACAATATATTTCTCTGCCTACCACCATTGAAGCATTTTCTAAACATTTGCTGCTGTCTTTGATGGTGCTAAGAACCAGGTCTTTTTGTGGTTTCAACTGAAGGCAAGGGCAAAACACACTCATTCGTAGATGTTAGGCATGGGTAGTCTTCAGGAAAGAGGGAATTTACATGTGTTGGGTGCTTACATGTGTTGAGTGTATCTAAAAAATGTGATATTTCATCTTCAAAGTGGAATAGATGATGAATGATAGAGGATATACAGACAACTATTAGAATCAAATATCAAAAAGCTTCAACTGAAACTTCTTACTATGGAGAATTTAATTTTTCTACAGCAAGGGTGTTTGTTTTCAATCTGACAGTTTTGTGAGTATAAAAATCTCCCATATTATAGTCACATAAACATAAGACATGTTGCCATTCACCTACAAAATCAAATACAAAACTAAGGGCACTCTGGGTGGCTCCATCAGTTAAGCAGCTGACTCTTGATTTCAGCTCAGGTCATGATCTCAGGGTTCTGGAATGGAGCCTTGAGTTGGGCTCTTCACTCAGCAGGGAGTTTGCTTCAGGATTCTCCCTCTTCCTCTGCCCTTCCCCCCCTCACCTCCGCTTGCTTGCTCTTGCTTTCTAAAATAGATAAATACATATTTTAAAAAATCAAATACAAAACTGGGACAAAAGGAAATCTAAGTTCTATTTCTCTTTCTTGACAGTTTCCTCAACTAGGAAATGATGGGATTGGAGCAAATCTCTAGGGTACATTTCAGTTCCCACAGTCTAAGATTCTTACGTGATAAAGAAAGAAGGATAAACTAAAAGTGCAGTTTTTGTATAAAGCAAATCTTCATTAGGCAGGTCTAAGGTTATGTCCACACAATGTCATCTAATCAGTTGAAAAATGATCACATCAGCCAAATAGTAGATTTGCTGTTACATAGTAGACCAATGGCACTACAAAAAAACATACGAACAACAAAAAACACCATCCTATCCTGCTCTTTAAAATACACCGGATGTGTGTAGACATGACCTAAGATCTCTCTGAGATTTCTCAAGTCTCACAATCTTCTTTCCAATGATAAACAATACCCCCAACAAATTTCCTTTTAGGAGTGCAGCATCTATGGATACCAACTGGCATTTCCTCTGCATATTTCTCCCTGGGAAGGCCTTTGAACTTCAGCCTTTGGGGGTTTCACAACCTTGAACTAACCTCATTGAATGCTAAGGCATGAACAGACTTTATTCTAAATCCTTTATTTTTAAAGATGAGGAAATTGAGGTTCAAGGATTCATTACCTATTCTGTACCACCACCAATTCCAGTAAAGTTGGCCACTAAATTTTCATCTCATGAAGATAACTTTCTTGGAAAATGTGAAGTGTTTTTTATTTCTCCTATTTAAGAGAGGAGCCCAAACCACCAAGCTTATTTCAAAAGAAAGAGGTCTTTTCCATAAAGACTAGAAGTGGTATGTTGCAGTAAAGAGAAAGACGTGGAAAGAGGAAACATGCTAAAGAGAGGGATTTTTTTTTTTTTGGTGGTTTTGATCAATTTCTCATCAGGTGATTTGTCATTTGTTGAGCTGAAGGCAATAGAAGCATAATTTCAAACTCTTCTCCAACCTCCAAATTTGATTTAAAAAAAAAAACAAAATAAACTTTAAAAAATAAGTTCCTAAAAGGATACTTTGTTCTTTTTCTCTGAAGTGAATCCAAAATCAACAACAACAAAAATGAAACTGCTACAGGATGGAATGTCTTAATCTGGATTAGTTTGGTCACTGTTTAATTCAATTTAAGTCAAAAAACTTTTGAGTATGTGATCTGTGCAAGTCACTATCTTTTTTAAGTTTTCCTTCTCAATACCATGTATCTCTAACTTTTGAAGTCAATTGAATGGAAAGGGACAGGGTGTGTAAACTGGACTTCATGACGGTATTTGTCACTTAACAACTCAACTCTTTGTACTTTCTTAACTGGCTCATTCTTTATGGAGCTGGGGTGTTGGAAAAGTATCTGGCAACCTCAGAGGAGAGGCAATGCTATTACTTATAATACATTACTACATTTCACTGACTTAATGAGACCTTGCTTCCTCAATGTTCCAGTGGGATTAACATGTATGCATGTGAGCAGTGGTGTGACGGGTGGCCCATTTATTGGTTGTCTCAGAGCTATAGTTCAAAACTACCTCTAAAGTAGTTAAAGAAAGGGGTACCTGGCTGGCTTGTTTGGTAACAAGCATGTGACTCTTGATTTTGGGGTCATGAATTCAAGCCCCATGTTGACCGTAGAGATTATTTTTAAAAATAAAATCTTTTAAAAATGTTAACAAATAAAATACTTAAGGAGATAAATGATAATCACTTTGGGTACACAGAAAATCATTCAAGATAGTTTAACATAAATGTCACCACTTTTATACTAGCAGGAACATACATGGTTCTCCCAGTTTACTCATCTCAGACAGGTAGTAACTTTAAAGTCTTTGAAGAAAGATTTTACCCAAACACAAGTAAGGCTGGGAACTCTGCATTGCAGTCACTATAACTTTGGACTTAACAAATATAAACAACAAAGGCTAGAAATGAACATTTTAGATTTCTTTTAGTTTTGAGTTTGTGAAATTGGTGTTAATCATCTATATTGGGGTGCCTGGGTGGCTCAGTTGATTGGGCATCTGCCTTCAGCTCAGGTCATGATCCAGGGTCCTACTCAGTGGGGAGTCTCCTTATCCTTCTCCCTCTGTCCTTCCACTCTGCTTGTGCTCTCTCTCTCAACTAAACAAATAAAATCCTCTATAAAAATTTTCAATTCATTAAGTACATGAACAAAGACTGCCATGAGATTATTGTTAGACTTAAGCATTTAACTAACTTTCCAGAGAAATTTTAAATAAAATGTTAGATTTATCTAGCACTTTATTCTCATCTGAGACGTTCAAAGACTTCAGAGGTTAGCTAATTAAAGCTCACCACATCACTGAGATGCAACAAGACCTAGGAAGTATGGCCCTCATTTAAGGGATGGAGAAAAAGAGAACCAGAAAGTGATGGCTCATCAGTTCTGATAATGAGCAGGTGGCATAGTTGAGAGATGCATAGGAACAAAGGGGAGAAGCCTCAGAGTTCCCTGCCCCAGGACACAGATGTCTCCATCTAAGTATTCACCCCTGTGTCCCTGCCACAAGTTTAAGAGTTCAAACTGGAGTGAGGGAGTAAGGAAGACACTTTTTTGGAATAAGTCCTTATCATTCTGGTCCTCTCTAGCACAGAAGATAATGACAGAGGAAATCTAAGTCCAACCTTACCAGCACTCGGAATCAAGCTGACACATGTGCTGTGGGGCATCACATTCTACAGATGGAGACCCCAACTGTGATGGTAGTAAACTTTTGATAAAAGGCATTCTTTGTTATTTACTTTGTGATGGTGTTATTTGTGTATATGGCAACATAAAATATAAACTATAGAATCAGAAAAACAAGCCAAATCTTGGCTCTTCCTCCTACAAGCTGTATGATATGGAAAGAGTTACTGTACCCAAAGCAAATTCAGTTGCCTTAACTGAAAAATTGGGATAATAAAATTCATGTCACAGCATTATTATGAAGATTAAATGGTAAAATATTTTAAAATTCTAGAACTTAATGGACTAAAAAATGTTATTTTCTTTTCAACGTAAGAGACTTTTCAGGGGAGGGGAGGAAGGGGAGGAAAGTTGGCAAAGTTGTGTTTGTGTAACTGGTTTCGTTGTTTGCAACTGAATCCAAGTTAATCTGTGAAAGGTCCCCACACAGAACTTTATTTGATTCAAAAGTCAAAAACTCGTTTAGGTCATTAGAAATGCAGAATAACTCAACTTGAAATTTCTTTGTTAGCATTACTAATTGAGAGGTTATCATTAAGCCCTATGGCTCAGTCAACTGAAGCTCAAATGAAGGGGAAATTGCATGCTTTTACCCAGGACTCAGTGTGTAAAACCTGAAGGCAAGTTATGAAACGTCTCACAAATGATGAAGCATTATATGAAAATCATTGACCCTGTAGAACTAGCTTTTCTGGCACTGAAGGGAGAAGATGCTACTTGCTGTAGTATCGAGACCTAGAGGGTTGTCTCTGTCAGTCACTGCTTTCTCAAATGGACTTGATGTTTTCAGTCAAAAATTTTCTGCATATTACTACGCTGCCACCTATCTGGTTTTTCATGTTTCCTCACAGAAAAGAACCTTTTGACTAAAAATAAAATACTTGCAAATCCTTTTTCCTTTACCAGATCTAAAACAAAACCCAACAATTATGGGAAGCAAGAAGGGGCACTGAAAAGGAATCAAACCTTAAATTTGTATTTTTTTTAACTTTTACATAAATCTTGACGTTTGGGTCCTTAGAGGAACTAGAGGCTCTTGAAAATTACAGAAGGAACAGTAGAAATCCTAGACTGACAACACAAAATACATATTCCTTGCCAAAAAATTCCTTCAGAAAAATGAAAGTTAATTCCCATACTTCCCAAACAACTAGTACCATGATTCTGATTCCAATGACTCCAACCATAAAAAGTCTTTCAATTGCCCCATAATTGATATTTCTTCAGGATGGTGCTCAAAGTAAATGAAACAATTGTTCAGGTTCAGGTTATAAAATATT
This sequence comes from Vulpes lagopus, assembly GCF_018345385.1. Classification (NCBI taxonomy): domain Eukaryota; kingdom Metazoa; phylum Chordata; class Mammalia; order Carnivora; family Canidae; genus Vulpes; species Vulpes lagopus. Next base: position 22,984,464 of record NC_054844.1, read on the forward strand.
TCATTGTTCTGATTTAGTTCTGGTTTATTAGTCTTTAAAAAAAAAAAACACATGAGCTTAGGTTTGGCTCAAACAAGTTCCCTACATTTTCTTTGAAATGGCTTAATTTCAGTTCACAGTTCAGTTAAAAATAACAATAAAGTCAGGTTCATATTTGGTTTAGAAAACCTTACAGTTTGTTATGGTTTGGGATTGAAAGGTGTTTTAAGGTCAAAGCTTGGCCTCAGAAGCCCAGGAGGCACTGGGGTAGGCACATACTAGGAGAGAGCAAGCTGAGTTTCATTCTGTGTCTCTTAAGCGAGGGAATGAAAAGGGGACCATTGGGGCACCTACATGGCTCAGTGGTTGAGCATCTGCCTTTGGCTCAGGTTGTGATCCCGGGATTCTGGAATCGAGTCCCATGTCAGGCTCCTCACAAGGATCCTGCTTCTCATCTGCCTATGTCTCTGCCTCTCTCTCTCTCTCTCTCTCTCTCTTTCTCTCTGTGTGTGTGTGTCTCTCATGAATTAAAAAAAAATCTTAAAAAATAAAAAGACAAAGGGACCAGTTGTCTGCTGTGTGAGGAGGAAAAGAAGTGCCCTAGTTCTCTGCAATTCAACCTGAGAGTCAAAGTAGCATGAAACTGGAGCTCCTGGCCATGGAAGGACAGGCAGTAGAGGGGGGGCAGAGGAGGGAACTGGTCAGCGTCCCCACACAGGCCAATTTCTTCTCTTTGAGACTCTTCCCACTTTATCCAAGGCTGGTCACCCAAGAAGCACACCCATTTCTGTTGCCAGGAAGTCTTCTCCCATCCCACCATGCCTTTTTTGCTCAAGTCAACTTAAACGGCACTCCTCAGGAAGGCTTCTCTGATCTTCACTTTTGAAAACAGAGCTCCCTGTGAGATCTAGTTCTGTCCCACTTTATTTTTCTTCATTGCCCTTATTACAATTGTGATTAATACTTGTGTTGTTATCACTCATGGCTGGTTCCTTCACCATTTGCTCCGTGAAGTTAAGAAAAGCAAATGTTTTTTAATCCTCTATTCCCAGCTCTTGAAGCAGGGGGCTTGGGTACCCAGCAGATGCCCCATGAATAACTATTGAATAAGCATCTCACTGCTTACAAGTTTTCATCCCATTCATTACTGGCTTTTCCTATCCCCAAGTCCTAGTTAACATTCTACACACCCTTAAGGGAGTTACCTCCTTAGTAGTTAGCAAAAATAATAGAAACTATCCCTTTTTGAGGCCCGAATAAATGCTGGATGTGGGACTAAAAACATAGCCATTGGGCAGCCCCGGTGGCACAGCGGTTTAGAGCCGCCTGCAGCCCGAGGTGTGATCCTGGAGACCCGGGATCCAGTCCCACATCGGGCTCCTTACATGGAGCCTGCTTCTCCCTCTGCCTGTGTGTCTCTCTCTGTGTGTCTTTCATGAATAAATAAATAAAATCTTTTTTAAAAAAATTATTTCATGTAATCTCAACACGGGGAAGTACATAAAAGTATTATTTCTATGTAATAGGTGAGCATCTCAAGCTGGATTAAGCCTGAGGCAATGCAAATCTTGGTATGGAGTAGAGAAAGGGGGGAGTGGAGTAGTGTGAGGGAAAAGGCCAGAGAGGTACAGGGAGGGTAAGAGGGTGCCAAGGAGCATTCTTTACGTCATAATCCCTTCAGAGTCAGCCCCTCCTGTGCCACTTAATAGCAACACATAGCCCATGTGTGTTGTTATCTGCAGCATGAGACAGATATTCCATAGTGGAATCCTTTTTCTTGGTGCTCAAAGGAACTAGAAAATAGATCAAAGGAAAATGATGAAAAGAGATTCGACTCTGTGGCCCTCATTGTTTAGTATCTATTAAATATGTTCTTTCCCCTTGTGTCTAAAACACTACAGCTAAGACATGGGTGGTCAGAATAGATAAGTCTCTGGCCCTCTTCCAGCCCTGTGATTCTACAATTCCATGTTGCCATCTTAATTTCCCCTAGGGTCTGTCAGTGGGCTCCTACTTCCTTCAGACTGAAGATTTATTTAGCAATGAAGTCGATCCTGACAACACCTAAAATGCCTCAACTGATGGTGTCTCAAAGAAATTTTTTAAACTCATATTTATATGCCACCAAGATAAAGAAGTAGGAATTTGGCCATTAAAAAGTTAATTGGGTCAGTTGTAATGGCCACAATATTTTGGCATCTCATTCCCATCCTGGGAGCCATGATGAGAAGCAGCTTCTCTGGAGTCTGTCATGTAGCACTTTAACTCCTCAGTGACAGCTGGTAGGCATGCAAGATTGCAGAACACGCCTTTCTCCTGCACCTCAGCATCTCTCTCCCCCATCTTTATTTCTGTCATTTCTAGGGTTCTGCACAATAGCATTGATAATGCACTCCTTGGAAGCTTGATGATTATATATTTTGTTGAATTACAACTTTTTAAGAATAAGGATTTCAGTTAGAGAATGGAGATTTAGAAGTGCCTCAGAAGGTTTTAACTAATCAGACTGCTATTATTTAGGCATAACTTGAAATTGTTGGATTAGAGGCAGATTTGGGGCATAAAGACATCTGAGAAATAATGATGGTAAATTTAGATATTTGTGTGGAGGTAGAGAGAGATGTTTTTTTATGGGCAAGACTCGTAATTCCTGGTTTTCCAATTATGTATGGAAAGAAATGTGAAGACAGTAATTACCTTGTTCAGGTGAAGATGTACCTAGAAGGAGACAGACCCAAGGATTTTCTACATCCATCTCAATTCACTTACCTACACTTACCTTCCTTAAGCAGGAAACACAGAATGCCCTGTCTTGGGTTATATAGCAATTGTTTCCTCATCTTGCAGCATTTTCCTCTTGTAAAACTCTAGTTATTTAAAGTGATATTTTTTAGTAAAAGAGGGAAAAGAAAGGAAGTGATAATAACACAAAGATAATGCATCATCATGTCTGATTGTATATGAACTTGGAGGAAGAAAAATTCATAAATGTGTCAAGAAAAGGCTAATGAATGAATTACTTCCATGTTTCCCATCGTTCAACAAACACACATACACATAAACCCACATTCACACGCCAAAAAAAGAAAGGAGGAGAACAATACATTAGAAGAGAAAAAGATAGGAGACATATTTATAATACTAAATTCAATAAAAGAATTTAATAAACCAGAACTATAAGTATAAGTGAGCTTCTTTAAATATTTTTATTATTAATATTTTATTTAAAAAAATAATAGTTTTAGCACAAATTCCACTTTTTAAAGCTCACACGGCTCCAACACTGAGGTTATCTTGTTTGGCATTAGACTAGCTCATGTCTACATTAAAGCTGGAATCTTAGAAGTGACATAAACAGGCCTTTTTCTATAAAGATAAAAGGCTAAGCTTTAAAGGATTTTATATTTATAGATAAATGTTTCCATAGTAATCAGTACTATAAAACTTGCTGGTGTCAGCAGTCCTTTGCATACAAAAATGGCTCATATTAAAATGAGCTAGATTCAGAGAGTCAAATGTAGATTCTTTTACCTTAGAAAAAAAACTTTTGAGAGAAGACCAAAAATGTTTTTGGATTTGGTTGGAAACAACTCCACTTGTAGTCACATGCACTGTGTACTCCCACAGAACACACAAGGGATGAAGGCCTGACCTTTGAAGACAGCATGGACCATGATGAAAAGTAATTTGAAACAACACGCTCATTATTACATCCTCAGATGATGAGCTTGGAGCTATGCATTTTAGATTTTTCCAGTGTCTGAGGTCAGTTTTGTTTTAGGAAGAAAGAAAGTTCAGGAAGAGGGAAAACAAAGTTCAGAACGAAGCAAGATAAAAAAGAGTAGAATACAACTGTATTGGTTTAATAATACAGTCAGAAATGCATGGGATAAATATCACCTAGAATATAGTTTATAACAGGTAAGAAATCTGTTTTTAACATTTATGGCTTCCCCTGCAGAAGTGGAAACATATGTTTACCAAAAGACATGCACAAGAATGTCATAGCAGCCCTATTCACAATAGCCTCAAACTGAAAACTCTCCAAGGGCCTACCAACAATAGACTGGACAAAAAAGTTGAGGTGTATTTACAAACTGAAATACTATAAAAATGAGAATGAATAAACTATTTCTACATACAAATTCATAGACATAGTTTTGAGCCAAAGAAGGTAAGCACACACAAAAAGTATATACTGTATGATCCACTTAGGTAGAGTTAAAAAATAAACAGAACTAATCTATGGGTTAAAAGTCAAGAGAGTGATTACCTTGAGGTAGACAGTGACTGGGAGGGGGAAGATGGAGGGTTCTGGAGTCCTGGTAATGTTTGTTTTCTTAATCTGGGCACCAGTTACATTGGTATGTTCACTTTGTGAAAATTTGTCAAGCTGTAAATTCATGATTTACATACTTTTTTGCATGGATAGCATACTTTAATGAAAAGGAAAAAACACAACTCTGAAGTAGTCTGAGCATTTTTCAGTAAATACATATAAATGTTTCCATTGTAATCAGCTCCGTTTTATCTGTCCTAGATACCTCCTCATTTCTGTTTCTCTTGGCCAGCAACCATTAGACACTCATAAGAGATTACTTTCATAAGGCGAAGTATGTGTGTGCATGTGTACACACTTCCAAACCCAGTTACCCACATTTTTATGATATCTTTGGAGATATATACCCAGTTTTCTGCTGCCCAAAAGCTACTGAAGTCTGGGATTTTGCTGGTTGTGGGTGAGGAGCAATTTTTAAATAAATAATGAAGCTATCTTGTGCTACCTCACAAGGGTAGGGAAATATAGGCAGGAAAGTGTGCTTTGATTTCAAAAGGGTTATCCCTGGCTGTCCATAGGGTCTAGTGGGACCGTGCTGCGCTCAGAGGGATTGGCAGGTGGAAGTGGGACAATGGCTCTGCTGGTTCTCCCAACAGAAGACTTCGGTTTGTCATGCTCGTAGGTTTCCACGTGGCACTCAAGTGTTGGATAAAAGGAAAAAATAATTGGGAACTTTAAAAAAATACTCTGTTCCAAGGTTTATGCTGCTCATTCTGTAACACTTCTGACTGAAAAGGAATATTCCCTTTTTTTTCCCTTTTAATTCCTCAAGATAAGAAGCAGCAAGCTACAAAGCCGTGAGGGGGCAGTGGTAAAAGAGTATAGGTGCTAGAGCCTCTGAGTTACTGTGTAACCTTGGGCATAATACTTCATCTCTGGGAGCCTTCGCTTCTGAGCTGTGAAATGGGGATGATAGTAGAGCAGTCAGTATATAATTGGTATAGGGATTAAATGTGATAATAGTAGTTAGCAGGTCATTCTATTGGCACAAAGCACAGTTAGTAATCAGTAAACGTTAGATATTGTTACTATTAGATTGCTGCTCTTGAGAAGTATTCAACTGAATATCTAGATTTTTCCATTACATGGGGCTTATAAAAAATGGAATCCTGGCTGCCCATATTAGAAGGCCCTCAAATATCACACATAATCTTCAGATAACCACAGGTACCCTGGCAGTTGCTTTCATCGGTGAAAGCTGAACCTGCAATGTCAGAGCCACTGTGACAGAGTGGCTACGTACATTGGACACCTGTCTCCAAACAGACCATAGGAAAGAAGTATTTTAAACCTCAGCTTTCCTTTTGTTTCTTATTCCATTCTTCTTGGACTCTCTTTTTCTTCGCTTTTACCCCTCACTCTTCCCATCTGGGCTTGCTTCCTGCTGTTGGCGTAAGTTTAGGAGTCAGGGTGCTAGGGGACCAGGAGGCTAAACTTACATTGAAGGAGCAAGCTGTGAAAGGCAGGACAAAATCGGAGCCCGAATGAAGGCAGGATTCATTCGTGAGCACACATAATATTTTGGACAGTCTCCTGAGATGGGCTGCATGGCAATTTTACTGCCTGTATTCAAATATATTTAATAGTGCTCATTGCATTTCTAATCATGTTACTCATAAGGGAATTTCCATCCTGAGAGATGACAGAGAGGCACAACAGGCAGAAGGAATAAATATTGGCAAAACAAAGAGCAAAATATTTTACCTGCAATATTGGCCTCCACCTTTGACAAAAGCAAAACAAAAACAAAAAACTGAACATGGCCAGAAGTTTCTTTAGGATCCAAGAAAATGCTAATCGATAGGCTGGCAGTTTTTTCAAGATTGATTTTTTACTTCTTTCTCCATCTTTCTTTCTCAAGTAAAACAAGAAATGTGAGGATCAAAATTCCATGAAAAGAGAGTTGCTTTTTCCTTTCTTTTTGTTAGCCACATATTAAGAGACCAGGTAAGCAAGATTTTGTGACCGGATTTCAGTTTTTCAGTTTTATATCATCAGGAAACCTAGATATACTGTATACTCAGATTTGCCTATATCTATGAAAATTAACAAATCATAGAGGTAGGGCAAAGATTTCCTGCTACGACTCTTCATGATTGAGCCATGGCATGAAATTGCTTAGCTGAAAAACACTGTATTCCATTTTCAGACATATCTTTCAACACATGTGTGGGTTCATGACTCATGGGCTCCTGAAATCTTACTGTGTCTCAAATCAGTGTACCCTCACAAATCTTTATCACAGAGGCAAAACTTGCCCCAAGCCAAAACACTCTTCTAACGTGGTGGCAACACCTGGATGTAGGGAAAAAAAAAAAAAACCAACAACAACAACAACAGCTAAATTTGAATTTGGAATAAATGCCATATGAGATACAATTGGGTCTAATGTTACAGAAATACGTGGATGGAGACAACATCCTAATGATAGCTTCCTTGTGCCACTTCATTTTCTGAATTTAGATCATTCATATAAAAAAATCTACAAACTTAAAGATGGAATGAGCAAAGAGAAAGATGAATATCTTCTGCAAGCAAGCTAACCCATGTTGTAGGCAGCATTTTATATGCATGTTACACAGATAGCCCTACCACACTGAAGAACACCACCAAGTCAACCTGTGGACCTTCAATACCCACGCATACTGTGGCAGATTAATATTTTAATCAAGGTTTCCCCACTCACATTTTCTTTTACTGCCTACTCTTTTCCTCATTCAGGCACCTTTCCAATGCCTCAGAGAAGGTAATGCAAAGACTTAAAAAAAAGGAATCAAACCCTTGGCTTTGGAAAGTTTCAAATGTCTAGGTTATAAATTGTGGTGGTACTTGTATAACTCTATACATACACTAAAAACCACTGAATTGTCCACAGAAAATGGATGAGTTGTATGGTCTCAACATTACATCTCAATAAAGTTGTTTTTAAATAGTTACAAACTTCAGATTAGGCCATAAACCACAGAGCTGGAAGAGAAAGAACCAGGCTACAATGCACTGAAACTAAATTAATATTTTTTTGACTTGGAAAAAATAAGTATCTGAAATATAGGGCTTACAATGTGGAGTATTAGATAAATGAACCTACTTGTTTTTCTACCTCCCTAAACACAGGTCAGCTCTTAGGAGGAAGTGGGTAGAAATCCCCAGCTAGATTTGAGGGCTGTAAGAACAGAGACTAATCTGTTTTCTGTTTCCTATGGTCTAAGATTCCAGTGCAGAAAGGCCTATACAGGTGTCCAGGCACTTGGCAATGAGACAGTCTCATTGAGTTTGCTGTAGCTCAGAGTTACATGGTATTAGAGGAATGTTTCCTGGTATCCAAGAGAAGCTCAGATATTGCACCAGAAGCCCAGGGCCTAAAGGGTCAAGGGGTTTATAGCAGTAATCTGTGTGGACTAATGACCGAAGGCCAGAGAGCAGTGAGGGTACATCAGGAGAAGACCACATTAATAAATTGGAAACAAGAGAACATGTGTCCATTTCCATACCCATATTTTGGTACTATATTATGCTTCCTGATCTTAAAGACAATCCCGAAGCAACTGAAGGAGACCCTGAATTGACTTGATTATGTTTTTTGCCTTTTATCCCAATGAAGGATCAAGTTCAGTTTTTAAAAATTTAAATTCGGTTAGCCAGCATATAGTAGTACATCGTTAGTTTCAGATGTAGTTTTCAATAATTCATCGGTTTCGTGTAACATCCAGTGCTCATCACATCATGTGCCTTCCTTAATGCCCATTACTCAGTCAAGTTCAGTTTTAAACAGAGAAATAAGTTACCTTGATTGGACTGAATTTGGAGATTGAAATTGTGCCTAATACAGAGTTATTTTAAAATCAGCATATGAAATCATGAAAGCCTTAGGTCCAGAATGCTATAAACTACAGTGGGTTGTTTTTTACAAATGATGGAGAGAGACTTTTCTGCCATCTATACCTCTTGAGACAGATCAACTGGGCATTTCAGACTCAGAAGGAAAGAATCAGGAAATTTAAAAATGTTAAATTAAAATTTAATTTAAATTAAAATTTTTTTAAATTACATTTTTTTAAAAAAAGAAATGCTGGGGATCCCTGGGTGGCGCAGCGGTTTGGTGCCTGCCTTTGGCCCAGGGCGCGATCCTGGAGACCCGGGATCGAATCCCACATCGGGCTCCCGGTGCATGGAGCCTGCTTCTCCCTCTGCCTGTGTCTCTGCCTCTCTCTCTCTCTCTCTCTGTGTGACTATCATAAATAAATAAAAATTTTAAAAAATTTTTAAAAAAGAAATGCTATAGTTGAGTTACTTTCTCAATAATAGTCTCTCTTTCCTTGAAAGGTTGTCGTACAATGACATTAAATTGTTTCATGGGTTGATTTATTTTATTAAACCCTAAACAATCTGATAAGAATGTCTTTGAGTTAGAAAGGGAAAAGTATATTAGAATGTTTACTCTAGGTTTTTTTCCATATTACATATTGCCATTCACTTTATGTGCACTCTTGCTTCTTTCTCTTCTATAATCTCAAGCGTTACCTCTTGGTTCTTTCAGCTATACTTCTTTATGCATCAGAAAACAATGCTATTGGGAAAGATAAATGCTTGGTATCTACCATTAATGAAATCAACTCTTTACTGCAATTATTCCCCATTTTTCTGCTTTCCTTCTGTATATCTGAATCTCTCAAAAGAATGACCTACATACATTGCTCTCCATTTTCTCACCTCCCATTTATATGTCAATTCTCTGCAATCTGATTCCTGCTCCAAGTACTTTTGAAGGAGGGGCACAGGGATCCCTGGGTGGCGCAGCAGTTTAGCGCCTGCCTTTGGCCCAGGGCACGATCCTGGAGACCTGGGATCGAATCCCACGTCGGGCTCCCGGTGCATGGAGCCTGCTTCTCCCTCTGCCTATGTCTCTGCCTCTCTCTCTCCCTCACTGTGTGCCTATCATAAATAAATAAAATAAAAATTAAAAAAAAAGAAGGAGGGGCATAACCACTTGTCATCATCATCAATGTCCACTCCCAATTCAATGGACTCTTAGCTATCCTCAATACCTGCAATTTTGCAGCAGTGTTTGTTACAGGTAAATATTGCCATTGTCTTGAAATGATCTCTGCTCTTAGTTTTTGAAACATCATATTGTTTTGATATGCCTTTTTTCCTCTGGCTATTCCTTCTTATTCTCTTTTGCTGGATTTGTCTCCCACAATTAATCTCAAAATAAAACTCAAGGCTGAAATGGGAAGCCTTTTACCTCTCTAATCTACTCAAATACCTCATAATTTTCATGGGTTTAAATACCATTTTAATTCTGATGACTTTAAAATGATACCTCACTTCTGAACTCCATACTCACACTCTAACATTGCTTACTTTAATAAGATCTCTTGTAGACATTTCAAACTTAATAAATCCAAAATAGAACTTTTGATTTCCCTCTTAAACCTGTTACCTCATCATAAGTTCTAATCTTCTTCTCAGGAAATAGTACTACCAATTAATCACTCAGCTGCTTGAGTGAGAAAATATAGGTGTCATCTTTGATTTTTCCTTTTCTTCATACCTCACATTCATACAACAGCAAGTCTTGTCAAATCTATCTCCAAAACATGTATTAATCAGGTTGTTTCTCTACATCTCTTCTGGCCTCACTTTAGAGTAGTACGCTGTCATCTCATTAAATGGACTATTTGAAGTTCAATTGATCTCACCTCTTCCATACTCACCCCTCACAAAGCCATGCTCAATACAGCAGCAATAGGTCATCTTATTAAAATGTAAATTTGGTCTCATGTCAGTCCACTGCTTTGGTATCTTCCCATGACTCTTAGAATAAAATCCAAAGCCCTTATCTTGGCTGGAGTTCCTGCTGACTTCCCCAGTCTCAATTCATACTGCCCCTGCTCTTAGTATGAATTGACCAGTCTAGTATCCTACTTTTTTTTTAATGTACCAGGTCTTTTCTTCTGCAAATTGTTCAAATGACTGTTTTCTCTGTCTGGAATATCCTCATTCTCTGAGCTCTAAGTTAAATATCACCTCTGAGATTTTCTTCTTGAACTCTGTATTTAAAGTATGTCCCTTATTTCCTATCTTAAGCTTCTTTCCCTTATCTTCATAACAAACACTGATTGAAACCATTTTACTTGCCTATTTTTTGTGTCTATCTCCCTCATCAGAATATAAACTCCAATTTGTACACAAAATAAATCATGGTCGTCATGTTCCTTATTATATGAGATTAGCACAGGGTCTCACACATAGTGGGCACTACAAAAGAAATCTGCTGATCAGCTGGTTTTATTACAGTAAAAATCAAGTGCATATCCTTGTGTGTTTGTAGTGTGTATGGATGTATATGTGTACAGGAAAAAAGAAAAGTACATTTGAATGTAAGCATATACAACAGATGCAATGAGACAGTGGCTGTGGCACATATATCTTCTGGTGTAAAGGTGATACAGAGATAACATGCATAGAGTGGTACCCTTACTTAGTTAGGGTTAGTTACTTAGCTATGGGGTTTGTTGAAATAATAATCTCCAAAATTCATCTTTCTATTTACAACAGCAAAAAAAAAATGTTGAAAACTTTGACAACCTTATCAAAGAGAATGATTAATCAGGACCAGATAATGTGTCATATTACAGTAGAAGCTCAATTATATATTTGTTAATGGATTTTTATATGTTTTGAATATTTATTTGAATTTTATTTTCTCACTTGTCTGGTTTCATTTGGATATGGCTTACTTACTACAAATTTTGGGTCAATGCTTTGTGGATTTATATGTTTGTGTGCTATATGAAAGTATGTCATCATTCTCTGATGATAATTTTATGGCATTCCTTTTCTCCATGATATTACTTCCTTTTGGGTATGAAATTTACTCTAAATGACTTTCAGAAAACTTCCCACCATCATCAATGAAGAGGAAAAGTATCTGTTGCCATCAGAGAATGTATTTGCCTATGTCCTATGTGATCAGATCAGGGTGCTGTCCCTGCAGTCTTGTCTCTGGCACCCCACATTCCTATGACATCTCCCATCTCAATAATTACCCTGTTTTTATGATTGTTAATTTTATGTGCCAACATGGCTGGGCCACTGTGCTCAGATATGTGGTCAAACGGTATTCTAAATGTTTCCATGGAGGTTTTTTAAGATGAGAGTAACATTTAAATTACTAGACTCTAAGGATAAGGATGGGCCTCATTCAATCAGTTAAAGGTTTTCATAGAAAAAGACAAACCTCCAAAGAAAAGAGAATTCTGACAGCAGACTATCTTTGGACTCACTCAAAGTGCAGTATCACTTCTTTTCTGGGTCTCCAGCATGCTAACCTACCTTGCAGATTTTGGACTTGCTAGCTTCCATGATTGCACGAACAAATTTCTGGAAACAAATCTCTTTCTCTCTCTTTTACTACACACAAACACACACACATATACACACACTCATTTTATTCATTTTTCTTTCTCTGGGGAGCTCTGACTAACCTTGTTTCCATCACCAAATCATTTTCAATTTGCTTCCCAATTTTTTAAGAGTACCATAGATACTACTAACAAGAGGGAGGCTCATTTTTCCTGTTTTCAACTTGCACAGAGTAAGAATAACTGTAATACGGGTAAAGGGAGAGACTCTGTTCTCTGAGGTGGAACACATTAGTCTTTATGGCCTTAAAACCCACCCTGATCACCCTTCTCACCAACTCAAAGGCATCAGATTCTGTAAATGATATCCTAACAAAGAGTTCCACAATGCAAGCTCTCTGCTCTCCGCTCCTCTATTGACCATTCATATTGACTTTGGCCAGGTCAAGAGCTTTTCATTGCTTTAGTTTCCCCATCTGTTTGTGTAATGCTTATTTCTCCAATATTCGGAACTCTTTCCATAAGCAGGTGCCCCAGAAGAGCAAGTGTAGCTATTGATCTGGTACTACACTCACAGAAAGGCTCCAAATAACACATCTGGACCCATTGCTCTACTTTGTCACCTATGAAAAGCCTGGAGATTACCAGAAGTATTTGGTTTGGGTTGTTTTCTGAAAGATATGACTGTACCCACAAATATGCACAGAATACTTGTTGAGGACTCTTGAATCCCAAAGGCAGGTCCTTCCCTCTTCTTGCCACATCTTTGATGGTGATGAAGAATGTGTTTACTCAAATTCACAAAAGAGAACTTGGTTTGCTCTGTTTTAGCAACAGATTAGGATTTTCAAAGAAATACTGGCAATGTAGGTCATTTTTTTCAACGAGCTTTGAAGCCAGGCTGAAATCTTATCAGTATGTCAAGATTTAAAAACTCCCACCTGTACATCGCCCTCCCTTAAACTCTTTTGAGCAGCTGCACCTCCTCCTTTGTTTGTTGATTATGTGTGAACAGAAACATAGCATACACTCAGCTCTAGGCACTAGAAATCACTGTAAGTCATTTCTATCTCCTTGTGGCCTATCTGGTAGGCAGATTCAAAGCAAACATGAATTCCTAGGGATATATTATAAATATATTATGTGATTAAATTGTGCTGGCTCACCTGCAATGGATTTGTACTCACTCTCTCTCAGAACCCCCATTTTTCTAGCAGTAATCTTCCCAAAGGGAAGGCCTGCTCACTGGGCTCTTTTTAAAAGGCGTGCAAATCTCAACACAGCAACCATTTAATGCCACAAACGTGATTGTAAAGAGAGCACAACAGAATGAAAATATTGTATTTTCATCACTCATCAACAGAAGGCTTATGTGTAATATACCCGTTGCAGGCAGGTCTAGTGTGTATATTCATTTGTTCAGAAAACACATCAAATTACTTCACTTACAAAACCATATTAAATAAGGTCAAAAGTCAAACAAAAAGTAGATTGTGAAGAAAAAGTCCTCCAGAGCAGAATCTGCCTCCCTCTTACTTTTGACCATCATAGCTCTCTCTTCTAGGGAGGGTCTATGTAAACCAACAAATTCTAGTTTTTATAATAACAACTCAGCTCATCTAGGATAATTACATTTTAGGGCGTTCGCAGAGTACACTATCATATTTTAACTTCAGAGCCTTCTTTTGGCTGAACAAGACTCCTCCCACCCTCCTTAACTCCATCCAACCCAAGATGCAGGCTGCTGAACTTCATTCAGCACAGTACCCATTGCCAACACACTAAAATTGAGAAACTAAACTAAAACTAAAGTGTCAGACAGCAGGGCTGGTGAACAATGAAATCAAGTCACACCTCCTATCTAACTTAATGCTCATATGTTTTCAAAAGGAAAACCTTTGAGCAAGCACAGCATAGAATTTACTTCCTGGCCCACACTGCAATACTTCTTTTCCATTCTCCTGGAAAGCTGGAGCAAAATCTGACAAATAACACCCAAGAAGAACTTGCTGCATAAGTGTTATTTTCCCAGCTCAGTGTCACAATTATTTAGTGTGCTGAGCACTATACGTCTTTTAATTTCCTATAATCCCTACCCATAGTATAATGTGGAATTCCATTTATTCTATTTTAAAAGGGATGAAGTCATTCAGGGTGGAAACTATGACCTGATTGAAAGTACTGAAATGCTGCTATGTCTCAGGCTGGGCTCTGGCACATGGAGAAGTATAAATTAAACTCTTCTGCAGACATTTGATCTCTTGCTATGAAAAGGGATATTGTGTTTCCTCTGTTTAACAGTATTCTCTGTCCACTGTGAAAAGAAGCCTGTTTGCTTAAAAAAGTGTGGCATATTTTTTCCACTATGAGTGGCATTGCAAATGAAATCACAGCACGCCCCAAATAGAGTTCCAATGGTCTATACGAATTGTACATCTATCAAGAGAAGCCAATGTTGAAATTGTGGTCACTTAATATGAGATGAATAATTTAATAATATGATGACTGATCACAACCACATCTCTGGATGCTAAGACTGGCAGCTTTTGTTGAGTGCCCACCTGCAGACAGCCCTGTGCAAAGCAAGTTAAACAGAAACAGTCATGCCTTCTAATCCCAGTTCATCTTGCTGCACACCAGAGGCTGCCCACACACAAAGTTAGGCTATCACTGTTACTGGTGGGACATTATTCTGCAAGTGAATGCACATTTTATTAATTGGGCAGAAACATTCTCTTCCATTTCCATCCACAGATCCTATGTGCTCTATTAAAATCATAGTCATTCTTTGTGAAAGGTTGAACTTTGAACATTTCTCTGATAGCATCTGATGACAATGCAGTATGATAGACCTCTTGTTAGCATCTGGCACAGGGTAGGCACTGCGTTGACTGAGTGAAACCAAGGCTACCACCCTTGAGGAAAAACTCTAGCAGAGTTTTTCAAACTCTGTTCTGCCTGTCTTTGGAGGTGTCAGAAGCTACCAAAACGTCGTTTTTCATGTAACATCAACTCTTTGTTATCCTAAGGCCTTGAACTCTCCTCTCCTACCATGAGAGCCTGGTGCATTTGTAAAGTACTGATGGATAGATGGGAAGGCTCTGTAGACTTCTCCCAGTCCTCCACTCCTCCAGCTCCTGCTAGAAACATAGTTGCTTCTACTCATTTATATCCCGGGTTTGGGCAAAATGTCTAGTGGCTAAAATAACAGTTTGAAGGCATTCCTGGAAAGCATTTTTTTTTTTTTTTTGCTTTAAATGAGTTTGATTTTTATAGGATTGTCTGGAGAGATGGCATAGATGGGGAAGATTACATGACGGGTACCACAGACCCAAAAGAGGACCTTCATTGCCATAAGCTCGTAAAAAAGTGTATTTGGAAGAAACATCGGTTTTATTTTTCTTAAATATAGTACCAATAACAAACTTATTTCACTTGGTAATGAAAGGAAAATATAGCCTGACCCACAGCTTTTTTATCCCAACCTAATTGGCAGTACTTGCTTTAGTAAAGCAATCTGGAGACCCAATAAAAAATTTGGCACAGTTGCTTTTTATATTGTCATCATTCCTCCTACTAAAGTGGCTTGCAAAATTATAGAATGTGCAACCCCAACTATTTCCTCATTATTTTGATGCTCAGTAAGGCCCTATATTACAGTGTTCCTCTTAAAGCTTAAATAATATATGGTGAGTTAAGGAATGCTGTTTTACTCAATTTACTTAATCATTTTTGCAATGTTTCCCAAACTCCCCTAAAGATCAAGAACACCTGGAGTGCTTGACATAAACAGATTCCTGGACCCAAAACCAGATCTACTAAACCAAAATGTACAGAGGGCATGTCTAAAAATCTGCATACCTAACCTGCCTCTAGGATGATTCTCATCCTCATGGAAGTGGCGAGTACCATGAGATAGAGGTAAATTGAGTCCATCCCAATTAATATGCCAATTCCCCATTCCACCCTTAATGTAGTTCTCCTATTGAGGGGCAATTCAACTCAAGAGATTAACAACTTGGGAGTCTTGGCAAATGCACACAGCTGTCCTGCCAAGCCACTAGACTAGCTGGTGTGATCAGTTTGGGATCAAAAGTTAAAGACTTTACATCTGAATGACATAGCAGATATGTAAAAGAAATGTGTTTTTCCAATAGATGTAGCTGTAAGACTATTTGCTTCAGTCAAATATCTCCTTCATCTCAATGCATTTGAAAGGGAAAATAATAGCTAGAATATGGCAGCTGAAATGGAGAAGGCTAGGCTGTGTTTACCTAGTTTTTGAATGCTTTTATTATGCAAATTTGCACTACCCTCTTGACCCTGAGTGATACTCCTGAGTTTCCTTTAAGCTCCACACAGCTACATTCTCCAGAGGCTAAGGCCTTGGAGTTACCACACATTTATCCATTTGAAGATCTTTTAATAAAATGATTGATGTGTGTCTTTGTGGGTGACAAATGACTTATTTCAATGAATGATACATTAACTTTTCAAGACAAGTAAAATATTGGGGTGTTATCTGGTGAATTCAAGCACTGCAGACAATGAGGGCAGGAAAGGAGGGTCAAGAAAATATATATTATCAGTATGATGAGATTCACTTTGGGACCCTCAATGCACAACTGGCTCGTTAATCAATTTGCAGTTGAAACTGTACAGACAGGCAAGCTTTATCTTCCCACCCTTCAAAAACCCATTCTCCTACAGGATCAATTCCAAGCTAGCACACATGAGGAACCGGCTTTCTCCTCCCTCTTCATCTTCTTTCAGTCCTAACCTACTATTGATGATTCAGTATCAGGAACTTCTTGTTGCTTTCTGTAGAACTTCTTGTTGCTTTCTGTAGAAACCTTCCTGTAGAAAATCCTATATTCCCCAACCTTTGCTGGTGTAGTCATTTCTATCTGGAATTGCTGCCCTGATTTTAGGACTCAGGAGTCATCAACTCCAAGAAGCCATCCCTCTTCTTTCCTCCATCCTTGTCATCAAAATCATAAATATCATGATATTGTCCAAGTTCCAGAACATGAGCTACAGGACTAAGGAGAAGGGAAGAGAGGGAACTTACTGGCTTTTATGCCTCCAATGCCCAGGATAGAGCCTGGCCTATGGAAGGTTCTCGAAGAGATGGTTCTGAATTACAAGAATGTCAATCCTGAGAATGTTTAAAATGATGAGACCAGATTACCCTGCCAATGTTGCTTTTCTGTTGTCCTTCAAAAATGACCACAGTACATTTTTTTTTAAAAAAAATAGCCTTGAAAAGAAGGCCAGAAGTAGAAAAAAACACTCCATTCATTTTTTATAGAATATATTTGTTCCAGTGTGCTATGTGATTCTTTTTCTGCCTATTACGTGTACGTTTAAAAAATTAGTTGCACCTTTTCCTTTCGAAGTGCTTAGTAACCATGTTGTTTCAGATACAAAGGCCTATAGAGCAATGCCCACTGCCCTGTGAATGGGGCCTTTGTTCTCAGTGTTGTTTTGGTAGGAAATGGTTGCTATTTAGGTTTCCAAGAGGGAATATAAACTATGCTCACCTAATCAAACAGACCAGTAAATACAGCAGTTAATCTGACAACTTCAAATTCCTGAGTTGCATTCTGAGAAACAATTTAACACCAACAATCATTTAAAGCCTATGTAAATCATAAGCCTTTGGTTACTAAGAGCTTTATTGTATTTTATTTCATTTCATTTCATTAATTACCACAAATGCCTGGTTCTAAAAAATATTTCAGTTAGAAATTTCTTGTTGGTGGAAAAGAAGAGAAATTGCACAGGAAAATATAGAGTGAAAGTTCAAAAATGAAACATGTTAAGCAGATGTCAAAGAGAGGAAAGAAAACAGCACAGGTGAATATGTGAAAGGGAATCATGACCCTATCCTATCGATGTGCTGTAAAGAAGAATTGATCCTGAGGCCAGGAGAAACCCAAGTGCAGGTCTATGGTGCCTGATGAGCTAAGCTAGCCCATTGTTCTCATCTCTTCAGATAGTTATTTCAAACTAATCTGCCCTGTGGCTGTGGAATAAAAGGCAGTACCTGTTTGTTCAAGTTATTAACAGTTTTACAATGCCCTCACCAAGTCACCTTGGACATTTAGTCACTGTTTGAGAAACAAAAGTATTGAAACAATACTTGCACAGTGGGGAAAAAATCCACCTAGTTCTTAAATGCAGTATATAATGATACTTTAAGCCCAAACAACAACAACAAAAAGATCTCTTTGTTTGAAGTATGGGATATGAATATCATTATTTAGATCCTACCTGTTTGCCAACAATTGCAATAGCTTCTTAAAACTATGTCCTTGCAATTTATCAGGGATCAGGGCCCAACATGCACACGGCACATATTAAAAGCACTATCTGAACTATTCCTTCCCTCTTGAAAAAAAAACTAGTGTTTCTGGTTTTTAAAGGAGCCATTGTCACTTCTGGTTGAATGTTTATTTTACTGTCTCCTGCACAGCGGAGGGCATTTCACCTATAAAGAGTGATTATAGAGCACTGGCACGATTTGAATACTCTAATCAATGCTAGTTAAAGTAGGAATAAATAAACTTTTATGGCACTGGGGTTCCTACCCTTCATGGAAATTATTGTTAATTTATTGAATCAATAATCTTAAAACAATAAATTATGATGCCCTTTGTTTTACTAAGCCCTTCTCACAGTGTGTTAAAAAGCAAGGGCTTTATAAATATTGCAACAGGCTGGGAGGAGGTTTTTTAACCAAGTCTTTGTATGTGGCCCGTTATGCAAGAGATTAGACTATAAAAGTTAAAAGTGTGTATGTGCATTGAGGGTGAGGGGAACTTGAGCATAAGCAGAAACTAAAAATAATAATTAACAATAATAATAATCATTCCTGTACTGCTTAAAGTGGCTGAGCAAGGAATTTGGATTCTTTTTCTCATTAAACCTATCACTGTATGAGGTGGTTTGGTTTTACTCCTCAGTTGTTTGAGAATTATCACTTATCAGAGCATATTTATTACAAATTGGGGAGAAAGATTTTTGGTTGACACAAACAGGAAGCTGACTGTCCAGAAGTAATACTTGTCCTCAATCTTTTTCTCTGAGCCATAATCCCATGTTTGTTTAATCTGTTCTCCACCAAAACCCTCACAGCAAAAACACAACCCTTAGACCCATTTTGAATTTTGCACCTCCTACTGTCCTGACTTCTTGAGGATAAGCTATGAGCCCTAAAACGGAGGCTGACACATGTTTGACTAGGCCAGATATAACGTTCCCTCTTTGGGGCCATCCTGGGACTGCTTCTCCACCCCACACACAAGTCTAACAGGTCAGGAGAATTGTATCCTTGCAATCTTTATTAGTTTTCTCATTATGTTTTTACCTTTTGTAGCAATCAAAGTATCTTTTGGGTACCTATTCATCCTGTTACAAAACTGTACCCAAATGCAATCTCTCTGGCTTTAAAAAATAAAATATAATGGAGAAAAGTGCACATTTGGGGTAATATCTGCAGATGAGACATTACTGTAGAAGCGATGTCCCAGAAGCACCTAATATCCAAAGCTTTCTGTGTAGATTAAGCCCATCTAATGGCTCTACAGCTACTATATACAATTATCTGCTCACTAACAGCATCCCTTAAAACAGACGTAAGGGATCTTTGAAGCCGAGCTCTGCATACCTTAATTACGGAACCAATTTGGGACACTATTTGTTCCAACATTTTTTAAAGGCCTTCCCTAGATTATAAGAACACATCTAATTCAGGATTATTTTTTGTGCTTGGAGACTACAGACCTGAATGCAGGCAGTTGGAATGGCCCCCAGGGTGTCGGTGTTTGCCACCACAT
Source organism: Vulpes lagopus (assembly GCF_018345385.1). Lineage (NCBI taxonomy): Eukaryota > Metazoa > Chordata > Mammalia > Carnivora > Canidae > Vulpes > Vulpes lagopus. The sequence goes on from NC_054844.1 coordinate 23,003,990, forward strand.
TCTGCTGGGGGTTTTACAGTTTTTGTTATAGGACTGACCTAAAACCAGAAATATTATTCCCTGGAGCTGAACTTGCGACAGAGGTTCCCACTCCTTGGGATCCAACTCTAACTATGGTACTGTAATAATTTAGCACCTGGAGGGCCCAGCAGGGAAACCTTAGAAGCCAACAATTTATGGAATTTCCATCAATCACTGGTATCCTGCTTTGAAGAACTCTCTGTGAGTTCAGTAAAATTTCAAGGAATCTTCCTGGGATTCTGAAGAGTTCAAAAAATGTACCTGTGCTAAAAGAGGGAAAGGAGATCTAGTATGTATTGAACACCTACCATGTGGCATACATGTTGCTAAATTAGCCAAATCCTCCTACAGTTAAGCCATTGGCAGAGGTCCTCAATCTGATCCACTTGTAAGAGATTCCTCCAGACAAGGAAATTCCTGGGCTGGGTTTAATTTACAGGAAGGCTATGTCTTAAGTCAAGACTCTAGTTCAGTCCTAGTCTCCTCTCACTATCTATTTCCAAAGCAACCCTAGAGCCCCTGGAATCTGGCTGCAGGATAAGAAAGAATCAATTCCATGAGTATTAACTGCATTTAACTGCTAACAAGATGAACTAGGATTCCAGGCAGTCAGTTATTATGAACAGCAATAAACACAATAGGATGGCTGCCGTGTACAGACTGGCTACTATAGGGGGACCACTATCTTGGAAGACTTACATATGATTTCATTTAGCTCTCACAACAGTACTTGAAGTAACATACTGCAATCTTGATTTTAGAAATGAAGAATGGGGATTTACAGGGGCTCACAGGCTTACCCAAGGTAACATAGTGCTAGAGCCAGAAATCACATCTGGGCCTTTCCAGATCCAAAGGTCATCCCTGTGCCAAGAAACCATGCTGACAGTCTTCTCCTAAAATTATCTTGTTGCTTCAGTCTGCGAACCTTTAGGGACTTGGCAACTGTCTTAGAATGATCTCTTTTACTCATAAAAATTAATCCAAACCTTGCCCTCATGGATATTCCACACTCTGAAGTTCTCATAAAGGAAGAATCAATATCCATTATGTAGGTACTGGATTCATAGATTTCAGTGAATTCATTCATAAATAGAGAAGCTCAATATTGATTTAACATTAGTGAGTCTATTAATATTAAAACTGATTAATTGTATTCTTCCATCTTTAAGCCTTTAATGTCCATGCTCTTCCCCTTAGTACTTAATAGATTGGATTCTCTCCTTATGTTAGGTAAGAGACAAGTTACCTTAAGAAATAGGAGAGATAAATTAAAAAAAAAGAAATAGGAGAGATGATGCTATATGGATATATATATATATATATATCTCCAAAAACTGAATCTTTGGGGGATCCAAAAATAACCTTGTACCTCGGTTTCATAGAAGTGAAAGCATAATTTAAAAACAAAAAGAAAGGGTCTTAGCTCTAAAAATCTAATTATTTTATCACTTCTTATTGTAGATCCCAGCATTCACTGCCCAGATCCCACTTTTAGGACTGAGATTCTCATTCCCATATCCCTTCTGCATTGGTTGCTGATAGCTGATAACTGAGTCCCTCTCCTAGAATCAACCTTGGCAAAAAGGAGCCACCCTTGTTCAAAGTCACACACCCTCCTAGGAAGCAGCCCCCATGGAAGGACTGGTCTATAGGAGGGTTCAAAGGCTATTCGATCCTATCACTTAGGCACAACTTGGATGGGCTGTCCCAGTTCTAGAGCTTCCATTGGATTAGATGGGCCCTGGTACCACTGCATCTGAGTTCAGTCTCTCCCTCTACCTAACACTGCTTTCTTTCCCCCCTTATAGCTGATTTCCCAGAGAACTGTCCTCATTAAACCGCCTGTACACAAATCATCTTGGAATCTGTTTCCAGGAAATCTGACCTAAGGCCCCCTCTAAAGCACAGAGGTTTATCAAAGTCTTGCTGTAATTCACTCTACCCTTCTCTGCCTTTGCTTCCTCCCTTGTCATTACGAACCTAAATCATCACCCTTGAATACTGCTTTTTCCCCCATTCCATGGCTCCAATTTTTGATGGCTTTTGCATACACATAACTGATTTACACACAGATTTAGTTTTCTCTTAGCCCTTCAAGGTTTGTCTACCATCAGTCTTCTTTAGGTAGAGATTCTGTGCCAGACCATCATCTCATGTCTCACTGGCAATACTGTGGATTTGGCTAATTTTGGTTCAGGTACCTATCTTGGTTTGTCTAGATGAAAGATAGAGGAGATCTAAGGTACAAAATATGGCACTCCTACTTAGGAAAAAGTTCAAAGCATTTTTCTCAGTAGAGAGAACCATGGATGTGACCATTTCTTTTAGCAGGGAAGGTAGATTTGACTAACACTGTGACTAGCCTGTCCATTGCATTTATTATAGACTGAATATTTGTGTCTCCCCCAAATTCATATATCAAAATCCTAACCTGAACATTGGAGAAAGTGATGGTATTGAAGATAAGATCTTTGGGGGTAATTAGGTCATGAGGGTGGAGCCCTCATGAATGGGATTAGCACCCTGATAAGAAGAGACACAAGAGCTTATTTCTCTCTCTGCTCTCTACCAAATGAGGATACAATGAGAAGATTGTCATAGGCAAATTAGGAAAAAGAGATCCTCCCTAGCCACTGAATCTGCCAAATCTTCATCTTGGACTTCCCAGACTCCAGAACTGTGAGAAATAAATGTATTTTGCTTAAGCTGCCCAGTCTATGATAATTTGTCATAGAAGCCTCTACTGGCTAACACCCCACTTAGCCAGCATTTATGAACCAGGTCTAATTCTAGTCAATGTATAAGAGATATGTAGGTATTTAACAAATATTTATTATGCACCATTAATTAGGTCCTATTTTAGATAAGGGAATAGAGCAGTAAACAAAATGACAAAACTCCTGCCTTCATGGAGTTTACATTTTAGTGTAAAAGAAAAAATAATTGAAATTCAGTGAGAACAACAACAAAACAATCTCAATAAATTTATGCTTTCCCTGATAAAATTTCCAGACCTCAAAAAAAAAAGTTAAAGCAAGTAGACTTTTCACCTCCTTTCTCTGCTCATCCTCTCCTTTTGGAACTAATGGGCAGGGAAATGGCTAGAGATGTAGAAAGAGAGAGGAAAGAATCCAAAGCCTTAAATAATCCACTTCATTAATACAGTTAGCTTTACAAGTGAGCAATAAAAATCTTAGCCTGAGAAAGAATTCTCTTTCCTCTATTCAGGCCGTTTCATCCAGTCATTTATAATTTTTAACAACATTTATATAGCATTTTTACGGTTTCAGAAGCATTTCTATTTAATCATTCATTTACTCATTCATTCAATAAGCATTTATTATTTAATTATGTATGTCAGGCCTATATATCATCTCCTTTTTCTCCAATGCAACTCTGAGAGGAAAGCAAATATTATTAGCATACCTGTTTACCAGATGAGTTTGGGGAGAAAATAAAGCTCAGCAATACACAGAACAAGTAGAATAGAAAAACAGGCTTCAGAGCCAAACAAACTCAGGTTTGTTTCCATATATGTATATACTGATAGGAATATCCTCACACATGAAAACAATTTTTAAATTGTTTTATAATAATGCATGCAATATAATAAGGTGAAAAATATAAATGGATTGAAGGAAGCTTAATAATGGGGCAATAGGTATAGAATGGAGAGTTGAAAAAAAATCAGAAAAGAGGTACATGCATGTTAACTATGTTAACAAGATCTTTCATAATTACTAAAGTTGAGCCTCCAATCTCTTACAAGCCTTGTGTCTATTGTGAAAAAGTGGAAACAGAAAAATAACTTTTCAATTACTAAATTGCAAGGGAGGGAAAAAAAAGAAAGAGGTAGAACTTTTAAGATAAAAGACAAGAGACATGTCATCCAAATGTAACATGTGGTCCCTACTGGATCCTGACTTGAACAAACCAACTGTAAAAAATGATTTATAAAACAATTGAAGAAAATTTAACAGTCACTTTTTTGTGTATTAAGGAACTGCTAAGTATTTTAGGTATAATAGTAGTTACTGTGTTTATGCTTTTGAAAGAGACACTATCTCTAAGATGCTTATTGAATAGTTTGAGCTGAAAGAAAACATACAATAGATATAAGATTCCTATTGTCCATATAGTAGCCTTGTGTTTGGGGGGCCAGTTAATGGACTTTATTCTCCAATAAACAGCAATATATTTCCCAGAGTTTTTGTGAAGATTAAATGAGATATGTATAATCGATCTTCATTATTTCTGGATTCACAATTTGGGAATCTTCATTATTTGTGGATTTCCCTACTCATTAAAATGTATTCATAACACCAAAATCAATACTCATGGTGATCATTTACAGACATGCATAGAGCAGCACAAAATTTAAGTCACCTGAAGCATGTGTTCCAAGCTGAGGTTTAAAATGGCAATGCTCTATTTTCTTCTTTTTAGCTCTCTTACTATAAACAACTGTCCTTTTCATGGTCTATTTAATGCCATGATTTTTGCATTTGTGTGGTTTTTGTTGGTGATTTCATCATTTATAACTCCCTCCCACCCAAGTGTAGTGCTAAAGTGCTGACTAGTGTTCTAAAAACAAGAAGGCTCTGATGTGCCTTACAGAGAAAATATATGTGTTAGATAAGCTTTATTCAGGCATGAATTATAACATTGTTGACCATGAGGTCCATGTAAGTGAATCAACAATATATATTAAATAAGACATCTTTAAACAGAAACACACATAAAACAAGGTTATATATTTACCAAGTGACAAAAATGTTGTGACCAGAGGCTTATAGGAACCTAACCTTGTATTTCCCCTAGGAGCAATTATTCTACATTCACAAATTCAGTGTTCATAGCAACTTTATGAAACTAAACTGCTGCAGATAACAAGGATCAATTGTATATAAAAGACTTAAGCTAATGCTTTCTGTAGAGCAAGTTCTCAGCAAATGTTTTCTCTTCTGCCCTTAAGTAGGAGATCAGACCCAGACTCCTTTCTTTGGATTCATTTCCTTGGTTCTTGATTCTTGGCATAGCTCTGCAGCATGTGAGTAAATTGTAATGTGTGTAACACATCATTTGATCAAACAGATCTTCATCTGGACAAAACTTTCAACCAATTTTTGTCTCTCTGGGTTTGCTGTAGTTAACAGAAAATGCACTGGGATTGGAATTAGAAAGTGTGGGCCAATTTTCTGCCATTCTATGAGCTGTGTCATGCACAGTTACATCTCAAGCACCTCGGAGTTCTTAGTGATAACTAAATAAAGAAAATATAATGACTCCATTCTATAGTAGAAGCTAAAATAGAGAATAATGAAATCTGGAGAAGCTAAGGGAACAGATGAAAAACAAGTGTGAAGCTACCTTCTCTTCTTTTGAAGCCACGGAGTGTTGTCCATACCCACCTAGACAAATTGTACATCTCCTACTATAAGTTCCCCAAATTAGCATTTATTTCTGGGCATCTAACTAGGTAAGCCACTATACTCAACACCATAGGATAAACATGTTCCGTGGAGCGTTAATTTTACTAGAATGTTCACTGAAAAACATAAATTAAAATTTATTTTATTTTTGAACTGTGGCTCAAAAATTCTACCTAGGAGGATGAAGTATATGCTTTTGCAATTTCACAGTATATCCTCTGAACTCACCTTGGATTTCACCTGCAACAATGAAGGACAGCCCTCATGCAAACTAACAGCATCCTGGCCTAAGAGCCCACCACATCTGCCAGTTTTATGTCTCAAGCCCTGTCCCGAGTCTCAGGAGTTTGATCAAACTGCCAAGCAAGGCAGACCCAGAAGTACAAGGAATTTAATGCCCCTGGGAAGAATCTGCAACTAACAAGGGCTAACTGTCCCCACTCCCTGTCCTTCAGAGGAACAATTCTGAGGAGTAAGCAGTTTTCCTCCTTCCTGTCTCACTTTCCCTATTCTCTTGCCTATCAAATGAACTACCAGTGTCCAAATCCTTGTCTCGGGCTCTGCTTTTGGACTGAAGGAGAGCTATCTGGTTGGAATGGACTTGAGTTGTATTTGCACAGCACTTTACAATAAACTAAAGAACCCAATTACCTATTCAGACATTGAACTGCTAATAAGTATATGATAGACTAAAAAAGCACAATTCTCATGTACTAAGCAAAAAAAGATATCAAAAAAATACTCTCTTATGGTAGCTATTTTGGACTATACTCTGGACTTCAATCTATTTTTCATTCTGATTAAAGATCTCAAGTGGGAAAAGAAAAATAATAATTCTTATATTAATCATCAATATTCCCCCATTCACATGACCAATCAGGAGCTGATTATAAGTGAATGCCAAGGCCTACAAAACTATATTTCAACAGATAAAACTTAGGGGATGTTTAAGTGTTTAGTTCACTTAGTTACCCCACTCACCATGAGACTCAAGGGGAGCCATGCAAGAAACACCCTCTGCCCTACTTCTCAGGTGAAAAAAAATGGAAAGTTCATTCAGAAACCTGGGTAACTGTGGCTATATGAGCCACATTAACATAAAATTACCTTCCCTGCAAATCTAATCAAGACTCTATGTACACAGGGTATGTTGCCGTAGAGGATTTCAGAAACCATTGCTTAAAAACCTACCATCATAATTAAGGCTCCTCCTAGAGATAAAAAGTATTTGTATTCAAATTAGGTAAATATATATATTTGAACACTTTTTCCCTTACTGATCAGCAGTCCTCAGAAGAAGTGGATATAAACATTGTTTCTGCTATTTCAAGGTAAAACTGAAGAAAGGAGGAGAATAAACAAATTAGTAGCTGATTTTTAACTCTTAGTCATGTGATAGAATTTCAATTTATACTCATTAAGCTATTCCCCAGGATGCACTGTGCCAGATTCTCTGGTTCATCATCTTTCAATTAATCTTACAATCTGCATTGCATAAATCAGAGTTTTCTCTACGTTTTATGAGAAAGACATAAATACAAACTTTGGTGGGGAAATCTAAATTGCTTTGCTGTATTGATGTTCAAGAAAAGCTGTGCTGTTTGTGCAAACCTTCCATCCTCATCCTCATTGGCTTGGATTTTGTTTTGTTTGGACAGGGGTGATAAATAAACAAAACCCTTTATCAAAAGCAATGAGGAAGTCACAGTTTACAATATATTCTCTTTTAAAATTTACCATCATTACTTTTATTCCTTATACGGCCAGTGATGTGTCCACCCCTACATTCTCTGAATGTGAAAGAGCTAGTGGTGAAACAGATTGGCCTCCTGTTGCCAAAATCAGGAAACACATTCATGGTCCATTATGAATTTCTTGTGCGTGTTCTGTGACTTTGTTGTAAATTAGCCCTAGATTGGTTTCACCCACCCCCTTCTCTCTTAAAAGACACAGTCTGGACCCAAACTGCTATTTGATGAACCAAAAAAGCATAGCTATACTATCACCATTCATCCATCAGTTTCTTCTGGCATGCCCTGGTTTCATGCAGTGTCCAAGTAGTGACCCTTCTCAAACCCGGAGGATGAAATAGAAGTGGTGACATGGTAAACTACTGATTCATACCTAGTCTATGTTCTAAATGTTTGACTCCATGACCAGAAACCATGCGTCCTTGGCATCAACCACAACTGATTGGTCCAGGAAGAATTACATATATTATTTTGACTTTACTTTTTCTTCTTTAAAATGAAATAGAAGTCATTGGGAGTTCAATGTTTACACAAGAATATGTCACTCATATTGATATATACCTGAATGTAAATCCTTTCCTTTGTAAGAGCAGTTTGAAAATAGTAAAATTCTATGTAAATGTACTTGTAAGTTTCTAGAATTTTTCACTGAGTGTTGGTGGTTATACACCTAAGTTTCTTGGGAGTCTTCTTGATGTGAATTAGTCTGTAGCTTGTCCCCTTCATATACCACCCTCTGCTAAAGGGCAGTACAGAGTTTTCCAGGTCAAGCCACTGATGAGCAGCAAGGGTATGCAATCTTATGGCATAGTGATAGACTGTGAGGTTTAAAAAAAATAGAATTTAGCACAACTCAATAACAAGTATATTCTAATGTAACTCATTCATTGATTCACTGATTCATTCATTGCTCAAACACTTACTCACCACCTATTATGTAATCCACACGATGTATGCCCTTGGAATTCAAAAGCAACTAAGATACCTTAAGAACTCATAGTCTTGTGAGGAATATAGGCAGTTATAACCCCAGAGAATAGGGTTCATATAGGGTGTACAAAAGGCTAGAAATATGCGTAATGGATGATGAGGCAGTATTTTATGGTTCCTAGAGAAAATGAACTTGATTTTCATTGCTTCAAGTCTACATGGACTTCCCTGCAAATAACTTCTTGGTAAATTAAGATAATTCAATGAGAATTTCTACCTTTTTAGACTGATGCCCTAGGTAGGAAAGAAAAGAAAAATGATCGATTTTTGCTCACATGGCTGCTTGATGGGCCATCATCATGGACAGAGTCTACTCTGCAGCATAACTCAGTGCTTAGCTCTACAGCTGCACACAGGACTCTGAATGCTCACACAGAAAAGCAAACAGATGATGGAAATCTCTTTCTAATAGAAATGTAGGCAAAGTGAGCTTTCTATTACTTTAGATTTATTCTCTCTTTTTGGCAAGCTCTAGGAAGGATGGACTGTAGGCTCCCTGAAGTGCCTCATTATGCAGAAAGAGCATTTGAGAAAGACTAGAAGGGAAAAAAGAAAGGAAGGAAAGGAAAGAAGAAGGGTGAAAGAGAAGAAGAAATAAAGGCATGCAAGATAACTACAGTATTTGGCATAAGAGAATTTTTTTTTCTGCTGCAAAAAATAACCACAAGTCACACAACATCAATTAACATAAAAAGTAAAGAAATATTGGGGAATAAAAGCTAGCCCACAGTCCTTCCATAATTCAAATTTATCATTGGATAGTCATCTATTATTAAATATGCTGAGTCAATTTCTAACTTGCCTATCTGTCTACCCATTAGCAAGAGTTGCATGTTCATTTTTCTGCAGCCACATTTTTCTGATGTGTGAAGTATACTAGTCTGACTGATAAATAACTGGATCTCAGAAAGAAAAGCCTAATGACCACAACATAGAATTATCCCATTCTAGAAAGTACAATTCACATAGACTGTAAAAGTCATACACAATCACATGAACTCTTGGTAAGAAGTAAGAAGTCTAAAGACTCTCTGAAAGCCCTTTCAGAAAGGGGACAGCCCATGGGCACCTGGGTGGCTCAATCAGTTAAGCACCTGCCTTTGGCTGAGGTCGTGTTCTAAGATCCTGGGATCAAGCCCCACATTGGACTCCCTGCTCAGTGGGAAGTCTGCTTCTTCCTCTGCTGTTCCTCCCCTCTGCTCATGCTGTCTCTCACGTGCTCTCTCTCCCTCAAATAAATAAATAAAATATTTTAAAAAAAGAAAAAGAAAAAGGAAGGAAGGAAGAAAGGAATGAAGGAAGGAAGGAAGGGAGGGAGGCAGGGAGGGAAGAAAGAAGGAAAGGAAAAGAAAGGAAAGGAAAGGAAAGGAAAGGAAAGGAAAGGAAAGGAAAGGAAAGGAAAGGAAAGGAAAGGAGGGAGAGAAGGAAGGAAGACAACCTACTGTGTCTTGGACTCAGACCCTGAGTACATTTTCCTTCTTAGACATTCTCTTGCATCTTAGCATTTCTTTATATAATCATGTAAAACAACTAAAAGGCATTAGCATGTTCTAAGAAAGGAGATTCAAACACTATTAAAATAAGAGACAGCTCTCCTTTCTTCCTTTCTTTGCTTAGTATTTATTGGATGTTTCTTAAAACATACAATTTTCTACAACTCTCTCATGTTCGTCACAGTGAGGAATTAATACAGTTGTTAAGCACATCAAATAAGATTCTTCTCCTGGAGGGAAATCACAGTATAGAATTGTCAGGAAACTATTTTGGAAGCTTATACAAAATTGAAGTCATTCATTGTTGCTGTATAGCTAAATAACAAAATTTTCAGTGTTTTCTTTAAATTGGGATTTTTATTTTGGAAAGTTATCTCTAATTGGAATGACACCATTCAACCATTCATTCAAATAGATATGTCTTGAGGTCTCACTATGTGCAAGGTACCATCCTGGGCTCTGGGGGAAAAGTGGCGAACAAGACTGCCCTCCAATATGGAGTCTATATTTCAGCAGGGAGAGACAGACAATCAATATACATTGATACATATAAACAAATAATTATATAAGATCATTTAAAATATGTATAAGTGCTAGAAGATACTAAAATATAACAACGGGATACAGAATGACTGAGTCAACATGGGGTCTGGGAGAAGATCTAAGTATAGTCAAAGAAAGCATATCTGAGAGAAGAAGGATAAAATGAAAGGAGATATGCAAAAAAAATAGGGAAAGGGTATTCCAGGCAGAGGGGACAGTAAATGCAAAGGATGTGGGACAGTTAATACTCTTAAATATTAGAGCATGTTTTGTACAGATCTTTATAGTTTGGAGCACTTCCCGGTATCTAGTTTCATTTGATCCTCACAATAACCCTGGCATAAGGGTACTGCAAGTAATATTATCCTCACCTTCCAAATGATAAATCACAGACCCAAAGGAGGTCAGATGTGGTCTTACGACACCTATGCTTTCCACCATATCATGACTGTGTTTCTCTGATTATGAAAGGTACATAAATCATCTGAGTAGGTGGTTTATGCCATGATTAGCTCAACTTTTTTCTTCCTTACTTATAACATAGTGGATAAAGCCTGAGATCTGAGTCTGACGAACCTTTATTTGAGTTCCAGTCCTGCCACAGGCTACCTTCTTGCCAGTCATCACAGATGCACTGCACCTTCCCTATTAAAGCCATGGATCCCAGTCCCTCTAGCCGACTAAAGGACATTACTGCAGAAATTCTCCCCTCTCTCCTGCACCATTAAAATTTCCCTTCCTAAGGTACCATCCCCATGAGCCTATCAACATGCTATTATTTCATCCATCTAAAATAATGTTCTCCTGACTCCATATCACCGGTGATTAGCATGTCATTTATTTGCTCCTCTCTTTATTAACACTACTCAAAAGAGTTGTTTATACTTATTGTCAACTTTTTCCCTATTCAACATATTCCTTACATTCCAGCTGATCAAGATGAAAACATTAGCATTACCCTAACTCTCTATCAGACCATTCAACTTGGTAGGAAATCCTATTAGCTCTACCTTCAAAATATATCAAGAATCCAAACACTTTCTTTTTTTTAAGAGAGAGAGAGAGCATGTAGGAGTGGGGCTGGGGGGCGGGGAGTAGCAGAGGGAAAGGGAGAGAGAGAATTTTAAGCAGGCTCCACACTCATTGCAGAGCCCAACATGGGGCTTAGTCTTACCACCCTGAGATTATGACCCGAGCTGAAATCAAGACTTGGACGCTTAACCAACTGACCCACCCAGGTGCCCCCAGAATCGAAACACTTCTAACCACCTCCACAGCTATCACACTGGTCCAAGCCATCATGACCTCTCACCTGGATTACTAATAGCCTCCTAACAGGCCTGTTGCTGTTTACAGTCCATGCTTAATACACAGCCAGATAATAGCAGCCCTCTGCTCAAACTCTCCAGTGGCTCTCATACTACTCAAAATCAAATTGAAGTACTTACAATGGCCTGTGAGGCCCACTAAATCAGGCCCCCACAAATTTTTTTGACCTTACTTCTTATTTCCTTTCCCTAGCTCACCCAGCTCTTACCACATGGGCTTCTACCACCTGACTCCTCTGCTAGAAGTCAGGTTTCTTTGATTCACACATGTATCACAAAGGTGGAACAGGGCCTGGCACATAGTAGTCATTCAACATGTAATTGATGAAAGAATAATCCATGACTACATAATATAAAATTAGATGCCAATTTGCCTTAATCTTTTTTTTTTACTTAATCCAACTAATACATAGATTTCCACCATATCATATCAAAATCTTAATTACCAAATATAGGTCTCACTTAAATAAATAAAGATACAATAAAACTCCATCTCACTATGTACTACATAGACTTAGCCAGATAGTAATATCTTTCATGTATAAAAAAAAGCTGCTCCGTTGGCCAATGCCTCAGTTTAAGGATCCAATCTCAACATGGAGGGAAATATTGTTTGCTTATTGTTCAGATTATTGGTTCACCACTACTTAAGTGCCTAGAAATAGTCAGGAAATAACCTTGTAATAAGCAGTTTATTTCTTCCCAAATAGAATCAAATCTACAAACAAGTTTCTTTTTAGATCAATGAAGGCTGCCATAAGAACATACAATAATTCAATAATTTTTAACTGATTCATATAAAATAGAAAATGGTTACTTATGAAAAAGAAACAAATATTACCTTTTAAAATACTTTAGGACTTAGTAATTGGACTAAAACTTTCTCTGTATTAATCAAGAGTTTTTCCAATATGCATCAGAGGTAATGATAAAAGCAAGGAGCTCAATTTATTGTATTGAATATTTTGCAATATATGCATATACTGAACCATTATTTGTACACCTGAAACTAATATAATGATGTGTGTCAATTATATCTCAGTTTAAAAAAAGGGTGCTCAAATATAGTCATAACAGAGGGAAAAACTAATGTACCTTAGACAAATAAAAAGATGGAAAAAGTAAAGCATTTAAAATAATAAATGACATCTCTGATTTTGAAAAGATATTATACTGAAGTCTCATAATCACTTCATTTAACTCTACCAAAAACTGTTATGGCAATTTAATGCATGTTTTGCTTAACATTTTTGAGTTGTGTTCATAATGTGAACCTTCCTAAATCTCCTGTCACTTACATACCTAATAATATAATAAATTTAGTCTCAGAACATATTTTGCACTTCCAAAGTTCTTCCACAGAACTTTCTGAACTTGGAATTTGGTTATTGGTCCCGATATTTTCTCTCTTTCCATTATCCCTTAAAGAAAGAAATCAGTAAGGCAATCCCAAACTCTAGACACAATCCTGCTGAACTCTTCGGCAGCCACTTGATTCACTGTATGATATTCAAACACATCGGGATGCAGATCTCCTAAACCAGGCCTATCCTGCTTCTTTAAGGAATGGGGTTCTCAATTTCCCACAAAGCTCTGGAGAGGCCACTATAATTGGGGATTGAAGGAAACCCAAAACTGACTGCCAAAGAACTATTTTTGGATTATCTAGTCTTAATACATTTCAGTCCATTTATCCAACCTGCAGGCCCAGTGCTAAGTAAGCATTAGACCAATAATAAGGCCTGACCTTGCTTTTAACACAGTAAGTGCAATAGTGGAATTAGGTACAGAGTACTCTGTAATGCCAATGAAGTATACTTGTCTGGCTCTAGAATTCAAGGAAACTTTCTGAACTGAATCATACATGGGCCAAATTTCAATACAACTGGAGTATAAGCTGGGCAAAACAAGGCAGAAAGGGTATTCATAACAATTCCATTGATCCATTTTTACCAATTTGGTTAAAAAAAAAAAAAAGAGGGACACCTGGGTGGCTCAGTGGTTGAGCGTCTGCCTTCAGCTCAGGGTATGATCCTGGGTCCTGGGACTGAGTCCCACATCAGGCTCCCCACAGGGAGCCTACTTCTCCCTCTGCCTATGTCTCTGCCTCTCTCTGTGTCTCTCATGAATAAATAAATAAAATCTTTTTTAAAAAATCAAAGAGGCAGAAAATTGATACCTAGTCTCTTAAAAGAGGCTGGATTATCTGTGTGTCTTAGTTTATTTTTGGTGTGTTCACCTTTGCTGAGTTAACTTGGGGTTAACTGCAGTCCCATATTTAAAATGCTTGATTTATTTTGCCTTGCATGGCATAAACGTCTTCATAAAGAGAAATTAGTTGTGCTGGTCTGAATTTTGAGAGTAAAATTAATACATTCTGGATTAAGTCTGAGTAAAAATACATTTTAACTCAGTTAAAAGACATTCATTTTAATAATCAGTTTTAAAACTCAGTTTTGACTGTGTGAGATTTTTAGAAGGAATTTCAGTTTGAGTTTTGTTTACCAATATTGGAAGAAATCCTAACTTTAAAAAAAAAAAGAGGACTGTATTCCAGTTTCTTCAATCCTTTGTTAATTTGTCTTCCTTCATGCACCCACTGTGCTTGTTTCTGTAACATATGGGACTTTATACATTAAAGCAAAGCTGTGTTTGTAAAAAAAAAAAAAAAAAAAAAAAAATCTGCTGGTTTTAAATTCCTGTTTTTATTCCATGTATGCTATACTTTGTTATAAAAAAGTTACAGATCATTGCTATTTTTGCCCAAATTTCACCCTACAGAAGTCCCTTTATTAAGGAATGAAAGTTAATGAAAAGAAAAGTAGGGCTACTGTTAATACGGTTACAAATATCACTAGGGAAATATTTCATGTTTACATTTTGCTGAACTATTTATAGCAGGGACACATACTACAGTAAAGCCCTCTTTTCCCCCATATAATGGATATCTTTGTGCCCGAATTCTATATACTTATATGGTTTACATTTTTATCCAGTCTGACCACATTTCATTCCATATTACTTTGTCCTCCAAGCCCAGCTATATTATAGCAACACCTTCTGGCAGAACAGAGACACTGGAAATGTAGTGAAATAAAACAGTGCCTGCCTACCAATGTCTTAAATTGTTAGCAGGGAATGTGGACTAAATTTAGCTATTTAACATATCTTTCATATCAATTACTAGGGTCTTTTTTATCCTTCCTGATGGTCTTTGAAAACTCTCAACTTTAAGCATTTGAGTTTCTTCCACTGAATTAATGGCTGATACCTAGTGCTATATTTTAACTATTTAACATGATGTATTCATAAATCCAAATCTTCTAAAGCAGTTCTTGCCTGAAGTACAGTGTCAATGAGTGAACTTTGGAGTCCCTCTGGTGGTCATTTAAGTCAGTCTTAAATGAAACTGATTTCTCAAAACCTCTCTTAGCCCCCAGCCTCACCATCCACCTTCTTATCTCTGAACCCCCACCCTCACCCCAGCCCCCCAGGCCACTCCTACTCTTTGCCACACTCAATTACTCATCTCATTCCTAAGAAGCATATATATATATATAAATGTGAATAATTTCTAGAAATTCCTAATATTAGGTAGAATCTTTTGCCCATGACATCAGATTTACAACAAAATGCTCTTATGTTTTATGACACTGCTGAAAGTTAAAACTATTGCCAATTCCCTGGTTTCCCAACTGGAATTCACAACTCTGGCTTCTTCCCTCATTTTTTTTTCTTCTCTTTTTCTTCTTTACTTAGATTTTTTAAATTAACTTAAAGTTTTAAAGAATATTTTTATTTGCATTTCCCTTGAAGACTTGTGTTTCTTTCCAATTACCTTATTTAGTCCCTTTAAACATTTCTTTAATTTTGCTAATTCAAGAGCCTAAGCAGAAAACAATTGTACTCAGAATAAACAGTGGCTTGGGGTAGTCACTGTGCAAATGTACTGTCTTTCCCTTGGCTCCTCGTTTTACCTAAAATAGGAGAGAAGCCTTCCTGGGACTGGCTCTTGAGTGATGGAAGAGGCTTTCAAATAGATAAAGTCTTGAACTGTGCTTAGAGAAGATTAAGAAGTTATTTACCTAAACAGAAATGAGATGTCTCCTTGACATTATATGTTGTCCCCTTGACATTTCTGTCATTATCTATGTTTCTGGTCTATGGTCTCAGAATTTCAGAGCATCCAACATTCAGTTCCCAGGAGTTTGTGGTTTTTCTGAGAGGGTATGTATTTCCTGCTTTCACTCTCAATTGAAAGATATTCATCCATCAGGGATGTGTTTGCTTATCTTCAGAAAATGAGTATATTTAATTTACTGCTGAGAAAAGGAAAGGGATGAAAGTAGTGATTGTATTGATACTGAGATCATTGAGTGCTCCTAAATCTTTCCAAACACATGGTTCCCTAAACACCTCAGAATGTGCCCTCTTTCTCTCCTATAATGGGTTTCCTTGAGTGCTGACAAGATAGATTATACAACACTCGTCATCAAATCCAATATGTTAACCATCCACTACATCCAATAAGACTGAAGAGAATTCAATACAGAACTATGATCCAAAATATTATCATAGCACTGATCATGCTTTTAAAAATTGTAATAATCAAATATCAAAAATCTACATATACACATACTTTAGACTATTAAAAATAGTCAAACTGATATAATCTTGTCCACTAGGAGCTAAATATCAATAATGTTGCATTTGTTCAGAGTAAGCACTAATAAAACATTTTAGTGGAATAATTTGCAAGAAAAAATGTGAATGCCATCTCTCACTGTCGTCTTTCCTTACCTGTTGCACCACACCACATATGAAAAAACAAACAGCTGCACAACTCCTTTTGCAGACCTCTTGTCGGTTTAATTTGTAACCTCCAATTCACTTTCATATACTCTGTGGCCTCAGGGTGTTTGTTGTTTTTGGAGGAGGGTGGGGAGGTGGAGTTCAGGTTTTAATATTTTTAAGAGGATATATGTAATTGGATATAGCAAAGAGAATATATGTTTCATTGTTCTTTTGGTTTTTAATAAGTGGTTACTTTTGAATTATAGCAACCAAGTCTCCAACATCCTGGTGTTCATCACTACTTTGTTGAAGGTTTTCCGAATGTGAAACAACCTTATTTGTAGACTTTCAGAAGTAACTGTTTCAACTGTTATGATACAGTCCTAATTATTTTAAATTGGAAGAGCTGGCTGACAATACTAGAAACATGGATACTTAGCACCATCTATTGCTCAAGAACAAAACAACTGTATGATAAATAAAGGGGAAAATCATTCTTGAGGATGGGCTCTTAAAGAGAGGGTTTGCTTTAGTTTACTATTACTGCTGTAACAAATTATCATAAATGTATTGGTTCAAAACAACACAAATTTAGTCTTTGAATTTTGTAGGTTAGGAGTCTACATCAGGTCTCATGGGGCAGAATAACATTTTTTCTTCCTAAGGGAGAATCTCCCCATTACCTGGCCTTTTCTAGCTTGCAGGCGATAGAGCTTTTAGAGCCACCAACATTCCTTGGCTCATAGCCCCCTTCCTTCATCATCAAAGCCAGCCTTCCTGCATTCTTCCATTCTTTCTGACCATTCTTTCATAATCACATCATCCTCTGATTCTAACCTCAGCTGGGAAATGTTCTCTAAAGGACTCTTCATGTAATTAAATTGGAGACACCCAACCCAATCTATCTGCAATAATCTCCATACCTCACAGGTCTTTAACATTAATGGCACCTGCAAATCTCCACTTTTTATGCAAAATAATATATGCCCAGGTTCCAGGTATTAGGACCCAGACTGTTGGGGAACCCCCCCCTTTTTTTTGCTTACCACAATAAATGCTTTGATAGAGCATTAATTTAAAACCTTTTACAAATGTCCAAAATGTCTTTTGACTTTCAGTGGAGTCAGTATGTTAGCAGTGATATATTGCTACTTATGTTGGGGGCAGAGAGGAGGAAGGCTGCATTCTAATGTTTGCAACATTTGTCATTGTTATCATTTTAGTTTAGGCTATAATTGCTCATTTTCTCTTACTAATGCCTATTAGGTAGACATTCTTAAAATGATCATCTTTTAAGAACATTCCAACTAAGTTTAATATTCCATAGGGGAAGGGTCATTCCTTCTTTTCCCTATGCTTCCAACACCCAAGCTTTGCCCTTCACTCCATCCCACCCTTTGATCTGGTCACAGAGGCATACACACATCTACGAATATTAACACATTCAATAAATATCACTAATTTCCAATGACTGATTTCTGTTCTATTAAAGAGTTCTGCTTTTAATCTCCTTTAGAATGTATAGATGACTTTCCCATCTACCTTACAATATTGCAATGCCATTTGCGATTATTATTTCCTTCATATAGTAATACTATTTATAGGTTACTGATAGGCAACTTTGATGATGAGCACAGAGCATCCAGCTTCACTGTATTTATAGGAGTAATAGACACGAGCTGGTGGATACTCAGGATGCTGCTGATATTCATGACTAATCTGGAAAAAACAAAGATCAGGTGCTAGAGGAATGGTCAGCAGAAATATTCCATCTTAAATCCATTCCCTTTCTGACCAGAGACATTGGTGGCAGTTGGAAATAGAAGACAGTTTTTGGCTGACAACACTGTTCACAGTCCTCACTGATTAAAACTACTACTACTACTGACCAGTTTAAGATCTCTGGCAGGTAGGAAATACCTAGAAAATTGTTTCTGGCCACATTCACTCTGGGATGTTTGATGCTCCTCACTTTGGGATAGGAAGAATGGACATTTTGGAATAGAGCAGTCTCTTTTTATAATTTCTCAAATAGGTGTTGAGTTTTTTAAAAAGGACTTGAAAACTAACGTAACTTCAAGGTCTATCAGATCATTATCTGCTTATAATGAGGATGTATACAGAAATGATAGCTTATAAACAATGTTCACAACCATCTAACTTGATCACGACATCAACCCTGTAGGACAGATATCATTTTACTGTGGAAGAAACTAATACTTGTGTCTAATTGACTAAGATTCTAAACAGCATACTTGTTGACAAGGATATGGATAAATGATCACAGTCATATAACACTAGTGGGGAAAAAAATTATCATTTTTTCCTGTTAAATATAGTCAGTTTTAATGACAATGACCTACTTTTATTAGTTAATATATAGATTTAGTGGATATAACTGACACTCCCCAAAACAGGCTTATGAAAGCTAAAAGTCTATTTCTCTGACATGTGATGGCCCTGTTGTATGTAGTCCTGGACTGGCATTCTTTCAGCAATATAGGCAACATCAGTGTTCTTCTCTGATGTCTCTAAGGCAGTGGTTCCCAAACTTTGCCACACACTGGAATAGTTTGGAGATTTTTGAAAACACTCGTGGCCAGCTCCCACCCCCAGAAATTTTTATCTGATTGCACTGCAGTGCAACCTGGGCATTGGGATTTTTTAAAAAGCTCCCTAAGCTCCCTAAGTAATTCTAATGTCTATCAAACTGATCCAGCTTTTCAGAAGGGTGGTTGACTATATAATGCTAAAATATGTCTTAAACATATCATCAACCCCAAATTTCCACTGTAAATAATGTATTCTAAGGAAAAGTTTAAGAATGTGAATGAAGGGGATGCCCGGGTGGCTCAGTGGTTGACAGTCTGCCTTCAGCTCAGGGCGTGATCCTGGATCCCTGAATGGAGTCCCACATTCGGCTCCCTGTGAGGAGCTGCTTCTCCCTCTGTGTCTCTGTCTCTCTCTGTGTGTGTCTCTCATGAATAAATAAATAAAATCTTTTTTAAAAAAGAATGTAAATGAAGATTGAAATAAAGTGTTCATCTCACAGTTGTTTATGACAGCAAAAAGTGAGAAATCATCAATGGCAAAAACCACTGGATATTCAGCAAAATCTGTTTCCCCTGCCCCCTGGACACACAGCTGGATTACCTTGCCCAAACTCTTTTAGTGGTAGAGATGACTATGGGACTCCATTCTGGGACACGAAATGTGGGTAGAAGTGAGACAAACAGCTTCAAGTTCTAGTCCTTTTTTTTTTTTTTAAAAGACTTTATTCACAAGAGACACACAGAGAGAAGCAGAGACACAGGCAGAGGGAGAAGCAGGCTCCATGCAGGGAGCCCGATGTGAGACTCGATCCCAGGACCCCGGGATCATGCTCTGAGCCGAAGGCAGACCCTTAACCGCCGAGCCACCCAGGAGTCCCTCAAGTTCTAGTCCTTAAACATTTCCTGAATGATCCTCCATGCTCTCTTGTCCTGTATCTTGGTGACATACAAAGAATCTAGGGAAGTAAGCCAAAGCTGTAAATGATGATAAAAGGAGCAGAGGAGGGACGCCTGGGTGGCACAGTTGGTGAAGCGAAAACTCTGGACTCCCCGCCCAGGTCATGATCTCAGGGTGCTGGGCTCCAGCCCTGCAGGAGGCTCAGGGCTCCCTCGCCCTCTGCAACCCAGCCCCCCTCCCCACCCCACCCCCGCGTGCATGCGCTTGCTCCTCCTCTCGCTCTCATAAACAAATCTTAAAAAAAGAATCAAATCCTATTTGAAGTCTCCTACCTGGACGTTGCCCTCAGAGCGCGTCCGAGCCGGGGCCAGCGGGCCGGACGACCACAGGGGGCTGCGGGCCATCTCCGAGGCAGCTCTTCCCACCTCCCCTGCTCTGCGCCTGCGTGGGAGAGCATCCCGCAATCCCCAGAAGCCGCCGCAAGAACAGCGCTTTCCCCGCCCCAGGCCCCAGGCGGGGGTCTGAGGCTAGAGGAAGGGTGTGGAGGACCTTCGCGCTTCACTTCATCCCTCTACCCATCATAACCTACAAAGCAGCCACACCTGGGTTTTTCCAAACGACTTGTATTTCCTCAGTCTCTCTTGACCCTATGGAACAAGAAGCTGCAGCTGAATAGGGCCCAGCACAGAAGATGTTTCTTTTCCACTCCCCCCTCCCAATATAAAAATATAGTTATATTTTTAAAGTAAGTTTTAACTCCCCACCCAAAAAAAAAGTTAAGTTTTAAAAATGAAAAGTGAAATATAAAATGCCATTTGTGACAACATGGATGGGCCGAGCATGTACTATAGTACGTGAAAGAAGTCAAAGATAAATACCAGATGATTTCACACATCTGTGGAATGTAAAAAGATAAGGCAAACGAACAAACAAAAGCAGAAACAGACCCAGAACCAACTGATGGATGTCAGAGGGGAGGAGGATGGTGGGGGGGAGAGAGGGGCAGTGGGCAAAATGGGTGAAAGGGAGCAGAAGGTACAGGCTTCCAGTTATGGAGTAAGTAAGTCAGGAGGATGAAAGGTACAACATAGGGGATATAGTCAATGGTATTGTGATAGTGTTGTATGGTGATGGATGGTAGCTACACTTGTGGTGAGTGAGGCATGAGCTATAGAATTATTATTGATATGTCATAAAGTCAAGCATATAATCAATATGCCCTGTACCTGAGACTAATGCAATATTTTTTGCCAACTATACTTCAATTAAAAAGAAAAAGATAGATTGTGCTCAGTTATTTGCCATGGAATCATAAAATTGGAGAGTTGAGATGAGTGAAATCTTGGTTAAGCCAGTTGTCCAGATGGCTCAAATTCTAGCCACAACATTCAGTCAAAGAGTCATTCCTTTCTAACTTGGACAAATCTCCAATTTTGGAGACTCAATGAACATAGAATAAAAAGCAGCTTAGAGTTTTTGTATCTGTTTGTCTTGCAGAACTAATACAAAGATAAAAAGAGGAAGGTAGGCAAGAAGACAAGCTCGTAATCATTGCACATCCATTGATGGGGCCCTGGGCATAGCACATCCATACATACTATTTCATTAATCCTCACTATGACCCTGTAGAGTTAGTATGCCCGTTTTTTTTTTTTTTTCAGAAGACCTGATGCTCATAGAGTTAAAATAACTAATGTATCTGCCAAATTCATACATCTGCCAAAGTGATAGAGGCAGTGCTTATGCCACCAGAGCGTGCCCCCTCCTGAACTTGGAAAGGAAGAAAAATGGAAAAGACAGAGGATAAAAGAGATTCAGCTACGGATTGCAGAGCTGACATTTGACATACCTTTCCCTAGAGGGCTGGGCAAAAGAGCATCCTGGTAGACATGTGGCTTCTAGAATTAGAAGCTGATATTGACATCCAACTTCCTTTGTTTCCTAGCAGTGTGGCCTTGAGAAAGTTTCTTAACATATTTAGGCCTTAGCTTCCTTATCTGTATGATAGGAAAATAAATAATAGCTAAATCCTGTCATCGTATTAAGGATAGTTTGAGACAATGCATATCAAGTGCTTTGCATTATACTTCACAGATAGTAGATAAAAGCTATAGGTTTGGTGCATAGAGGAAGGGAGGGTGACTGTAGATGCAACATTTGAGAAGTTAAAACACTTCAGAGTGTCTCCAGTCTTCTCAGAGATGTATAGAGATGAAAGTGATACAAATACATATTATAGTTTCAAAAGAGTATATATTTTATTTCAAGTTAGTAGAATTTTCATTAGGCAAAAATTCTGAAAGATCTTGTGCATTGTATGTGAACATGATGTTAGTGGTGTGTGCTTTGAAATACACCAGTAGCCATCATCAGGCATTTGTATTTGGTATTCTTCAGTCTCCTCTCCTCCTTAATTCCTTAGAGTAACAACATAGAATCTTCGGGGTTTGGTCCATAATCATTAAGCAAGGGAGGATAAAACCCAATCGTTTCATTAAATGACAGAAACCATTACTTTAACATAGTGATCGCAGCTTTTAAGTACACCTGGCTCAGATCATGAATATTATGTCAAGTAAATTAAATACTCCTTTTGCCTTCAGAATAAATTAATATAAATGACAAACAAACAAGGTCACATAGATATATGGAAATCTGTTCAAAGAAAAATGAGGGAGTTTTTTTTCAGTGTTTCCATTTTGTAATTATATGCATGCAATGATTTCAGTGCTGAGGGAAAAGTAAAGGAGCGTATGTTTAATTGAGAGTATTTACAGCTCAATTCTACTTGTCTATGAGAATCAGGAAGAGATGGAATGCAAAATGGAAAAATGTATCCTGGTGAGCTGCAAAATAAAAGCATTTGGAACTTCATGTGGCTGCTGAGAAATTAGACAGGAAAATATATGCAATTGAGAAGAGCTATTTGAAAGAAAAAAGAAAAAAAAGCAGGGGAACTCTTCTGGCAAATAAAATCCGTGGAACTTCAATGTATAAACAAGCTAAAAATGAGTGCTGTGTTGAAGTAAGCATGTAGAACTTCATCTAATAACTTTCTTCTCTTTTGAAACCTGAATTTCTTCAGACTACAGTTTGGAGATCATATCTACCTGAACGCATGATTATCACCTGCAAATGCTTGTTGAAAATGCAGATGTTCAGGTCCCAATCCCAGAAACTCTCAATCAGTAGATTTGAGACAGGATGTGGGAATATTTATTATTGAAATGCCCTTCCAGGGATTGTGATGCATGACGAGGTTTGGGCAGGGCAGTGCTAATAAAGTTACTCAGTACAAGCTCCATAAGCTCACACTATTGGATAAATTCTACCAATAATGTACCTATTCAGGTGTTTAATAAAGTAGATCGTGTTATAGGTTGATGTGATAAATGGAGGCAACCAAAAAAGGTTAAAGGCTTACAGTTAAAGGATGACCAAAACTTGGCGTGAGGATTTGGTAAAATGAAAAGGAAGCACAAGTACACTCGAAGAGAGTAGAGTAGCATCCCATCTCCCCAGTGCAGTGGTCACTACAGAGACTGGCTAAAAACAAGGGCCCCAGGTTCCATTCCTGAGCATGAATTCATGCTCATTCACTTAGCTGTTTGACCTTGGCTAAGTCTTTTAATCAGTACACAAGGAAGTACAGGGATCACAGGAAATCTTTCACTGATGATCTTAATCTACCTGTAGCACCATAGTGGGTAACTCCCGGGGGACCCCAGAAGCCATCAAAGTTGATCTCAGCTGTCACAGGAGAATAATGGTTCTCCCTTTCTGCACCTTCCAAACCTCATGTATGTATCTGTCCCTTAGCAGAATCTAACCTAGAAACATATTGGAAAGGGGTTCTGAGAATTGAATTTGCAGAGTTCTCCCCTGCAAGAGAAGAATGTAAAAGCAGACAGTGGTGAGGCTGAGTTGCAAACAGACAATCCAGGTACCCATGTCTTTTCCCCACATTTCAATGTCCTCTGACTCAGCTCAGTCACCCACTGTGTTCTCTCTTCCTGCTGGTTCTTACCAGGCTATTAAGAGTCCAGAATTTGCCACAGCCAAATATTTACACATTGCCTACTACAATATGAAAGCCACAAAAGTCTGGAGAGAAAATAACCAAAAAGCAAGAAATACCATATTAAGTTTCATTACGGCTTACTACCTGATTTCTGTAGTGAGATGACCTGATTTCTCTCAGGGCTCATGAGCACATAATAATTTCCTCACTCAGCTTACACTATATTATTTTACTCTTCTCATGCAAAGAGAAGTCCATTTTGAGAAAATGTCAGAGCAACATTTCCTCGGGCCACTTGAGATATGAGTCAATGGTTCTTGACCATGTGATATTGGTACCAACTTAACTCACTCCTCTATGCCCTACCCACACTGACTCATCATTACACAAATACCCAACAAAACAGTCATGTTTGGAAAGGATAGAGACATTATGCCATGATTTTTTAAAGTAAGTCCAAATCCTTATCTGTCTCTGGTCCATATTCTAAATAAAATCAAATTAGAATTAAACTGACATCCCATCCTCTTTGGAAGAGGACTGATACATAGAGTATTGTGTACATTTTAGAAATATATCCAGAACTCACAAAGCCATGTTAAATTGGTAATTAAGCTAGTTGGCAATTCAATCCTCTTGAGAAATGACAAATTCCCTGTGTATATT
The DNA here is from genome assembly GCF_018345385.1 of Vulpes lagopus. Classification (NCBI taxonomy): domain Eukaryota; kingdom Metazoa; phylum Chordata; class Mammalia; order Carnivora; family Canidae; genus Vulpes; species Vulpes lagopus. The sequence continues at coordinate 23,028,482 of NC_054844.1, forward strand.
GTAAAGTATAGACAAAAATAAAACCATACAAAATTATAAGCCAAACCATGTCAGCATTAGGAAGAGTTTCAAATATACTTAGACCTAAACACACAAAATTTCCATATAAAAATTTCCAAATCTGTTTTTCTCTAAAATTTTTCACTGAATAGTTAAAAAAAATAGAAGCACTTCTAGAGACATGTACACACAAAGCCTGGATACTAAAACTATCAAAAATAATTTTAATGTCATATGAAGTGTTTCAAATCACTACAGCTAATGTAAAAGATTTAATAGTGGGGCACCTGGGTGGTTCAATATGTTAAGCATCCAGCTCTTGATTTTGGTTCAGGTCATGATCTCAGAGTCCTGAGATTGAGTCCCATGTTGGGCTCTGGGCATGGAGCCTGCTTGAGAGTCTCCCTCTCTTCCTGCCCGTCACTGCTCCTTGGTGCCCACAAGCACATGCTCTCTCTCTCAAAAAAAATTAATTAATAAAAGAAAAGATTTAATAGTAACTTTAAGATGATTTAAATGCTGATAAGGAAATAGTAAAGGAAAACACACCTATCTTGAAAATTAGCTAAAGAGGAGAATTCAGAGGATGTAATTCTTATTTGCGAGAAACACTGCATGTTATTTTTTAGATGTTTAATTTCTTAAAGTGAGAACCATTGCAGCTCATTCTTCAGTCAAATGCAAGGAATAATGCTTTTTTTTTTTTTTTTTTTTTTTTGCATTTAATCATTGGTTGCTTCAATGGCAATTGGTGATTGCATTTTCTTTGGTGAAGTTGTCCTTGTTTCCATTCCAAAGCTTAAGTGTTATCAACTCACTTGAGAGGTATGATCACATTCTTTTAGAATTTGGTCTTATCTTTTTCTTTTTCTATAAGCAGAGCAATATTATGCAAGTTTGTATATTTTTCACCAATTTAGTTTTAAAATAATCAACTACTAAATCCAAATAAAAAATTATTTATGTAACACTATATTTCAAGTTTAAATGAATTCTCATTTATTTCTATGTAGTAGGACAATGGCTATTACATTTCAATGATCACAATTAACACTTCTTGGTAACCAAAGAGGAATCCTTAATCTTTCCTTGACAATAGTCAAATGGGTTCCATTTTTCTGCATCCAAAAATTAATCAATGCTCTTGGTGTTTAGTTGAAATATTTCTAAAACACCGGCATAAACCAATTACCCATTAAAAAAATTAAGGCAGAATTAAGGCCATGAAGACAGAGATAGTACATTGATAAGCCCTGGACTTGTTTCCTACCTAGCATGCAAAAGGTACTCAAAAGCAAGTCAAGAAAACAGTATGGGACTTAGGAGATGCAAGGAGAGAGGAATGCCAAGGAGAGAATATTTTCATTTTTACAAGAGAATCCCTAAATACCTCAAACAGTATCTTAATGAAAACCTATTAGAGAAAATACTTTGTTTTTGAAATATTTACCCACAAAACTTGTGACTTATGGGCATTAGGCAAACATTCTCTGCAAGGACATACTCTTTCATTTTGCCTGGAAGTAAACAGTAATTAGGTTAACACCTAAACATAGCCTAAATTAAGTAAAAATAAACAGTACCTCCTCTTCACAATTCATCAACCACTTTTTGGAAGCATTCTTTTCACACACTTGGCCCTGCCTCTTTGTTACCTATTACTTCGTTACTCCTCTGCCTACCCTGGCATCCATTTGTTCATTCTCACCACTTGTGTGTGTTGCATGTGACACCTTCTGTGTTCCCTGGTTTACCGCTGAGAATTTCATGTGGAACATCTGTTGCTCAGATGTTCAGTTCCTTTCTGTCTTAATCACCTCTCATTCAAACCTAGAAAGAAGAGAGTTGATCTCAACTAACATGAACTTATAAAATCACATTGATAAAACTATATCTTCTGAACTTCTCTGCTTTTCCCAAAGGAGGAAAAAATATTCACATCCATTAAACTAAAGGTCCCCATATGCAATCCACAGGAACAATCAAATAGGTTTCAACCCCAGGGCCATAGTAGGGCTGTAAAGTCAAAATTGATAAATATAAGAAATTGGCTAAAGAAATATTCTAATATTACAAGGAAGTGAGAAAGCTCTGTAAGTTATTTGTCCAACTATACTCCTGAACTACAATAGCAAGTCCACATAATCAAAGAAGCATTCCCATATTAATTCTACCCATTCTTAACAAGTTTAGGTAATGTTTGACTTTCCCTAGCCTTCTTCCTTGTATAAAATTATTAGTTTCTTGGGGAAAAGACATCATTTTCTGTTTACTAAACTGTAAGAATTCTCAGGGACTTACTCTCAAGGACTAGGGCTTTAAAGATAGGAAAAGGATGTTGAGAGAAGTCACTGATTAGGAGGCGTGAAAATATACAGCAGGAGCAATATTTCTATGAATTAAGTAGAAACAACTCAGACCTCAAAGCTAATTTAAGAGAGGAAGAAAAGGCCTACATGGCTTTTTGAACGTAAAGAAGTAATTTGTGTCTATGTCAACAACAACAAAAAAAACCCTATGCAAAGTCTGATGTAAAGAATAACCCTGAGTGATTCTGGCAGCCAAAATCAATGAGGACTGCTCTAATAGCTGGATATAAGACAAGTTTTAAATGTTAAGTGAAATGGGTAGGAGTTGGAAAGTGCATTTTATCAGGAAATGTATGCTCAAGCTACTCAAGCAATGAAAATTAGATTATTTTAGAAAAGCCAAAATAAGGACAAGTTAAAGTGAAAATAACAGAGGTTCCCTGGGAAGGCCTCAAAATAAAATATTAATTTAGACTCTTATTGGAGGAAGGTACAGAAACTATACTCCATGAAATTGTTCATCATCTTCTTCACATTGAAGAATGCAGATTTCTCTACTAAAGGAGCAATTTTGTAGGAGGACAGATTTTGTTCTTTGAAGAGAACAAAATTCCCCTTTTACTTTTAAAAAGCCCGAAATATTGAGCTGTGAGATAAGGTACAGCAGTACTAAACGTGATACTTTTTAGGACCATGCTGAAAAAACAAGTTTTTAGGAGCTTACATCCAAAATCAAGCTAAACAAATCTAGTGACACTTGAGGCGGGAAGGGGGGCAGTGTTAATTGACACTTAACGGAGAGGGGGGGAACCACCTAATAACGCATATGACCAACTGTCACACACCTATAACAAAGAATAAATGAGAGAAAGCACTTCAACTAAAGCCATAGAGTCAATATAAAACAGAAAAACAACGTAGTTTATATATTTTTAAAATATTTCTTTATTTTTTATATGGGGGTATAACTGACATGGTCCATAATTTTAAAACTATAAATGACACTCTAGTAGTTTATATCTATCATCTATCTATCTATGTATCTATCTGTCTATTCACACACTTTAATCAAGGTATTTAGTTTCTAAGTAACAATACACAATACAGTGTGTGTGTGGGGGGGTGTGTGTGTGTGTGCGCGCACGCACGCATATATGTAGGGAAAGCACTCAAATGCCCTCAATGAAAGGATCTAAGAGAAAGCTATAGAGCTATTTTCCTTACTTTCATCTTCCAAAGATAGATTTACCTTAAAGAGCCATATTTTTCTTAGCATAACTAGTGCTGCTGCTCTCATTTAGCAATTTATTAAAATCTTTTTTGACTTAATATAGTTGTAAGTTGTACCTTTTCCCTCTCTCAAAGTAATGTTTCATGTCCACTTACTCATAGGAAAAAGGATAATTTTATTTATCTGAAAATATTTGCCTTCAAGCTCCAATGGGTTTCAAGGTAAAGCAAGCTAAAATTTATCAAAATGGCTTTAACTTTGTGCCAGGAAAAATTTAAATCAGGGGAAAGCTAAACCAACTGGGACATTTCAAGTTGAGAAAGGTAGTTTGGAAGACTGAAATTATACTTTTTGAAGAGATATTAGATGCTATAGTTTCCTGGGTATTCTTCTGGACTAACACTGAGCTGATTCATAGAACATAGAATCTGAAGAGGATTTAGAAAGTACTTGTTTATAATTCCCCACTCTCCCCACTTTTTTTTGCAAGAAGGAAAATTGTGATGGCTAAACTATCACCTAAAAAAAAATACCTCCCCATTCTCAGGATGTAGAAAGAAAGAGAGAAAGAAAGGGAGAAAGAAAGAGAGAAGAAAAGAAAAAGAAAAAAAACAACTAATGCATCAGATAATATTATCATTGAGAACAAAGGCGTAATAACCCATAATATATAGCTAAGGCTGGTGAAAGAAACAATACTAACCAAGAGAAAAACTAAATTCAGTGGCTCAGTTTACTTGTCTGTGATTTATCTCTTCTATTTACTCCATGACTCCATGAGTGTTCAGAGCTGCTACTGGGGCGGCAGTGGGGATGGTACCTATCATAAATATCTGATCTGTAAAGCATACATTTAAAAACATATAGTATAATTTTTAAAATGGGAATAGAAATATCTATATTTATATTCAATAAAAAAAACCTCACAGGAGCTTATTCTTATATTTGACTTTAAAAGACCTTTAAAACTTTGGTTTAATGTAAGTTCAAAAATACCACAAGCATGTTCATGCTGGTAACTTTCTGTCAAAAATGATCAAGGAGAGAGGAGCCTGATTGACAAAAGCTCTTTAGCAAAAAAAAAAAAAAAGCATATGTTTTTACAGTTCTCTGAAGCTGCCATAGAGCAGTTCGTTATCTGAAACTTCTAAGCAGTGTATCTTCAGTAGTGAAAAGGCATTCCCCAAACTTTATACTTGGTACCGCTCGCATGAATTGCAAGAACTAGAAAGTAGACAATAAGGACTCCCAAGATACAGCTGTGGATGTGAACAAAGTGTTTTATAAACAGGGACATTAAACGCCTCTGCTAAAGTCAAGTCGAAAGGAAGCTGTCTAAAATACACAAGCCATTGCTGTGCTGAGCAATAATTACTCATTCATTTCTCTTGTTGGCAATACATGGGTGACATTTAAATTCAAGGAAGCCGAATGCTCAGTAGAGCCTGTTGTTCTGTTTCATATCTGGGTAGTTCATTTTGGGAGAAAGCCTGCTCATGATGTATGATTAATAATCCCTTGTTGAGAATATGTCCTGGAGAGCCGGTGACCCTCTTAGAGAAAGACTTTTTGTTTGCTGTATCTATAGGCTTAGGTCCTGGGTGAAATAATGGCCTGCTGTAGCTTATTGAGTGTCTCTCCTAGAAAATTCGAGCAGACACCGCGAGTGTGGCAATGGTTAAAACTCCAAAGTGAAGACTTGTGTTAGGAGGTTTCCTAATAATCAGTTTGTCACAGCCTGCAGCTTAAGGACATGGAGAGCAGGGAGCTAAATTCACTTTTTTCCCCTTCTATAACTAGAATACCTGGACCACTCCTAACAAAAATAAAGAAGAAAGTTCCCTAAGAGCATTTAATTTCCATTCCATATTCAAATTTCTCCCAACTTTTCCCAAAGGTCTTGACAGCTGGTTTTGGTTCCCAGCCAGAGTGTGATCAATCATCCCACACTGCTGTTGCTTTATCTCTAATGCCCTTATAAATCTTAAGCAACAACTCCAACACCACCCCCTTTCCTTGCTTTAATTATTCTAAACTGAAATTATTTGTATTATTATTGAGATGATCTAGAGTCACATACTACATGTAAGAAATAATATAATACGGAAAGATAGGGGATATACTTTACCCAGTTTCCTCGATCGTAAATACTATATTAAACTACTGGAGGATTCTATCACAACCAGGTGATATTGACATTGATACAATCCACTAATCTTACTCAGATTTTCCTAGTTTAACTTGTACTTGTGTGTGTGTGTGTGTGTGTGTGTTAGCTGTGTACCTACATTCATTTTTAAATAGTAATTGCAGCTAAAAACTGTATGGAGGGCCTGCTATCTGCCTGGCACTGTCCAAAGTTCCTTGCATGTATAATCTCATTCAATACTCATTAAGCATAGTTCTCTTTTTTAAAAGATTTTATTTATTTATTTATTTATTTATTTATTTATTTATTTATTTATTTATTTATGAGAGACACAGAGAGAGTTAGAGACATAGGCAGAGGGAGAAGCAGGGTCCCCATGGTGAGCATGATGCAGGACTTGAACCCAGGACCCCAGGATCACGACCCGAGGCAAAGGCAGACGCTCAACCACTGAGCCACCCAGGCGTCCCATCATTAAGTACAGTTCTTATCTCCATTTACAGATGAGAATGGCTAAAAGACTCAGCAGTGGTAGAGCAGGGCCAATTTACTTGACCGTCTTGCTTCATGTCTCATTATTTCAGAGCACACAACATACACCCTTATGGAACTAGACTGTGTTGCAAGGGGAACAAGGCTGGGAACACGTTTCTAAAATAGCCACACGGTCACTGTCTCTCACGGGGAATTTTTAGGACTGTGAAAGTATTCTGTATAATACTGCATGGTGGATACATGACATTATGCACTCCTCAAACCCATAAAACCATGCAACATAGAAAGTGAACACCAAGTATAGACTTTAGCTCATAATAATGTGTTAACGTTGGTTCATCAGTTGTAACAAATGTACCACACTATTGCACTATGCTAATAATTAGAAGGATGGGGAGGAAAAAGTACCTGGGAAATCTTTGGACCTTTGCTTAATTTTTCTGTAAACTCAACAGAGTTTTAAAAAAGAAAGTCTATTAATTTAAAATACAGGTTTTATAAAGTTCATGGCTCTTTCAGATGGACTCAACAAAGTAAGTAAAAATACTTTATTGTTGGAAATCTCCAAACTGTGGTCACTGGGCATTTATATTTCACCGGCTGCCTTACATTATCTGAAGTGGCAGGAAAATAGTGACAAAAACTCAGGCACTTAGAGGGTACCCTAGGGATGCGTGTGGCTTTTTTTCCCTTCCACATCGTCTCCTGCACCAACCTCAGCAGCTGAGCAGAACAAGGGCAGATAGAATATAGTGTCTGCAATTCCCATCCATTCCTGCGCCCTGTGGAATTTGAACTTATGCTTCCTGCATTGTCACTTGAACATTAAATCTTAAATGTCAGAATATTCCTCAGGGCAGAGGGAGGACTTACCAAGATATCCCCAGATCTCTTTTCCATACTCTTTTTGGGAGCTCTGAAAGAAAATTTTGCTACTGCTTTCAAAAATATTGTTTTTATGTTCCTGTGGAAATTCACAAAGGGAATATTAGATTTAATCTTTACCACAAGCAGAAATACTTATTTCTGGTGGAAATGATATTAGACATGAGTACCATGGAAAATATTACCTAAACTTTTATACTAAGTAAGAAATTTATCCTGCACCTCAAGAGTATTGTACACATCGAGCAATCAGGAAAATTGCCAATGACTGCCCACTCTGGAACTTGTTCTTTTGACAAACGTGTTATGCTCTTAGGCAAATTGTACCACCACACATTATCATATAAAACTGGAGAGACAAATTAATCTTAGCAGCTATTTGGAGGAAGATATCTGAACATGCCTGGCCCTCCTCCGCCCCAAATCACAATCCAATATTAACTCATAATCTGTTTCATCGTCTTTGGTAATTGTACCCTTTGAAGACAATCTATGAATATGCATATGGCCTTTAGGCACTTTAATTGCCATTTCATCCAATTAACAGATAATTAAAAATGCTTCATGTGAGTACCTTTTCCCCTCCTTTCTTTTATCACCAAAGAGTGCCCATAAGGATGAAGAGAAGGAAGCGGTCCACATCAATGGCAGGTGCCAGGCGTCTCAGAGGCAAACATGGCCAATTTCCTTCTATCTTGCTTTGTCACTTGAGCCCCTAGATTTGGAATGTAATGATCTGTTATCCTTCTTTAACTAGTCAACTAGTTCCTGGAACTAGTCATGAGATCTTCCCAAAGTGTCATGTGTGGCTAGAGCCATTTCCATGGAGAGCTCATGCATGGATTATTTTCACAGGAAATGGGTAAATCATATTTATGGCTAAACAGGTGGCAATATCCCTTCATAGACCCTGTAACCAACCTTTTTTGCACTCGTCAAGGGAGGAAGTGGGCGTACCTAGTCTCAAGAAATAAAACCTGATTTGACAGAATAATCAAATAAATATATTTTAAGGGATTTCTTTGTTCTATAATAACCAAGAGAGCCTATCTGAAACTATGATAATATACAACCCTCAAATCTCAATGACTCCATCTAGGCTGATTTCTCATTCATGCAACATGTCCAGCGTGGGTCAGCAGGGGTCTTGCTTGCTTTGTTCTCCCAGGGACCCAGGATGACAGAGGCTGCATGCTAACCCTTGATCCCATAATCACCAAAGCAAGAAAAAGAAAGTTTGCAGTTGAGCACCACCAATTAAATGTTTCCACTTGGAAGTGACGCATGTCACTTCCACTCAGATTTTATTGGCTAAAGCAAATCACTGACCAAGTCTAACTTTAGTGGGGCAGGAAATTGCAAACTTAACAGGGGCCCAGAAGGAGGAAAACCAGAATATTTGTGAATAGTTCTAATTATTACCATACTGCTTATTCCCTGTGACTGACACATAGGAGTTTAATAATACAATGTAGCTTGAGAATTTAGCAGTGAGTGTTTCAGCTACATGTGAATGACCCTGAAGGTCTATGATAAACTCTAGCATCATATGAAGTAGCAATGTAGCTAATGAGTTAGCTTTGTGGTTCTCCACTTATTGTTACAATCTCTGTAACTCAAGGAAGGTGATTAAAACTGTATCTCATATAAGCATACCTGGTTGTCATTTATAAGAACTTTTGTTTTAGGAACTAAAAAAGTCTTTGTGTTCCTGTCAAGCACTGGTATGTTTCCAGCCGCAAATTAGTTAGGATCTGTTGATTTTGCACAGAATCAGGTCACAACCCAAGAGTTAATATATTTTCATATTTGCCTTTAAACTCATTTTCTCCTTTGTAATCCACTTTTGAAATAATGGCATATTTGTCCTTTTTATAAACCCCAGGTTTTTTTGTGAAAGAGATGGAGAATGAAATTTTTTGAAGTCCAAACCAAACCAAACCCCATCACTTTGTTAGAAATAATACTTTTCCTGGAATTAGTCCTGTTGGTAGAGCCCTACATATGTGAATAAAGTACCAACAACAGGGGAAATCCGTTTGTTGCTATACGGAGAACAAAATATATCATGATTCTCAGAGCTAGCTCTTACTAGTGGGAAGGACACCTTGCTCCCCGCATGTTTTCCATCTGCCAAAAATTCTGCTACGGGTATATACAACCTATTTATTTTATTAATAGAGATTAGGCTTGAATATAATATTTCTTGTAGGAATAACACTATGACTTAAACTTACATTAAACACTATGTGGTGATCTTGAAGAGAGGGGATCTCCTAGGGATAGAGAGATAATTGCTATAGACGAGAGGATATCCAGAAAATTAAACTTTCATGGTAATATTTTATTTATTGAAGTTCTGAAGTGGGTGCATAAATTGATAAAGGATTCATGTCTATAATGTTTTGGAATTGGTCTATTTGTTAATTGTTTTTTTTTAAGTAGATGATTACCTTCAGCGTCTCTCTTAACAGTCATTTTTAAACAAGTAAGCTCTTAAAACAGGGAAATTAAGGAGGAGGGAAGGGATGGAAAAGACTGAGTGGTCTTTAATGACAGATTTCTCAGAATTGAGGAGGCTTAGAGCAAGAAGGAACTTTAGGATCCACTAGTAGAAGCCCTTCTTTTTTATTTTATTTTTTAAAGATTTTATTTATTTATTCATGAGAGACACACAGAGAGAGGCAGGGATACAGGCAGAGGGAGAAGCAGGCTTCATGCAGGGAGCCCAATGTTGGGACTCTATCCCGGGTCTCCAGGATCACACCCTGGGCTGAAGGTGGTGCTAAACCCCTGAACCATCCGGGCTGCCCCGGTGGCTCTGTCGGTTGAATGTCTGACTTCAGCTTGGATCATAATCCCAGGGTTTTGGGATGAGCCCAATGTTGGGGTCCCTGCTCAGCTGTGGGGAGCCTGCTTCTCCCCCTTCCTCTACCACTCTCCCTGCTTATGCTCTATCACTCTACCTTGCAAATAAATAAAATAGTTTTTAAAAAGAAGAAGAGTTGATCTGTTTGAAATCATGTAATCAATGGAGCTGGTGGAGGACATGGGACTAAGAATCTCAAATCCAGAACTCCCAAACATAATCTGTGCTCAGCATTACACAACTTCCTTGAGTTTCCTTTTTGTTTAGTCACTGGTGGTGCCAAATTTCCTTTTTGTGACAAAAGAACATCTATGAGTTAGAAGTACACCTCAAAATGATATTGATTGGAAAACTGGAGGAAGTATCTTAAACAATAATGATAATGGGCAATGATTAGGATAACCACTATGGTCAAAAATAAAAAGACACTTAAGAAACAACTGCAACTGGTTACCTGGAAGGAGGAAAGCAATGTAGTAAGATGAGCATCATATCAGGAAGTACAAAAGGAACACCACTTAAAAGGACCATGTCCTCTCCATTGACCATATTGTTACTAACACTCATTGTCCAGGTGCAGAGTCTAAGGGTGAAAGAAACAGAGAGTTTTCCGAGGCTTAAAAGAATAGGCACAAAAGTTCAAGAGAAAAAAATGAGATGCAAAAAAGAAAATACCTTCACCTAGAGAAGCAAAAATTGATAGCTGAATATTATATCATATGCTATATGGGGAAAGTTAGTTTTTCTTCAGTTTGTAAATGTCTGTCTGTAGATAGAACACAGAAATGTCTTTGGCATCAAAAAGGATTTAGACTTTAGAGAAAAAAATAATCTTAACACTTTAGACATTAGAATGATCTCCAAAAAGGGCCAGCTGCTTTTCCTGTTCTGGTGATAGTTAAAAAGGAATACATTCTTCATATCTTTGCTATTTAGAGGCAGTCCAGCCCAATCTAAGAATTGCTTCTGGTCTGCAAATATAACAAGGAACCACGTTTTTGGTGAGAGCTAAACCTAACTGACTTGATTCTCAACATCGTAATTTCAGATTCTAGGAAATCTCCACCCAGAATTGGGGAAGGATAACTCACTTGGGATCACTTGGGCCAAGTGCTGTACCTGTAGTACCTTGCAAGAACACTTGAGTCCCTTGGGTGATCAACCCAACCATCATTGGCAGAGAACTTACTTTAATATAAAAGGAAGCACTTATCTAGTTTAATATTCCAAGAAACTTAAGAACAGCTGCAACTTGGCTGGGAATCTTGTTTATCTTTTTAATTGTGTATATATGCCCAGAGGCTCTCCAATGGCTCTAAATATAAAGAATAAATAGTGTGCAGGAATTCAGTAATTAAGAGTCTCCTGTTGTTTCCTGTGTGGTAATTTTCACAGAGACCACCATGATAATTTACTCACTTGAGGCTGAGACAGAAAGGAAGTGCCAGGAGAAAAGTTAGAAGGAATTAGCAATTTAGGAGGCACATTTCATAATCAGACCTGCATATGCTGGGTTTTGAGCAAACTCAGGGCTACCTTGAGCACGGTGATGTAAAATCACTTTGTCAGAATGAATGTCTTTCTTTATAAAATTGATTCTGCCTTTTAAATGAATCTTGTTTCTAAACCCGCAATGATTTCTTGGTAGTAGCTACGTTTGATGTGGCTCTGTTCATTGGGAAGTGTTTAGATCGGGGCTTTCAACTTTGAACGTACAGATGAACCATTTTGTTAAAACACAGATTCTGCTTCAGTAGGTCTTGTTCAGGGGCCTGAGATCCTGCATTGCTAACAAGAGCCTAGGAAATGCCGATGCTGCTGGTCTAGTAATGACACTTTGGGTAGCAAGGCTTTAGATAACTTCTAAACTCATCTGGCAGCTGCTATTTTAGATTTTACAAGACACTGTCTGAAAAAATTAAATTAAATTAGATTAAATTAAGCCCAGGCTACAGGAAGCTAGGATGATTTTCAATGCTAAATGGTTATGTCTCTTCAGGGCAAGAAGGGAGCTTTTGCAAGTTGAGACCTCAAGAGCAAGCTGGCAGACAAAGCAGTGCCAGGCAAGCCTCTACTCTGTGGAGGAAGTAGGGAACAGCCCAAATCACCATGCCCAAGGGGGTATGGCAAGCTCAGGTCTAATCAAGGTCATTTTTAATAACAAAGAATCTGGTTGATGGGGTCCACCAATAACCAGTATTGAGCCAGGCAGCAATGATTTTGTTCCAAAAGTGTCAATCTCTATCTAAACTGGATTCGTCAGCTATAGGATGGGAAGAGACAAAGTCGAGGCTTGAGAAGGTGTCTGGCCTGGTCAAAAAAGGCTGAGACTGTGAGCAGGGTGACCACCACAGAGAACTATCCAGTTAATCAGGATTAATGGACGTGCAGGTTGAGAGTTAGGAAGAAAGTTGGGTGGCATCAGGGGACTCCTCCAAGAGGCACCAGATGCTGGAACTAGAGTAGCAAAGCTAATTTCATGCCTCTGAACCTCAGCTGTTAATGCACTCTTAGACGTATTCCTAATGAACTCAGGAATTGTGTGAGATTTAGCCTTCAGCCAAGAAGTCTTCAATATTTGGAGCTAAGTGGTACTTTGAGAAAGGAAGGTGTGAAGCTGCCTACTGGATGCTGGCACTAGGCAAGGTGCTTAGTACATACTACTTTTATATGATTAAAGATTTTTTTCTCTGGGAATGTAGAATTGAGTGAGTTGTAATCCTTTGAAGAGTTACTAGTCAAGTGGGAGAGGCAAACATTGGCATAAATAATTACAAGTTCTCATAGCCACCTAGATGAAAGGGGAGGCTTAAGTGCAGAACTATCTGTGGCCTTCACACACTTGACTAAAGACTAACCATTTCAGTGATTAGCAAAAATAATTGTCAAATAGTATTAGGAGGAGGAGGATTATTGCCATTAAAGAAAGTTTGTATTAGACTTGGGGGTTGGGGATACTCTTTGCAAAAAATGCAAACATTGGGACACCTGGGTGGCTTAGTGGTTGGGCATCTGCCTTTGGCTCAGGGCATGATCCAGGGGTCCAGGGATTGAGTCCCACATCAGGATTTACACAGGGAGACTGCTTCTCCCTCTGCCTATGTCTCTGCCTCTCTCTCTCTCTCTCTCTGTGTCTTTTATGAATAAATAAATAAAATCTTTAAAAAATACAAACAGGGCAGCCCGGTGGCTCAGCGGTTTAACGCTGCCTTCAGCCCAGGGCCTGATCCTGGAGACCCGGGATCGAGTCCCATGTTGGGCTCCCTGCATGGAGCCCGCTTCTCCCTCCGCCTGGGTCTCTGCCTCTCTCTCTCTCTCTGTGTCTTTCATGAATAAATAAATAAAAATCTTTTCAAAATAAGTAAATAAATAAAAAATAAATATACAAACATTAACCTCATGATTATGACACAAGCAAGCCCAAGAAAAATATTGTTCCTTCTCATACAAAATATGAAATCGTCTTCTCCTCTGTGAGAACAACCAAACTGGTGGGGACCTATTCAGGATGATCTCTGTCCCCATTACTTAACATCATTTGGCTTCCTACTGCCTTTTAAATTGCCTTGTCAAATCTCATTGGAGAAGCAGATCGATTTATTCTCTTTATTCAGGAATTTACAGAAACTGTCTTGCAAAATAGAACTTTAATATATTGGGAAGATAGGTAAATAAAAGTCTGAGCGACTATAAAAGATGATTCTTAAATTAAGTGTGGTAGTGAAAGTATCAGTGAGTAGGAGGTTGAACCTGGTTGCCAGCTGTGTGAAGTCAGCAGGGTCCAGATGACTCTTGTGATGATCGCTGTAGCCATACATCTAGTAAATCTATGAAGCTAATTTTTATCATCATTAGGCTATTTACCTGTCAGAATAATCCCATCCCTCAGTTATACCAGAGAGGGAGTTCTTTCCATCTACTGGCCACACTGCATTTTCAGGGCATAGGTTGAGGCCAGAAACATGAACAATATTTTATGCAGTATTGGTGGCCCAGCACTCAAATACTTCCCTCACTGGTATCTGAAACTTCACTTCTGGTATCTGCCTTCATTTAGTTGGTTGGGGTTGTGCAACATTTCTTGTCCTAAAATTCTTACTTTCTCCTAAGTACTATTTGCAATTAGAGCGGGCTACTGTTGATGCCTTACACAATCAATTTTCTGAATGCTAGGCATGCCTTAAAAACCAGAGTCAAAGGGAGTTATACAATACATGATTTGCTCTCTTAAAAGAGGAAACTTCTAGGGGTGCCTAGGTGGCTCAGTCAGTTAAGCATTAGGCTTTGGCTTAGGTCATGATCTCGGGGTCCTGGGATTGAGCCCCCAGTGGGGCTCCTCCTTGAGGGGAGAGTCTACTGTCTCTCTACCCCTCTGCCCCTCTGCCCACTCATGCTCTCTTTTGCTCTTCCTCCCTCAAATAAATGAATGAAAGAAAAAAAAAAGAGAGGAAACTCTGTTTGGAATGTTAAGAATCTTACTTGTTTTTGCATTACTCAGGATTCTGTAGAGATACAGAACCAATATATATAGAACCTATATAATATATATGTATAACTTATATAATATATATGTATAATATGCATATATATATATATATATATATATATTTTTTTTTTAAAGAATTGTAAGGTCTAGCAAGTCCAAAATCTGTAGGACAAGCTGACAAGCAGAAAACTCAGGTAAGCAGTCAAAGTTTGAGTCTTGAGTCTGAAATCAGCATGACAGGCCAGTCAGCCTGGTGACTCAGACATGGTTTCTATGTTGCAGTCTTAAGACTGGATTCCTTTTTCTTTGGGAAACCTATGTGTTTGCTTGTAAGACCTTCAACTGGATCAGGCCCACCCACACTGTGGAGAGCAATCTACTTTACTCAAATTTTACCAATTTAAATGTTAATCACATCTAAAAAATAGCTTCTGCACAGCAACATCTGGGCTGGTGTTTGGCCAAATAACCAGGGACGATCGCCTAGACAAGTTGACACATACAATTAACCATCATGGTCATATTCATGTAGAACATGGAACTAAGCTTATATTTCTAAAAACTCAAGCCACCTAAATACTTCTCAATGGTTTTAATCAATCATTGCTTAGTCTAGCACTGTATTTTACCTCCAGGATTGACTGGATCACACATTTCTTCCCCTAAGCAGCCTGGGGAACTTAGATTATGCCTCTTGTCCTGTGCCCTGGTCCAGATCTAGGAACTTTCACCACATCTACCAGGCATGGAAGGACCAACTGAGCACTGCAGCTTCTTTGTACATTTTTGTGAAGTATGTATTAGCTCCTCTCTGTCTTTGGGTTCATTCATTTATTTTTTAATGAAATTCCATTAGCTCACACTTTACACATGAATTATTATAAACTCTTTACAATAGTAATCCATTAATCCTTGTAATCCATGAGGCAGATACTGCTATGATTTCCACTCTTTTCATGAATTTAAGTAACTGGTTTAAAATCACAGGATCAATTGATGCCCCTTAACCACTGTCTTTATTATTTGGCAACGTGTATATTAAGAGGTTTTGTTACATCCAGCCTTGGCTTGAAAAAAATCAAAGATTAAAAGTATCTACCACCTATTTATCACTATCATGAATATTGAGAAATGTTTGCTAGATTATTGTAGCTATCTTCAAAACAAATGCAGTTTAGGGGAATCTGGGTGGCTCTGTCCCTTGAGCATCCAACTCTGGGCTTCAGCTCAGATGATCCCAAGGTGCTGGGACTGAACCCTGTGTCGGGCTCTGTGCTCAGTGGGGAGTCTACTTGAGATTCTCTCCCTTTCCCCTGCCCCCACTCAAGTTCTCTCTTGCTCTCTTTCTCTCTCAAATAAATAAATCTTTAAAAATAAAAAATAAAACAAATGCAGTTTAATTGCCTCTTTTCAATTTAATCAATAGAGCTTAAAAATAGCTACACTGCACTTAAGATATTTTCTGCTTGAATTTTGGAACCCTAAAATTTTTTTCATTAGTTACTCTCATAGATTTTTCAAAAATCCTATTAACAGTGACTATGGAGACTAAGTGACTTGGGAGAGAATGACCATGGATTTCAGTCAACATTGTCCCTGCTGCATACAGACATTACTAGAGAATAAGCCCAGTGATTGTTCTCCATGCACATAAGAAGCGTTTACATCTTGGTTGTGGGTTTTTTGGTTACAAGAATGTGATCCTGCAAGTCATCATCATTATAAATAAAGTCAGGCTACAAAAGAACATTTCATCTAAAGATAAGTTATCATGGTGGAAGGCAACTATGATATGCCATGTGTGGAATCAGATTCTTGGTTTTAAAAATATGCTTACGATCAAATTCAATCAGCTTAGCAAAAAAAAATAATTATAAAGATTGAAAATTCCTCATTCCTCCAGCCCTTTTTTTTTTTTTTTTTGCTTGCTAGTAAACTGATGTAGAAGAGACACTTTCTCCCCTGAAGGAGACTGCTGTCTCAACTGATAAATCATATAAGCTCCAGTGAATGTATGTCATCACCCTCAGGAATGACAGGTCTATCTTTGCACTCTTGTGGGATTTGATCATTGATGTTGTAAGAGAACTTGACTAATAACCTTCACCTGGACCTTCCAAACTCTGCACATAACTCCTCAATAAAGATCTTGATAAAGGCTAATATTTTCACAGGTTGACAGGGTTGGGAGAAGAGGGTCACTGAGCACTTTGACACTTTTAAGTCAGTTTATAGTAACTTGAAAAACCTTAGGTTTTGCTGTACTTGGCAATCATTGGGACAAATCACAAGAAAATGAGTATATGTGACCCTCAGAATGCATTCGGCTTCATCTTCTCAGATATGTGCACATGAGGGCAGTTTATACAAGGTCAGGTTTGACTGAAAGGACACATCATTGATGTGAGTTTCGATGGAATGCCTTTCACTTTATACTGTGTTTTTAATTCTAAAGCTAGTTAGCTACATACGGGTGTGCAGTATTTGTGATACAGATCCATTATGACAGTCACTAGGAAGAAGCAATCTATTCCCCTTATTCTGTGCAAAATTTAAAGCAAAACTGAATTTGAGGTATCTAGGTGGCTCAGTCAGTTAAGTGTCTGCCTTTGGCTCAGTTCATGATCTCAGAGTCCTTGAGATCATGCAGGAAGTCTACTTTTCCCTCTCCCTTTGGCCCTCCCCACAAGTCATTCTCTCTAGTAAATAAATACAATCTTAAAAAAAAATAGACAAAGCTAAGTTTTACTAAAGACAGATCCATACTCAGAGGAAAGGACAATTCTTAAAAGCCCACTTATTTCTATCCCAATGTCTTAAAATAGATTTAGATTCTACACAGGTGTATGGTTTCAGGTCTTTCTGGTGTGTTCAATTCTTTTCCCACTCTCAATGTCATTTTGGTTTAAAAATACACTACATTTACATCCTATGACCAAAAGCCTTGGAACATCACAAAAGTGGTAATGAAGCATTCTATTTCATGCATCCAACAAATGCCGATTTCAAGAGACTACACAAACAGGATTCATTTAAGTTGTTTTATTGATGACAGAAACAAGTGCATAATTAAAGATTTGATGAGGAATCTGCAAACAATAAAGAATGTGTCCACTGCCAGCAAAATACAATTATTCCAGGTCCTTTAGATGCTACAATTATAGAGTTCTTTCACACCAGATGGTTCATATGTGACAAAGCCATTTTAGGATGTTTAATTGTGCTTCTACAAAACCTTCAAAGAGTGAGGTAGTTTCCTTTACCCACGTTATTCTCCACATTTCCATTACACTTTCAATAAGCTTAAATCCTTTAACATAACCTTTAAATAATTTTTCCTGAAAGCCAAGCCTTATTTACAAAGTCTTTCTTTCTCTCCATCTGATTTTTCTTAAAGAGAATTTCAAGAATTACTACACAACTAGAAAAATTTGAGACAATCAATGGGCTGGGCTTTTTCATTGAAATTAGATTTAGGTGAAAGAGAACACATTCTAAAAACTCCATAGTTAAGCTGCTTTCTCCTGTTTTTATCTATAAACTCTGATTTAAAAACTACTTCCTCAAACTACTTATTTTCTCTCAGCCACCATTACCAAGTAAGTGCAAATTCTTCATCACAGTGGGTTAGGCTCTGTTTATTAGCTTCTCAAGTCCACTACAGAATCCTCATTTATTCTCAGAAGTCACCAGGGAAACATCTGCAGAATTTATAGATATGTATAGATTAGCTAGCTTATTTTTAAGACCCCAAAATCCACTTACAGCCATCCACTGGAGAGAATTCCTGCAGTCTTCAAAAAGTTATCAATGAAGTAAAAATTGAGGCAGATTATTTGCATTCCTTTGTTAGCCCTGAGAAAGACTTTAATAACCACTGTGAAATCAACTTGGGGAAACTGCAGCATGATTTTAGTTAAAAACTGTCCATATTCAATGAATTTCCAAGTCAGTTGACCTTCACCAAAGAAAAGGAGAAGGTGGTCAATTGTATTTCTAAGGCGAGTTGCGGTTGGGGTGGGGGCAGGGCAAAAGTCACAATCTACTCCTTGTCACTTATTTTTTCAGCCTTAAGAAGCTTCACAAATCTTGAATGGTTGATGACACAATAGATCTTACAGACTATGCAATTACAGAAGTCTTACCTAGATTTGTAGTGGTTTCCACATAACAAGACCATCAGATTATTACCTCAAGATCAACGCATAATCTTAATACCTGATTAACTGGCCACTACACTTACCCCTTCCTAATTGGCACTGTTTGTATTTGGCACCTGTGTTGGAAGCTGAAGATGCCACTACCTGACAAAATAAGGAAAAGGCTTCTCTGGGCAACACAGAACTAAGTCTGATTTGTTCTATTCCTTCCCCTACCTTGTTTTTTTCTGACGTCTTTAATTAAAAGTTTCTTCCCCCCATAGAAATAATGGGTAACAAGGAACCCAGCCACTGTGAAGTGGATGTGCTAAGAAATCTGTCAATGAAACTACATTTCAATTCATTCTCATACCACAGCCTATTGTCAACTCTTATCATCCCAGCAGTGGAGTAAGTTGAACATCATACAACCCAAGATTCAGGCCTTATTAACAAGGTCTACAGCGGCATGAAAAATACAGCTCCAGACAGAAGTCACTTACTTGACTTCAGTAATTGTGTCCAGCAGATTTTAAAGACAGCTTCATTTTCTAATACTGAATTTCATGCTTTTATCATTCACTAAAGCAAATATGTTTACTTATATCTGATCCCAGGGAATTATTTATCCACAAATGCTATTATATCTTGTTAACTTTTTAAAAATTAAATCCCCCAAATTAATATATGAGAAGTCTTTTCATACACTGTGTATGCTGAAGAGAAAAATCACCTTGTCCTACCTTTGAATTTTTTAAAGTATGTTTTGGCAATGGTGAATATGACTCTCTTTGCAATACTTTTAAATTTAATTTCAGTTAATTAACACATAATGTATTAGTTTCAGAGGTGGAGGTCAGTGATTCACCAGTCTTATATAGTACCCAGTGGTCATTACATCATGTGCCCTCCTTAATGTCTTTGCAGTACTTTAAATGGCCTTGCAAAACTTCAAACCATGAAAAAATCATTGATTTATTAGTCTTCCACCTGTAAGTTTGAGTAGGTGGATCCATCATTTTCAAGCAAACACTCCCGACGCTTTGATTCATGATATTTTCCAGAAAAAATGCATCCTAGGAACATTTTATTTCAATAATATCTGACTTTGAGATTAAGATCAGCAAAGATGCTGTAATCTTTCATTAGATGAACCATGACAAGTTAACACTGCTCCAAAGAATGCAGTTAATAAATATACTAGGTAGGTTGGCAATAAGTGATAAACCAAGAGTGCTGATGTGAGGAAAGCAAGATCCCTTGTTTAGGTACAATTACATTGAGCAATAAAACTGATAAGAATTTTAACCTGTGGTGTCTAATGTAGTCTTCCCTTAACTTCAGGAGCGCTGACACTGCATGTCACGTAGGTGGTGCTATGCTGGGCTTTCTTGCTGCTACCATCTGTGACCTTTTTTTTTTTTTATGGTAATATTTTGAGAAAAGAATAGAGGGAATTCACACCACATAGCGGCTGAATACCTCTAAATACTAACCCTCACGGAGTAGTTTTGCCCTAGAAGGAATGAAAGGGGGGCCAAATTTCCTTATTTAAAAAATGAGATGAAAATGCTCATTGTGATTTCTTGATAAGAGATGTGTTCAGCCTGTCATCTCCTTACTAGCTAACTGCATTGAATAGTTTTACCCAAAAATTTTAGTAGAGTAAAAACTCCATGAGTATGTCTTTTCTAAAACTAACTTCCTAATCCCTACTGCTAGTTACATTAGATATAAATTTGTGGGTACTCAATATTCATCAAATTAATTGACCAAATGAACTATAATCTCTATGATCTTTGTCATAGCTACCACTTACTGAAAAGCTGCTACTCCGTCTCCTTTTGGGGGAGATATCTGGAAAAAGATGTGAGCAAACTCTAATTGTTTTGGTAAGGCAAAGTGACAGGTGTTATGAAGTGTCCACTAAAATTATTTGTGAGCATTACTATTTATAAGTTTCTGCATATTCACATAAGAAATCCACATGACAAAATTCTTGGATCACATTTAGCATCAGAACATGAAATAGGGGATCCTTACAATGTCTCTCTAACCTCTAAGCCCTTTGCTTTGGTCCATCTCATGAATACTGATTGCCCTAAATATTTTAGAAAATATAAAGTGAACAAGTGTTGTCATTTTCTGCTTAAAATACATTTTCCCAATCATACCAGTAAACTGAAAATATACTTTTAAAAAGGAACCTTTTAAGGAGAAAGAATCCAGTGACTGAGCCCTGAGTGGGAATTTTATTCTGGCAGCTGATGCTGTAACACAAACTCCCTAAAGTGGAGCTGATGCTACCTCCCTAATGAAAAGCCTGCTACAACCTTTGATCAAGATAGGCTCATTGACTCCAGTGTTCAAGAGTGCTGACGGAAGGAAAGAAAGATCCCTTGTTTAGGTAAAATTACATTGAGCAATAAAACCAATACAATGAAGAGTTTTAACCTGTGGTGTCTAACGTAGGCTTCCCTTAACTTCAGGAGCGTGGACACTGCATGTCACATAGGTGGTGCTATGCTGGGCTTTCTTGCTGCTACCATCTGTGACCTTTTTATTTATTTATTTTAATATTTTGAGAAAAGAATAGAGGGCATTAAGCAGAAAAAAACGTGATTCCCTTACAAGTTTTATTTCTCTTTCCCTTTTACTTCTCTTTTGTACTTTTGAAAGCAAAGGTGAAAACAAGTATTAGTGCATTCATCCTATGAGACACCAAGTCCTAGACAGCAGGGTGCACACTCCTGCACTTGAGGCTTCTTTGGGAATATCATGATGCAAATCCTTAATAAATGTAACAAAGACAACTTCTAATAGCAAATATCTTTAGGAAACGCCCAAGTTTTGTTTATGTCTGAACATTTCATTTTAAAATCCTGGTTTCTACCCATGTGTTTAGAAAAAAGCTGACAAACTTGGTCTGAAATGTAAAAACTGAAAAAAAGTGGGAGGAAGGGAACATGCAAAATAAGTTAATCATTATCATTCTAAGTGCCACCAGTTCTGTTTATATTCATGCACATGTGAATTGTTGAATCTCATTTGATCAACCCAATTAAACATTAAATAATTGCAGCCAATTATGCAAATATCAGCAACAATATTAATTTGTTGATCTTTTTGAGCAGATTAGCCTCACATGTTCCTAATGCTAGACTATCTTGCGCCATAAATGATCAATTAGTGTTAGGATAACTAAGTCTTGAAGAATGGATAATTGCCTAGTTATAATGTGTCACTCTTGCTGTATTAATCCACTGCAATTAAACAAATAGTGCACAAGGAAAAAAGATGTGCAGATGTTCCTTTTAAATCTATTTAACAAGTTAGTGTCAAGGTCAATTTTCTGTCTTATTACTTAAAAGAGAATGGCAGATTGTGTTCTCTGTTTTAGGAGACCTCCAGTTTTTTAAAATGTATATCCTTAGTTTTCACTCCATCTGGTAGAAAGGGCTTAAAATGCTCTTAAGGTTTGATGAAAGAAATTATAGAGACATAATGTCAAGACATATTGTTCTCTAACTTTTACAACGGACATGTGTTGCCATACTAAATTTAGAGATGCAAAGTATAAAATGTATTTATGGCAAACAAATGATTTCCGTTTCTCATAGAAATGTGAGTCTAGTTATTAAGTGCTACTTGACAAGTTAGAATTAACTTTAAGTCTTTTCTAGGCCACTATATTAAAAATGAGGTCACAGGATTTAGCCAGGGCAAATGCATATCCTTAGAATACTACTAGGTAAACATATGTAGAGGACAGTTAAAGCACCTG
This sequence comes from Vulpes lagopus, assembly GCF_018345385.1. Classification (NCBI taxonomy): domain Eukaryota; kingdom Metazoa; phylum Chordata; class Mammalia; order Carnivora; family Canidae; genus Vulpes; species Vulpes lagopus. The sequence continues at coordinate 23,050,829 of NC_054844.1, forward strand.
AGGCCTGAAAAGAATACTCTTCCAAGACCTCAGATCACCAATTAAAAGCCCCCTAAAAGATATTTTTACAATTCCTTTTCATCTTGTACTTCCCTAATTTCCATCTTACCATTCCTACCTAAAAGGACCCTATGGCCAAAAGTCTTGGAAAAGAATCAAAGCCCCATTTGCTATGTGCAGCTAAATGCCTTAAGGAAATTTTTCTAACACATCAAACTTTTAGAGTGTTTTTTTTTTCTCCTTGCTCTGAAAAGAGAATGAAATATGATCAGCAAGATGAAAGTTATTAGAACTGAGGGAAACCAAAATATAATGCTTGAGAGTTGACCTTCCAAGGGTAAATGTTTTCTAGCAAGATCTGACTTTACCCTAGATAAACCAGGATTCAATTTTAACTCACAGCTCCTAAATGAGGAAAATAACATCTAGAATTGCTCTCCCTGTACCCTGACAATGTAATCATCCAATCTTCATTCAACAGAAATGAACACCTCACAAGCAAAGAATACCTCTTTGCTTTCTACCAAAAAGCTAGATAGGAGGATTTATTTTGTATTTAACACTTAACAAATGTCATTTCCATTTGGTTGGTATGATATCATGACCTCTCTAGAGCTGTTATTTCAATTCCAAGACAGTCTTCAAATACAAAATAATCCCCAACAAGCTATGACTTTGAGTATCTCTAATGACTTAACAGTCCCTGGAAAATAATGACAATATGAGGTAAATGTACACAATGTCAGAATCAACCACAAATTCTAATTAAGAAGTTTCATAATATAGAAACAAAGGTGGTACACTTCTATAGAAGCTAAATGTTCAATTCATTATTTAATGAGTATCTATTATGTGCAAGGTAGGGGGATACAAAGATCTCTAAGGCACGAGATCCTCAGTCTTGTATTGGAGACTGACAAATAGCCAATTACAATACAATGCCAAAGGACAATGGTAGAAACATGCACAGGTCTTGCTGATGTACAAGGAGAGCCCATCACAGACTGTGACATCAGGAAGAGAGAGATTTACCTTAAGATGGACATGGCAGGGGTGGGGGTGGGAGTTAGGGTGTGGGTTGCAAAACAAATGTGATGGGAAGAAAATCAGCTTTTCAAAGTCTTGATTATAAAAATCCAAAACAAAACCCAACCATTTTCTGAAGATGAAGATACATAACAGGAAATGTCACCTACTAAATTTACTGAGATCAGTTTTCAAACACAAAGAAACTCATTTGGTTGAGGAGCAGAACATAACTTATGCTAAGGAACAAACATCTTTGTATCTGAGTAAAGTATTGAGGGAGGCACTATGATTATTGAGGAATATTCTATGCTGTATGGCTTACATGATCATCTTTCCAAGAGAAGGTAAAGTAAGCTTCTACTACGAGGTTTACAAAATACCACTTGATTGCAATTCATTTTCTCTGGCAGGAGGAAAAAAATCACCCTGGAAACACTGATAATACAAACTACATCACACACAACTAAAAATAGAGAGCTAAATAAATCTATCGTAATTCAGCTGCAAGTGTCTCAATCGCACACAGATGATATCCCGTATTTTCCATTCAGGACACTATGATTGTCCAGTCGCTCTCTTCTCTTCCATACTACAACAAAAGCAAGAAAACATGTTTAAGTGTAAAAGCTAACAGAAACTTGGTAACACAACTAATATTATACAAAAGATATGTTCCTGTTTTGAACATTAAAAGCATATTCACATTAAAAATTTAGAGAGAAACAATCAAATACCTGGAAAGAATCACACATTTTATAATTGTGTTCAAATTTATAGCTGGTATAGTCTCTAAGTAATGTCTTTTTATTACTATTCTGTATTTAGCTTCTGCTTTCCAAATAAAGTAAGTTATATTTAATTATTGTCATCTGTACTCTACAGAAGTGATGCTTAAATTTTATCCCCTGGACCAGGAGCATCAGCATTACCAGGCAACTTGTTTGAAATGCAAATTCTCAAGCCCTAGCTCAGACTTCACTGAATCAGAAAACTCTGGGGAGAGGTCCTGGCAACCATGCTTCAGGAGGCATTTCCAGGTGATTCTGACACTAAGTTTGAGAGTCACTGCTCTAAAAGCCCTCCTTCTTGAGAGTGTGTTGGGTTTATGGAAAAAAATTAAACTGACAAGCCATGAGGCTCTGAAGAGCAACTCTGTTCTCTAAATTAGTGTTGTGTTATGTTAGCATCACAATTTTTCTTATTCCTTCAAAAGTTATGGAACTACATCATAATCAGAATTTGATTATTTGCATCAGCAAGTAATTCACTTTCACATATCTGAATTTTCGTACTTAAAAGTGAATTAAATGAAATAAAGATATTCCAGATGTCAGAAGTAAAAAGCTAGTTTTGATTCATTTGTTCATTCATTCATTCATTCATTCATTCAACACACATCTGTGTGCTTAAGTGAGCTCTCACTCTTTATCAAAGTACTACATGCTAATGCCATGGTGTCAAGAGCTTTACAGACTTATGACTAAATTTATCTTTGTAGTAACCTCAGATAGTAGGTGCCATTATCAATCTCATTTTATGGATGAGAAAACTGTATTAGGGAGATTAAAACACTTACTCAGACAATTAGTAAATGGTAGAGCTCAGACTCTAGCCAAAGATCTCTCTCACACCAAATTACATGTTCTTGACTACCATCTGGACTTCCCTCCACATGTTCACATAGTCATGTGTGCGGAGGTAGGCTTGGAACACATCTTCCCTACCACCCAGAGTAGCATGCCATTAAGTCTGTCACCGTGTGCTTGCCTAAATCACTCATATGATGTTCCCTTTTCACATGGACTGGCTTTTTAGTCCTAATATAACTTCAAGATGAAATTCACACAAAACATTAGAATTTCTGAATTGGAAAGAACTTTAATGATCATCTAAAATGTAGAAGATCTGGGGCATCTGGCTCAGTCAGTAGAGCATATGACTCTTAATCTCAGGGTTGTAAGTTTAAGCCCCATGTTGGTTGTAGAGATAACTTAAAGCATTCAAAATAAATAAATGAAATGCAGGGGATGAGGCTCTGCATTTTTACTTCAGAACAATTCCACTTTGATTGGTTTTGTGTATTGGGACTCCAAGGAAAGATTTATTTTGTGGAAAATTCTGCTGCTTAAAAATCAAGTGTGAAGGTGCCCAGGTGGCTCAGGATCCAGTTGACTGAGCATCCAACTCTTGATTTCGGCTTAGGTCATGAGTTCAGGGTCGTAGAATCGTACCCTGTGTCAGACTCCATGCTCAGTGGGGGAGTCTGCTTGTCCCTCTCCCTCTGCTCCTCCCCTGCTCATGCTCCCCTCTCTTGCTCTCTCTCAAATAAATAAAAATAAAACTTTTTTTAAAAATCAAGCATGAAAAGCAATGATGTTTTTAAGCCAACCTTCTCATTTTACATATGAGGACATTAAGGCTCTAGATAACTCTTAATCACAAGCCCAGGGCTCTTGCCTGTTTGATGTTATTTCTCCTATGTTACACCACCATCCATGTTCTGCGTTCCTCTGAAAAGACCTTTAAAGACCTCGGAGAACAGAATCAAATTGGTAAAAAATACTGGAAGCCAAGAACAGGTCTATTTACAACCTTCTGGTTTACAGAAAAAGAATGAAGGAAGCACAGTGACTGTAAGTGACTTGCTGAATCCGTATCAGAAAGAGTTGCCTGAAGAGGGTGGCTTCCCACTATTAACTGTTGATTCGTGATCCCCAAATGCTACTTGATTTACGTATGATGCCAACATGACTTAAGCTAAGATCAAAATATGTGTTTTATTTCTCTTACTTGGATTCCCAATACATTAGACACTTATGCCATTAATAACAACTGTGTGTCATCATATTGATATTTTAGCAGATCTACATTATTGTGATTCATGACCACCATAATTTCATCTTGAATCTCATCAGTTAAAGTAAATTTGCTTTCAATTAGCTGTTTTAGTTTTATAAATGGTCAAATATCAATTTTGGTTATAATGACAAGTCACAGGCCATATCAATCTAAGAACCCACATATTATATATTAAGATTTATTCCTCTCATTCTGTAATTTATGCTTTTATGTAAAATATAGCTTTCTGAGATGCATCTAAGAGATGTGATAATATGGGTAATCCATAATATCTAGACCTAGACAGTTAGCAATCAAACTTTTCATTTGGATGATAGATAATTCGATTTAATTTTTCAAGGCAGAATAATTCAAAAGTGGAGATGACAGATTTTAGCAGAGAGAGAAATTATCTTCTTTCCTCAGGAGTAGGTGTCCAGAGAAGGGGGGGAAAGAATGTCTGCATGGGCGAGACTATCATTATCCCATTATCAGGGTGATGACCAAACATAGCAGCAGGCTCACACCTTTGGCGTTTTGCAGGTCTACTCTAAATCACATTGACTTGACTTTGTTCACTGGAATCAAAGATGAAGTTGAAGCAACACAGCAAATCAGATTGAACCTATGGGGTGGTACTCTGGGCCATGTGGAAGACTAACAGTGTGATGTGCAGAAATTTCATTTTTCATGAATTCCAGGAAGAACACTACACTAAAACATGCCTAATGACAAGTTTCGTTACTTCACATTCATCATACAAATGGCAAAAATCTTACATGGCCTTTGCTAAAATGCCTTTTACGTCCAGCAGAAAGTTCTTAGCAACATAAAAGGACAATCGATGTGTCATGCACTTACTCTCTGTGATGCCAACAAAAACATAATCAGGGCTGCCCACCAGGTAACAATTTGCTATTCTTGTTCTAAATCCTATTCAATGGCCTGCAAAGCTCTATAATCCTGTAACATGGAGAAGGAGGGGCTGGGAAGCTGGTCAAGAGACTGAGTCATCAAGGCAATCTGGAAGTGTTCACTTAGTGTGCGCACAAAGAGAAGGATAATTCAGGGCATCAGCGGGGAAAAGTGGTGGGGCTCTTAAACTTATGTAACTAAAAACCATCAAGCTGTTCCACTGAAAACAAGAAAAATGCAATAACCACTAATGGTCATTTATTCTCGCAAAGCTGTAGCCACTAGTGGGGAGAACAGATTTTTTAAAAGAAATTCCATCTGGTGGCCTGCAGTCAATATAGATCTCACTCCTATCTCACTGGGCTTTCCTTTTCCTAAACTACTTAAGACTTCCACCTCTCAAGTTTTACAATCATTACTTCCCACTTTCTACAATCTCAATAGCAGCACTGCTAGTTCCACAAACATACTGTCCTGATATTTAAGACCTGGATTCTAGATTTTATCTGATCCTGACTGTAGTCTTGGCATGTGTATTTCCCTTTAGAATAAAACCAGGTCCTCTGAAAGTTTTCCTGAAAAGTAATTTTATGTTACTCAAGATCTCCCCCTCCCACCTCTCCTACGTGTTAATATAACATGTGCAACACGTTTCTATTTTTCAGTATTTGGCGGGTATATCATTCACTATTCAATCTTTTAATTCATTTATGCAAGAAACATGACTGATATCCCATGAAACATCCCAGGCCCTCCTTGCACTGAATATTGGGGTTACCAGAAAGGAATAAAACAATCTTACATTCAAATAACCCTGGAACAAAGACAAGTGTGTGACTTGTTAAACATAAAGCCCACATGTGATCATTCCAGGTGCTGTGCAAGCTGGTGGAAGAACTAGCATTTGAATGGATGAATATGTGTTTGTACTGGGGGAAAGGTACATTATTTAAAAGATTTTTAAGGTTCCTCAAGGAGATGTGCCTTGGAGGACAACCAGTAACTTCTCAAGTGGGCAAACTGTGGAAGGTACAGAAAGGCAGAAAGCAGCAGCAGAGAGCAGAGCATAATGGAGAAAGGAGAAGACCCTAAATGGCAGGCACATAGGTGAATACGATGGTGAGTAATCAGATTAGCAAAGAGGAATGGGAGAGAAAAGAAACATTGGCAATATGGCTAATGTTCTCTAAGTTTAAGTTTGGTTAAGTAACACAAAAGTGTTTTTATTTGTTGCTTAAAAAAAAAAAAAAAAAAACTTCATTTGAAATGCCCCCTTCCTAAGAGGTATTTGTAGGGCAATCTAAAATCCATGGAATTATATGGAAAATTAGCCAAATGGAGTGAATACTTAACCTCAGAGGTTCTTACTCATATAAGGAAATATACAAGCTAAATGAAAAGCAAATCTGTGGTTAAGAAGGAATTTCCCGGGATCCCTGGGTGGTGCAGCGGTTTGGCGCCTGCCTTTGGCCTAGGGTGCGATCCTGGAGACCCGGGATCGAATCCCACGTCGGGCTCCCAGTGCATGGAGCCTGCTTCTCCCTCTGCCTGTGTCTCTGCCTCTCTCTGTGACTATCATAAATAAATAAAAATTAAAAAAAAAAAAAAAAAAAAAAAAAAAAAGAAGGAATTTCCCCCCTAGGTCACTGTGGCAAGAATCTTAAGGGTTTTTTGGTTGTTGTCACTCTCTTCTTCAATTTACCAGAGAACTTTGTAGGAAATATCCATGTTTCCATATAACATCAAAGAGGTCAAATGTAAAACATGATGTAATTCTATGCTTTTTTCCTCAATCATCACTTATTTTTCATGGAAAGAAACAGACACTCGTAGCTTCATCGACAGCACCAATTTGCCATCTTGTAAGGGACTAATTTTGAAACTTTAGGATCCATGCGTAAAATAATTGAAAACGAAGGATGTGGTCTTAGATTCTGAATGGATGGTCCTTTGCTACTTAACAATTTGGAGGCCAGTTGATCCTTTTGGCTTGTGGTTTAATTCAGAATCATTTTATTACTTCATGTATCTTGTGACTCTATCCCTTTGTTTCTTTGTTCCTAGGGAGCTCTGAACATATCATTAATTTTCAGTGTTACTACCATTATTACTCTACTACTTAGGGTAAAAAGAGTAATTAGTAGTTTCTTGTTAGCCATAGGCAGGCCCTATAGAGAATATACACAAGTAAGAAGAAAATGTTTCTTCTCATTCTTTGCTTCATATATATCTTTTATTTTTAAACATATTCATGTGGTCTCACATTGAAGTTGAATATTTGTCTTTCTATGGCTTTGACTTCTCTAATTTTTTTTTTCCTTTTGTCACAATTACATCACCAGCACCTGGAACAGCCTCCTGCATACTATTTGTGCTTAATACATATATTTATTGAATGAATTAATCAAAAACGTTCACTTCAGTCCTAATCTTACTTTCAAAATGCTCTGACAATCTCTGTAATGGCATGTCATTTTGCCCCAAAAATATATCTTTGGGCTTCTCTTTTACTTATATTTCAGGGTTTTGTAAATATTTTGTCACTATCTCAATGGGGATGACACACATTTATTTCTGCTTTTGCCTGCCTTAGCAAAAAGCTTCATGATTATGTCTATAAAATACCTCTTAGATCTTTCTTCCAGTTCAAATTTAATACAGCTTGATGTCCCCTGAAGCCTAGTTGACTTCTTTCTCTTTTCTTTAATCCTTTACAACCAAATCAAATTAAGTGTAAATTTTCCTATTTCATATGATCTCTGAGAGGTAACTCTGAAATCTCTGGTTTCCTGTATTAACTTCAATAGAATGAAAACAGTCTCTTCTGTACAACTTGTTCAGGAAAATTTTCCAAAGTGATTTTTTTTTTTCTTATCACCATAATGCCAACTACCTCCCCTCTTAAAAATCTTTCAACCTCTGTTTTGGAGAAAGGCTTTCATTATCTAGCCAGTTATATATTTTTATTCTATGTATGTTTTTTTTATCTGAGCAAAACACTAATAATTTATTACTTTCATCAGATTTACTCAGATATAAAAAATTAAAACATCCAAATACTTTTCATTTAATCAAATTAAATTTTTATTTAATTTCTTCCAAATTGTTTCAGTGTACAGAAGTAGAAAACAGTAAATTATGTCTTCTAATATTAAGAAACTCCTTTATTTTGTTAATGGAAGATTCCTTCACAGAAAGCCTTTACTGAAGATTGATTAAAAAACCACAATCATTCTTACCTTTTAATATCATTAATTTTGCATAAATGTTGCTGAGCAAATCTTCCAGAAATTCCATTTTTACCACCATCCTTGGACTTCAGTCACTCTGGAGGGGCCTGCTGCTTTGCTGACCAACTTTTTTTGCTTAATGACCTGGCACTGTCAGCTATCACTCAAACTATCAAACTTTATTTCACATTTCAGTATGAAACTCAGCTTCCCTTTGGTATGTTCAATGACTAGCAATGATATGAAAAAGCAAATGATTTACTAGGTAAAAAAAAAAAAAAAAAAAGCAGGTAACAAAATCATGTATGACCCCATTTCATTAGAAAAACAATCCAGAAGTATATATACACAAAATAATGAAAGTTGAGACATCAAAAATTAGCAATGGTTATGTTTCAGTGTTGTAACCACAGGTAAGTTTTCTTCTGTGCTTTATTCTACAAATTTAATTTGTTAAACCCAAATGGCAGAGTTTACTACTTACTTTCTTCTCTCCACTGAAATATGATTTGGCTTTGAGCTCTAAGTGAAATAAGATGACATTTTAAAAGAAAGAAGCCCTTACCTGAATATCAGTCAATTTGTCCAAGATCCGACCTGCAAGCTTAGGACCATTCTCCATAGTTGGAATGTGTATGGTCTACGAAAGAAAACCACATGCAACATAATTTGAGGATATCCATGTATACAGTAACAGTAAGACACTCAGCAATTCTACTCTGTCAAGGCAATTCCACTGAGATAAGGAGTGGCACTATGATAACCTGATCATGTATGCTGGCTCCTTATGCCAAAGACTCTTTTCTATTCTGAATTCAAATAAAAATCAACGAGCCAACGATAGGTTGTTTCTTGCCTGCCAACTTATTTTAGGGCCCAACTGGCATATATGCCAGTCTTCAGGCTGAGTTGAGGAACCAAAGAGAAGTTAGGGGTGCCTAAAATAGTGGCAAAAATGTAAAGAATCCTAACTCTTCCAAATTTTGAGAATCTATAGGGGGAATGATTGGCCTCCTTACCTAACCCTTCTGGCAGGAAATGGGAACTCAGAAACATTTTGCCACAAATTAAAGCAAGTCATTACAGGAACATAAATTAAAGCAAGTCTATGCCTTCACAAAAGGGGCTACTAAACCTATGCCTGTTCAAAGTCAAACCTCTAGGGGCCACGGCCTCCACAAGGCTGGATAGCATGGTTACATCGGGGGCTACGAGATTTCATGCCCATTATTTACATTTGAGTCATGCCCATTCCTGCCTCACTGGCTTGCAGGCTTTTGACAGTCTGATTTCAGTAAATACAGCCCATGCTATCACTTTTCTTCTTATACTCTTCAGGATAACAGGATAAGGGGCACCTGGGTGGCTTAGTGGTTGAGCATATGCCTTTGGCTCAGGTCATGATCCTGGGGTCCTGGGATCGAGTCCTGTATCAGGCTCACCTTGGGGAGCCTGCTTCTCCCTCTGCCTATATCTCTGCCTCTCTCTGTCTCTCATGAGTAAATGAAATCTTAAATAAAAGGATAACAGGATAACTAGATGTACCTTTTAGCTCTGAATGCCCTATGAAACAAAACTATTAGAAAAATGCATTGAACTTTATCAACTTCCTGTGTCTAGAGGTGAAATAACTGGACTTAAGAAATCTGACTTAATGACAACTTAGTTTATTAAAGGGGACCAATAATGCATTTACCAAGATACTACCCTAATAAAATGTGAAACAGTAGCTTTATAATCAGGACACGTATTGATACATAATGGAATAATCCTTCTCCCTTAAAACAATCCATCTTTAGATGGAATCATGTCAAAAGCCGTTGCTTACGAGTTTGAAAATCTCAAGCAATGAAGCAGTCGCCATTAAAATCATAAAAGGAAAATCACTGAAGATAAATAATTATGTTAAATTATGTTAAATAATTATGTTAAATCATATCAAATCTGTATTTGATATGATTAATTTAAGCCAATTCACATTGTAAGAATAATACCCATGTGCCTCTAGGCTATAAAGTTAGACGATGATGTTAAATATCAGAGCTCTGTCATAAACGGGGAACAAAGTAAAAACTCCCAACCCACCCCCACTCCAGAATGGAAATACAGCACATATATAATCAGACTAATTTACTGGAGGAGATAATATCTTCAAGCAAATGACTAAATTCCTTTTGGAGGATTTTAGTAAGTGTTAACTTTGCCAAATGAAAACTTTTCATAAAATGGTCTAAATAGTAATAACAGCAGCAACAATAATAACAATAAATGTAGGAGTTGATTATTCAAATGAATTTCCCATTGCTGTTTACCAATGCTGCTCCAGTAGTTTGGGAGTACTTTTGGAAACCGGAAATGGAAATCTAACCACCTGTAGGACCTTCTTAGTAAGCTAGTAGAAAGAAATCAGAGTGGAAGCGTAGTAGCACATTTCCAATCCCTAAACTGAGATAAGGCAGAGGTGATACTTGTCCAAGGACAAAGCTGACTCCCCCCAAGACTGAAGCTTACAAAAAATCACTGAAAAGATGAGGGTAAGTAATTTGGTAATACAGGTTTGTTGCGACAAACTGCCAAGTTATTAAAAAAAAAAAAAATCCCTTGCATCTTGGGTCCAGCTAGCATTTCATTTACACATTTAAAGAATTAAATTATAGGCAAATGCTTGGAAATGACAGACGGTGAAGAAACAAAGAGTCTTACCTCACCCTTGTACAGTATATCAGAAACTGGGCAAACAACACAGGCTGTACCGGAGCCAAACATCTCCCTCACCCGGTTCCCCTCCAGGGCTGTTGTCAAGTCGTCCATAGTGAGATACCTCTCGGACACCTTAAATTCACCCTGTTGGCAATATAAAAAATTAAAATATGAATATTTTCAAGGAAAGGGCATAAAACCCACCCCCCCCCCTGAGGTACTTAGCTTCCTACTTTACATTCTGACTGAACTCAAATAATGTGAGAATCATCCTCTAAGGGAAAGCTAAAGAGACCACCACCACCATATGGGTAAACACACTGCGGTGTTAAGCTACCTACTCAAGGTCATGGCATCTCTAAGTGAGATGATTAGAGAATATAAGACTATCACTATAAAATACATGCTACCTTTTCATACACTGCCAGCTTTTTAGGCCTTTTATCTGTTGCCATGCCTGAAGTCTCATAAGATAAGGCACCCCCAGTGCTACTTAATGCGTGCCCTATATTAACAGTGTCTTGAACTCTATCATAAAATATATAATAATAATTATAAATTAGCTATCATTTATTCAGCACCATGGCATGCCAAGTTCTCTCACTTTTAAGGTGGGTATTATCATGCTCATTTTACAGATGGAGGGAATTAAGGTTCAAAGGGAGGCTAAGTAACGTCCCTAAATCCACACAGCTACTAAAATGGCAGATACTGAACTCAAACTCAGGTCTCATCTGACTGGTTCCAAATTTCCTCGTCTCTTCACTCTTTCATGGAGTGAAACTATCGACTGAATTTCACTATCTGGAATATTTCATTATTTTATTTTATTTTATTTTATTATTATTTTTTATTTCATTATTTTAAAACGAAGTATAACCCAGGTGCGTTCATTATTTTAAAACATAGAAAGTATATTTGGACTTTGAGGAATTGCACTGTGTATTTCTTTTCTTACTAAATTCACTGATTCGGCTGACTTGATAGCAGAAATCCTCTTCCTTCTCTTTAGTATCTCATTTGGTCAAATTTCATCACAGAATTATTAGTATAACCTCACTGACTTCTGAACCATTTGAGCATGCTCAAAGAGAGGAAATGAAAAAAAAGAATATGATGTTTTTAAGCTATCTGCTTAAACGATCTGTTTAATACTCATTCTTCAATCTGTTTTATTCTCATTCTTTTATGTTAGTGGTTAAAGTTCAAAGTTTGTCTTATCTTATTAAAAAAAAATCTATCTATTCTTTGTTGTTTTTTTAAATAAGAGTATTGTTTTTAACTTACAGATCCACAATAGATAAAAATGAAAATCACAGTCCTTGGCAAGATTTAAAACATTAGAAAAAGAAGGCATCATGCTGTAAGTATGATTTGGAAGCGTAGGAAAATACGCCTGCAATAGAAATATGGCTTTTTGCAAGTTTCAATTTATCTCAGTCTGCAATTGCAATTATGTTGTTCAAAGGTAAATAAATAAATAAATAAATTCCAGAAAATCAGCCAAGTTAACTGAAAACAAGATGAGCTCTGTGTTCTGGTAAAGAAAAAAAAAATCTCTTGTAAATAAACAGAATTGTTTTTACTCTGCTCACCCTTACTTATCTTTGGACAATTTCCCCTGTCTGGCAAGTAATGGTAACCCCCCACATGCCTCTTGGCATTTATGTCTCACTGTTTTAAAATAGCTTTTAAAATAAATTACAGCTAAGGAGTCAAGGAAAAACTTCCTCCATAATAACCTATTTTTCAAGCTAGCAAATCATTAGTGTGGGAAACCATTTCCACTTGCAACTTGTCATCAAACCTTCTGTACTTGGTTGATTTTTTTCTTTAATAAAACAAAAATTACTGAGCTTCGAAAATACATCTTTCCAACTGCAAACATATTTAGGACAGGGCAAGCTGTTTGAAATTATACCAACAGTTTGTAAATGTCATGCCCAATGTGCCAGCCAGCATGTGGCAGTTGGGTCTTGTCTACTTCAGGGTTTTGTAGAATTATTTATAGCACATTTCCTTTATTTCCAAAGCCTTTTCCAGAGAAACTATGCTAGTACTCTCCTAGATAATATGTGCATTTCTAAACATTTGTCCTATTAATACTGTTTGACCACAGTGTGCTCAAAGTCTTTTCATGTCCCTTGGAGACCATTTTAACACATAGGTCAAAAGTTCCATCCAAGAATCTTTGCCAGATAACCAACTCATCCAACATTCATCTTGAGTATGTTATAAATGTCATTTCAATACCAAATGGTTTCACATGCTTGCCCGTGTCACATGGATCAGAAACTCTACTGAAAACAGCTACATTTGCTTGAGTGTTTTGACTTTGAAATAAGCATGTATGTGAATCGGGGAGGACAGGGGGCAGGAAGGAGGGGAAAAAAAGGCAGCCAAACTAATAATGTTATGTTAGTAAACATTTATATGCCAGTAAAATTCTTTAATTTCTCTGACTAGCGTGGTTACACTGGAATAAATAGAGGAAGGGAAGAACTACAAATCACTGCCAACTGGAAACAACACTCGTAGACTGGAAAAGTTCAGGACTGGCTAAATGGAAGCACACAAAGTATAACCCAGGTGAGTTCATAGGAGACACCTGGGATAGAGCTTAAGATTAGTACTGAATACTTCTTCACTAGGGTAACCTGCCAAACTCTTTTCTCTCTGCCCTTCCTACAAACAATACTTACTTAACAGTCTTGCCAAGACAGTCCTTCTGGAAGAGTTATCTCCACTTGTGTGAAGATTTAAAGATTAGAAAACACTGGATGGAACCACAGAAGATTATTTCAACACTAAGCTGGGCTTATTTCGATTACTTTTTGTTTCATGCTTATAAAGTTGTTCATGTCAGGGGCACCCACCCACTTGTGTGCCAGGTCCAGAATGCTCTGCCTCGTGACTCCTGGAAGAATGATGCCATCTAGCGGAGGAGTTGCCAGCTCTTCTTCTGTCAATTAGAAATTGGAGTATTTTCAATCTTTATCTACATTCACCATGCCTTACACATCAACAGCCATTTTTAAGAACTGTTTCTCTCAACTTTGCTAGTAAAAAACATTGAAGATGATGCTACCGTTCTGCATTATCTGACTTCCCAAATCAATTCACACTTCAAGTAGATCTTTATTTTAAAAAAGATAAGAAAGAAAGATAAGAAAGATAAGAAAGATAAGAAAGATAGAAAGAAAGAAAGAAAGAAAGAAAGAAAGAAAGAAAGAAAGAAAGGCACTCATCTAATTGTTTTTGATTTACCCTAACCTAGTAACAACTGAAATGATTTTCTACTAACAAACAGTAAGAGGAACATTCTGAAGTCAAAATTTACCTCAGTGGATTAACGCTGGTTAGTTAGATCTTATCTCACGTAGATAGATCTTACTCAGGAACACTGGTCAATACCAAACATCTAAGAATACTGTGGAGGAGCCCAGCCTCAAGAAGCACGTATGCCTGTTCAGGTTGGTCACTGCTTCCACACTGCCCTTTACAGGTCTATCTATCTATAATGATTTTCAAACCTGGAGGAGTATCCACATCAAATATGGAGATAACAACTTCACCCTCTGCAAGTCAAATGTTAATGCGTTCAGGATAGGCTAAAGCATATATATGTGGCTACCAAAAAAAAAAAAAAAAAAGAAAGAAAGAAGGAAAAAAGAAATCCAAAGATCAAAATAAAACTCCGTGGGTGATTTATAGAGAGCAAGGCTGAGACACTAGTCTACTATGAGAATGATTACGTGCTTTCCTAACCAACACGAGAGCTGGTATGATGATCTGTCTACAAAAGTCAACATGATCTGACAACCACACAAGCTCTTCTCACAGAAAAAGTTTCTGGTATTCAACAACCCCTTCTCTTCCCCACATCTGGCACCCAGGAGTCTAAATCTAGTGAGAAATTTAAAACTTAAATCATCACTTTATAAAGATGTTGAACCTTGTAACAGATGTGTTGCTTATCATGTGTTTGCAGAATAAACAATGTATGCTTGAAAGGATCACCAGGTAGCAAGAACTGTAGAAATCACATTGGTATCTTTAAGCTCCCCTAAGCGATTTTAAGCAGCTAAAAAGGACTTCAGAAATCACCTCATGCAATCCTTATATTTTATAGAAAAAGAGAGGCTCCATAAACTTAAATGACTTGCAAGACTGGTGACAATGGAGGACAGTCAGGATCAGAACTTGTGTCCCAACACTAGGGCCACTGTCCTTTCCTTTAGTATACTGTGGTCCAGGCTCACCTACTCCACCATGGTTACATTAGACGTCCCCAACACCCAAGCTATCCAAAAGACCAAAACTCTATATTCAGTCCTGTGTCCCCAAACTTGGCACTTTGCCTGGCCTAGTGTGGTATGTAATAAGTGTTTCTGAATTAAAAAAAATAAAATAAATGAATAATCCTCTTTGCTAGGAGACAGCAGTATGATTTTTTTGAAGTTTGTTTCTAAAAATCATCTGCTCAAAACCACTTTCTGGAAGGAAGAAAATTTGTTCTTGGCAATGTTCTTAGGGCTACTTTTTGTCATGTTTAGAAGTGTTGATCTCAAAATAAACCTGTGTTTTGCAATAGCTAGCTAGCTGGATACATAAATGTAGGATCTATGTGTTGTATATGTGCACAGACCCCACACATATAGACAAACATACTTCCAGTGCCTCCAAACTGGACCTTTCTTAAAGCTTTCTGAGCTCTAAGACTACATGAAGTTAAATAAAAATAGAGGCCTCGCATGTGCAAGTGCAGTTTTGTGAAATACACTTAACACCCAAAACTGTAACCACTAGCCTAAGGTCAAGGCACAGAACATCTGTTTCTCTGGTTGCCAGACAGAGATGATGACATGACAACATTTGGGTGAGAAATATTCATTTTCCTCTGCAACCACAAACATGCTTACAAGAGCCAGAACTAGCTCCAGATTGCCCAACATGAGGAAAACAGAGCCTACAAATACAACTTGTTTTTGACAAAGAAATCATTTGTAGGAGATGAAGAATTTCGAAGCAATAACAGCAGAAGTCATCTGTGACATCCCAAAGTCAATTTCTAACAAAAACCAGGAATGTGGGTTTGTGGAAGTGCCCAAATACCATCAGCACAATTATTATTTTTTTCAACAAATATATATTGAGTGCCTATACCAAGTGCAGTTGAATTATCTACGCATTATGAATATAGCACTAAACAAAACTGATATAACTCCTGTTAACTTTCTAACAGGTAGAGGTAAGCAATAATTTATGTTAAATAGCATGTTAGACTATGGAGAAAATAAAAGAAAAAAACAGGAAAGGCAAAGGGAAATGCTAGGAGTGATAGGGGAGGGAGTTTGTGATTAAGATGCTTGAAGAAAGCCTTACTGGGAAGGGGATTTGTGGGCAAAGACTCACAAGCAGGGAGCAAGCCACACACACATCTGAGGGAAGAGTGCTCCAAACAAAGTCTATAAATGCCTGATGTCTGAAAAAGGATCATGGGGCCTGAGCAGCCTGAGTAACACCAACATTCATTGCCATGATCATCCTCCCAAACTCACTCTAAACTCAACCACAGGAACACCTGGATGGCTCAGTGACTGAGCATCTGCCTTTGACTCAGGGCATGATCCTGGTCCCGGGATCGAGTCCCGCATCATGCTCGCTGAGAGGAGCCTACTTCTCTGTGTCTCTCCCTCTCCCTATGTCTCTTATGAATAAATAAATAAAATCTTTAAAAAAAAAAAAAACCTCAACCTTATAGCTGGGTCTTATTCTCAGGGCAGCTCCAGAATCCAGTGCAAGGTAAAATTGTTCCAACAGTGAATGGCAAACATGTACGGTAAATCACTCATCAACACAGCAAGCAGAGAAGCAGTGCTGTGTGATCTTACTCCCAGGGTCACTGTTACTAGAATCAAAACCTCATGAATTACAGGCCAAGTGCCACAGATAGTTACTGTGCATGTGCTGCAAACACAGATTATCTACTTTATATACTTTTGTGGAGCACCCATCTTGTCCAAAAGTGGTAGTGAGTGTGCTCATAGAAAGATGGCAGGTTTTTACTGAAAGAACTCTACTCATACCTTCAAGGGGTAAAGTTTGTGAAAAATCAATATTTTGTTGATTTTCAACTCATTATTCTTTGTATTTTCCAAAAGCCACATGGTATAAATCAAAGTCACTGTGGAGCTCCCTTCAC
Organism: Vulpes lagopus; assembly: GCF_018345385.1. Lineage (NCBI taxonomy): Eukaryota > Metazoa > Chordata > Mammalia > Carnivora > Canidae > Vulpes > Vulpes lagopus. The sequence continues at coordinate 23,067,746 of NC_054844.1, forward strand.
TGCCTTCATTTGTTTTTAGCCCAAAGGTTATTCCTGACATTCTCCTGACTTCTTTTATAGTACTGTCCATTTATCCCACTTCGTTTCCCGCTTTCTTCAAATTTTATTTGTTCTGTTCGGTGAACACCCTCAAGTTGAAAGAGCATGAAAACTAAAGCTCTCAGGCAACCATAATCTGAATAGAACTCTTAAGGTCTGGTATATTTTGTAAGAGTCAAAAACCAAATTCACTCATTTCTATTCTGACCTTTAAAAGTCATGGCAGAAATGGTTCATGATGATTGTTTGGATAAGCAATAATTTTTCACCAGGACAAGGTTCTAGTGTTGCTGTTTAAATTGTGTAGCTCTGATTCAGACTGTACTTAAATCCTGACATCTCCTATCCATAAATAATGATGGTACCACTTCTGTATGATGTAATTGTTTTTGTTTAGAATTGTGTGGATTTTTTTGTGGGGGAGAGAGGTGGAAGTGAGCAGGTGGAAAGAATAAGTTGAATTAATCTATTATCTCCTAAATACAGAGTGCAACCCTGGCTGTCAACTTTCAAGCTTAGCTTTTGATGTATGTCATATGCAATGACTCAAATTTAGAAATCACGAATATTCCAACATAAATTTTGTTTTTAAACAGTGCCAAGTACAAACAACAGGAATGGAAGGATCAGCATGCTCTGCATCTGGCTTTTCAAATGCCAAGGATTACCAATGGTCAACCCTAGGACAAGGTGTACTCACCACACCTTCTGTTTATTCTACCTCTGACTGGAATATAAGGCTCATTTTATTAATCTACAACTAATGCTCATAGCTCTGAAGTCAGCCACATCTGAATCACCATTTTCCTCTATTAGTAGCCAAAAAATAAAAGAGCAATAGAAGTTACTGTGGTGACTTTAAAATAAAAATTTCATTTAAAATTTTAATTGAAATGAATACTCAGTCTACATAAGTATTTGGAAACTTATATTTCTAATCTCTATACTCAGTACTGTATAATTATATAATTAATAGCCTAAGAACATAAACAAGCCTAAAAAAGATGTCTTTAAATTTTTATGACTATTAAAAGTCTAATGGAAATAAATGCATATACCTCTATTTTTCCCCCCATTGCTTTTTTTTTTTTTTTTTTTTAAGATTTTATTTATTTATTCATGAGAGACACAGAGAGAGAGGCAGAGACACAGGCAGAGGGAGAAGCAGGCTCCATGCAGGGAGCCCGATGTGGGACTCGATCCCGGGTCTCCAGGATCACGCCCTGGGCTGAAGTCAGCGCTAAACCGCTGAGCCACCCGGGCTGCTCTATTTTTCCCCATTATTGGTCATTTCATCCAATACCACAGCCATTGTCAACACTTTGCTAAATCCCTATGGTCTCTGCTATCTAATTAGAAAAGAAAGATAATGAGTATTCAGGATACTTAAGGTAATGAAGAAATACTAATTTTTATAGAAGACACATATTAATAGCCTTGAATGAATCAGGATCTATGTATAATCCCAAAATGGACAAGCCTTCCCTTAAATATACTGTGTTTTAATCAAATTGAGCTCCCTAGTAAATCTGAAGATTTCTAATGTATTATCAAAATATGTACAAAGGGCAATAGTTGTGAAAAGACTTTTAGCAAGAGGATACACTAAATTTCATATCAGTAGTATCAGTAGACTACGCTTATCACTAGAGCATTTTCCACATATAGCACACGGTGAATGACCACTGAAAAAAGCAAGGGATTTCAGATAGGAAAACAGGTTAGAAGATAGCAGAGGGGATAAGGCAGCAAATCTTCAAATCATGGAGATTTAAATTCCTTAAGTTGATATCTCAATTATAAGCACATCTAGAGCCCAAACCCAAAACAAAATCTTTATAAATTCTGTGAATTTAAACTCATTTCTACTTAAACAAAAGCATAGTAGTTCTTAGCCCCTGGGCTAGTGCTACTTACTCCTTATTCTATGGTCCCAGTTCTTTTCTTTCCAGCCCTATTGAAAATGACTGACAAATTGCAAAGAGTTGAAATTTGAGTGAATTACCTCCATCTTCATTGATCCAGTAAAGAAAAAGATTCATAGTTCCAACTTCAGTTATCTGATTATCCTCTCCATAGAGCCACAGAACCTGCTGACAGCCGCTATCCATTGCTTCACATTGGGCAAAAAGTGATGAGCCATAATTCCTTTTAAGTAAGAGGAAACATTGATTATGAATATACTAGTCCCCCTATCTTCGTTTTTTTTATAAGTTTAACATTAAGTAGCCTTTAATAAAGCATTTTTAAAAAATTTTTATTTATTTATGATAGTCACACAGAGAGAGAGAGAGAGGCAGAGACATAGGCAGAGGGAGAAGCAGGCTCCATGCACCAGGAACCCGACGTGGGACTCGATCCCAGGTCTCCAGGATCGTGCCCTGGGCCAAAGGCAGGCGCCAAACTGCTGCGCCACCCAGGGATTCCCCCTCCCCCCCCATCTTCTTGTACCAAAATCCTCAGGTCTTTGGGACACCTGGGTGGCTCAGTGTTTGAGCATCTTGCATGGGACATTAGCAAACAAGTCTGAACACTACCATATGACAATCGAGGGCTTGGAAAGAAACCCTAACCCCACCCTTGAATTATGTTAGCCCCAAACAAACATGCAGAAACAACCAAACATACAACAGCTACTACAAAGCATTAATGTCACCTTCCACAAAATACCCACCTTAGGCCTTTTAAAGTATCTATTTTACATTTGGTCCAGACCAAACTGTCTAATTAAAAGTATAAGTTAAGCTCAAGAGCCACATTCACAGTGGCTGTCTGCCATTTTCATCTGCACAGCTTTGCTTCCCACTGTATTCTCTTTGCCTTTCCTTTGGAGCTGAGTCATTCTGCTTGGGTTGACAGTCATGATACCTTGCCCTGCACAACTGAATTGAAGGGTGAGCATGTAACCTAAGCCACTCATATAAGCCCTTCCTTGAGTTGTTCACTCATTCATTTTAATGTAGGGAACCTAAAGAAAGATGTTGTTTTACCCTCTGAGGGTAGTGGCAGCCTGTTTGCTAGGACATAAACCTGGAGTCTATTGTGTTCATGATCACTACCCTTAAGGGGAGAAAACATCTGAAGTAGGAGAGCTGTAGGCTAATGCACAGGCAGAAACTCTGACAAGAGAGAGGAAGAGGGAAACAGAAAGGAAAGAGCAAGAGACAGAGAGAGAAACAGGTTGAAGAGAAGGATGGTGGGTGAGCAGGACATGCACAAGGGCCAAAGAAACTTGGCAATGGTGATTTGAGCCCCTACCTAGCAGTCCACTGCTACTATCCCACTTACATGAGTCACTCAATCCCTTTTCTGTTTTAAGATAGTTTGAGTTGGTTTCTTTTTTTAAATATATTTTTATAGGGGATCCCTGGGTGGCTCAGCAGTTTGGCGCCTGCCTTTGGCCCAGGGCATGATCCTGGAGTCCCAGGATCGAGTCCCACATCAGGCTCCCGACATGGAGCCTGCTTCTCCCTCTGCCTGTATCTCTGCCTCTCTCTCTCTATGTCTATCATGAATGAATAAACCTTTAAAAAATAATAATAATAAATAAATATATTTTTATAGGGACGCCTGGGTGGCTCAGTGGTTGGGCACCTGCCTTGGGCTCACGTTGTGATCCCGGGATCCGGGATCAAGTCCCGTATTGGGCTCCCTGCAAGGAGCCTGCTTCTCCCTCTATGTCTCTGCCTCTCTCTTAGCCTGTGTCTCTCATGAATAAATAAATAAATCTTAAAAAAATATATATATATTTATAATTTTTAAGTAATTGCTATACCCAATGTGGGGCTTGACCCCACAAACCCAAGAACCAGAGTTGCATGTTCCACAGACTAAACCAGCCAGGCACCCCTTGAATTGGTTTTCTGACTTGCAACTCAAAAGAATACTGACTAATAACTAAAACATTCTAGAAAAACTATGGGAAATAGGCATTATACTATGGCTATAGCAACCTGGGTCATAACATCTACTCACTTTAAGGTATTCTAAGATCCATAAAAAGACATTCAAAATGGGACACCTAGGTGACTCGGTTAGCTGAGTGTCCAAGGTATTTACCCAAAGGATACAAAAATAGTGCCAAGGGGCACATGCACTCCAATGTTTATAGCAGCAATGTCCAAAATAGCCAAAATATGGAGAGAGCCCAGATGTCCATCGACTGATGAATGGATAAAGAAGATATGGTGTATATACATGTGTACATACACACACATACAGGAATATTACTCAGCCATCAAAAATAATGAAAATAATGAAATCTTACTATGACATGGTTGGTACTAGATAGTATTACACTAAGTGAAATAAGTCAATCAGAGAAAGACAAATATCATATGATTTCACTCATATGTAGAGTTTAAGAAACAAAACAAATGAACATTGGGGAAGGAAAGGAAAAATAAAATCAGATAAAAACAGAAAGGGAGGCAAACCATAAGAGACTTAACTATAGAGAACAGAGGATTGCTGGAGGGGAGATGAGGGAGGATGGGGTAACCGAGTGATGGGCATTAAGGAGCGCATGTGATGTAATGAGCACTGAGTGTCTGTGTGCAACTGATCAATCATTAAATTCTACCCCTGAAACCAATATTGCACTATACATTAGCCAACTTGAATTAAATAAAATTAATCAATTAATTAATTTAAAAAATTCTGACACTCTGGCTATACAGCAGACCAAAAAAACCAGTCTCTAGCTGTGAGACCCAGAGAGTAGTAGTTGGTAAAGCTTAATTCAATTTGTGACCACAGGTGAGAACCACTGTGCTAGACTCTCCCTTCAGCTGTGTGCCTTTCTGTTACTTTTCTCACATACAGATATAAAAGAATAATATTATCTCTGATGGCTTCAAAAAAGTGAAATCATCTTAGAATAAAGAAAATCTTCTCTCTCTTCCTCAGATTTACTGAGAAAGCAGAAAGTTCTTGAGCTTAGGAGAATCAATAGCTATTTAATAAATGTCAGTTGATTACAGAGGTCCTAAAAAACTTAGAAGGCGACTATTAATTGGTTTAGAGAAGAAGCAATAATGAAATTTAAGCGGGCTGCCAAACGTCTTTGCCAACTAAATAGGTTGATATTAAATGCAGAATCCTGTGTTTCCCTTGCACTTATTCAGGTTGAAAGCACAGGGATAGACAGTTTTAGAACCTCTTGGAAACAGATAGATGGATTAAAAGTCCACCCTTTGGGTTACTGCCTTCCAACTTGCCATTTATGCTTTTATTTGTAAGATCCAATATTCTCTTCTCTAAGAGATTTCAAGCCAACTTCCATTGATCATGGTCCACTTCAGCCTAATGAGTCAAAGTATTAATTTTTTTATAATAGACTTTTTTAAAGATTTAATTTATTTATTCATGAGAGACAGAGAGAGGCAGAGACATAGACAGAGGAAGAAGCCAGCTTCTCACAGGGAGCCCGATGTGTGGGACTCGATCCCCAGACCCGGGATCATGCCCTGAGCCAAAGTCAGATGGCCAACCGCTGAGCTACCAGGCGTCCCTAGACTTTATTTTTTAAAGCAATTTTAGGTTTACAGAAGAAGTGAGCAAAAAGAGTTCCCATATGCCCTGTCACCCACTTCAGTTTCCCCTATTAACTTCCTGTATTGAATAAGTATACTTGTTCTGATGAGAACTGTTGTTGACTGATGAGCCAACATTGATACACTAATACTAATGGAAGTCCATAGTAACTTGAGGGTTCACTCTTCGTGTTGTATAGAAAATATCAGTTTTTAATTGGCCTTCAGTGATCATGTATTCTGTGATACTGCATTATGTCATCTTTCTAGTAAGTAACAATCTATCCCCAATACTAAAAAGATTTCCTTGCAATTTTTCAATGTCCCCATGTTATCTTTACCCTGGGCAGGTAGGGGGAGCTAGAAAGCAAGATTTAAAGAGGAAAAACTAGATTATTACCTCTTCATCAAGACTGACTTAGTGTAACATGAATTCTAGGGGATGTTCTAACAAAGTGATACACATGGTGGGCAGGGGTGCATATGCTCTGTGAAGAAGTCTGAACAAGTGAAAAAGATACCAAGAGAATAAACAAAAGTAGTTGTTTCAGCCTGACTAGCATCAAATGTAGTCAGGAAGGAATGGTCTACCCCAAAAGGAAAAAAAAAAAAAGGGACTTCTTGGTTTAATGGATTTCATTACCATTTCTCTAGCCATTGAGAGAATGCAGCTGCTAAACTTGTACGAGTACAGGACACAGAATTTTCTAACCTTTTTTTTTTTTTTTTTTTTAAAGAAAAAGAAAATACAGAAGGATACAGAGGGTTCAAAGCCAGCTGTCAACATCTCTCTCACATCCTAGCAGCACATCACTGGACACTCCCAGAGCTCCCTGAATCTACAAGTTTTCCCCAAGCCCAAAAGTTGCCATCATATCACCTCCCAGGACTGCTGCTGCCTGAGTATGTGATACACATCAGCACTTAACGTATACAAAGGAAGAGCTCACACCGGTTAATCCGGCTATTCTTGTTCACCCATAGGGGCATTCTCATATCACGGCCAAGTCCACCCCTGAAATTGTCTAACACTTTTCAAATGCTCTTTTATTTCCAGCCAGCTACATATGGCCAATGAAACCGGCCTGACAGAGCCAAAGCAGGGTTGTCCCTCAGCCAGCTGGCAGCAGGTATGGCTACAATCTGTGGCAATGAAGACAGCACTTGAGTGAAGCGGGCACCTTCCCCAGACAGGACTCCTCGGAGCCAACTGAGAGCCTCCATCCCAGCACCAGATGCTCTTTACGGGCACCTGCCTGCCTGCAGCCAGAGCACCAGCCTCCAGGGGCAGTGCATTCAAAGCACTGTTATTCTTGCCTTAGTTATTTTAGTTCTTGCCTCTGTAGAGCATATGATGGTTCTCCCTTATAAAGGGCCATGGGTTATCCCTTGAACTAGCACAATTTTTTTAAAAATTTTACTTATTAAGAGAAGAGAGAGAGAGAAAGAGAGAGCGTGCACATGTGAACAGCAGGCAGGAGGAGCAGGAGAAGCAGACTCTCGGCTGAGCAGTAGCCCAACATGGGGTGTGATCTCAGGACCCCGGGATCATGACCTGAGCCAAGGCAGATGCTTAACCTACTGAGCCACCAGGTGCCCCGGAACTAGCACAATTTGACACTGAAAAGTAAACACAAAACAAAAAAAAAGGCACTTCAACTTGAATATTATCATACATACTCAGACTGATTTGAGATGGCAATAACTCAGTGGCTGTGAAGGACTCTTTTCTTTAGACAGAAACACAGACTCACTTACCCTCCCATCTTGCAGTCTCCAGTCCCACCTTTCCAGGCTCTCACATACTTTGGATTGGCCCACAGGGACACTGGCTTAAAGGTTCCACTTGAAAAATAAGGTCCCACCGGGCTCAGGATTACAAAGAGCAGGGCTTTGGTAGGCTTCTTGACTCCAAGAGAAGGCTGCGATAGAGAAAAGTACACACAACTGTTAATTTAAATGTAGACACCAAAGTCTAGAATAGATCTGTAACTGTCTCCCAGCGGGGCCGTCTAAAGCACAGGAGCTGTTACTTCTAAAGCTAAGTTACACAAAGCCAGATGGTCTTTTAAGAAAACACAAAGAATGGAGTGCTGAGGTTTCATTTTGCTTTGCCTTCTTAGTTATGATTTTAGGGGAAAGGCAAATTTGTCAAAATTTGTTGTGAGTAGGGCTTTGAGAGGAGAAATATATTTTTGACAACTAGCTATATAACACTTTGCAATGTTGCATTGATTGGGAATTGAGAAGGGAAAGAACGCAGACATGATTTTAGTCTTTGGAGAGGAAATGTAATATTTGCTTTTCTAACTTCCCCTTCTGTGTTCACAGATTACTAACCACTCTAAGACATGCCCGGGGCCTCCAGCAGGTGGTGGGTAGAGGTGAGTGTGCCATTACCACACCTGGCTGTCACACAGAGCAGACAAGAGTATGGCTTCACTAGAGGCAAAGATACCAGATGAGATAAATATTCCCCAAAAAGCCAGAACATGAAGGACTCAGGAACTTATATCATGATGACAAAGATAGAAAATGGTCTTTCCAGGGTACTTGGGTGGCTCAGTGTTTGAGCATTTGCCTTTGCATCAGGGTGTGATCCTGGGGTCCTGGGATGGAGTCCCACATCAGGCTCCGCACAAGAAACCTGCTTCTCCCTCTGCCTAGGTTTCTGCCTCTCTTTGTGTCGCTCATGAATAAATAAAGAAAATCTTAAAAAAAAAAAAAAAAAAAGGAAAAGAAAACGGTCTTTCCCACAAACACTGGGAAATCATAAGCCAACAATGCAAAACTTATTTTTGTCTCCCACAGAAAGAGTTACAAGTAATTAGTCAGTTGCTTACTGAGGGGGAAAACTTAAAAGTCTGAAAGTTTTGAGGGCTAAAGGCAAAAAAGGTCACTGGGCTATTCTATGCTATTCAAGACCATCAGGAATAAGAAAATAGGACTATTACAATGAGAGTCTCAGGATATAAAATGCTTATGTCTAGTCTTCACTAGAGTCCTTTCTGAGTAGATGGAGGTAAGAGTCAGTCATGGTAAGAATAAGAAGAGGAACGCCTGTGTGGCTTAGCGGTTAAGCCTCTGACTTCAGCTCAGGGCATGATTCTGGGGTCCCAGGTTTGAGTCCCACATCTGGCTCCCTGCATGGAGCCTGCTTCTCGCTCTGCCTGTGTCTCTACCCCTCTCTGTGTGTCTCTCATGGATAAATAAAATCTTAAAAAAAAAAAAAAAAAGAAGAAGAAGAAGAAGAAGAGACTCCACTCCAGCTGATTTTGTGGCTTTGTTCGATGAACTGTCTAAAAGTGAGTCTAGGAACATTTTTTTTTTCCTGAATTTCATTATATCTCCCCTCTACTACCCATTGGCCCAAGGTCCCTCATTCACTACTTATCCCCAGATCATCAAAAATCAGGTAGGTAAAATATTCATGGGCATAAAAAATGTGTTTGTATATGTGCACACTGATACCATCTGAAAGGCATGCAACTCTCAGAAAATGGGAAGATGATTCCATTTGCATTCCATGGGACCATGAGACCAAGAAAGGCTTGGATAGCCAGAGTCAGCAAGCAACGACGGGTTTTGGTTTTTTACTTGTTTGGATTTGTTCTTAGTTAGGGTTGAACAGGACTTCCCTACCAGTAAAGAATGAAAAGTCTTAAAGCTTCATTTGCCTATTTTTGATTTTATTGTTTGGGAGAGAGAATGTTAGAAAAATACATTCCTGTCTTTTTTCCCAGCTTTGATAAAAATTGACCAACTTATCTCCACACTTTTATGTACCTATCAGTTAAGTAAATACAACGATACTTTCATATCAGAGGAGCTTTGAAGCATAACACTTAAAAAGAAAATGTTTATGGACTCTTATAGGAAGTAATAAAGAGAAGCTTCCCAAGATAACTTAGAAATACAATCTGCAGGACAAAGCCTCAGTAATTTATCTAGCTTCTAAGTTTCTGAGTAAAATTGCTTATTTGTGGACAAACTCATAAGTATCTAATTAGATACCATACAAATGTCTGGATTTTTATGCACTCTGAACTCATGTATTTTTCACAACCTGCATTATACTAAAAGCAAGAACTCGTCATCATGGAAATTTTGTGGTGGGATAAATTTCCTCTTGTTCATTTCCTTCCCCGACTTTAATTGACAGGTAAACTGGCATTTATTCCACTAGGTGGTGGTATAGAGAGCACAGATGGAAAACTGAATAATCTTTGCATTATATCTCGCGGGGCGTGGGGGGGAGGGGATCAAACTCTTATGTAACACTTTTATTCTTAGCAAGCAGGTAAATAATAGATGAGAATTTTTCGATGCAAAGAAAAAACATGTTTATGTGTACTAACACTTTATTTTCCAAAATTTAAGCAAAGCTAACTCATGGTTTGTCTGTGTTTTTCAAGTAGTTCAAGGACTATTGTGGATCATAGTTTGGTCACTTTCATCTTTAAATGATTACTTATATCGATCGTCTTCTCATGAAAAGAACGCTGTGACTTTTCTGCAAATTGTCACACTGCTTCAAGAGTGAAAATATATAAAAGGTAACTGCAACAGGAAGGGAGCTTGGGCATTGGGTCTGTTTCTAGCCTGAGGAACCATTATCTGTTTTGTCTTAATTCTCCTTTCCATCCTGGAAAGCAATTTAAATTCTGTGCTACTGCTACAATTAAGAGTAATTTCTTCTACAACATTAATTACATGGCAGGAAACATACTGCTATGATGACACAGGCTTCTGTTCTACATAAAGAGAAAATATGAACATCTGATAAGTTGTGTAAATCAGTTTCAACAAGTCTCATTTCCTTATGAACATTTTTTTATTCCTTTTTCTAGTTTCCTGGATTATTTCAATATAAAAGGAATTGAAGAGGGTTTTTAAAAAAAAACCATGGAAAACGAGGAATATAAAATCTCACAGATGCAAAGTATACAACTTAGGAGAGCACATTGACTTAAGTTGAAATTCTGATGTGTACAAAAAAATACTAATCTTACTTATATTGTACCTCACAAATACATATATAAAGGTATTAAGTACATGTATATTTTGCACAAAATAACAAGACAGTTGGGTGCGATGGAAAATAAAGTGATGTGGTCCAGTGAAAATCACCACTTCTGAGTCAGTCAGAAAATTAATGTATAAAAAGGCAGAATTTTAGAGATTATATGAAAGATCACACAAAGTGTTCCAGGAGCTGAGAAAGGTACTATTAGTCCTTGTTGTGGCATGGGAAGCAGAGAAGCACGGTGGTGGTGTGGAGGCCTGAGAAAAATTCTGTTTAATTAAGCAAGACAAATATGGCACAGAAGAAATAAGATAATTGGGAATGACAGGAACGTTTTTCAGAAAGAGTGACACGACTTTTTTTTATTTCAAAAAGAGGCTAATTTGTTTTAGAGGAGAAAACAAGAAAGAATACTGTACTGAGAGGCACCATATATGCAGAGGGCCAGGGGTCCATGCGAGGCCTTGAGTGTGTGAGCCACAAAAGGGAGGGATAATAAATTCATGCAATTTTTGTAGGAAAAACTAGTTGGTTTGGTGAAAGATTAAAAAAACCCTCAATTATAGTTTTTGACTTTGAAGACCTTTCACAGTTGTTTCCTTACCAAATCCAACAAGCCCTTAGGAAGCTAAGGGTTAGCATTCCTATTTTTATGTTGAAGAAACTGAAGCTCCAAACAAATGATTTGTCCAAAGTTTCAGTTATTGAACTCTAGATCTTCTCTTAATCCAGGCCTTTTTTAATATCAAAGTTTAAAACAGTAAGAGAAGTACCCAACATTTCTTACTCTGGAAAGAGTTCAAGCTGGGGCATCACTTCCTTCTACCACAGCCTTAAGTACAGTCTTCACACTCTACGTACCCCAAGCTCAAACCTCATCATTTTCCTGCCTCTTCATCTTTTCCTGAACTACTCCCCCTGCCTGAAACACTATCCTTGTCCCCTGTTATGGACTGAAATGTGTCTACCCACAACATTTACATGCTGAAGCCTCAACCCCTCATGTGACTACATTTGTAGCTAAAGTTTTTAAGGAGGTCGTTAAGGTCAAATGAGGTCAAAAGGTGAGGCCCTAATCCAACAGGACTGGTGTCCTTATAAGATGAAGAGACATCAGAGCAAGAGCTCTGAACTTGCTCTCCAATTCAGTCTCTCCACACACAGAGAAGGCTCTTTGAGGACACAGCAAGGTGGACATCTACAGGGAAACCTTGCCAGAAACTAATCCTGCTGGCACTTTGATCTTGGGCTTCCAGCCTCCAGCATTGTGAGAAAATAAATGCTAGTGTTTAGGACATTCAATCTGTGTTATTCTGTTATGGCAGCCAGAGCTGACTAAGACACCCCCCCCCCCTTTCTAAGTAATATACTTCAATCTCGATTTAAATGTCATTCCAGAAAATGAGCCCTCTTCACAAAGTTCGGTGCTTGTGTTATAGGCTATTACAGCATCCTGCACTTCTGTGCATTTAGATGTCTATCACTCTTTCTTAACAAATATTTAATTCTTTACCTCTTGCTAATCTCTACACTCCATGAAGTGCAAGGCCATCTTTGTCCCCTACACAGAACATTGTGTGTTGGTTATACCAGGTTTGCTATATATTTGTTGAATGACTCTTCATCTTAGTAAGAAGTTGTTTATAGAAAGGAGGTGTGAAAACAACCTAGATGACTTATTTGCCATATTTGAGCTACTTTGATTTAAAAAAAAATATATGCTAATCCTATATCACACTGACACTACAGAGAAAATGTTCCTTTGTCCCCTGCCTTATTTTCTTCAGTGCTGACCTCTAAGCTAACAGAAATCATATGGAGACATTCAAAGAATATCATGAGAGAAGCTAATGTCCAGAATTTTCTGAGGCTGTAAAATGGGTAGGCGGATCTCAGGCCTTTCAAAGAGAAAGACAGTATATATTTAACACTCGACAAAAGAAAGGCTAGTACTCTTTTTTAGCTTTTAATAAGAATGACCATAAAATTCAGAAAACACATAGTTAAAAGAAAACTAATGATAAGGAGAAAAGAACACCTACCTGTCTTGTCTAAGGTTATATAAATGCAGTGATAGTAACTGCTTACAGCATCAATGCAAGAATTAAGTTAAACTGTGGAAAGCACCCAGTACCTCTTTTTCAAGCATTCAACAAATAGCAATTATTATTGTTTTTATAAATACTCACTTATAACAGTAACAGTGGTAAAAAAAATTTAGTATGAAACAACATGCAAAACATGAAGGTGACATTAGGATGACTATAGATGGGACCATGGAACTTACATTCAACACTCAATGTTGAAATTGTGGGAAATGAGAGAGCTTGGGAAAAAGACAAGATTATTATACCAATACCCTGGGAAATACAGCTTGGTATATCTGAAATCAACCCTAAATAGAAATTTTAGCATGGATTATTAAACAAGTGGTTAAAAAAACTTGATAGGGAAGTACCCAGAAGAGCCAGAATGAGTCACTCTTAGAAAAAGCATGCTTCATTTCCCTTTCTGAAATGACTAGATCAAGGGTCAGCAAACTTTAGCCTGCTTCCTGTTTTTTTTTTTTTTAAGTCTTATTGGAATACGTGCATTCATGCATTTATGTGTTGCCTATTGAGGTTTTTGTGCTACAAAGCAGAATGAGTAGCTGCCTGGCTTCACAGGAAAAGTTTGCTGACCCGTTCTCTAAAGGATAGGAAAATGCTCCTGTAGCATTTTCCTTATATCAAGAATGGTCTCAAAACCAAGATCTCCTCACTGACCTAGCCTCAGGACTCAGATTTGACTTTGGGTTCCATCTAGTTTTGTTCAATTGACTGGGCCAAGCACAAAATGGGCCTGGAATAGAGAGACAACTTAGACCAACAGAGGTTGCTGACAACTGCAATGAAGATGCTCCCCGAATAGGCAAGTCCCAACCCAGCTGACCAAGTTGAGATCCTGAGTAGACTGATGCAAGGGAAAGGATGTTACACTCAAGGAAGCCCTAAGAACTAACTGTTTGAAACAGATGCACTCTACTTCTGTCAACTTCATCTAGTCACACATTGCTGCCTGCCTATATAGTCACCCTCAGAAGTAGAACCATGTCAGAAGTAGAGCTTGGGAAATCTTTTAAATATTTTATTAATTTTCCCTTTCCTCTGGATCATTTCACCAGCTTAGAAATATGCCATAGTATCTCCCATCTAAAACAAACACATTCCCTTTACCACATGTCCCACTCCAGAACAACCATTTTACCAAGGACCTTCACATTGCCAAATCTAATGGTCAGTTCTTGGGCCTCACCTCTCTGGTCCTGTGGGCAGGATATGCCACAACTGATCAATGCTTCCACATCCTTTATTTGGCATCTGATACACCAAGCCCTCTTTATTTTTCTTTCTACCTTATAGGTTGCTACTTCTCAGACTTCTTAGCTGATTCCTTTTGATCTCCCTTCTTTCTAAATGCTGGCCTGCCCCAGGGCTTAGTCCTCACCTCCTTTTCATCAGTACCTAGAATTCTTCACTTAATAACTTCGCTCAGACCTTTGACTCTAAAGGTATTATATGTTAAACACTAGAATGTATTAAATTCCAAACCCTCCTCTGAATTCCAGACTTGTAGATCTAGAATTTAATCTAGAATTTATCAACTTAAGCTGATAACTCAAGCTTAAGTTACCATGCCCAAAACTGAACTCTAGCTTCTACCCATTACTGCTCCAACAAATATGCAAGAAAAACCTTTTCCCTCACTCTTCCCCATCCAACAAATGGTCATTTATCCAGGTTCTCTGGCCCAAAGGAAAACTTGACCTTTCTCCTTTCATATTCAGATCCAAACTGTCAGAAATTTTGTGAGTTGCAATAAGTATCTTTGAATATACGTCTTCATGTGAACTAGGGGGAATACGTCTACAACATGAATTCCTTGAAGAGAGCCTGCATTTTCAAGATTCCCAAATGTAACTGTCTCATTTTATTCAATTTACTAATAATTATTCTTATGTTTGTTATATCAACAAAATGGTTGCATAAATTCTGCAACCTTATTTCATTAATTCTAAGATGTCTGTTTTTTCTCACATTTAACATGTCTGAAATCCAGACTTAGCATTTTACAATTACTATTGGCTAAGTAGTCCTCATGGCAGAGCTGGCATTACCAGACTTGGAATTAGCTGTTCATACTGATAGTACTTCCAATGGCTTATGGCCATTGGTGATGCCATACATGTTGAGTTTGCCATTTAAAATCTCTTTAAAAAGTTACAGTAAGATTTGGCACTGAAAAGAAAAATTACTGCATAGAAAGGTGCAAAAACAGGAGCAGGACATGTATTTGGTATTAGTCAAATAAATGTTTGTAGTAACCTTGAACAAATGCAACTGAATATTTTCCTGCAAAGCATCAACCAGTCTTCTCATGAGACCTCTGGCAGAAGAAATCCATATGAATATAAAGCTGTGTTCACTTTTATTAAGATACATGCAAAGCTAAAAATGCCTATCACAAGCTGAGCAGTATAAATGATGGCAGGAAGAATTGCAGATGTCCTCTGAAAACACCCATTAAAAAAAAAAAAGCTAGTATGAGTAATTCATCAATCAGGATTGTTAGGAAAGTAATACATCATAGTTTAGCGATGCTTTTCCATTTTGGTGCATAAAACAATTTGTTACTTATAATTTACGGTACCCTATATTCAACTAAGTGGTAAATATGTATGAATGAGTACCTTACAGCTAAGAAAATGGGTACAATTGAGGTAGATCTATATGCACTGATGTGGAAGGATCTTTAAGACAAATTCGAATGCAAAAACAGTAATACAAAAAAATTGTTCACAGTATGGCTGCCATTTGTGTAAAAAAAAAAAAAAAAAAAGACAAACACAAATGTAGAGAGAAAGAGAAAAGGTACATTTGGGGAGCCAAAAACAGGCTTCATCTATGGAAACTTAACATATCAACAGCTGGCACTATAAATCAGGGAAGAAAGGCTAGTCCACTCAATAAATAGTAATAATGTGGTATCCATATGGAGAAAAGGAAAACTGAATCCTTCATACAAAGTTTGCTTCCAAATGGATTTTTTTTTTTAAGATTTTATTTATTTATTTGTGAAAGACACAGAGAGAGAGAAGCAGAGACATAGGCAGAGGCAGAAGCAGGCCCCTCAGGGGGAGCCCAACACAGGACTCAATCCCCAGATTCTGGGTTCATGATCTGAGCCAAAGGTAGACGCTCAACCACTGAGCCACCCAGGCATCCCCAACTGAATTTCACTTAAATGACAAAGCAAAACTCCAAAACAGAAGTATAACCTCAGAGTAAGGAAGAATTTCTTTAAAACACATAAAACCCACAAAATATATAGAAAAAAATAAATTCAGTTACATTAAAAATAAATACTTTTTTTTGTTAAAGATTTATTTATTTTGGAAAGAGGGGCGGGGGTAAAGGCAGAGAAAGAACTTCAAACAGACTCTGTACTGAGCATAGAACCCACTGTGGTACTTGATCCCATGACCCTGAGATCATGACCTGAGCAGAAACCAATAGTTGGATGTTCAACTGACTGAGCCACCCAGGTGCCCCAATACTGCCATTCTCTAAAAGATACCAGTAAGACTGAAAAAGACTAGACACAAAAGCAAGCCACAGACTAGAACACTATTTGCAATATGTTTATCTGACAAAGGATGTGTCATAGAATGGAAAGTTACTTTGTGAAATGTATCTCTGACAAAAGATTTATATCTAGAATATAAAAAGAAAAATTAAAAAGACAAATCATTTTTTAATGGCAAAAGACTTGCAAAAATACTTCCCAAAAGGATTTTTTTTTTAAAGATTTTATTTATTTATGAGAAACACAGAAAGAGAGGCAGAGACACAGGCAGAGGGAGGAGACGCAGGCTACATACAAAGGAGCCTGATGCAGAACTCGATCCCAGGAATCCAGGATCACACCCTGAGCCAAAGGCAGATGCTCAAACTTCTGAGCCACCCAGGCTTCCCAAAAAGGATTTTTAATAGGCAACAAACATATGAAAAGGTACTCAACATAATTTGTCCTCAGGGAAATAAAAATGAAAACAATAAGACTACATATGTTAGAATGGGTAAAATTAACAAGATATTACCAGTGATAGCAAGGATATGAAGCAAATAGAATTTTCTAACATTGCTGATGGAAGAATAAACTAGTATAAGCATTTTGGAATTCTGTTTTGCAGTATCTAGTAAAGCAAAACACACATATATCCTTCTATTCAATTTAACTCCTAAGTACCAAAGTACATATGTCCATCAGAAGACATGTGCACAGATTTATAGTAGCCAAAACTCAAATATATCGATTGTCCATCCATAATAAAATCATCCCATATTTGGGGGTAGGAGATAAAAGGAAGAGAGAATAAAGAATGAACTATGGAGTACTACTCCCAGTTGATTCTGGGGAGAGAAGAGGAATCAAGAAAAATATTTCAGAAAGGGTAATATTTAAAAAATATTTTAATGGTATTAGTCATTTTCTAATCCCAACTGTATTAGTCATATTCTAATGTTAACTGGGTGTTGGGTGCACAGATTTTTGTATTTAATTATTTTCTTTTTTTTTTTTTTTTTGTATTTAATTATTTTCTTTAAATTCTGTTTGTATATGTGAATGTGTGTGTAAAAATCTTTGAGTCTGGGAACCTGAGCAAAGAACTATTGCCAGTTTCGTAAAAGGAGGATAATATTTAATGTACAAACACAAGTATGCAGGTAAAAGTATGAATATATACCTCTGGAAGGATGTAAGAAAAGCTGGCAACAGGAATTGTTTGGAAGGAGGCCAATTGTGGAACTCTGGATGAGAATGAGAGTGGAAAGGAAGCTTTCCAACTCAAATACCTTTGGTAATATTTGAGCTTGTTACCGGATAGTTTTCCCTCCCCTAAATTGCTCCTCTAAAATCCCAGAAAACTACTCTTGTGCACTGTTAGCAGGAATGTAAATTAGTGCAGCCACTATGGAAAACAAGTATGGAGACTCTCGGACAAATTAAAAATACAACTACCATATGATCCAGCAATTCCACTTCTGGGTACTTATCCAAAGAAAACAAAAACACTAACTCAAAAAGATATCTGCAACTCCATGCTTAATGCACATTATTTACAATAGCCAAGACACAGAAACAACCTAAATGTCCACTGATGGATGAATGAATAAAGAAAATGTAGTATACACATACAATGGCATACTACTTGGTCATGAAAAAAAGAAGGAATCCAGCCTTGCAACATGGATAGACCTTGAGGGTATTATGCTAAGTGAAATAAGTCAGACTGAGAAAGACAAACACTGAATGATCTCACTTCTATTTAAAATCTAAAACAAAAATGAAAACACACACAAAACAAGCTCATTTATACATTTATACAGAGAACAGATTGGTGGTTGCCAGAGGCAGGTGGTAAGGGATGGGAGAAATAGGTGAAAGGGATCAAAATGTACAAACATCTAGGTACAAAATAAGTCCTGGGGAGGTAACATACAGCATGTTGACTATAGATAATAATACCATATTGTACATTTGAAAGTTGCTAAGAAGAGTAAATCTTTTAAGTTGTCATAAAAAAATTTTTTGTAACTACATATGTAACTAGACTTATTGTGGTGGTCAATTTGCAATATATGCAAGTATTAGATTATTATGTTCTATAGCTGACAGTTATACCTGAATTTTTAAAAATTTGTAATAAAAATAAAATCCCAGAAATAGACTGACAAGTTTGCATGTGAAAACTGATATTCCTAAACTTGGAAGTATTATAACTGAACATAAGATGTTGGTGTGTTCTATAACATGTGTATGTATTGAATGATTGTGTGTGTTTATGTAATATAAAATATATTATGTATTATAATATCTGGAGTGGTTGGATCAAATACAATGGAGAGCAGGAAAGCTGTTAGAGAAGGAAAGGAAATCGACACAAAGGTGGACCGATATTAGACAAGATGGAAAAGATCTTAGGAGTCTGGTCTACTACCTTTCCACACTGACCGCTGTTACTGAGCCACACTCCACATCTCTGCAGCATGGACCTTCCTCTGTCAGGACTGTCAGTACACATTCATTTTGTGGGTTTCTCTTATGAAAAGGGACTACTGCACCAGATACTGAGTTCCCTGAGAGCAGAAATGGGGCTTTTGCACAGCACTGTATCCCTAGACCCCGCCCCACAGGCTAAGAGTACAGGGGTTCTTATTTCATTTCTTTGGGGCTGTTTCCTCATCTCAAAAATGATTATCAGCAGCTCCTACTCACACACACCATACCTGATATTTAGGAGAGCTTCATAATGCTAAGGGCTGGCAACAGCATCAGACAAGTGACTATATTTCATCAAAAAGAACCAGGACTTCCCTGAAAAGCAGCAGAACTTTCCTGGATTGTGAAAGTAAGACAGGCCAAGCACATCTTGCTGGGAAACACTAACTCTTTCAAGAATCCTCCGAGTTGTATATTGTCAATGCTCCCTGCAGTATTATATAAGGTAGCAGGGAAATGGAATCCCAGAAAGGGAACTGGGCCAAGTGTGGCAGGTGTCCAGCTTGGAGAACTTTCCAGCAGTCAGATGTTATGGACTGGATATACACATAGTAACCTACACAGAAATGAAAAACAATGTGCCTTGGGGACACATTAGGATATGTAAGAATTATAGAACAAAACCATCTGTAGAAATTAAAATGCCAGGCATATAATAAGACATACACTTAAAAACACAAACTGAAAGAATATTCATTTAATACATGAGATGATTTCCATGGAGGGGAGGAGGAGATGAGAATAGAGTAGGGAATGAAGATGGAAGGGAATAAGGAAACATAGAGCAGAACATCAGCGTCCATGATGGGAAGTGCTGTGAACTGAGAGGTAGTAACCAGCTGCACCACAACTCCAAGAGTAAAACTGAAGACAACAACAATCATCCCATATGATAAGGATGAAATGGACAAGAACAGCCTCGAGAGGCTGCCCATTGGCAGCAGTGGATGGTAGCTGATAATAACAAGCTGATTATCACAGGCTACCATCAATGCAAATAAGCTGGATCTCTAAAAACAAACTCAAGGTCTGAAGATACTTAGATGGGGCTGAAAACAACTGAAACATGTCAACAGAGTTATACAAATGAGAGTTTAATGTTGTTTATAAGCAGCCAAATGAATGAAGGAATCTGTATCTATATAGATCTATATCTATCTCAAATAGGATTGCAAAAGAATACATTAAAAGTGTGAGCAAGGGGCACCTAGATGGCTCAGTTGGTTAAACGTCTGCCTCTGGCTCAGGTCATGATCCTGGGGTTCTAGGATCGAGCTTTGTGTCTGGGTCCCTGCTTGCCAGGGAGCCTGCTTCTCTCTCCCTCTGCCTGCTGCTCCCCCTGCTTGTGCTCACTCTTTCTCTGTCAAATAAAATCTTTTTAATAAGTAAATAAAGTGTGGACAAAACAAGTTATATGATCACAAATTGCTGCTATACCTAGTTTTCAAATCTGTTCAGATTTTTTCAGTTATAGAGGCTAATTGTGGAGAGAAAAGAAGATATAAGATGTATGAGCATAAATAAAGACAGTGAATAAAGGGAATTCTTTTCATGGGAACTGTTATTATTATACGTTACATTATATGTGTAATATAAAGATTTTACAAGGTGATAAAAGGAAAAGAAAGACATGTCTATGAAATTTATGTCCTTAAGCTCCCTCTGCAGTGAACCAGAAACCAAGGAGTGGACCAATTGGCAGCAGCAGTTTTATAAATGCGAGTTCTAATGAAAACGTCATCCTGAAAGATTTCCAGAAGTTGTGAATGGGGAAACTGTTTATGTGAAGTGATTGAAAATGTTCTGCACTGTTAAGATTGTATTCTGTGCATCTGAGGTTGGAATTAACCAAAAGCAGACTGCTTCTCTAGTTGAGCTCAACTCCAGAAGTTTATTTGGGGCGGTCTGAATGTAGAAGTCTGAGTTAACTGAATAGGACAGATTTATCACCTTCCATATAAGCCAAGGTTAGTTTGTCTAGGAATACAGAAAAAGTCAAATCTGCTGGTAGCTTGCAGATCTGTGGCAGTCAGCCAGGGACGTATCAAAGGGGCAGGGTGGGCTGACTTGGAGACCATCAGATGCAACCTTTCTCCGTGACACTGATTCTCAGCCCTGCTATTATTCAGTGTTTTATTTCTTTTTTTTTTTTCTTTTCAATTTATTTATTTATGATAGTCGTACAGAGAGAGAGAGAGAGAGAGGCAGAGACACAGGCAGAGGGAGAAGCAGGCTCCATGCAGGGAGCCCAATGTGGGATTCGATCCCGGGTCTCCAGGATCGCGCCCTGGGCCAAAGGCAGGTGCTAAACCGCTGCGCCACCCAGGGATCCCTTATTCAGTGTTTTAATTACCTCCAGTGGGATGAGAGGACCCTGAGCAAAACTGGAAGAGTGAAAGGCCGAGAGCCATGATCACACAAGGGGATTTCTGAGTCTCCGTGGTTGTGCTTATTTTGCTATAGACTATGGTCAAAGCACCTATACACTTATTAGAATCACTGAGGAAGTAAAGCCTGTGTCTGTTTGTATGTCTATATAATTGTACTTGCTTGGAGTTACTGAAAAGAATGAAGTTGCATAAAACATGTTAAAATCAGCAAAACCCAGCTTCCAAAAATATAAGGTTGTTCGGTACCCAGTATTGAGCCTGACAGCCAGATAATTTTAGCTTCTTGTCTGATAAAGTGAAAATTTAGAGACTGTTCATGTAAATGTTCTTTATTTAAATATTAGGCTTTCAGATTTTATCTTAATCTCCAGTTGACACAACCAGCAGTAGCCTGAAGCACTCTAGCTTTCAGTTTCTCTTTGTTTCTACCTACCTATAAATATTTCAGAAGATATTAAAGGGATGCTAAAATTCTTTTTTAAAGAGAAATCCTTTGGTAATGTGAATGATTTTATCCTCTAATTTAAAATTTATTACAAGAGGTTTATGTGCTGTTTAGTATTTTAATAATATGAACCTTATAGAAAAAATTGTTTTTTAAATTTCTACCCACCGGCAGCCTGGTATTTTTTATTGGCAATCTCTATCCACTGGTTACATATTAAGGCTAATTATAAGTGTTCCAATAAAATACTGTTGTGTTTATTATAATCCTAAATCTAAAAAGAATTTTAGTAATGGATCCAATCATTATCAAAGAAGCCTGAAAGACATGAAGAATTGCACAAAAACATTCATACATAGGTATTACCTATGTAAATCTGTAAAAAGGTAAGGTCAGTTAATTATAAAACATGTCAAGAAACAGAACTCAGTGCACCTGGGTAGCTCAGTGAGTTAAGTGTCTGCCTTCAGCTCAGATTGTGATCCCAGGGTCCTGGGATTGAGCCCCATTTCTGGCTCCCTGCTCAATGGAGAGCCTACTTCTCCCTTGCTCTCTGCTGCTTCCCCTGTTTATTCTCTCTGTCAAATAAATAAATCTTAAAAAAAACAAAAAGAAAAAAAAAAGGATCCCTGTGTGGCGCAGAGGTTTGGCGCCTGCCTTTGGACTAGGGCGCGATCCTGGAGACCCAGGATCGAATCCCACGTCGGGCTCCTGGTGCATGGAGCCTGCTTCTTCCTCTGCCTGTGTCTCTGCCTCTCTCTCTCTCTCTCTCTCTCTGTGGGTGACTATCATAAATAAATAAAAATTAAAAAAAAAAGAACACTTTGCAAATACAATGAAACTCAAAAGTTGGCATTAGAACCACCCTATTATGTGGCAGCTACCAAATTGTACTGGGCATGAGAAGGAATAATTATTAGACTATTATATCATGGCCCCTGAAAGTGAAAACAACACCCTACCCATGGGATGAAGCTGAGCTTTCAGAGAAAGAGATATCTCTACCTGGTACCAGCTTGCAATCCCTGGAACAAATAAAGCAGTAAAAACTGCTAGATGTATAGTTAATTCTCTCACAAGGCTTGAGATGGTGATACTCTTGAAAGTAGTTAAGAAATCCCTGGAGAGTTTGTTTTAATGCAGAGTCTCTGATCCTGGCTCCATAAATTTAGATTATTTGGATCTGAGCTGGAGCTCAGTACAAATACGCTTGTTTAGAATACTGAGTATTCTATACACACAGGGGAATACCACACCCAGGAATAGAGATTGAGAACATGAGCTCAAGGAGGGGGTAATATCACTTAGTAAATTACCCCAACATATATGTGCTCATTCAGAGAAATCAAAAATACTTCTTGGATCAAAGATCCACTTAATCAGTTAATCTAACCATGAAAAGAACATGAGAGAAAAATGTTGATGTTAGCCAGCAGCAGATAAGACCAAAATATCAGGTAACTGATACAGAGGTGAGCCTTGAATTATTCTGTGAAGCCAGTGACAATACAGAGCCATCAAGAAGTCAAGTAACCTAAAAATGCTGGGAAAAGGGTACCCGGGTGCTCAGTCTGTTAAGCACCTGCCTTCAGTTCAGGTCATGATCTCAGGGTCTGAGAGGATCCCCCCCACCCCGTCGGACTCCCTGCTCAGTGGGGAGCCTGCTTCTCCTCTCCTTCTGTCCCCTACCCGCCCCCCCCATTTGTGCTCTAAAATAAATAAAAAATCTTTTAAAAAAATTTGAGAGACAGAGCGTGCATGCACAAGCAGGGGGTGGGGTGGGGATGGGGTGGGGAGGAGCAGAGGGAGAAGCAGACACCCTGCTGAGCAAGGAGCCCTATGTGGGCCTTGATCCCAGGACACTGAGATCATGACCTGAGCCAAAGGCAGACAGTTGACCAACTGAGCCACTCAGGCACCCCAAATAAAATCTTTAAAAAAAAAAAAAAGAAAGAAAAAGCCAGCAAAAGTTAGTCATCCCTGATGAAAGAATCCCAGTGAACTGGGAGCCACTGGGACTAATCCTCCAGCCAGTACCTCACTTACCAAATGCAGCCACCATGAAAAGACAGTGCATAAAAATTACCAGACTAGATTGTATAACATCTGAGTGGTGTACGAATGTTTAAATCCATATGCTTTAATGAGCATTATTTGTATTAGGCTCATTTCCAAATTATAAGTAATTGTTTTTTGGCCTGTACCTTTACTTAGAAAAATTCTAGTTGATATAAATATACCAACCAAACATAAATAATGCTGACTTACCAAATATCAGTTATTTCCTTTGATTCTTAACTTACTACTTACAAAGCAGATTTTAAAAAATTCTTGATTCTGAGGTCCAAAGCATAATCAAATAGGTAAGTTGATATAGTGGGAGAGAACTACTTGACACGGCTTTGGTCTCTGAGATTCTTGAATTTGGGCAGGCATCAGAATCACCATTCTGATCTACTCAATGAGAATCTCTGGGGATTGGAGTCAATATGTATTTTAAAAAATTCCTGGGTGAGGGCACCTAGGTGGCTCAGTCAGTTAAACATCCGGCTCTTGATTTTGGCTCAGATCATGGTCTCAGCATTGTGAGACTGAGCTCCATGTCAGGCTTTATGCTGGGTGTGGTGTCTGCTTAAGATTCTCTTTCTCCCTCTCCCGCTGACCCTACCCCTCTCTAAAAATACATATATACATACATCCCTGGGTGATTCAAATGCAAAAAGTTGAAGACCACCAATAAGGAGGATTATTGTGACAGCAGGCTGGACTATAAAATCAGGTTTAAAAGCTTATCTGACTCTAGATAATAGGATTCTGGAACCCTAACAACTTACTAAATAACAGAACTAAATACACTAGGAAACCACAGACCAATACCTTTTAGGAGCACTGACATAAATTTTTAACAAAATACTTGCTGAATACAAGATTTAATATGAGTTATTCACTGTAACCAAACAGGATTTAGTCCAGGAATGCAAGGTTGTTTTAATACTAAAAAATGAATAAATATAATCACAGGCTAAAGGACAAAACCACATAATCATGTCAAGACATTCAGAAAAAGCATCAGCAAGATTCAATATTTATTCATGACAAAAACTCTCAAACTCAGAATAGAAGAATCAGATCTTAGAGTGAGAAAGTACTTCAGAATAAATGTAAGACAGTGCTCCCAGATTACTAACAATGTTTCAACAACCTTTAAAAATGGTTTCTTCCTATCCTAAAATTAATATAAAAACTGAAAAAATATATAAAATTTAAAAATAGAAGTTCATTAATATTAAAATGTCAGAGACATAAGGAGTAGATAACTTTTTTAATTGTCCCAGTTCTTTCAAGTTTGTTAGGGAGACCTCAATTCACAAAATTCATTATCTAGATTCTTAATAGTCTTTCAAAAGGCATCAAAAGGATTCCAAAGGACCATTTAGGTATTTATTCTATGGCCTTACATATTTCCCTATTTCTTGCATTCAGATGGCAGAGTAGAGAACCTGGTAGGCATACAATTACCTAGTAGAGAGCAGAATGATGAGATTATAGTAAAGACTGCCATCTCATTCTCCCTATTCCTAAAGATCTCCATATGCCACAGTCCCTCTACTTGCCACCCACACGCAGCCTCCCCACCTCAATTATCCCTCCATATAAGACCACAGCTGCCTAAAAGAGGAAGGAGACAAGTGATAGGGTCTTTATAGAACATACTCAACCCACACAAATAGCCTTAGCTTCTCCATGCATGTCCTTTCTCAAGGGCACTCATCAGTATGCTGTGACCTACCAGCAGATCTTATGGCCATGTTGTTTAAAGCTATGACTCTAGCTCTCAAGATCCTTCCCTAACTCCCATTGTGAACTTCATTTTCAACACTTCCTATGGAGGAACAGGGCCTTCCACTGCCACTCCTCCGTAATCCCAAGACTTCAGAAAACTGAAAATAAAAAGCAGCAGCTCTCCCTCCTCCAAATTTCAAAACCATCACCACTTCTGCCTTGGAGAACTGCTGTCAAGAAAAGAGACATTACATTGAGGAATGTCTCTGAGGAAACTCAGGAAAATATGAGGAAATACTGGTTAATCTTAATTAAGCAGCCTTGCTCATTTTTTGACTTATTGACATTGGTAACTGTGGTGCTTCTGTACCACAATGGTGGAAATGAGTAGTTGTGACAGAAACCATACAGCCCATAAAAACAAGAACAACAAACAAACATACATACATACAGCCCACAAAGTCTGAAATATTTACCATTTGGCCTTTAAAGGAAATGTTTGCTGACACCTGGTCTTGATAATCAGGAGAAAGGAATCACTTATGGTGTTACTGGGGGCTATTTCAAATTATGTACTAGAAGTTTCACATATGAATAAACGATGATAACTTGCCCAGCCTGAAACAGGGAGTCAATTTGTACCTCAGTTCCGATGAACGTAGGACGAATATACAGACTAGCAGATGTTGAATATGGGACCCATTCTTGATCCAATTTCACAAGCTGTTTAATACACTCTAAAAGCTCTTCTTTGTCAAATACCTGAAAGAACGGAAATCATAATGAATAGTGTTTTTCCTTCACTGTAGCAATAAGAAATGATCCTCATGAAAGCTTTAGACTGTTAAAAAACCAGTAATAATAAACAAATTTTTTCTGTGATTTTTTTTCTCTAAAATTATGGTGGGATGATGGATTATCTCCATAGAAGAAAGAAAATATTGGATCCCTACCTCTTACCACAGCAAATATCAACTATAGCTGGATTATACATTTAAATGTGATAAAACACTAAGACTTTTATAAAGTAAAAATTAAAAAAAAAAACTTTGGTCACCTTAAAGTAGAAAAGAGCTGTTGTTTTTTTTTTTTTTTTTTTTTTTTTTTAAGATTTATTTACTTGAGAGAGGGGGAGCTTGTGCGAGAGCATTGGGAAGGGGAAGTGTGAGAGGGAGAGAGGGTCCTTAAGCAGACTCTGCACTAAGAAGCAACAAATTGGGTGAAGTTACTTCCAACACATAACTAACCAAGGATCATTAACTGGAATATGTTAAGATAGTGAGAAAGACACAGATGATCCAACAGGAAAATGGGCAAAGGCAAAGAGCAATTTATTTCGAAGGAGAAAAAGGTTTTCATATACTAGATAAGTGACAGTTTGTAAAATAAGTCGCTTCTACTCACTTAACAGGGCAAAGAAATGTACTTTCAGAGATGTATGTCATGGGTTATCCAAAGTTGAAACGAGTCAGAAACACACATCCGAGTACAACTCATGACATCAAGAATTGGCTACTTAAATGAGAACTTACAACAGCAATCACAGCACATATAGAAATTGAGATCACCAATCATATAAGACACATCATCACCCTAAGTCATTGAAGATTTAGTGGAAATAGAACTTGACTAGGAATTAAGAAGACTTGCACCCAATTTCTCGCCCTGTTCCTTTACTCTGTGGAAGAAGTCATTTAAATTCTCAGGGCTTGAGTTTTCTTCTAGGTACAAAGGTGCTGCTACTAAGATGTTTAACACACTTTTTTTTTTTTTTTAGACATACCTTCTTGAGGCTTACATTAGTTAGTTATGACTAAACAGGGAAGGAATGTAAAACCACATCACACAGTTTATGGCAGAGCTGATGTCCAAAAGATGTTACTTCCCTTTCCTTCTGTCCCCACTTTAAAGTACTTCCTGGTAATTTGTCCGTAATGGCACAAGAGTGAAACTAGTCCAAAGAACTTACCTTCGTTTTCCTTCTGGTACTCTATTATGGCCTCGGAAGGAAGTGGGTGAAACATGGGTTACAAAAATAGGGAGGAAAAGGAAAAACCTGGCTAAAAAGGAATAGTTACTTGGGCTTCTTCAAATCACAGCTTTGGCTACGTTCCTGAAAGTTAGGCACACAGGATTTGTAAAAGAAGAAAAAGACTCCTTTGGTTCACAAAGGCAGACTGATCGTGTCTCAGGGAAGGGAAATAATCTAAGACACCTCCTACCTAGACGTGAACCTTAGGATCTAAATCTAACCCACCGTATAAAGAATTCTGCTCTTTAACAATGTTATAGACAGTAACCAACGGCATGAAAAACCATTTTGATGTCTTTTTATTAAATAAGCTGGGGGCAAAGTATCAAAATAATTAAATTACTGCAAACTTGCTAGTGTCCAAAGCAATTAGGCAAAATACTCCCAAAATATCTGCATGGCACACCATATTTTCCACTTCACATATTATAAATTTCATAGGGTCTTCAGATTTTACTTATTTTAGTTTGAGGTAGAGTTTTCTTCCTTATCCTATTATGTCCTATATACACATTAATCCTCCCCCTCACCCCACACACACCTAGACATTCATGAAGAAAGACTGTGGAATTGCCAAGTGGTATTGGTTACTTCCTTGTATTTTTACCTGATTACAAAGTAGATAAGAAGTAACTTAAATGTTCAGATGGTTTGTACTGAGTATTGATCTAACTACAGTTGACCCTTGAATTACGTGAGTTTGTACCACATGGGTCCATTTGCATGTGGATTTTTTTTAATATAGTGCAGTAGTATAACTGTATTTTCTCTTTGTGATTCTCTTATTAACACTTCCTTTACTCTAGCTTACTCTAAGAACCAAGTCTCTATAATACAAAATATGTGTTAATCAACTGTTTGTGTTTTGGTAAGGCTTCCAGCCAACAGTAGGCTCTTAGCTTAGTTTTTAGGGAATCAGAAGTTACAAACAGATTTTCAATTCCCTGGAGGTCAGCGCTCCTAAATCCTGCATTGTTCAACTGTATTCAGCAATGATCTGTTTTGTGGTAAATTCAGTGACCCATTACATCAAGAGAAACACAAAAGAAACTCCTAAACTTACATACCGGCAAAGTGGCTCTCAGAGCAGATCGGTGCATTCTATCCATGTTGAGGTCTGGACGAAACAGGCGAATTTTATTATCTACTCCTCGAAATGCCTTCAATCCTTCAAATAACTAAAGATAAAAAGAGAAATAAATCTCAGGGGATAACTAAATGAAAACAATCTCTGTGTTTAAAAGATTGACTTCTTATGGGCACCCATTATCTTCATCATGTCAAGCTGTTGCATAAACCAAAGATCGCTAAATCTAGAAAAGCCAACAGTTGACAGCCTGGGTCTTATAGCTGGCTAAAAAGAAGTTCTTTTAGTACCAAAATCTGATAGGAATTTAAAGTTATCCTTGACTTAGCAGGAGCCATATTGCTAAATGACACCTCAATGGAGGTGGGAAGAAAACCTCTCCAATCACACAATATGGGCTAACTGCCCAGATAGTGAAAATGGAAGCGAAGAATCCACGGCACCCTGCCCTAAATACCCATGCATTCTTTCATTTAATCTGGCTCATTCAAACTCTGGATAGTAGATAATCTAGATGTGACCAGGGCTGGTTTAGCCCCCAAATCACAGAAACTAAGCAGCTCAAGACCTTCCTATGTTAGAGGCATGCCACTTTTCTCAAAATGCCCCCTACCCCCATGACACAAACCACTGGGCATGGAGGTTAAAAGATTCTGAAGTAGCCACATACTGATATACACAAAGAGAAAAATCAATTTTAGTGAGAAATTTTAACACTGGCTCTCTATATATCTCCCAGAACAAACAGGCTGAAACTCAGTAAAGATATGGAAGATTTAAACAACAGGAACAACAAACTAACCTAGTGGACATACAGAACCCTGCACATAACACCTGCAGAATGCATGCTCTTTTCACATATTTTCTAACCATAAATAAGAAATCAGTATCAGTAACAGAACTACAAAGTGTCAACATTTTGGAAAAAAGGAAATTCATCATTAAATAGAGTATGAGTCAAGAAAATAATAGAAATTAGAAAATTTTTGAACTGAATAATAGGCCTTTAGAAGCTTATAGCCTTAAAACTCAGCTCACATGAGAAAAGAAATCAATCATGTAGCACAATTTCAAAGCACTACATTAGATTTAAGTGCAAAAATCTAACTTATTAAATGTATCCGGAGTAAAGCCTCTGTTAAAAGAGAAGGTTGTCAGATTGGACCCAGTAGAGAACATGTGAAACACACCTGAAACAAAAAGACATAGAAAGCGAAATGTCACACAAATTCTTTCTAATGTAAAGCTGTGAGGCTATATTATTAATACAAAACTAAATTTTAATTCAAGAAGCATTACTGGAGATTAAAGAAAGTAATTCATTGGGTTCCATTTACTTCACTTTAATTTTAAAATTGTATGCACCTCATGTAGGTTCAAATATATGTAAAAATTATATGATTATCTCATTAAGTAACACAGATGCAAAATTATACAAAAGGATAACACAACCTGACAAAGTTGGATTTATCTCAGGAGCAGAGGTTAACATTAGAAAAATCAATTAAAAAAAAAAATTAAAAAAAAAATAATAAAGAAAAAAAAGAAAAAAAAAAAAAGAAAAATCAATTAATGAGGTTCATTATGTTAACAGCTTAGATAATAAAAAAAAACTATATGATCTTCTCATTAGATATATAATAAACGCAACTAATGAAACTAAACATTCATTTGAGGTTTTTTTTTTTTTTAAGTTTCCCAGATAAAAGGAAACTTTGGTAAGTGATAAATATCTACAATGAACTTGCAGCAAACATTCGGCTTAATGATGAAATTTAAAGCTTTCCTTTTCAGAGTGGGGATATAATAAATTGCCTATGACTACTGTAATTCAATACTATACAAGTATAATAAGGCAAATACATCAAATCATTAGATAAAAAGCATTAGGTTGAAAAGAAAAAATAAAACTGTCATAGATGATGAAACATAGATAAGACTAAATATGTAGAAAACCCAGAAAAAACAACATACTGTTTTGAAATTATTTGTTTAGGCAAGGTAACCAAATGCAAAATTGTATTCTGATGTAACAGCAATAGAAAGTAAAGACACTATTTATGATAGAATTGAGAGAGGAACATTTGGGGACAGTGAGGGCCTAAAAGAAGACCCATAAGGACAATATAAAACTTTATCAAGTCATTAGAGACCTAACTAAATGCAGAAAGCAATCACATACCCATGGATCCAAAGACTCAATATCATAAAGGTGTTTATTCTCCCAAATTGATGTATATATTCAATGCAATACAAATGGAAATCACATCAGAGATTCTATTTTCCTTTAATAAACTAAATTACAAGTTAATTGGCATGATAAACCGAGTTTAAGAGTTATAAGGAAAAGCAAATGGCTGAGAACATGCAAAGCACGGTTGAAAGGCAAAATAATGGATGCCTGGGTAGCTCAATGGTTAAGCATCTGCCTTCAGCTCATGGCATGATCCCAGAGTCCCATGATCAAGTCCCACATCAGTCACCCTGCATGGAGCCTGCTTCTCCCTCTGCCTGTGTCTCTGCCTCTCTGTATCTCTCATGAATAAATAAAATCTTTAAGAAAGATAAAATAGGACTTGTTCCAGACAGACATCAAGACTTAATGATTTGGAAATTAAGACAGTGTGGTATTTGTGCAAATAGACAAGTAAAACAACAGAACAGAGATCCAGATAGACCATGCAATGGGAAATGGAGATCCAGAAGCAGATCCATATATATGTAATAGAAGTGGCATGGCATAGGAGAGGAAAAAGAACAGTCCTTAAAAAAAAAAAAAAAAAAAAAAAAACAAAGAAAGAAAACTTTGAGAAACAGTGCCTATGTGCACCTGCACGCATGCGCGCGCACGCACACATACGCTTGTGTGGGAGGAGTAAAGGGAGAGGGAGAAAAAAAAAATCCCAAACAGACTCTGCACTGAGCTCAGAGCCTGATGCAGGCCCCAATCTCATGACCCTGAGATCACCCACCTGAGCTGAAACCAAGAGTCAGTCACTTAACCGTCTACAACACCCAGCCCCGACCAAAGAACAGTCCTTTTAAATGGTGCTGGAACAACAGGGTATCCACTGGGAGAAAAAAAATCAAATTGGATTTCTACTTCATATAAAAATCACCTTCTAGGAGTAAAGGCCTCACTGTGAAAGACAAAAACCAATAAATATAGAAAGACACCTTTATGATCTCAGGGTATGAAAAAAATCTTTGTTCAAAGATCGTGTTTAAGATGCAAAACTACCAAATAAAAAGCAAAGACTGATAAATTCAACTTAAAATTTAAATGCATTTCTTATCATCAAAAAATTACAAAGAGTAAAAGAACAGAGTAAAAGAAGATACTTAAAATACTCAAAATATATAAAGCACTTCCAGAAAAAGATTTAAATAAGATATCCAATTGCCCAATAAATATATGAAAAGGTGTTCAACCTCTCAGAGTAAGTGGAAATTAATACCACAATAATCAGATGCCATTATACAAATGTAGCTAAAATCTTAAAATAATGACTATATTAGGAATTGACAAAGTTTTGGAACCATAAAAATATTTATTCATGGCTGCTGGGTATAAAAATTGGTAAAACCACTATGGAAAATAATTTCCTTTACCTTGTAAAATTGAAGATACGTATGATGACAAGCAGCACTATTCCTTGGTATATCCTTATAAACTATTTCTCAAATCTTTTGGTATCGGGAGGTTTTTAAATTTTTAAAAATTATGAAGGCCCCCAAAAGCTTTTATATGTGCAGTTATTCAATCAATAATTACCATATTAGAAATTAGAAGGGAGCCATTTAAATTCATTTAATAATGAACCATGATGTGTTAACATATTTTAATGAAAAATATCTGTATTTTCCAAAAGGATTATTGTTAAGTGCAGCAGTTTTTACTACTGCAAATCTTTAACGTGTGGCTTAATGAAAGACACTGGATTCTTATATCTGCTTTCGCATTCAATCTCTTGCGGTATATTGTTTTGAAGTCCAATAAGAAAACTCCAATCTCACAGAGATATGCAGTTGAGAGAGGGAGAAGTATTTCTGACAGCCTTTTCAGATAACTGTGGTTTCTTCTCTGCTACCACTTCAAAAATTGACAAGTGGTCACCTGAAGGTTAGATGCAATGTGGCATTTGAAACCCTATCATTGAAGTTTCATAGTGTTAATTTAGTAAAATCCAATAGTGTATCAGAGTTCAACTGGAGAAGCAAAACAGGAGATACATATATTATTACCAGATATTATTACCAGATTATAAGAAATTGGCTAATGTGATTTATTATAAGGAACTGGCTGAGCAAGTCTGAAATCTGGAAGACAGGCCAACAGGGAGAGAAGATGACAAGCAGGCTGGGAACCGCAGGCATGAGCTGCACCTCATTCACAAGGGGCAGTCAGAAAGGGAGACACAAAGTGAAAGAAAGCTAAGTCTAACTATGTGTGGAATCTCTTACCTCACAGAAATCCTAAGGTCAGGTTCACCCAGAAAAATTATCCTTTTAAGTCAGCTGATCAGAGAGACTTCAATCATATCTACAAAATTCTACACAGCACCAAGATCGGCATTTGATTGAATACCTAGAAGAAGGTTATGTGTATTCAATAAAATGGTCATGCCTCCCTCTGTCCTCCATCAGTCACAAGAGAGTGTCTTGTAGGTGTTCTAACTAGAAGGAGACTAAAAATTCAATTCTGGGGACTGCAGTTCAGACAGCCAAATTGACACAGCAGAAGCCATCACAGTCTGTCTTGCATTTTTTTTTTTTAAATTTTATTTATTCATGAGAAACACAGAGAGGCAGAGACACAGAGAGAGAAGCAGGCTTCTCACAGGGAGCCCAATGCAGGACTCGATCTCAGGACACTGGGATCATGACTGAAGCCGAAGACAGAGGCTCAACCTCTAAGCCACCCAGGCATCCCTGTCTTGCATTTTGAATGGGTCTTAACTCATGCATAAATTTGTAATGCCACACAATGATTATTTGGAAGACACTGGTTTAAGTTATGCAGATCTTCCAAAGGTTAATACTTTTTTATACAACTCTGTTAATATTACCACTAACATCATCAAAAAACTCTTTAATAGTGCAAAGGCTCAAGCTTGTGGTGGCAGATACAAATTTTCCAAAATTCTAATTTTTACTTGAAAGCTAGAATTTTATCAGTGGCAACAAATATAGTCCATTGTGTTGCTTGAAGTGGCAGGCTCTCACTTCATTTGCTTTCAAGAAAAACACCTGAAAATGCCCAAGTCTGAATAACCATAGTTCGTTCTTTCCAGTAAAATGGTTCTAGGTGAAAAAAGCAGCAGATTCAGTCCACAACACACAATTACTTTTCCTTGAGATAACTGTAGTAGTACTTAAGAGTATAGAAGTGCTTTAGGCAAAGCTGCCATCTCATTACACAGATTAAAATGACATTTACTCGAGTCAAAATTTAATAAAATTAATAATTATTGCCATTTCACCAAGAACATTCTTAAGTAAAGCTGACACTCCTTATACTATAACGCTTGGCCCTAAAGAATATGATAGCTAACTAGCAGAAGAAGCTGGTGTCAGAGCCTTACTGCAAACGTCAACACATAGTGAAAAAGAAAAACAAGGTCTTGGTATTAACGTGAAGTGTTTTAGCCTTGCCAACCTCTCGAAAGGAGGCCTAGGGGCACGTGAACCAAACTTTGAGAACTGCTTAAAGAAACTTATAAACAAGTTCACCAGCATACTATGTACAAGAATGTTCACAGAAAAAAAACTGCCCAAATGTCCATCAACAATAAACTGAATATATTCACATAACAGCATACAAGGAATACATCAATGCGGTCTCTACCACTCTTAGAACTAGGCAACTGGGGCCTCTTCCCTGAGCTCCACACTTTAGAGGGCCTCTCACCTCTGCCTTCCTCCAGCTGTGAACTTTCCTTGGGGCAAGTAGTCATCTGGACCTAGGTTCCTTTTTTAGACCAGGCTCCAAGTATCCACTTCCATAGAATTCCTGCCCAAATGGCCCTGATCCCATTTTCAGAGCCTGAATGACTCTTCTTAGGTTCATCCCACTGAAAACAGGTAGTATCACTGGTGTGCCTGACCAGCAGATGGCCAAGGGTCATCTGTTTACAGATGGTGTGAGCATCCACATG
Organism: Vulpes lagopus; assembly: GCF_018345385.1. Taxonomy (NCBI): domain Eukaryota; kingdom Metazoa; phylum Chordata; class Mammalia; order Carnivora; family Canidae; genus Vulpes; species Vulpes lagopus. Next base: position 23,102,343 of record NC_054844.1, read on the forward strand.
TGTGTGAGGCTCCTTGTGGTACAGGATGGAGCCAGGGCAGGAAGAGAGACAGTGGGTAGACCACGGCGTCTCTGTTTGCACTTTTGTCCCAGGCCCTACAGATGTTTGTGCTCGTTCTGGATGAATAGATCTTACACAATATTGAGCTCAAACAATAGGTGCACACACACACAATACAGTTCCATGTACAAAAAGTTTCAAAAAGAGGCAAAGCTATAGTGTTAGAGATATTTATAACCTAAAAAGAAAAGCATGGGGTGCCTGGGTGGCTCAGTCAGTTAAGCATCTGTCTTCAGCTTGGGTCATGATCCCAGGGTCCCGGGATCGAGCCCTGCATCAGGCTTCCTGCTCAGCAGGGAGCCCCTCTGCCATTCCCCCTGCTTCTGCTGTCAAATAAATAAAATCTTTTTTAAAAAATTGAAAAAGAAAATCAAAGAAAGATTATCACAAAAGTAAAGGCAATGGTTGCCAGTAAATACAGGATTTAGGATGTGGAAGGAACACATGAAACCTTCTGGGATGTTCAAGTGTACTATTTCTATATCTAGATGGTAGCTCTACGAGCACTCATTTGTAAGTATTCATTAAATAATAGTATATATGTTATCCATTTTTATCAAATTATGTTTTATTTGAGTATTTCAACTGGAAAATTAACTATTATCAAGTTTCATATTTTATCCAAGTTCCCTACTCATGGTTCATTTTTCACTATTTGAAATCTTCGCATCTATTAAAAAATATTTTCATAATTAATAAAAACAACATGTAGTTGCAGATTTTGAAATAAAGCATTCTAAAATCAATAGAGCTGATGAGTGGAGGAGAACAGATTTTAAGAAGACTGCTCATGGGGCAGCCCGGGTGGCTCAGCGGTTTAGCGCCGCCTTCAGCCCAGGGTGTGATCCTGGAGTTCCGGGATTAAGTCCCATGTCAGGCTCCCTGCATGGAGCCTGGTTCTCCCTCTGCCTGTGTCTCTGCCTCTCTGTGTCTCTCATGAATAAATAAATATTTTTAAAAAAAGATTGCTCATATACTCACTTTGGGATTTAAAAAATACAGTTACAATTGTTACTGAACTTAAACTCAGGTTGGCATCCAATAAAGTAGCATCCATAAGTGGGTCAGTATAAGAGAAACAGTCATAGGTTTGAAAAAGCCTGAAACATGAGCGTTTTGAATACATTTGGGAAGAAGATTTTTGTAATAAAGTATCTGCCTATTAGTGGGGGGTTAAAAGATTTTCTAAAAATTGCTGAGGGGCACCTGGGGGCCTCAATCGGTTAAACATCTGCCTTTGGCTCAGGTTGTGATCCCAGGGTCCTGGGATCGAGTCCCACATCAGGCCCCCAACCCAGCAGAGAGCCTGCTTCTCCCTCTGCCTCTGCAGCTCCCCCTGCTTGTGCTCTGTCAAATAAACAAATAAAATTTTAAAAAAAAATTGAGGGTCATGGCTAGTTTGCTTGTCATCCAATCCTGAGCACACTGCACAGTTCCAGGGAACCAAGCAGGCACTCGACATCCCTTGAACAAGTAAGTAAATAGGAAATTGAAAGAATATGCCTCAGAAAATTCCAGGATTCATTTTCTCTGCATAAGGCAATCACACTTCCTAAATTCCTATGTCAATATCCTAATATTTTGCCTGCTAAACCTAAGAGCCCATCTGATAAAAAAGCAAATTAAATGCATTCCTCTACCTTCCCATTTATCACTGATACATATCACAAGACTATATTTCCAACAACAGTCACACAATATTTTCAGTCCTTCATGCTCATCTATAACCTTGACATTCCTTGTCAAGAAGGGGTATCTCCTTTCTTTGAACTTGAGTGGGGCTTTGTGATGGCCATGATAATAGTTATGGTAGGAGTCATGCTGTGTGATTTGGGGGTTAGGATGTTAAAAGAAGTAGAGCTTCCAACAGGGTTCAGTCTCTTGAGATACAAAGCTGAGAAGCCGAGGCACCAATTACCAAGTCTGACTATGCTGAAGCCATCATACTTGAGAGACCACATGGAGAAAGACAGCCTCTGGCAGAGCCTTGGCTTTTCAGCACCCACCCTTTTGAGTCTCCCCACCCAGGCACCAGACAAGAGTCAGGAAGTCTTTGAGCTAACTCCAACCCCAGTCACTATCTGACAGAAACTGCTGGAGAGACCCCAAGCATGAACCACTTATGCCATCCGAGTCAACCCTCAGAATCATGAAAGATAAAAAAAAAAAAAAAAATGATGGTGATTGTTTTAAGCTATAATCTGTTATATTGCAATTGACAACTAATGTCATACACAATCCACTTCTTCATGCGAAACACTTTTTGTATCTATATTGTAAGTGGAGACTAATATAGAAAAGCTTTCAATTTTTATTTAACAAAGGCTAATAGTAATTTAAAATTTTTTTAAACTATCCTGGGCACAAAAATCTGAATTGACAAAATTAGGCAAATTAGCATTCTCAACTCATCTAAATAGATTTCCAACAAGTTTTTCAAAAACCAAGGTCATCAAAATCATTTTTAGCTTTGGGACACCCGGGTAGCTCAGTGGTTGAGTTTCTGCCTTTGGCTCAGGTTGTCATCCTGGAGTCCTGGGATTGAGTCGTGCATCAGGCTCCCCACCCGATGAGCCTGCTTCTCCCTCTGCCTATGTCTCTGCCTCTCTGTGTCTCTAATGAATAAATAAAATCTTTAAAAAAAATCATTTTTAGCTTCAAAAATCACATTAATCCTTTCTCATGTACTTGCCATAAGCTACCAGTTCTCAAAGTGTGGTCCCTGGAACAGCAGCATTAACATGCCCTGGAAATTCAGTGGAAATCAGAAGCTCTGAGGATAGGACATGTGCTAAGCTTGAGACCACTGCCCTAAAATTTGCCATATTTCCTTTCTCAAATTTTTTTAAGATTTATTCATGAGAGACACACAGAGAGAGAGAAAGGCAGAGACACAGGCAGAGAGAGAAGCAGGCTCCATGCAGGAAGCCCAATGTGGGACGCGATCCCAAGACTCCAGGATCTGGCCCTGGGCTGAAGGCAGCAGCGTTAAACTGCTGAGCCACCCAGGCTGCCCCTCAAATTTTTAAGTGCTTCCTTTATTTCATTTTAGTGTACCCTATGACACAGGCAAGGATGGCTACTACTGAGGCGTGAAGCAAATAATCAAAGAACTCATCCAAGTAGATAGAACTGGGAATGGAAACTAAAGACTCAACATCCAGTGAATACACGTGGGCACTGAATAGGTTTCCAAATTCTTCAAATTTATAATTTTAAACAAATTAATTGGACAGGACTCCTCATAATTTTAGTGTATATGTTTAAGAGTGATGTCACAGGGATGGGAGGACCTCCCTTAATACTGCGTAATCTTGGCCAAGAAACTTCACTCTTCTGAACCTGCTTTTACAGATGATAAGGCTGCTTTAAGGGTTAACAGTCATAGCTAACAACTGGGTTCTCATTATGCACCCGGCATGGCCATATATGCTTACACAAATTACCTTATCCTTATAATAGCACTATGAGGTAAGTATTACCACTACCTCAATTTTATAGGTAAAGAAATTGGAAGCATAAAGTGATTTTAAATAAGCTTCCCAAGTCAGAGAGCACCTTATGGAGTAACAGAGACTGAATCTGAGCCAGAAAGTCTGACTATAGAACCTGACTACTTAAAGAGGTTTTCTCACTTAAATTAAATGAAATGACCCATATGAGGTGCAGGGTACATTGCCAGAATTTAATAAACACAGGTAATTTTATTGTTACTGTTATGAATATCTACTATTTTTATTTTTACTCGCTTAAAAGGTAGGCCACTGCTTATTTCCAATTTCCAATATCCTGGGAAAAATGTCCAACACATTAAAAATGAGTAAAATAGAATGTGGGTCAAGGGAATGAGGAGTATACAGAGGATCTAACTGTGTATCCTGACAAGGACTAGAGAAAGCATTCTCTACATATTTAGTATTTTATGCTTATGATTATTCCATTCATGCCTGAAGGATGACATTTAATTACACATCTCAACACGTATACCTACAAGTTAATGCTGGTCATAAAAATATGAAGTAAGCATTAACATTTAACTATAATACTGTACTCAATGGCACCTTCTCAGTCATTAGAAAATCTGAGAAATGACTTAGTAAAATATTAACAGTACTGAATTTTTGATTGCTAATGTTCTTACGTACTGTCCTCACATTTGCTGTAAATGATTATTTTATTGACATTATGGAAAGTTCAAGATTATCTGAAAGATTAGTTTGCAAGACTTACCTTCAATCCAACGGTCTGTGGAGAAAGTTTTAAAGACATTTATGATTTCCTCAAGTAAATGTGATAAAGCCCATACTACTCCAAAGCTATTTTAGTGGGAAGAGCTACTTCATACTCACAGTGAAGATCTAGTACATCACCATCATTGATTCTCATGTACTTACTTCCACAGCATAGTGGAGAGCTGATGAGCCAGGGTGCAATGACAGGTTTTGAAGAGGCTTGATACATGGTTTATCCCATCCAAACTCTGAGGACCACTCCACTGTCAGCATGTGATCCGTGAAAACAGTTCCAAAAACCAGAGCATTGGGGTCTGGTTTTTCCTTTAAAATGGTGGCTGGTGTGATTATTAGATCTTTAGCCTGGGGAAGAGAAATCAGCACCATTAAAGGAAAGTTACTGAACATCTACCAGCTGGATGATAGACGGTGAAAATACAAAATTTAGGTCACCAGCCACAGAAAAGTGAAATCATTTGATTTTTAAATGGTGGCACTAACTCAGAAATTTAACATCTGTGAGCCAAACGATCACATCGGCATTCAAAATTTGGCTTGTTGACTGTACACTGCCTAATAAATATCAGAACTAAATTCAGTGATATTTAGAAAGAGGGACAAAATAGCAGATGGAGTAAAATGATGGAAAAAAGAGCATGCCTTCTTCACTCTCACCACAGGACTCATTTTGAGCACTCAGGCAAGAGGTAAAGGATGTCTTCTAGAACAAAGACAGCAACACTTAAATGATATGTTAAACTAAAAGTCATTAAGAACTGAATCTCTTGGGGATCCCTGGATGGCTCAGCGGTTTAGCGCCTGCCTTCTGCCCAGGGTGTGTCCTGGAGTCCTGGGATCAAGTCCCACATCAGGCTACCTGTATGGAGCCTACTTCTCTCTCTGCCTATGTCTCTGCCTCTCTCTCTCTGTCTCTCATGAATAAATAAATAAAATCTTTAAAAAAAAAAAAAAAGAACTGAATCTCTTGGCGATGGTTGTACTCCAACTCCCTCAAAGAATTCTTGGCATAAGACTTCAAAACCCCCTGGGTGCATTACAGAAGGAGCAGAATGAAACAAATGTTTTCCTCTTTGAAAACAGAGAAGTAGAGAATGAACACCAAGACATAAATCCTCTATTCTGTGTTGAGGAAACAGTGAACAAAGGACCTCTTATTGAAAGAAAGATAAATAAGAATAATAGGAAACAACTTCACACAGCAGCATTATACCAACTCTCCACATAGCCAGCTTGCCCATTACAAATGGCCAAACACATATACACCCGAATCGCAGTACCATCACTAACTTCACAACAGCTGTAGACTGCTGACAAAACCACAAGGGATGCTCTTTGATGGGTTAAAAGACAGTATTAACCAGGGACAGGTTTGACTTATTAACCTTGACTTGTAAGGAAAAACTCCACTCTATATACAAAAGTACTCATCCCCATCCCCCACCCCCCAAATCAAGGACAGAAGTTCCCTTTAGATCATCAGTTCTTATCCTTATATTTGAAATGATGCAGGGGCAACTGGATGTCTCAGTTGGTTAAGCATCTGACTCTTGCTTTGGGCCTGCGTCGTGATCTCAAGGTCATGAGATCAAGCCTTGTGTCAGCTCCATGCTGGGCTCCACGCTTCACTCCACACTGGGCATGGAGCTTGCTTAAGAGTCCCTCTGCCCCACCTCATCATTGTGCACACATGCTCTCAAAAAAAGAAAAAAACAATTGCTTCTGATTAATTCACTTTACACATTCCTTAGTCATTTGATATATTATGAATGATAATCAGTTTTATTTTTAGAATAATATTCATGCTGAATGTATTCTAAAACACCTAGAAAGCTCACATTACAGGGAAGCCTAAGGCACTAAAGACAACATATTACTGTAATTTTCAGGTTTAGTAATGCTACTTTGGAATATGCCAATAAAATGCCAAGTGGGGGGGGGAGGGGGAGGACTTTCTTCTACCAGTACGTAACCCAAGTAAGTAAATTAACTTAAAACCCTTTACTAACTGCAAGAAAATGAATTTAAAGGGATACACTCCAGCTCAGTTACTTTGTTCCTTGCATCCATTTCTCTCCCTTTATCCTCTAGACCAGGTTAGAGGATACGATGTTGGGCAAATTTCACCTGCAGGCTTCTGGCGTGTTTTTACAAAATAAAAGTTTAATTGGAACACAGTCACACTGTTCTTTTTCCATTAATGACAGCATAGTCCACCAATAACAACAGAAACCTTACGGCCCTCACGCCTAAACTATTATCTGACCCATTAAAAAGTTTGCCAGTCCCTCTAGACTATTTAGACAAGAACTCTGAGTAGATATTCCAGTTAAGTCTCTGACCCTAGCACAGTGCTTCACACATGCAATACAGTACAAGTTATCTAAAATACCAAAAATATTTGGCTGATCTCAGATGTACGTCCCCATCCCTGACAAATTCATCCACAGAAGATGGCCCGAATTTAAAGTGAGTAAAATTGCAACATAAATTTTTCATTACATGGTTTCACAGTGTTGGTGCACAATAAAGCACTTGTGATTTTGCTTTAAGTCGTTTTTTTTTTAGCAGCTTTTCTTAGTCCCGGGCTAAAACAGAAAAACCTGTAACACAAATAACGCAAATCTTCACCTATTAAGACTACTAATAAAAGTTTCTCAATAACAGGGAAGGACAGTAAGACCCAAAACGAAGATAAGAGTACGTAAAAAAATATATAAAAAATAAAAAATAAAGAAGTACGTAAAAATGGAGAAGTGAGAGCGTGAGCAGATGTTTTTCTCTACCTGAATTCAGGGTACATCTTCAATACTTCAGGGCAACAGACCTTAGCCTTTCCCCCCAGTGACAGAACCAATACTTGGTTCTTCAAAAGTAAAATAAAGATCACCTTCCCAGGTATTTCTATCAGTAGCTAACCAATTCTCCTATGAGCTAATCAACAAGAAATCAACTACACGTGATCCTTATACCATTCAGGAATTCGAAACTCTCCAATCAATAACTGCACCTGCCATGAAACAAATAGGCAATGGAATATATACTTTATATCAGTAACAATCTACATAATATTTTAAAACGAGATTATGGGGGTGCCTGGGTGGCTCAATTGGTTAAGTGTCCGCCTTTGTCTCAGGTCATGATCTCAGGGTCCTGGGATGTACTCCTGCATCAGGCTCCCCGCTCGGTAGAGAGTCTGCTTCTCCCTTCACCTCTGCCCCTGCTGGCGTGCATGTTCTGTCTCAAAATACATAAAATCTTTAAAAACTAACAACAACAAAAAACGAGACTATGGCCTCATATTAAATTACTGTAGGGTGATTCTTTATTTTTCCTTTCCCTGCTCCTCTTTCTCCCTCATCTGCTTTATTATTCTCAGTATTTTGCCCTTTTGTTCACTGAATAAACACTAATCGCACCAGCACAATGGCTCAGGCACTGCACTTAGCGAGCACAAAAGACACCAAGATGCCTATGGCTCAGCCCCCATCCTTCTCAGCCATGGACAGGCAGTAGCCACTGTGAGCAAGTATTATCATTCAACCTCATACCTGTTGAGCTACTATGTCCTTACTGCTATAGGCCCAAAGGACTCTCAGGGAATAAAACAAGTAAAGTCTTGTTCTCTCGGGACAGGGAAAACAATATAAAGAAATAAGTCGATAAATAGAGGTCAGGAAATGCTTAGTGCTATGAAGAAAATATAAGCTGCTTAAAAGGATGGAGTGAGGGGAAAAAGCTTATTTTTAGTGGAAGGGTTGGGAATGACCTTCCTGATGAGGTGTCCTTTGAGCCAAGACTTGAATGAAGAAAGAAGGTAGGCCATGGAGCTATCTAGAGGCAAAGTATTTGAAGCAGAAGAAGCAAGAGCACAGGTCCTGTGAAGAGAAGAGACTTGGCATGTTCAAGGAACAGGAAAGGTTCAGTGTGGCAGGAATTCAGGAAATGTGGGGGAAATGGAGTGGCAAAAAAGGTCACAGAGGCACTGTGGCTGCTGGAATAGGGGAAAGGGATGGGCCAGGAGAACTAGGTACTTCATGGTATACATTCCAATGTATATCAACATTCTAATTCTCCAGGGGTTCTGGCTCAGTGCAATTAAGAGTTTACCATCTGCACCTGGGTGATTCAGTCGGTTGAATGTCTGACTCTGGATTTTGGCTCAGGTCCTGATCTCAGGGTCCTGGGATCAAGCCCCACATTGGGTTCCAAGGGGAGTCTTGCTTGAGGATGCTCTCTCTCCCTCTCCCTCTGCTTCTCCCCACTCTTGGACCCACTCTGTTTCATAAATAAGTGAATCTTTGAAGAAAAAAAAGACTATACCTCATCTTCCTTATTTCTCCAGGAATCCTTACCATGGAAGTTCTTAGCAATTAAAATAACTCAGCTGACCTCTTTACTCTGGGCAATTAGAAGTAGCCATCTGGGATAATACTAGATACATGGCTACCATGCTGTAATTTCCTAATTTCTAAGAAGTATTAAGGAGCAAAGCAGAAAGGGAGAAAATGATAGTTTGATGGTGGTAAAATATAAGAACCTGGGTAACACCGAGCTTTTTCCTTGAACCTTTACATTTCCTCCTCTCATCAGGGGTCTTCAGACCTGGCTATGCATTGGATTCAACTGTAAGGCTTTTTAAAAACACTAAATCACATTCCATTCCAGAACTGAACCAGAATCTTAGAAGGATAGGGCAGGGGAGAGGTTGGTTGGTTGTTCAAACATACCCAAGTGATTCTAACCATGCACTCAGGCTCGGAACCATACCATGCTATCTCCCTTAAAGATCTCAGCAACCTGAAGAGCAATGGTTCTTAACATTGGCTGCTGAATTGGTTCACCTGGGAAGTTTTGGTGGTTTCTTTTGTTGTTAGATTGGGGTTTTTTAGGAAATAACCACTTCCCAAGCCATAACCACAATGCACAAAAACTCAGGAAAAAAAGAAAGAAATTCAGGAGTGGGACTTCACATCAATTTTCAGAGAAGGCTCTCCAGGAGACTCCAAAGTACTGGAAGGGCTGAGAACCACTTAAGAAATTCAAGTCTCATTTGTGAATTCTCTAAAAAGCCATACAATTTTTCATAATCACAAGACCTTGGTTACTGCAAACTTCATGTATCTAAAATGGAGCATATATTTCCTTCGAAACTTGGTCTTTTTTTTTTTTTTAAGATTTATTTATTCATGAGACACAGAGACAGAGAGACTGAGACAGATACACAGGCAGAGGGAGAAGCAGGCTCCATGTAGGGAGCCCGATGTGGGACTCGATCCCGGGTGTCCAGGATCAGGCCCTGGGCTGAAGGCGGTGCTAAACCGTTGAGCCACCCAGGCTGCCAGGTCCCTATTTCTGATATATTATGTTCTACTTCTCTATTTAATCCTTAACTCATCTATTAAGAGGAATGTGTGTTTATTATCTTAAAATTCTACTGTAAAGGGAAGAAAAACGAAAAGTAGAAAATTCCCAACTTTCAAAAAATAAGGAAATAAATAACATTCCTAACTAGCACCCTGGCCACCCACTTCCCAGACATGACCTCCGTTAACAAACTCATTGTGTTTTTTCCTATATTTTCTTTACATCTTCATTACTTTCAAGATAATTTATCATTCTTGGGGTGCCTGGGTGGCTCAGTGGGTTAATTCAGCTCAGGTTGTTATCCCAGGGTCCTGGGATCAAGTCCTGTGGGGAACCTGCTTCTCCCTCTCCCCTGCATACCTCCCTTCCCCCACTGGCTCGTGCTTTCTCCTGCTGTATTTTTCTCTCAAAGAAATATTTTCTAAAAAAAGATAATTTATCATTCTCAACAGCATTCTCCAAGCCCTGCTTCCCTATCAAATCAAGACGTGTACTTTCAATAATCTCTTTTAAGAATTCTGATTTCTCAATTTCTACTACCCGTTCAATAGCAAATATCCTATATCTGTTACTTATACTCTCTGAACATAATCACATGCTCCTGGATTTTTTTAAAGATTTTATTTATTTATTCATGAGAGACACAGAGAAGCAGAGACACAGGCAGAGGGGAGAAGCAGGCTCCATACAGGGAGCCTGATGTGGTAGTTGATCCTGGGACCCCGGATCACGTCCAGGGCTGCAGGCGGTGCTAAAGCTGAGCCGCCCAGGCGTCCCTCCTGGATCTTCAAAGTCCATGAGAAGCTAAATGGCTATACATAAGTCCAAATACTTCAGATGCAAAATCAAGTATCCCAAGTATGGCACTAACTTGTCTTTTCAAGTCTTTCTCTCACTAATGAGCTGCATTAGCCTTTTATCACTTAATGTACTCAGCTGCAAGTAAGTCAAACTCAAATAGGAGTTGACTTTCTCACATACATCTGGAGGAGCCAGGCCTGGCCATACCCCTACAATCTCAAAGCCCTGTGATTTTTCTCAGCCTTCTCCTTAGGGTCAAAAGAAGGCTCATTATAGCTATAGCTTTTGGCTTTAATGATTTCATCAAGGTCCAAAGATATGGGAGGAAAAGGATAACAGCAGACAAATCTATTCCGTCTAATCAGAAAAGCAAAATTTTCCCAGGAATTTCTGTATGCCTTTTTGGGTCAGAAATGTGTCACAGTGATCTCTCCAGCTGCAAGGGAGGCTGGCAGGACAGAACCTGATAACAAGGAACATGGGTGGGGCTGTATTTGGGGTCCACGCTGACCTGGTACCTAAACACTGACCAGCCTTTAAGCATTCTTGTCTACATGCCTCTGTTTAACAAGGAAGGACTAAAACTTGGCCACAGATGCCTACCCATCCTCACCTCTTTTTCCCCCCATCATTTTCTCCACCTATAACACTGGACATGTGGTGCAGCCAGTTTATCCAAACTTCCTTTCTTCCTCCAGCAGGAAGTGTAGAAACTGTAGCACCCCATCTGGCCCAGCAGTCTGGCGGTATCCTCAGCTTTTCAAACGGCCTAGCAGTTGCTCATACAACCCTTCTACATAGACATCCTAACCACTGAAGTGTTTGGTTTGGCTCTAGAAAATCTTATAATGAATTTGAACGGTTGGAAAAATGAGTCATTTCTTTGGGTTATGTTGGACTCCCACTTAGCACAGTAACTATTATACACATCAAGTATGTGCTAGTAATTCTTTTCTAAATTTCGTTAAACATGGATTGACCTCATAGGTTTGGATATGTCAAAATAAGAGACTGCTATATACTTCTTATAAAAATCATTTGTACTTGCTGTGTTTCATAAAAGACCCTTTTGTTATTACAAATCTTTAAAGAACCAACTTTAAGAATGATAATGGACCAGTATGTAATTTTTACTTTTCTAAACTTTCTCCTTAAAATAGCTCTAGGACCACCCACCGTGATCCACTGACCCAAAGAAATCAAGTTAGTTAATGGCAAAGGCACAGAATATGGTGTTTTTATGCTGGACTTGGTGCCCTTGTAATTATAACTTGGTACTACTAGTTAAGTTTCTAGAAATTGAATACAAATGATTAAATTACCAGGTATTAGTTCTATTTTAGTAAGCTACTACATCCCTTTGTAAGATGTGATTTATTAATGATATGAATAGCAACCCTCTAACTTTTTAATTTGTAATTAAGGACTGCCTTACATGCAGATTTTCAAAGTAATACACAACTGAGTGCCTTCAGAATTTCATCAAGAAGTCTAATTTCCTCTCTCAAAAAAAAAAAAAAAAAATGCTGTAATTCTAGAAACTAAAACAGCTTTGACCTGAGCTCCAAGAGAAACAAAGAATATTAAAACAATTAGGACACTGAATAAAAATTCTTTAAAAGCAATATTAGCTACAGGTTTGTGACTGACTTTAAGTAGATGTGAAATCTAGTTCTAAGGGGAAAAAAAATCTTTGGCATAAAAGAAATTTTGCAAACAATTTTTATCAGTGTTTAGAAACCTTTTTCCACATTTCCTTTCCAAAGATGGATAAAAATAACAATATTTGTAAAATGATACTTTCTCCTGCATAATTAATCTGTCTCTTTCCGATACTTCATGTTCTCTGATGACTTCAAAGTCAGGATGTTTCAGGCCATATGTTCATGGAAGAATTTGGAAGGCCATATGACTGGATTGTGAAATGACAAGAAACATTGACAAAAACAATGCATATTAAAAACAAGAACTTCGGGCTGCCGGAGTGGCTATGCGGTTTAGCGCTACCTTCAGCCCAGGGTGTGATCCTGGAGACCCGGGATCGAGTCCCACATCAGGCTCCCTGCATGGAGCCTGTTTCTCCCTCTGCCTGTGTCTCTGCCTCTCTCTCTCTCTCTGTGTCTCTCATGAATAAATAAATAAAATCTTTAAAAAACAACTTCCTAACTCAAAATCCATGCTTGGGTAACCATCTGCTCTGAAATGGGGAAGCCCAGAGCCCGCTAACGCAACCTGGCTGCACCTGAGGGCTCTATTAGCCAGCATTCAGGCCCTGTCTCTTGCTCACCCTTCAATATAGTATCTGTACTTCTCTGCATTGGACACAACACTTAAACATTTAAAAGCTATCTCTGCATTACAAGGCTATCAGAAAACACATGACTTTGTTCTATAATAAGTATTTTTCTTATTCTATTTGGAAAGTTAGGTTCTAAGCTCATTATCTTTTAGAGACACTCATTTAGAATCTTAATAGAGAGGTGCCTGGGTGGCTCAGTTGAGCAACTGAGGATTCTTGGTTTCAGCTCAGGTTGTGATCTCAAGGTCCTGGGATAGAGCACTGTGAGGGACTCTGTGTTCAATGGGGGGAGTGGGGGGGGGAAAGACACCTATTTGTGGATTCTTTCCCTCTGCCCTTTGCCTAGCTTGTCTCTCAAATAAATCAATCTATCTTAAATAAAATAGAAAGGTAGGAAGAGGAGAATTAGAGATTTGGAGTGTCACATTCTGTCGAGATCTATAAAGCAGGAGAAAGTGGAAGAAACAGACAACTGATCTCTTTGAAACAAAGGCAGCTCTGGAGTCCACAGAAAGATTCTGTAGGATTCCCAAGTAGTAAGTCATCTCATTTCTGGGTTTTGTGGGGAAACTGCATCCTCATTTAAGATAACTGCATTAAAATGAAGGGGATGCAATATGAAAAATACCCATGAGAAACCCAAAAAGCAGCTTAAAAATACAAAAGGAGTAAATTAAAGAAATAACTTTGTCAAAAGCAAATATAGTCCCATAAAATCCATCATTTCCACCCCCCAATATCAATTTCATTTTTCATTTGCCTCATTACATATGCACGGTAAATGCAACCACCATGACAACTCATGTTTCAATATGTAAATATAAGCATACAATGTCAGTACACTTCCCCTTTAACTAAAATCTAATACATAGGAATCTAAATTCAACAGATTAAAATAATTAATTCATGATATAAATAAACATTTATTTATTTGAGAGAGGGGAGAGAGCACACAAGGGGCAGAAGGAGAAACTCCAGCAGACTCCTCGCTGAGCTCTAGCCCAACACAAGGCTCGATCCCATGATCCTGAGATCATGACCTGAGTTAAAACCAAGAGTCATCAGCCACTCAACCAACCGAGATGCCCAGGCAACTCTACATTATAAATTAATTTTAACTTTATAAATTTTCTATGTATAAAAATATAAAGACCTTTTGGGAAAAAATTGGATTTGTCTATATACCCTTTGAGGAATATACCTACTATATAAAATAACCCTGAGAGATTATCAAATAGTCCATTGTATCTCATTCTTTCTAGAATCTATCTCTCAATATCTAAGTCCACAGAATGTATTAGAACTTAGTCTTCACAGGCTAGCAGAGTAGATTATATCAGCTATAATGCTATAGAGGATATTATCTTTAAAGGACCAGGAATATTATGGACAAATAAAACTCACAAACTTATTCTAGGAAGGAAATTACTATATTCTAATCTATTTCTTTTTTTTTTTTTTTTATTTTAACCTGAGATCGGAGACTGTATCTTGAATTTATCCTCAGATTTCCAATGCCTAGCACAGTAGGAGTGTGGGAAATTGATGAGTCAAGTTTGCACTCCCTCTCTGAACCCTGCCAGGATGTGAGATCATTAGGACACTCTGTGCTATGGATGACAATTGACAGTGACTGAAATAGGCAAGAGAGGAGAGGGGGACATAAAGAGAAGCAAAACCCTCCACGGTTGGGGGGGGGTACCATGGGGTGGAGTGGAGATGATGCTTCATAGAGAAAATATTAATACACCTTATATTTGTACTTGTATGATTTTCAAAGTGCTTTTTACAAGATTCTCATTTGCTCTTCATTAGTAGCCTGGGAAGTTATGAGATTATGTAACATACAAACATATGAGATTATCTAACATTATTCAGAGAGAAAATAAGGAAACACAACACTACTGTAAAATGTTAGGTGTTGCTTTAAGGAGAAACATTACAAGCATAACTTTTTCCACTAGCGAATGGTTCTACTTATTTATACAATCAGATAAACCTCCAGGTGAATATTTACAAATTAATTGTTTTTCCAAGAAAAAGTTATAATTCATGAAATAAGCAATTAACTGCCAGGTAATTTTAGATATGAAGATATTACTGCTCCCCAAACGACTCCCACAAGAGTGGAATTTAAAAATGCATGTCAGAAAAAAAAATGCATGTCAGCATATCTAAATTACTGTATAACCAATGCAGTGAAAATTCACTGCAGTTGATTCACCCAGTTGACTGTTGCTTCACTTAACCTCTGGCAAATCACTTACCTTGAAAGTCCCCACCATCTCTTTGGATCCGGCTTCTCCAGTACATTCTGGGGAGCATCCGTTATTGCAGTCCTTAAAAAGAATTAAGCTCATTGAGTAAAACCAGGTGGGGAACTGAGGCCTGGGGTAATCAGTCATCACTCACCATCACACTGCGTCCTCCGCTCAGGTACCCAAGCAAACAGGAAAAGGAGGATCAACCCACCAAGCACCGGCCCCAAAGGAGGGCGCCCGGGGAGCGCTGTCCTTCACTTTCCACCCTTCCGGAGGACGCAGCTGTTTTCATCCTCCACCGCTGGCCAGCTTAGGGCAGCCTGGTTAAATTCCAGGGTCCCCTACAGAGCCAGGGCTCACCAGCAAGGAACAAGACGGTGATTGTCCCCCTTCCATCCGAGCAAATAGTCTAGACTGGGGGGTTTTAAGTCATTTATAGAAAAATCTCCTGGGCGCGCTCAGCCTCGTGGTCTTGTCAATCAGCGGCGCACAATAGGAAGACTGGAGAAGGGATGGGGACGAGAATGAACCATTTTTTTCCCCCAAGGGCAGGGTCCTGCAATGCAGGCGCACCCACACCAAACCTCGCAGGTTAAGGAGCAAACCTCAGGGAACTGGGGAGTAATTTACGAGATACTTAAGGACACAATGGAAGTGGGGCGAATTGGAAAAAGCTGCAGACCTAAAAAAATAAAGAAAGAAACCTAATCTGCTAAATAGCTACGTGTGGGAGGGAAAAAGGAGGTGCGGGAGGGGGGGGGCGCGGAATCCAAGGAGGCACAAGGTTGCGGTCAAAATATCCGGGGATGGCGAAGGCCCCCGATGTGGCTGTCAGGTCTCGCAGCCCAGAAACTCCGCGTCCCCCTCCTCCCCCAAAGCGGCTTCCATGGCGACCCTCGCGCTCCCGCCGGCGGCCTGCCCGGCAAGGGCCTCCCCGAAGCGGAGTTCGCGGGCTGGAGGCGCAGATGTGGGTCAGGGCTGGGGAGAAAGGAGACGCCTGGGCGGAGGCGCTGCAGGAGGCGGCGGGCTTCGGGAGGCCCCAGGTGCAACCCGCCACCCCCTTCCGCGAGCGCCCGGGGCCGGGTACCTGGCGAGCGAGGGCCGCGGCGGCGCGCGGCGGGCGGGCCATGGGCAGGGTCCGGGAGCGCGGGGCTGCGGGCGGCGGCGGCGGCACGCGGCGCGCGGGGGTCGGCGAGGGCAGGTGGCGCGGCCAGGCCCCGGCGCGCGCGCTGCTCGGTGCGCACTGCCACCGCCGGGGGCCCCGCGCCAGGGCCGAGCGCAGGGAGCCGCTCAGCCCCTCCAGCATTCCTGGAGGAGGAGCCTCGCAGCGCCGGGTCCTTCTGGCTCGAGAGTGGCGGGAACCCAAGCCCTCGTCCCTGCCACCCGGTCCCGGGCTGGGGCACGAGAGCGCGCGCCCCACGCGAGCGCCCTTCCAGATGCAGGCACCTCGGGAGCATCCTTTATGCCAAACAACCGCTGGAAACGCCACTGGCTGGGCCGAGGCGAAGGCAATCTTGGGGAAATGGATTTACGCCAGGGCAGAGCTGCCTTTGGACAAAACCGCGTTTGCAGCCCAGGATGGTTAGCTGTGCACTGGCTCCCATCGCACCCCCTCTCCCCCCAACGTGAAGACTGCTGAGGAAGAACGTGAATCTGGGTTTTAGATTTAAGATTTTATTCATCTATTCATGAGAGACACACAGAGAGGCAGAGGGAGAAGCAGGCTCCATGCAGGGAGCCCAACGCGGGACTCGATCCCGGGGCTCCAGGATCAGGCCCTGGGCTGAAGGCGGCGCTAAACCGCTGCCCGGGGTTTTAGGTTTCTTTGTGCTACTTACTCAAGCCGGATTTGTGGCAGAGTGTTGCAGGGCTACCAGGCTCACATCTCTTAAGATTTCTTTCCGCCCAAACACCTCGATGCTACTTACACCCAACCCACCCATTAAGTGTTTTCAGGCAAAATAGACTATAAAGAGCTCCCAATCGAACTTAGCTTTCTGATGTAAGCCCATGAAACCAATTATTCAGAGAGCTGATAAAAAGACCTTTGAAAGGGAAAACGAAGCTACTGCCTCTTCTGCTGTGTTCTCCCAGGGTAACGTCAGCCTAAGTTATGAGCTCTTCTGGGCTTTTAAATTAATAGGTAGTGGTGACCGGCTGATTTGTTCTTGGAAAGGGGGAGAGCCGTTTATTCTGGGTAAGAGCGGTTCAATCTGGTCTGGTTTTAGAATTGATTTCATGCAGCCTTAAAGACAATATAGCTCTAATCTTACCAACTCAGAGAACAACATTCATTTCTCCTTTCCTCTCTTCCCTTCAAAGCCTCTTATGCTTGGGTGGAGTGGGAAGCTCTGAGGACCATATGGCCCAGGCAGGTCACAGGAAACCTAGAAACCAGAGACCCTTTGGAGAAATTTAAAATCAAATTTAAAAAAGAAAAAAAAAAAAAAAAAGAACAGACCAAGTAAACTCTAGGGCTGCCATTTTCCAATCTTGTCCCCAGGCCTAAAAATAAGAAATCCTTAGTTGAGTTATTAACAATTTATTTGCACTCAAATGCTTTAACTGACTACACCAGACATGTATTAAAAACCTGTTATTGTTTTAAAGGAAGACATTACACAGCTCCAACTTTCTTGCTGTTCCATTTTTAAAGATTTTATTTATTTTAAAGAGAAGCACACTCCCCGCTGAGCACAACATCAGAGAAGCACAACAGAGAAGCGGGGCTGTATCTCACAACCCCCAGATCACCACCTGAGCCAAAACCAGGAGTTGGATGCTTAATTGACCGAGCCACCCAGGTGCCCTAAATTTTATTGCTATTTTAAGTGTCACTTGTAAATCCTCGCTTTTCAGTCAAGAATGTATATATAATACAAGAGTGAGGTTATTAAAGAATTCCCACAGTGCCACCCATACCTTTCATCTCTTCAGAGCCAAACTTTGTGCAAGTGCCATCTGTATTAACTGCTTCTAGTTCTTCCCACTTCAGGTGGCTACAATTTGACCTCTGGCCAATTATTCCACCTGAACAAGGTCGCTAATAGCCTTCATTTTGCTCAACCCAATGATTTTGCTTCCTGTGCATTCTCATGGCTGAACCTATATGGTGATGGCTCCCAAATATATATTTTTTTCAATCCACCTCTCTCCTGAGCAGTGAGTACTTATAGCCAAAAATCTGTCTAAAAAATTTATTGTGTATGTAACTTTGGGGAAGGCACTGGGCTAGGTACTGAGGATGCAGTGTGAGCATACCTCCATCCCATTATCATGCATTGCCTTTAGCCACATAGAAAAATGTCACTTGTGTTAAAAAGCATTAATTAACCCTAGAAATGTAAAATTGCGAAAGTAATCAGTGCTGCCTGTGTTTTACTAGCCTCTAATAATGGAATGTATCCCACTCAGAAAGGTCTGGAAAGGCTTTCCATCATGGGATCCTTAACTAGCGACCTGGAGGATTAAAAAATATTTACTACAAGAAGGGATGAAAAACAACTGAGATGAAAATGAATTCCAGGGAAGGACATCTCTGAGAAGGGAAGGAACATGGTGCTTCCCAGAGACAGGAGAGAGGCAGGACTGGAGTGGAGACAGAGGGTGCGTGGTCCAGGTGAGACTTGGGACAGTTGGCAGAGAGCCAACTACCTAGTTAGTGCCTTATAAAGGGAGTTAAGGACAATTTCCCTGACATGAATTTGCAATGGACATAAAACTGGCTTCTTCCACAGCTGGGGAACTAAATTAATTGAACCTTGACCTTCAGAATTTATTTCATGTGTACTGACAAGAATTATCATACATTCCCATCAGTTCTGCAGAATAATTCAAAAACAATGAAACAACATAAAAACGATAAAATTGATGAGAATCCTAAGAACAAGAAAAGGCTTTGAAAGGGTAGGTTAGGTGGGGAATGAGGGTAGAGGTTGATAGGATTGAAAGTGCACTCTGGCTGCAGTTTGAAAATTGCAGGACGGCCTGGGTGAAGAGAAATGGATTTATGAGAAAACTTTTACAGAACCTACACAAATAATGACCTTATTAATAAGATGGACTTGGCAGGTGGTAGATGATCCAGATGAAGAGAAGCAGCGAGATTTCATCAATCTTTAGATAGAATGGACAAGAGAAGGGACAAGGAGAGACAAGTGCTAACAAGGGCTCCTTCTATCCTGGCTTGCTCTTCTGGTTGGTGAAATTTGCTAAGAAAAATGGAAAACTGAAAGATGATGCGGTTTGAGGGCACACACAGGAGTCTGATTTGGGGAATATTGAATTTTGGGCCATCTCTCAGACTAGATGTTAGAGATATGCCTGTCTGAAGCTCCAATGAAGGTCTGGCTTAGAAGTCAACATCTGATGAGTCCCTGGCATGGAGGTGGTAACCAAAGCTATGAGTGTGAATGTCACATCCTGTGCTTCTGTAAAATGGGACCATAGCAACACTTCATGTTTGCCAATTGGGATGGAGTATTGTACCATATGTAAATTATTTAGAACATTGCCTGGGAAGTGTTAATATTTCAATAAATAAAAGTAATGATCATTTATCCCAGTTGGCAAACATTTTCTGGAAGGGCCAGATAGCAAATATTTTAGGCTTTGAAGGCGGTGTGGTCTTTGAGGATATTGCTCAGATCCATCAATGTATTTCAAAAGCAGCCATGGACAGTACATAAAAAAATGGGCATGACTGGGATCCCATAAAACTATATTCATAGGGGCACCTAGGTGGCTCAGGTCATGATCCCAGGGTCCTAGGGTGGAGTCCTACATCAAGCTCCCCATAGGGTGCCTGCTTCTCCCTCTGCCTGTCCCTCTTTCTATGTCTCTCATGAATAAATAAATAAAATCTTTATAAAAAAAAAAAACTCTGTATTTACAAAAACAGGACAGAGCAGATTTGGCTGGTCAGCTACAGGTTGCAGACCTCTACTCTGCGCAGTTGCCCTAACCAGAAACCTAAAGGTTGTCCTTCAGAGACAAATAAGTGATCAACGTCTGTACATTCTAGCTCCAAATATCCTGACAGTTGCCATTTCTCCAGACATATTACTGCCATCCTAGTACCGACAGCTTCTAAGCAGCCTCTCCATCTTCAGCCTTACTTCCCCTTAAACCATCCTTAGCATGGCAACCAGAGAAATCATCTCAAAATGCAAATCTGCACATATCCTTTCTTGGCTAGAAAATCCTCAAAGCTTTACATCACCCTTATGACAAAATATTTTAGAAAGCTCTCCCACTCATCCCAAATTCTGATTTCTGCCCCAACTCCCTGGCTCACCTTTTGCTACTCTCCCTTTCTCCAGCCACATATTTAACTAGTTCAGTCCTTGGCTTCAGGCCTTCTCAAGGCTGGCCAACCAGCTCAGACACCCCCAAGCCGCTGGATGGCTGTCTTATCCTTCCTTTCTCGGTTATGTGGCACTTTGTCTTCAGCGAGGCACCTTGAACCCTATCAAGGCTACCATGGGCCCCTCTGCTATTTCTCTCCATAGAATTTTTTCCCACTTCAAAATACCTGTCATACTTTATTCTAATTATTTGATTAATGTTGCCCTAATTTTTATAAGTTATGCCTATATGTCCACCTACCAAAAGCCCCCTCACTCAATGCCAGGCACACAGTTGAGATTTATCTGTTAAATTGTAGCTCCCTAATATGTTTTGGAATTTCCGCTGCCAAAATTTACAATTCAGCAGACTAAAAATGTCCTCAGAGGCCACTCTACCCCTAGATATAGGCTTCTTCACTTAAAGGCACTCCCTCACCCTAAATCTCCCTTTTTTCCCCCTCTATTCTCTTCCTTCTGCTATGCCTTTTTTCCCCTTAACTGGCCATAACATGGGCTTTCAATGTATTCTGTTAAGGGATTGGAGCAGTGCTTTCTAATAAAACTTCCTGCAATATTAAAAATGTTCTCTGCCTGCACCAAGCCACATGTGGCTACTGAGCATTGAAATGTGGTTAGTGTGCCTAAGGAACTGAATTTTTAATTTTGCTTAATTTTAATTAATTTTCATTTATGTTTTAATAGCCACATGTGGCTCTTGTCTCAGTGTACCCTTGAGCATTGTCATCTATTTGGTCATAGTGGAGGGTTGTAACCCTGATTCTATCACTTATCAGCTATATGACCTTTGGCAAATTACCAACCTGTTTTGAGTCTCACATTTAAAATCAGAGTAGGTAATAAGGCAGTGATGAGATTCAGCATGAAGATATGTATAAGGGGACTCAGCAGTACTTAGCATCTTGGTATTGCTCAATAAATATTAGCTATTGTTATATTTCTATTTTTTAATTTAAAGAATCTTTTTTTTTTCACTTATAGGTAGCCCTGAGATTGGGTATATTAATCATCAGGACAATATTATAATGGAGGAAAATCTTAAAAATATCTAGTCTTTCAAGTAGTTTTTTTTTTTTTTTCGAAGATTATTTATTTATTTATTTATTTATTTGAGACAGAGAGAGTGACAGTGACCATGGCACGGGATAGAGAGAAATTCAAACACACTTCACACAGAGCCTGATGCAGGGCTCAATCTCATGACCCTAAGATCACAACCTAAGCTAAAGCCAAGAGTCAGGTCAGCGCTCAACTGACTGAGCCACCCAGGTGCCCCAAGTGGTTTTTGTTGTTGTTGTTGTTTTTGTTTTGTTGTTGTTGTTTTAATAAAAAAAATTTTAAGAGGCTCAGTTTGGTTCATCAAACTGCCCATACCTATTATTTACGTGTTTCTGCTTGCCACTGGGAAGGCACACATAGATGAGGCACAGCTTTTATCTGCCCTGAGAAAGCCCCATCTCATGTCTCTGGAAAGGTAAACCAGAAAGAAATCTTGACAAAAGAATTAGTTTTGCTTGGGCAGCCCGGGTGGCTCAGCGGTTTAGTGCTGCCTTCAGCCCACGTCCTGATCCTGGAGACCTGGGATCGAGTCCCACGTCGGCTCCCTGCGTGGAGCCTACTTGTGACTCTGCCTCTCTCTCTCTCTCTCTCTCTCTCTCTCTCTCTGCATCTCTCATGAATAGATAAATAAAATCTTAAAAAAAAAATTAGTTGGGCTTACTTTAATGCCAAGCCCCTTTAACCAAGTAAAATGAATAATTCATTGTAGTATATGTATAGTTACAGTATTTGTTTTCTAGGACTGCTATAACAACAGCTGGCTTAAAACTACAGATACCAAGGAGGCAGCGTGGTGCCTGGGTGGCTAGGCTCGTTAAGCATCAGACTCCTGATTTCGGCTCAGGTTATGATCTCATGGGCTGCGAGATCGAGCCCCAAGACAGTCTCTATGCTCAGTGCTCAGTCAGTTGAGCACTGACCTGACTCTTAGCTTTAGCTTAGGTTGTGATCTCAGGGTCATGAGATCGAGCTCTGCATCAGGCTCTGTACAGAGTATGGAGTGTGCTTATGTTTCTCTCCCCCCTCTCCCTCTCTCTCTCTCTCTCTCTCACAAATAAATAAATGTATGTATGTATGTCTATCTCTATTTCCCTCTTCACATAAGGACACAAGTCATACTGGATTAAGCCCCTACCCCCACCCCCCGCAATGCATGCAGTTTCACCTCATTCTAACTTGATTACACCTGCAAAGACCCTATTTTCAAATAAGATCACATTCACAGGTACTGGAGTTTACAATTTCAACATATCTTTTTGGGGGACTCAAGTCAACCCATAACAGTTAACTATCTTTATTTTAAATTTAATGATCATGACATGTTTAATGTTATGTTTTCTACTTTGAACAATAATTTTTTACCAATAAAATGAATTGGTTTACAAAAATAAATAAATAAATAAATAAGTGACTCTGACACAGTGCTCCTAGGACTCCATGATTTTTATGAGACCAGATTTTTTTTTTAAATTTACTGCCTACAAAAGATCAATCACAAAAGCATAAAAACATAGCTCTAGATATTTCCCTTCCCTTTCTTACCCCATTCAGTAAGTCACCAATTCACACTGAGACTTCTGCCTACACATTTCTCCACCTGTTTCTCTCCTTCCTTAATGGTTGTCACGTGATGACCATCTCCCTGGTGATCCCCTTGGCCCCATTCTTGATCTTCCACCTTCTCCTCTATCTGATACATCCTCCATGCTGTCATCAGAGTGCTTGCTCTGAAAACCTTTTTCTAAACCAGTCACTCCCCAACTCAAAACCATAATAATATCTGCTACTGATCCAGCCAATTATGGTATTCTGGGAGTTTTGGGTACACATTTTCTTATCTAATACTAAAAGCATCCCTATCCCCATTCCACCCTATAGATTCTATTATCTCAATTTTCAGAGAGGTCAGCTAAATTTCACAAGATCAAACAGCTCCAGGTCAAGTCAGTTTGGCCACAAGGTATATGACCCTACCTACAATTCTGAGTTATTTCAACAGCTCCAAACTTTATGATTGTACATCCCAAAAGGAAAAAATTTAGCATTTCTGGCAGACTGTATTTTTCAAAGGTGGCCACAATATTATCTTCCATTATATATGCTCTTCTGCCAACCCCATCATGAGGTGGCTTATTTTCCCCACTATTTTGAATCTGGGCCCTGTGGCTATTTTGATCAATATAATATGGCACAAATGTAGAAGTAACGCTGTTCCATTTTTAGGGGCATACTTTAGCCTGGCAGCTTTTGCTTCTTTCCTCTTGGAAGGCATTTGGGTCTCCCCCATTTGGAACCCAGACACCATGTAAGAAGCTCAAACCCCATAGAGAGGCCATAGTGCAGACTCACTCACTAGTCAACGACCCAGATGAGCTCCTAGCCAACATCCAGCATCAACTGCCAGCCATGTGAGTGTCTATCTTGAACATCCAACCCTGTAGAGCTTCCAGAAGACTGACTGACACCACATAAGAAACCCCAAGTTAAAATTCATCCTGCTGAGCCCGACAACCTACAGACCATGAGAGACAACAGTACATTGCTATTTTAAGCCACAAAGTTTTGAGTTGGTTGGTTATACAGCAATGTTAAGCAAAGCAGCATACAAGCCTAATATGTTTATTTAGTTATTTATGAAAATAACCTAATAAGTAATAAGTCACACACACAAATAGTAAAAAAGATGACATAATCACGGAATTATTAATATTTTAAGATATCTTCCAAATTATGGTTGTTTTCTTATACCATCCTTGGCTAAAAGCCCAATATACTCAAGACCCAAGTAATCATTAATGACAGTAGATATAAATCCCTTTTAAACAGTCTCCTTGATGATAACCAAAATTTTGTGGCCCATTGCCTGTCAGCTCTGATTAAACCATTATTAACATTTTTATCTAGGAACATGAATAATGGAGAACTCGTGTAAAAAAGTCAGCTGTCTTATTTTTGTTAGATCCTTGTTTTTATATTACCAATATATTCTTTATTCTGATTTTATGCTTTTGATTTCTTATTTGTGTTTGTTTGGTTTGCAGAAGTCTTTGAAGGCCAGTTGTTGTCCCTTTTTCAAGGATTATCAATTAACACTGGCTGGCATAATCTGTAAATCTCCTTAATCGAGCTCACATAAATTGCCACAATCACAACCTGCTGAAAGGGGCAAATGCAGAAGGCCGCACAAGTGGCCCCTTAGAGCCACAAAGCTCCCCTCCCCCTCCCCCTCCCCCTCCCCAAGGAAAGTTTATGACAGTATGATCATCTGATACACAGAGCAGAGGGTGCCCTTGTCAACCCACATGTGTTCAATACAAGTAATTTTTCCTACCTATTAAAGAAAACACACATATAATCAAAAATTTCTGACACCCCAGTGGTCTCTGTTGCACATCCTAGGGCACATCCTCCACTTTGAAACCCCTGAGCTCAAAGTGCAGACTCCTGAACTCAGTATGTGTGGGGGGGAGGGGGAGGGGGGCTTCTGCACCTGCTAGATCTACCCATCAGGATTCTTGATCTCTCCCTCCTCACTTTCCCCTCACCCTCATTTGCACTTCCCATTCTCCTCTGTACACAGAAGAAACCTCAGCATGGCAAATCTCTAGGTCTTCCTGCAGCAACCTAAAAAGATGGACAGAGGAACAGATACCTGAAGATTCCAGATAGACTCTAGACTAGAAATTGCATTTCATGTCTGGAAATAAGTAAGCTTAAAATTTTGCTTTTTACCAAAATAGAATCACATATCAACTCTGAGAGGGAGAAATTAATCCTAATTAAATGAGGCTTGTTTTTTTAAAATCTAGAGTATTATATCCTGGATTGCTTTAGAGAACATTTTGTCTTACACCAGTACCTGCTGGTAGCTGAAGTTAGCTGCTGTGCTGGTAAGAGGCCAGATTAATCTATTTGGGGGAAATTAACAGCAGAAAGAAAAGGTAGTAGGCCACAACCCAGATGTATTAAGTTTTACTCATGTTTGCTAAGTGTGTTATTTACAGTGGAATCCACAATATGCTACCACTAAGATAAACTAGTTTTAATTATGTGGTAAATAGGGGGGGAAAAAATGAGAAGTAGTTGATGATTGAAACTCAGCAAAAGATAAGGACAAAGGGAAATTTGGTATTTTGGAACATAGTAATTTTTTGGAAAAAGTTAATGAAAATACTTTTCCTGGCCTGGTAGCTCAGTTGGTTAAGTATCTGTCTTGCACTCATGTCATGCTCCCAGGGTCCTGGGACTGAGATCCATATCTGAGCCTGTTCAGCAGGAAGTCTGCCTCTCCCTCTTGCTCTGCCTGCTGTTCCCCCTGCTTGTGCTCTCTCTATATATCAAATAAATAAATCTTTAAAAAAATGCTTTTCCTGTGAGTGTAATACATGTTCAAGAAAATATAAAACACGAACTTCTCTTAGATACACCCCTTTTGCTCTTAGATATGCCATTCTCCATCAGAAGTAAACAGGGCACTTAACACCTCCTCTTTGAGAACATTCTAAGTATGCAATAGAAACAGATGGGAAGAGAATCTATTAAGCTTTCCTCCTGGTGACAATGCAAGGGTACACCTCATAGATTTGTCATTCCTGGTCTGCTTTTTATAAACCTCAAATGCTCTAATTTTAATACAGAAAGATAAGGCACAGAAGTATGCCATGTGTCGGTCACCTGGAAGAGATAAGGTCCTGTCCCCTTCAGTGTTCCTCTCCAGCCCTGATGATTCAGACTAGAATCAGGGAATAGAAGAGGCAAGACCTTTCAACAAAATGTCATTGCTCATCGAATATGACTTTGATAATAAATACCAGTTCCTGAAAAAAACAAAAACAAAAAAACAAAAAAAAATGTCATTGCTCCTATTGCTTCCATCTTTAACATAATCTGAATGTAGACTATGGTAACACAAACCAAAATTTCTGGTTTCTAATGCCATACTCCAGCTAGTAGTGAGACAGACATGAAGCCTGGCAGTGGGTTTATGGTGACTTACTTAGAGAAGGTTTTGCTGACACAATAATCTGAACCATCCATTTCTTTATGCTCTGGTGGCTTGCTGGACAATTTGGAGTGAATGAAAGAAAAGCTTTTCCTTTGTAGACTGAGAGAAGGCCCATTGTGTAACAGGAGGTGGCAAAAAGAACTGGCAAGATGTTGCCTCCTCCGACGTTTTCTGGCAGGCAGGGCTTGGGAAAGACTTAAAGGAAGGTTAGGAACCTGGAAATTGATTGGCTTCCCAACACTCACATGGCCCAGTGTACTGCTTTGGAAAGTCATCCTGCATCCCCAGGGGTACAGGTTCTGCAGGCTGGAGATGCTAGTTGAGCCTTCCATTTGCTAGAGCAGTGATGACGCTGGATTACTGACCTGCTTGTTTGTACACCAGTATCCTCCAGTCTGGGCAGTGACTTCATTTTCTTTTGGATTTCCAGTACATAGTACACAACCAGGCAAATGTGCAAGCCTCAAAAAATATTTTCTGATTACAGTGTTTGAATGTATATATCCACCATGTTTTTGTTTAAAGTAAAAATTGATATGATAGATGTTAGCTAAACTTATTGTAGCAATCAAAAAATTTTTGAAAAAAAATGATAGACAAGCTGATATGTTTCTCTCTCTCCATCTCTCTCTCTTGTGCACACACACACAGCCATACCCACACCCACCAGGAGAGAAAAAAAGAGCAGAAGACTGAAGCCTATATAAACTCTATTGTGTTAGCCATAAAAGAATTTAAAAAAAAAAGGTTTTCAGTAAGGTCATTTGTTCAGGCTCTGTGTCATAGATTTATTGAACTCAACTTACTGAAACTGCTTTTACCTATTAATAAGACATTTTGCCTATCTCCTCTAATTTCTGAGTAGTCCCATTGGAACTTTTTTCTGAATCTTTTCAAGCCATGAGTTCTGAGTTCATTACAGCTCTATTATCTAGTAGATACATGACTTTGGGCAAATCACCTAATGTCTCTAAACCTCACATTAATATCTCTGAACCTCAGCTACCTTCCCTATAAAGGTAAAAATGAAGTATGTAAATGAGAGCATTTTGCAAACCACTGACTGGAATATGGCACAGTTGTTTCTTTGTACTTTTTTTTTTAAGATTTTATTTATTTATTCATGAGAGACACACAGAGAGTCCCACATCCCCTCTGTGGGACTCGATCCTGAGATTCCAGGATCACACCCTGGGCTGAAGGTAGATGCTCAACCACTGAGCCACCCAGGCATCCCTGTTTCTTTAACATAAGGTTATCAAGCTTATAGAGACCCTTTAATACAGCAGTGACACATATGGATCCGGAGTGACATTGCCAGATTTCATAGTTTCGCAAGCTCTCTCTACACCTCTCTGTACCTCAATTTTTCCATTTGTGAAATGCTACTAATAATAGAGGTTTCATTGAGGACTAAATGAGAAATTCACATAAAGCCCAGGCCAGCACCCAGTGAATTCTCAGTTTATGCTAGTTATAATTATTACAGTGAAGATTCATCAGTATGAATCTGAAGGTATTTAGAGAAAATGCAGTGTCTGTGAAACTGAAATTATTTATAGCTTTAGAAGAAAGGATCCATAGATACTTCACTTCTCTATAAACCAAACCCTGTGGCATGGCTTCCTTAGAATCCTGCTGCCTGGCTGAGAAGTGGTGGTTTGACCTTAGATGCTCCATAAATCCTCTTGGCAAGTTGACCATTCCATGTGGCTAGAACTTCTACCATTGTATTAGGAGGTTCACTGTTTTTTTAGCCTTTCTTCAGATTACTGAAGCAATTTTCTAAAGGGGCTCTTTTACTGTTTGGATTTGGTATAGTCCTCAAGTAGTGAGTTAAAACTTGCTTCCTCAAAAAGTCTGATTAACTTGATATGGTGTTGGCAAATAGAATTTAAATTAAAAAAAATACATTAAAATATTAAAATAAAAGTTGAAAAAAATTGATAGGGAAGCTCTCACTAATGACGATGACAAACATTTTTTTCCCACTCTAAGTAAGCCCAATAGACAACAGTCTCAATTCACAAAATAGATATATCATAGGGTTTCTAATATGCAAAAGTTTTGCCATAGATGGCTTTTTTTTAAAAAGATTTTATTTATTCATGAGAGACAGAGAGAGAGAGAGAGAGAGACAGGCAGAGGGAGAAGCAGGCTCCATGCAGGGAGCCTGACATGGGACTCGATCCCAGGTCTCCAGGATCAGGCCCTGGGCCGAAGGCAGGCACTAAACCACTGAGCCATCCGGGCTGCCCCATAGATGGCTTTTAAGTAGCAATTCACTTTGGGTATTTGAATGTGCTTAGCTTACAAAATAAAAGCAGATATTATGAGTTTAAAATAATGTAATCACCTATTATATAAAAATAGTCTCAACAGTAAAGAACTGCACTTCCTTCTGCCAGTGTATCACCTGCCATTTAAAAAGACAGTTTTAAAAGTGTTAGCATACATGTGTCTTGTGTTTACATGGTGTTTTTTGCTGTGGTGATTCCAGCTACTTCAAATCATCAGAATAATGACCTATTGGTCATAAATTTTTTTCTGACCAAATAAAATATTGTAGGGCAGGTCTAAATTGCAATTCAGCATCACCATACAACTCTTTAAAACAGAGAGCAGTACAAAGTAAGTATGGAGGGCACCTGGGTGGCTCAATATTTGAGCGTCTGCCTTTGACTCAGAACATGATCCTAGAGACCCAAGATAGAGTTCCACGTCAGGCTCCCTGCATGGAGACTGCTTCTCCCTCTGCCTGTGTCTCTGCCTCTTTCTCCCTGTATCTCTCATGAATAAATAAATAAAATCTTAAAAAAAAAAAGTAAATATGGATTAGTCCCAGGAAGTTGGGTGAAATAAAGGATATTAATAAGAAATAATTGGGGAGGTACTGTGAGGATTATTAAAAAACATATATGCCAAAAAAATTAAATAAATAAAATAAAAGAACATATATGCCAATAGTTTATTCTATGGGCAATGGGGAAACTTTGGACCTTATTCAAGAAGTTACAGGTGATATCATGCTCCTGAGAATGTACAGAATCGGTTGGAACAGGAGGAACTGGAAGAAGGATGCCCTTTGGGGAGCATTTTCCAGCCCTCTGGGGCCTGACACAGAAAAAAAGGAGCAGACAGTGAATGGGGGAATTTTGCATACTGCCCAGTTGGCAGATGGCAGACAAGGGAGGGAAGGCCAATTTTCACTCTAAAGCCTGCAGTCTCCTCTCCCCCTCCCTCTCCCCCTCTCCCTGTCATGTTTTATATATGTAAGCATGAATGGACAGTTCTCAAGGATGGAGGACTCTTTCAATAGGAGACTGTTCTAAATTTGGAGCCACAGAGCCCAAAACCAATATTGCCTGGGATTTCGCCTTTGGTGAGTATGATTTGTACTTTTCGTCAAAGTCAGCTTTCATGCAGTCTGGGGCTTGTAGTGTTGAGGCATGTTACATACCAGCTGGGAAGAATCCTCAGTGCTTTGCTTTCTTGATCATAAGAGATATCACATACCTTAGGGATCTTTCTATTATTTAATGAGACATTCAGCAACATTCCTTCCACCTCAAGACAGCCAACGGACAAACTTTGTAAGAAATATAGTTGTAGGGATCCCTGGGTGGCGCAGCGGTTTGGCGCCTGCCTTTGGCCCAGGGCGCAATCCTGGAGACCCGGGATCGAATCCCACATCAGGCTCCCGGTGCATGGAGCCTGCTTCTCCCTCTGCCTGTGTCTCTGCCTCTCTCTCTCTCTGTGACTATCATAAATAAATAAAAATTAAAAAAAAAAAAAAAAAAAAGAAATATAGTTGTAGAGGGAATGGATTTATGCTGGATCTTTGGTACATTTTGTTTTAATAGCTCCTATTAGTCACAACCCGAGACACTGCGAAGTTCCTCTCTAAATCCACTCCAGGCCCCTTCCTCACTTCTGTAACCTTCTGCCATTAACGTGGTATGTGTTTACAGATTGCCAGGTACGTATCCAGGGAAAGCATGAAGAGAAGGGAAAAAAAGGAAAACCGTCTTAGTCCATCTAGGCTGCTATAACAGAATATATAGAGCAGAAGCTTATAAACAACAGAAATTTCTTTCTTACAGTTCTAGAGTTTGGAAATCCAGGATCACAGTGCCAACATGGCTGATGAGGGCCCTTTTTTGCATTACAGACTTCTCAGTGTCCTCACATGATGGAAAGGGCAAGGGATCTGTCTACAGATTCTCTGATAAGGCATTAATCCCACTCATGAAGGATTAATCACTTCCCAATACCATCCCCTCTGTGGGTGAGGATTCAGCATGTGATTTTTAGGTGGGGACACATTCGGACCATGAAACAAGTCCCAAAGTATTTAATACTTGTTAGGTAGTAAACACATACATATGCACATTGTAGTGAAAGAACCAGGAGTCCTTATAAACTGGCTTGTGAACCTGTTGTTCACATCAAATGAGTCATCAATGATTTAAGAGCTAATCTATTGGAATAGATATGTCAGGTGTTACCCGCAAAGAGACAGGTAGGTGCATACACCAACAAACACAAGATGTTCTTTATTTTTTTTTTTTTTAAGATGTTCTTTATATGAACAGTTAACATACTCCATAACAACAGCCACCCACTATCAGATGCATCCTCCATCAAGCCTTTAGTTCCACACACATTTCATTCTCATAACACTATAAGGGAGATATTATTACTATAAACCCTACTTTATAAATGAGAAAATTGGGGAAACTGAGGTACAAATAACTTGCTAGAGGTCACTCAAGAGCAGAGCCAGGACTCACACACCTGCAGTGTGGCCCCAGTCTGTGCTTGTACCTACCATTCTACACGACCTTTCTCTTCAAGGGCCACGAGGGCCATGACTTTGCCAGCTCTTCGTCTTCATGGCTTCAAGATCTTCAGCCATGCCTGATGTTTACATAAATGCACACTCTTCATATATCTGTTCAATAACTGCATTATACTATTGAGGTCATCAGTATGAGGGAAACGGAAAGAAGGAGGTAAATATTTTGCTTGAAAGCCAGTATTTTGCTTGCAAAATCTCAACTACATATCCGATGTCTATCACGTACAAGTTCTGCTTTCCACGTAACTGTAATACACAGTTCCACTAAGCTTTTCTCCACTGTATAACAAGGCTCCCCTTTCCTCTGGTTTCCAAGAACATGTTCTTCCATGTTTTCTGAGCTCTTATCAGCAGTGCTTTTAACATCCATGTTTCTACCAACAGTCTGTGACTTTTTAGATATTCTCTCAGGCCTATACCTTTTCTCTACTACATCCCTCACCTCCTTCTAAGTCCTCACCAGCAGCACCTTTAATTTCCACATTTTTACCAGCAGTCCCTTTCAAGGCAAGCGAGGCTTTTTCTATCCTGCTCCTCAGAGTTCTTTAGTTCTCTGCCCAATGCTCAATTCAAAACCTCTTCTACATTTTTAGGTACTTGTTACAGCAGCACCCCATTTCCAAGTACCAAAATCTGTATTCATGTCCTATTGCTGCTATAACAAATTACTGCAAATTCTGTGGCTTCAAAGAACAGAAATTTATTATGGCTTCAAAGGTCACAAGTGCTAAGTCAAGGTGTTAGCAGGGCTGCATTCATTCTGAAAGCTGTAGGGTGACAACTTATTTCCTGGGCTTTTCCAGCTTCTAGAAGCCACAGAAGCCACTTATATTCCTTCCTCCACCATCTTCAAAGCAAGCAGTGAAGAATATGCAAATCCAATTCACTCTCTCTCTGTCTCTCTTACACACACACTCTTCTGCTTTTTTATTTTTTTAAGATTTTATTTATTTATTCATGAGAGATACAGAAAGAGAGAGAGAGAGAGAGAGGCAGAGACACAGGCAGAGGGAGAAGCAGGCTCCATGCAAGGAGCCCAACGTGGGACTTGATCCTGGGTCGCCAGGATCACAGCCTGGACTGAAGGTGGCGCTAAACTGCTGAGTCACCCGGGCTGCCCTCCTCTGCTTTTATCATCACATCTCCTGACCATGACCATCCTGCTTCCTCTTATAGAGACCCTTGTGATCACACTGGGCCCACCCAGATGATCAAGGATAATCTCCCCAGCTCAAGATCCATAATTTAATCATATCTGCAAAATCTCTTTCATAATAAGAAGTTTCTGGGGATTAGGACATGAACAACTTTGAGGGGCCAGTATGCAGCCTATCACACTCACCAACCACATATAATGGGCCAGGCACTGGAAGACAGCTGCATTGTGGTAAAAAGCAGTATGTTCCCTGCCCTCAAGAAATGTATGATCAGGGCAGCCTGGGTGGCTCAGTGGTTTAGCGCCGTCTTCAGCCCAGAGCATGATCCTGGAGATCCAGGATCCTGTCCCACATCAGGCTCTCTGCATGGAGCCTGCTTCTCCCTCTGCCTCTCTCTCTCTTTCTGTATGTATCTCATGAATAAATAAAAAAATCTTAAAAAAAAAAAACCTTAAAAAAAAAGAAATGTATGATCTAGTGGGATAGTCCAACATAAATCCCAAAACCACAATGATAATCACACCAGTGAATAACTGTAGATTGCAGTTAGTGCTCTGAAAGACTGGGAATCACAGAGGGGTTGGTGAGGGTCTCTTTGAGGTAGCAACATTCAATCTGAGACTGGTAGGGTGATAAAATGCTAGGTAGATGAGGATTAAGAAGAAGACTGTCTGAGTAGAGGGATCAGCAAGTGCAAAGGCCCTGAAGAAAAAGTTTGCGGGATAAAGGGAGGCGGACACAGTAGTAACAAGGTAAGGCTGCAAAGAGGAAGGAGCTAGATCTGTCTGGGACTTCTAGAGCACAGTAGAGACTTTGGGTTTTACCCGAAGCATAACAGTTAGGGGTTCAGGAATTCTTTTAAGCAGATGAATGATGTCATTACTTTGTTCCATGGAGAACAGATTAAGAGTGGGAGATGGAGATGAGCAAGAAACATTTATACTCAGTGAAGAGAAGACAGTCACTTGAACTGGGCACACAGCAGCTAAGATGGAGAGAATTGTACAAATGTCAGATATATCTTGAACCAAAAAATAACCTACAGGACTTATAATTTAGTGTGACTCAAAAGTCCAGGGTATGGCCATAGGTGTGGGGTAGCATCTGGGAAATGTAGCCAGTTAAGGGAGATGAAAAATTAAAGGGACTGAGATACCAGAAAGGAAAATGAGCCATCCATGCACCTTGAAATAATATAGGAAAATAAGACTTGGTTGGAAGAGAGAAGCAGGAACCAGGTGCTAAAATCTTCAATGGATAATGGAGGCAAAGTGACCAGGCTGTCTTTCAATGATAGTTACGAAGAGATGGGGTATCACAGAGTGATGGTATTAGTAGCAGAGAGGGGTTTTACAGAAGGAGTCTGATATGGAAATAGCATTAGGCACAGAAAAGGAGATCAACATACCTCTAATTCTGAGAAAGGAAGGTGGAGAAAATGAGCAATATCCAGTAGAAGGTAAGGAAGTGACCTCATCTAAGGCCAGGAGGAGCAGGACATATTTAGGGAAGGTGACGAGAAATGTGCTAATATTGAGTTGCAAAAGGTATTATGGACAAATTTGGGTGGGAAGTTCCAGTGCGTGTTAAGTCAAGACAGAAACCACAGAGCATCGAGAGGGAAGGTGAATGAAGGCACCGTGAAAAAGGTGTAACCAGATGCATTTAACTGGTTGCGAGGTTGCCAATGTTGTGAATTCCAACAATTCATTCCCTAGAGGATGTTGGATATTCAGGGCTTTTACCAGTGGTCTGGAAGGGAGGCCAGGTATATGCTTCCTCATGGTCCTCTATGGTAAGGCCATGGGCGGTTGAATCTGTGTTCAAAAGTCTAAGGTTGGATAAAACTGGTGCCTACGATGCTCTTATCTATATTCATCTGGCCTTCTTCCATGATTCTGCTCAAACTTCATCTCCACTATAAAGCCTTTCCTGATTTCTCTAATCTTTGTTATGTACCATCGTAACCTGTGCAGACTCCTACTGTGGCAACTATTATACTTTATTGCATTTGCTCTTTATACATTTCTCTCCCTGAATAGTTACTTCTCAAGAGTAAAAATAATGCTTGAATTATTTCCATTTGCCTAGTACAAAGCCTGATGGTCTTAGTAAGAGCTAATCAAATGAAACTCAAATGAAACTCAAATCAATCATTGTTTGCTAGTCATTATTATATAAATTTTAGATTTGAAGAAGGGTTTGTATACTCTTAATATAATAGTTACTGCAGTTTGGTTTACACATTATATTTAACCTGCCTTCTCAATAGATCATTTTCAGTTAGTTAAAGTTAAATACAATAGTTTAGAAATTTTGTCATGATATATATCCTTGGTCTTACACAAATTGTGCTGAATTACCCAGTATTTCTGGTATTTCTGAATTTCCCAAAATTTCAGATTTTCTAGACAATGGCTTTAGAGTCAAGCTAAGTTGACTCACTATAAGGCATTTCCATTTCTTTTTTTTTTTCCTTTATTTTGAATATAATAAACTTATGTGTCAAAAATCAAACAATACATAAAAATGTACAGCAAAAAGTCTGATGGAGATTTTCCTAGTATATTTAGAGAGCCTACCGATTATTCTCTCCACTGTTTTTTTACCTCCTTCTTTTTCACACCTGATGAATATGTGGGTGAGTTCTAATCTTTTGTTGTTACAAACAGTGCTGCAATAAATACTCTTGTTTATACATCATTTCACACATTTATAAGTAAATACAAGGCACTTCCAATTAAACTAAGTATTAACAACAATGATGTCAAACTATTAAATCTATCTCATGTGGGCACATGATGTAATGAGCACTGGGTGTTATATACAACTGCTGAATTACTGAACTCTACCTCTGAAACTAATAATACACTATATGTTAACTAATTGAATGTAAATAGAATAAAATAAGTTTTCCAGAAAATATAGAGGAAAAATATGATCTTACTTTTCTTTTCCTTTTTTTTTTTTTCTGAGAGAGAGAGGGGGAGGGAGGAAGCATGTATGCAGTGGGGAGGGGAGGCGGGGAGGGAGAGGGAGAAAATCTTGGGCAGACTGCACTAAGCATGAAGCCTGATGCAGGGTTCAATCCCACAACACTGAGATCATGGCCCGAGCTGAAATCAAGAGTCAGACACCTATTGACTGAGCCACCCAGCACTCCCGATCTTACTTTTAATTTAATGATCTCTCCTTTAGTAAAATATTTTGAGTATACTTACTCCAAAGGATGGGTCATTAAATTATTTTAAAAGTAAGAACATATTTTTCCTCTGTATTTGCTGAAAAATTTTTCCTTAATAGAAAGGATGGAGTTCTTATTTTTCTTGTTATACCAAAATTACTTAAGACTCTCAATTAGGCTAGTGAATCACGTAAGTCCTAAAACATATCATATAAATATATTAACATATTAACCAAATATTTCAATCCTAAACAACTTAATTATACTATTTAATTTAGCTTAAATAAGTAATTTAAATAAGTAATTTAAGCTAAATTAAATATTTAATTTCTATAATTAGCTTAAATAGATAACTTAAGCTAAATTAAACTGACTTAAGGCTGAAAAGGATATTAGTTTTTATTTTATTTTGTTGTCATTGTTCATATTTGTTGTCAACTAAATAAGTAAATAATAAATAAATGTAACATTATATATCAGTTATGGTGTGTAATAAATTTAACTTGAATTTAAGATACCAATAGTGTGATCTTATAAACAAAGAATGATTGATCTCAGGGATCCCTGGGTGGCTCAGCAGTTTAGTGCCTGCCTTTGGCCCAGGGCATGA
The DNA here is from genome assembly GCF_018345385.1 of Vulpes lagopus. Lineage (NCBI taxonomy): Eukaryota > Metazoa > Chordata > Mammalia > Carnivora > Canidae > Vulpes > Vulpes lagopus. The sequence continues at coordinate 23,138,623 of NC_054844.1, forward strand.
TCCTGGAGTCCCAGGATCGAGTCCCATGTTGGGCTCCTTGCATGGAGCCTGCTTGTCTCTCTGCCTGTGTCTCTACTTATCTGTGTGTGTGTGTGTGTCTCTCATGAATAAATAAATAAAATCTTTAAAAAAGAATTATTGATCTCTGAGCTGTATTATTTCAAATACTAAATATTAGAAATAATATTTTAAACTGATATTAAAAATAAATGGGTTAGTCATAATAACTGATAATATCACCCTAAAAAAAACACACCTATCTCGTGTAATTAAGTTCATATGGTTGCAAAAGACCCCTCATTCCCAGCTTCGAAGTACTGTCCTTTACAGTAAGTGGTAGACTGATGGGCTACCGTAAATAATGTTCTCAGAACATTGGTCAAGAGGAAATAAGGTGCCTGGTTGACAGCAGGAATGACGTTAATGTTAAGAGGCATGCAGGAAAGGTATGCATGAAAGGATGTCATTGACGTCCTTTAGCTACATATTCATGGAATTGCTGACATTACTGATAGAAAATTTGCTCAAATGTTACTGAAAAACAAAATGTCAGTTTAGTTAATAACATTGTACATTATGGGGCACCTGGGCTGCTTAGTCAGTTGAGTGTCCTATTCTGCTCAGGTCATGATCTCAGGGTCTTGTGAATGGAGCCCCATACTGGGCTCAGCCCACCCCTTCTACGTTGGTGTATGCACAGGCGTTCACGTACTCTCTCGCTCTCTCTCTCAAATACAGAAATAAATATTTTTTAAAAATAACATTGTACTTTAAGACCAAGTAATGAAAATGCTCATGATGTTATATGATATTTTTTTAGAAAGCATAAAGACTTGTGACTAATGAGTCAGCATAGCCAAGCATAAATGGTTGATGTATATAACTGAAAGGAAAACGAAATAAGTTGATTATCAGGAAACTTTAAACAGCAAATATACTAAGTGGCAGACCTTCCACAGAAGATTTGAAAAGTCTTGGTTGTTGAGGTATTTAAGTGAAACAGAATTGAATGCTAGAAAAATAAACTCGAAAGAACAATCCTTCTTTAGCAGAAGTAAATGCCGAAAATGACCTAATAGATTTTTTCTTTCAAAATTCCAGTATTCAATGAACACTGCCTCTAAGTGCCTCTTTTGTTGGATTTGTTTGTCAGTTTATGCATTAATTAGATTGCTTAAAAACTGCATTGTTTGCAACAACAGAAAAAAAAACATGTTAAACAGTATTGGAATTGGTTAACATTCCCAGACACATGACTGTTCTATATTCTAAGTCAGTTCCTTGAGATATGACCGGGGTTTCCCGTTATAAACTGCCTAAATATGAAAACAGTAGTGATTTAGCAGAGTGGCACTGCTGGGTTTATTTGTTAGGAACTTTGTGGTTTTCAGTTCATAATGCTATGAATTTTCTCAGAAATATTTATTATATGTTTATGCTTATAGTCTTTTTTACATTCTGTAAAAAATCAATCAGTAAATAGCTCTATATAAAATGACTTTGGCAATAGGCATTAAAACATGAAAATACGTACTGTTTTCTATGTTTTTATAAACCTTTATCTTTTGGAGGTCAGCCAAAGCATTGACCCTAAATAAATCCAGATATGGAAAGATGTAGCTGCTGTTTGAAAAGGAAGAGGTATTAAACCAATCTGACCTATGAAGCCTAGAAATAGTAGATGATTTAACTCAGCTAATATCTCTAAAGCACCAATGATGGTACAAGGTTCAGGCCAGAGGAAAGGAAAGGTGAGTGCAGAGAGATTGCAGGACATAATCAGTATTTTATATCCTAACTTCAAAATAGAACTCTATTCGTACCTTTCCACCTTGTACCTAAATTCATTTCACTGTGAAAATAGTCACTGTTCTCAAAACATGCTTAGGGAGTGAACCACATGGGGAGAGGTATAAATGGGGCAAAGGAGGTTAGGAACAAATATGTGGAAATGTAACAGCTCATTCCAAGGTACAGCTTATGACTAGAGGAATGCACAGACGGAAAGGTTATGGGAGAAGATTAGAAAAAGACCTCATGCACTAAAGCTACATTCAGTAGACAATAGGGAAGGCATAGACATATTTTGAGGGAGGGAATGACATTATTAAAATAGTACCTTAGGAAATTGAGCTTGAGACCAGCTGAGAAACCTGAAATAATTCAAGCAAGAAGCAATGAGAGCATAAATCAGTCCATTAGCAATGGGAAAGAGAAAACATATAGATATGGAGAAAATAGAATCCACAGGATATGATATCTCATCGAATATGGGGGACAAGAGAATAAGAAAGAAGTAAAAGATGGTTGACATTGGCTAAGGTAGGGTCACCTGGTAGGAACATGGCCTTGTAGGCCTGCCTCTTTCACAGGCACTACACATAGAGAATTAAATCTAAGAAATGGGAAAATGAGGCATCCAAAACTATTAAATTCCACTAAAAAACTGTGTATCGGGCAGCCCAGGTGGCCCAGAGGTTTAGCGCCACCTTCGGCCCGGGGCGTGATCCTGGAGACCCGGAATCGAGTCCCATGTCGGGCTCCCTGTATGGAGCCTGCTTCTCCCTCTGCCCGTGTCTCTGCCTCTCAATCTCTCTCTCTCTCTCTCTCTCATAAATAAATAAAATCTTTTAAAAAAATTATGTATTAACCCCAAACAACCATGCACAGACTTCAAAACTAGACTGAGATCAAAGATTATCAGGGTGAAGATTCTATAAATCCAGTTCTATTCTGTGAATAGTATAGGATCAAAATATGCCACCCCAAACTATGCCACTTTGGCATAAGGATTACTTTGAACTAACAAGAATGGAGACAAGAGATGTGGAAAGAAACCTTCCTGGCGCTTCCGTTCTCTGCGCACGGTCTGATTCACCTGGAAGCCTAAAACCTGTGCCCTTATCCTTGTTACTTTTCTACCAGGTTATCATTCTTTGTTCAGTTACTAAATCTGATCAGCACAAGTCCTGATCACCCTTTGAGTGACTCCTCACCATATTTCTCATGTGCATGTATACTGCATGAGCTAATAAACTGGTTCTTCTCTCATTAATCTATCTTGTATCAGTCTAATTTGCATGACTCCAGGCACAGAACATAAGAGGATATGGGGGATAAGTTTTTATTACTCTCCTACACTGTATACCTTAAAACTTTATGAGATAAAACATAAAGAAAAAAACCGATAATTCACATGCTGCTAAAACAAAACAAAACAAAACAAAACAAACAACAACAACAACAAAAAAAAAAAAAAAAAAAAAAAACAAGGAAACTGCCTTTCTGTTTGAGCTAAAGCCAGGCGATTATTTGCGGTTTTTCAATATTCAAAGGACAGGGTGGATCCTTTATATATTTTTATACTTCAGTTGATTACAGAGGTAAGAGCCAATAGCTCTCTACTGCTCTAAATAAGTAGATCATTTCTGTATCTTCCATTAGTCTCCCATGCTATACGAACTCTACTGTCCAGGTTTTAATAACAAATAACTGAGATGCAAAATGTTATACCTATGTATGTTTGAACATTTTGCTGGAGATTGCTTATACTTAATTTTTTAGGGGATCCCTGGGTGGCGCAGTGGTTTGGCGCCTGCCTTTGGCCCAGGGTGCGATCCTGGAGACCCGGGATCGAATCCCACGTCGGGCCCCCGGTGCATGGAGCCTGCTTCTCCCTCTGCCTATGTCTCTGCCTCTCTCTCTCTCTCTCTGTGACTATCATAAATAAATAAAAAAATTAAAAAAAAAAAAAATTTTAAAAAAATTTTTTAAAAGATTTTATTTATTTTTCATGAGAGACACACACAGAGGCAGAGACATAGGCAGAGGGAGAAGCAGGCTCCCTGCGAGATCCCGATACGGGACTCAATCCCACGACCCCGGCACCATGACTTGAGCCAAAGGCAGATGCTCAACCACTGAACCACCCAGGTGCCCTTGTTTATACTTTTCATAAGATTTACAACGTGATATTGGACACAAGTGATTCCAGAACCCTGGTAAAGGGGATACCATGTTGGACTAGGACTCAAAATATCTAGTTTCTATTATGCTCTGTTATTTGTGATCTTAAACGATTCTAGTATTCTAATCTTTATTTTCCTTATCTGTAAAATGGGGTTAATAATAGCTGTAATGCTTTCCACATACAAATGTTTTGAGGTTACAATTCAAAATGTAATTTATATGGCATTTAGAAATATAAAGCATCATTATCTTAGGTAAGCAAAGAAGTCCTTCTTCAAACTTCAATGTGTTTCTTCTATAAACACCAGCACTAACCCTGCAAGTATATAAAACATTCACAACATTGAAAACCATACAATCAGGGCGCCTGCATGGCTCGGTCGGTTAAGCGTCTGCCTTCAGCTCAGGTCATGATTCCAGGGTCCAGGATCCAGACCCATGTCAGCCTCCCTGACCAGTGGAGAGCCTGCTTCTCCCTCTCCCTCTGCCGCTCTCCCTGCTTGCACTTCACTCTCTCTCTCAAGTAAATAAATAAAATCTTTAAAAAAAAAGAGAAAAAGAAAAAGAAAACCGTGGAATCCCTAAGGAATGCATTGTTTCCACCATAAACTTTATAGCTCCATTTTAACTCTACTTTTTATCTTCAAAATTCAAATTAACATTTATTGTAATTTCAGATTCCTGAGCTACCATCTAGCACTAAGATCAAAACAATGTATCTTTGAACCTGAATCAGCTAAAATAAAATATACTAGACAAAATCACCCTTTAATGTATTGGTGGAATGCTAACAACTGCTGAGTGATCACCCTGTGCAAATCCATCCTTGGCCTCATGCCCAAACTGTGTTGAGATCTTTGTAGGTCATGTAAGAGATATCTGTGGCATGTTTGGCCTTGAACATCCCAACAGGTGCTCCTTCTGTCTAGACTTATAAGGAGTCAGATAGAATTGGAATGTTCTAATTACATCCTAGGCTTCTTAGCATTTCCTAAGGCCACTAACCACCTATAATTAAAATAGTAAAAACATTTCTCAGACTAGGATAGACTATAAATACAATTGATCAAATATTCAGATCTACATATCAAAATAATGAATAAATTGGTTCTTTTTAGATGAACTATATGACAAGTATGAAGGGAACTAGCTGGATTTTATAAGTATTCGACAGTTTTTCAATTACAAAGAATCATGTGTTTTTCAGTACAACTTATTGCTTGTAGCAATATAATTTCCTCTATTTTCTTAACTTGTCTTCCCTTTTCCCTCTCTTGACTTTTTATCTTATTTTTGAAACATGAATATCTTTTACTCTCACCCATTAATCACTGAACACAAGAGAAATGTTTTTGCAAAGTAACTTTTCTCACAAAAAAGGCACAGCCAATATGACAAGGGAAAATGTTTATGGGATGGGCTGTGCTGCATTAATATGGTGATGTAATTTTTAACTTCTTTTTAAAATAAAAACCCTCAATTTATAGATGTAATATTATTTAGCTTGTGGATTTGAGAGGACTAATTAGAAGCATTGGTGCAATTAGCACTCTGCTTTGACTTTGCATTCACCACTGCCATTGTGAATCAGACCAGATCTTAGGATTAAAATGTCCACAAATATTTGCAAAGTAATATTTGTAAATCAGAGCATCCCGAATGCTTACTTTCTTTTTAAGTTTTTTTTTTTTTTTAATTCATGATAGAGAAAGCGAGAGAGAAACAGAGACACAGGCAGAGGGAGAAGCAGGCTCCATGCCAGGAGCCGGATGCGGGACTCGATCCCAAGACTCCACGATCGCGCCCCGGGCCAAAGGCAGGTGCTAAACCGCTGAGCCACCCAGGGATTCCTCTCCACCCCCCCAAATGCTTACTTTTGAAATATTTTCAAAACCTGAGTTGCACCTCACATTTATATCTCAGTTGATTTATGCAGAATCTAATGACAGAGGTGTTAGAATGGGCACTGACATGTATTACAAATGGGCTACAGAGGTTCAGGAAACCAATCGGTAGGAATGTCTACCATATGTTATGTTAAATGTTTGGAGCATTTGTACAGCTGTTGAGGGAATGAAGTTGCAACACAAAGACTGCCCACATTTACAACTGTAAAGTGAGCAGACCAGTTTCCCCTTGTACTCAGGAAGAATGACAGTACCATACTGAAAGTAGAGGATGCCTGGGATAAAGTATCATGCAAGGTCCTAGATTCTCTCCATTAGATGGTAACCAAATCCCCTTAGGCATAAGGGGATCTGTTATTTATAGGAATTGTGGTTGCCAAGCCTAAAGGGAAAAAGAGAAAGCTCTTAACTTCCATCTTCCTCCACCCACTGAGAGGAGGTCCTTCAAAGAAGCAGACAACACAAAACCCCAAAAGATATAACCAACCCACTCAAGACAGCCAGTTTAGAAACAAGTTTTCATTGACGGACAGAAATAGTTTACTCATAAGCCCAGACCTCTCATGTTAATAACAGTACTACTAAGCTGTTCACTTTGCTGGTTTATATCTTGACATTTGAAATAAGGACCCTGAGGGAAGTTGAATATGCCATGCCAAAATTATGGCTCTTTGGCATAATAATTAGTTTGGACTGGTTATTGTTGAGAGGTGTCAGACACAGGACAATCTCTGAAAAAACAAAATTATGAAAACAATGGAGAAATACACAGCTACTGAAGGAAATCACAGCTTCTTTTTCATTCTTATTGTAAATCTCTATAATAATCAAATGACTGTTTTCAACTTTCTTTTATAAGATTTTAAACCCGTTTCTAATCATTAGTCCTTCTCAGGGTTCAATGAGCTGATTGGGCAAGAGAAATTCTTGCATACAAATGGAAAATTTTCCTTCCTTTCTCTCTGTATTTTTGTTTTCCTTTTTAAGATTTCTATTTATTTATTCAAGAGAGAGATAGCAAGAGAGAGTAAGAGGTGGTGAGAGGGAGAAGCAAGATTCCCCACTGAGCAGAGCCTGATGCAGGGCTGGATCCCAGAATCCTGGAATCATGACTTGAGCCAAAGGCAGAGCTTAACCAACTGAGCCACCCAGGCACCGCTCTCTCTGTAGTTCTAAAATCAAATGAAATGATTTATTATGGAAACTCACTAAATGAAATATAAGCCCAAATTAAATTCTTCTCTTTTTTTCCTCCCTTTGTCCTTTTTTTCTCACCACCAGTTTCTACCCATATCCTTTTGTTAGGCCTGCTGCACTAGCTATGCATCCCTGAGCCTTGCCTGAGGGGCCCCATTCTGTGTCTGAAAAATAAACCTCTCTCCCTGCTAGGCCCCAGGTCCTACCCCCTGCACACAGACAAATGGCCCTTTCCACCCCTGCTGCCAGTCAAACCCTCTCACTTCCTTCACATCACTGACAATGACTTCTCCTGTCTCTACCCCTTTAGATATGCAGCTCTTTTAAATCTCCACCTTAATTTAGCAAATCATAATATGTACTTACTATTCTTATACACATTCTATTCAATGTATATGCTAGTTTTCTTATTCAGTTGCCTATGCTGTATGTGTCCATCTAAACATACAAGGTCCTGGGGAAAAGAGCCATGCCTGGAAAACATGCCAAGGATGCCATGTGCAAAGAACATTCAAAAAATAATAATAATCAGAGCAGCAATACCTAGGTGAAAGGAAGGTACAGATCTTTTTGAAATAAAAACAACAAACTTAAAGGAACTCCGTGTACTTCTTAGTTCATGCCTAGAAATCAACCTTTTCTATCCTAATCTCAGCAAAATATCAGAAAAGAGATATGAGACTACCTGAAGATATCTTCTAGTTTCCCGGGTTATAAAAGTTCTTTGCAAAAGGGATTGGGGTTTTTGGACTCATGTTAAAGCATCCATGAATTAACAAAAAGGCATAATCAACAACTCCACATAGGATAGGGAAAAGCTGGAAAGGCAAAAGCGTTTAATCTCATAATTCTCTTTTTACTCACCCTATACTCAATGGAAGTGTATATTTCAGTTGAAATTAGCAATGAGCAGGGCAGAAATAGAATATCTGACTATGGAAATACAGGGTGCTAAATTTTTCACTGCAGCAGCGTGATCTCGTTTTAACACAAAAGAGGGTTTCCACTCAATTCCTGACTAATCTTAGTAGAAATTTTTGTTTGGCACCGTTTACACATTATTTCTGGTAAGTGAAATCGTGGATTGGGATGGGTTGCGGGTAAGTGAAGTTGGAACCTTACTTCAATCTTCCTCCTTCAGAATGCTGAAACGTGGGTTTATGTCTCCTAAAAGTTCACTGTGCATAGCTCTTCCTCCCAAGATATTTAGGTGACAGGCCTACCTGCCCATCCTTTACTTTCCTTAAAAAAAAAAAAAAAAAAAAAAAAGGCTGCTCTTCAGTTTTTTGGTTTTTTTTTTTTTTTTGCTCTTCAGTTTTTAACGTAATTGAAGTCTTCCAGTGAATAAGAGCAGGAAGACTTTTTTCCCTACACCTAAATCATCAGAAGTAATAGGCCGCTAGGCTAATTATCATTGATTAGCATAAGAATGAACCATTAAGGCGGCTCACACAGTTTAATAAGAGAATGCCCTCAGGCTAATATGATTTGTAACTCATAGAAGCTTTGAATTTCCACAAGCCAAAGACCAGCCTTCTGCTTAAAGAGCGCTGAGGCAGACTCCCCTCCCTCTCCCACCGTCATCCCGGGTTCTGCATGACCGACATCCCTCCCATCCCTCCCTCGTTTCGCACACCCGCCAGGAAAGCCCTGTTTACAGCCAGGAACGCCCCCCAAGACCTGGTCCCCCCCCCCCCAAACCCCCCGCCTCCCGTGCATCGTAGCAATTGGAAAAAAAAAAAAAAAAAAAAAAAAAACCTTCCTCTTCCTTTCCAAACTTCAAAACAGGTAGGGGGGAGGGAGGGGGGCTGCGAGCAGCCTTTCATCTCCCGTTTACAAACGCAGCTGTGAAAAAGCCCGAGGAGGGCACATCCTGTGAGCAAGTTTGCAAAGGAGGCAGCCCGGGTGGCCCCGCGGTTTAGCGCCGCCGCGGCCCAGGGCGGGATCCTGGAGACCCGGGATCGGGTCCCGCGTCGGGCTCCCTGCGTGGAGCCTGCTTCTCCCTCTGCCTGCGTCTCTGCCTCTCTCTCTGTGTCTCTTATGAATAAATAAAAATCCTTAGGGGAAAAAAAGACAAGAAAATAAGTAGGAAGACCAATTAGAAGATGAGGGGATCCCTGGGTGGCGCAGCGGTTGAGCGCCTGCCCTCGGCCCAGGGCGTGATCCTGGAGACCCAGGATCGAGTCCAACGTCGGGCTCCCTGCATGGAGCCTGCTTCTCCCTCTGCCTGTGTCTCTGCCTCTTATGAATAAATAAATATAATCTTAAATAAAAACGAATGTCAATGGGCAGCCCAAGTGGCTCAGCGGTTGAGCGCCTGCCCTCGGCCCAGGGCGTGACCCCGGAGTCCCGGGATCGAGTCCCACGTCGGGCTCCCCGCATGGAGCCTGCCCCTCTCTCTCTCTCTCTCTCTCTGTCTATCGTGAATAAATAAATAAATAAATCTTTAAAAAAAAGAAGAAGATGATGATGATTGCATGGGCAGCCCGCGTGGCTCAGCGGTTTAGCGCCTCCCTTCGGCCCAGGGCGGGATCCTGGGGACCCCGGATCGAGTCCCAGCATGGAGCCTGGCTTCTCCGTCTGTGTCTCTCTTTCTCATGAATAAATACATAAAATCTTAAAAAAAAAAAAAAAAGGAAGGAAGGAAGGAATGGAAGGTCTCGATAACACACACCACTGCCCCCGTGTCTCCGCGGAGTCGCGGGCGCGTCTTTGTTACCTTCATGGTGGCGGGGGGCGCGCGGCGGGCAGCGCGGTGCGTCCGGGGCGGTGGTGCGGGGCCCGGAGCGCGCGGCGGCGGCGGCGGCTGCTCCACGTGGCGGGCGGGCGGGCCTGCAGCCTGGGCGGGGGCGGCGGAGGTCGCGGGCCCGCGGGCAGATTGCATCAGCAGGAAGAGCCCCGCGGCGGGTTTCCCCAGCGCGCCCCGCAGGGTCGAGTCTCGCCCAGCGCCGCGCCCTGGGGCTGCCGGAGTTTCCGACGCGTTTCCACGTGTTCCGCCCTAGTTCCTGACGGCGAGCGCCGCGGTGCCACGGAGCAGGAGGGAACCATCACGCCGCACCCCTCCCCGCCGGCCGCCCGCCCGCCCGCCTCACTGCCCGCTCCCCCGGAGCAACTTTCCCGCACGTCCTGACCAGAATCACACAGTGGATTCCCATCCTCAAAAGCAGAAAAGTTGAAACGTGGAGGACGTGTGTCTGGTTTTTGCGTTTGCCAGTCTGTTTCCCCCAGCCTTTGTTTCAGTGCCACAGCCCACCCTCGGATACCACCGTTTTTTGCCAGTTTCTTCTGGATCTGGGGGAAAAAAAAAAATCCTTAATCCTTTGCCTTGAGCATATAGAATTCTGATTTGAACATTGCTGCTAGCCCGGTGCATCCTCTGTGGGATCCTCCCTGTTTACAAGAGCTCCAGGGCTGTTACTTTTCCAGACCAGATGATCAGGTCAAGCACCTGAACTTTTGCTTAAATGCCCTCCTGGTTGATCACCCCCTCTGGGACCCTCCTGTTTTTGTTCATCTCAGATGAAGTCTTTTCTAGGAAGGTCTCACCGAGTCTCTCAAGCCAACCTGAGCCTTTTCTGTATGGGTGTGCTTTGTCCTTACCCTGTTTAAAAATCCATTCTCTTTGCATTATTTGCACTGATGGCACTTCATGAGATTATGAGATTCTTTTTTTTTTTTTTTATGTTTTTAAAGATTTATTTATTTATTTATTCATGATAGACATAGAGAGATCGAGAGGTAGAGACACGGGCAGAGGGAGAAGCAGGCTCCTTGCCGGGAGCCCAACACGGGACTCATCCTAGGTCTCCAGGATCGCGCCCTGGGCCAAAGGCAGGCGCTAAATCGCTGAGCCACCCAGGGATCCCCATGAGATTCTTAAAAAAAAAAAAAGAAGAAGAAGAAGAAGAAGATTTTATTTATTTATTTATTCATGAGAAATAGAGGCAGAGACATAGGCAAGGGGAGAAGCAGGCTCCCCCTGGGGAGCCCGATGTGGAACAGGATTCCAGGACATCAGGATCACTATCTGAACCAAAGGCAGATGCTCAACCACTGAGCCCCCCAGGTGCCCCAGATTATGAGATTCTTGAAGACAGATCCCAGTGTGAAATGTGTGTAGGGAGGTGCTTAACAAATGTTGGCTAGCTGAATGAATGATTAAATCATTCAACAAACTTATTGATCTCTTATTACATATCAGATTATCACAGGCAAGATTCTAGGCATAAAGTGGTAAACAACAAAAATATTCTTATTTTAGTGTGGGAAACAGAAAATAAACACTAATTCAGGTAGCAAAATGCCCACGCAATGATGAGTGTATTTATACAACAAAGTATTATTTGGCAACAAAAGAATTACTGATAGATGCTTAGGTACTTGAATTAACCTTGAAAACATTACAGGAAATAAGAAAGTCACAAATGACCACATGCTGTGTGATTCCATTTTTCTGAAATGTCTAGAATACAAGATTCAGAGACAGAAAATGGTCATTGCCAATCTAGGGAGATGGGGGAGTGAGGAGTGATTGCTAATGGGTACAGGAGTTCTTTTTGGGGTGATTAAAATGTTCTAAAATTTAATTGTGGTAATGGTTGCACAACTCTGAACATACTAAAAGCCAATGTATTATACCCTTTAAATAGATGATTTGTATAATACATGAATTATATCTCCATAAAAATGTTATTTTTTTAAAGATTTTATTTATTTATTCATGAGAGACACAGAGAGAGGCAGAGACATTGGCAGAGGAAGAAACAGGCTTCCTGCCCGGAGCCTGATGCGGGACTTTATTGATTCCAGGACCCTGGGATCACTCATAACCTGAGCCAGAGGCAGACACTCAACCACTGAGCCACCCAGGTGCCACTAAAAATGTTATTTTTTTTTAAATCAAGTAGCAAGTGCTAAGTTTCATGAGAAAACAGCATGGTAAGAGAAAAGAACATAATAGGGCAACAGACCTGAATGAATTAATGTGTAAGTCCTAGAGCATGCCTGTCAACAACTTCATAAGGATTCTTTTGATGTTGTTATAGGGATGCAGGGTTCTTGTCTCATGGAGTCAAGAATGAATCTCAGGGACACACAAGGATGAAGTGATAGTTTATTAAGTGAGGGTGAGACCAGAAAGAAGGCTCTCTAGAGTGAGAGGTATCCAGAGTGGGTTGCCACTGAGAGTTTTTATAGTCAGTCTTTGTAGAAAACTGATTAGGGAACTTAAAGCTTTTTTTTTTTTTTTTAAGATTTCATTTATTTATTCATAGAGACACAAGGGCGGGGGGGTACAGAGGCACAGGCAGAAGGAGAAGCAGGCGCCATGCAGGGAGCCGGACATGGGACTCGATCCAGGGTCCCCAGGATCAAACCCCAGGCTGCAGGCAGTGCTAAACCTGCACCACCGGGGCTGCCCGGGAACTTAAATCTTCTTGATGTCACCACTGATAGCACCATGATAATTTCTCCTTTAAATATCTGATCTCTGATGTTTAAGACAAACCAGATGGTCTGGTTATGCTCCCTTATCTCTGGTTTCATTGGGCCTCAGCATTTCTGGGATTTCTGTGAGCCTGATCACATAGCCCCCTACCTATCTTTCCCTACCTACCCACCCCCTGCCTTTCCCTTATACATTCAGCCTCCCTGCAATTAGTAACCCTAACTGCCTTTAAGGAATGGGTCTGGCTGCTTCCTGGCTGCAGGCTATGTGGCAGTTAGAATCTATTCAGGGGTTGGTCCAGGTCCTGCAGTATGGCTTCAGGGGGGTTATGATGGACAGCAAAGGGTACATGCATGAGCACATGAAAAAGAATAAGCATAAAACAAGTATTAGGCCCCAAATTATGATCACATCCCTTAGATAAAATCCCCAGTCACCAATTCTGTTAAATAGACCAGGGGTCATCCTGACCTTACTTAATTGATCATGGATGTTCTCTGTTTAATGAGACACTTTGCAGGAGTTATCTCCTCCAATGTTAAAACAACACTTGTGAGGAAACTGCTTATACCCCAAATGATGTAGCAATAGTAGATAGTCAATAGTGGCCTGGTTCTGGAAAAGTCCCACGCTGGCTTCACTTAATTCTTGGTTGAGTGCATCTAATACCGGTGACATGTCATTTGAGGTTTGGCTAAGAAGACAGACTGTTTTCACTTATTTCATGTTGTAAACCTGTTGTCATGCCTGGAATTCCTAGGATGATAGAGACAAAAGCTATGGTTTCTCCTTCAGACATGAGGATGACATTGTCGTCACAATCGGGAGGCAGGGAGGACAAGTCTCTATTTGCCAGTGTCTAGTAAAGTACCAAAAGTTAATTGTATGAAAACGTTTATTTTGCCTCTTTAATTGGGCAGTTAAATTAGTGAAATGAGGAAAACTCATGGCCCTTTGTTGGAAAATATGTCTTCCTTTTTTCCATACTGTTGGACCTACTGGTATGGAACAATCAGACCAATAAGTAAGACTCAGGGGCATCCTTGGAGTGACATTAATAACTTCATATGTTGGGATCCCTGGGTGGCGCAGTGGTTTGGTGCCTGCCTTTGGCCCAGGGTGCAATCCTGGAGACCCGGGATCGAATCCCACATCGGGCTCCCTGCATGGAGCCTGCTTCTCCCTCTGCCTGTGTCTCTGCCTCTCTCTCTCTCTCTCTCTGTGTGTGTGTGTGACTATCATAAATAAATAAAAAATTTATTTAAAAAAATAACTTCATATGTTAAGATAGTACATTTCAAGGTCCAGGTGGCCTGGATTACAGTCCATGTAATGGTTAAGGTTTATGTAGGGATTACCTTCATAGTGGATTACTTGCCCTTATTAAGAATTGGAGATCTTCAATTGTTTCATAGAAACAAGTGGAATTATCTTCAGAGGAGGTTGAGAGATCCTTTTGAATGGCCCATAGAGCAACAGGCACGACTGTCTATACATGAATTTTGGGGGCAATTTTTGGAAGCTGACCTCAAGTTGTCTAGTTTAGGCAAACAATAAACATTTAAAGACAACGAGAACTGGAATTTAACATCTACAAAAGTGGGTTATTGAAACATAATTTTTCTCTATAAGCCTCATCACAATCACAGAGAGCCAAATCAGGACTAATTTGTTTGCAAGATAAGTCCAATTTTAACAAACTTGGCTAATTACTTACATAAGCTCAGCAAGAATAGCAATTAGCCATATAGATCTTTTAAAATCTGCTTTGCTGGGACTTTTATAAGGAATCTAGATTGAACTTTTAGTAGCCTCTTGAGACTACATATGGGCAGGTATGTGCTGCTTGTGGAGAAGGCTTCCCTGGGCTGTGACCTCCAGGGCCAAACTCTATCCTTTTATGTGTCTCAGAAAGCCCATGGTCATTTATGGTATCCAGGGGCAGGCTCAGAGCACTAGGTGGCCAGTCCTTAGGTGTGCTCACTGGATAAGGCCTGAAATTAGTCAAGGAGTATTTTGTCATGTATATCTTCAGAGTTCTCATATGGAACTCTCATTCATTTTGTTTATACCCAAGGCTCTGGTAAGAAGCCTAATTAAATGTTTGGCTTATTTTTGGCAGTAAAGCACACAAGCATCCTCTCTCATATATAGTTGATGACCTATCAGTAGACGAGGCCCTGGTACAAACATAGAGTTCCCAGAGAAAAAGAGAAGCCATTTGAAAACAGAAGTATGAAATCAGAGGTTGAGTGAGCTGGTTAGGACTAGACCAACATTCCCTTCCTACAAGGAAGAGGGATTAAGTGACACCTGGGTGGCTCAGTGGTTGACGAAATGAGCCAAATGCCCTGCCTTTGACTCAGGGCATGATCTCGGGTCCAGGGATGGAGTCCCACATGAGGGTCCCTGAAGGGAGCCTTATCTCCCTGCCTACGTCTCTGCCTCTCTCTCTCATGAATAAATAAATAAATCTTAAAAAAAAAAGGAAAAAGGATTGCCAGAGTCATTCCCTGAAGCCTGTCACTTGAGTCTTCAAGACCAGTGGCCATGCTAGTCAGTCTTACAGGACCAACAGGTACCCAGTGTTTACAAGAGAAGAGGGCTAAGCAGGGGAGATAAGTCTCTCAGAACATAAAGACAGAGTCCACATTGCTCATCTTCTGATGAATGAAGTGGTGACTTTCCTGGCCAATACGCCAAAAATGTTGTAGGGTTGCAGAGTTCTTGTCTCATGGAGTCAAGAATGAATCTTGCAGACACAAAAAGGTGAAATGATAGTTTATTAAGTGAAGGTGAGAACAGAAATAAAGCTGTATAGAGTAAGGGGCGTCCCGAGTGGGTTACCACTGAAGGCTTTTATGGTCTTTTATAGAAAACTGACCAGGAAAAAAAGAAAAGAAAAGAAAACTGACCAGGGAAGTTAAATCTTTTTTATGTTACCACTGATTGTACCATGATTATTCCTCTTTGAATATCTGGTCTCTGATGTTTAAGACAAACGGGGTGGTCTGGTTATGTTCCCTTATCTCTAATTTCATTAGGCCTCAGCATTTCTGAGATTTCCGTGAGCCTGATTATGTAGCCCCCATCTATTTCTCCCTACCTAGCCCTACCTATCCCTTACTCAATGTTAGCAACAGAGGAAGAAAGAAGGGGGTATGAAGCACTTTAAGAGAAGATAAAAGTGAAAAAGGAATTAGGGAATTAACATCCCCAGAAGAGTATGAGAATGATCTGGCTATGGCTGCCTTCTTTTTTCCCCTCCAATGTTGAGAGGAGGCTCCCACAGTTCTCCCTCATTGTTATATGTAAACTCTCCCAAAGTGTCCCTCCTACACACCAAAAATGCTGTTTCCAAATGAAGAAGGTCATCGTCAACCAAGATTGTTACCCTGCCAGCAGCACTACACTTCAAGAAAGTCAAAGGACACCTGAGTGGCTCAGTCTGTTAAGCATCTGCCTTCAGCTTGGGTCATGATCCCGGGGTCCTGAGATAGAGCCCCATATCGGGCTCTCTGCTCAGCAAGGATCCTGATTCTCCCTTTTCCTCTGCCTGCCATTCCCCATGCTTGTTCTCTCTCTTTCTCTCTGTCAAAAAAATAAATAAAATCTTAAAAAAATAAAATAAAAAAGAAAGTCATAGAATATATTAAAGGCAGCTGAGTTCTCAAAACTTATATATTCCGTATCTCTACCAATAGGTAGTGCCTATGACTGTACTTGAGGAAGACAGAATTTCTAACTGTCCCCAGAGATGCTAACTTTGAGATTGACTTCAGAGCCCCAGAGAGCTCAGCTCCATTTTGGCATCACTATTATGAACAAAGTCTATTGCTGTAATCATTATGAATAATTACATAGCTAACTTGCAGAATTTCTCTTCTGAATCTTACCAAATATTATCTAGAGGAAAGGAAACTCGCAAATTTTCTCAGTTCCTGGGACTTGGGAAAAAGAATTAGCAAAAGGCAATGATGCTTTCTGTCATAAAGAGTAGAGGGAAGTCTACTCTAAAAATTCACTCTACAAATTTCAGGGGACAAAATCATTCCTCTCTTTGTTTCTCAAAATGAAAAATACTATAGTTTTATCCTTTTTATATTTCCTATAATGCATGTACCCATTATATATATGTACACACACACACACACACTCTAAGTTCAATATTCAAAAATCACTTCCACTGTATTTTATGGAAAATGTATACAAGGTTTTCTGGGATGGTTTTTTGACCCATTGGACTTATTTTTAGCCTATTGTATATCTTCTAGAACCTAATCTCCATGTAAAATTAGACTTACTATCAGAGAAAGTTGGCTACCCCATCAAAAATAGGGAAAAATCAAGATGGATGATCCCTTATTTCCAGAGTGGTGGTAGCCAAGGAGGGAAAGGGTAATTACCCAAAGATTTCCCATTGAACATGGAAGAAATAATAATTTCCACTATGTAACTACCACTGAGTAACTTAATAATCTTTTGGTAAACTATTTCTGGCTAAAGAGGAAAAAAAAAGATGGGATGCCTGGGTGACTCAGCGGTTGAGCATCTGCCTTCGGCTCAGGGCGTGATTCCAGGATCTGGGATCGAGTCCCACATCTGGCTCCTTGCAGGGAGCCTGCTTCTCCCTCTGCCTGTGTCTCTGCCTCTGTGTGTGTGTGTGTCTCTCATGAATAAATAAATAAAAATTTAAAAAAATAATAAAGAGAAAAAAAGATTAGTGTTTTTACAACTCTTTCATACTTTCTTTTTAGTTTGATTCCTGTTTAGGTCCCTCAAAAAACAAGTCAGACTCAAGCCTAATCCTAGAGCAATCTCCAAAGTAAGTTAAGAGAAAACCAAGAAGCTATTTAATAAATGATCTTCAAACAAATGACATAGATGAGGGAAAAGCACTGGCTTTAGATAGAGGTCTGAATTTGTATCTTCAGTTGCACAGATTTGTAATGTACAACCTTTAGCAAATTATTTAATCTCTCTGAAACTCAGATTATGTTTTTTTTTTTAAGTCACTAATATAAGGAAAGGAGTAGCTAGTTTGGAAGTATAAGAGATACAAGTTAATACATGTATAGTGCCCAGCCTTAGAGGCTTCCTGTGTATGCCTCACACATCTACAAATCATTCAATCCCGGTCACTTTAGAACAAGTACCAATTGTTCATTTTCTGTGAGTAGTAAGTAATGGATATAAAATGAAAGTACAACAAAAGAAATTCTAGAATATTAAAATCATATCACTTATTAACCAAGAAAAAAAACAAGAAAAAAAAATCTGGGATGTCTAGCTGGCTTAGTTGCTGGAGTATATGACTCTTGATCTTGGCGTCATGAGTTCAAAACCCACATGTGGCTTCGAGTTTACTTAAAATTTTAAAAAGAAAAAAAAAAAAAAGAAAAAAATCTGAGAATTTATGGAATCTTTCTTCTAGATTTTTTTGTTTTTATTTTTAAATAATGTCTACACCCAATGTGGGGCTCAAACTTACAACCACAACCAAGATTTTGAGTTGCCTGCTCTACCAACTGAGCCAGCAGGCATACCTATTCCAGATTCTTTAAAAATAAGTTAATTTCCATCTGTCTTGAAAGATGTAAATCTTCCCACAATTTTTCTATGGTCTCTCAGGGCACCTCCCAAACTGACTCATAAAGTTGGCCACTCTCTCCCTGAAACTCTTTCCTTCTGTGATACTGTGCTATTCTGAACATTCTCCAGTCTCTCCAGCAGGTTCTCTTTCCTTTGTCATAATCACAACTCTTTTTTTCTCACGCTGTCTAGATGTAGACAAGATAGGGATCCCACCTGTATCTGACCTTAAATCTTCTTGCTTATACTCTGTACCTAAGTGATTTCTTTTTTTTTTTTAATATTTTATTTATTTATTCATGAGAGACACAGAGAGAGAGAGGCAGAGACACAGGCAGAGGGAGAAGCAGGCTCCATGCAGGGAGCCCGACGTGGGACTCCATCCCAGGTCTCCAGGATCACAACCCGGGTCGAAGGCGGTGCTAAGCCAGTGAGCCACCAGGGCTGCCCCTACCCCCCAGTTCTGATTAAATTTTCCCTACTACTCAAAAGAATGTAACTTGCACTCAAATGCTTTCCCACAAGCTAGACAAGAGAGCATGCTGCGCCCCTAAGCACATCAGAAATCTATGGTTACATACATACATACATACATACATACATACATACATAAATGATATGCAATCTTCCAGATCCATTTCAACTACTGTTGTCCTCTTACAGGCTTTCCTGAAGACTTGCAGTGGAGACCCTTGGTTCCCAAAAGAGAGTGAGCATTTTCAGACTATGCCTTTTCAATCCCATCGTGTCCTCTTCTATCCCATAATAATTCTTTACATATTGTTGTCAGGATTTCATCCTCTGTCCTCAACTTTTTCTCATTGATTTTAAATGCTCTCCATGGGTGAGTTTATCTATTCTTTGGCTGATACTGTTACTTAATTACCAAAGACCACCGCCCTTTTCTTTTTCTAACAAAACCCTGATTTTTTTCCAGGGTAGGGGCACAGAATATACTTCCTCCTGGGGGTGAATGATTATTAATCTAAAGTAGAAATGACAATCTCATTTCACTTTTCAATATACCTGTTTTCCCACACTCTCTTGAGCCAGAGAGGACCTAGGAATCAAGTTCTAATCAATGAGACCTAAGGGGAAGTATCTAAGTGCTTCTAAGAAAGATTGTACCTTCTGATCCGAAAACAAGAAAAAAGTCAGGTAAGAGGACCTTGCTGGTACCTTTCCCTTCTCCAGTTTTAAATGATTTTTATAGATGTATGTTTCAAGGATCTACCAACAGCATCCTGCAACCATGAGTGACAAGCCCAAGATCAAGAACCAATAATATTGGGCACCTGGGTGGCTCAGCAATTGAGTGTCTGTCTTTGGCCCCAGGGGTTCTAGGATTGAGTCCTGCATCACGCTTCCTGCGGGGAGCCTACTTCTCCCTCTGCCTATGTCTCTGCCTCTCTTTATGTGTTTCTCATGAATAAATAAATAAAATCTTAAAAAAAAACACACAAAACCAACTCAATATATTGAAAATGGCAAAGCAGAAAGAGAGAGAGAGAAAGAGAGCGCCTAGACAGTTGAGTCACCTTGCCAAGCCTGGAATTGCTCAACTTCAGAACATTTTTTTTAATGATATAATTCAATGTCTTTATTGCCTTCCCACTATTGGTCAGGTATTTTATTACTACCATTGAAAGCATTCCTAGGCTTTAACAACACTTAGACTCCAGTGCCAGTTGTCTCAAGAACTCTTTACTCATATATTTCCCATGTACATTCCCATGTGTTCGATCCAGAGGCATCTCCAATTCAGTATGAAATTTTTATCTTATGTATAATTAACTTATATTTATTCTCAAAGCCTTTTCTCAACAAATATACACAGAGGCCTGCATATGTTGCATGCTTGGTAGGCTCCTGTTGCATTTCCTATTTTTCTTAGTAGTAAGACGCTTTAACTAGTTGCCCAAACAATAGCCAGTCAACATCAGATCCTGTCTTCCTTCACTCTCCACCAGTTTCATCTTTATAATTTCTATAATTTTTTTCCCTTTACTATTTCTCATATTTGTTTTTTGCTCTTAGCACTAATTAGAATGCCTTACTTCAAACCCTCATCATCTCCTGGCTAGACATCTTTGCTGGGTCTGTGTGACACCTGGATGTATTAACCTGTCTTGACCTTATTTGCTTTACCTACAAAGTAAGGATTAAAAACCCTACTGTTTTCATGAGGACCAAAAGAGCTAGTACACGTAAAGTAATTAGAATGTACCTAGCATAGAGTAAATGTTCAGCAAACATTAGCTATTGTTATTGCCTTCAATTTTTCCCATCTGATGTTTGTTTGTTTGTTTTTATTCTGTAGGATATTTTTCTATAACCCAAAGCACTTTCACTAAATCACGACTGCCCAAATACCCTCTACTTTAGCCAAATTTCCTGGTAGTTCTGAAGATCTTGCTTAGAGCACATCAAGTTAGGTTCAGGTCACTCTCTTATATGGCTTCTCAACAGGATCATTTACTGTGTGCTCAGACCCTCCATTTCAAAACACCTGAAGATCTCCTTAGATGGTTTACAAGTTTCTTCTCCTAGGGACACCTGGGTTGCTCAGCAGGAAGTCTACTCCTCACTCTCCCTAGGCCCCTCCCCCCTGGCTTGTGTTCTGCTCTCTCTCAAACAAACAAAAATTTTAAAAAAGAACAAACAAGGTTAATAGTGGCCTAATGCTACATCATGATGCCATGTAGTCAACTCACTTACCTCATCATATAGGCATGTTATCATCTGAGATCACAAGAAGAATGAGTACAGAACAATAAGATATTTTGAGAGAGTGCACACTGACATAACTTATTACAGCATATTGTTATAATTATTCTATTTTATTTTTAGTTACTGTTATTCTTTTACATTTCCTAATTTATAAATTCAGCTTTATTATCCATATGTATATAGTTAAAAAACAAAACAAAACAAAACATAGGGCAGCCTGGGTGGCTCAGTGGATAGCACCGCCTTCAGCCCAGGGCGTGATACTGGGTCTCCAGGATCGAGTCCCACCACGGGCTCCCTGCATGAGCCTGCTTCTTTCTCTCTCTCTCTCTCTTTCTCTCTCTCTCTCTCTCTCATGAATAAATGTATAAAATCTTTAAAAAAAAGCATATGTGGGGTTTTGTTCTATCTGTGGTCTCAGACATCCTCGGGGGGGGGGGTGTCTTGGAATGTATTCCTTGTGGATAAGAGGGGACTGCTGTTTTTAGTTCTTCTTTGATTTTATTCATCAGAGTTTTTCCTTATATAGATCTTGTATATATTTTGTTAATTTTAAACTTCAGTACTTAATTTGGGGTTACTAATATAAATGGCATTATGTTTTTAAATTTCAAATTCCACTTGCTCATTGCTGGCATATGTTGGTTCAAAACAATTGACTTTTTAATATTAACCTTCTATCCTAAAACTTACTATAATCACTTTTTAGTTTCAGGATTTTTTATAGTGTTGTTGAATTTTCTCCATAGATGATCGTGTCATCTGTGAAAAAAGAGAATTTTATGTCTTCTTTCTCAATCTGCATACCTTTTATTTGCTTTTCTTACTGTATTACCAAGGTCTTCCAGTATAATGTTGAAATGGAATAGTGAGAGACAGCATCCTTGCTTTGTACCTGATTTCGGTGAGAAGACTAAGTTTCTCACCATCAACTACAGTATTATCTGTAGAATGGTTTTTATCAAGGTGAGAAAGTTCCCCTCTACTCATAGTTTCCTGAGAGATTATTATTATTATTGTTATTATTACGAATGGGTATTGGATTTTTTAAAAAAAGATTTTATTTATTTATTCACGAGAGACATACAGAGAGAGAGAGAGACAGAGATGTAGGCAGAGGGAGAAGTAGGCTCCTGGGTATAGGATTTTGTCAAATATTTTTCATGCATCTATTGACATGATTATGTGGTTTTTCTTGTTTAGTCTATTAATATGATGGATTATATGAATTGATTTTCAAATACTACAGGTATCCCTGTACCAGGGATAAATACCACTTGGTTGTGATATATAATTCTTTTTACACTTTTTTTGCATTTGATTTGCTAATATTTGTTGAAGATTTTTGCATCTATTTCATAAGAGATATTAGTCTAGAGTTTCCTTGTAATATCTTTGTTTGCCTGGTTTTGGTAGTAGGGTGATTCTGGTCTTATAGAATGAGTTAGGAGGTAATCCCTCTGTTTCTATCTTCCAAAAGAGATTGCAGAGAATTAGTATAATTGATTCTGTTAATATTTGTTAGAACTTACCAGTGAACACATCTGTACCTGTAGTTTTCTATTTTGGAAGATTATTCATTCATTTTAAAAATAGATACAGGCTTATTCATATCATTATTTCTTCTACTTGAGTTTTGGCAAATTGAATCTTTTAAGGAATTGGTCCAGATCCCGTTTTTAAAGACATTATAACTTAATTTATTACTTCTTTATGATCTAATTTATTTTATATTTCATCAAAAAAAGGGTAAAGATTTTTCTCAATGATAGACACACAGGCATCAGAGAATTTCTATTTTCAGTTCTCATTCATGGGTCAAAAGCCAACAGAGAAACACAAAACTCTTTGGTAAGACCTTAAAGAGCTGTTCTCCTTCCCAGTGGGCGTAAAATACTTTCTTAATTTATTTGTGCTCACAAATAGATGAACAGAGAAATAAAACAGGCTAACAGACCATATTCTCTGTCATGTTCCACCCCAAAGAAAATTGATCCTCATCTTCATGAGAGAGATTACCAAGGGAACAGGTAATAAAACCAGACTATTGGTTTTTACAAAAT
Organism: Vulpes lagopus; assembly: GCF_018345385.1. Classification (NCBI taxonomy): domain Eukaryota; kingdom Metazoa; phylum Chordata; class Mammalia; order Carnivora; family Canidae; genus Vulpes; species Vulpes lagopus. The sequence goes on from NC_054844.1 coordinate 23,161,527, forward strand.
TACTGCCAACAATGAGGAGTAAATCATCAGTCATGTGTGTCACAGACTCACATATACACAGGATGTTCTCTTGACCAGCCTCAAAGTTCATTACGTACTACTTCCTGTACCATATTGTAGAAAAGAATGTGGTGCAACCACTGTTTTTTTTTTTAAAGATATATTTATTTATTTCAGAAAAAGAGTGAGCTGGAGGAAGAAGCAGAGGGAGAGGGAAAGTAAAACTCAGGGCAGACTCTGTGCTTAGCATAGGGCCTGACATGGAGCTTGATTTCAATATCCATGAAATCACAACCTGAGCCCAAACTAAGAGCTGGGTACTTAACCAACTGCACCACCCAGACATCTCCCAACCACTATTTTCTAAGGACTCAGGAACATACTCAGGAATATGACCAGCTTTGTGCTACAGCTGGCTGCACTGACTTACAAGAGTGGATTGTGCTTAGCTCTTCCTAACTTTGCATTCAATGACATCACTTTGGTAACTTATCATTGACCATACTGGAAGTAGTTATATCACAGAAATCAGTAGACACTGAAAAATCAAGTCCCTGTGCCACCTCCAAGAACCAATTGTTAAATATTTTCCAGTATACAATTGTCTTTACCCACTAGCTCCTGGATCCAGTAAAGAAAAGAAAAATGCCCCCAAATGCAAGTTAGATGAGATGTAGACAAATAAACAGACTTGGCCAAGAAAAGAAACAAAAACAAATACACAGAATGAAAAGAAAAGGAAATAGAGGAAAAGAGTCAGCAAAGGGAAATTCCAGGGACAGATGACTAGGCTTAAGCAGCATATGTGATGCAATTGTATGGCAATTTAATTAGTCACAGAAAGTGACTCCACTTGGACATTTCAGCGACCTCCCAAACTTTCAAAGTATAAATTGCAAAAGCTAATAACATGATTCCTCCACAAATATAGAATAAACATAAATCAAAAAACATATTTAATTTATGAATGAGGGAGCTAACAGAATAAAGCTGATTCAAAGAAGTATAGGAGAGACTGGAGTATTTTGTCATCAGTGAAAGATGGAATGTGAAACCACAATGGCAAAGTTCAATAAAAACTGGACTTTGGGAAAGGAAAGAAGGAAAATATCTGTTCTGACATCAAGAGAAGAAGAAGAAGAAAGAAGAAAGAAGAAAGAAGAAAGAAGAAGAAGAAAGAAAGAAAGAAAGAAAGAAAGAAAGAGAAAATGAAAGAAAAATAGTTAAAAATGATGTGAATATTGGGGGCCTGGGTGGCTCAGTCAGTTAAGCATCTGCCTTTGGCTCAGGTCATGATCCCAGCGTCCTGGGATAGAACCCCATATCAGGCTCCCTGCTCAGTGGAGAGTCTGCTTCTCCCTCTCCCTCTGGCCTTTCCCCCTGCTAATGCTCACTTTCTATCTCTCTCTATCGCACATGCTCTTTCTCAAACAAATAAATAAAATCTTTAAAAATATATGTGGATATTGATTGGGATATAATCAACAAAAATCAAGTCATATTTTTTCTCATAGATTTATCTGGTCTCTGTTATGTAAGTCTCTCTTATGAACAGTGACCAAGATTATAGTCAAATATGGATAGACCAGTGTTTATCAAACTTTTAGCTCATAGAATACATGAGTTTTAGGCATAGGTTGTTAAAACATAAAATATTGTCACCTCAGGTGAATCCTTGACTAATTTGATTATAAATACACACTCAGATGTGGGCAATGAAATTTATGATTGCTTTTGGCTACAAGATGATATTCAGAAAATTCAGTGGGTAGTGGGGAATATATATATTTTTAGAAAATGTCCACACACCCCAAGAGTCTGTACCCTGAGCAGAAACAGAGAATCTGAACTAACCAACAGCTCTGTGTGGATGAAATCTCCTGAGGTAGTGCTGCTTGTAAGCGAGGGTTTCCAAGAATGACAACATGCTTGGAGTATTGACATGAGAACCAGCAAAGCCAGCAGCAGGCCAGGACATGCTAGAACAAAGGCTCTCAAGACTTGAAACCTGAAGTATCCTTTTTATTGCAAATATTTGATAATTCTCCCTTTACTATCCTAAAATGAAATCCATAGACAAGATGATCTACCTACACTCATAATTTAAATACACACACATACTAAAGGAAAGCCAAAGGAAACGTAGTTTAAAATAAAAAAAAAACAGTGTTGGGGAGCCTGGGTGGCTCAGTTGGTTAAGCTTCTAACTCAATTTTGGCTCAGGTTATGATCACAAGGTCATGAGATTGAGCCCCACATCCGGCTTTGCACTCAGTGGGAAGTCTGCTTCTCTCTCTTTCAACTTCTGCCTCTCTCCTTCCCCTGCTCATGCTCTCTCTCTAAAATAAAATAAAATGAAATATAAAAAAATAAAATAATCAGTGTTGCCATATGTAAATGCACAGGCAGGACTCTTCAGAAAGGCACAGTGGAGTCAAATGCTTATATCTGTATGTGGTATAAGCATGAGTAGGACAGCCTCAAATGTAGATTGATCCTAGGGTGTGGACTGATGACTCAGAACCAAGTGTGTTGCCTTTAAATGATACCTTTTTCTGAATAGTGAAAACTTCTTCCAAACTCCGAAGTTCAAGATTAAGGTACAACTTGTCCTTTATTTACATGGCTATTGCATTTCAAAAAATTGTTTATTAAACTATGTGTGGGCATACATGCATGCACACACACACACTTTAAATAGAGCTTTAAAAAATATTTGTTTTTTAACAAATATTTGTTTGTGGGCAGAGGGAGAGGGAGATTCTCAAGCAGATTCCCCATTGAGCCTGGAGCCCAACCCGGGGCTGTGTTTTACAACCCTGAGATCATGACCTGAGCCAAAATCAAGAGTCGGATGTTTAACAGACTGAGCCACCCAGGCATCCCTAAATAGCGCTTTTCTGTATTGTACTTTCAGTGTCAATGGGCAGTTAAAATTCACTCTAGAAAGATCCAGAAGTTGGAATTCAGTTATCTTTGAATAATCTAAGAGATTAACATCCAAATTTAGAAACTTCCTTCACAGCATTTTAAATGCAGCCTGTTCTGTTCCAGAACAAACACTATAGAAATCTAATCTCTCTCAAAACCCACAGTCCAACTAAGATCCCTAAGAATCTATGTCTTTTCCAGGTTTGGGATTGGTATCTAACTTCTCTGTGGAATCATAATGTCTGAAATGCTACTTACTTTAAAAAAATGTTTCCCCAAGTGGGAAAAATTAAATGAGTTAAGTATGATCACAAGTACATCATTCCAACTTTATATTTCCTGAACTTAAGGAAATTGCTATGGTAAGCCACTTCAAGTCTCAAAGCAGATCCTGCCTGTTATATTAGTCCACAAAGCTGCAATTCTTGAGAACTCAACTGACCAGTCTATACACTACTCGTTTTCTGGATCCACCCCCAGAGGTTTTGGAAGAATTTGAATTCATACTATCTATATGGCCCATGTATAGTTATTTAAGATTCATTCATTCATTCATTCATTCATTCATTCATCCATGAGAGACATAGAGAGAGGCAGAGACATAGGCAGAGAGAGAAGCAGACTCCCTGCGAGGAGCCTGATGTGGGACTCAATTCCAGGACCCCGAGATCACACCCTGAGCTGAAGGCAGACACTCAACCACTGAGCCACCCAGGCATCCCCATGAGTGGTTATTTAAATTTCAAGTTAATTAAAATAAAATAAGATAAAAAAATTCAGTTCTTCAATCATACTACCCACATTTCAAGTGTCCCATAACCACATGTGGCTGCCACAACTGTATTGAACACAGCAAAATGTAGAACATTTTCACTGTCACAGAAAGCTCTATTTGACAGTGTTGCATTTGATTATAAAAAGGTTCTATAATCAAAAACCTTAAAAAAAAAAAAAAAACAACCTTTGGAGCTCAACACAGAGCTTGATCTCACCGTGTGATCATGACATGAGCCAGTATCAAGAGTCAGACCCTTAACTGAATGAGCCATGCAGGCACCCCTACCCTGAAGTTTTTTTAAAGTAAATTATAGACTTTACAACACCTTCCTATAAGATTTTCTGTAAGTCCTACCAAAGTCCTACATCTACAAAAAAACCAAATTTTTAAAAATATGGCTGTAAATAAAAGCATAAAGGGAAAAAATGTAGGTGGCAGAACTTATATATTTTTCTAACTTAACATGAGTCTCAAGATGGAAAATTCCAGACCAGTGGAATCAGACAAATCTGGTTACAATAAGTACATATCTGACACAGATGTGTACATAATATGAAAATTGTTCTTATCTCCTGAAACTGAAAATACAAATAGGAATTTGTATCGATTAAGACCTTGGGACTGCCTTCCAGAAGAAGATCATGTTTAGAACTGTGATGGTAAATTGCTGTTGTCTGTTATCTTGCTCTTCACTGACTTTCCAAATTTCCCATATACCCCATCCGTTATGACACTAGTGGAAAACACTAATGGTGTGGGCCTTCTGTTGATGCAGACATTTCCTCACCATTTTGGAGAAAAAAAAAAATGTTCTCTAACACAGTATTCTGTTCTGGTGGAAATATTTAGTTTAAAGGCCACCTCTTCCATGTGGAATTCCCTGATTTCACTTCCTTCTGTTATTCACTTCCCTGGCAGCAGAGCATGAAGGCTAAAAGGGCTGACACTGGAGCTAGAATGCCTGGTTTCAAATCTCAGCTATGCTATTTACTAGCCGTGTGACCCTGGGTAAGTTGCTTAACCTCTTTGTGCCTCTGTATTATCATTGATATTGCTGTTCTAGTTTTAGTTTTGTTTCAGAAGTAGAAATTGAAGGAAAGTAAAATTTGTATTATTCAAGCTTTTCTTTCCATATATTTGAGATATTATATCATGCATAATATGCTTTCATTTACTTAAAGTTTTTAAACTTTGTTTTAAACTTAAAGATTAAAAAGGAAGTTATCTGGGCTCCAGAAGGTCATAACACCTTACAGACCACGACAGCTTTTTTTCTCATCTTGAAGATAATCCTAAAAGCTCATAAGATATGTGATGCTTTTGTGGGTACCTGGAAACTTAGCTCCAATAAAAACTTTGATGATTACATGAAAGAAGTGGGAGTGGGCTTCGCCACCAGGAAAGTGGCTGGCATGGCCAAACCCAGCATGATCATCAGTGTAAATGGGGATGTGATCACCATTAAATTGGAAAGCACCTTTAAAAATACCGAGATTTCCTTCAAACTGGGGCAGGAATTTGATGAAGTTACTGCGGATGACAGAAAAGTTAAGAGCATCATAACCTTAGATGGAGGTGTCCTGGTACAGGTGCAGAAGTGGGACGGAAAATCAACTACCATAAAGAGAAAACGAGTGGATGATAAACTGGCGGTGGAATGTATCATGAAAGGCGTCACTTCTACCAGAATTTATGAGAGAGCATAATCCAAGGGACATCGAGCTGAAGTTTGCATTGAACTCTACAATATTCTGTTGGATGTATTGTCCAAACATGTAGTTATTTTCTACTATTAGCAAGCAACAATTTCCCCCAAATGATCTTATTCAACGTGGATATGTTTGTTAAATAAAACCTTTTAGATATAGAAGGTGATGTAATCATTCATTCATTGTGCTGGATCATTTCTTACTCATAATTCAATGAAGGAAATAGAGAATTATATTTTTGCTTTGTTCCTCATGGAAGTAATATGATTTTTCATGGTAATCCAAGGTAAAAAATAAATATTCATGAATTTTTAATTGTTTTAGGTAGAAGATGATAAATTTGTTATGGCTGAATATGTCATATTCTAGTCCTTTTGTAGCATGTTTACAGTCAAGTAACTATCTCACAAAGACCTAAGGTAGTTTTAAATGTAGTGAAGTGGTCCATAGCCAGCTGGGCCAACCCCTGTCACTTCATACCTACCTATTCTGGACCGTTGAGAGAAAGAGCAGTAATACATGTTGCAGAGCAATATTTCTAGAGTATAACTTTTAATCTGAAAAATTAATGGTGAACCTAAGCTATCTCTGGAGTCTCTCAAAAATTAAGTGCAAATAATCCCATAATGTTCATTCCAGAAAAGAGATAACAGTTTGTAATGAGTAATGATACAAATGTTCTTATGGTGGCTTTCAAATTTTTCTTTTTTCAAGGAGTGGGACTTTTTATTAAATAAAATATTGAATATGTAAAAAAATAGAAATAAAAAAATAAACTTAAAGATTATTTTCATGCAACTCCCATTTTATCAGCTCTGGAGGCCTCCATTTTCCTCAGTTGTATTTGAGAGTTGATGGAAGACCAACTCCTCAGAACTCTCTGAAACAGAAATGCCATCACAGCTTTTTGGGTTGCCAAAGGGAGCTTTATTAAATCAACAAAATACTTTCTCAGCTTTGAGCTGCTGTGCAGTGAGATTCAACACAGACATTCCACTTGTCTGGATTTTCCATTTTGAGACTCATGTAAGTTAGAAAAATATGTAAGTTCTACCACCTACTTTTTATTTTTTCCTTTATGCTTTTATTTATAGCCGTGTTTTTTAAACTTTGGGTTTCTTGTAGATGTAGGACTTTGGTAGGACTTACAGAAAATTTAACAGGAAGGTCTATAATTTACTTAAAAAAAACTTCAGGGTATGGGTGCCTGCATGGCTCATTCAGTTAAGGGTCCAACTCTTGATGTTGGCTTAGGTTATGATCTCACGGTGAGAGACTGAGCCCCATGTTGCGCCCCATGCTGAGTATGGAGTCTGCTTGGGATTCTCTCTCTCCCTCTCTCTCTGCCTCTTCCCCCCACAAAACAAAACAAAATAAAACTTCAGTGTAGTTGGCATAATATTATATACATGTCAATTTATTTAAGTTGTATTTCCAGGGGTTGACATGCTGCTTAGCAGGTATTTTAGGGTGGTTGTCAGCACTTTCTGGAAAAAGCCAGCTTCTCTGGTATCATATCTCCTCCATCAACCAGGTCTTGGCAAATAAGCTTATTGGATGTTAAATATGGGCTTTTATTGGCAAAACTAATGTTTATGTGTTTGTCAAGATGGTAGATGTTAGGAACTGGTTCTCAGTGGTAAAAATCATATTCTCTATCTGTATGGATAGGCCAAATACTAGGGACACTTTCTGAATGAGTTCACAATCGTTGGGGTGGTATGACATCCCCAGGGGTTCCTGCCTTCATGTGATCTCTTACCCTAAGTGCGGGCTCAATTTAGTGACTTCATTCTAATGAAGAGAACATGGCAGTGTTGGAATATCACTTCTAAAATCAGGTTTAAAAGGCTGATGCTATTTTTGGCCTCTCTCTCTCTCTCTTCCTCTCAGTATATGTGTGTGTGTGTGAGATTCTGCTTTTTCCCTTGGATTGCTCACCGTGGGGGACGCCAACTGCCAAGCTGTGAGGCAACCCCTTTGAGAGGCCCATGTGGAGAGGGATTGAGGCCTGCCAATAATCATGCTAGTGGTCTTGGAAGTAGAACTAACTGTCTAAACAGTCCCAGATTCTTGACTCATGGAAACTATGAGATAATAAATGCTTATTGATCTGGGCATCTAAATCCTGAGTGATTTGCTTCCTAGTTTTGGTAATTGATAATAATGTTTAAGACATAGAAAAGCTAAGAAAGGGATGTCTGGATGGTTCAGTGGTTGAGCATCTGCCTTCGGCTCAGGTCCTGATCCTGGGGTCCTGGGATGGAGTCCCGCATCGGGCTCCTCACCAGGGAATCTGCTTCTCCCTCTGCCTGTGTCTCTGCCTTTTTCTTTTTGTCTCTCATGAATAAATGAATAAAATCTTAAAAAAAAAAAGTTAAGGAAAACTACTCCATGTCTGATGGTAATAAGATAGCTAAGACTCAGAATGCCTGCTAGTGCTAGGCAGTGTTCTATGCATTTTGCATATAGCAATTCCTATACTCCTCACTTTGATATGGTTGTTATTGACCTTTTATAGATAAGGAAACTGCCAGAGGGAGGTTAAACCACTTGTTCAAGAGGCAGAGTTTCGAGAAGGCCCCAGGCAATCTAAGTATTGGGTCCATGCTCTTCACTGCTGGGCTGCACTGCTGCTCTTGTGGTGAATGATAGCAGGAAGAATGGGCTAGGTTCAGTCAGAAGGCCCTGATGGGCAGGGTGGAGGGAACATGAGAAGGCTGAGAAGTTGAAAATGCCCATGAAAGGCTAAATTTGACTTTCTTAAGTATAATCTACAGGAACGAAATTACCCACCCCATTCCCACTATAAGCAACTAGTAGACTGAGGAAATCGGCCTATTTTGGCAGAAGGACATGTTTCAAGAAAAGAAACCCCCAAGTAACAGATATGATAGATCTGGTCACCAGTATTTCTTATGGTGCTGTTTGTTTAAATAAATTAAGATTTCCATCCCAATTGATTAATTCAGAAGAAATAAATTCATCAACAAATTGACCTAAAGAGGCTTCCTCCAAGATAAAAACAAAATATCTTACTGTGATTTTTTTAAAAGATTTTATTTATTTATTCATGAGACACACACACACACACACACACACACAGAGAGAGAGAGAGAGAGAGAGAGAGGCAGAGACACAGGCAGAGGGAGAAGCAGGCTCCATGCAGGGAGCCCGAGGTGGGACTCCATCCCGGGTCTCCAGGATCACACCCTGGGCTGAATGAAGGTGGCACTAAACCACTGAGCTACCCAGGGATCCCCTCTTACTGTGATTTTTCACAGTGAAAGTCACAGGTTATTTTGCTTTTTTTCCCCCCCTTCTCTTTACACAGTGCCCTCTGTGCACCTGTATTTGGCATTTGGGATAAGGTCAAGGAGCAGGCACCTGGGGGTCTCTGCAGAGCCTCAGACACACTTCAGGTACATCTCATCCCTGTAGAGAATGCCGAGAAATCCTGCGGTTGTTCTGTGAGCACTTTCTGACATAATTGGTAAAAAGAATAAATCCTCAGACCTGGTGGTTATTGCTGCAGAAAAAAAAGCCATATTGAGTGTCAGGAAATTTAGCCCAGTTTTGTCCAAGCAAGATATTGTAGACCATGGGTAAACAAACAGAAGAAAGACATTTAATAAAGATATAGGTACTGATGTCTCCTTCTTAAGATCTATTCGGTGCTGATATATGGGATCATTGTATCTTTGTAGCAGTTTCACACCTGCTTACTGATTTTCAGAAGAAGGTCTTGTCTGAGAAACTTTATTTTTCCATAACATATCAAAGCCAAGTCTGTTGATTTAGGTATGTGGAGAATGTGAAGGCTTTACATCGAGTATTTGATTTATTATCTGACTCTGTGAGCTGATTACTTTGTGAGCAGTTTTATGGTGGGAAAGTCATGGTGAATAAGTGACTCCATTTTGTGTAACATAAAAACAAGAAAGTGAATGCAATATTTATGTAACACAACCCCAACACTAATTCTTACCTGGCAGGCAGGAAAAATAAAAACATGTTCGTCTTGCAAACTAAATAGGCCTCTAGTAAAAGTATTTATGATTGCACATTTGGGAGAAATGAAATACTTCTTCCATTTAAAAAGTACTTGTGTGTGTTCTCTTTGGTTTTTTAGTGTATAATTTGGAAACATGACCCACTCAAGGAGCTTTTTTTTTTTTTTTTGGAAGTATACTCAAGGCAGATATATACACAGAGCACCTAAGTCAAATAGCTCAGTCACTAGATGCCAGCTGAGTCCTCCTCTTGGAAAATGAAAATACACTTTGGGCTTAGCTAGTTACTAGAGTGCTCTACCGCAGCCTCTCACAGCCATGGCCTTGCCTGTGACCTTGTCATTATCAATCACTGCGGCCCTGTCATATCTCAGATTTGAATTCTGTACTCTTTGAGTGTCAACTTCTAACTTTCTAGCTCACTCTTTCCAGTATTCCAGCTTCTCCATTCTGTGACCCAACCTGGATCTTCTACCCAGGATCCTACTCCTGCTTCACTGTCCCTCGTGCCCATTCTTAGGTCCTGTGTTTTCTCCTTATGTGGATACATCCCATGTCCACTGTTGAGTCACTGGTTTATATACACTCGCAACTCTGCTCTTTCTCACACCTCAAGTGGTATTTGTTAGATAAATCACAACCCTAGTTAACTCCAAAGCTCCACCTATTTTTTTTCTTAAGATTTTATTTATTTATTCATGAAAGACACACAGAGAGAGGCAGAGACATAGGAGAAGCAGGCTCCTCATGGGGAGCCCGATGCAGGACTCAATCCCTGGACCCTGGGATCATGCCCTGAGCCAAAGGCAGACGCTCAACCACTGAGCCACCCAGACCTCTCTTCCTTCCTGCTTGTCTTTCTTTTTTCTTTCTTTCTTTCTTTCTTTCTTTCTTTCTTTCTTTCTTTCTTTCTTTCTTTCTTTCTCTTCTTTCTTTCTTTCTTTCTTTCTTTCTTTCTTTCTTTCTTTCTCCTTCTTTTGGTTTTTTGATTTTTACTCCACTTTTTCTACGCCAGCATTAATGCAACTAAACAGCACACAACTGTGCTAGCCTGTCTCACATGAAATTGGGGACCACAGATCTTCATGCAGTCTCATGCTGTCCAGCAATCACACTGTGCTTCCCTAATGCACATTTTCGAGTTCTCTCCTAGGTTATTTTATATTTTCTCCTTTCTCCTCAAACTTCCAACACTCCCTCCTTTTTTGACTTTGCTGGGATAATGGAAGCAATCAGGAGAGAACATTGACCATCTTTCCCCACACCTCTCTATTTGTTCTATACCCATTCGTGGTGCCTTCCCTTGGCCTGTGGATGGGGTGCCTCTGAGGCTAGCTAAGCCTGAGCCCACAGGACCTAGGCCTCACCTCCGGATACATGCTCAGAGATGGGTCTACCATTCCCATCTCTCTCTTCTGCAGCCTCATTTTTTCCCCCTCTGGATTGGATCATTCCGATAAATCTGCAAATATGCTGTTAAATCTCTCCCTTGTAAAAAACACAAAACAAAACAGCAAAACCCTAAACTCCCTTGACTTCACTTCTCTTGCTGGTGTTGTTTATTTCTTTTCTTCCTCTCACAGCAAACTCTCTTTTTTCTTTTTCTTTTCCTTTTTTTTTTTTTTTTTTTTGCCATTTTATGATGTATGGTGAATATGCAAACACTTCACATATTTAATGTATACAATTTGATGAGCTTGGACATATGAAAATAACTATGATACCATCACCATAATCAGATAATAAACATATATTTTACTTCCAAAAGTTTCCTTATGTCCCTTTTCTTCCTTTATTTTTCTTTCTTTTTTCTTTTCTTTTCTGGCTTTTTGTGTGTGTGTGTGTGTGTGTGTGTGTGTGTGATCAGACATTTCTTTTTATTTACAGTTTGTGTTCAATGCAAATCAATTCTATAATGTGAAGAGTTACTATGAATCAAAATATAAATACACAAACATAATATAGGATCCAAAATAGATATACAGCATTCAGGTGTGAAACAAAACAGAATGTTCATTCATACACACAGTAGCTTGACATCTGTTAGATATGGTTATTTCAGTATAGATTCCTAAAGATGGAAAAAATGACTTTGGTTATCAAGACTACTGTGGCTATATTAGATATTGGAACATCTAAGCATCACTGTGTGACTATGCAAACAAAAGTTCTTAGACTGCCTATTTTTAAAAGCTTTCTGTGCATCAAGGCAGTTGTGAAAAGATTTACTTTCCAGAATTAAACCCCCTTTAGACTTAGGACCTGGTTCTCTAAAAATATTGACTAGCAGAAAGCGTTCCAAATGTGCCTATTCTGATTCAGAGTTTAAAAAAAAAGTATTTACAGAAAGAGCATAAAAGTTTTTCTGAATTTAATGTAAGTAAGCTTCCAGTCTTTACTTCCCGAATACTTGACTTACAAATTTGGCTCTTGCACATATTTTGCCTTTTTAATTTCAAGATTTGTCAAATTTACCTTCACAACAGATCATTTTTTAAATTGTAAAAAGTATTCAGCACATGCAGAAATAAAAAGCATTTTGAAATTACTTGAGGTCAATGTACTTCAACTTTTTGGAATCAGTTCAGCTAAATGAATCTGGCACTCTTGTTGAATAGGAATAAGTGATAAGTATATAAGCAAAATGTACTCATTATACTTTAGTCTGGGGTAGATTCCAATCCATCATTGCCCTGGCACATGTCAGTTACTATATAAAAAATCAAATGCAGTGTCAAATCCAAAGTCTCAGAGGAAAGAGTTCAGTTCCCAAAAAGCAGTGATAGCTTAACAGTGTGAAACTTTATCTGGAATACGTATGTATTAAGTTAGGACTGCTGAAACAATGCATTGAGGATTTATAGTAACGCTTGGAAGTTCCTTCTAATGTATGTATAAGTAGAATCATGGAAGCTTTTTGTTAACCCGTTTCATGGCCTTAAAGATTTAATGAACCAAATGAAAACTGAATCTGTTCACATCCCATCCTTTGTATCTCAGTAAGATAAAAATCTATTCTCATTTTCAAGGTAGAATTTTACATGTCCATACTTTTTTTTTTAAGATTTTATTTATTCATGAGAGACACACAGAGAGAGGCAGAGACACAGGCAGAGGGAGAAGCAGGCTCTACGCAGGGAGCCTGACGTGGGACTTGATCCCGGGACTCAAGGATCAAGCCCTGAGCTAAAGGCAGGCACCAAACCACTGAGCTACCCAGGGATCCCCTAACATGTCCATACTTCTTAAGCCACATCTAAAGAAATCATCTCTTAACCAATCTTGGATGTTGTTTCTTCACCTTGAAACTCCAGTAGGTTTAACAGACTTTCATCATCATAGACAATACACCCTTCACATGGTCTTCAAACCAATCAAATTTGGGACCTTCAATATTTCCTGTGTCAACAAAATAAGTTTTGGAATTAGCAGATTCAATGAAGACTTGTTTTTTTCCTCATCACAATGAATGTCTAGATGCCATTTGGATTGGGTTTTGAGGATGGGGAAGCACAGACATTATTTGTCTCTTAACAGTAGAGATGTAGAAGGGAGAAAGAGATCATGGAGAGACTGGCTGTTGACTGCACAGCACCTCCAGTTGCCCTGATGGAGGCATTAGCTGGATTTCGGGCAGTTGAAGTATTCTGGAAGAAGGGTTCCATTTAAGTGTTACAACAGTTGTTTGGTTTGAATAAATCTGCATGGGTGGGAACAGTGCCAGAAGCAGCGGCCCCAATCTCAGCCTGGCCACCAGTGCTTTGACCCTAGCCCCCCTTTCAGCCTCTGTGCACTGTGCATCTTACCAGAATGCTGGCTGGGGAGGCAGGCAAGAGGAGTCCCTGTATTTTTAAGTGCACGGTACCGTCTCATTAACTCTAGGTATGAGATTGCATAGACATCACAGCGAATGCTTAAGAAGCAGTGTCCATACTCAGATGTTCTAATTTCTCTCCTGTCATTTACTTTGGGACACATTATAATGACATTTCTCTCAAGTCATCAATATCTTTCTTCCTTAGTGCTAATCCAAGATCATTTCCTAGTCATTTCTCTTCCCTGAAGCCCATTCCCTACTTGGCTTTCAGAACACCACACTCACTGGATTTTCCATCCTCTTCCTTCTACCTTGCTGGTGCTCCTTTTCACTTTCGTTGGTTCCACCTAAGCTCATTACCCAGGCTATTAAAAGTTGACATGCGGTGAGGCTCAGGCCTTGGGCTTCTCTTTTCTACTTACCTTCACTGCCTGGCTGCTCTCAACAGGTCCTGCAGCTTTCCATGCATGCCACGTTTATGCTGAGGACTCCCAGATTTATACCTCCAAGCTGAACCTCTCCCCAGAATCAGGACCATACATCCACCGCTTATCTCACAACCCCCACTTGAATGTTTAGTAACATCTCCAACTCCACGTTCTGAAACTGAGCTTCTAAGGTTCCTTCTTCCCTCTTAACCATCTCAGTTAATGACAGCTACAGTCCTCCAGTTGCTTAGTCTAAAATCTTGAGGTCATTCTTGACTCTTATGATACTCTTGTACCCCACAGTAGGTCTGGGTCTGCCAGCATATCCTATCTCTTTTAGCAGTGCACAACTCTCTCTTTGTCTCTCTCTATCCATCTATCCATCTATCTACTTTTTTCCCCCACAGATTACTTATTCAACAATTTGGGTTTTTTATTTTTGTTTTTTAAATTTAAATTCAATTAAATAACTTATAGTGTATTATTAGTTTCAGAGGTAGAGTTCAGTGATTCATTGATCTTGTATAACACCCAAAGCTCATTGCATCATGTGCCCTCCTTAAAGTCTACCACCCAGTTACCCCATCCCTTCCCCCTCCCCTCCAGCAACCCTCATTTCATTTCCTATGATTAAGAGTCTCTTATGGTTCATCCCCCTCTCTGTTTTCATCTTGTTTTATTTTTCCCTTCTTTCCCCATGATCCTCTGTTTTGTTTCTTAAATGCCACCTATTAGTGAGATCATAGTATGATTATCTTTCTCTGATTGACTTATTTTGCTTGGCATAATTCCATCTAGTTCCATCTACATCTTTGCAAATGGCAAGATTTCATTTTTAACGGCTAAGTAGTATTCCATTGTACGTATACCACATCTTCTTTATCGATTCATCTGTCAATGGATATCTGGGCTCTTTCCATAGTTTGGCTATTGTCGCCATTGCTGCTATAAACACTGGGGTGCAGGTGCCCCTTCGGATCACTACATTTGTATCTTTGGGATAAATCCCTAATAGTGCAATTGCTGGGTTGTAAAGTAGCTCTATTTTCAACTTTTCGACGAAACGCCATACTGTTTTCCAGAGTGCCTGCACCAGCTCGCATTCTCACCAACAGTGTAAGAGGGTTCCCCTTTCTACACATCCTTGGCAACATCTGTCATTTCCTGACTTGTTAATTTTCGCCATTCTGACCAGTGTGGGGTGGTATCTCATTGTGGTTTTGATTTGTATTTCCCTGATGCTGAGTGATGTTGAACATCTTTTAATGTGTCTGTTGAAGGTGCCTCGTTAGCGCAGTAGGTAGCGCTTCAGTCTCATAATGTGTCTGTTGGCAATTTGTATGTCTTCCTTGGAGAAATGTCTGTTTATATCTTTTGCCTATTTCTTGATTGGGTTATTTGTTCTTTGGGTGTTGAGTTTGATAAGTTCTTTATAGATTTTGGATATCAACCCTTTTTCTGATTAGACGTTTGCAAATATCTTCTCCCATCCTGTCAAATATCTTCTCCCATCCTCCCATCTTGTCTTTTGGTTTTGTCAACTGTTTCCTTTGCTGTGTGAAAGCTTTTTATCTTGATGAAATCCAAAGAATTAATTTTTGCCTTTGTTTCCCTTGCCTTTGGGGATATGTCCAGCTAGAAGTTGCTGGGGATGAGATCACAGAGGTTGCTGCTTGTGTTCTCCAGGATTTTGGCGGATTCCTGTCTCACACTTAGGTTTTTCATCCATTTTGTGTCTATTTTTGTGTATGGTGTAAGAAAATGGTCAGTTTCATTTTTCTGTATGTGGCTGTCCAATTTTCCCAACAACATTTGTTAGAGACTGTCTTTTCTCCATTGGATATTCTTTCCTGCTATGTCAAAGATTAGTTGACTATAGAGTTGAGTGTCCATTTCTGCGTTGTCTATTTTGTCTCATTGATCTGTGTGTCTATTTTTGTGCCACTAACGTGTGGTCTTGATGATTACAACTGTGTAATAGAACTTGGAGCCTGGAATTGTGATGCCACTAGCTTTGGTTTTCTTTTTCAACATTCATTTGGCTATTCAGGATCTTTTTCCAGTTCTGTACAAATTTTAGGATTATTTGTTCCAACTCTGTGAAAAAAGTTGATGATATTTTGAAAGAGATTGTGTTGAATGTATAGATTGCTCCAGGTAGCAAAGACATTTTAACAATATTTGTTCTTCCAATCCATGAGCATGGAATGTTTTTCCATTTCTTTGTGTCTTCCTCAATTTCTTTCATGAGAGTTCTATACTTTCTTAGTATAGATCCTTTACCTCTATGGTTAGCTTTATTCCTAGGTATCTAATGGGTTTTGGTGCAATTGTAAATGGCATCAACTCCTTAATTTCTTCCTTCAGCCTCATTGTTAGTGTATTGAAATCAACTATTATCTGTGTACTGATTTTATATCCTGCCTCCTTCCTGAATTCCTGTATGAGTTCTAACAATCTTGGGGTAGAGTCTTTTGGAGTTTTACATAGAGTATCATGTCATCTGCAAAGAGTGATAATTTGACTTCTTCTTTGCTGATTCAGATGCTTTTTATTTCTTTTTATTATCTGATTGCTGAGGCTAGGACTTCTAGTACTATGTTGAACAACAGTGGTGAGAGTAGACATCCCTGCTGTGTTTCTGACCTTAGGGGAAAAGCTCTTAGTTTTTCCCCGTTGACAATGATATTCACTGTGGGCTTTTCATAGATGGCTTTTATGATATTGAGGTATGTTCCCTCTATCCCTACACTGTGATGAATTTTAATCAAGAAAGGATGCTGTACTTTGTCAAGTGCTTTTTCTGCATCTATTGAGAGGATCACAGGGTTCTTGTCCTGTCTTTTATTAATGCAGTGTATCATATTGAGTGATTTGTGGATGTTGAACTACTATGCAGCCCAGGAATAAATCCCACTTGCTCATGGTGAATAATCTTTTTAATGTACTATTGGATTCCATTGGCTAGTATCTTGGTGAGAATTTTTGTATCCATGTTCATCGGGATATTGGTTTGTAATTTTCCTTTTTGGTGGGGTCCTTTGAATCAAGGTCATGCTGGTCTCATAGAAAGAGTTTAGAAATTTTCTTTCCATTTCTATTTTTTGAAATAGCTTCAGAAGAATAGGTATTTATTTTTCTTTAAATGTTTAGTAGAATTCCCCTGGGAAGCCATCTGGCCCTGGACTCTAATTTGTTGGGAGATTTTTGATTACTGCTTCAATTTCCTTGCTGGTTATGGGTCTGTTCAGGTTTTCTGTTTCTTCCTGTTTCAGTTTTGGTAGTTCATACATCTCTAGGAATGCATGCATTTCTTCTAGATTGTCTAATTTGTTGGTATATAGTTGCTCATAATATGTTCTTATAATTGTTTGTATTTCTTTGGTGTTAGTTGTGATCTTTCATTCATGGTTTATGTATTTATTTATTTATTTCTCTTTCCTTTTTGATAAGTCTGGCCAGGGGTATCTTATTAATTCTTTCAAAGAACCAGCACCTGGTTTCATTGATCTGTTCTACTGTTCTCTTGGTTTCTATTTCATTGATTTCTACTCTATATTAATTTTTTTGTCCTGCCAGATTTAGGCATTATTTATTATTCTTTCTCTAGATCCTTTAGGTGTAACATTAGGTTGTGTATTTGAGATCTTTCTTGTTTCTTGAGAAAGGCTTGTATTGCTATGTACTTTCCTTTTAGGACTGCCTTTGCTGCATCCCAAAGGTTTTGAACAGTTGTGTTTTCATTTTCATTTGTTTCCATGACTTTAAAATTTTTTTCTTTAATTTCCTGGTTGACCCGTTTATTCTTTAGTAGGATACTCTTTAACTTCCGTGTATTTGAGTCCTTTCCAAATTTCTTCTTGTGATCGAGTTCAAGCTTCAAAGCATTGTGGTCTGAAAATATGCAAGGAATGATCTCAGTCTTTTGGTACCAGTTCAGACCTTATTTATGACCCAGTATGTGATCTATTCTGGAGAATGTTCCATATGCACTAGGGAAGAATGTGTATTCTGTTGCTGTAGGATGGAACACTCTGAATATATCTATGAAGTCCATATGGCTGAGTGTGTTATTCAAAAACCTTGCTTCCTTGTTGATCTTCTGCTTAGATGATCTGTCCGTTGCAGTGAGTGGGGTATTAAAGCCCCCACTATTATTGTATTATTATCAATGTGTTTCTTTAATTTTGTTATTAAATGGTTTTTATTTTTATTTTTTAAAGATTTTATTTATTTATTCATGAGAGACACGCAGAGAAAGAGAAAGGCAGAGACACAGGCAGAGGGAGAAGCAGGCTCCATGCAGGGAGCCTGATGTGGGACTTGAAGCCGGGGTCTCCAGGATCATGCCTGGGCTGAAGTTGGCGCTAAACCGCTGAGCAACTGGGGCTGCCCCTTAATTGGTTTTTACATAATTGACTGTTCCCGTGTTAAGAGCATACATATACATAAGAAGATCCATATTGGAGAGACCCTTTAATTATGACATAGTATCCTTTCTCATCTCTTATTACAATCTTTGGTTTAAAATCTAATTTGTCTGATATAAGGTTTGCTACCCCCAGCCTTTCTTTTGATGTTCATTAGCATGATAAATGGTTCTCCACCCCCTCACTTTCAATATGGAGGTGTCTTTGGGTCTAAAACGAGTCTCTTGCAGACAGCATATCAATGAGTCTTGCTTTTTTATCCAATCTGATAACCCTGTGTCTTTTGGTTGAGACATATAGCTCATTTATATTCAGAGTAACTACTGAAAGATATGAATTTAGTGCCATTGTATTACCTGTGAAGTTACTGTTTCTGTATATTGTCTCTGTTCCTTTCTGGTTTATGTTACTTTTGGGCTCTCTCTTCACTTAAAGAAGATATTTTTTGTGATATTTTTTGTAGGGCTGGTTTGGTGATTACAAATTCTTTTAGTTTCTGCTTGTTCTGGAAACTCTTTATCTCTTCTTCTATTTTGAATGACAGCCTTGCTGGATAAAGTATTTTTGGCTGCATATTTTTCTCATTTAGTACCCTGAGTATATAATGTGGATAGGTATGCTGCCAGTCTAATGTCTCTACCCTTATAGGTTACAGATCTCTTGTCCTGAGGTGCTTTCAGAAATTTCTCTTTGTCTCTGAAATTTGCAAGCCTCACTATTATATGTTAGGGTGTTGATCTATTTTTATCGATTTTGAAGGGGGTTCTCTGTGCCTCCTGGGCTTGGATGCTTGTTTCCTTCCTTAGATTTGGGAAGTTCTCTTCTATAATTTGTCCAAGTATGCTTTCTGCCTCCCCCTTTCTCTCTTTCCTCTTCTGGGATCCTAATTATTC
This sequence comes from Vulpes lagopus, assembly GCF_018345385.1. Lineage (NCBI taxonomy): Eukaryota > Metazoa > Chordata > Mammalia > Carnivora > Canidae > Vulpes > Vulpes lagopus. The sequence goes on from NC_054844.1 coordinate 23,180,526, forward strand.
TAATATTGTTTCACTTTATGGTATCACTTATCTCTCAAATTTTCCCCTCATGATCCAGTAGCTGTTTCTCTCTCTTTTGCTCAGCTTCTTTATTCTTCATCATTTTGTCTTCTATATCACTAATTCTTTCTTCTGCCTCCTTTATCCTAGCAGTTAGAGCTTCTATTTTTTACTGCGTCTCATTAATAGCCTTTTTGATTTCAACTTGATTTGATTTTAGTTCTTTTATTTCTCCAGAAAGGGATTATCTAGTGTCTTCTATGCTTTTCTTGAGCCCAGCTAGTATTTTTATAATTGTTATTCTGAACTCCAGTTCTGACATCTTACTTATGTCCATGCTGATTATGTCTCTGGCAGTCAGTACTGCCTCTTGTTCTCTTTTTTGAGATGAGTTTTTCCATCTTGTCATCCTGTCCAGAGAAGAATAGATGAATGAGAGAACAAAATACTAAAATGGCTATAATGGCTCCAAAGAAATATACACTTAAAAAATCAGAAACCAAAAAAATAAAACAAAACAAAACATTTTTTTTTAAAAAAGGAGAATATAATCAGACAGGTGAACACAACAGAGCAATACACTGGATTCTGTTTGTATTTTAGTCTATTGTTAGAAAACTAGATCCAAAAGTTGAAAAAAGCTTATATATGTACAAAAATGAAATTAAATACAATGAAAGCATAGACTGTAACTGTAAAAATGAAAATTAAAAGACAAAACAAAAAAAAAAAAAAAGAAAGAATATAAACAGACTGGTGAACAGAACAGAGCAATATACTATATCCTGGGTATATTTTTGTCTGTTTGTTAGAAGAAACTACATCCCAAAATTGTAAAGAAAGAAAAACTTACATGTACATACACACAGAAATAAAATTAAATACAATGAAAGGATGGAATATAACTGTAAATATGAACATTTAACAAATACCTTAAAAAAGAGTCAATAAGTAAGAAATTGGTTGAAAAGGAAAGAGAAAATTTTTTTAAAAGACTAAAGGATCATGAGAAAAAAAAAACATGAATTCTATCTACTATTTCCCTAACACTGGCATTTTGCAGTTCTGTATGTTTGGTAAATTCAGTCTTAGCCAGATGTTCTTGCTGATTTGGGGAAGGGGCCCAGTTGTGCTAATTTTCAGGTGTCTGTACCTGGACAGAACTGGACTGCCCTTGCCAGGAGGCCGGGCTCGATGTAAGTTACTTGGGATTGCTCTATGTGGCTTTTGCTCCCTGAAGGCTTTCCACATCACTTTAGAAGATGAGAGTGAAAATGGCAGCTTCCCAATCTCCAGCCCCAGAACTGAAAGCTTGGGTCCCCACCCCTCAGTGTGCCCTCAGGGAAAAGCATCAATCACTCCTGTCTCCCTGGTTTCTGTCTGCACTTCGTGCTCACCCAGCCTGTGACTGTTTCTGTTTTAGACACATGACTTCATTGCAGATCTCTAAACCCTCTAGACTCTTGTGGCACACTCCCACACCACTCCTCCCAGGGGATGGGGGCCTCACTCTGTTCTGCCACTTGCTGGGCTTGTGCTTGAAGACAGGTTGCCCGATCATGCCCTGGTTCACAGTTTGTGGCAACCTTGAGCTGGGAGCCCACTCCTGGGTTCGCTGATTCCAGCCGGTTTCCTGCTCTGATGCCTAGGAACTCTGCTGCATTCAGGCACCCCTGGTCTTCCTGTGACCTCGGGGATCCTGAGATCACACTGTCCTACTGGGGATTCCTCCCTCACTTCTCTGCCTGAGCACCTTTCAGGCGAGGATGTCCCTCCCTGCAGCAGACTTCTAAAAGTTCCAATTTTGAGCTCTGCTGCTGTATCACTTTTCTGATGCCAGCTGCCAGAGGCTCCCTCCTCCCATGCTTTATCTTCCCATGTATTACCTCAGATTCACAGCTATGTACCTCCTACCTTGCAGAAAGTGGTCACTTTTCTATTTGTAGAATTGTAGCTATTCTTTTCCTCAATCTCTGGTTGAGTTCACAGGTGTTCAGAATGAATTGATAGCTAGCTGAATTCCTGGGACCAGATAAAACCAAAGTCTCCTACTCCTATGCCATCTTGGAAAGTTGAGCCTACCTATGATTTCTTATTGTCATTTCTTCTCCCAGATTCGTGCTACAAACATCTAATTAATTTTGCTCTTTTACCCTTGACCCAAACAGTGTACACATTTGTTCAGAGGACATATCTCATCTCCTTAAGTCCTTCTAATGGCTTCCCATCTCAGAGTAAATTTCCTTCTAAGGAAGAGACCCTAAGTCTCTACATAATCTGTCTCTTTTATTAGTGCTCTGACATATTTCCTATTATTTTTTCCTATTCCTTTCACTCTAGCCACACTGGCCTCCTTGCTATTTCTCAAACATGCCAGGCAAATTTATACCTCAGGACTTTTGCACTTGCTCTTCTGCCTGGATGCATTTCCTCTGACTAGCTCCTTCACTTCCTTCAGGTCTTTATTCAAATTAACCTTCTGGGGAGCTTTTCCTTGGCTCACTATCAAAAATTGCAAGCCTTTCTCCAAACTTATTCTTCACATTCCCTTTTTTTTCTTCCTTCAGAATTTGTCAGACTGTGACATACTGTATATTTTTGTCAGTTATGTTAATTTTATGTCTCCTTGGGTAGGAAGTAGCCTCTATAAGAGCAAGAAGTTTGTCTGTTTTGTTCACTGTGTGTCCCCAGCACTAGGACATGTCTGACACACACAAAGTCCTCAATATTTGTCATTTGAATTAACTATAATGCTGAGAACATGAGGAATATATACAGACTGACAAGAAAAACATACACAATCATGCTCATTTTTATACAAATTGGTGATAACTATTGTTAAAAATAGTTATAATTTTATTCTCAATATTCCCACATACAAAGTGGAGTTCTGTACTTAGGCAACACTTAAAACATTAGAATTATGGACTACTACAGAAATGTGTGGTTTTTTAACTTTATCAAATTCTCACAGTGACTTTTAAAAATTTTGATATAAAATATTATCATTCTTATGATATACTATTTGAGCACTCAATAATAATCACAAAATAGAGCTCAAGAGAAATTTGAGGTAGGTTTATTAATGATTTCTGGATCTTGAATTTCAACTCACTACCAGCAGAGGGTGCTACGGATCTACATTTTCCTATACATGTTTAAAAAGAGTTGCTGATTTTAAAATCGTCAGATTTCAGCACGGTAAATGACAATACCTTACAAATCTACATTATATGGTAATGGGTCAGCTACCCAAAAATAATGACTTAAATTTTAAAAATCTATTTTTTTCTTTTTCTTTTTGTATTTATTTAAAATGATGATATTGCCCATTGATACGGTACAAAAATATACAGAAATAATTAAATCTCTCTTCTACCGTATTTCTTAAACTGCCAGTTTTCTTCCCAAGGTTATTATTGTCTCTAGTTTATTCTGTATTTATGTGTATGTGTGTTTTGCTTTGTGTTTGTACTATATATTTCTAATCAGAAATGATGCAAGTACTGTTCTTTATATTAGGATCGATTTATAACTTGACCACATAATTTTGGGATTCCATATTAGTACTTATAAAAGCTCTTTCTTTTAAACATCTGTATTTTATTCTAATGTGTGAACAAATGGTGATTTATGTAGCCAGTATCCTTTTGAAGGATAAAAAGATTATTTTCAATATTTTGCCATTCCAAACAATACTATAATAAATATATTTTTATATTTACATTTGTAAATATGTGCCAATATATCTGTAGGTTAAATTCCTAGAAAAATTTAGTAGCCATTTGAAAAGGAATGAAGGTAAAGTCCTATTTCTCTATATACCAAAATAAATTCTAAATGTATTCAATGATAAAAGTACTAGAAAAAAATGGGAATTTGTGTGTGTGTGTGTCTGTGTGATTTTGAAGTCAGGAAGACCTTCCTAAGGCTAGCACAAACTCAGAATTCACACAGAGAAGGTTGAAATTTGACTGTAATTTTTAAAATAATTCTGCATGGCAAAAAATAGCACAAACAAAAAATAGAAATGACAATTTACAAATGAATTGCTAATGCATATTTAAAAATAAATTTCTTAATGTATAAAGAGCTTTTGTAAATTGATAAAATCAACCCCCTATTGAAAAATGGCCAAAGAATACAAACAAATAGAACATAGAAATACAAATGGCTCTTAACACATGAAACCGTATTCATAAGGAGAGAAATGCAAATTAAAATGGCATGATGCCATATTTCACCTATCAGATTGGCAAAGATCAACACATTGTGTGTGATGAGGGTGTGGGGAACAAAGCAGGCTCACAGATTGTTGGTGAGACCATAAATTGATATAATCTCTATGGAAACTGATTTGGCAAAAGCTATTACAATCTTCAAAAGAAGTTTTGTGAAGTTGTTTTTTTTTCTTCCTTTTAGTCAAATCTCCTTCTTTGAATTAGCAGTATGTATGCAACCAAAAGAAGAAACTACATAGAGTTTAAAAACAAAACCAAAATATTTTAAGAGAGGTATTATAAGGGCACCTGGGTGGTTCAGTCAATTAAGCGTCTGCCTTTAGCTCAGGTCGTGATCTCAGGGTCCTGGGATCGCCCTGTGTCTGGCTCCCCTCACGGCAGAGTCTGCCCCTCCCCTGAGCTCTTGCACGCTCAAATAAATCGATAAAAATCTTAAGAAAAAAGAGAAAGGTATTATGCCCTTTGTGTAATTAGGGTGACAACCACTTTGGGCTATGGACATTTACATGACAGCTAAAATGATCTCTTAGTGTATATCTGCCAGGGTCCCTTAGGAAACAGATGACACTTTTTTTTTTTTTAAGGGGAGGCTGGAAAGAATCTCATTCATGAAGGTGTGGGCAGGGTGAAGAGAAACAGTAAGAAGAAGAGAGCACCCCCTGGTGTTGGCATGATGGCTTTAGGAAGCCATTCCCATCCCCAGCCAGTGCCAAGGGAAGGCAGAGGTATAGAGCACAGTGAGGACTGTCACTCCTGCATGGCATCCTGCATCTACTTCTGGGTAGATCTGGAAGGAAGGGCAACAGATGATTTTCACTCAGCTAATATGTATCTTGGTACTATCTTCAGGGCCTTGCTTTACTTCCACTGTCCTCTGAAAAGGAATTGCCAAATTTCCTTTTAAAATGTTTGCTTCAGGGGCACTTGTGTAGTTCAGTGGTTGAGCACTTGCCTTTAGCTCAGGGTGCGATCCTGGGGTCCTGGGATCAAGTCCCACATCAGGCTCCCTGAAGGGAGCCTTCTTCTTCCTCTGTCTCTCTCTGTGTCTCTCATGAATATATAAAATTTAAACAAAACAAAACAAAATGTTCACTTCATAATGGAACCCATAGATCACTTACTTTCCAATCCTTTTCTTTCTGGGATAGTATCTCTATGAAAATTGGTTTCCTAAATTAAAAAAAAAAAAAGAAAATTGGCTTCCTGAGGACACAGATTTTATTTAAAGTTCTATTAAAAGAAATGTAAAGATGATGACACCTAGAATACGAGGGCACAGTAGAGTACATTATAAGAAATCATGCATTTTACGTAGAGCAGGCTTTGAAAAATGAAATGCATGTTATGTTTGACTCTGCTCAAGGATGATTCCACTATCTGGTTTTCTTTCCTTCCTTCTTCCTCCTATCCCCTCCAATCTACTCTCGGTTTGACAAAGTAAGTCCCTTGGGTCAATGTGAGTTAATCTCAGAGACCTAGCTACTGGCTAACATCTAGCAACATTAAAGATTGAGTTAGAAAGGGATATGCGTTATGTGAATATATATATATATATATTTTTTTTCCCCTTTTCTCACCTACTAAGATTTTATTTCCTTGTAGTATCCCTCAGTGGTTCTCTGATACAAAACAGACAGTCACTTTCAGGTCTGGCAATGTCAGGGGCCCTGCTTGGTCAACATGCCTTTAAGGGGAAATGACTTGGCAAGTCTACCACCACGCTGTTATCAACTCTATCTATAGTATATCCAAAAACTCAAACCCCATCTTGGTTTTTTGTTGTTGTTGTTTGCCTAGTCCATATTATAACCCTTAATATCCTCTTTTGTGTTAACAAAGCATGTGTTTGGGGTGGGAGAAGCTGTTTTGGTGGCGACTGCACATTTCTGGCTGCCTTGGGGCAGGTACAGGGATCACCAGCTTGTGCTGTCCAGGGGGCAGAGCACCGCATGAGCACATTTTGTCAGAATCATATGAGGCAAACAATAAATAAATAATGGAATAATATGTTTATTTAATTCCTTACACATCCATTGGAATTTATTGTTCAGGCTATTTCTTTCACTACTTTGTGAAACATCAAGTGTAATACATTCATGTGGATCAGGAAGTAAGAGTACAATTTGCCAGACAGGTGATATGGTCTAGTGGATTCAGAATTTTAATATTATTTTTGGCTCCACCGCTGGCTTCCTTTATGACTAGGAGGGAAATCTCTCTGGGTGTTGCTGGTTTCGGTATCTGTGAATTGATAAGAAGATCATAAGCGTAGATGTTATAATAGTTCACTTCATGGTAAATTAAACAGAGCAAGTCAATGAGAGGAACGGGTTAACTGGTTATTTCTTTCTGGGCACTATTTTGTGCTGTAAAAGTGAATAAATGAGAGTTTCAAAAAACGCTTCATACGTGAGTTATCTCATTTAATCCTGGCAGCAAACCCGAGAGGTCATTCATAATATTGGTTTTGCCGATAAAGAAACTGAAACACAGAGTTAAGTAATTTGTTGGAGGTCACAAAACTAATTGGGCAGAGCTGGGATCTGGGTCTTTTTGAAACCAGAGCTCCAACTCTCAACTACCATACTTCTCCTCCCTCTCATCTGGGGACAGAAATGACCACAGGAATAGGAGCATATATAGAAACCTAGATGTTCCAAAAATAGATTTTCAGAGCACCCAAGACTGAGTGAGGAAGAGAGAAAATAGAAGAGAAGTAGGAAATCACCAGTGCTGAAGTCTGTGAAGCATGTGATTAGGGATGAAGTGGTCTGACTAGAGAAGCCCAGGGGGCAGTAAGCAAAACTCCTAGTTTGAGAACAAAATGTTCCACTTACATGTTTCATGTTGTATGTTTGGAATCCTGATGTTGTTTTTTTTTTATTTTTATTTTTAAGATGTGTGTGTGTGTGTGTGTCCCCATACCTGGGCAGCTCAGTCGGTTAAGCCTCTGCCTTCAGCTCAGGTCATGATCTCTCAGTCCTGGAATCCAGCCCCTCCTGGGGCTCCCTGCTTAGCAGAGAGTCTGCTTCTCCCTCTCCTCCTGCCCCTTCCAGCTCTGTCTCTCTGTGAAATAAGATCTTTCAAAAAGTCTGTATTGGGGATCCCTGGGTGACTCAGTGGTTCAGCGCCTGCCTTTGGCCCAGGGAGTGATCCTGGGGTCCCGGGATCGAGTCCCACATTGGGCTCCTGGCGCAGAGCCTGCTTCTCCCTCTGCCTGTCTCTCTCTCTCTCTCTCTCTCTCTCTCTCTCTCATGAATAAATAAATAAAATCTAAAAAAAACACATTAAAAAAAGTCTGTATCCCCTCAATATTATTTTCTCAGATGCGAAATGGCATCACACACACACACACAAAATGTCATTCAGGTCTGAATCTGCCTGTATATCACCTCTGTAGACTTAACATTTTTTTTCACTATTCTGTATCTTCTTACCTACCTCGAGGTTCCGTTTATCCAGTGCTGCCAAGCAATAGGCTTAATCTCCCCACCTCACAGATTAGACCAAGCCCCTATCTTCCCCAAATAGTGTATTATTTAAAGCTCCGTTTATGTCTCACTTCAAAAACACTTGTCAACTCACACTGACCTCTCCCTGTCCTGACCTCCCACGGAGTTTGATGTACTGCTCGTGTACTTCTTGGCTTAATTAGTGCACTTTGTGTACTCGATACCCTGTGTCTCCCAAACCAGATATGGTCCCATGAAAGAGGGAATGATTAATATCATCAGTGTTTTTAGAAACCATACAACACTGGGTCCAACAGAAACCTATTACACTTAAGTTAAAATGTGACATTTCCTCCATCCGGATTATATTCTGGATGATGTTTATTTTGTTGCTATTACCATGGTGGGGAGCACACCAAAATGGCATAGATATGGCCAAAGTAGTGGTCCTCCTTCCTCCTCCATCTTTCCTCCCCCTCTCCCTCTTAAGATCTTGGCACAGACCAATGAGGCAGGTGCAGCTGATCACTGGCTTCCTCTTCTCTGGTGGTAGTCTCTCTGCTTGCTCCTTAGGGCCCCAGTGGAAGTTAGCTCCACCCAATCACCTGATCCTGTGAGCCTAGGCTCTTGGGTCTGTTTCCAGAAGATGGTCCTTGGAGTGCTGGTAAAGTGAAAATAAAGTGGTGAGTTTTCCCCAAACTAAGTAGCTAAACTTTGGTGGATGCTGGCCTGTAGTCATCTAAGGTCAATAAAGTCCTGTTTTAAACAGGTAAGAACCATCCACGGGGTAGCCTCAATCTTCTCTCTCCCAGCACCAACTCTATATGCTTGTGGTGATAAAGCTAGGATTCCCCAGAGATGTTGCTTTCATCACAGGCAAATCCTAGAATTGTTTTCAAAGGGGCTTTTGGATACCTAGGGTCCTGAATTGTCATTTCCAGCCTTAGTCATTTGACATGCATGTTAGTGGTAAGTGTGGTTTTATAGACCCCAAGAGCATGGGAGCGCCTGAATTCTTGTGGATAGATTTTAGGTCTTCTCCTAGTCTCTGAGAAGAAAACAAGACTTCATATACTAAGAACTGAAACAGAAGAGCACAGTGAGTTTTCAGAAGCATATTGTGACTATGCTATTTCAGGAATTGTTCCAGTATGAGATGTTTATAATAAGTTTGGTGTGACCCAGCCAAGGAGCTTAATATAACAGCGTCAGGTGAATGGTGGGAGGGGAGAGTCCCGTTCTATGCCAGCTTGCATTTATTAGTAATCAAACAGGTTTGCAGATGAGACTTGCTGAGCGTTTACTAAATCTGGGACTTGTGGTTTGCAAATCACTTTGATTAACAGCTGCTGTCACCTATCTTAGGACAGGAAAAAGTGCTATTATTTTATTACACTAAATATTAGTCACAAAGAGGCTAAAAACAGTGAAACAGTATAATTTGGCAAATGTAAAATTTATTGGTTAAGTCGAAAACCATGCTCCGCCCTCGCACTAGGCTCGTTAAAGATGACTTTCCTGGGAACATCTTAGTGAACAGATGTTTCTTCTGTTTCCATGAAGAGTTTACTGGCATCTCTTAGTAAAGGTCTCTTTTGGCAAGAGGAATTTCTTGTTCATCTATATATACACACAGATATTTTAAAATTTTTAGTTACCTAAAGAGTTTTGCCTTAATTAAATCACCAACTGGGACTCAGGTGAAATACGTGCCTGAATTTCATAGTTAAGTACTGAATGATTATTAAAATATGCCTACCCGATTTGAGTTTGGAAGCTAAATGTTCAAGAAATGTTAGTAGAGGGAGAAAATAGCTAAATGGCTGGTAAAGGAAAGATAATTACATTGTCAACATAGTCTTCTGAGTTAGAATTTGATTCAGAAGGCCTTCTAAAGAGCTTTTGAATCGCACAAATCTTTTTTCAAGGATGCTACTTTTGTATCTCTATAAGTCTTTGCAAAGAAATTCAATGATTTCTTAGCTATTGAAGATTATGGATATTAAAAAGTACAAATTATGCCCTTATGATTGTCAGTTCCTAAGGAATATGAAATATTCTCTATACTGTACATGGTTAATTTATTCTAACTCCTTTAGGAAGTCAGAACAAATGCAGAAGATTTCTGTAAGTCTCAAAGAGTATAAATGTCTAGAGATTAATGCTGAACTCTGAAGTTAACATCACTGATGAAAATTAGATATACAACGAGTAAATATACTTTAGGAAGAAACAAATCACACTTGTTTTAGAGATGTTGCCATGCCTCAGAGGCTTTTAATTCTTGCTTTGGATCAGGGAGATGATTGAAAAGTGTTGACTCAAGAGCTTTTACTATATATAATAAAGCAATTCAGGCAATAATAATGAGACTCAGATTCTAGGAATAAGAACAATGAGACATAGAATAAAAGGAGTGAAATAGTTGGTTTGGATAATCTCTAACATTATTTTACATTCAGCTAATGTGAATCCAAGTGAAAATTTCTATAGCAGATTCATGGTGCCAGTTTTCTGTTTATAACCATGGATTTAGCAAACAATATAGCATTATGCACAGTGCATTATACTTAAGAGAGACCCCTTAGTGTTTCCATCCTCACTCCCAAACTAGGATAACTCCCTATTATGTGCTCCCACAGTCCCTGGTACTTTTCCCCCCCCAATGTGTAATGACATACTTATCTCTGGGCTTTAGGGTTGCTAGATTTATCTAAGAAAATTACAAGATGCTCAGTGAAATTTGAATTTCAGTTAAATAATTTTTCAGTATAAGTTTATTCCTGTGCAACTTTGATGACCTACTTCTACTAAAATTTTTGCAGTTCCTTATCTGAAATTCAGATTTTCTTGGGCATTTCAATGTGACATTCCCAGTAGCTTATTCATATCTACACCTCCTGTAGACTACAAGTCTTGCAGAGCAGATATTTTCTGGAGCAGAGGTAACCTTCTAGGAACTTGATTAATATTGTTGAATGCCAAAATGGATGAGTGATATTGAGTACAACTGAAGTTCAGACAATTTAAAAACAAAAGCAGCCCTTCTTGCGGCTCCTGACTGGCTGAGTCAGAAGAGCATGGGACTCTGGATGTCACGGTTGTGAGTTAGAGCTCCACATTGGGTGTAGAGATTACTAAAAATAATGAACTTTAAAAAGCACTTCTTGCCATTGGGATTTCTACAAGTGTACCATCTTTACACTGTAAATATTCAATCAACTAAAACAGATAAAGAGGATATTCCATTTAAAAGAGACTCCAAGCAACTGATCCTGTAAATATAATTAACTTTCAGTTTTTAATTTGCAGTTAGTACTTTTTCAAAGATAGTTATTGTACAAGGTAGACTCGTATTTTTAAGTGGTAGGGCAGATTGCAGCTAATCTTTTCTATCAAGATCTAAAGCTAAAAAACGGGTTTGGACAGGACAGACAGGAGATGTTTCCAGGCCATATATGGAGGAGGTGGTCCGAATTTTGAAATCCTTATTACATCTTATTGAACTCAGATGTTCTGCTTTATAGTAGAAAAAGCAAAACAAGTTAATCTTTTGAATGTTCACTAGCTCATGAAGAGCTGGGGTCTTAAGTGCGCTCTTTATTTTTTAAAAAATATTTTATTTATTTATTTGTCAGCGAGTGAGTGAGTGCACAAGCAGGAGGAGCAGCAAAGGGAGAGGGAGAAGCAGGCTCTCTGCTGAGCAGGGAACCTGACACGGGGCTTGATCCCAGGACCCTGGGATCACGACCTGAGCCAAAGGCAAATGCCCAACCAACTGAGTCACTCAGGCACCCCTTAAGTGTGCTCTTTATAAGGTTTAGTTCATAAACCATGGAGTGGGGGTCACTTCAATGAGTCATGGAAGTTTAGCAAACAGACAGTAAAAGGAGAAAAATGCCTTCGGGAAACAAATAGAAATTTGTTCACAAGTCTTATATACTACAAATAGAAATGAGTGTCTTCCAAGCTAGGAACATTCATCTGGATCAGTCACAAATGCCCACAAGGCAGGGCCTTTTGCTGTGGCTTGAAGAACTTCCCACCTCAGCGTTCAACAAGGGGGATAAGACAAGATCTGAGAATTTGAGGTTCCAGTTTTAGGGCTTCTATTTGTCCTGTGCCCAACCTGTGCTTCTACTCTCTGGCTCTTGAAGGGAAAAACAGTCCTTTCATATTGAGAACTTTGACAGATACATAATCAGTCTTATAAGACTCTTTACTTAACACGAGGAAGTCCGATGGCTCCTGCTGTGTCGTCTCCACAGTCAACCATAGATTTATTTATTTATTTTCAAAGATTTAATTTATTTATTCATAAGAGACAGAGAGAGAGAGAGAGAGAGAGAGAGAGAGAGAGAGAGAGAGAGAGAGGGAGAGGTAGGCTCCTGGTAGGGAGCCCAATGTGGGACTTGATCCCGGATCCTGGGATCTCTCCCTGAGCCGAAGGCAGACACTCAACCACTTAGCCACCCAGGTGTCCCTCAACCAGAGATTTAAAGCATGTTTGTTCACAAGTGAATTCTCTTCTGTCATTCCCTCTACATCACTTCCAACCTCCCAGTTGAGTGATGGGCAGCTCCCATTTGGTCAGGGGAAATTCTCCAGAAAAGGTGGTAGCTGTGGGTAGTTGAGAGTCAACATTCATGGGAGATGAGGGACATGTCTACAAACCTGGTAATCATGTGTATTATATATGACTGTGGATTATCAATGATACCAACAATAATGTATATCTAGAAAAAAAATCACATCTTGGTTTTTTTTAATACAAGAATTAAAATTGTTTTTGAGGTAACAACATTCATACACAGTTTAAACAGTCCAAGGATAGAAGACAAAATTTAATTAAATGACAAACATACAGTACAATTATAAAGCCTACGTGAGATCAGAAAAATAGAGTCCAGTGAGCATACACTGATTCCAGAACTTCCATGGAGAAATGTGTTTTAGGTTTGGCATTGAAAGATAACCCTTGAATATATGGAAAGGAAGGTAGTGTCAAGTGACAATATAAAGTTTCAAAGATGATCATTACTCTAAATAGGATTCTGCTGGTTGGAGCTTCATTGGCTGGAGATGGTGGCTGTCATCTTGAAGTAAAATGAAGCCAGATTGTGAAGTTTTTTGAGTATCTTCTAAATACCAGTCTTTCTAGATACCCCTTCCAATTACAGTTCTTTTCAAATTTCTCTACCTTTTGTTCATTTTTTTTTTGTTCATTTTCTATGAGGGGATTTTTAAAGAACTATGAGTGGAAATCTTTTTTTTTTTTTATAAGATTTTATTTATTTATTCATGAGACACACACACACACACACACAGATAGGCGGAGGGAGAAGCAGGCTCCATGCAGGGAGCCCAACATGGGATTCGATCCCGGGTCTCCAGGATCAGGCCCTGGGCTGAAGGTGGCGCTAAACCGCTGAGCCACCCGGGCTGCCCTGGAAATCTTTTTAAGATCCTAAAAATCATCACTTTCAAACTCTTGGTAACTCTCCAGCTATTTGTAACTATTCAAAGTATTGTAACTCTTTGCCTAGATTAATTTAGACTTGCCAGTTTAGGCAAAATTTTGGATTTATTTCCAAATTCCCCAATTACTATCTTATAAGAAGTGAGATCATGCTTTTTTTTTTTTTTCATATGGTCTACCATTAAATAAAATTATGCTGGAGTCAGACTTTGGCTCAAATCTTAGAGATGTGACCATGAGCAAGGTACTTGACCTCTTTGAGACTCAGTTTTCTCACACATAAAAAAGGGGGATATTTCTATATCTAACAGAGTTTCTGTGAAGTTTAGGTATAATATATGTGAAGTGCCTAATAGAGGGCCTATATAATAAGCTCTTATTATATGAGAAACAAAACAGGTACAGAAATAGGAGCTATTAGCATCCCCATCATCACCATCATATGTGACACATTACTGTAAGTGAAAAAATATGGTTAAGAGTCCAGCCTCTGGAGCAGGACTACCTGGGATCACTTCTGGCTCCAGCACTTCTCTGGAGTGACTTTGGGTGTGTCTCTTATTCTCTCTTTGCCTAGAAATGGAGATAATAGTAATATTTCCTTCATAGAGTTGCTTTGAGAATGAGATTAATTGATACATGTAAAGAATGTAGTACCATGCCTAGCAGGTGGCAAATACTTTGTATGTGTTAGCTGGTGTTATTTTCAGGAAATTTGAGTGCCAAAATTAAACACATGGGAAGTTATTTAAACCAATTGTTTAAAGACCTCTTAATCCCTCCACAGCTAATTTAGGACTTAAGTAGCATTGCTAGATTACTGTTAGGACAATGCTAACTTTAAAAAACTTTTGCCTGCACTTTAGCCACTTCTTTTCCATGATCGGAGGAAGGTGAACAATGGCTTCTGTGACGAAGGTCACTGACAAGCGGCATAACCCAGTGGAAAGCATTTGTAGAAAAATCAGAGCCATCCAAAAGAGAGAAGAGATTTCAGATCCAGTTCGACAGATTCTCAAATACCAATCTAGCAATTTTGATAGTCCACAGATTAATACCAAGAAAGATTTTGAAGAGGTTCTGAAGAACATGGGTATCACTCCTATTCCCTTGCCCAACACTTATTTCTCAAGGACCGAGAAAGACTATGCCATCGTCACATCTCCTCAAATGATGTCTCCAAGAGCCCCATCCATTTCTCATCTCAGCTCTCCCAAGAATGCAACGTACCCTGTTTCCCTCACAAGTTCTGAAAACCTCTCAAGGCCAAGATCACAGAACTCTCAGAATCTCACATCAAAGACCAGGAAAGGGGAGTGCTTCTCTAACAAGAATTTGAATAACTATTATAGTGAAAATAATTTCAGTGCAACACCTGACTTTGATTCAACCTCTGATAAAAACTCTGAATGTTTCACTCCTCAAGAATCAGTGGTGAAAAACTTATCTCTAAATGAAGCTGGTAAATATTAATTTTCTAATGTTTATTCTTCTAATAGAGGAATAAGCCTATCATTTTCTAATACCTGAGTTAAACCTAATCCACATGATTAAAACTTGGATGGAGAAGCATCCATCGTACCCTTTTTAAGTATGTTTCTTTCTCTCTTTTAAGAAAATTTTATTCAAAAAAAAAAAAAAAAAAAGAAAATTTTATTCACCTTTAAATAAAAATTATTTTTAAATTTTTAATTGATATATAATTGACCTATTTGGGTATACAATGTAGTGATTCAACAATTACATACTTTATTAAATGCTCACCATGATAAGGGCAGTTAACATCTGTCACCATGCAGAATTATCACATTATTGACCATATTCCCTATGTTGTACTTTTCATCCCCATGACTTCTTTATTTTATAACTGAAATTTTGTACCTCTTAATCTACTTCACCTATCCTGTCACCTCCCTCTCCTCTGGCAATCACCAATTCGTTCTCTGTATTTTTTTAGTCTATTTCCTTTTTGTCTGTTTTGTTTTTTAGATTCCACACAAGTGAAAGTATATGGTGTCCTTCTCTGACTTATTTTACTTAGCATAATACGCTCTAAGTCTACCCATGTCATCCTGAATGGCAAGATTTTATTCTTTTTTATGGCTGAGTAATGTTCCATTGGGTATATATACCACTTCTCTTTTATCCATTTATCAGTAGGCATTTAGATCACTTCCGTGTCTTGGCTGTTGTAAAAATAATGCTGCATAAATATGGGAGTGCATATATCTTTTCAAATTAATGTTCTTGTTTTCTTTGGTTAAGTACCCAGAAGTGAAATTACTAGTATTTTCATTTTTAATTTTTTGAGGAAACTCCATACTGTTTTTCATAGTGGCTGCACCAGTTTACAATTCCACCAGTAGTTCATAAGGTCTCCCTTTTCTCCATATCCTTACCAACAGTTGTTATTCTTGAATTTTTGATACTAGTCATTCTGACTGGTATGAGGTGATAACTCATTGTGATTTTGATTTGTGTATCCCTGATGATTAGTGGTGTCAAACATCTTTTCATGTGTGGCCAACAGTGGCCATCTGTATGTCATCTTTGGGAAAAAGGCTATTCATTTCCTCTCCCAATTTTTTTTTCTCTCCCAATTTTTTAATTGGGTTGTTTTTTGGCGTTGTTTCTTATTTATGTATTTTGGATATTTACTTATTGGATATATCATTTGCAAATATCTTCTTCCATTTAGTACATTGCCTTTTCATTTTTTAAAAGATTTTTAATTTATTTATTCATGACAGAGAGAGAGAGAGAGAGAGAGGCAGAGACACAGGCAGAGGGAGAAGCAGGCTCCATGCAGGGAGCCTGATGTGGGACTTGATCCTCAGTCTCTAGGATCACACCTCTGGCTGGAGGTGGCACTAAACCACTAGGCCACTGGGGCTGCCCTGTCTTTTCATTTTATTGATAGTTTTCTAAGCTGTGCAAAACCTTTTTGGTTTGATATGGTCCCAATGTTTTATTTTTCCTTTTGTTTCCATGTCCTAAGGGGAAAGATTCAGAAAAATATTGTTAAGGTCAATGTCCAAGAGTTTACTGTCAGTGTTTTCTTTTAGGAGTTTTATAGCTTCAGCCTTTACATTTTGATATTTATTCCATTTTAAGTTTACTTTTGTGTATGATATAAGGAAGTGGTTTAGTTCCACTCTTTTCCATATAGTTGTCCAGTTTCCCCAGTATTACCTATTGAAGAGACTATCTTTTCCCTGTTATACATTCTTATCTCCCTTATCATAGATTAATTGACAATGTTAAGTATGGGTTTATTTCTGGGCTTTCTATTCTGTTCTATTGATCTATGAGTCTCTTTTTATGCCAAAACCATACTGTTTTGATTACTTTAGCTTTGTAGTATAGTTTGAAATCTGGGATTGTGATACCTCCAGCTTTGTTTTTCTTTTTTGAGATTGCATTGGCTATTTGGGGTCTTTTGTGGTTCCATACAAATTGTGGTATTTGTTTTAGTTCTTTGAAAAATATATATGTATTTTTATACTTTAGGTAGTTAACATACACAGCAATATTGGGTTGTAGAGTAGAATTCAGTGATTTATTACTTATATACAACACCCAATGCTCATCATAACAGGTGTCCTCCTTAATATCCGTCACCCAGCTAGCCTATACCCTACTCAGCTCCCTCCATCAACCTTCAGTTAAGAGCCTCTTATGGCTTGTTTTCCTATTTCCTTTTTTCCTGTTCCCCCTTCCCATATCTTCATCTGTTTTCTCTCTTTAATGTCACATCTGAGTGAGATCTATGGCATTTGTATTTCTCTGACTGACTTATTTTACTTAGCATAATACACTCTAGCTCCATCCATGTCATTGCAAATGGCAAGATTTCATTCTTTTTGATGGTTGAGTATATTCCATTGTATGCATATACCACATCTTCTTTATCCATTCATTAGTTGATGGAAATTTGGGCACTCTCTATAGTTTCGCTATAAACACCAGGTGCATGTATCCCTTACGAATCTGTATTTTTGTATCCTTTGGGTAAATACCTAGCAGTGCAATTGCTGGGTTGCAGGGTAGTTCTATTTTTAACATTTTGAGGAACCTCCATACCATTCTCCAGAGTGGCTGCACCAATTTGCATTCCCATCAACAGAGCATGAGGATTCTATTTTCTCTGTATCCTTGCCAACACCTGTTGTTTCTTGTGTTGTTAATTTTAGCTATCCTGACAAGTAGTATTTTGGTAGAGATTACACTAAATTTGTAGATTGCATTGGGTAGTATGGATATTTTTACAATATTAACTCATAATCCATGAGGATGGTATATCTTCCCATTTATTGGTGGTATTTTTAATTTCTTTCATCAAGTCTTATAGTTTTCAGACTACAGGTATGTCACCTCTTTGGTTAAATTTATTCCTAGTGATTTTATTTTTCCTGATACAATTGTAAACTGGATTGTTAATATCTCTTTCTGCTATTTTGCTATTGGTGTATAGACATGCAACAGAGGGGTGCCTGGTTAACATCTCAGTTGGTTAACATCTATCTACCTTCAGCTCAGGTCAATCAGGATCCTGAGATCAAGGCCCACATTGGGCTCCCTGCTTGGTGGGGAGCCTGCTTCTCCCTCTCTCTCTGCCTGCACTCCCCCTGTATGTGCTCTCTCTCTTTGTCAAATAAATAAAATAGAATCCTACAAAAAAAAAAAAAAAAGAAAGAAATGCAACAGATTTCTGTATGTTGATTTTTGTATCCTGAGATTTTACTGAATTCATTTATACGTCTAAGAGTTTTTGCTGTAGTCTTTAGGATTTTCTATATATAGTATGATGTCATCTGGAAATAGTGACAGTTTTACTTCTTTACCAATCTGGATGACTTTAATTTCTTTTTTTATCTGATGGTTGTGGCTAGGACTTCCTGTACTATGTTGAATAAAAGTGGTAAGAGTGAATATCATTGTCTTGTTCCTCATCTTAGAGGAAAAGCTCTCAGTTGTTCATTGTTGACTATGATAGTTGTAGGTTTTTCATATAAGGTCTTTATTTTGCGATATGTTCCCTCTAAGCCTACTTCGTTGAGGTTTTTTTTTTTTTATTATCATGAATGGATGTTGTACTTTGTCACATGCTTTTCCTGCATCTATTGAGATAATCATATGGTTTTTATCTTTCTTTTTGTTAATGTGGTATGTCACATAGATTGATTGATGCATATAGAATAATCCTTGCATCCATGAAATAAATCCCACTTGGATTGTGGTCAATGATCCTTTTAATGTACTATTAAGTTCAATTTGCTAATATTTTGTTGAGGATTTTTGTATCTATGTTCATCAGAAATATTTGTCTGATTTTAGTGTTAGGGTAATGCAGGGCTTGTAGAATGAACTGGAAGCTTTCCCTTCTCTTCTAATCTTTGGAATAGTTTAATAATAGATATTAGCTCTTCTTTAAATGTTTGGTAGAATTCAACTGTGAAGCCATCTGCTCCTAGACTTTTGTTTGTTGGGAGTTTTTGATTACTGGTTCAATTTCATTACTAGTAAGTGGTCTGTTCAGATTTTTCTTTCTTCTTGATTCAGTTTTGGGAGATTGTATGTTTCTATGAATTGATCTATTTTTTTTCTAGGTTGTCCAATTTGTTGGTATACAACACTTTGTAGTAGTTTCTTATAATCCTTTGTATTTCTGTGATGTTGGTTTTAACTTCTGTTTCATTTCTCTTTTTTTAAAAGATTTTATTTATTTATTCACGAGAGATACACAAAGAGAGGCAGAGACATAGGCAGAGGGAGAAGCAGGCTCCCTGAAGGGAGCCGGAAGTGGGACTCCATCCCAGGACTTCAGCATCACACCCTGAGCCAAAGGCAGATGCTCAACTACTGAGCCACCCAGGTGTCCCTTCTGTTTCATTTCTGATCTTATCTAGTCCTCTCTCTCTTTTTTTTTTAATAAGTCTGACTAAAAGTTTGTCGATTTTGTTTATATTCTCAAAGAATCCAGCTCTTAGCTTCATTGATCTTTTCTATTGTGGGTTTTTTTGTCTGTTTGTTTCTATTTCATTTATTTTCCTTCTTCTATTTCCTTTCTTCTACTAACTTTGGACTTTGCCTTTTCTTTTTCTAATTCCTTTAGATGTATAGTTAGATTGTTTGATAGTTTTGTTTCTTGAAGTAGGCCTGTATTGCTAAACACTTCCATCTGAGAACTGTTTTTACTAAGTCCCAAAGATTCTGAACCAACAAACATTTTATGTTTCTGATTTCATTTGTCTCCAGATACTCCCTGATTTCCTCTTTGACTTCCTCATTGACCCATAGTTGTGTAGTAGCATGTTGTTTAGCCTCCAGGTGTTTGTGTTTTTTCTGTTTTTTTTTTTTTTCCCCTTGTAGTTTTCTAGTTTCATAGCACTGTGGTTGAAAAAGATGCTTGATATTATATACAGTCTTCTTAAAATTTACTGGTATTTATTTTGTGGCCTAATGAGATCTATTTTGGAAAATATTCCATGTGCACTTTAATGTATATTTTCTTTTTGAATGAATATTCTGTATATATCTGTTAAGTTCATCTGATATAATATGTCATTTAAAGCCATTCTTTCTTTATTTTCTTTCTGTATGTGAGGTGCTAAAGTCCCCTAGTATTATATTACTGTCAGTTTCTTCCTTTATGTATGTTAACAGTTGCTTTTTGTATTTAGGTGCCCTATGTTGGGTGCATAGATATCCCCTTGTTAGATTGATCCCTTTATAATTATATAAATGTCCTTCATTGTTTTTTGTTTCAGTCTTTGTTTCAAAGTGTGTTTTGTTTAAGTATTGCTACCCCAGGCTTTTTTTCCCATTTGCATGAAATATCTTTTTCCATTTCCATCCTTTCACTTTCAGTCTTTATGATTTTAGATGTGAAGTGGGTATCTTGTAAACAGCATATAGATGAGTCTTGTTGTTTTAATCCAGTCACCCTGTGTCTTTTGAGTGGAGCATTTAATCCATTTACATTTAAAGTAATTATTGATAGGTATTACTTATTGCCATTGTGTTAATCATTTTCTGTTTTTGTAGTTATTCTCTTTCCTTTCTCCTACTCTTACTCTCATGTTAAATATTTGTAAGTCTTATTCTCTAGTTTTGGACTTTTTATTTTTTCTGTATCTATTACAGGTTTTTGGTTTGTGGTTACTGTGAAGTTCATATATAACATCTATGTATATAGTCATCTGTTAAGTTGATGGTCACTGAAATTCAAACACATTCTGAAAGAACTAGAGTTTTACTCCCCACTTCTACATTTTATGTATATGATGTCATATTTTATATCTTATTATTTTGTGTATCCCTTCACTAATTTTTATAGGTATACTTGATTTTTACCACTTTTGTCTTTTAACCTTTATACTAGCCTTATAAGTGATTGATCTAGTATTTTTACTGTATGTTTGCTTTTACCAGTGAAAGTTTTTCCTTTTATAATTTTCTTATATCTAGTTATGACCTTTTCTTTTTTCACTTAAAGAAATCCCTTTAACATTTCTTGTAGGGCTGGCTTGTAGTGATGAACTCCTTTAACTTTTGTTTGTCTGGAAACTTTTTCAATTCTGAATGATGTAGAGTATACTTGGATGTATTTTCCCCCCTTTCACCACTTTGATTATAGTGTGCCACTCTCTTTTGGCTTGCAATGTTTCTGCTGAAAAATCAGCTGAGAGCCCTCTGGGATTTTCCTTCTGCCAAACTCTTAGCTTTTCTCTTGTAGCTTTTAAGTTTTTATCTTTAATTTTTGCTATTTTAATTATTATGTGTCTTGTCAGGCTTCTTGGGTTCATCTTATTTGGGGCTCTCTGTACTTCCTGAAGTTGGATATATGTTTCCTTCCTTAGGATAAGGAAGTATTCAGCTATTATTTCCTCTAATATGTTTTCTATTAGGAGAAGGAACCCCAATGGCTCCTTTTCTTCTGGGACCCCTATAATGTGAATATTATTATGCTTGATGTTTTCCAAGAACTTACTTAACCTGTCCTCATTTTTATTTATTTATTTATTTTTTACCTGTCCTCATTTTTAAAAGTTCTTTTCTTTCTTTTTTTTTTTCTGTTCAATTTAGTTTCTTTTCACTATCTTGTCTTCCAGATCACTTAATCTATTCTCCTACATCATCAAATCTGCTATTGATTCCCTCAAATGTATTTTTTCATATCAGTTATTGTATTCAGTTCTGGATGGTCCTTTTTTTTTTATATTTTCTATCTCTTTGTTGAGGTTATCTCTGAATCTATCAAGGCTGGTGAACATCTAATGACTGTTTCTTTGAACTCCTTATCAGGTAGATTGCTTAATTCCATTTTGTTTAGCTCTTTTTTTCCTGGGGTTTTGTCTTTTTCATGCAGTTCATATTCCTCTGTCCCTTCATTTTGTCTGACTCTATTCCTTACTATATATTAGGTAGGTCAGCTATCTTCTTGTCTTGAAAGTAGTGGTCTCATATAGAACATGCCCTGTGGGCCTGGTAGCAATCCCTTCCCAGTCAGCAAAACCAAGTGCTCCAGATATGTCCCTTGTGTGAACTATGTTTGCACTCCCCTTGTGACTGGGTCATGACTGCTACTGGTCCTCTGGGGCAGGGCCAGCCCTTAGTCCAGCTGTCTACAAAGATTGACTACAGGGCTTGCCCCCAGCACAGCTGAATGGAAGGCCTGGCTTCTGCCACTGCTGGTGGACAGAGTTAGCTCTCAGGCTGGCTGTCTATAATGTCTAACCTTGACTGCTGCAGGTACACTGAGGAGCATTGTTTGCATGTGGTGCAGCTGAGTGAGAGGCCTAGCTTCAGTATCTGTAGGGAAACTGGTAGATGTGGCTAAGTCCCTGGTGCAGCTATATGGGAGGCTATTGAAATTGTTGTGGTGGATTGGGCTAGCTCCTGGAAAGGCTGAGTGGTTGGCCTGACTATAACTACTGTCAGTAAGCTGGTAGATAAAGCCAGCTCCACCACTCCCTGGGAGCAGAAGTAGTTGTGGAGAGGCCCTAGTCCTGGTCAGGGCAGAAGTAGTTGCTCTGGAGAGACACAGGTTCCAAATGAGACTGCCTACCCTCTGCACCCCACACCCCAGAGTGGTGGGTCAGGAGCCGACTAGAGAGGCACCTACTGGGGCAGTGCTGCAGGAGAATACCTGCATGTGCCAAGTGGTGCTATCGAGGTAGATGGAGAGTGTCAGAATACATATCTGCAAGTGTCAGATGAGGTAAGCTGAAGGAGTGTACCTCATTCCAGAGAAAGCTCCTGTAGATCCCTGCCCCACTGACACATGTCCTAAAATTAGTAATCTCTTTCATGTATATCCCAAGAACTTTTCAAACTGCTGAGTCTTGGGCCAACTGATGCAGTGCACTGGCCCTTCAAGAGCAGAGATTCCATTTCTTGTAGTCCTCTATGTCAGAGTTAAGCCCTGCTGAATTTCAAAGCCAGATGTGTTAGGGGCTTGTTTTCACCACACAGGTCCCCAGGGCCCAGGGTGCCTGATGTGGAGCTTGATCTCCTGGCTTCTCAGGGAGAACCTCCACATCTGTGATATAGTTCCTCATTGTGGGTTGCTACCACACTGAGGCTTTGGTTGTCTACTGTGTCTCTCCTCTCTTACCCTTCTCAGTGGGCCCTCTCTTTATCCTTTTAGCTGTGGAAGATCTCTGCCAGTATCAGGTTATTAACAATAACATAAATACTGGATTAATGCATATTTTCTATATTATAGGTATCATATACTATATTTTTCCAATAAAATAATCTAGAGAAAAGAAAATGTTATTAAGGATATCATAAGGAAGAGAAAATACATTTATAGTGATGTACCATGTCTGTTTTTTTAAAAACTATGTATAAATAGACCCATGCAGTTCAAACCCACATTGTTCAAGGGTCAGCTGTAATTGTTGCCTTGGTGTCTCTGTGGGAGGAAGTGAGCTCAGGATCCTGCTCTGCCACCTTTCAGCAAGGCTCACCCTTTTTTTCTCTTAAAAGAAAATCTTACATGTGAAATGTTAGTATTCTCTATGTTTTTAATTAAAAACATGATAGAAATTCCAGACTGTATTTATAATCATTATCATTGGTATTTGTTTACTCACCTGGCAACAAATTTTCTGTAGAGCAAAAACTACCATTTTAACTGTGTGTGTGTGTGTGTGTGTGTGTGTGTGTGTGTAAGTAAAACATGTAGGCAGTGTAGGCTCCATTGTAATGCCAATAGATAGGCCAGAGGAGAATATTGATTTCACAGGCCAATTTCAATTCAAATTTTGTGAACTCTGTTTAGAGGATTACTCATAGAGTCCTATACATGATGGGCACTGAAAAGCAAAACAATGTAAGATGATATTTCTTCTGTATAGCTAATTATTCTGTTTCCTCTACTTTTTAAAAAATATTTTTGTTGTGTTGTACTAGTTACTTTTTCATAGAATGCTTTTAATTTAATAAGGCAAAAACTCCTTTCCTTCTCTTTCATCTCTCTTTTATTCTACTTTAACAAAACAAATTAAAAGGAAAAATGAATAATAGACTTTCAAGACAAAATTTTTGCTTGGTCTTTTCATGTCAAGTAATAAGTATTATGGGCTGCTATTGAAATATGTCTCTTTTGTTAAAATTAAAACAAAATAAATTAGCAATTGTAGCACAGAAAGCACCTAGATTTACAAAATTTCTTCTAATAGGATGGAAACTAGGAAACTATAATGTCAAAGAAGATGTAACCTACAGCACTAGCAGGACCTGTGAGGAGTTACTCACAAGTATTTTTCATGCATGTGACACAGCATGTAGAGGTAAGTTGAAAATTATCTGCTGAAATGTTCTCATCAAGTCATGTGTACTTTCTATTGTGAGCAAAAGGGAAGTAGTTTATGCGTGGTGCTCTATGTGGTTGTGTTTACATACCTGATGGATACAACCTAATTTGGGAGTAAGAATGGCTGTTTAGGCATTAGTTATTTCTTTATAATTTCTTTATACCTGTTTTGCCTATTTTACCAATGTTTTGAATAATTTTTTTGAGCTTATCAACTGATTTTCCAGCTTCAATCATTGAAACTACTTACATATCATCAGTGATTTCTCACAAGAAATATACATCTCAAATTTATAAAACCACTTTAAAAAATTAGCTCAAAATTGTTAATTTTAGGGCACCTGGGTGTCTCAGTGGTTGAGCATCTGCCTTAGGCCCAGGTTGTGATCCCAGGGTCCTGGGATTGAGTTCTCCCTCTGCCTATGTCTCTGCCTCTCTCTGTGTCTCTCATGAATACATGAATAAAATTGTTTAAAAATTTGTTAATTTTAGAGTATGTAATAGTTACTATTCTTACAAGATTTAAAGTCACTCCCAAACATAGCCAATGAGAGAGCTGACAACCTGCATATCCCAGGCAGGCAGAAAGCCAAGCCACATTCTTAAGTGATGCAAGCAGGCCGAGTCCCAGAACCCAGGGGAGGGTCCCACAAGACCAGCCAAGAGGGTCCTTGGCTTCGTGCAGAACAGGAATCAAGTATGAGCCAGAGAAAGTGAAAATAGAGTTTTTTTAATAGAGTAAGTGATAGACAGATAATAGAGTATCTGGGACGCTCAGAAAGGGGGGAAAAATGAGTCTCATCATTGCTAGAGGTTTATATTAGGAGAGTCTAGGGTACTTGTTCCTCCAGGAATCTAGGGTAGGTAGGATCCAGTCAAGGCAAATGGCAGGTGAACATTAGGTGTTACTCCATAAATTACTGAAAATAAGGTTATTGGGGCCAGCATCAGCTGAGGTTTGTTTGAAACTAATGTTCTGGAACATGTTTAGGATCTGGCTCTTCTTAAGTGTTATCTGGTGTTTGGGGTCTTGGCCAAAACTCAGTGATTAACTTTCTTGCGTCCACCTGTTGCAGAGTCATCAGGCCAACAATCCAGAAAGAATTCTGGAGATGGTCTATGGTACAACTTAGTTTATTTAAGTAACATGAGGACAGGACCCGTGGGAAGAAAGAGCTGCATTTTTGCTGTATGAAGCTGGTGATTGGTTATGCTTAGTGCTCAAAGGGGAAGGAATATGCAAGGGGTATTAACTCATAAATGTTTTTTTAAATTTCTGTTCATAAAACTACTTTTGCAAGATTTCTCTCATGCTTATCATTCAGCTTGATATTAACTATTGGTGAGAAGTGAAGGCAGTCATGAGACCCTTTAAGAATGTAGCAACCACCATGTATTTGATCCTTATCAAAACTATGCAGGCTATAGTCAGCCTTCTGGGCTAAAGGCAAACATTTTTCTGCTTCTATCCTTCATCATCCCTTGAAATGGAAACATAGCTTCTTTAGCTTGTTCAGAGGCAGAATATGGAACATGAGTGAATAGGGTGTAGCAGAAAAATAGAGATGGAGCCTTTCTAAAATGAAGTTGCTTCAAGCTTTCCTACTTCACTGGGACATAAAAGGAGACAAACAAGAAAGAAATAGTTCTAAGAGATAAGGAATCAATAACCAATGGGTCTGGATTTGGGAAAGAAGGAACACTGAATTTTTATTTCCATCTTTTGATTGTACTGAGGAAACAATCTATTTACAAAAACTCTTGAGGATCCTCCCTGGATTTAGGAAAATCTTTAACTAAGACCCTTAGTTCAGACTTTGACCAAGGAGTGAAAGATGCCTGATGAGGATCTCTGGTAGCTCTGAATGGTCTTATTTTATTTTATTTTTTAAGATTTTATTTATCCATTCATAGAGACACAGAGAGAGGCAGAGACACAGGCAGAGGGAGAAGCAGGCTCCATGCAGGGAGCCCGACGTGGGACTTGATCCCAAGGTCTCCAGGATCACACCCCGGGCTGCAGGGGGTAGTAAACCACTGCGCCACCAGGGCTCCCTGAATGGTCTTATTTTAAAATATAACTGTTTAATAGTCTCTTTAGAGTGGAAAGAAGATTCAGACAGAGGATAACTAGGATGAATGCTCAAAGGATAGAGGTGAGCAGTAGGAGTTACCTCAGTCTTATAGTCTTATTGTAGGTACATTGTCTCTTTTTCATTAGCTTTTTTTTGTAATGAATCTTTCAGTGGAATTACTTTGGAATTTCAAAACCTTTTGGAGGCTTCTGCATGCCAGTTGAAACAGGTACCCCATTCTGTTTCATTTCAGAGCCTTTGCTTTCAAGTGCACTTCTTAAAATGATCTTACCTAATTGGACCGTTCCCCATATGGTCATTGTATTTCCAGGTTGTAATACCCTTGAGGGCTGGGAGCAGTTTGGTAGGACCCTAGCTGACAAGGGAGTTAACCCACATTTCTGTTCAGCCATATCTACCTGCAGAGGAAGTGCAACTTACATTTCGGTCTGGCCTTATTTTGACCTGGCCTTAACCTGACAGTTACCAAGCCAAGTTCCACAGGACACAAAACAAGCTTAGTAAGATTTTGTTGTTTTTGCTAGATATCTGAAATTTCTGGAACTATAGTTCTTAGACACAAAATAAGCAGGTGTGCAGAAAGGTAATGTGTGTGACTCTTTAGAATTTGTCTTGTTAGCTAACTGCAAGGATATTGAAAAAAAAATCCACTTACCTAAGACTGTGGGTTTCTCAGCCAGACTAATACCTAAAAGGGATGCGCCACAGGGTTAGGGTCTGTGTGTGTTTTATAGTGTACCTTGTTGCATGGAAATTTCCTTGCGGTTGGTGGGTGACCTAATGTCAATCTAACCCATTCTGTGACCAACTTGTCCTGTCAGGGGATTCTTCTTGAGGTGGCTAGTACTCTAACAGCCTTTAAATGCTCAGCCTATGCCTACCATTTTTTTTTGCAGCTTTTTGGCCTCTGAGATCCTTGCTCCTTTACACAAAATAAGGCAAATCAACACATGCAATTTCATATATCAGAAGTAACCAAGAGATGTTACTGTGTCCTGGCCACAAGAAGGCCCAATGTGTACCACCAACAGTTCCTGTGGAAACTTGAAGTTTTCCACTATGGGAATTGTGGTCTGAGAGGCTAGGGGCTTGGCTCCAGGCAGGCCCTCCTGCCGGTTCAACGAAGCTCTGGGCAGAACCACCAGCTCCACGGAGCTCTGGGCACATCTGCTAGGTCAGCTGTACTTGGGGCATTATTGTCTGCCAGCACAAGCTGACCTACCATAGAAAGGAAAGCTAATTAGATAGAGAGCTCAAACACAACAGATAAGAGGTCAGAATTGAGAGGAATTTGCCCACAGCTCTCGGAAATGACAAGAAAAACAGTGAACTCACAGGGTTCACGGGTACCATGGTTGTGTTTCATCATCCCCAAATGATGCTGGAAGTTCACTTTGGATCCTTTACTGCCACCAAATCTATTAAAAAACAAAATTCAACCGAGTAAATTTGAAGGTCTAATTGGCTTTTTAAAATGATTTGTGAATCGGGCAGCATCTCATCTAGCAGGTAGGAAGGAATTCAGAGATGTATAAAATAGAAAGTTTTTATAAGGAGAGTGGGAAAGGATTGTTCTAGGCAAGATGGCTTTCACTTAGGGGGAATAGTGGGGAGGATTTGGAAGGGAATGGGGTGGAGGATGGTGATGTCTTACCATGCAGACTATA
Organism: Vulpes lagopus; assembly: GCF_018345385.1. Lineage (NCBI taxonomy): Eukaryota > Metazoa > Chordata > Mammalia > Carnivora > Canidae > Vulpes > Vulpes lagopus. Next base: position 23,208,286 of record NC_054844.1, read on the forward strand.
CGTCTTCTTCCTTTAGGGCATAGAGAGGGCCCATGAAGCAGATTCACTGGTACCCACCAGAAAACTCCCCACTGCCCAGTTGAGACTACATTTCTGGGGAGATTGAAACCGCAGTTAGATAAGGGATTGAACTCTGGTTTGGGACTTGGCCTAAGTGACACCAATTTGGGCCTGTGGTTTTCTTTTTAATAAGGCCTATTATTCAGACTTTCATTCACTAGTTTTAGCATCTATGATATAGTACTTTATAATAAAATATTTGGTTTTTGTCCCATTTCTGTCTCTGAGCTCCTATCCTTTATAAGGTGGTACAAATGGTGATATTCTATCATCCCTTCTAATTTATCAGCTGGAGTAACTGATAAAAAGAAATTCTACCTTGCTTCATCAACTATCTGGTTGTCTAGGTCTTCTTTCCTGAAGGAGAAGCAGGATAAAAGCTTCTCCTGATTACTCAAGAGTAGGGTGTGGATATTGTGCCTCCTTACTCCCATGTGTTTCCTATAAATAAGGACATTTGCTTGCCTGACTACAGAGCAATGATCAAAATCAGGATATTTAACATTACTGCAATACTATGATTTTTTTCAAAGTTCTATGTTCAAATATTCTCATTTGTCCCAATCAAACCTTACAGCTTTTTGTTTTGTTTTGTTTTGTTTCCCGATCCAGGATCCATACCTTCTATTTAGTAGTCACAGCTCTTCAGTTTCCTTCCATCTGGAAAGTTGCTCACTTGTCTTTGTGACCTTGAAATTTTTGAAGAATATAGGCCAGTTACTTTGTAGAATGTCTGATATTTTCCTTGATTATTCAAATTCTACATTTTCACAGACACACTACAGAAATGATGTACTTTTCTTAGTACAATATATCAGGATTTTAAAACTTGATCACTTGGGGATCCTTGATTAGTGTAGTGTCTGCCAAATTTCCCCATTGCAAAGTTACTATTGTTCCTTTGTAATTAATAAATAACTTAGGGGAAGACACTTTGAGTCTATATAAATATTCCATTTCTCATCAGACTTTCATTCACAAGTTTTAGCATCTATGATATTGTGCTTTATAACAAAATATTTGGTTTTTGTCCCATTTCTGTCTCTGAGCTCCTACAACCTTAGGAATTTCCTAAATGATGAGAGCAATAAACGTGTCTTGTTATGTTAATGAGGTAACTTTTGGACCCCACCTAAGGGGGGGGGTCTCCTCCTCTAAGAGGAGACAACCATAGGATTAGAAGTTTGGAACTTCAAGCCATTCTTTCTTGACCTGATGATGAGAGAGAGGCTGTATATTGAATTTAGTCATCAATGGCCAATGATTTAATCAGTCTTGATTAAAACTTTAATAAAACCTCCATAAAAAAAAAAAAAAACCTCCATAAAAACCCAAAAGGGGAGGGTTTGGAGAGCATCCAAGTTGGTGAACATGTAAGACTTGGAGAGAGTGGTATACCAAGGAGAGGCCGGAAGCTCTGTGCCTTTTCCCCATATCTTGCCTTGTACTTCTATTCCATCTGGGAGTTTCTGAGTTATATCCTGTTATAATTGAGGATCTAGTAAGCACAATGTTTCTCTGAGTTTCGTGAGCCATTCTAGCAAACTCAAGGAAGGGGTCATGGGAACATCCAATCAATTAGCAGGTCAGTCGGAATATCCTAGACTTGGGATTGGCACCGGAATGTTGTAGGGCGGGTCCTATGTGATCTGACACTATCACAAGACAGTGTCAGAACTGAGTTGAATTGTAACACACCCTGCTGGTGTTTAAGAATTGCTTGGATGTGTCTGGGGGAAAAAAATCTACACATTAGAATTTGTGATTAGAAACATAGCATCCATTGATGCTAAATCAATTACTATAATTGTTACCAAATAGAAATATTTTTTATCGCCATTTATTATTTCTATATTTCTTGTCAATCTACTTGAGCATTTCATTACGTCCTGGTAACAGTCAGATGTCCCAGGTACTAATACTTTTAACCTGTCCTCATTATTTTTAATAGCTTCCTTATTTTCCCTGGTATTATAAAAGTCTCTAGGCTTGTCTTGTACATTTCCTGTTCCAACCTTGGAATCATCTATTTCTTCAAGTATCCATGGCTCTTTTTCATGGGAAATAATAGAGACCACAACCTGGAGGCAAGGGATTGCTGTTATTTTATGGGCCTTTTCAATAGTCAGATTTTGGAAGTACTTAAATTGTCTGAAGATAAAATACATTATGAGTTCAGCAAATTTCTTCCAATGCAAATTTAGTACTATAGGGGTTTTACTTATCTCTTCTGTATCTGTATTTCCTCTCTTATCCATGAAAATCCTGGTCCTCAGTGACACCAATATAAATGCTCATTTGTTTTATTCTTCAATATATATATACAATACTTTTAGAATAATAATACCCAAACTACTTGTATTATTTCTCTTTTGCTAAATTACCACCACCTTGGTGGCTTACAACAATACACATTTATTACCCCATATCTTCTATGGACCAGGAGTCCATGCACAGCATAACTGGGTCCTCTGCTAAGGAAGTCACAAAGCTGCAGTCAAAATTGGCCAGAGCAGCTGTGTCATCTGTGGCTTAACAGGGAACTGACCTGCTTTTGGCAACAGAATTCAGTTGCTTGTGGTTATAGGACCCACAGTTTCAGATTTTTGCTGTCAGCTGGAGGTATCCTTCAGCTTCTTACCAGTTAGTTGGGCCTCTTAGCATAGGAAGCCCATAATATGGTATCTTGCTTCTTTAAAGCCAGATACCGTATGATCTTATGTACCTTAATCATATAATCACATACATGTATATCCCGTCACCTTTGCAATGTTCTACTGGTTAGAAGCAAGACACAGGTCATGCCCACATCCAAGGGGAGGGAACTATATAAGGATATAAACAGGAGGCAGGGATCATAAGGGGCACCCTGGATTCTGTGCACCTCACTACCACAGTATGATTGCTAAAAATGGTTTAAGATTTTTTGGGTCATTCTTTTTTTCTTAAAATATATATAACATGTTCCCTAAGGGAACTATAGGAATGTTTCCAGACTTGTTTTTATAATCTGCTTTTTCTCATTTAGTAATTTTGAGTGTTCATCTGTGTCCACAAATTTTTTTCATATACCTTTTGGAGGATGTATCATATTTTACTTAACCAATCTGTCTCAATTGGCTATTATTTTTCTCTATTATAAATAGCATCATAATGAATATTCTTGCAGCAAAACATTTCCATGCACCCTTAATTACACTGTGGAATGAATGGTGCTAATTTATTCCCAGAAAGCTTCTCTGCTTGGACCAGATTTAAGGAACTATTTCCCTGAAGAAAATAAGGAAGATAATAATATCTTCCTTCACTAAAGGAAGATATTAATCAGAGTGCTTCAGAGAAACTGAACCAATACTCGTGTGTGTGTGTGTGTGTGTGTGTGTGTGTTTAGATAGATGGATTAATTATAAGGAATTGGCTGACGTGATTATGGAGGCAGGCAAGTCCCAAGATCTGCTCGGTAATCAGCAAGCTAGAGACCTAAGGAGCTAATAACCGTTTAGTTCCAGTCTGAGTCCAAAGCTTCTCCAAGGAGAACCAGGAAAGCTGATGATAGAGTTCCTGTCCAAAGGCTGACTCAAGACCAAAGAAGAGCTGATGGTTCTGTTTGAGCCCAAAGGCAGGAAGAAAGCTGATGTCCCAGGTCAAAGGCAGCCAGGTGGGAAGAATTCTCTTATTTAGAGAGAGCCCACCTTCTTGTTCTACTCAGGCTTATCTTTATTAGGAAGGACAATCTGCATTAGTTAGTCTACCAATTTAAATGTTCATCTCATCTAAAAATACCTTCACGGAAACATCCAGAATAACACTTGACCAAATATTTGGACATCCCATGGCCCAGCCAAGTTGACACAGAAAAATCCATGACAGGAAGCCTTTTTAGTTTGAGATATGTGATAGAGGGCTTAGAGTTTTAGTGGAGGAAAATACGATAAAGATATTCTTTTTGGCTTTACAACTCTCTTTTCAATTCTACTACAAATAAAAGAAATAAAAATCATCTTTCTAAATGTCTTAAGTTTTTCTCTTCTCAATACCTCCTAACACTGCCAAATGACATTTGCCATTGAATTAATACAGATCTTCTTTGACTTATGATGGAGTTACATCCTAACAAATCCATTGTAAATTGAAAATACTCTAAATTAAAAATGCATTTAATACACTTAACCTACCAAACATCATGGCTTAGTCTATCCTACTTTAAGTGCACAGAACACTTATATTAGCCTAAAATTGGGCAAAATCATCTCACACAAAGCCCATTTTATAATAAAGTATTGAATATCTCATGTAATGAATATTGTACCAAAGGTGAAAAACAAAAGAGTTGTATGGGTACAAAATGATTGTAAGTGTATTGGTTGTTTACCTTTGTGATTGCATAGCTGATTGGGAGCTGTGGCTCACTGCTACTGTCTAGGATCAGGAAAGTATCATAGCCAGGGAAAAGATCAAAATTCAAAATTTGAAGAACAATTTAACTGAATACGTATCACTTTACAACCATTGTAAAATCAGAAATCAAACCATTGTAAGTTGGGGACTTGCTATACTCTCTCTACAGTTTTCATTCTCCTTTATGACTGCTCATTCCCCTAAACTTCTTTAAAAAAAAAAAAAAAAAGATTTACTTATTCATGAGAGACACAGAGAGAGAGGCAGAAACACAGCCAGAGGGAGAAGCAGGCTCCATGCAGGAAGCCCGATGTGGGACTCAATCCCAGGAATCTGGGATCACACCCTGAGCCAAAGGCAGATGCTCAACCCCTGAGCCACCCAGGTGTCCCATAGACTTCTTTTCTTATAGTCTATATTTACCTTCTTGAGGGAAGAATCTTCATTCCTGCATCCACCTTGTCCCCAGAGCAAATTATCTCAAGGCAGACTTCAGTTAGAATAAAAGAGATGTCTTTTGCTTAAATAAGATTGGTGTGTGGATTACTAATTTAATTTCTGAATATGATAGTAGGACTGACTATATCTAAGAATGAACCCCCCCCCACACACACACACACCAGTTTATCCAAAACAGATTTAAAAAAGTACTTACTTGAGACTGAAATTTTATCTGGGGTAGAGGGGAAACTACTTTCATTAAATGCCTTTGTTTTTTTCCCTCCATTTTTATATTTGACTAATAATACTTTTTTTGTGCATGGAGAAAAATATCTATGCGGTATTATTATTTTTTTATTTTTATTTTTTATTTTTTTAAATTATTTTTTAACTTTATTTTTGATGTACAGTTGACACACAATGTTATATTAGTTTCAGGTGTACAACATAGTGGTTCAACAAATCTACATAATGCTATGCTCACCCCAAGTGTAGCTACTGTCACCATACCATACTATTACAATACTACTGATTATATTCCCTATATTGTGCATCTTGTCCCCATAGATTTTTTTCTTTTTAAAAAAATATTTATTTGCTTACTTAGTGAGTAGGGGGAGGGGTGAGGCAGAGGGGGAGAGATAATCTCAAGCAGACTCCACGCTGAGCATGGAGCCTGATGTGGGGCTTGATCTCATTCCCCTGAGATCATGACCTGAGCCAAGATCAAGACACCCAGACACCCCTCCCCATGACTTTTTCTGCAACTGTGAGCCTATATCTGCCACTCCTTTTCACTTCTTTTAGCCATCCCCCCGACCTCTTCCTTTCTGGCAGCAATCAGTATGTTCTCTATATTTATAGGTCTGTTTGTGCTTTTTTGTTGGTTTACTTATTGTTTTGTTGTTTAAAATTCTACATATAAGTGAAATCATATGGTATTTGTCTCTGTTTGATTTAATTTCACTTGACGCAATACCCTCCATGTTGTCACAAATGGCGAGATCCCATCCTTTTTTAGGGCTGAGTAATATTCCATGTATATATAATGCATTTTTAATTTTTAAGTATAGATAATGCATTTTAAAATGCAAACTCATTCCTGTGTGTGTATACACACACATCTTCTTTATCCATTCCTCAATCAGTGGATACTGTATCTTGGTTATTGTAAATAATGCAGCAATAAACATAGGGGTGCATATATCTTTTCAAATTAGTGTTTTTGTATTCTTTGAGTAAATCCTCAGTAGTGGAATTACTAGATCATATGCTAATTCTATTTTTAACTTTTTGTGGAACCTTCATACTGTTTTCCAGAATGGCTGCACCGTTAGCATTCCCCCCAACATGAGGAACATGAAGATTCCTTTTTCCTTTTTCTCCACATCCTTGTCAACACTTGTTTCTTGTGTTTTTTATTTTAGCTATTCTTTCAAGTGTAAGGTGATATCTCATTGTAGTTTTGATTTAAATTTCCCTGAAAATGTGTGATGTTGAACATCTTTTCGTATGTCTGTTGGCCATTCTTGGATGTCTTCTCTGAAGAAATATCTGTGTATGTCTTCTGCCTCTTTTTTAATTGATTATTTGTATTGTGTGTGCGTTTAATTGTATAAATTTTTATGTAATTTGGACATGAACCTTTTATCAGATGTGTTACTTGCAAATGTCTTCTCCCATTTTGAAGTTTGCCTTTAAGTTTTTTTTATTTTTTTCCTTCATTGTGCAGGAACTGTTTATTTCGATGTAATCCCAATAACTTATCTTAGCTTTTGTTTCTTTTGCCTCAGGAATCATACCTAGAAAAATGTCACTACAGTTTGTGTCAGAGAAATTACTGCCTGTGCTCTCTTCTAGAATTTTTATGGTTTCAGGTCTCATATTTAGGTCTTTTTTTAAAAATGCAAATTCATTCCTATGTTTATTTTCATTTTCTGTTGTAATTTACAGTATCTGCTGTTGATTCTTTAGTTTTCACATTCATGTGAACTCTCTTAATATTGACTGCTGTACAAAGAAATCATACTTGTCAGTATTTATAGGATCCTACAATAATGCAGCTTTTTATACAATAGAAGCCTAAATTATATTTTTGAATCATAAACACATGGCAAATCAAGCATATTTTATGAAATATAATGATGCAAGCAAATAATGTAGATCAACATAATTCTTTTTTCCCTGTCTTTTCTACAAATGTCAGGCAAGGGGCATGACTTAAAATATTCTTATGATCTACGATTCCCATAGTAAAAGAACATTTTCTTTTCAGAAAAGGTCCTGTATCTTCTCTCCCTTGTACCCTAAATTCCATTATACAGATCTTTTTTTCTTTCTTTTCCCATTTTGTCTTTAATTTCTAGTTTCTTTCAAAATAAATTTCATCTGTACTGCTTCCTTTAGGAGATTTATTGAGGATTTCTCTGTGGTCAGTTTTTTGTTTCCTTTCAGGTGGAGAATGTATTGATTCATCACTTATATACGATATCCAGTGCTCATCACAACAAGTGCCCTCCTTAATACCCATCACCCATTTAACCCATCCCCCCGCCACGTCCCCTCCAGAAACCCTTAGTTTGTTCTCTATAGTAAGAGTCTATTTATGGTTTGCTTTTCTCTTTTTATCACTCCTGCAATGTTCATCTGTTTTGTTTCTTAAATTCCACATATGAGTGAAATCCTATGGTATTTGTCTTTCTGACTGGCTTATTCCACTTAGTATAATAGTCTAGCTTTACCCCTGTCTTGCAAATGGCAAGATTTCATTCTTTTTGATGGCTGTGTAGTAGACCACTCATCAACTGATGGACATTTGGGTTCTTTCTATATTTTGGCTTTTGATGGTAATGCTGCTATACAAACATTAGGGTGACATGTATCCCTTTGAATCTGTATTTTTGTGACCTTTGGGTAAGCTGGGTTGTAGAGTAGTTTTATTTTTAATTTTTTGAGGAACATCCATATTGTTTTCTAGAGTGGCTGTACCAGTCTGCATTTCCACCAGCACTGTTAAAGGGTTCCTCTTCTTCACATCCTTACCAACATTTCTTGTTTCCTCTGTCATTAATTTTAGCCATTCTGAAAAATGTGAGATGATATCTCATTGTAGTTTTGATTTGTATTTCCCTGATGATGAGTGATGCTGAGCATCTTTTCATGTATCTGTTAGCCATCTGGATGTCTCCTTTATAAAAATGTCTTTTCATGTCTTCTGCCCATTTTTTAATAGGATTATTTTTTTGAGGTGTTGAGTTTGATAAGCTCTTTATAGATTTTGGATGCTAACCCTTTATCAGATATGTCATTTTTACATATCTTCTTGCATTACTAAGGTTGCCTTTCGTTTTGTTGTTTCCTTCACTATACAAAATCTTTTCATCTTGATATAGTCCCAATAGTTTATTTTTGCTTTTGTTTCCCTTGCCTCAGAAGACATGTCTAGTAAGAAGTTGCTATGGCCAATGTCAAAGAGGTTACTGCCTAGGATTTTAATGGTTTCCTATCTCACAGGTCTTTTATCCATTTTGAATTTATTTTTGTGTATGGTATAAGAAAGTGGTCCAGTTTCATTCTTTCGCATGTTTCTGTCCAGTTTTTCCAACACCATTTGTTGAATAGATTGTCTTTTTCCCATTGGATATTCTTTCCTGCTTTGTCAAAGATTAGTTGACCATACATAGTTGTGGATCCATTTCTGGGTTTTCTATTCCATTGACCTATGTGTCTGGTTTTGTGCCAGTATCATACTATCTTGATCACTACAGCTTTATAATATAATTTGAAGTCTGGAATTGTGATACCTCCAGCTTTGCTTTTCTTTTTCAAGATTGCTTTGGCTATTCAGGGTCTTTTGCAGTTCCATATAAATTTTAGGATTGTTTGTTCTAGCTCTATGAGAAATGTTAATGATATTTTGAAAGAGATTCCATTAAATATGTGGATTACTTTGGGTAGTATAGACATTTTAACAATGATTGTTCTTCCAATCCATGAGCATGGTATATTTTTTATTTCTTTGTGCCATCTTCTATTTCTTTCATAAGTGTTTTATAGTTTTCAGTGCATAGATCTTTTACCTCTTCAATTAAGTTTATTCTTAGTTTCTTATGGTTTTTGGTGCAATTGTAAATGGGATCGATTCCTTGTTTTCTTTTTCTGATGCTTCATTATTGGTGTATAGAAATGCAACAGGTATCTGTAGGTTGATTTTTGTGTCCTGTGACTACTGAATTTGTGTATCAGTTTTACCAATTTTTGGGTAGAGTCTTTTCTACATAGAGTATCATGTTGTCTGCAAATAATGAAAGTTTGGCTTTTTCCTTGCTGATTTGGATACATTTTATTTCTTTTTGTTGTCCGGTTGCTGAGTCTAGGACTTCCAGTACTATGTGAAGTAATAGTTGTGAGAGTAGGCATCCCTGTAATTTTCCTGACCATAAGGAAAAGCTCTCAATTTTATCCTAAGGATGATGTTAGCTGTGGGTTTTTTTTTTTTTATGATAGTCACAGAGAGATAGAGAGAGAGGCAGAGACACAGGCAGAGGGAGAAGCAGGCTCCATGTACCGGGAGCCCAACGTGGGATTCGATCCTGGGTCTCCAGGATCGCGCCCTGGGCCAAAGGCAGGCGCCAAACCGCTGCGCCACCCAGGGATCCCAGCTGTGGGTTTTTTGTATATGGCCTTTATGATGGTGAGGTATGTTCCCTTTATCCCTACTTTGTAGAGACTTTTTCTCAAGACCGGATGCTGTACTTTTGTCAAATGCTTTTCTGTATCTATTGAGAAGATTATATGGTTCTTATCCTTTCTTTTATTAATGTAGTGTATCACATTGCTTGATTTGCAAATATTGAGCCACCCTTCCAACCCAGGAATAAATCCCACTTGATTGTGGTGAGTGATTCTTTAATGTAGTACTAGATTTAATTTGCTAGTATTGTGTTGAGAATTTCTGTGTTCATGTTCATCAGGGATATTGGCCTGTATTCCTTTTTTTTTTTTTTTTAGTGGAGTCTTTGCTTTTGGAATCAGGGTAATGCTGACCTTGTAGAATGAGTTTGGATGTTTTCCTTCCATTTCTATTTTTTTGTAATAGTTTGAGAAGTCATATTTAGGTCTTTAATCTATTTTTGTATATGGTATAAAGAAGTGGTCCAGTTTCATTCATCAGACTTTCCTAATACCATCTGTAGAAGACTTTTTTTTTCAATTGCATATTCTTGCCTCCTTTGTCGAGGATAAATTGGCATTTAAGTGTGGGGTTTATTTTGGAGCTTTCTTTTCTTCTTTCTTCTTCTTTTTTTTAAAGATTTTGTTTATTTGAGGGGATCCCTGGGTGGCTCAGCAGTTTAGTGCCAGCCTTCACCCCAGGATGTTATCCTGGAGTCCCAGGATCGAGTCCCACATCAGGCTCCCTGCATGGAGCCTGCTTCTCCCTCTGCCTGTGTCTCTGCCTCTCTCTCTCATGAATAAATAAATAAAATCTTTAAAAAGAAAGAGAGAGAATTAGTGAGGAGAGAGGAAGAAGGTGAGGAAGAAACAGACTCCCCACTGAGCAAGGAGCCTGATGAAGGGCTCAATCCCAGCACCCCAGAATCACAATATGAACCAAAGGCAGACTCTTAACCAGCTGAGCCACCCAGGAGCCCTGGGCTTTCTCTTCTGTTCTGTTGATCTATTTGTCTGTTTTTGTGCCAGTGCCATACTGTTCTGATTACTACAGTTTTGTAGTATTTTTTGAAATCTGGGATTGTGATCCTTCTGGTTTTGTTCTTCTTTTTCAGCAATTTGAAGTCTTTTGTGGTTCCATATAAATTTTCAGATTATTTATTCTAATTCTGTAAAAAAAAATGCTGTTGGCATTTTGGTAAGGATTGCATTAAATCTATCAATTGCTTTGGGTAATACGGACACTTTAACAATATTTGTTCTCCCAATCCATGAGCATGGAATATCTTTCCATTCATTTGTATCATCTTAAATTTCTTTCATCAGTGTTTTATAGTTTTTAGAGTAGAGGTCTTTCATGTACTTGGTCACATTTATTCCTAGGTTTTGGTGCAATTGTAAATGTTAATTTCTCTTTGTTACTTCATTACTAGTGTATAGAAATGCGGTGGATTTCTATATATTGATTTTGTATCCTGTGACTTTATTGAATTTTTCAGTTCTAGTAGTTTTTTGATGGAGTCTTTGGGTTTTCTATCTATAGTCTCATGTCATCAGCAAATAGTGAAAGTTTTACTTCCTTACTAATTTGGGTGCTCTTTCTTTCTGTCTGTCTTTCTAATTGCTATAGCTAGGGCTTTTAACACTATGTGGAATAAAAGTGGTGAGAGTGGACATTCTTGCCTTGTTCCTGCTCTTAGGGGAAAAGCTCTGTTTTTCCGCATTAAGTAAGATGTGGGTTTTTCATATATGACCTTTATTATGTTGAGGTATGCTGTCTCTAAACCAGCTTTGCTAAAGGTTTTATTTTTCTTATCATAAATGATGTTGTACTTTGTCAAATGCTTTTTCCAAATCTACTGAAATAATCATGTGGTTTTTATACTTTCTCATGTTGGTGTGATGTATCACATTGGTTGATTTGCAAATATTGAACCACTCTTGCATCCTAAGAGAAAATCCCAGTTAATTATGAAGAAGAATTTTCTAAATGTATTGTTGGATTCAGTTTGATTGTATTTTGTTGAGGATTTTTACATCTGTGGTCAGCAGAGATATTGGCCTGTAGTTCTCTTTTTTCATAGTATCTTTATCTGTTTTTGGTATCAGGGTAATCCTGGCCACATAGAATGAATGTGGGAGCTTTCTTTTCTCTCCTACTTTTTTTTTGGGGGGGGGGATAGTTTGAGAAGAATAGATATTAACTCTTCTTTAAATTTTTGGTAGAATTCACCTGTGAAGTGATCTGATTCTGAACTTTTGTTTGTTGGGAATTTTGTTTTTTTAAATTACAGATGCAATTGCATTGCTGGTAACTGATATGTTCAAATGGTCTTTCTGAGTCAGTTTTGGGAGGTATTATGTTTCTAGGAATTTATTCATTTCTTTTAATTTGTCCAATTTGTTGGTATATACGTTTTCACAATATTTTTTATAATCCTTATCCTTTGTATTTTTGTTGTGTTCTTTTCTCTTTTCTTCCCTCCCCTCTTTCTTCCTTCCTTCTCTCCCTCCCTCCCTCCTTCCCTTCTCTCCACCCACCACTCTCTTTCATGAGCCGGGCTAAAGATTTATCAATTTTGTTGATCTTTTTAAAGAACCAGGTCCTGGTTTCATTGATCTGTTCTATTGTTATTTTGGCTTCTATTTTGTTTATTTCTACTTTAATCTTTATTATTCCTCCTTCTATTGGTTTGGGGGTTTTGTTTGTTCTTTTTTTTTTTCTCAGTCTTTTAGGTGTATGGCTAAGTTTTTATTTGAGATTTTTCTTGCTGCTTGAATTAGGCCCGTACTGCTATAATCTTCCCTATTAGAATGCTTTTGCTACATTCCAAAGATTTGGGGTCATGGTGGTTCTATTTTAATTTGTCTCCATGTATTTTTTTTTAATTAACTTTTATTGGTGTTTAATTTACCAACATACAGAAAAACACCCAGTGCTCATCCCGTCAAGTGTCCACCTCAGTGCCCGTCACCCATTCCCCTCCAACACCCGCCCTCCTCCCCTTCCACCACCCCTAGTTCGTTTCCCCGAGTTAGGAGTCTTTATGTTCTGTCTCCCTTCCTGATATTTCCCAACATTTCTTTTCCCTTCCTTTATATTCCCTTTCACTATTATTCATATTCCCCAAATGAATGAGAACATACACTGTTTGTCCTTCTCCGATTGACTTATTTCACTCAGCATAATACCCTCCAGTTCCATCCACGTTGAAGCAAATGGTGGGTATTTGTCGTTTCTAATTGCTGAGCAATAGCCAAACTGTGGAAGGAACCTCGGTGTCCATCGAAAGATGAATGGATAAAGAAGATGTGGTTTATGTCTCCATGTATTTTTAAATTTTATCTTTGATTTCTTGGTTGACCCACTCATCTTTTAGTAGCATGTTCTTTAGCTTCCTTAATTTGTGTCCTTTTCAGATTTTTTTTTTCTTGTGCTTGATTTCTAGTTCCATAGTGCTGTGGTCTGGAAAGATGCATGGTATGACTTCAGTCCTTTTGAATTTGTTGAGACTTATTTTGTGGTTTAATATGTGATCTATTCTGGAAGATGCTTCCTGTGCACTTGAGAAAAATATGACTTCTGTCTTAGGATGGAATGCTCTGAATATATCTGTTAGATCTGTCTGGTCCAATGTGTCATTCAAAGCCACTGTTTCATTGTTGATGTTCTGTCTAGATGATCTATCCATTGGTGTAAGTGGGGTATATATTTTTGTATTGCTCCCTTTATCGTTAGTAGTATTATCCTTCTTCTCTTGTTAGTCTTTGGTTTAACACCTATTTTGTTTGATATAAGTATTGCTACCCTAGCTTTCTTTTCACTTCCATATGCATGATGAGTGCTTTTCCATCCCTTCACTTTCAATCTGCATGTGTCTATAGGTTTGAAATGAGTCTCTTGCAGGCAGCATATCAATGGTTCTTGCTTGTTTATCCATTCTGTCACCCTAGTTGTTGTTGTCGTTTTTTTTTTTTTTTTTTTTTGGAGCATTTAGTCCATTTACATTCAGAGTAATTGGTAAGTATGTACTTAATGTCCTTTTGTTACTTGTTTTATGGTTGTTTTTGTAGTTCTTTTCTGGTCCTTTCTTCTCTTGCTCTTTTCTTTTATGGTTTGCTGATTTTCTTTTTTCCCCATATATACAATCTTTTATTTTCCCATAAGGACATGGATTATGATTTCCAGCAAAAAAAAAAAAAATCTTAGGAATCAAAATTTGTGCTTCAAATAAATGTTACATTGGGACAGAAATGGCAAAAATTCATCCAAGTAAGCTTAGAATATGCGTTCTATATTTGGTTATAGTGACATCCCAGAAGTATTTGTCCATTATCTTAATCTATAGAAATCTATACCCTTCTGATAAGAAGTACTTGGTCATCTTTTTAAGGTCACTCTCATAGCTTACCTACTACATGTGCTTAAGAAGGGGCATTTCTTCTCAGATAAAGAAAGCACATGACTCTCGCAAATATTGGCTACTTTTAATGTTTTCTTAATGATACAACAGAGTGTTCTGGTTAATTTTATGTGTCAACTTGATTGGACTAAGGGATGCCCAGATAGTGGTCAAACTTTATTTATGGATGTGTCTATAAGAGTGTCTCTGGAAGAAATTAACATTTTTATTTGTTTGTTCATTTTATTTTTGGCTTTGTTTTGTTTTTAATCTTTTTGTGTGTGATATTTTATTCAAAATTTTATTTAAATTCTAGTTAGTTGACATATAGTGTAATATTAATTTCAGGAGTACAATTTAGTGATTCATCACTTATATACAACACTCAGTGCTCAACACAACAAGTGCCTTCCTTAATACCTATCACCCATTTGCCCAACTCCCTTCCATCAACCCTCAGTTCTCTATATTTAGTAGTCTCTTATGGTTTGCTTCTTTCTCTTATTCTTTTCCCTTCCCCTCTGTTAATCTTTTTGTTTCTTACATTCTACATACAAATGTAATCATATGGTATTTGTCTTTCTCTGACAGCTCCATCCATGTCATCACAAATAGCAAGATTTCATTCTTTTTTATGACTAATATTCTATTATATATATTATATACATATGCATATATATAATACACACACACACACACTGTATCTTCTTTATCCATTCATCAGTCAATGGATGTTTGGGCTCTTTCCATTCTGGTTTTCATTAGTTATATACTTGAATTCCTTTCTCTTTATATTTTGATTTGTGATTACCATTAAGTTTATATGTAACATCTTATGCATATAGCACTCTATATTAAGTTGATGGTCATTTAAGTTTGAACCCAGTCTTAAAGCAACACATTTTTACTCCTCTGTCACCCACATTTTTGCTATATAGTTTCATACTTTTATTGACTGATTTTTGTAGATATACTTAATTTCAGTGCTTTTGTTCATTCCACTTTTCTTACTCCTGCTTTTCTTTCCAATCATAGAATTCCCTTTATCATTTCTTACAAGGCTGGTTATTGGTCATGAATTCTTTTAACTTTTGTTTGGGAAACTCATTATCTCTCCTATTCTGAATTGTTGGATAGAGTATTCTTGGCTGGAATTTTTTCCTAGTGCTTGGAAATATATCATGCCATTCCCTCTGGCCTGCATGGTTTCTGCTCAAATGTTGGCTGAGAGCTTTATGGGGTTTCCTTGTATGTGACTGTTTTCTTTCTCTTGCTGTCCTTTAAAAAAAATTGATGGATCTATCTATCTATCTATCTATTTACCTATCTATCTATCTATTATTTATTTATTTATTATTATTATTTATTTATTTATTTATTTGAAAGAGAGAAAACATGCACAGGAGGAGGGGGCAAAGGTAGAGAGAATCCTCAAGCAGACTCCTAGCTGAGCATGGAGGCCAACACAGGACTCAATCCAGAACATGTCATTATCCAACCTTCCCCACCTCACCCCACCCCACTCCTGGCCCTAAGATCATGATCTGAGCTGAAATCAAGGGTCAGGTGCTTAACTGACTGAGGCACCAAGGTGCCCATCTCTTGCTGCTTTTAAAATTCTCTCTTTATCACTACTTTTTGCCATTTTAATTACTATGTGTCTTGATGTGGACCTGCTTGGTTTGGTTGTGTTGTGCCCCCTCTGTGCCCCCATGGGTCTGGATTTGTGTTTCCTTCCCCAGAGTTGGAAAGTTTTCAGCTAATATTTCTTCAAATAAATTTTCTTCCCTTTTTTTTCTCTTCTTCTGGGATCCTTTAATGTCAATGTTATTACGTTTGATGGTGTCATTGAATTCCCTTAATCTCTTCTCATTATTATTCTTTTTTCTTTCTCCTGTTCAATTAGATTGCTTTCTACAACTTTGCCCTCCATGTCACTGATCCATTCTTCTTTTTCCTCTAATCTACTGTGCAGGTTCCTGAAGGTGTCCACATATCTAAGTTGGGAGAGGGAAAGGATGGTACTTACCATGCTTGCCTTCTTTGAGGAGTTTCCCAATGGTCCCTGTCCCTTCTGCACATGTTATAAAATTAGTAAGTAAATCCTCCTATATATCCCAGGTGTTTTTCAAATTGTTGCTTCTTGGTTATATCTCAGCAGGGTTGTTTGTTATGCTGTCTTTTAAGAGCAGGACTTCATTTCCTATCACTCTCCTGCTCTTCCAGAGTCATGCCTATGGCTTTTTAGGGTTCCAAGTGGTAAGGCCCATTGATTTTTAAGAACTTGAAAAGTTAAGCTCCTCTGGTTTTCAAAACCCAAATGTTATGGGGATTTGTCTTCCCAATGTGGATCCACCATGCCTGGGATGCCTGGTGTGGGGTGTGCTCCTTTCTCTTCTCTGTGTCTGTGGTGTCCACCTGTCCCACTGACAGTCTCATGGGTCAGTTTGGTTCCCAATCATGTCTCTACCCTTCCTATCTTTTTTGATGTGGCCTCTTTTCTATATTTGGCTGTGGAGATTCTGTTCTGCCAGTGTTCAGGTTGTTCTCTGGTTTACTTATACTATTGTGAGAGTTATCTAGGTGTATCCATGAGATGAAGTGAGTTTAGGATCCTCCTACTCTGCCATCTTCCCCAGATGTCCTATGAGTTTTATGGTTTTGTCTCTCACCAATTTGGTCCTTAATCCGTTTTGAGCTTATTTTTGTTTGTGGTGTAAGAAAATAGTCTAGTTTCATTCTCTTTCATGTAGCTGTCCGGTTTTCCCAACAGCATTTATTGAAGTGACTGTCTTTTTTCCATTTGCTGAAGAGACTGTGTTTTTCCCATTGCATATGCTTGTCTCCTTTGTCATAAGTTAATCGACCATATAGGCATGGGTTTGTCTCTGGGCTCTGCAGTCTGTTATGTTGACCCATGTGTCTGTTTTTGTGACAGTACCATACTGTTTTGATTACAATAGCTTTGTATTATAACTTGAAATCTGAGATTGTGATGCCTTCAGCTTTGTTCTTCTTTTTCAAGATTACTTTGGCTATTTGGGATCATTTGTGGTCCCATACATGTTTTAGGATTGTTCTAGTTCTGTGAAAGATGCTGTTAGTATTCATTGAATGCTTTTTAAGGAAAGAATGGGAGACAAAAATAAGGTAGCCTTTTGATTACTCTCACACATGATTATTGATTATATATATCATGCATATTTAAACCTAACAACAACTGTCTGTGGTAGGTTTTATCATCCCCATTCCAGAGATAAGGAAGCTGAGGCTTAAACAGATTAAGAAATTTTCCCAAATCTACACAGCTGATATATTTCAGAGCCAAGATTTGACACTAGGCCCATTAGACTTCAGCCCAAGGCCAGTGCTCTTGTCACTCTACCATGCCAATTCAGTAGGACTCTGAAGGTTATATGGTATGTTTCTAAGACCCAAGGATCCTGAAAGGGTTGAGTACTTCACTTTTCACTTTTAAAACATAATCTTGACATGTATTTCAAAATTAATTTGCCTTTCTTTCTAAGGTTCAGTTGGAGTTGCCAAAATAATAGATTACTTGAGACAAACAACTAGTCTGAATTCTGAAGCTACTGGACTTGAGGAGCTGTGGGACATGCTTGATCCTGAAAAAAGAGACCTGCATGTGGACCTGGAAACTTTTCTTGCCACCATGGAAGAATGGATGGCTTGCTGTAGAAACAAATGGTAATCATAGTCCTAGCAGGGGTGCATGTCCAGGTTCTGTTTTAACAACTGATTACAGTTAAAACTAATCACTGTTTTTCATGTTGATGGAAGTACTATAATCCAGTGCTCCTCACACGTTAGCACATACTGGAATCACCTGAACTATTTATTATACCTGATTGTTGCCTCCTAACCATGATTCAAGAGGTCTGGAGTGAAACCTGATAATTTGCATTTCTAACATATTTCCAAGTGATAATGATGCTGATGAGTTTATATGTGCACATGGGGGTGATAAGTATACTTTGAGAATGTATCATATTAATTATGTTAATTCTAATAACATCCACTTATTGTGATTAGGGGCAGAACATATTATTATATTCTCACAAAAAAGTGAGCTGACATAAGAGTCAAGCAAATTATTGATAATGACCGGCAAATGTCCAAATGCATTTACACACAGAGTGAGTGCCCTTTAGAGGTCAGTGGGGATAATTAGGCAGTGAATATAATTTGAAAACCTAGGATAAAGGGAAGCTAAAGGGAAAAGGAAAAAATTAGTGGAGTTGAGGGGAAAAAGATGGATAAGGAGAATATTTATGCATATTAGGTGCCCCTGGTGGAACCTAGAGAAATTTTACCTTCTTTCACAGGAAGCTTATTTTCTATGGCTTTTAATCAGCCACCAATCTCCAGTTTTTAGTTTATATGTACTAGGAATTTTCTTAAAGAACACTGCAAGTCCAAAAAGTGACAAAACTTGCTAGATTTAACATAGGGTTAGGATGTCTAGATGACTAAGATGACTAAAATGTTGTTTGCCGAAATCGAGTTAATCATGAAAGCAAGATACATATATAAAAATATCTAATTTTACTAGTAATCAAAAAAATACAAATAAAGACAGCATATCAGTTTTGTCCATCAATTTAGCAAAGTTTTAAAGGAATAACTCTACTCCATGTTGTCAGGGCAGGTAGAGAAAATAAGCCTCCTCTCATTCATTGGTGGTGGTGGTGGTGCAAGTTGGCATAGTTTTTTCAAGAATGATTTAGGAATATGTATCAAACCCTTAAAAATATGTGATATATTTGGACTAGTCATGTAGCTTTAAGAAAAATAACAAATCCTATACCCTAATATGTGTGTTTATGATAGTGATAAATATAAGCAACTTAAATATTTTTAAATGGAGGGTCAGACTAAAATTACAAACCCTCTTTTTTCAAGAAAAAATATGCATAAAAAAGTCAGGAGGAATATATTCCAGAATGATCATCTTTCCATAATGGTTTCAACTTTTTGTTTTTTTCTTACGCATTTTCTCATTTTTCTAAAATACTTAACTTTGTATAATAAAAGTACTAATGATCCTTTATAAAATGGTGTGACAGCAAAAGAAAAAAACTCCAATTTTTATAACAAAAAAAAGAAAGATATAAACACAAAATATAAGAACAGAAACTCAAATGACAATAGGTATGTAGTTTTCAATAGTAAAATGGTACATGAATTATTCTGATAGACATCTCACATTGAAACACAATGAGATGTAAGTATAAATATAGAGAATTTTGTGGCTGTTTCAGAGAGATAGTCTAGGCATTTGTCATTTAGAAAGATTAAGTAAAACTTAAATTATTGTATAGAGGCTCTTAAAAAGGAAATGGTTGAAAACTTTGATATATTTATTTTTAGGGTTAGAGCTAGAGTTTGTGTATTCCCCAAATTTGGGGAGTAAATGCTCAAAGTACAATTTGTCTAAGCTCAATTTGGTTTTCCATGAGAAAGGAAAAATGATAGCACCGTAAATGTGTCATGAAGTATTAATTGTTCATTCCTCTTCCTTCCCAATTTTAATTTTTTTTTTAATTTTTATTTATTTATGATAGTCACAGAGAGACAGAGAGAGAGGCAGAGACACAGGCAGAGGGAGAAGCAGGCTCCACGCACCGGGAGCCCGACGTGGGATTCTATCCCGGGTCTCCAGGATCGCGCCCTGGGCCAAAGGCAGGCGCCAAACCGCTGCGCCACCCAGGGATCCCCCAATTTTAATTTTTAATTTAATTTAATTTATTTATTCATGAGAGACACAGAAAGAGAGAGGCAGAGATATAGGCAGAGGGAGAAAAAAGCAGGCTCCATGCAGGGAGCCAGATGTGGGACTTGGTCCCAGGACTCCAGGATCACACCCAGAGCCGAAGGTAGACGCTCAACCCCTGAGCCACCCAGGTGTCCCATCCTTCCCAATTTTTAATCCCACAATCTTATTATCTCAGCAAATGTTCACTTATTACTCCAAACTATGTTGACTTCCTAATCCTTTGAGACTTCACATCCCCAATCATAGCTGCTGCACATCATCACCTGTCTACTTCTTCATGCACATTTTCTTTCTCATGTTAGATTAAAAGTTTATGGAAGATAGTGGTACAGCCTTGTTTCTTTTCTATTACCCTGCCTAAGCACAATGTCGAGCTCCAAAGAGTTGCTGAGGAATAGATAGTTTTAAAATTCAGAAAGAAATACCTGAATAGAAAAGCTACAGAGCACATATGAAAAATAAGCTAAACTTTGGGCTGACAAAGAATCCTAACTGATTGGTTTTGTTGTTTTGGTTGCAGGGAAAGAATGAGTAGTGAATCGAGTGGCAGGATCGATGATTCTGTTTTTGAACAGGACACCATAAAATCAAGTAGGGCAAGTAAGTATGTGTTTCTTCCGGTTTGTTTTGCCACTTTCTTGTGGTTTGGAGAAATGGATTTTTCATAAAACACTCTTTTATGTGTTTCAGTTAAGATGACCACAGATAAAACAGAATCTACGTCATGGAGCTTCGAGGCTTTGGGTGGAGATATGTCTAAAGGAGTCTTGTAAGCATTCTTACTTCTAATGCTTTCTCAAGTACCTCTTGTTTATTTTTCTCATTTATTTCATAGGCCTACATGTTTTACTTATGATAAAACCACTTAGTTTGTGTGTGTACATATGTGTGTGTGTGTGTGTGATGGAGCCAATCAATCTTTCATTTAACTCTTGACTACTCTGTCCCAATTGCATCAGAAGAAATTTCACTAGAAACATGATTTATATAAGACTAGTTTTATATAAATCAACATTTTCACACTAATAAAACCCTTCTCCTACATTAACTTTTTATGTGTTTTCCACGGAAAACAAATTCATTTGAGGTTTATGACATTGACTTTAAGCTCTTTGGGGATTGCTTTTAAAGCACCTCTTTAATAGATACTTTCAGATATGAATGAGAAAAGCTGTTTTCTGCTAAATGTGAGTTTTATATATCAAGGAGGGGCAATTCTGTCTCTTTAGGTTTGCTCATGCAAAAAGATGTGGTAGGAACCGTGAACCCAAGCTGTGTTAAACACTGGGATAATATAGCAAAGAGGAGGGAAGGCCTGGCACTCCATGAAACATGCAGTCTAGCCTCTCAAAGGGTCTGTGATGTAATATCAGGGTCCAGGGTGACACAAACACTAACATGCTGTAGAAAATATTACAAAAGATGAATACTAAACCGTGAGCTACAGGCTTCAACATAAGTCTCTAGGAATTCTTTCCTAGTTAAGGGCCTATTAAAACCAGCCAAGATCCCTTGGCTGAAAGAGTAACAATGTGTCAATTTGTTTCAGAAACTCTCATAACCCAGACAAAATGGGAACTCTTCATAGTAGGCAGAGGCAAATGTAAGGAGTGAAGTGGAAAAGATTTAACAAAAACTGTGCCAGCTGACTTCACAACTGGCAGATGCTAAACACTGGGCAATTTTGGAAAAATCTGCTACTGTAGCAATGCTTGAATAAATATTTATTGTATAAATGGTCTACACTTATGAGGATGGAAGAGGATAAAGCAGAAAATCCGACAGTGAATATATGCCTTATTTTGATTGGAAGGAATTGGAGATGTTGAAGATTACTCTCATTCATTCTTTCACCTACAGAGAGATGTCTGATCTGATTACCTATGTAGCAGACCTGCATTTTAACAAGCAGAAATTGGAAGAAGAAAATAATAAGTTTAAATTGGCATTAGAAACCTTGGAAGAAGCTAATTGCCAGTTATCAGAGGATTATACTGAATTGTGCCATCAGATAAAAAGGTGAACCATAGAGAATGGTCCAGGGAGCTTTCTGTTCTTTTTTCATTTTTTAAAAATTGGGTTATAATTAGTTTTATTATATACTATACATTTATATTATTTATATTATATATTTATATATTATTATATTAATATTATATAATATATATTATTTTATTTTATTATAATTATTTTTTAAATTGGGTCATAATTCACAAAAGGGTAAAAATTTACCCTTTGAGATGTACAATTCAGTGGGATTTTTTTTGTATGTTTGGAAGGTTGTGCAGCCAATTACTATGATCTAATTCATTACTCCAAAAAGGAAACCCATACTTGTTAGCAGGTACTCCCCATTTCCCTTCCCCTCAGCTCTGGCAACCATTAGTCTACTTTCTGTCTCTATGGATTTACCTGTTCTGGACATTTCACATAAATGGAATCATACAATATGTGACCTTTGTGCCTGGTTTCTTTCACTTAGCATGTTGTCAGAGTTTGGTGTAGCATATATCACTGCTTCGTCCCTTTTTGTGGCTAAATCATATTCCATTGTATGGGCATATACATTTTATTTATCCATTGTTCAGAGAATGAATTACAATGGTAATCAATGGTATCCATTGTTTTGGGTTATTTTCACTTTTTGGCTATTACAAATACCACTGCTATGAACATTTCTATACAAGTTTTTGTGTGAACATAGGCTTTTAGTTCTCCTCGATATATACCTAGAAGTGAAATTGCCCTTCAGTGACTTATAGTTAGAATTTTGAAGAACTATTAAACTGTTTCCAAAGTAGCTGCACTATTTTAGACTTTTGCCACCAATGTTTGTCAGTTCTTTTCTAGCAATGATATTCTTTATGTCAATCAAGGTAGTGTTGTTGATTGAAGACCAACAAGCCTACTGATGAAGTGTGGATCTATCCAAAGCCTTATTTTTTTGTGTGTATCTAAATTATTTCTTTCTTTCTTTTTTTATATGTATTTTTTTTATTGGAGTTCGATTTGTCAACATATAGTATAACACCCAGTGCTCATCCCATCAAGTGCTCCGTGCCTTTCACCCAGTCACCCCACACCCCTGCCCACTTCCCCTTCCACTACCCCTTGTTCGTTTCCCAGAGTTAAGAGTCTCTCGTGTTTTGTCACCCTCTGATTTTTCCCACTCATTTTCTCTCCTTCTCTCTATAATCCCTTTCACTATTTTTTATATTCCCCACGTAAGTGAAACCATGTAATGATTGTTCTTCTCCGATTGACTTACTTCACTCAGCATAATACCAAGACACCTGCACTCCAATGTTTATAGCAGCAATGTCCACAATAGCCAAACTGTGGAAGGAGCCTTAGTGTCCACCAAAAGATGAATGGATAAAGGAGATGTGGTATATACACAATGGAATATTACTCAGGCACCACAAATGACGAATACTCACCGTTTGCTTTGCATGGATGGAACTGGAGGGTATCCAAAGCATTCTGTGGTTCAGTCGAACTCCTACTCTATGCAAATTCCCATGCTAAGTACAGTTGACTCTTGAATAACGCAGATTTGATCTTCATGGGTCCATTGATACATGGATTTCCTTCAATAAATACAGTATGGTATGGTACTGTAAATGTATTTTTCTTCCTTATGATTTTTTAAAAAGATTTCATTTATTCATGAGAGACACAGAGAGGCAGAGACATAGGCAGAGGGAGATGCAGGCTTCTTGTGGGGAGCCTGACGTGGGACTCTGGAATCACATCCTAGGCAAAGGTAGATACTCAACTGCTGAGTCACCCAGGTGTCCCTCCTTATGATTTTCTTAATAACATTTTCTTTAGCTTACTTTATTGCAAGAATACAGTGTATAATACATGTAACATAGAAAATATGTATTATTTATCTTATTGGTAAGGCTTCTGGTCAACAATAGGCTATTAGTAATTAAGTTTTGGGGGAGTCAAAAATTATACATAGATATTTTAGGAAGGTTGGTGCACATAACACCCATGTTGTTCAAGGGCCAACTATATTATGAGAGATTCATTGATAAGTCAGTTTTAAAATGTGAATATGACTGTGTGGATGGGTGGAACCATTTGTTACTCATCCTGATTACCCTAGTGCTCAGTAGAATGTCTGCCATAGAACAGCTCCCTCATCCTTTCAGTGGTTTGCCAGCCAGAAATCCATATCTTCTTTGTCTTCCTCTGCCTTCACTTCTAAATCAGATAGCAAGCCCTGTTAATTTTACCTCCTTTATTATCCCTCAAGAAGATTTACTTTCTATATCTACTACTTCAACTAAGTATCATCTTTCACCTGGATTACTACAGCAACCTCCTGACTCGTCTCCCTGCCTTTCCAAAATGGGCAGGAATGCTTTCCCTAAATGCCAGTCTGACCAGATCATGCCCCTGCTTTAAACACTCCGATGGATCCCTATCACATCAAGATGACATTCAATTTGCAGAGTCCTTCCTAATGGGGTTTCTGTTGCTTATCTCTACTCTTATTTTCCACTCTAGGCTCCAACAATATCAGCTTATAGCCCCTCAATGGGCTTCAGGTTGTTCTCCACCTCCAACCCACCCTCCCTACCCCTCCATTATCTGACCTGTCTGCCTTTTATACAGTGTCTACAGAACTTGGGTTCATTCCAATCTTATATTATAATTATGATTGTATTATAATTATGACCGTATTAAAACTATAATTGTCTATTTACTCTTCTATAAGATCCGGGAGTATAGAGTTCTCATGATTGGATTCACTTTTGTCTTCTTCAGGGCCTGGCTTAAATTTGGAGTTCCATGAACATTTGTTGAATGATCAATGTAATTCCTTAGTAAGGAAAAAAATTGTATCTTCTTTGAGACTCTGCTCAGAAAATAGTTCATAATCCAGTGGGAATACAAATAAGCAATTCCATGATATAGATTATCATAATTCATTTAATAATAGATTTCGTTGGACATTTAGGTTGTCTCCAATGCTTTGGTATTGTAAACAATGCTAAATAATAAATTTCTAAAGTAAAATAAATAGACACTATTTGTAATTGTTTAGTTGTCCTCTACTTCACTCGTATGTAACGCCTACAATGACAAGAAGGACTGTGTCTCTTGCTCACCATCATAGGTCTCCTTATAGGGTACAGCAGTTGGAACATGGTATTATTCAATAAATATTTGTAGAATTGTATTAACTAAATACTATATCTTGGTGGAAGGAAGAACCATGTGATTCAGCCAATGATTAATTTTAAAGGGAGACTCCAAATCTTTATCTTCAAGAATATGTTTGTTTCTTTCCATCTCTCTTTCCCCACCATACCCCCCTAAATCTCTTCCTTTTCTAAGGACTGTGAAAGATCACGGGTATATTTATACTATTGTTGGCATCTGGTTTAAGCCTTTAGTGGTTTTAAGCTTGGGTCCAAAAATAGTCCTTGACTTTACTTTGTGTCTTTGACAGTTATATTTGAGGTTTTGCTCATTGCCTTTTCCTCCCACCCCCACAGTGCCCACCAGGCTATTAAGAGAACAAATCTGTTAAAAGAAGAACTGGAGGAACTGAAAGTTAGTATGAATGCTTCTGAAGAGCAGAAGACCATTACTGTAGCCCAGAACAAACAATTAGTAAGTCATCCAAGTACTTGGAAATTGGCATATAGTTTACATAACTGAAATCCAAGAGGGCTGATTTGGAAGCAGAAATCAGAAGTCAGTAGGCTGATGAATGAATTTGTAATACCTTAGGAAAGTAAACACAAATAGGATAAACTTTTTCTTTTCAATCAATTCTTTGCAAATTAGTCATATTCACAATGGTTTGTGAAGATCTAGAAGATCTCTGTAAT
Organism: Vulpes lagopus; assembly: GCF_018345385.1. Lineage (NCBI taxonomy): Eukaryota > Metazoa > Chordata > Mammalia > Carnivora > Canidae > Vulpes > Vulpes lagopus. The sequence goes on from NC_054844.1 coordinate 23,233,911, forward strand.
GCCTCCTGAAGTTGATAGGTGAATTCATAAATACCTGATACTAAAAACCACTTTAATTTCCTAAAAAAAGTTCTCAAATTTTCACCTTTTCCTCAGGTTAAAGAAAAATTCATTATCATAGTACTTACAGGTTAGTAAGAAACCCCATAATTAAGTCCTTACACTAAATAAACACAGGCTTGAAATTTTTAGAGCAAAACATTATTTAGATTAAGCTTTACCTCAACTGCCAAAAAAGTAGTCTTTTTAAATTAAGAATGTTAAACTATTATTTAAAGCTTTGGTAATAATCTTCAAACCCCTGATAAGTTCCAGCAGTATTTTAGCATTGCTAACAATGGTGAAGTCAGATTAAAGTCATTCAGACTAATTCATTTTTAGATCTATAAGCCATCAGGAGACTTGGGTTCCAGATCTATGTCATTCCTACAACCAACACAGATTAGCTTAGCTCTTGCCTCAGTAGCAAAATGTGGTGATTAGACTCATTGACTGTCAGGTGACTCTACAAGTCTCTATGAATGTGGTACAGGAAAGGCTCAATTTGGTACCACAGAGGAACTTGTATGTAGAGGAAATATTGAGAAATGATCAAGTAGTCACTCTTGGGAGTCAGACTGCTGGCATCCAAGTCTTGACTCCAATGCCTGCGTAACTTTAGGCAAAGCACATAACCTCTTAGTCTTTAGTGTCCTCACATATAAAATGAAGATAACTGTACTACTTACCCGAGGGCTGGAAGGGTTAAATAAGTTAATACATGTAAAGCAAACAATGTCTTTTTTCCTCCCAGGGCTCAATATTGTTAGCTGTTATTGTTAAAAGTGCAGAGTCCTAGATATACAACCCTAACTTTTTGCATTTTATAGTGTTTTACAATTTCAAAGGAATTTTTACTACTTTATCTCATTGGTCATAGAACTTCTATGAGGTAAAAATAGAAGTTAATGTACTTCAATTTAAAAAGTTAATAGTTATAGGTAAAGACCAGAGATGTTTTGATTATTCAAAATCAATTATCTAATAAATGTAGAGCTACAACTGAACTCAGGTCTTCAGATTCCAATTACGTGGTGTGTGTGTCCTTTCATTCTTGCACAAATGACATCTTAACCTAGCTGCTTCCCCTTTTATTTTTATGTTATAGGAGTAATAATACCTGTCTGCTCTGTAAAATGAGGAAATGCAGGGGTGCCTGGGTGGCTTGGCCAGCTGTGGCTCCAACTCTTGATTTCAGCTCAGGTCATGATCTCAGGGTTGTGGGCTCTGAACTGACCATGAAGCCTGCTTAGGATACTGTCCCTGCCTTTCCCTCTGCTCCTCTGTACCACCCCTCATCGTACCCCACCCTCAAAAAAATGAGGAAGTACATATTAACAAAGAAAAAATAAAATCCCACAAAATCCTTAGCTTACAGGCAGCCCAGGTGGCTCAGTGGTTCAGCGCTGCCTTCGGCCTAGAGCCTGATCCTGGAGACCTGGGATTGAGTCCCACGTCAGGCTCCCTGCATGGAGCCTGGTCCTCCTTCTGCCTGTCTCTCTCTCTCTATCTCTCTCTCTCTCCCCCCCCCCATGTCTCTCATGAATACATAAATAAAATCTCAAAAAAAAAAATCCTTAACTTACCCTATCCATGAGATTTACTGCTAACATTTGGCATATATCTTGTCCTAGAATATTTTTTCTTCTTGTGGTTCTGAATTTGATGCTCTTAATTATAAAATGGTTTTTGATATTCATATGTTCTGGTAATATTGAATTTGAGAATATCCATAGCTTCAAGTAGAAAGCTAGAACTTTTTGTGATTTCAAGGTGCCATTTAAATAGATGAATTCATACTACCTATCATAAGTGGAGGGTGGGAAAGAAGCCAGGCTATTCCTTTTTTGTTTTTCCCTCTTTCCCTCCCTGTCAGATTGAGCCAAGGAGAAGAGTGATTTCTTACAAATCCCAAGAAGCTAGAAGTCAAAGGTTTAGCTTCATATTGAGAATATTTTCAGACTAGGCTCATTTGTGATCTGTCAATAACATGTTTAAAGCTGAGAAAGAGAAAGAATGTCAGTCTTAGAGATAAATATGAAGTATTTTAATAAATTTCTAAGTGCTTTTTGATTCCTTTCTCTCAATGAATCAGGAGACAGAAAACCGGGCTCTGATTCTTAAGATTCAGATTCTCCAAGAAGAGGTATGTTGAAATTACTAAAAACAGGTACAGATAAACATATGGAAATCATATAGGCATGCATTCGGACCCTTGATTAAATATAAATCATGTGAATATTCAGGATACTATGAACCAAAGACCATATTGCTTTGTCAAATGAGGAAGAGTGGATAGGGCTTTCATGTCTGAACAGAAATACGTTATTACCTTGTAATTATCCATGGAAGGAATGGGGTTTAAGAAATTCAGATTTAAAATGAAATAAAAATAACTTATATAAAAAAGTATACAAATCAAGAAGGAAAAGGTAGACATTATCTAATAATTTTCCATTATTCCACTGAAATAGATGGAAGAAGTCTTGAATCTAAGACCCAGTCACTGTCTGAAAGTCTGACTTTAGAAAAAACATTTAGCTTTCTGGAATTAATAATATCTATTTCCTACAGCCACTTTGGGGATTAAGATAATACATATGAAGCTATTTGATGAATTGTAAGGTACTTCATATATGTTAGGAAATAATAGTTAAATCTCTAAAAAAAATTATCCTATGCCTTAAATTTTTTAATCAACAGAGTTAAAGCACTGAAGCAACAGGTAACAGAGCTACTCATAAGTTATGATTTTGGAAGAAAATTCTCTATAATTATCTTTTAAATGTCAAATTTATGTACAGTTTTTTATTTGGGTTTATCAGAGGTATTCATTAAGCTGTAATGAACAGACTGATGGAGCATTATCTCAAATATGGGCCAACTGGACATTAAGGAAATTTTATAGTGGGTTGGAAAGGAACAATTAAAAGACTGTCAAGAAACCCTACCTTAGATTTAGACGTGGTATAGCAACAAGGCCAGGTTTTCATGAAACTAGTACTTTATGGTTAAGCTCTCAGTGTAAGACATTTTTCTCCTCATATTTAAGATGATTGACTAGCATCAAAGAATTGTACAGAACTGAATTTAGAGGTATTAGGTATTAGGACGTCTTGAGGTATTAGGACGAAGATATGGAACCCTTCATCACGAGAGCATTGCAATTATTGATTTGCATTAGAAAAAGCATATCAATGTCATGACTAGCTGAGATTCCTTTAGGTGGTAAAAATCTGATGCACTGTGAAAAGTAATAGCACAATAGCTTGGTAGTTACTTTCACTCACTTCATTCATTCATTCCAACATACTCATTGGGAGACCTTTGTGAGCTAGGCACTATTCTAGGTGTTGAGGATACTAGCTTATGCACAAAAGCCCATGTGGAACTAGCATATTAGGTGGTGATTAGTGCTATGGAGGAAGGAAAAGCAGAAAACAGAATTGTGGGACAGTGCAATTTAAAGTAGAGTGGTTAGGAAAAATAGCCTTATGAAGTTAATCACTTGATAAAAATGAAAGGATGTTTATCAGTGAAGGAACATTCCAGGCAGAGGAAGCCATAAGCTCTAAGTCCTCGGGCTCAGCCTGCATGCTCTTTTTGAAGGACACCAAGACCAGTGTGGTCAGTGCAGAGATAACAAGCACAAGAATTACAGACAAGGGTTGCAGGGAGCCAGACCCACAGTGTCTCATAGAGGCCTTGTATGGACTCTGGCTGCTTCTGCTGATTGAGATGGGAGCCATTGGACAGTTTTGAGCAGAACAGAAATGTGATCTAATTTCTATTTTAACAAGATAACTCTGGCTTCTCGGTTTAAAAATGGTAGTGGAACAAGGAAAAAGTGGGAGACCAATTACAAGGCTTTGTAACATGCAGGCATGAATTTACGGAGGCTGATGCAGAGGTGAGCGGAGGTGGAGAGAAGTGTTAGATCAGCAAATGCTTTATAACCTATCCAAGGGTATTTATTATATGTTCTGGTGTTATGGATGTTCTCTTCTGATTGTTGCTAATGTCTCAGTGAGATAAAAGCAAAGTCATTGGCTGATGCTGAGAAAGTTGGAGGAAGTATGGGAAGCTCAAGGAGAGAGAAGGGATGAAATAGGTCAGGAATTGGTAAACATTTTGTAAAGGATCTGATGGTAAATATTTTTTTAGCCTTCCCTGGCTAAAAGGCCTTTTCTGTAACCACTTACTTCTGCCATTGTCATATGAAAACAGCCATAGACAATATGAAATAAAAATAGGCCATTGTGTTTTGAAAAAGCTTTGTTTACAAAGCAGGTGGTCAACCGCAGTTGTGGGGGTGTGGGTGGGGAAGTTGGTGTAATTTCCCTGATTTAAGCCAGCGGCCACGTGAATGGACTAGAATTGTATGATATGATCACCAGTAAAAATTGAAGTTAAAAATTATGGATTGAGGGATCCCTGGGTGGTGCAGCGGTTTGGCGCCTGCCTTTGGCCCAGGGTGTGATCCTGGAGACCCGGGATCGAATCCCACGTCAGGCTCTGGTGCATGGAGCCTGCTTCTCCCTCTGCCTATGTTTCTGCCTCTCTCTCTCTGTATGACTATCATAAAAAAAAAAAAGAAGTTTTAAAAAAATTATGGATTGAATGTGTGACCTGGTGGTTCATTTGTATTTTTCTTTAACAATGTTTATCTGGAAGGGTGCTGTCAAGGAGTGGGTAGCAAGCTGAAATTAAGCAAATACTAAGAAGTAGGTAGGGGAGAGGCAAGGGAATTGAGGGGAGGTGGAAGAGAGGTTATTGTAATGATTGACCATGGATGAATTTAGCTGAATAAAGAGGGGACTGAGTTCATAAGGAGATGGAAGGATAATGAGAATGTGGTAGAAACAACAGATTGCAGGCTTCAGTAGGGACTGAAGTTTAGGTGGCTCTCAAAAAAGTAATCTGGAAAGAGAAAGTGGTGGTTCAAGAGTAAAATATTTATAATTAAAATCATGGTGGGGTCATACTTGCTGGGAATGACAAGTTTAAAGATGTGACTGGGCAGTGAATGGCCGAGTGACCATGGAAGATAAGAAGGATCTCTCAAGAGTATTCGTGGATGGTTTTATTAAAAGGATGATGTTATTTTTGGATAAAGTCTACAGTTTTGTCCCTTAGTTTAAAATAGATTGTGATGTTAATGATGAAAATACCACTTCCTAAAAAAAACTTTGTGATGTTCTTTTATTCTTTTTTTGTCTAAATCTAAGAATATTATCTTCTTTTACATCAGAATACTAAGAACATTATGGATATATATAAATTGGAAAAGAAGATTGAGGAATTGTCTAAAACTGAGATAGAGTACCAAGTAAGCACTTCCCAAATACTGGTAAAATATTTTCTTTTGTCAAACTAATATTACTTTATGAAAGTGTATATGACTTATTGACAAAATAATGTTTGATTATACATTTTTTAATTTGTGTTCCTCAAAATATCTGAATGACAGTGTATGAAACACAATTTCTATTTTTCAAAATGTAATGGCTTTACTGATATCTGATATATAACACACATGCCATTAAATTCATCCACTTAAAGTATGTAAGTCAGTGGTTTTAGTGTATATTCACAGAATTGGGTAACTATCACCAAAACCAACTTTAAAACATTTCTGTCATCCCAAAAGAAATAACTTTAGCAGTCATTCCCCATTCCCCAGCAACCCTAGACAACCACTATAGAGACTTTTTGTCTCTATAAAAGACATTTACCTATTCTGGACATTTCATATAAATGGAATCATATACACTGTGTGGGGTCTTTTGTGATTGATTCCTTTCATTGAGCATAGTGTTTTCAAAGGTTCATTTATGTTAGAGCTTATATTAATACCTTATTTCCTTTTATTATTGAAAAATATTCCATTTTATGGATACACTAAAATTTGCGTATCCATTCACCGGTTGATGAGTATTAGGACTGTTTCTACTAAAAAAAAAAAAAAAAAAAAAAGGACTGTTTCTACTTTTTGACTGTCATGAATAATGCTTCTATGAACATTTGATTATATATTTTTGTGTCAATCTTTATTTTCTCATAAGTATGCATTTAGGAGTGGATCTACTGAGTCATATGATAACTCTGTATTTGACTTTTTATTTTTTTAGAGAGTGAGAGTTGCACGTGTGAGTGGGGTGGGCAGAGAAAAACGGAGAGAGAGAGAATCTTAAGCAGGCTCTACACTCAACATGGAACCTGATACAGGGCTCAATCCTATGAACCTGAGATCATGATCTGAGCTGAAATCGAGAGTTAGATGCTTAACTGACTGAGGCACACAGGTGCCCCTAAGTTTGACCTTTTTAGGAACTCCCAGACTCTCTTCCGGTACCATTTTACATTTCTACCAGCTATGCAGGAGGGCTCAGATTTCTCCACATTCTTGCCAACACTTGTTCCTATTTATATTTTTTTATTACAGCAGCAATTTCTAATTTAAGAGTATCTAGTTTTGTAAATCCCTTAATCAGTAAAGATTTCAGCTGTTATACTTTCTAATGCAAAAAATGAGAGCTGGGAAAAAAATCTATCCTTGATTGAATTAAGGAATGAGAGCCTACACAAATGATTTTTTAAATTATATCTAAAAAGTCTATATCTAGTGCATATTTTTGTTATATATTCCATACATTCTTACCAGGAAACTAAAAGAATATTAATAAACTTAGGAATTTGTGTCACACTTAATGTCATCTCTAATAGTTTCTCTAAGCAATATTTTTTGATGTAGTATATGTATGTAATAATGTACTTATATTTCATGTTTGTATGTGGAATTTTCAAGTTTCCTAACAGATACCTAAATTCCATATGTATGTATACATATACATATATTATTACATATATATATCAATCATAGTTTAGACATTCAAATTAATTTTATTCTAGGAATGACTGTTTTTGGAAAACACACTTATTATAAACTAGTAGTAGAAAGAGAAGACATGGGTTCAAATCCTGTCTTGTCTACTTAAAAGTTTTATGACCTTAAACAAGCAATTAACCTCTATTTCAATTTTCTCATCTACTAAATGGATATAATTTTTTCTACCTAATCCCAAAGCTTGGTGGAAACTCAAATGAAATGATTATGTGAAAATATATTTATAACTATGAAGGGATATCAAATATATATGATAATTCTACTTCTGTCTATGTTGATTATTTTTCTCAGTTTTCAATTCAATTATTACATATTTATCAATCATATTAGAAGTTTTTGCCAACAAACTTGCTTTTGATTTGAATAAGCTGATATATTCACTTTGCTAAAAGATATCTAAACACTTTAAACTATGTTCTTAGAAGAGGAAGAGTCTTTTTTATTTTCCCCTTGCAATCTAGCTAATCAGATTTTGGCAAGTGTAGGTTATATTGCCAGATAATCTGTGGGTTTCTATAGTACTTGTTGTTCAAGAAGAAGAGCCTTTTATATGTTCACATGGACTCTATGTTCATGTCCTATCTAGATTTTCACCAAAAAAACAAAGACTCAATTGGTCATCTTATTATAGGAAGGGTAAAATAGTGGGAACAACACTTGGCTAGAGGCAAAGATTCATATTGTGGGCTCAGTTCTGAGCCTTACTGTATGTGACATTGGGCAAGTCTCCCAATAGTGTGCTGAGCTTTGATTTCCTCAATGGTAAAGTGAGGGCAACAAACCTGGCCTCTCAAGTTGTTGTAAGGCTAATGTGAAAGTTGTTTATAAAGTAAGAAACACCTGCACATTAAAGGTGCTTGAGAAACATGTCCCCCTATTGTAATGATTTTGTGGCATTTTTTACCAAAGCAATGTCCCAATGGCCATCCCTAAATTTGTCTCTTTTCAGATGCAGTTACGTACATATGAGAACACCTTGGTTAATAAAGATGCAAGTTTGCAGAAGGTTGGTACTGTTCCTTTCTATGAAGTCCCATGGGAATGCTAGCTCTCTCTAAATCATAATGAATATGGCCATTTATATAACTTCACTTCTATTAAGATACCTGATTCTACTATTCTGTCACAAGACTTTCCTTTATAATACTTCACAAAAATGTTCTTCTGAGTAAAGAATACTGACTTCTTTATCTGGGATAAGTTTTAACATATCCTCTCTAACTTTTGGTGGTATTTATACATTTATGTAATAAATATTAGTGTGCCAATTTGCCAGTACTGGCTAGGCATGATGATGTAGTTTTAAGTCATAATAATACAAATGAGTGTACAGTCATTTATTTTAGGGAATAAGAAGAATACTTACCCCAGTTATTTTCTATCTATTTGGATTGATTTGATTGGTAGGTAGGTAGATAGATAACCATTCTCTTTATCTTTATATCCTGTGATCATTGCCTGTGTGATAAGAAAAGATTCTGGCTGCAGAAATGCCCTTATGGTGGCTTTAAGAGACATAGGAAGGACATAGAGTTAAGTTAATAAACTTTCATATCCTAAGACATGAAAGTAAATAAAAAGCAGTGTTTCTCTTTTCCTTTCTCTGAATGCTATAAAGTTTCAAAGGAGTCATTTATGAATTGTGAACATCGACCAGATTACTGAATATCATACCGACTTTCTTTATGCATCGTGGGTGTTCTTTTTCTCCATATAGTGACATTATGGTAGTGGTAGCTGCTTACCTCCTCCATAACTCTGGTCCTTCCACCACTTTTTATTTATGCCCCAAATTCATAAGGTATTGATTGAGCACTTCCCACTTGCCAAGCACCATGCTAGTCATGAGATAAAATTACAGGTTAGACAGTGACTATACCCTTTGGTAATACAGTATAAAACTATGATTTTAATAGATATCATTTGAGTGGCACCTGGATAGCTCAGTTGGTTAAGCATCTGCCTTTGACTTGGGTCATGATGCCACCAGGGTCCTGGGATTGAGTCCTATGTCGGGCTCCCTGCTTGGCAGGGAGTTGGCCTCTCCCTCTGCCCCTCACTCCACTCATGCTCTCTCAATATCTCTCAAATAAATAAAATATTTTTTTAAAAAAACATATCATTTGAACTGGATAAAATTGGATGCTTTAATAATTCATTAGTCATTTGCAGGTAGACTAGTTTTTTTTTTCCTTAAGTATGTCATGATAATATAATTTTGACTTGAACTTGAGAATTACCTGTGAGACTTTGATTCCATTGAACTAGGCAAATACGAACATAATGACACCAATTAGGTATAACTGCCTTGCTGTCCCATACTTTTTGTGTTTTTAATCATAAACACAGACTGGCTCGGTTTTCAAAAAATATTAGTATAAGGTTTTATCATCTTTGGGGATTTACAGTTCTATGGCTTTGATTGGTAGTCTACTAAATGAGATTTGGTAGACTCACACATTTATTTGCTATTCTTTCTTCTACTTTTCAGAAGGATTTAAGTATAGAAGAACTTAAATCAACCATCATAGAATATGGAAACTTTATAGAGGTATACCATAATAATTTCACAGTTCGTGAAGTAGAATTATTTAAATGTAAATCCCCCACTAAAGTAACACAAATAGCCTAATGTTGTATGTGGTTCTAGAATTTACGAGGGGATAAAAACAAACTGACTCATGAATTACAGCACTTGCAACAGGAACTTATCATGTGAGTAAAGCAACTTCTCACCAGCATTTTCTTATGTGCCTCCCTACATTCTTGACTTGCTGAGCTATATACACTTCTTTGAACATGCCACATTCTTTTCTTCTGTATTTTTATAAGTGATGTTTTCTCTGCTTTTCTCCAATAGAACTCCTTCTCAAGTTTTCTATGACTCTCCCTTGCTTTTCTTTTACCTTGAAATTGAGCAATCCCTTTGAGTACATGCATGACATGCTATTCTTACCTTTTAACACACATCATCTTATAATTGTTTTTGAATATGCAAAACATGATAATCCAGGAGTCTACAGGAGCCAGACAGATAACAAAAGTAAGTAAAATCATTGGGGGGTAAGAGCACATACTTATGAGAATGACAAATGAAAAAAATGCATTATTACCCAGATGAAGTCCAGCTAATCAGGAGTATATGGGCCTGGGGCACCTGGATGGCTTAGTTGGTTGGGCATCTGACTCTTGATTTCAGTTCAGATCATGATCTTGGGCTGAGGCTCATCAGGGAGTCTACTTGAGATTCTTTCCCTCTCCCTCTACTCTTTCACCTGCTTATGCATGCTTACTTGTTCTCTCTCTCTTTTTCTTTCTCTCAAATAAATCTTTTTTAAAAAAGAATATATGGGCCCAGTGTAGCTGTATCATGCTTTTTAAAAGAAAAGCCAGAAATCGGGGGATCCCTGGGTGGCTCAGCGGTTTAGCACCTGCCTTTGGCCCAAGGCGCGATCCTGGAGTTCTAGATCGAGTCCCAAGTTGGGCTCCCGGCATGGAGCCTGTTTCTCCCTCCTCCTGTGTCTCTGCCTCTCTCTCTCTCTCTCTCTCTCTCTATGTCTACCATAAATAAATAAATAAGTAAAATCTTTTTTCTAAAAAAAAAAAAAAGCCAGAAATTGAGATTTTCATTGAAAGTTTCTAATTTTTAACTATTGACTCCAGTTCTCAAATAAATAAACAAATAAATAAATAAATAAATAAGCAAGCAAGTAAGCAAGCAAGCAAGCATGACCTAGTTGTTTTCAACCTCCTAGAGTCACTAGTCGGTGCAGCTCCTGGAGGGTCCAGAGACTCTCTTTTATTTCTCTATTATTGAATACTTTATACAGTCTTTGGCACACAAGGGCTTACTGTGTTTAGTGATAAATCCCACTTTGGTGACTTTTAACATAGTCACATCTAACCAGACTAGACTATTGCTTTTGTTTTTTCAAGAAATGGGATCCAGTTGAATGTTAGTGGAGAGCGTAATAGTATCATCTCTGAAGAAGAAAAATCTTTACATTGTGAACTCGTTCTTGCTCAGTCTGCAGAGGTAGGTAATTATCAAATGGAAAGCTTGAAACAATAAGACCATATGCAATAGCTTACTATTAGGTGAAGGTCCAAACTTGCTGAAGAGTACCTGTGACATTTTGAGGAATCTGTTGATTGTTTTTAGAATCCAAGTCTAAAGTCTCTTAACCTGAAAAAAAAAAAAGGATCTTTTTCAAGTTCTAGCTGAAAACCATAGTGAGGCTCAAGGCTAAATTTGAAGAAGCATGTGTTCAGTGAATCCAGACTTTAGAAATCTTTATATTCTCAATACTTTTTAGGAGAAAGTACCTGTATTGATCCCCAGCCTGGGGTCCTAAAGGTAACAGTAGAGATCCATGAACTATTTTTCAGTATTTTCCTAAACCCCCAAAGTAAATGTATCTGCCAAAAATAAAGATGCTTAGAAATAACACAAAATTTCTCTGCTCTAAAATGTAATTGTAGCAGCCCAATATAAATGGCATTGATTGTTACATTCTAAACAGAAATTAGCATTTTCATGTTTTTGGTTAATTTTAAAATGCAAGTGAATTATTATTTAACTCTCAGTTTTTTAGGTGAAACCAGTTTTTTACAGCATGTGAGGAAATAATCAAAAGCATTTCTGGGGATGAAATGTTGGGTATCCCTCTCAATACTCTATTTTCACTCCTTTGTGCTTTCCAGTTTGTGCTTGTTATGTTAGGAAATGCTTATTAGCAAAATTAGCTTTCTTTTCACCACTTTGATGGTCTCTCCATATCTGTGGACGATGGATATGTTAGAATGTCCTCCTCCTGACAGCTGTGATATGACCTTGAAAGGAGAGGAAAAATGTCTTTGGGGCAAATGCTGTTTGAATCTCTCTTGCCAAAGATTCGGGGGCAACATATGCTGCCTTCATCTAAAGCTGTCTCAGGCAGCCTTGGACATTCTGCTGAGGGCTGTGCTTTCCTGACATTCTGTTTCAAATACTCATCATCTTACTGTGTTTTTGAAACCAAGCCAATCTGCCAGACTGAATGAAATGGTGGCAAATCTGCCACAGCAGTCCTCTGAGATAATAATGATGTCAAGATGCCAGCCTGTAAAGTTCTATACTTCTAAACAGGGGTTAAGCAGCTAGCAAAGTTCTATCTCTGAGGTTTACCCAATATTGGATTAGGAATTTTGTCTTCTAATTGGAGTCTAGAAATAAGAAATCTGTAAATGTTTTTCCAGTAGACAACAAAAAGAAAGTTAAATGTGGTGTTGTCATATATCTAAAATATGACAGGACATGGATGCTTTGAGAGAACTATAAGAAATATTCTTTGGTAAACATCATCTGAGAATTTCTTTTATGAAAGAAAAGGGAAGACAAAAGAAAACAATCTATTTTCAGTAAGATTTATTGAACACCCTCCCAACAGTTTTTTTTCCTGTGAATTTCTTTACCTTCTCCTTTTTCATAAAATTAGAGCCATAGCAGTTTATATTACCCACATGTAAATGTTATCTATTGGATAAATGCTTTTCCTTAAGAATGAATAAATGTTAAGTTGAAGCCATCCTAGGGAGAAAATGTAAACCATTGTTTGGTAACATAGGAAGATTTTGTAAGACTACTTAGAACTCTTTGATGGGGACAGTTATATTGACCCATGAGCATCATTTTCATAAAATAAAAACACTGTTCTTTATTAAAATGACAGAGTTGTGAAAAATTTGATAATTGTCTCATAACAATGAAACTGAGTGGCAGTGCAGTTTATTTAGCTTGTCATCTCTGGATATCATGATGGACCAAGAAATGCTGCTATTACTAAGAAAACTTGAACAAAAGGGAGTGGAATTCGCAGCTATGCTTCAAAAAGCTGGAATCGTATAACATGTGTACTGTGGTGATTCACTGACTAGGAATATCTGTAGATACCTGATCTACAGCCTATTTGCTGAATACAGGCATATCTGTGTTTTGTTGAAACCTAAATTAATCCTACTATGAAAAGAGAAGTTTTTCCTAAAACTTCCCTGAGGTTGATCTGGTTCTGGCTCAAGTCAGTTCAACCTCAATCAGGTTGATCATTAGATAGGAATTGTTTGGGCTTATTTTTCCTACAGGCTAACCTGTAGTTTCAGAGGACTGAAGACATATCTATTAAACAGTTTCCTTCTGGCTAATAGCTAGTACCTCTTACTCCATTTTGATTTTTGACTGGAAACAAGATGACCAGAGAAAACAGAACACATTCATGACGCTATTTCTAGTGCCTTTCACAGTGCTTAGCATATAGTAGGTAGCATTTAGTTTAATGAGTGGAAGAAAAATCCATGAAAATGTTTGTTTCCTACTATTTGAGAGGGGAATAAAGATGAGTACATTTTGTTTTGAAAAATGGTTCTATTTGTATATATTCAGCATATATAGAACAACTGATAAGAGTTAGAATTTACACATGGAAACACCCTGGGATAAAGGAAAGTCATGGGGGCTGCATTTTGTACGGTGTCTTAATTATATAGTAGAACTTTGGTCTAAACTACTTCTTATATAAGAGCCTATGCCTTTCACCTGAATTCCTAGTTGAACATGTGGAACTTTTGCAGCATGAAGAAGTTTCTAAAGTTGAAACTCTCATGGATAGCTCTCTGCAGTGGGTAACTGATCCAGAAATTACTGTGAAAAAGAAGTGGGAGAACAAGCTTGCTGTAAGTGTTGTATTTTTGATTTTCCTGGTTTTTCTTCTGCCTTCTTAACCCAGGTAATACTCATTATATATGCAGTACCACTTCTAAGATTTTATTGTAGCCTCCTGCTATCTTGGTCTGTTGGTATATATGGATTGTATGTCTGGAGATGTGTGTGAGTGTGTGCATGTGGGTGAGAGTAAGAATGTGAGGGTGAGGATAAGTATGTGTGACTATGAGGGTGAGTATAAGTGTGGGTAAGGGTGAAGGTGAGTGTGTGACTGTGAGGGTTAGGACAAGTATGTGTAAGGGTGAGAATAAGTGTGAACTTGAGGATGAGGGCAGCTGTGTGTGAGGGTAAGGATAAGTGTGTGAATGTGAGGAACAAAGTGAGAGTGAGGACATGTGATACATGTTAAAGAGACAATAGATAAAATGATTTAATGAAAAAGTATATTATTTGCATCCTTTGAGAATTGCTAGTAAGCCTGAATTTTTCCTTGACCTATTAAAATTCTCTAAATTCAATGGAATGATTGTGCAAATGTTATTCCTGAAATTCTGACATTTTTATTATACCAGAAATTAGCAGAACATGAGAATTTTAAGCAGCTATTTCCAGTTTTATTATAAAGGAAGCATATAAGAAGAAATTAATTTATCTATTACTTATCTCTACTTCTTGACTGCCAGACAACTTTCTAACATCCTCTACTTCTTGACTGCCAGACAACTTTCTAAAATCCATCAGCTTCCTAAGTAAAGTTACAGCAAGGAACAAACTCTGAAGACTCTGGAATATTAATTCAACGCCTTTAACAAACTCTTTTTTAAAGTTTTTTTTTAATATGCTAACCAACAAATACTGATTTTATTGCATTTTCTTGTCTCATCCCATTCTAAAGCAATTCTGACGACTGATGAAATAAATGGTCATGGACCACTTATATTAGAAAAAACTGAATTTTAGGCACATAACAGGTACCCAATATGCGCTTGTTAAATTGAGATAATCAGTTCAAAGAATAATCAATCTTTGGGCAGTTGAGAATTGGTATCTATTCAATTAAACTTTTTGGGTTTCATAACCATGAATACTATTGAGATAGGATGACCACAGTATTTTGTATTGCATTTATTTTATATTTAACACTTGAATAGTGGAGGTTTTTTGTGACTTTTCTTGTAGGAATTTAAATATATAATGGAAGAGAAACTAAATCTTTGCATATTAATGCTGAACAGCTTGGGAAACCACAAAGAGTCTCTTGATAAAGAATTTGTCAAATTAATAGAGATTTTGAAGAGATTCAGACTGGAATACTTTTATTTCAGAAAAGAATTCCTTTCCAGGTGATGGTCATTTATATGTAAGAAACCCATGCTTTAAATTCATAATACATTTGAGATTGTACTTTGGCATTCGGTTTACTTTTTTCATGTTGTAAACATTGATTTCAAATGACACTTTTTCAAATAAGCCATTTTGTCTGATAATTTTGAATTCTCAAAAGGTATGAAATAGACCTATGTATTCGAAATTCCAAATCGTGGGCAGCCTAAATGGCTCAAGGGCAGCCTGGGTGGCTTAGCAGTTTAGTGCCGCCTTCAGCCCAGGGCATGATCCTGGAGCTCTGGGATCAAGTCCCACGTCGGGCTCCCTGCATGAAGCCTGCTTCTCCCTCTGCCTGTGTCTCTGCCTCTCTCTCTCTGGGTCTCTCATTAATAAATAAATAAATAAATAAATAAATAAATAAATAAATAAATAAAATCTTTAAAAAATTCCAAATCATGAACTTTAGCAATTTTGGAAACCCATAAATCTAGTTATTTTCCTTAAAGAAGAAAGTTGGAATTACAGAATATAGAATTTTTTAACCAGAAATGTCTTTAGAGATCATTTAGTAAAACCTCATAATTTTACAGAGGACTGAGGCATTAAGGCTATAAAGTGAATTGATCAAGACCTGAGAGTTATTAATGGAAAATCTATGAAGTGATCTATTAACAGAAGAATTTGCTGAGTCTATTGACTCCTATCCCATTGGGCTTCATTTTCTGTCTCAGTATACAGTGTATTGTATTAGGCACTAGTCAATTAAATTTCAAGTAAAGAAGTCAGGGAATTAGAGGACTCTAAATGTAAAATAATTTACTATCTTACTGTTCTTTTAACCTTAATTCTTATAATTATGGAGAGATTCTTGAAATTTGTATACTCTGTAAACCACATAATAAACAAGGAGAGCTATTTTGTCTTTTATTGACCACTATTTATATAGCTGCTAGTACCATAGTAAGCATTCCCTTAAGAAATGCTTTTTTTGGTGAGTGAATGAACATGGATTCAAATTCATATTGAATCTGAGTAAAGTAAATATATATATATAGTTAGAGACTAAAGTTGCTTAAAGAAAATAGCCAAAAGAAACTATTTTATTCCCCCTAAATAAGAAACCCAGATACCAGAGAGAGGTTAATACCAGAAGAAACACTCAAGAAAATGATCTTCTGCTTTCCCTAGGAAGTAGGGAGCCCAGACTTCCCCATAGGGGTAAAGGTGTGGGTTAAGTGGATATGCAGCTTCCTTACATGGATACCATCTCCACAAAAGGGAGCATTGAAATCTTCTAGTTAGCCACAAAGAACTATTTGGAGAGGAGTCTGCACTGGAGTCATTTCTGAATAAGTGAATCTTCTGTATTATTCTACAAGACACACAAACAACCAAGTTAAGTAACAGTAGGTGCAATTTGTTGAGAGCTTACTGTGTTGGAGGTAGTGCTAAGAATTTGACATACTTTTATCTCTAGAGAGGTTCAGTGACTCACTCAAGGTTACTCAAGAGGGATTAAGTGACAGCTGGGAGCAGGCCTAGATGTGTGTAACTTCAAAACTTGTGTTCTTTCAACTATTAATCCCCCACCATCTGCTTGTTAAAATCAAATAAAATATTCATTAAAAATATTCTGGGAACCTGGCACCAGGCAAAATACTACTCATCACTGTAAGGATAGTTAAGCCTGTGCCTTCTAGATATAATTTAAAACAGACAGTCATTTATTGGCTACACACAAAATGATTTAACTATCAGTTTTAACAATGAATAAGAATATAAGTGGAGTTGGGCACCTGGGTGGCTCAGTCAGTTCAGTGTCTGACTCTTGTCTCAGCTAAGTTCTTGATCTCAGAGTTCAAGCCCTGTGTTGGGCTCCACACTGGGTGTGGAGCCTACTTAAAAATGTGTGTGTGTGTGTGTGTGTGTGTGTGTGTATTATTTTGTAGAGATGAATATAAGAATTTAGGTAAGGTAGACAATATTTATTAAAGGTAACTTTCAGGGGCTGTTTGCTGAGGAGAAGGCTTTCATTCTGTTGCAAGATAAATAGTCTCCAGTGCTGAGGAATGGAAAGAATTGAGTGAGTCAAGGAGAAGTATTGAAAGAAAAAATTGCTCTTGAAGGTCTCAGTGAGAAAAGCATGTTATTTGTGCAACACCCAAATATGAGCTCCTTGCCAGGTTCTTTTTTTTTTCTTTTTGGTGCTAGAAAATTAAATAAGATCAAAATCTCTACATCCATGAAACTAATATCTATTAAGGGACACAGATAGTGAACAAATAAACACATAACTATATAATATAATGCCAGAGAGTGGTAAGTGATATAAAAAAATAAAAGGAGGATAAGAATAAGAATGATGGGGCAGGAAGACCTAATTTTAGGAAAATGGCCAGGAAAGACCTGTCTGTGATTGACAAATTTAATGGAGAGCTTAGTGGAGTGAGAGAGTGAGGTAAAAGATGATCTAGGAAGGGTTCTCAGCTGGAAGAATTAGCTAGTGCAAAGGCCCTGAGGTTTTAATGAACTTAGTATGTCTGAGCAGCAGCAAGAGGCCAGCATGGCTGGGGCAGAGTGAATGCTAGGCAAATGGTAGGAGATGAAGTTAGAGAGATAGGCAGGAGTTAGATTCATGATCTTACAGTCCATGCTTAGGGATTGGTATTTTATTCTGAATAGATGGGAAGAAATCAGAGGATCATAAACAGGAAGGTAATATGACATATTTTGAAAAATTATTCTAGCTGTTAGTAGAGGATTGTATATAGAGGGGGAAGGTGAAAGCAGTGACACCAGTGAGAAGGGTTTTTTCAATAACAGGTCACCAATTAGAGCTCTTGAAATCAATTTACCAGATTATGAGTCATTTTAAAAAATAAATGTATCAGAGCACATTTCATATAGTAAGAGTAATATTTCATAAAAATTTTAATTCAGCCGTGTGTGTGTGTGTGTGTGTGTGTGTGTACGTATGTACTTGGTTGAAATATAAAATATTTGCTAAGTTGTGGTCAAAAAAACCCACTGAGTTAGAAACTATTTCCATAGTCTAGGAGAAGGGGTGTTACAAGAGTCAGAGTGAGCCAGTTGGTAAGAAACGGTTGGATTCAAACATTGAGAATGGGTCAGATCTTACATGGTAGTGAATTAGTTGTGGGAATGCAAGGAGTCATCTTTGACTTACAGCTTTTTGGTCTGAAAACTAGGTAAATGGGATTCTATTTAAATGGCAAAGTTTCAGAATCAGACTTGGCAGGTGTAGAAACCAAGATTTAGCATTAGGACATGTTAACAAGGAGACTTACTGAATTCAAAAACACCTTCAAAGATAATACTGTATTAATATGATAATGTAAGTCTCTATGGAAGAAAAATCTTCAAAGGTTTAAAATCTGTTGAATATCTTTAATAGATGGTACTATATAATTTTTAGAAAGCTATCCTTAAGACTGTTATGATTCAAAAAGTGCATAAAATTATCTTAAAGGTACAAATACATATATATATGTAATATACAGGATAAAAGTTGTAATATTATTAAATGTGGATTTCTGATGGTTCTTACAGTCCTTCTGCTTTCCCTTGGAACATAATGTACAGTATTGATAGCTTAGACTATTCCTAAAAAAGAGAAAAGTTGATAAAACTAATGTCTTAAAAAAGAAAAAAAAGGTGATGTCAGCAAGAAATTGGCTTTCCTTCCCCCAAGGGATATACTGATTCAACAGTAATAGATGGATGCGTTCACTTTGTGAAAAATCCAGAAACTAGTTGAAAGGATCCTGTACCCTAGGTAGTTGTGAAACCAGCCACATCAATACTGGTTGGAAAATTCTAAATACCCTGTCAGTGTAATTTCTGCTCCCGACATAGGACTGTGTGGTCAGAAGGAATCCCCCAGCTCCCAGTTTTTCCCTGTGGAGAAAGAGTTAGACTGTATGTCCGTGTTTCAACTTTTCTGAGGACTTAACAAAATACTGGCTTTTGTCTCATCTGTCTCAGAGTGCAGATGAAACTGGGCATACTGTAGATGCTTAAGGGACACTGAGAACAATAATGGCAGGTGGAACCCCAGATCTTTGCTTTTTCCTGGAAGAAAAGAATAGGACTACACATTCAATATTCCAACTTTTCTGGGAGTTGTCTAAAAGACTCCCTTCTGTTACACCCATCTTAGAGCAATGATGTTACTATCATACTCTAGACACTTAGGGCCCAGTAAGGACAAAAATGGTGATTTGAACTAGAATGAAGATTTGAGAGCCCTCAGAACCTCTGACCAAACTGATTGATACAGGTTTTCTCCTATGTAAGTCTGGGCTGTGGAGACTAGAAGTGGTTATTTTTTCTAATGTGCAGATACCAACAAAAGGAGTCAGGATAAAAAATAGGGAAATATGTTCCATCCAAAGGAACAAAATCTCTAAAAACTGATCCCAATGAACCATAGATAAATGATTCACCTCACTAAGGATCCAAAATAACTGTCATAAAGATGATCAATGATATCAGGAGAACAATCCATAAAGTGAGAATATCAGAGTGCCTGGGTAGCTTAGTTAGGCATCTGATTCTTGGTTTTGGTCGTGATTTCATGGTTGTAGGATTGAACCCCATGTCAGGCTCTGTGCTCAGTGAGTAGTATGCTTCAGATTCTTTCTCCCTCTCCCTCTGCTCCTCCCAGCTCATGCTTGCCCTCTCTCAAATCAATCAAATCTATTTTTTTAAATTTTTATTTATTTATGATAGTCACAGAGAGAGAGAGAGAGAGAGAGAGAGAGAGAGAGGCAGAGACATAGGCAGAGGGAGAAGCAGGCTCCATGCACCGGGAGCCTGATGTGGGATTTGATCCCGGGTCTCCAGATCGCGCCCTGGGCCAAAGGCAGGCGCTAAACCACTGCGCCACCCAGGGATCCCCAATAAAATCTTTTTAAAAACAAACCAAAATGAGAATATCAATAAAAAAATAAAAGTATTAAAAGAATACCCAACAGAAATCTTAGAGCAGAAGAACATAATAAATAGACTGAAAAATTTACTACAAGAGTTCAACAATGGACTAAAGAGAAGAAAAGACGAATGAAAAGACGTGAATTTAAGACGGGTCTCTGGAAATTATCTAGTCAAAGAAATGAAAAGAAAAATGAAAGTGAAGCAATCTTAAGGGACTTATGGGATACCATAAAGTAGATCACTATATGTATTATTACAGTCTCAGAGGGAGAAGAGAGAAAGAAGAGTTATTCAAAGAAAAATATGGGGGTGCCTGGGTGGCTCAGTCAGTTAAGCATCTGCCTTCTGCTCAGGTCATGATCTCAGAGTCCCAGGATCAAGCCCTGCATCAGGCTCCCTACTCATTGGGGAGTCTGCTTCTCTCTGCCTCTCCCCCAGACTTATGCTTGTTCTCCTTCTCTCTCAAATAAATAAAAATTTTAAAAAACAGAAACAAAGAAAAATATGGCCCAAAACTTCCAAAAGCTGGGGAAGGACATCTAGATCCAGGAAATCCAATGGATCTCAAATAAGATGAACCCAAGAAATTCACATTGAGACACATAATAACTGTCAAAAGCCAAAAATAGAGAATTTTGGAAACAGCAAAGAGAAAAATTTTGTGATATACAGGGGAAGCACCATGAGACCATCAGTGGATTTCTCAGCAGAAACCTTGCAGCCCGGAGTATGTGGGACGATATATTCAAAGTACTAAAAGTAAAAGACTACCAACCAAGAGCACTATTCCCTGCAAACTGTCCCTCTCTAAAATCCAGGTGTTATAAAGACTTTCCCATATAAACAAAGGCTAAAAGAGTTCATTACCACTAGACCTGCCTTAGTAGAATTGCTAAAGGAGTTCAAGTTGAAACAAAAGGATCTTAATACAAAAACATATCAAAGTATAAAATTTGTTAGTAAAGGTAAATATATAGACAAATACAGAATACTGTAAAACTATGGCAGTGATGGGTTTTAATTCTAGGATGAAAGTTTAAAAATTATAAGTATATAAAATGGTAAAAACATATTAAGGTACACTATATTCAAAGTTGTAAATTGTGGTATCAATAACAAAGTGGGGGGAGGAGAGAAGTAAAATTGTAGTTACTGTATGTAATTGAAGTTAAATTGTTATCAGCTTAAAATAGACTATTAGATTTTATGTAAGCCCCATGTTAACCATGAAGAAAATACATATAGAAGATGCACAAAAGAAAAATGAGTCAAAATATTACTTAAAAAAAGGAAAACACAAAGACAAGAAGGGAGGAAAGAGGAACTAAAGTACTCTGAGACAGAAAACAATGAAAAAAATGCCCATGATAAATTCCTACTCTATTGATTATGTTAAGTGTAAATAGAGTAAACTTTCCAATCAAAATACATAGAGTGTGGCTCAATGGATTAAAAAATAAGATCCAACTGTATGCTGTCTACAAGAGACTCACTTCAGATTTAGAGACACACATAGGCTGAAAGTGAAGTGATGAAAAAAGATATTTCAGGCAAATACTAACCAGAAGAGGGCCAGGGTAGTGATATTTATATCAGAGAAAATAGACTTCAAGTCATAAAACAAAGGAAGGACATTATGCAGTGATAAAAGAATCTGTTCACTAGAAAGATATCACAATTATAAATATACATGCACTCAATGTCAGAGCACCTAAACATATAAAGCCTATATTGACAGAATAGAAGGAACAAGTAGAAAGCAATATAATAGTAAGAGATTTCATTGTACCACTTTCAATAATGGATAGAACACTGAAATAGGAAATAAGAAAGCAATACCCTGGAACACCACTATAGACCAAATGGACCTAACAGACACAACAAAACATTCTACCCTATAGCTACAGATATACATTCTTCTCATGTGCATATGAAACATTTTCCAGGATGGATCACATGTTAGGTCACAAAACAAGTCTTAAAAAATTTTTAGAAGATGGAAATTATACTAAGTATCTTTTCTAACTACAATGGAATAGAACTAGATAGAAATCAATGCCAGAAGGAAAGCTAGAAAATTCACAAATATTTAGAAATTAAGCAATACACTGCTAAAAAAACCACAAAGAAGAAATTAAAAGGGTAATTAGAAAATATCTTGAGACAAAAGTGGGAAGAACATATCAAAACCTATGGCATGCAGCAAAAGCAGTATTAAAAGAGAAATTAAGAGTGACAAATGCCTACATTAAAAAGAAGGAAGATTTCAAATTAACAACTTTATAGCTCAAGAAACCAGAAAAAAATAAGAACAAACTAAGTTCAAAATTAGTACAAGGAAAGAAATAATAAAGATTAGAGGAGAAATAAATGAAATAGAGAATAGAAAAACTCATTAAAAAATAAAATCGGTAAAATAGAGCTGGTTTTTTAGTTAAATATTTAAATATCTGCAATTTAACTATTTGTCATTTTAATTCCAGTATATTAATATCATTGTTATTTTAGTTACAGGTGTACAGTATAGTGATTCAACAATTCTATCCACTACTCAGTACTCACCATGATACTTATATTCTTATCCCATTTCACCCATCTCCCATCCACCTCTGCTGACCACCAGTTCTCCATACTTAAGAGCCATTTTTTTTGGTATCTCTTTGTCCTTTGTTCGTTTGTTTCATAAATTCCACTTATGAGTGAAATCATATGGTATTTTTCTTTCTCTGATGAACTTATATCACATAGCATAACACCCTCTAGATCCATCTATGTTGTTGCAAATGGCATGATTTTATTCTTATTTATGCCCGAGTAATATTCCATTTCACACACACCACACCACACCACATCTTCTTTATCCATTCTTCAATCAATGGACACTTGGGTTGCTTCCATAATTTGGCTGTGGGTTTTTCATATGAAACCTTTGTTATGTTGAGATATGTTCCCTCAACCTACTATGTTGAGGGTTTGGTCATAAGTGGATATTGTGCTTTGCCAAATGCTTTTCCTGCATCTATTGAAATAATCATATAGTTATTATCCTTTCTCTTGTCTATGTTATGTATCATGTTGATTTGTGAACTACTGAATCCCTCTTGCATCCTAGGATTAAATCTCAATCACAATGAATGACTTTTTTAATGTATTACTAGATTTTGTTTAATAGTATTTTTTGAGGATTTGTTCATCCTACTTTTCTTACTCCTGCTTACAGCCATTCTTTTCCACTCAGAGTCCCCTTTAACATTTCTTGTAAGGCTGCTTTAGTGGGGATAAATTCTTTTAACTTTTTTTCCCCCCCTAGGAAACTGTCTCTCCTTCTATTCTATACAACTGGCTTGCTGGATAGAACTTCCGGTTGCCTGTTTTTTCTTTCAGCACTTTGAATATATCATTCCACATCCTCTGGGCTACAGAGTTTCTGCTCAAACATCAGCTTATAGCCTTATGGGGTTTTCCTTGTATACAACTCTTATGCCGTTTTTAAAATTATCTCTTTATTACTCCTTTTTGTATTGTTAATTACTATGTGTCTTGGTGTGGATATGCTTGGGTTGATTTTTTTGGGACTTCCTGTGACTTGCAGATTTAGATTTGTGTTTCATTTTCCAGATTCAGAAAGTTTTCAGCTATTATTTCTTTAAAAAATGTGTATATATATATATATATGTGTGTGTGTGTGTGTGTGTGTATACACATATACACACACACATATTTATTTATATTTACATATATATATATTTCTTATATATTTATATTTCTTCCCCCTTTGCTCTCTCTTTTCCTTCTGGGATCCCTGTAATGTGAATGTTATTAGGCTTGACCATGTCATTGATTTCCCTTAGTTTATTTCAATTTATTATCATTTTTTCTTTTTCCTGTTCACCTAGATTGCCACTACCCTGTCCTCCAAGTCACTGATCCATTCTCCTTCCCCTACAGTATTTTAAATTTCAGTTATTGAGTTATACATCTCTGACTGGCATATTACTTACCTCTGTTTTGTTTCGCTGGCTTGATGTGATTTTTGACTTGTTCATTTGGGACATATTTCTCTATTTCCTCATTTTGTCTAACTCTCTGTGCCTGTCTCTATGTGAGGAAAGTCAGGTAGGTTTCCGATGTTAAAATCAGTGGCCTTATGAAAAAAGAGGTCCGGTGGAGCCCTGCTGTGCCATGTTCCCTATTCACCAGAACCTGGTCTTTTAGAGGTGTCTCCTATGTGTGTTATGTGTATACTGCTATTGTGACTGGGCCTTCAGTCCAGTCATCTGCAGTGGCTCTCCTCACCTGTTGTGGACACAGTTTGATCCCTGCTGTTAATGGGCCAGTCTGGGGCCATCCTGGGCTTGATTTGTGTCAGACCAGGCTTTTTTTCAGAGCTGCAGTAGCATCAAACTTCAGAATGTTCTCCTGTGTTGTTCCATGAGAAGCTTTCATTGACAGGCAGGGACTGCAATCAGACTGGATATCTACCCCTAGCCCACTGGGGTAGGGACATAATCAAACTAGTGTGTATGGTTATCTTTCCCTCTCCCCTCTCCCTCTAGCTGGTTTGGAGGAGTGTTGGCCCCTGCCAGGTCTGATTGTACACTTTCAAGCTTGTGGCACTGCTTTGAATGGATTCCTGCCAAGGACACTTTTTGGGGGACAGGTCTGAGGGAGAATGAAGGGGTGGGGTGCACTGCCAGCAAAGTCTGTGCTGCTCTACTGTGGGAGGGTGCATGAAAACTCCTGCCTAGTCCAGGGTGGAGGAGGAGCACCTAAAGGAGAATGCAGGCTGGGATGCACTGTTATCAAACTAGGCAGAGTGTTTGCTCTGTGCTGGTTCCCACTGGTGTCAATGTATCTAGACTGGGAAAGAAGGGTAGGGGAGGGAAATGGTGCCTGCCATCTCTTTTGTTCTTGAAGAAGTCTTACAAAGATCTCTGCCCCTCCAGCACTTGCTCTGAGATTAATAACTAATCTGTGGAGAGTCTATGCTCCCAGGAAATGACCTGGGTTATATACAGTGATGTGTATGTTATCTAGGTGTATCTGTGGGATAGGGTAAGCCTAGGACCCTCTTCTTCTGACATCTTCCCTGAAAGTCTGAATTTTTTAAAGATATAATTGACAAACATTTATCTAGACTAAGAAAAAAGTAGATTCAAATGAAATAAAAATAAAAGAGGAAATATTACAACTGATGCTACAGTGAAGGGGTAGGGGAGGAGGGTCATAAAAGACCACTGTGAGCAGTCATATACCAACAATTTTGATAACTTTGAAGAAATGGATAAATATGTAGGAAGAAACAACTTACCAATACTGAATCAGTGAGAAAAAGAAAATCTTAATGGAACAAAAATAGTAAGGAGATTGAATCAGTATTCAAAAACACAACAAAGAAAAGATCAAGACTGGGTGGCTTCACTGATGAATTCTTCCAAATAGAAGATTAATAGAAGGAGATTATTGAAAACTTCTGAAACTTTCAAAAAATTATAAAGGAGAGACCACTTCCCAATTCATTTTATGAGGTCAGTACTCTCCTGAAACCAAAACCAAAGACACTGCAAGCAAAGAAACTGTAAGTTAAGATCCCTGATGAGTATAGATGCAAAATCCTCAACAAAATTCTAGTAGCCAACTTTAATAATGCATTGAAAAGATTATACACAATGACATGTGAGATTTATCCCTGTAGTGCAAGGATGGTTCACCATACAAAATTAATTTCTTATACCACATTAGCAGAATTGAAGATAAATATCACATGATCAACTGAATTGACGAAGAAAAGCATTTGACAAGATTTAACACTTTTTCATGATAAACATATTCAAAATACAATTCAAAATAGGAAGAAACTAACTCAACATAATAAAGGCCATATATGAAAAACACACAGCTAACGTACTTAATGATGAAAGGCTGAATATGTTTTCTCTAAAATCAGAACCAAGGCAAGCATGCCCACTCTCACCACTTCTAAAAGACATAGTACTAGGAGTCCTAGCCAGAGTAATCAAGAAAGAAAAAAAGAGATAAAGGGCATCCACATCAGAAAAGAAGAAGTAAAATCATCTGTATTTGCAGATGACATGATCTTCTATATAGAAAACTCTATAAAGACTCCACAAAAAGTTGTTTTAATCAATAAATTCAGCAAAATTGCAGCATACAAATTAACATACAAAAATCAGATACATTTCTGTACACTAACAATGAACTATCCAAAAAGGAAATTGGAAAAGCAGTCTCATTTAAAATAGCACCGAAAACAATGAAATAGGAATGAACCTTAAGGAGGTGAAGACTTAATCATTGAAAACGGTAAAACATTGCTGAAAGAAATTAAAAAGATACAAACTGAAGACATATTGTTTTCGTAGACTAGAAGACTTAATATTGTTAAAAAAAAAAATGTTCAAGCTACCCCAAAGTCATTTACAGATTCAGTGTAATACTGATAAAAATCCTAATGACTTTTTTTACAGTAATAGAAAAAAATTCTAATATATTTTTTAAAGATTTTATTTATTTGAGGAGGAAGAAAGAGGAGAGAGCACAGCCGCAGGGTCAGAGAGTGAAGCAGACTTCTCACTGAGCAAGGAGCCTGACGCAGGGCTCAATTTCAGGACCTGGAGATCATTATCT
The DNA here is from genome assembly GCF_018345385.1 of Vulpes lagopus. Classification (NCBI taxonomy): domain Eukaryota; kingdom Metazoa; phylum Chordata; class Mammalia; order Carnivora; family Canidae; genus Vulpes; species Vulpes lagopus. Next base: position 23,260,484 of record NC_054844.1, read on the forward strand.
GAGCTGAAGGCAGATTCTTTTTTTTTTTTTTTTTTTTTTTTTTTTTAGTTTTTTTTTTTTTTTTTTAATTAACTTTTATTGGTGTTTAATTTACCAACATACAGAAAAACACCCAGTGCTCATCCCGTCAAGTGTCCACCTCAGTGCCCGTCACCCATTCCCCTCCAACACCCGCCCTCCTCCCCTTCCACCACCCCTAGTTCGTTTCCCCGAGTTAGGAGTCTTTATGTTCTGTCTCCCTTCCTGATATTTCCCAACATTTCTTTTCCCTTCCTTTATATTCCCTTTCACTATTATTCATATTCCCCACATGAATGAGAATATACACTGTTTGAAGGCAGATTCTTAACCAACTGAGCCACCCAGGCACCCCAAAATAATTCTAATATTTATGTGGAACCAGAAGGGATCCTGAATAGCCAAAACAATCATGAGAAAGAAACACAGAGCTGGAGGTAGCACACATCCTTATCTCAAAATATATTACAAAGCTATAGTAATTAAAACTATAGCCACTGGCCTAAAGACAGTGGAACAAAATAGAGTGCCCACAAATAAGCTCATACATAAATGGCCAACTGATCTTTGACTAGGGTGCCAAGAATATACAATGGAGAAAGGATAGTCTTCAACAAATGGTGTTGAGAAAGTTGGATAGTCATATGCAAAAGAATGAAGTTGAACTCTTGTTATATACCATATACAAAAATCACCTCAAAATGAATTAAGGACTTAAATATAAGACCTAAACGTGGTCTTATAAGAAGAAAACTTATGGGGAAAGTCTTCATGACATTGGATTTGGCTATGACACCGAAAGAACAAAGAATAAAATAAAAGTTAGGTAAGTGAGTATATATTGTATTTCAAAGTTTCTGAACAGCAAAGGAATTGGCAGAGAGAAAATGTACCTTATACAATGTACATTTTTGCAAATATTTGCAAACCACATATCGAATGAGTTAATATTCAAAATATTTGAAGAACTACAACAACTCAATAACAAAAAACCCCAAATAACCCAATTTAAAAATAGCAAAGAACTTGAATAGATGTTTTTCCAAAGAAGACATACCGTTGACCAACAGGTATATGAAAAGATACTCAACCTCACTCATCATCAGGGAAATGCAAATAAAACCCACAATGAGTCATTCACAATGATGAATGAATCACACCTGTTAGGGAAGGCTATTATTTAAAGCCAAAGGAAAAAATAACCACCAAAGATACTAAGTGTTGGCAAAGAGATAGAGAAATAATTAAAACTCTGTACACTGTTGGTGGGAATTTAATACAGTGCAACTGCTATGGAAAACAGTATGGAATTTCCTCAAAAAATTAAAAAATAGGTCTACCATATCATCTAGCAATTCTGCTTCTGGATATGTGTCCAAAAGAATTCAAAGCAAAATCTTGAAGAGATATTTATACACCCACGTTTATTACAGCATTATTCACAATAGCCAAGATGTAGACACAGTCCAAATGTTTGTCAATGGTAAATGGACCATTTATATATAGTGTATGTATATGTGTGTGTGTGTATATATATATATGTATATATATATACAGTGTGCACACACAATGGAATATTATTCAGCCTTAAAAAAGAAATTTTGCCACATGTGATAGCATGGATAAATCTTGAGGATATTATGCTAAGTAAAATTAACCAGGTACAGAAGGACAAATATGGCATGATAGCACTTCTATGAGGTATCTAGAATAGTCAAACTCATAGAAGCAGAGGGTAGAATGGTGATTTCTAGGGACTAGAGGAAGAAGAAATGGAGAGTTGCAACTTAACAGGTATAAAGCTTCAGTTATGCAAGATGAGTAAGTTCTAGAGATCTGCTATACCACCTTGTGCCTATAGTTAAATTTTATATACTTAAAAATGTGTTAAGGGTGTAGATCTCAAATGTTCTTAACTACAATTTTAAAAAAGGAGACTGACTTATAAGGCATTGAACAAGGCTCAATAGATTGTTTAGGTAGTTTTTATTTTAGTTTATAGAATTTTGTGTGCCAGTTTACCATGATGGTAAGCATTCCGTGTGACCATTCTTGTCTCTCATGCAGTTCTTCTTGTAGTAAGGTCTAGATTTATGCCAATTTACAATGTGATTCTGTGCTAATGATTGAGAGGCATGCAAAAGGCCTAAACCTGACAATGTCTTCCTCACTGCTTTGAAGCTCCCAAAGTTTATGATCCCTTTGAGCTAAAGATATCATCCTTATTCAGGTCAAGCTGTTTTCCAGATAGTCATTGACATATTGATATATAGCATGGTTTAAATAATCTCATCAGCTAACTGAAAGCAGGTGCTCTCAGTTTAATGTATTTTGGAAGATTAGGTTCAGATCCAAAAGAGGGGTAACACAATAACACTAAGATTTGGAGTAAGGAAGAAAAGGAGGAGGTGTCGAGTTTTTGGGAAAGATAAGAAAGAAAGAGTAGAAATACTTTCTTTCTGCAGTAGAAATACTAACATGGAGTGTTCATCTGTGCTTGGGGGCAGCCTTTCGTGTGCTGATGATGTAGCATGATTGACAACTCATAAAGAGAAAAGGTCAAGGTCATGACACAAGGCTCTTTTTTTTTTCTTTCCTTGTCATTCCCTTTCCTTTCTTTTTCTGAAACAGTTAGCTATGATGTATAAATACTGCACCTATCACGGTGACCTCATTACAGTGCCATCTTCTAGGCAATTGCTGACTGATGCTAATTACTATGAAGGTAGCTTGGGAAACTGAATATTCCAGTGTAAAATAGGAGACCAAATGCCCTTTTTTGCAAAGTGAGAGTATCAGGCCAACTGATCAATATGATTGCTTTGATTAAAACTCTGTATTGGGTAAGCATTTATTTGTAGTAAACACTTTCACTTTTTCCTCTGATATCTGAGGCAGTGCATTAAGTTTGAACTTGTCACAACTTCCCAGGGGTGGCTCTTAGTTGAAATGTCACTGACAGCTTGTGGTTTGAACTTTTTTTTTTTTTTTTAATGCCAGACAGAAACGACTAGAAGCCCTTGAACAACTGCAAGAAGATGCTGTCAACCAGGAATCCGTCCTTAGGAAGAAGGTCCAAGGAACCAGCCAATGGCTGGGGGACAGAGAGAAGCAGGTAGGGCAGCCTTTGACTGCTTTGTATTCAAGGGGAAGTTTCCTCAGATGTACTTGAAACCATGAAGTAAAAAACGGAGGAGGAACAGAGAAGAAGAAGAAAAAAAAAAAACACCAAAGAGGAACTGCGAAGTTCAGTCCCTGGCGACCAGCAGTGAGCGGAGGAAGCAAAGGGGGAGTTGTAAAAGAGGCGGTGTCAACAGCCTGCTGATGAAAGAGGCATCTTTGCAGAAAGAGGCAACTTGACATATCAGGACTCTTACCACTGTAGAAATAGCTCAGGCATACAAAGCCCATGCAAACACAGAATTGCAGAAGTTCAGTGGAGGCTTATCACTTCCCTGAGAAGAAAAGCACATTTTCAGTTTCGTATGCATAATAACAGTGAGCGCTCAATTGCTTTCTTTCCTGGCCACCCTGCTAAAATCCAGTATTAACTGTACGCTTTCAGGTTGAGGATCGAGATCCAGCAGCCCACTCAGCCCGTGAAAAAGCTAAGTCTTTGCTGCATAAATTAGAGGAAGCAATCTCGGAACAACGGAATCTCTGGACTATAAATACTGAGTTAGTGAACACTTGCCAGACACTTGAGCAGAAGACGAGAAAATTGAAAAGTGAGTAGCAAATATGTGTTATGTCCCAATTCAGTCCGCTCTGAGGTGTGGCGAAAGGACTACAGCCATTTTTGTAGATGACAGCTGCTGCATTATTGCCCACATTTATGACAATAAGATGGTTCCAGAAGGCAGTAGTGTGGGGCTTCCAGAGAGGTTTGCCTAGTGGCCAAGTAGACTGATTTCAAACGACTGACTTTCCCTTTCAGTTTATTATTTTTTTTAATTATTACGAGCTGGATTTGTTCATGGCTGTTATTTCTTTAAATATTAAAAGTTCTCAATATCTGTAAAAGTAAACAAAAAAATCTTGTATGCATGGGGTATTTGAACTTGCAAATGGCTTACATATTCCATCCTGATTTTATTAGCTAGCTTGTAACCATTATATGGTAGAAAAGGACCTGCCTTTCTATTTTGTTTTAAGTAGTAATTTTAGGGTTGTGCAAAATACTTATGAATTCAGTATAGCAAAATATTAAATATATAAAATCCTTTTAAAATTTTAATGTGCTCTCTACATATATATTTTGCTTTAAAAAATTAGAATATTTATCATTTTTCTGTATTATCCGAGAGTGTTTAGGTGTAAAGTCAATTGTCAGATGACAGATGTCAGATTATTCGTAAGCATACTTTATTCTGGAAACATAATCTGGTAAAAATAAAACTTGCTTATTTGGCCATTTATCAGACAATTGCTTTTGTTTTGCCAGCTTCTTGCCCTGGCTGTCCTACATGCATTTTTAGAGAAAGCTACTGATTTGGGTAACAAACAAATGAATTATCAGTTTAAGCTAAGCTAGAGGTGGAGATTTTCAGACTTGGGTTTGTTTTGGATTTATTATATCCTTTCTCCTGCTAACTGAGAATGTTGTCTAAAAAGGCTTGGCTGATTCTAACGTAACAGTAATTATTCAATATTTTATTATTATTTTGAAACCTTGCAGAACTTGCTAGGTTTCAATAATCCTAAGTATCCGTTGACTCCCTCAGTGTAAAGCTTTAAATTACATAATCTATATGTTATTTTTTGATTGCTCAGTGGGTATTGGGAAAGGTTCTCTTGTGATTAGAAGTGTTCCTGTTGAGACACGAATAATAAAGCACTCCAGATTTGGTTTATGGTATGTTTGCTTTAGATACTGTGCTTAGGGGACTAATCTTTTGGTTCAGTTATATTTGTCTTTGATTCAATCAACATTATACCCCATAGTTTTATAAAACTAAGAATTTAGCTCCTTCTGTAGTTCTGCCCCGCCCCCCATACCTTCTTGGAAGAGTCAACTTTTGTAACTAATCCCCAAATATACTTTTTTCATATGAACTTGCTATTATCTTCCCAGTTCATTGGTCCAAATATATTAAAAACAGAAGGTGAAAGCTTCTTGGGTTGCATGCATGTTTTTTTTTTTTCCTATTTATAGAGTAGAATGGATGCCTCCTTTCTGTCTTGAGTTGCTCACAACCTGCCTGCCTTTTTGAACTCTGTTACTTGTTTGTATCTTTTGCTGCCCAGAAGCAGCATGCATATCAAGATTTTGCTCTGAAGCCCATTTGCTTATGAGGATTTCTCTAACAATGCCCTTAAAAATCAACCTTTGCAACAAGAGGGAAATTTAGGTAGCACATATTTTTGAAACGTTCTGTAGAGCAGATTTTCCAGATAGACTGTGAATAAATGTCAGTGAGGTAGGACAGTTATCACATAAACACATCCTGGCACATTCTACCATTACCACTGCCACCACATGCTGTTTGAATTCTGAGTCAGACGTTTGAATTCTGAGTCAGAAAACAAAAATATTCAAATCCATTTAGTTTTTCTGAAACTTTCTGGTTAGCTTAATAAACTATTAAGTGTTTAAGGCAATTGCTTTTTGTTGCATCTCAGAATGGTTCATTAGCAAATTGGGTGAGGATTCTGTTATTTTGTCCAAATGCTCAGGTCAATGACACTGCTCATAAACTGGACCTCAGAAGTTTTTTATGACATTTGATTAGAAATCCTGGACTTAATACTGGATAAGTACTATTGTTCAAGTTTTCAGTTGCCACCAGGACTGGACTGATTTATGAGGCTGTCAGTGTACATGCTAGCCTCCATGAAATGTCCCATTAGTACTGCTAAATTTCTTGAATGGTTACTTACATATTTCCTTTCTTCTGCTTCTTATCTATGTATGTATCTAAGTATCTTGTTAACAAAGGCAGTATTAGGTGTATAAATGGATATTTGTTTTGGAAAGGAAATGTAAAGGCTTCTTAGGGGCACCTGGGTGGCTCAGGGGTTAAGCATCTACCTTTGTCTCAGGGTCTGATCCCAGGATCCTGCTTCTCCCTCTGCCTCTCTCTCTCTGTGTGTCTCTCATGAATAAATAAATCTTAAAAAAAAAAAAAAAGGCTTTAGACCTAGGGCATTCACTCAATATATTAGAGTGAATCTAATGAAATATAGACCACTTGATCTAATACATCACCTCTTTGCTGTTCATCCTCTTATTGCCCCTAACATGAAATCTTCATTGAGTCCCTGATTTAATCAACAATGAGGAAATTTATTACCTTTAGAAACTATGAATATTTCCCTGCAAAAGAGCCTGAAACACTCCTGTATATCGTAATTCCTTAAACATAGTATCTGTATAAACCTTATAGTTTAGAGAAGGGCTTCCCCTAGATGATCTCACTGGAGACTGTCTTCTAACTTGCTGTCCTTAGCACAGAGGGCATGTGGTATGGGACAGATGAGAGCCTTATGGCTTTGAGGATGGATGCAAGATGAGAGCCACGTGTCTTGAACAGTCAGTACACAAGAGGGAAATGAGATTAGAAACAGGGGTTCAGGTGATTGAGACCCTTAAAGATAGGTGTTGGGTTGAGGACCAAGGGAAAAACTCAAAATCAGATAGAGCTTTGCTCAACAGCTCTGATGGGATGGGGGCCTAAGTTTTCCCAAATGTAAGATGCAGAAATGGATAAAATAATCCAGAGGCAGTATAGCGTAATGATTAAGAGCATGGTGTTTGAAGTTAAACCTACCTTCTGATTCTAGGTCAAAAGCAAAACTGGAAAGAAAAAAAAAAAAAGTGAAACTGGATAAAGTTGGGCAAATCACTTTATCTTTCTGGTCTCAGTATCCCCTTCCAGAAAATGCAGTAGCTAATTTATAAATAACAAATGCAAAGCAATAAGCTAGTGCTTGGTCACACTCGGCAGAGTCTATTCTGCTAGAGCACGTTTCTGCCACATGCATTACCTCATTTACCACTAGCCAATGGATAATGACGTGAGTGTAATATGGAAGTTTTATCGTTTCATTCATGATTTTCCTGGGAATAAGATCTGGGACGGTAGGAAGAGAACTGTGACCTTCAGCAGGGAAGGAGAAAGTGTTCAGCTTGGCTGCTGACAGGCAGCAGAAGCCCTTTTAGCTTTCTTTTAAGAAAATTAAAAACAAGTGTCTGCACCTGGGCCACCCCCCCACCCACCCACCCACCCCACCCCCAAGCGAACTGCCTCCCAGCCTTGCAGAGCTCTGGCTTGTGGCAGACTGTACTCCCTCTTGCGTTCAATTCAGCAGTCCCACTGCCTGAGTTCCACCTCCATCTGCATTTTCTTAGCATCCCACCAGCACTGTGCCATTTAAATGTCACCAGCATCTCTACGCTTTTGTTATTGTGCATTTCTATTATTCTGTGAGGCAGCGTTTGGTCATTTCAAGATGCACGTCTCTGTGATCCAAGTTATCTTCCCAGGCACTAATAGTGTATAAGTGTGGTTGGTAGTACTCTGCTTACAGTGTTGTGTATACATTTTTAATGGTTTCTTCCTAACCGTGTTTATCTCAAACTCTGATATTTTTGTTCTTATTGTGATTTTTACATTCCTTCTTTTATTGATGCATAATTAACATCACAAAATGTTCAGATCTTAAGTGGATTGTTTCTCCAGTTTGCCAAATGCACATCCAAACACAGAACTTTTTTTTAACACTTTTTTTAGATGAAGACCTTAATGCTCAGAATCAGTAAATAATGAACCAAAAGTCACAGAGTTAGCAAGTTACAGAACTAGAATTCAAACCCAGCCACCCAGACAGCTTATGTTCAACATATTAATGGTATACCTGTGATTAATATCTTTTTAAAAAATTTTTTATTTAAATTTAATTTGTCAACATATAGTATGACCCCCAGAGCTCATCTCATTCTGTGCCTTCCTTAATGCCTGTCACCCAGTTACCCAATCCCCCCACCCACCTCCCCTTCTGCATCTCAGAGTTAGGAGTCTCTCAGGGCTTGTCATCCTCTCTAATTTTACCCCACTCAGTTTCCCCCTTCCCTTATGGTCCCTTTCACTATTTCTTATATTTCACATATGAGTGAAGCCATATGCCAATTGTCTTTCTCCGACTGACTTATTTCACTCCAGTTCCATCCACGTCAATTTAAATGGTAGGTATTCATCCTTTCTGATGTCTGAGTAATATTCCACCATAGATATATACCACATCCTCTTTTTTAAAGATTTTATTTATTTATTCATGAAAGACACAGACAGACAGAGAGGCAAAGACACAGGCAGAGGGGGAAGCAGGCTCCATGCAGGGAGCCTGACATGGGACTCCATCCCCGGTCTCCAGGATCACGCCCTGGGCCAAAGGCAGGTGCTAAACCGCTGAGCCACCGGGCTGCCCCTACATCCTCTTTATCTTTTTATCTGTCAAAGGACATCATGGCAAAAATATGGAATGCTTCAAGAATTTGCATGTCATCCTTGCACAGGGGTCATGCTAATCTTCTCCATATCATTCCAATTTTAGTATATGTGCTGCCGGAGCAAGCATGAAATACTCCTATAACCCCTGAAAGTTCCCTTGTGCTACTTTCCAGTCACTGCCCTTCCCCCACTTTCACCACTATGAGGATCAGCCTCTGATCTGATTTTTATCACTGATGGGTTAGCTTAGTTTCTAGAATTGAGATATAAAATATGTGCTTTTGTATGTGTCTGTCTTCTTTCCCTCAACATAATATTTATCTTAATATGTTGTGTTTATTAGTGGTATGCCTTTTTCATGATTGAATCTTATTTCTTTGAATGAAATTTTTCCAAAATTTGGTTATCTTTTCTCTATTATTGGACATCTAAATTGTTTGCAGTTTGGGTTGTTATGGAGCAAACTACTTGAACATCTGTGTATGGGTCTTTGTGTGGACATATGTTTTTTTTTTAACCTAGGATAAAGATCTACGAGCAGAGTTGTTAGGTCATAGTGTAGCTGTAACTAAGAAACTGCCAGTTTTCCATAGGGTCAGTAACATTTTACACTCCCACAAGCAGTGTGTGGGAGTTCCAGGTTTTCTACGGCATCAGTGCTTGGGTTGTCAATTTTTTTCATTTTTGCCATTCTTCTGGGTATCTTGCAATTTTCGTTTGTTGTGCTGTTTGGCTATTGTATATCTTCTTTGTGAAATATCTAAGTCATTTGCTCATTTTCAAATTAGACGTTTGTCTTTCTGTTCCTGAGTTGTAGGATTTCTTTACATATTTTGGATACAAGTCCTTTGACAGACATATGTATTTGTTTTGCAAATTATTTTTTTCTGGTCTGCTGTTTTCAATGAAATTGATTTTTTTAATATACAGTTTTATAGTACCTGAGGTAACATATATATTGTGTTATAAAAGTCCATACTCCATAAGTGTCAGCCATCATTGATAGTTAGCATTATTATAGCTCTAATACTATAGTTTTCATTATCAACAGCTAATTAATTGCAGGGCCTTTGCCTGAAAAGCTCATTGTATAGTCATTTGGAAAGTTGTTTTACCTCAGCTTCCTTCAAAGGCAATGTATCCAAGATACTTGGTCTCATTCTATATCACAGATGGCAACAGCAGGGAATACAGTGGCCATTGTTTTATTTGCTTCCATGTGAAATCTAAATGTCCTAGAGACATAGCAGGTCCAACTCCAAACACATAACAAAGAATGCAAAGGTGAATGCAAACTAGGGTCATAAGGCAACGTTTTGCCTTATGGAACATATGGAAATAGTTGCTACACATTGCACAAAACATCTGTTGAAATAAGGTTTATGATTTAAATGTTTTGAGATGGACTATTCCTAAAATCTAAGATTGCCTGGTGGGAAAGCAGATGGGCAATTTAGACAGTCTTATACTAACTCATTATTTCTTCTGAAACACAAGCTTAATTTGGAAATCCAAAGGCAGTGTTTTGGAGATACATGACCTTCAGAAACATAATATTCGCCACTTCTGAAAAGTTTGGTTACTGTTGCTTAAATGTAGGTCGGGAGAAGGATAATGCGTTATTTAGTAGAATTAACAGAATTTTCTAAAATAGAATCTTTACTGGAGTTTTAAGTATTAAAAATTAAATAATGTAATTACTTAAATATGTTAGAAAAAAATTTTATTTTCCCTCCAAGTGGACCTGGTAACACTGTGTCAAGTTTAATTGTGAAATAAGTTATTTTTAGAAAAAAAAATTCTTAAAAAATAGAATTTTACAGGGGTAACTTTCAATATAACTGAAAGATTAAATAGAGTAGATATATTCTATCTTATCTAAAATTCAATATAATAGGGATCCCTGGGTGGCACAGCGGTTTAGCGCCTGCCTTTGGCCCAGGGCACGATCCTGGAGACCCGGGATCGAATCCCACGTCGGGCTCCCGGTCCATGGAGCCTGCTTCTCCCTCTGCCTATGTCTCTGCCTCCCTCTTTCTCTGTGTGACTATCATAAATAAATAAAAATTAAAAAAATAAATAAAATTCAATATAATAGAAAATTAGATTATCTACTTTCACACATATTAGTATTATTGTGGCTCAGAGTTTTTCAGGCTATTGAGATATAAAACTGTTGTACCAGATTCGTATGTGTTTTGGACACCAGAGTATTTGATATTAATTTTCCTTGCTGTTAGTGATTTAAAAAAAAAAAAGTGGTAGCTATTAATATGTCTCCATCTAGCAGATCTTCCTACCCTCCTGTAATTTTTGTTTTTAATCATCTGTGGGCTGAGAAAACAGTCCCAGATTGTGAGAATTATGTATAAATTCAGAGCTTACTGTATGAGTGGAAATGTGAGGAATTGCCATAGGAATAAAGGGCATGAGTATCAACATGTATTTTAGTTCAAAAGACTTGGGCCTATTTTCTGGTCCTTGGCTATATTTCAAAGAGTATGGATTGTCAGGTAAGTAATATGTCAGTGTGTAACTCAAGGAGTTAAAAAGGCATTCCCCCCCCCCCATTCTGTTACTCCAGAGACGAGAATTTGAAGTTATTGGGAGGCAGATTTCAGTTAAGTAGAAAGACAGACATTTTTAATTTCATGAAAAAGTATACTGAATTGAGCATTCTCCTAAGAGTCTGATTCTAGCTCCACAAAAAACCAGTTATCATTGAAATCCTCTATCCCTGTTAAGACATAGAAATGCTACAGAAGGGACACCTGTGTGGCTCAGTGGTTAAACATCTGCCTTCAGTTCAGTGTGTGATCCCGGGGTCCTGAGATTGAGTCCTGCATCGGGCTCCCATGGGGAGCCTGCTTCTCTCTCTGCCTGTGTCTCTGTCTCTCTCTGTCTCTCTCATGAATAAATAAAATTTTAAAAAGAAAGAAATCAATCAATCCTCTGGACAATAGTGTTCTCATCATCTGAGACCTACCCATAGGATTCTGGGTTCTACTTCTAAGGCTGCCATCACAACCAGCTCAAGCAGAGGCTTCTTGGAGAGAGGATTTCTGCATTCTAGGCAGTTGTACTGAATGACCTCTAAGGTATATTTCTATGTTAAGGTGAAATAATTCTGTGACTCATGTCTAGTGGACAGTTCACATGCACCTGTCAAGGTTAATTTTAAATGCCCAGAGGTGGTCGTGATTTGGCTGCTCTAGCCTTTATTCTGCTCTTCCATTTCTGCAAGATGTGAGTTGAGAACGCCATTCTCAGAAGTCATTACCTTCTCTTTTCCTCAGACCCCAAATTTAAAACTGTTAAAAGTTTATTAAAGGAATGACGGGAAAGGGGGTTACAAATTGTCATATTAAGCTGATTATGAATTCTCTTTATAGCAACAACTGAATCACTGAGAAAGAAATTAATTAAAGGACGCCTCCATGGCTTGCTGTTTCAGGTAAAAAAAACAAAAAACAAAACCCCTGTGATGTGTGTTTACCATGGGGAAGAGGTTCAATTTGTATAAGGATCGGAAGCTAATTTATAATAGACAATGATTTTGACCATAAAATTAAATAACCAACTTAGAAGAAAATGCTCTGGTGGACTTTGTCTCTTTTGCACTGAAAGCATTTAGCAAAATAAGAAGGGAGAACTCACATTTAGTCAGTGGCTCCTAATAACATCTTTCAGGGAAGAAGCATTTTAGAATTTACTGCATCTATTAGCAAAGGGCTAATGTTTTAGTCTTCGGCACCTCCTTTCTGCACTGTTAGATGGGCTGGGGTGGTTACTGTCTCTTTTACCTCCTATTTGTTTTTTGTTTTTTTTTTTTTTTTTTCTTTTACCTCCTATTTGAATTAAACTTTCAGCTTCTTTCTGTTTATCTTAGTATAGCCATGGTAGAGTTCAGTGTATTTCTTTCCCTTATGATGCTTGCCAAATTTCTCTTTTTTTGTTCATAAATGAGGAACATAAGGAACAGTAAGGTTGGCACTGGGGGAAAGGACCGGGGAAGGGAAGATAGAAGGGTGATGTCTGTATCTATCTGTTTCCAGGGCATAATGCAGGCACATCTGTTTAAGTAGAAAAAAAAATTGTTCATGTGGGAGATTAAGCTAGGCAGAGTGCCTAAAAAGCCCCCTACAATAAATTGAAGTGGGAAAACCTCCACATCTAAATATGCTTTAATCCTATTAGCAACACCAATACAATTTTCTATTACAATATAACTATGATAGGTGTGTTTCTTCCTCCTGGATTAAGGTCACAATTCGATTGCTGTGAGGTTTTCACAGGCACCATCTTCACTACATGACATGTCTCCAACAAGCTTCCTTGGCCTCTGCCTAAAGATTTCAATGACAAAACCATTGCATTTCCTGTCCCTGATCTTTAAATTTCATTCCTAGAAGAAGCAAGGAGGGAAATGCAATAAAACTTTACAGTCATAAACCTTCCCTTAAAGTTGAACACTTGACCAAACTGGCCAATACGACCCTCCTCAGGTAGTATCATATCTTCTCATAAGTGTAATATGATTTGTATCTTTGTCATCATTCTGCCTTTGAATATGCTCCACCATTTTCTCATGACAGAGCTGTTTAGATGAGAAATCTCCTCACTCTGATCCCTTCTCCTGCACAGATGGAATTCAACAACCATTTCAAGAACAACTGGTAAGTTTTAAGCTTTTTGAAATGATTTGAGTGTCAGTTGTGAATCACTACTATGTCAAAAGAGAAAGTTATGTCCAGTATGTGTTAGTAGTCTTAGAACTCTAAGCCAGATCATTTTTGAGAGATTATTAGATGAAGCAATGGATATGTACTTTTTTCTTTTTTTACCTTTTTTCTTTTCTAGAGAGAGAGCGTACAAATGGGGAGGGTGGACAGAGGGAGAGAAAGAGAGAGATAATCCTAAGGAGACTTCATGCCCCATAGAGCCCAACACAGGGCTCGATTTCAAGACTGAGATCATGACCTGAGTCAAAATCAAGAGTTATATACTTAACTGACTGAGCTACCTAGGAGCCCCTATTTTTTCTTAGTCACACACATGCATACGATTCTGGTAGACCCTACAATATGGAAATATGTTAAATTACTTAATTGTGGTATCATGAAGAAATATTGTATAACTAACTAAGCTTCCCTCTCATATATACCTTTCTCCTCAAGGCTTTTGTTTATATGAGAATGTTGACTATTGGTAATTGATAAAATACTGTTAAATTATTGAACTGTGATTTTTATTGAGAATTATACTTTATAGGGTATAGCTTTTGACCAAAATGTTGAAAGCTTTATTACTTGGAATCGTTTATTTTCTTCTTGACCTCTCTCACAGGGTTGAGACCAGTGATATTCTTTATACCTTTGGAGATGAGGAGAATAGATAATGAAATATGTTATGTTACACCCCGTTAGATATCTAATATTATTTAATTTTCTGTTCAGAAGCAGTGTAGCCATAAACAATATAGTGGTCAAGAGGCACGAATACATCAGACACTCCTGACCTTCAAACATACATGCTGGTACACGCCTCTGTTAGGTAAGCATGGAGAATCCCCCCCCACCCCTTATATCCATCCTATTGTGCATGGCTTGGGAGTAGGGTTCTTTTCGAAAGGGAAAATAATTAATCACAATTATATTTGTACAGGAAAAGTTGTTAAATATTTGGATATTTATCCCTGAATGCAATCAATCAACTTACGTTTGAGCACCTACTGTGTGCAAGGCACCATATTATGTATAACAGAGAATAAATCCTAAAATAGCTCACAGCTTATCAGGGAGATTAGAATGGACTCAGAGAAGGCTCCACAGAAGAAATGAGAGTTGAACCAGACCTTGAAAGACGGGTTGTATTTGGAAAAACAAAGAGCACGGAAAACGTATTCTTACTGGGGAAGACAAAAATAAAACAGAAAAATGCAAAAATCTCAAGTGTTTGAAGGATCAAAGTCAGACAAGTCATTTTGGAAGCAAGAGGAGTTTGGTTGTGATACAGTAGAATATGTTTGGAACAGGTTGTAGGTCAAATTATGGGCTATAACTCAGTGCCAGGCTAAGGAGAATGAGCTTTATCTTAGGAAATGCTCAGGGTTGTGACATCTTTCATCACAACCTAGATGTGGTTGAAAGCAAAAGTGAGTGGCTGGTACTGAAACAACAAAAGAAATGGAATGATTATCAAAATAAAGTTAAGGGGCAGCCCAGGTGGCTCAGCGGTTTAGGTTTAGGTTCAGGGTGTGATCCTGGAGACCCGGGATTGAGTCCCATGTCGGGCTCCCTGCATGGGGCCTGCTTCTTCTTCTGCCTGTGTCTCTGCCTCTCTCTCTCTCTCTCTCTGTTTCTCATGAATAAATAAATAAAATCTTAAAAAAAAAAAGTATCCTTATAAAATAAATAAAGTTAAGAAGAATAAATAACAAGTATACCGATCTACGGATCATTTCAACTGGAGAAGGGCAAACTATTACCACCACTAATGGAATGGCCATTTTGTATCAAGCAATAGTTGGGTGCTTTATAGCAATGATTTTACTCACACCACACTAGTGATAACACAACCACAACCCTGACAGTGTCTGTGGGTGCCTGCTATATGCCAGGCAGAGTTCTCTGCTCTTAACATCACTATTACTTCATTTAATCCTCACTACATCCCTGCCAGGTAGGTGCTAATGTAATCTCCATTTTAAAACAAGGAAACAGAGGAACACTGAAGTAATTTGCCTAATGTTCCAAAATTATAATCCAAAATTATACAACTAGTATGTGGCAGAACCAGGATTTGAACTAGAAATTTCTGATTGATGCCAAAGCCTGTGGTTTTTCTATTAAACTCTGCTGCTTCCTAGACTCAAGATGGTTTCCTCCAAAAAACATCGTCTGTTACCCTATTTCCCTTGTCTTTTCTCAGGTCCCCATCACAATGTCTAACCATTTTCTCTTCAGGAGTTGGAAAAGCTGTTTCTGGCAAGTGCTGGGCAGTGAATACTTCAAGCGCTGTAGAGTCTATGGTTTCTGCAGCAACTACTCAGTTTTGCTGTTGTGTCACACAACCATGGGCAGTATTGAATGAATGAGTGTGTCTGTGTCACAGTAAAACCTTATTGACAAAAACAGGCAGCTGGCTGAATTTTACCCTCTGACTGCAGATTGTTGACCCTTCTAGTTGCTTAGTGGGCAAAGATTTTCTGACCCCTTTCCACTCTGCTTAAAAAAAAAAAAAAAAAAAAAAAGCATTTTCACTTCATATAACTAGGCATCAAGGAGGGGAAGGGTTAATAGAATTGAACTGACCTCTGCTTTTTCAGCAGTGGTCCAATCTCTGAAGAGGAAAAGAATTTATATATTATAAATTATATATATATATAATTTATAAGTTTATAAATATATGTTTATAAATATATATTTGTAAATATAAATAATATTTATATATCTATAGTATTTATGTAAATGTATCTATAAATATAGTTTAAACCAGAAATAAATTTGGTTTTATTCTCTTCTCTTCTGCAGATGCCTTGCATCTAGAGAGTCTCACAGCAATTCCACGGCTGGAATTGACACTTTTCTCAGGTGTAGCCAAACAAATCCAGGTTTCATGTGAAAGCCCCAACTATGGAGAAATAGAGGATGGTGCTTTGGATGTGACTAGAAGACACAAGTAAGTTAAAAGAGCAAATATATTTACCCTATTCTTCATGGGTAGCCTATTCCTATTGCCTAAACTTTTAATCACTTAGATTTTGGTATCCTGAGGCCGTAACATGTTTATTAATGGAATTTTTGTGATAGAACTCCTCTGACTTTTTGAAAATTGAAAATTTTAAAATAAGGGTACCTCTATAGTTTTTTGAAGTGACTTTTCTTGTTCTTTGAATTCCCTAATGTCCATTCTAAGATATAAAAGACAGATTAGGCTGCCTGAAATGTTTTAGGAATATACTCTGTATATGCTAAGTTAACTTATTCAGATAGGCTTTGATCATATTCTATTCCTTCTTCCTCAAGGTTAATGAGCCTCTGCAAATCCATGTCCCCACACCTACCCTCTCCCGAAGCTCAAAGCTCGTCCGTACTCACCTTTCTGAGTCCACAGACTGACCTTCCTTAGGAAAAGTTTCAAAGTGTCAGTGGAGTTCATGAACCCTATCCACCTCGGTGAAATTTCCTTTCTGTATCTAGGGTGAGGAAGCAAGGCTTTGAATTGCAAATTCTTTATTTTCATTTTTGGCTAGATTCTCTCTGGTTTCTGTCCTGTCTCTCCTGAGGTTGGAGCTCTCTTTCCTTATGCCTTACTAAAACCATGAACTTAATTAGAAATTTGATTAAGCTGAGGCAGGGAAGGGAAATATTTGGTATCTGCTGGAATTCTCAGTCTTTCCACCTGTAGTAAGGAACTTTGTTTTCTATTGCCAGGTGCCCAGGCCCTAAAGTTGGCCCCCACCCAGGAACGGATCCTTTAGGTTGCATCAGGATGAATGATGACCTAAGGATGGAAGTGAGCATTTGACTATATTTTAACTTTATTTTTAGTACTGCTTTAACTATGTCTTCTTCTATAGGTATATATATTTTTAGAAGTATTATGGGCACTCTTATAGAAAGTAATGAATCTTATACCATAAGACATACATAAATGCATGAAAATGTTAACCATTGATGGCATGAAATTAAAATTCAGTCACTTGGGGGCTTTCAACCCCTTCTGTAGTATAAGCCCAAGGATATAATGCTGAAAGGAGACTTTGGTGAAGTACACTGAACACTTTGCTTAAGAGGCAGGCTGACTTGGGACTTAAAATTCACTAATGACCCCAAGAAGTCAGGTATCATTGTCTGTCTAAGAATTGAAATCAAGCCTAGATATCCTTTGATGAGCTGGTACTTTGTAAAAACGCACAAAGTAGAGCAATGCCCAGAGAATATTCATTGCTGCAGTTGCGTGCTAGTGGTACTTCTCTCCCCCCAAAAACAAAGCAAAACAACTAAATAACATATCATTTAGGCAAATTCCCCAGGTTCTGGAGGTGTGTATGGAGTGCCTCCCTCAGTCTACAGCTTGAGCTCCATAATTTTCTCAAATGGTACAGACAGTTCTGTTTCAGGATATAACAATCCATCATTCTTCCTTTTTCTTTTAGTGCTTAATTGATATGTAATTTACATATTGAACAGTTTATTCAATTGTATGATTTTAAATAAATTCACAAAATTTCACAACCATCACCAAAATCAATTTTAGAATATTTTGACAATCCTAAAAAGAAACCTCATGCCCATTGACAGTCTATCCCTATTCTCCCTACCCCCAAACCCTCACCCCACGGTAATCACTAATCCACTTCCTGTCTCTATACATTTGCCTCACCTGGATATCTCATATAAATGGAATAACAATATGTAACCTCTTGTGACTGGCTTCTTTCACTTAGTGCAATGTCCTCAAGGTTCACCCAAGTTGTAGCATATTATCAGTATTTCTTTCCTTTTTATGACTGAATAATATACCAGTGGATGGATATATCACATTTTGTGTATCCACTCATCAGCTGATTCACTTGGGTTATTTCCATATTTTGGCTTTGTAAATAATGCTACTATGAATGTTAGTGTATAAGTTTTTGTGTACACATATGGGCATTCTTTTGGATACATACCTAGGAGTGGAATTGCTACATCATATGGTAATTCTAACATTTTGAAGACCTGCAAAACAGGTTTCCAAAGCGGCTATCCCATTTTCCATTCCCACGAGTAATGTATGAGGCTTCCAATTTCTCTACATCCTTGTTAACATTTGTCTGTTTTTTTTTTTTTATTATAGCCATCTTAGCAGGTATGAAGTAGTTTTGATGGTTTGGGTTTGTATTTCCCTAATGACAAATGATGTTGAACATCTTTTTGTGCACTTCTTGGCCATTTATACATCTTTTTTGGAGCTATATCTACCCAGATCTTTAATCATCTTAAAATGGGGTTCTTTTTACTACTGAGCTATATGAACTACTCTCATTATTCCTTTAAAGTGTATGTATCTGACATTTTTCTGTTCCTTAATACCCATCCTATTGAGTAGCTAAGAAAAGGAAAGAAAAAGGAAATGAATCTATTTTGCTATTACTTAGCAGTTCTTGTAAAGTTTAATAAAGGAAGTTGGACTTGGAAGCTTACAGGATGTTTGGTTACTAGTAATTTCCCTTTTATCTGACACTGATTTCACCAACAAGGGGGACGATACACATATCAGTTGTGTACCAGGTACTTTGTGGGAAAGCGCTTCCATATGCCATGTTATTAATTTTCTCCACAACTTTGAGTGGTAGGTATTCTCTGCTTTTAGAGATGAGACAACTGAAGTTCAAAGAGGTTGAATAACTTGTCTAAAATCACTCAGTTGGTAACGAGCAAAGCTGGGATTCAAATTCAGATTTGTCTAATTTCAAAGGATAAGCCTTTCTCACAGCCCCTCATAGAACACTGAATTTAGACCTTTCGATCATAATTACTCATAATTACCTTGAAAGTAGTTTTTTGGCTAAGAAATGTGCCATCTAAAAGGATCTCCTAATCCACCATCATTAGGATATGTGACAGTTTTTTTGTCTATTGTCTTGACACCATTAAGAAACAGGAGCTAATAGACCATAATAGAAACTCCTATCAAATGTCCCTGGGCACATGTACACGTTCCCTGAAGGTTTTCATACTGTCTTCTGTGCCATTTCTTCTAGAGTCCCCAGAAACTAGTCTGTCAGCTGCACTTGGTAGCTGATATCACCACTTCTCACCATTCTCTTTTCAGGTTTCTGTTCCACTGAAGAATCTCTGCAGCCTGTTCACTTCATGATTCACTCTCTCATGCCTGTTTCTTGAATAGACCTTCACTTCCTACCTCTCAAATTCCCCAAACTCATATCTTAAACAAATAGAAAATTCTCCTTAGAAAACAATTATCTAAGCATTCTCATTAATAAGTGCAGGGAATTGGAATGAAATATGAGATAAAAATTATAAAAAACATAATCTGTGTTTACCCCAGTGACCCATAAATTATTGTGTTTTCTTAAGTCTTTGGATTCAACTTTAGGATTTTTGTCAAGCAACTTGATTTAGTTTTCAAGTCCTTTTGTAATCTGGTCACAACCTACCTTTCTATCCTTCCCTGTTGCCTATGTTTATCCCTGCATGTCAGTGAAATCAAGTAATATTTATTGTTGGGATATATCACAAAAACCTGCCTGTACACTTCTTTCTGCCCAGAACATATGCACTTCTCCATTTCTCAAATTCTATTTGACTATTGAGGTCTATTTGAAAACCAGCTCTTCCATAAAACCTTTCTTTTGGTAGCAAGAAGTGTTTATAGTCAAGTATCTCCAGTTGTTCTAGACTAGAGGTGGAAATCAGGATAATTAGAAGTTGAGAAATCAGGTTGTTCCCTGTTTCTCCCTCTGTCTAAGTATGGAAAAGTCATGTCTTTCAGCCCTATTTCCTCATTTCTCAACTATCCCACTCAGGAAAAAATGAGTTTGCTCCCTTCTTTTGGACCTCAGCAACTCTAGTCCTCCTTGTTGTCACCTATACTTTGGCTGCATTATAATTCTTTGTTTTCTTCTATTTATTTCTGTAGTAGATCAGAAACTTGGTGGAGAGTACCTTTGGCTGGCTGTTAACTGATGTGCATCTAACACCCTGCATAAATTTGGTATATGGTTGCTGCCTTTAATACCTGTTGAATGCCTATTTGTTTATTCTTATAGTCCCTAAAGGGCCTATTTAAAACATTGAGGCTGAGGACTCAATGAAATCATTGAGTTGACAACCTTGCCCCTTTATTTTCTGCCTCCTTCTTTGGATTGGTATTCCTGAGAACTTGGGATTTGTTTTTTATTCATCTCCTATATTCACAGAAGCAGCTGCATTCTAGTATCCTTATCAGAAAGTACAATGGGAGGTAAAAGTGAACATCTGTATTCTTAAAAGGATCTTTTTGAGTGAGCAAAGGACTCTAATAAGATTATCGTCTCAAAAAGAATATCTCATAATAAAATAATTTGGG
Organism: Vulpes lagopus; assembly: GCF_018345385.1. Classification (NCBI taxonomy): domain Eukaryota; kingdom Metazoa; phylum Chordata; class Mammalia; order Carnivora; family Canidae; genus Vulpes; species Vulpes lagopus. The sequence continues at coordinate 23,281,030 of NC_054844.1, forward strand.
ATCCAGTTTTGGACATTCTTGGGGAAAGCAGAGTTACTTTATTGACCCAGAAAATTCATTTTTTTCCAGAAAATTCATTTGTTTGGAATATCGTAGTGTAGAGAGAAAAGAAGAAGATGAACTATTTTCAGTCCTTGTCTTTAAAGATTCAGACTGAAATATTTATGGAAGAAATGTTTATGATATCGGGGAATTGCATCAAAATAATGCAGGCGTGGTTTTAGTGGGTGAGAGAATAGATTGGCCACAGGTTGGTAATAGCTAATAGCTGCAGAATGGGTACACAAAGGTGACTTATTCTATTCTGTTACTTTTGTATTTAAAAATTCTTCCAGTAACGACTTCGAATTTTTAGCTACATAGCATTGGCTTTGGAATCAGGCAGGCCTGGATTTAAGACTGGCTCTGTTACTCATTAGCCTTGTGAACCAGGACAAGCCTAATCTCTCTGAATTTGCCTGTGACCCCCCCCCCCATGAAAGAGAGATACTACTTTTCAGGGTTCTTTTGATGTTTCAAATACATACATACATATGTTACATGTGTGCATACACATATCTGCAATGGCTGGGTTCTAGCCTAACCAGTCCATGAAAAACCAAGTCGGTTGTATTTAGAGAAAAGACAAGTCTTAATTCTGTTTGTCTACTTGCTGCTTAATAGTAAGGCCTTTCTCCTCCATGCGGTCCCTTCTCAACATGTTCAAGAATCTCTAGGGGCATATACCAATATCTCCTAATGTCCTTCAGGTTCCCACCAACTAGGGGGTCCAGGGAAGGTCATGTGACCTCCTGAGAGATTGTGGGGAAAGGAAGCTAGTTTCACCACTCAAATCTCTGCAGTCCTCTTTGTTTGTTATCCCTACCATCCACAGGCCCTCCATGCTGACCTCCTTGAAGCTCTGTGTCTGATGACTCAGTGATGTCTCCCTGGCTGGTGGAGAGATGACTCTCCCTTTTTGTCTCAGTACTTCAGAGTGAGGTCCTACTGCGGTGTTAGGTGGACTGCTTGTGATGGGATTGTAAAATTACTCTCTCAGCTTCAAGGCATATAGACAATCCAGTGGGCTGGGAGGAATAGTGGTCAGTAGTTGCCTCCCACTACCTCAAGTACTGTGGCTTCCTTCAGTAGCTAGGCCTAGCAGTCCATTTAGCCTGACTTCCTCACCTCTTCTGCACTCTTGGCAGTTTCTCTCCAGGACCAAACTGTCTCTCCTTATAGTCTGTCTTCTTTTCCTTAGGCACTGCTCCAACCATGGAGTCTGAACAGCAGCCCAAATGCCAAACTGGACGTGTGCTTAGATAGCTGGGCATGTCCCCGGTTACTCCAAGAATTAAGGAGCTTCATGAAAATTCTGACTATGAAAATGATTATTCTAACTACTTCAGTCTCAGATCTGACCCCACCAAGACACCTTAGAATGTATGCAAAGTACCTGGTTCCTAGTAAACTCAGAAAATAGCAGCTGTAACTATTACCCAGAATCAGAATGATCAGCAGTATAAAGCTCAGAATATACCTTGTCATGAGCATTATGTAGTGTGTAGACTTGTCAAATCACTATCTTGTACACCTGAAACTAATGTAACATTGTGTGTCAACTACACATCAATTTAAAAAAAAAAGGCACCTGGGTAGTTCAGTCAGTTGGGCATCTGACTCTTGATCTCAGCTCAGGTCTTGGTCTCAGGATGGTGAGTTCAAGCCCCTTGTTGGGCTCCACACTGAGCATGGTGCCTACTTAAAAAGAAAAAAAGCAGCAGCAGAAGATACCTTGTTACAGTCAGGATATGAAGATGAATTTCTCTGTTTTTACTTTGGCTATTCAAAAAAATGTCTTGCTATCCCTTTGAGGTGTTCTTCATGTTATTACATGTTTTTGTCTGAGAAGTGCTATCACTAGGAGGAGGTGAATTATGAGACAAAGAACAGAATCAATTTTGAAATATCTCAGAAGATTTTCTGGCCATTGTCTGTTCTGTTCTCTCGGGCTGTGTGTGCTGCGGCATTAATAACCTTGGAGAATAAATAACATTGCCAGTTGCAAAATTGGGACATGTAGAAGTTGACTGATAACTGTACTATAAATGAACCTCAGAGTGGTGGGTGTGTCCTGTAGATCTGAGGGTGTGGTGTCTTTTTAGTTACAAACTTATGAGGAAATTCAGTTTTGTTTAGGTTACAGTAAGTTGTGATTTTTTGGCATTCAATTTCATATTCTTTCTCTTTTTAGAACATTGAAACTGACGTTGAGTCAAGGGCATTATTTTTAAGTTAGAATGAAATTGGTCTATATAGACTTTTCTGCAGTTTTTTTCTCAGAAAATCCTTGAGTCACACCAATCCTCTAAAATAGATCTAATAGCAAAAATTACATTGGTAACGTGAATGTAGCTTACTGGAAGGTTTCTGATCATAAAATGTATAGATAAACATTTCATCTAAAAAAGAAAAAGATAAAGTAACCCTGGAAAATTATCTATGCCTATTAATTACCCCCATTAATATCTTAAAAGCTATTTCTTATTATTCTTATTTTTCTACTTAAATATTGAAAAATACTGGTGTGTTTGTGTGTGTGTGTGTGTGTGTGTGTGTGTGTGTGTGGTGTGTGTGCGCATGTGTGCATGGGCATGTGCCTGTGTGGCCTGTGTTTGCTGACCCAGCCCACGGGAGAATATGTCTCACTTTTTTCCATGAGTACCTTGCCTACCCCACCCTACAGTAGATGCTTATTGTCAAAAGCAAATGGGCTGGACCACAGATTTTCATGTAAATGTTATTCAGGTTGATATTTGAATGGCTCAGACAGGAAGAACCCTTTTCCTGCCCTGTGCTATCGACATGTGTTAGTCTCATTGACTTGAACCAATCTTCTTCATGTAAGTAGGTCTGTCATCTGAACTCTCTTTTTCTTGCTTTTAGTCAATTTCTTAACTTTCCTTGGTTTTTAAAATATATCCAGCAGGTTATCTTTTTCATGACCTGCCCAGGTCTTAATGGTTGTTATGTGGGGGTTAGGCTTTCCTGTGGGTCTGGGATACTGGTTTGAATAGCGGTGACTTTTGATGCTGGAAAAAAAGAGCGCATTTGTGGAAAATTTTTGATGAGTTATCTCCCACCCCCAGGCCATATGCACGGACACCCTGAAGAGTTATATTTCCAATTTCATTAATTATAGTTCTAAATTTGTTTTTTTTTCTAAATTTGAAAAAAGAAAACTTCTTTTGTCTAGTTATATTTGTAAGAAGGGGGAAAATGAAAAAAAAAAAAAAAAAAAGAAGGGGGAAAATGCTGTTAGATCAAATGTGAAAACCTAGGATTGACATATGTTGTATATTGGGGTGTCTTCTGATAGTGAGATTTATAAAGACTAATGAATTGGAATATCCAATTGCTTACCTTGCAACTGTTCCAGAACAATATAGTAATGTGTGACTAGTAAATATATGACATTTCTCCAAAATTACAGAATTATTACTTACTTAATCCATAAATATTTTATATTTATCAAAAAGCTTCTCATTAAAATATTTCACATATAAAGTACTAAATAGAAGGGCTTACAGAGAGCATTATAGTAAATGAGACTTCATTTTTAATATAATGGAGGTAAACTGTATTTCTGATGTATTTATTATTTTTACTTTGTTTTTTTTAAGTTTGTAGAAATAATGTGTTTCCTTTCCCCCCATATTAGAAGCCAGTTTAATTAAACAGAAAATGACTGCATTCTCTTTTATACCTCTTAAGTTCAGATCTGTAACCCTCATAGGTGAAAGAAGTATTTTTCTGACGAAATTAGCTTTTTAGTGCAATATAATTATTATATATGTATTAATGATAGTACAGTAGTAAGTCATTTCAAGACATATATAATCAAATTTTTATATGATATGGGGTGTTAAGTGGGCCTGATTGTTAAATTCTTATTAAGGAATAAATCCTTATTGACTTTTATGAAGTATAATACTTGATGCAACTGAAGGATATTAATATTTTCTGATTTTTATAGCTTCATTTCTTTTTTTTTAAGAGTTTATTTATTTACTCATGAGAGAGACATAGGCAGAGGGAAAAGCAGGCTTCCTCTGGGGAACCTGAGGCAGAACTCCATCCTAGGACCCTGAGATCATGCCCTGAGCCAAAGGCAGGTGCTCAACCACTGAGCCACCCAGGCATCCCTATAGCCTTATTTATTACCTATGTATTGGAATATAGTTAAATAAGACTATATTAATTATAATGCAATCTATTAAATATTTTAATGATAAGGCTATCATCATTTACCTGTAGCTTCTAAAGTACAGTTCTCTTCAAAATGTAATTCAAATATTACCCCACTCTGTTTTGTGCATACTACTTTCCTCTGTGGAATGCTGCCTATAATTTATGATATATTTGTCTTCCTGACTGGGCCACAAACTCCTCTGGGACAAGGACTGTACTTCTGTGAGTCTCCAGCCTCTGTCACTGCGCCTGGGACAAAGTGGGCCTTTGATGAAAGTTGTTGAATTAAATCAGGCTGATGTCATGAGGGGCTTCAAGCACACAGGGTCTGACTCAAAGATATTTAAAGCAGAGAGAAAAAGAAATAGAATAGAGATGGTCTAACATTGATATGTAGGAAGATTAGGCATAAATTCTTGCTTTGCAAGTTTGTGGATTTTTCTAAACATTAGAGTTGAACATTTTAAATGCTTATGTTTAAATCATCTACTAGTGTAAGACAATAATTGGGAAGTCTCACCAACAGCCTGGGTTAGGGTATCTCAGAGACAGTTCTGTTTATGGTGGAGAGGACACTGTAGTTAGTTGAACTGACATGACACCACTATTCAGAAAACCCCCAGGAAATTACTTTATTCACTGCCTTTACTTTCTTTACCTGAAATAAGCAAATATTTTCTTGCCAAAAGCCACTTCCAATGGTTGTTGGGAGAATTAAATAAAATGATTTATAAAAGGGCTTCTGTACATTTTAAATTCTGTCCCTATATTGCATAACTACATATTCTGCAAACTCTTACTAAACCTATATTTTTTGTGATGATAGTCAATATTTTCTGGGGTAGATTCTAAATACTGTGTGTGATACACAGCATCCTTCCATTAAAACCTGTTGCTGGTTTGTGACTGTTAATACGTTCTCTGCTTGATTATAGAATATTGAATGTCTTCATCTTTTCATTGCTTGTGTAGATTTTTGATATGTTGAAATGGTTTCAGTTTTCAATATTAAATTCCTACATAAACCAAATAATACTGAAAATATACTTATTAGAAACATATTATTAAAGGGTAAACCATGTTCCCACTATATTATTTGAGAGTAAGGAACTAATCAGTCCTAATGTCCTAAAGTTCCCCCTAAATTAGGAACTTCTAATCAAGATTAAGAAGTTCAAATAAGACTTTCAAACACTTGCCCTGGCAGGCTAGGACCACAATTCTGTTAAGCTCCTTTTGAGCACCAAGTAATTGGTGCTGACGTTGAGATAATCCCTCAGATCTTTGAGAATGGGATTAAGTTTAAAAGGTATTATTTAAAAAAAATAAAAATAAAAAAATAAAAGGTATTATTTGTCTAGCTAGAAGATTGAAAACCATTTTTAAATCACTAGGTCAAAAGTTTTAGGTTGAATAATATTTCCATAAATAGAAATGTTGTGTTATGCCCACATAAAATGTTCTGTTTAAAGACAACTTGACTTAAGTTCATGAAATAAACTCTATCTGCCCTTTAAGTTTAGAATTTGTTTTGCCCGAGAATCTATCAGGTATTCTTTAAATATTGGACTTGTAAATATATTTAAAATTGGATTTTATTTTGCAAGTACAGCTTTGAGAAAGTATGTATATCAATCTGCCCTATCCCATCCATTCCCATATCCTCTTTAAAAGAGCAAAGGTAAATATAGATTCATTTAAAACTGTATGAAAATGTTTGCTTAAAACAACCTCTCTGGAATGGAAAATGTCAAATTGTTGAACTTGTTTTTCCTCTTTTTTCCCCCCTTAGGATAATGGTGTTGAATGCTTGTATTCTGAGAGTGTGCCACAGTCCAGGTTTGCTTGTTTGTCTGTAAATGTGAATTTGAATGCATATTTGGTTAATTTTTAAGGAATTCTTTGGACCTGACACTCTAAAATATTTCCTCCACTCTTTTGATAGAGAATGTTCTACACTGTCATCTCCTGGACATGCTTCATCCACAGAGAGTGCTGTGACTTCAAGTGGTGAGTGACTTGGAAAAGATATAAAAATAGAGTATTATTATTATAACTACAAGTTTGGTTTCTGTGAACTCTTGAGGTAAGTGCAAATGAAAAGAACATAGGCAAATAATTTTTTGCATAGTGTTCATGCTGTTAGTTTCTTCCTGCTGATAGATTCTGGGTCAGAAATTTTGAATATGGCTTCTGGTGACCTTGACTGTAAATCACTCTGTGAGAAAGAGGAAGATACAAGATCAGCTTCTGCTATGATAGAGATCACAGGTAAGCTATTGAAGTATTCAAATATAGTTTCCATTCCAAAGCAGCAAGCAAACCTGTAAGCTACTGGAGCAACTATCCTCATAGCTAAGTAATATTATTTTATTTTAAAAATTGAAGATATACTCTGGGGAAAAGAAGTCCAAGAGGTAATTGTAGTCTTCATATACTATAATGTTGCCATTTCCCCCCAGTTCTATAGATAGAACAAAAATTATAATATATTTTGACAGGACTTAAGTATTTCCTCACGGCAAAGATTGACTGGATACAACTAGGTCTTAACTGTGGCACAGATGTAGAATCACCTGCTTAGGAAATTCTCGGAATCTTGGGGTGCCTCAGTTGTTTAAGTGTCTGACTCCTGATTTTGCTCAGGTGGTGATCTCAGGGTCATAAAATCAAGCCCTGCACTGGGCTCCACCCTGAGCATTGAGCCTGTTTAAAATTCTCTCTCTCTTCTCTCCCTCTCCCTTGCCTTTCTGCCACTCTACACTCACATCCGTGTGCACACTTTCTCTTAAAAAAAAAAAAAATTCTCAGAATCCTAATTAGAATCTGGCTGAAAGGTTGGGCAAATTTGTGATAGTCCACTAAGGAGGCGAAAGAATTAACTAGATAATATGTTGCATCCTTTTTTTTAACTACTTCAGTCTGAAAACAAAGTAGTTATTCTCAACCATTCACACTGAGACATCACTACAGTTGACACTTATGGGAAGCACATAGGTTCCCATTCCCACCCCCATCCCCCCAAAAAATAATCCTATTCTTTGATCTTGACAGTTCAGTTGAGATATAGACGCTAAACTAAAGGGAGCTGTAAAATTGTAGAAATGGAATCCATTCTTTATGAATGGAAGAGTATCTTCATATTTCAGCTTAAGCTGAAAAAGAAATTTTAATTAGAACTACACCAAGATACCATTTTTAACCAGTCATGTAGACAAAGATGCAAAATTTTGATTACACTCTATTGGATAGATTATAGAGGAAAAAGTAAATCTCATACATTTCTGTAGGGAATGTAAATTATTGGAATTAATAGGAAGGGGAATTTGCTAATATCTACCAAAATGTTAAATGTACATATCCTGTGATAAAACAATCTGTTTTCTGGAATTTATCCTATAGATCTAAATACTCAAATGACTTGTAGAAGTTTCTATATTTCAGTTTTGTCTATAAGAACAAATTCTGGAGATAAAGTTAATTATCAAAAGAAACCTAGTTGTATATATTGGCATCTCCATGTAATAGAATGCTAACATCCATCCATAAAATGTATATAAGGAAACTTTCTTAGAAAGATATCGAAGAGTGATGCCTGGATGGTTCAGCGGTGAGGTGTCTGCCTTTGGCTCAGGGTGTGATCCCAGATTCCCCAGGATTGAGTCCCACATTGGGCTCCTTGCATGGATCCTGCTTCTGCTCCCTCTGCCTGTGTCTCTGCCTCTCTTTCTGTATCTCACATGAATAAATAAATAAAATCTTTTACAAAAAAGATATCAAAGAATTACTGTCTCTTAAAAACAAAAAAAACACCAAGGGGCACCTAGGTGGCTTAGTCAGTTAAGTGTCTGCCTTCAGCTCAGGTCATGATCCCAAGGTCCTGGGCTCCCTGCTCACTAGGGAATCTGCTTCTCCCTCTTCTTCTGCCTCTTTCCTGGCTTATTCTCTCTTATTCTCTCTTTCTCTCTCAAATAAATAAATACAATCTTTTTAAAAAACCCAAATATAGAACATGTATTGCATGTAAAATTTTGTGGGAAATAAAAAGGATAGAAAGAAGTTTTAAGTATGCATAAAGTGGGATCCCTGGGTGGCGCAGCGGTTTGGCGCCTGCCTTTGGCCCAGGGCGCGATCCTGGAGACGGGGGATGGAATCCCACGTCGGGCTCCCGGTGCATGGAGCCTGCTTCTCCCTCTGCCTGTGTCTCTGCTTCTCTCTCTCTCTCTTTGTGTGACTATCATAAATAAATAAATAAAAATTAAAAAAAATAAGTATGCATAAAGTATCTCTGAAAGGCTAACCAAAAATTAAGTAACATCGTCTATGGAGAGGGGAAGTAGGTTTCTTGTAGGCATGCATGGGAGGGAAAATTCTTATCGTAAAATGTCTTACACTTTAAAATTTATGGACCTTATGAATCTATTATCTGTCTTAAAAGTTAATGAAAAATTAAAATAAAATATTCATCAGGAAAAGACACTTTATTTCTGAAGGAAATGGTTACTGTTTTGTTCTTATTTCCATATACATTTTAAAAGTATAATACATTCTTTATTTTGTTTTCCTAAAAAGAAACAAAACCTATTTATAGTTGCTGACCTTTGTGCTTGCACTGAACTAAATTCAAGACAATGGATCATGTAAAGAGGAAAATCATTATCAAGTACATTACAGTACAAATACACAAAAATAAAGGGAAATTACAAAGAGGAATGGCATAAATTAAAAGTGCTTTGTTTCTTAGTTTGATGACTTTTTTTAGAAAGATACCATGTTTTAGAAGGATATCACACTTGGTTATCAGTCTTACATCTGTAATTTAAAAAAAAAAAAAACCTGTTTGTCAAGCTGATTGTTCATCCTTCCTTCATTCAGTTTCTATAAGTATACTAGTAATATGTTTGATTTTTTTAAAAGCAGTAACAGCCTTTAAAAAGATTTTTTAAATAATTACTTGAAGGCCATTTACATGGTTATTCATTTCTATTAAAAAATCTTATATGGCTAGCTTCCTTGGGAACCTTAACTGTTCTAATCCTATTTTTAATCAGTGGACACATTTAAAGTTTTTTAATATATAATTTGTCTCACATGTTAAGGTCTTTGCCACTTACTAGTCTGCTCATATTGCACCCTTACTATTTCTTCCTCTTTTACTTGTTACTGTTCAGGCAACTATTTAGTGTGTTCCCATTTTCTCATAGGCAAAAGTCCAGTTCCTGAGAATATTGCATTCCAAGGCTCTGTGAGTGAGGACAAAACCATGTTAAATCTGGTAAGGAAATATGCATATTTTGACAGTAAGAGTAATGATATATTACAATGGTAGAACTGACCCTTTAAGTTTGCAAAATACTCTTAAAAGCACTATCTCAAAATGTCAAAATATTATGAAGTTAATAGAATTTAATTGTCCCAGTGTTTTATAGATGAGAAAGTTGGTGCCAAAGAGTCCTTGTGACTTGTCCAAGGTCACACAATAGAGTCAAAGCTAAAACCTCCTGACTCACATTGTTCTTTCTTTTTCTTTTCTTTTTTTAAAAATATTTTATTTATTTATCTATGAGAGACACAGAGAGAGAGACAGAGACACAGGCAGAGGGAGAAGCAGTCTCTCTGTGGGGAGCCTGATATGGGACTCGGTCCCAGGACCCCAGGATCACAACCTGAGCCGAAGGCAGATGCTCAACCACTAAGCCACCCAGATGTCCCTCCACGTTGTTTTATCATTTATCCCTTCATTCATTTATTTATCAAAGGTCTACTGGAAATATCTATCAATAGAGGACTTCTAAGTAAATAAATGCATTAATAAATAAGATTAAATAAGACAGTAATATTTACCTTAAAGATATGTTCTAGAGAGAACATGAAAGAGAACATGTTATAATTAAAGAAAGAAACATACAATTACTCAGTAATATATAGCTACTCAGTGTGGTTAATGATATAAAAGAAAAATGTTTAGGATAAGAGGCCAGGTGTCATAAAGGAAGTACTTTGTGAATGGTATCAAATGCTATCCAGGCACCTGGAAAACAGCTATAAAACATTATTTAAATGTTTATAGGGACACCTGGGTGGCTCAGTGGTTGAGCATCTGCCTTCAGCTCAGGTCGTGATCCCAGGATAGAGTCCCACATCAGGCTTCCCCACAGGGAGCCTACTTCTCCCTCTACCTATGTCTCTGCCTTTCTCTCTGTGTCTCTCATGAGTAAATAAATAAAATCTTTTAAAAAAATGTTTATAGAAAAAGTTAAGTTCCTTTCCTTAAAGAGAAGGTTCATTGTCACTAATATGAATTTATAATTATTGAGGAGTAACTTGTAGACTATGGATCCAATTCCATAGCCTACAAGTTTCTTCAAGGGTCTTATTTCTGTATTAATATCTCTTTCTATTATATGTATAGAGGTGTGTGTGTGTGTGTGTGTGTGTGTGTGTGTATTGTTGTTTTCCCCTCAGTATATAAACATTGCTTTAATTAGACCCATATGGTTTGAAGAAACAGAGACTCATGAAAGCTAACTCAAGTTAATAGATGGTTGTGGCATAGATACATTTGTGGCAATAGGGTAGATAAAAATGTTATAATATTATAGTCTGAAGGGAGTGAATGATTGGGTATGTGATTTGGGATCATCCTTTATAGTGTAAAGTATATATAGAGTATAATGTTGACTATCTAGCATGCCAGAAGTGGTTACCCCTTCTAAAAAAAATAGAGAAATATTTGAGTCCTCTAATCTTTCATGGTAGTCTTCTGAGAAAAAGAATTTCTTCTCATCATAAAAAAAGATAGAAATAAACTTTAAAATAATGGATTAGAAAATAGAGAAATGCAGATGGAGTACTGGTTATGATGCTATTGTAACAATTTGGACAAAAGATGAAGATAGTAGGAATTTAGTGTGGATGGAGAAGAAAAGAGTAACTTGGGAGAGATTTAAGGGACAGAATTTATAGTACATGGTGACCAATTACCAGGGTAGGGCCTGGGGATGCATGGGAAAATATAAATACTTAGGCTTATGGCTTATCCTACAGACTGAATAGAATATCACGAGAATAGGGAGGAAGTAAGAAGAGTAGAATTTGGGGGGGGGGTGGGTAAAATAAGATTAGTTTAAGTCAAATTTCAGTTTGATGTGAGACCCCAGTATTCTGAAAGATTATATAGATAGCTATATACCTATATTCATAAACTCATTCCTAGGACTTTTAGGAGCAGACACACATTTTTGAGTTACCAGCGAATAAAAACAAGTACGTGTGTGCAAAGGACTCTGGCAGGCAGGAAGAGAGTACTAACAATAATGGACTCTAGATGATTCCATCATCTGACAAAAGAAGGCAATGGTAGAGGAAATTCAGAAGGAGCTACTGTAGCAATAGGAGGACATCAGGAAATGAAAATCAAGGAAAGAAAAATCTTCAAGGAGGAGAGGATTATAGATTATTTTAGATGCTACAGTGAAGTCAAGTAAGATAAAGAGTGAATATTTTCCATCGAATTTGGTGATAGAGAGTTCCCTGATAACTGGGGAGGGAGGTTTTCTTGGAGTGTTGCCTATAGGGATAGATAAGAGCTAAAAAACTGGAAATAGCAACCCATGGACAATTCTTCCCAGAAGAAGCATGATCATAAAGGATAGGATTGGAAGAAGATGGTGTATCTGGAAGAGGTCAGGGTGTTGAGGGAGGATTCAGAAAACTTAAGAATATTTGGGTGTTGATAAGAATGATCCAATGCTTTACCTCTATTATTGCATTTGTTATTTTTTATCAAAATCTTAGCTTCAATTTTCTAAAAGTTACATGACATGTTATCACTGGCTCTATCAAGGAATTTTGTCTTAGACTTTTTTTCATGGAAAGCTTCTAAGAATGTTGAATAATTATCACCATAAAAATGATTTTATACCTATAGCTTTCTCATTAGCTTTCCCCAGGTAGTATAATACAACCCTCGTATGGTCTTTCTCAAAGTATCGATGTATCTGTAGGATATATGGTCAGTGACCTTTAAATGTATTTATATGGAGTAAAAGCCTAACATAATACAGTCCTAGCTGCAGTTTTTGCTACAAGTTCTCCAAGAGTCCATCTAGAAGGCTATGTGTGATAGTCCTAGATGATGCCTACTTCTTTATCCATCTAATCCTACCATTTTATGAAGCGCCAGCATGTTTCTTGTCTGTAGAGACTTCTTATGCTTCTCTAGCCATGATGTCTCTCCCCTCCCTTTGTAGAGCACTTACTTATTCACATCTCATTTATTTGGCAATCAATGCTAGTTTGCCTCATGGTAACCTGTGTCACATTTGCAGCTGTTCATGTGCTTCTGTCTTTTGTACCTCAACTAGATTAGAAACCCCCTTAGAGCCAGTCCTGTTTTCTTCTTAACCCCTAGCTTAGATCTTTGAATACCACAATGTTTTTGATAGAGTAGGTTTAGGAGAGGACAGGAAGTTGGGAAATGATTGGTTATGAAGGATTTCCATTCTATTTACAGCAAAAAAAAAAAAATCTCTTTATGATTTTAGGAAGCCAAAGAGGAACCAGGAACAATAGATGAGCATAGAAAAGAATGTGCTGCAGGAGGTAAGGAATGTTCTCTCCCAACCCCCATGCAAAATTTATTCCTGCTAATATTTTTATGGGTGAAATCTTTCTGAGTAAAAATATGGTGTCTATAATTTTTCATCTCTAGGTAAAATCCAGCCAATAAAATTGATTTCTTGATTCAATTTGTGTCATTTATGAAAAGCCACATTTATCTTGCATTAACTATTAAGCCCCAAAAGACTTGTAATAACTACTACACTATTGTGATCAAAGAACCATGCCAATATTGGTAGTCAATTCTAAGCTCTGCTTTGAGATCTTTTCTATTATCCCATCCCAAAGTAAATAAGACAGTATTTAAAGAATATGTGCTAATATGCTTCCCTCCCAATTTCACCTCCATTAGGATGGAATAATGGATAGAGTTGAGGCCTTGAGGTCACACAGACTATTGGGTTACTCTCTGACTAGCTATGACTTCAGAAGGTTATTAAACCTGAGTGTCAACTTCATCTGCAAAATGGAAATGATGAGTCAAAAAATGAACCTTTACAAGAATATGTCATATGCTAAGTTCTAGACTAAATTCCTTAAATATATAGTTTCATTTAGTTCACCCAAATATCTATGTGGGATAGGTAAGTTGCAGCTCAATTTCCTAGCCTGTACAGTACCTACCACAGGTTTGCTCTGAGGATTGAATAAATTAGGCAAAAAGCAGTTAGAAAAATGTTCTCTAAAAGTTCTCTAAAAGCTACTATAGAAGAATAGTATCATCCTTATTTTGTAGATGGTTTGATGACGTTTTGACTTGTTCCAGGTCACAAAGCTATAAGGATCAAAGATGAGACTTAAACCAGGTTTTTTTCAAATCTAACACTCTTAATAAACTAATATATTGTCTTGTTTATGAAGTTACCACGAAGAGTATCATTAATATGTGTAAAGAGCCCTGTTTTGGGGCTGGCATATAGTAAACTTGTGACAAGTGGTTGATACAATGCTTATTGTTGCTGTTGTTGTTGTTATTATTATTATTATTATTATACTATACTCCTCCTCCTCTTACTACTACTACCACTACTACAATGTCTGCTGCCGCTGTTGCTCTTAACCATTGATCTGAAGGATTAGGGTACTAGGAAGGTATGCATTTAACCATGGAATCAAGTCAAATAAACATTCAAATGCAAAGAGAATAATTGGACTGTTCCTGGAGTCTGAGATATCTTCAGGCTTCAGACTATTCACATACTGATGTGTGAGCCAATGATTTTTTTTCATTTAAATTCATTTTACCAACATATAGTATAACACACAGTGCTCATATCACATCGTGTGCCCTCCTTAATGCTGTTGCCAGGAGCCAATGATTTTAATGACATTGTGGTCCCAATAGCATAGCATAACATCATCTTATATTGAAGCAAATGCATTATTAACTGGCTATTATTTCAGATATTCTTCAGTAAAATGCCTTTGTGTAGTAGAGATTTGATTGAATGTGCCTTCAGCTGGGAACCTTTGTAACCTACTACTATGTTATTACCTTTTAATAGACACTGCTGTTTCCTCTGTTCCTGTAACCACTGTGAAATCAGTTAACTTTAGACAAAGTGACAAGTAAGTTGTTCTTCACATGGCATGCTCACAGCTTTTGCTTTTCTACTGAATTGTGTTTGAATAAATTTTTTGTCTTATCCTACAGCACTTCTGCTAATGAGAAGGAGGTGGAGGTGAGTTTTTTCCCTTTAAGTTAAAAAAAAAAGTTTTTCTGATTCCCTTGTCTATAATCACTTCATACTTTTACATAAGCTGTCATGCGTTTGGTGTCTGGCTGGCTTGGCAGTGATTAAGTGCAGGTAAAGCCAATGTATGCTAGCATTATGTTGCTGGGAGGAAAAAGAAACAGCTCAGCTGTTTATATAATCTGGTATTAAACTGAAATATTTCACTATGTCCAATTTTTTCCCTTCACCCTCACATTATTTTGACAACAGGCCGAATTTCTCAGATTATCTTTGGGATTTAAGTGTGACTGGTTCACCTTGGAGAAAAGAGTGAGGCTTGAAGAAAGATCACGAGACTTGGCCGAAGAAAATCTGAAAAAAGAAATAACTAACTGTTTAAAGCTGTTAGAGGTGAGAATCTTAACATTTGGGAACTACACATTTGAAGATCATACTGTTAATAATGTTTTCAAAGTTAGATACAAGTTTACTATTATGACTAAACCAACACCAGGTACCAAGCCCTGCCTGACTCAAATGTAAATTAATAGGAAACAAAAATTCAGGATCAGGTTAAACTAAAAGATTTACTAATAAAACAAATGCCTTTTAAAGTCATTGTGAGTCACCTGCCTTCCCTCTAGACGTTTGCATAGGTTTCAGGCAGAAGAGTCATCATGCAGGAAACTGAGCAATTGGAGATAATATCTAATTCTAAGTTTCAAAGAAAAGAATCAAATTCTAGTTCCGTTTAATTAACTGAAAAAAGAGAATGGTTGATTTTAGTCTTGTCAGATGATGGGCAAGCCAAGCCCTCTCTAGGTACATAAGTAACAACTATGATTTTTCCATTTTGTGAAATCACCGTAAATATAGAGATTGGCTGGAAAATTAAGAGGGTTATTTTTGGATAAAGAAAATAAAAACTGAGAAACCATGTTCATTTTTATTGTAATAAAAAACATGTAACATCAAAGTTACCATATTAACCATCTTAAGTGTAAGTTAGTTCACTAGTGTTAAGTATGTTCACATTGTTGTAAAACAGATCTCCAGAACTTTTCCATCTTGCATTCTGAAGCTCCATGCCCATTAAACAACTCCCCTGTTCCCCACCTCTCAGCTCCTGCTAACCAGTTTACTTTCTATTTCTATGAATTTGACTACTTCTGATACCTCATATAAATAAAATCATACAGTGTTTGTCTTCTTATAACTGGCTCATTTCACTTAGCATAATATTTTCAAGCTTCATCCATGTTGTAGCATGTGGCAGGATTCTGTTTTAAAGCTGAATAAAATATTTCATTGTAATATATCCTGCATTTCATTTATCCATTTATTTATCAGTGGATGTTTGGATTGCTTCAATCCCTTGGCTATTGTGAGTGATTGCTGCTATGAACATGAGTGTGTATCTCTTTGAGACCCTGCCTTTAATTCTTTTAGAAAGTTTTTTTAAGTTTCTGAAGAACTGTCACATTGTTTTGTGTGGCAATTGTACCATTTTACAATCCTACTAACAGTGCACCAGGGTGCCAATTTCTCCACATCTTGTCCAATATGTACATTTTTTCCTGCTTTTTTGATATTAGCAATACTAATGGGTATAAGGTAGTATCTCATTGTGGTTTGCTTTGCATTTCTCTGATGATTTGTATTGTTGAGCATCTTTTCATGTTTATCATCATGTATACCACCTCTGTATATCATCTCTGAAAAAATGTTTATTCAAGCCTTTTGCCAATTTTGTAATAAGATATTTACTTTATCTTTTCTGTTATTCCATAAGTTGCCTTTCCATTTTGTTGATTATGTTCTTTGATTCACAAAAGTGTTTAAGCTTGATATAGTGGTATTTGTCTATTTTTGGTTTTGTTGCCTGTGCTTTTGGTGTCATATCCAAGAAATTATTGCCAAATCTAATGTCATGAATATTTCCTCCTATGTTTTCTTCTGAAATTACATAGTTTGGATCTTACACTTAGATCTTTAATCCAGTTTGAGTTGATTTTTGAATGTAGTGTAAGATAAGAGTCCACTTTCACTTTTTTGTATATGGATATTAGATATGGACATGGATATGGATATGGATATTGTTGGTTTGCAAGATCCTCGGGAGTTTCCCAGATGTAATCTGAAATTGGCCCTCATTCTCAGAAGGCAGGGAGAAACTGAAGAAAGAGGCAGGTCACTTCAGGTTGGTAGATGGCAGATTTAATAAGCAAAGGAATTTACATATAAGGCTTGTCTTGGTTGGCTGCAAGATGAGTAGATCTCTGTACCCACCCACCAAAACTATAAAGTTTATATAGTTTATATATATACATAACTCAGTTAAGAACTGAGTTATGTATATCATCCAAGTCATCTCAACACCAACCATATCATTATCTCAAGGCTGTATTACAGCTTTGTAATAAGTTTTGAAATCAAGAAGTGTCAGTTCTCCAACTTCGTTCTTTTTCAAATTGTTTTAGCTATTTGGGGTCCTTTGAAACCCTATTGTGAATTTCAGGATGAATTTTTCTATTTATGAAACAAAAAATGCCACTGGGATTTTGATAGGGATTGCATTGAATCTGTAGATAGATTTGAGTAGAATGGACATCTTAAGAAAATCAAGTCTTCTAATCCATGAACACAGGGTGCCTTTCTTTCCTTTTATGTCTTTAATTTCCTTCAGCACTGTTTATAGATTTTAGAATACAAGTCTTTCAGTTCCTTTGTTAGGATTATTCCTGAGTATTTTATTCTTTTTGATTGTACTATAAGTGGAATTGTTTTTTATTGTTGTTCATTTATTTACCCAGAAAATTTTTTTTCTTCCAAATTTTCATTTAAATTCTAGTTACTTAACATATGGTATAATGTTGGTTTCAGGAGTAGAATTTTGTGATTTATTACTAAGTGATATATTACACTTAGTGCTTTTATAGCAAGTGCCCTCTTTAATACCCGTTACTCATTTAGCCCATCCCCCCACCTATCTCCAAAACCCTCAGTTTGTTCTCTATCATTAAGAGTCTTTAAAAAAAAAAAAAAAAAAGATTCTTATGATTTGGGATGCTTGGGTGGCTCAGCGGTTGAGCCTTTGACTCAGGGCATGATCTGGGGTCGCAGGATTGAGTCCCACATCGGGCTCCCCGCGTGGAGCCTGCTTCTCCCTCTACCTACGTCTCTGCCTCTCTCTGTGTGTCTCTCATGAATAAATTAAATCTTAAAATAAATAGCCTTATGATTTGCCTCCATGTCTTTCCTTTTCTCTTTTTTTCCCTTTTCACATGTTCATCTGTTTTGTTTCTTAAATATCACGTATGTGTGAAATCATTTGATATTTGTCTTATCTGAATGGCGTATTTTGCTTACACTTTCTAGTTCTATTGATGTTGTTTAACTGGCAAGATTTCATCCTTTTTATGGCCAAATAATATTCTTTATACCACATCTTCTTTATCCATTTATCAATCATTGGACACTTGGGCTGCCTCCATAGTTTGGCTACTGTAAATAATGCTACAATAAACATAAGGGTGCATATATCCCTTTGAATTAGTGTTTTTGTATTTTTAGGGTAAATACCCAGTAGTGCAATTATTAGACTGTAAGGTAGTTCTATTTTTAATTATTTGAGTAACCTCCACACCATTTTGCACAGTGGCTGCATCACTAATAGTGCACAAAGTTTCCTTTTTCTCCACAACCTTGCCAACACTTGTTATTTTAGAAAGATTGGTTTTAATTCTTCTTCAGATGTTTGGTAGAATTCTCCAGGTGAACCATTCATATGGTTCCATATGGTTTTGGACTTTTCTTTGTAGAGAAATTTTTGATATCTGCTTTCCTCTCCTTACTAGTTACTGGCCTATTCAAAATTTCTATTTCTTCATGATCCAGTTTTGATAAACCATATTTTATTTGGCTAACAATTAACATATTTTCTTCCTTTCCCAACTGAATATGGTTACTTAACTCCAATAGGAAACTGTGTGTCTGACAGTGATCATTCTAGTTGGTTAGCAACTCTTCAGCTGCAACTCATATATATCTGTCTGTTTCAGAAGTGGCTGACATTTATTGAGCATCTAGAGTGTGACAAATAATTTGCATCTACTATCATTCATGTCCAGTATTCCGGGAAAGGAATTCCTGTAATTGTCTCCATCTGGCAGATGAGGGAAGAACAAATCAGAAATGACTTAGTATTTTTAGATTTAGAATTCAACATAGAGTCAATGATGCTTTATAATTTTATTTACACAACTTTTCCTTTTTTAAAAAAGATGTAGTTATTTATTTGAGAGAAAGAGAAACCATGGGGACGGGGGAGGGGAGGACAGAGGAAGAGGGAGAAACAGTCTTAAGTAGACTCTGCTCTGAGTGTGGAGCCCAACATGGGGCTCAATCTCATGACTGTGAGATCATGATCTGAGCTAAAACCAAGAGTCGGACATTTAACTGACTGTGCCACACAGGTGCCCCTACTTTTCCTTTTTAAAATAATATACAAAATTTATAGTATTTTAGATTTGGGCAAGTCTTAGAAAATTGCTCATGGTCACATAGCTAATAAGCAGTGGCTTGTTTGCTTCTGAAACTGCTGTCCCCTTAATTCTGTCTCCACCCTAGTGAGATGGATGGTTCTCCATTAGGACAGCCATCATCTTGGATCAAGGGCACCAATTTAAAAGAAATATTCAAAGGCAGTGAAGACATACCCATCTAGCTAGCTCAATAATGCTTTGCCATCAATGGAAGAGTGAGTAGTCAGAGCCATATCTAAATCTAGTATGTTTTCAGTACTTTAATTAAAAGTTCAAACCATGCTCCTCATATAATACATTTGACTCATTCATAAGCATAATTTCTTTATCATTACCAATTAAGTATATCCCAATCTGTTAATTGTGGAAAGTGATGTAAACGTTCAAGAGGAAATGGCAAATTCAGGAAGGAAGGAAGAGATTGATACTAGATATAAAAGGTTTTGTGAACATCTGCATAGGTCTGCTTAATAGCCAACAAAGAAATTCATATTTCAATATCATTATTCATTATCGGTCTTTGCTGATCCTTTTCACTTTATACAAAGATAAATGAGATGTAATCTTCATTAACAACATAGTCATTGTTAGAATCACTTGCTGAATACTTGTGTTGGATATATTTTAATACTTTGCTTTCTGTACAGTCTTTAACACCACTTTGTGAAGATGACAACCATGCCCAGGAAATTGTTAAGAAGCTGGAGAAGAGTATAACATTCCTTAGTCAGTGCACTGCACGAGTGGCCAGTAGGGCTGAGATGCTGGGAGCCATTAATCAGGTAATCTGTTTCCATTTCTTTAGCTAACTGAAATTACTAAAAAGATTTATTTTCCCTGAGATTATGGATTACATTTCTTTTTTTCTATGGATTACTAAGAAAAAGTTTTAAAAACGATTTCTGTGTTGTATAGGACAGTATGTGTTTAATATAGAGAAAATGGAATCTGTAAATAAAAATGTAAAAAAAAAAAAAAAACCTCTCATAATTGCATTAGGCAGTGACAATCATCCAAATAATCTTTTCCACACATCAGTTTCATACATTCTCCTTTCTCTTCAAATCATCATCATGTCCTTTCCCATCTTCTCTGTCAAATGACTGCTTCCTGCCTCAGTGAGAACATTGAGTCATTCAGAGGGGAACTGCCACAAATTCCAAACCTAGTAACATCTGAACCCTCATGCTTTTTCCTTCTTCCTTGTACAAATTATAAGTTGTCTCTAATCCTATCTAAGGCTAACCATCTCACCTATATGCCAGAACCCATTCCTCCTAATTTACTCAGAATCTTGGGCTCATATTCTCCTTACTTTCCTCCATCTTCAATTTTCCCCATTACATTGAACCATTCCCATGAGTACACAAATATGTTGTTTTTGAGATTGGAAAAATAACATAAACACAAGCAAAATCATCTTTGACCCTTTCTCTTCTACCACCCTTTTTCTCTGCTCCCATTTATAGCAAATTTCCTCAGCATAATTATACTCACTGTCTCCAATTTCTCTCCTCCCATTCACTCTGAAATCTACTCTAATTGGCCTTAACATACTCATTTTCCTTAGTTGATCTGCTATATTAATCATGGTTGAGCTCTTCCTCGTCCTGGAAATACTGTCCTCACTTGACATCCAAATACCACATTCTCCTGTTTTTTTTTTTCTCAACATCATGGGTCATGCCTGTCCAGGCTCCTGTATGGGTCCCACTGTTCTCCCTAGCTTCATAATACCCATGGGCTGTACGGCACCACCCTTGTACATGTGATGTCCATCTTCCTTCAATCCCATATCACCCAGTGTTGTCAGCTGATGACTCCCAAATTCACATGCTTATCCTAAACCTTCGCCTTGAGTTTCAAACTAGAATATACTACTATGGATGCAGCATTTCACTTGGATGTTTGACAAACTCAAACAATACATACAAAAATGAACTGCTTAAAGTATCTCCAAAACCTTTTCCACACATAATATTATCTTAATCAAAGTTGATCAGATTAGAAATCATTAGGAATAATTCTCAAAAATTTTCTCTCACAATTCACTTCTAATCCTACAGAAGATCATAATTACTCTACCATCAGAATAAATCCTGTTTACTCCACCATGAGAATTCAGCTGCTTATTTTCCTCTCCACTGCTATCACCTGATCTAAACTACCATTCTACTTTTGTGGATTAATACAATTATCTTCCTAAATGGTTGCCTTGTTTCCATTCAAACCCTGTACTCTCTGCAACATAGTCCGTTCTCCATAAAACAACCAGAATAATCCTTCTAAAATTTAAGGCAGATCATGTTTCTTTTGGGTTCAAAGTCCTCCAGTAGCTCCTCACTTTTTTTCAGAATAAAACCCAAAGTCCTTATGATGGCTTAAAAAGATCTACATAATTTTCCTGCCCTCTCACCTTTTGAAATTTATTTCTTATTATTATCTTCCTGAATTATTGCATTCCAGCCATACTGATCTCTGTTCTGTTCATGAAACATAGGAGTAAACATGTAGTTAGTTCAGAATGTGTTTAAACTTAAATGACCATCAACTTAACATAGACTTAACAAGTTAAGTACTTCTTAACATAGTACTTAACATAGTACTTAGGATGTTATATACAAATTTCATGGTAACCACAAACCAAAAACCTATAATAGATACACAAAAAATAAAGAGAAAGGAATCCAAGCATAACACTAAGGAAAGTCATCAATCACAAGGGAAGAGAGCAAGAGAAGAAAGGAAGAGAGAACTACCAAACAACCAGAAAACAGTTAACAAAATGGCAATAAGTACATATGTAGCAATAATTGCTTTAAATGCAAATGGTCTAAATGCTTAGCAAAAGACATGGGATGACTGACTGAATAAAAAAATAATACCCATCTACATGTCACCTACAAAAGACTCATTTCAGAGCTAAAGACATGTACAGCCTGAAAGTGAAGAGATGGAAAGGAATATTTCATGAAAATGGAAATGAAAAAAGCTGGAATAACAATATTATTAAATCAGACTTTTTTTCAGACAAAACAGACTTTTAAATAGAGACTGTAACAAGAGACAAAGAAAGGCATTACATAATGATAATGCGATCAATCCAACAAGAGGATATGAAATTGTAAATATCTATGTACCCAACATAGAAGCACCTAAATACATAAAGCAAATATTAACAGACATAAAGGGAGAAATTGACAATAATATAATAATAGTAAGGCACTTTAATACCTCACTTACATCAACAGATAGATCATCCAGTCAGAAAATCAATAAGGAAACCATGGCTTTGAATGAGACATTAGACAGATGGACTTAACAGACATATATTAGAACATTCCATCCAAAACTGGAAGAATGCACATTCTTTTCAAGTGCACATGGATCATTCTCCACATTAGATCACGTTAGGCCAAAAAACAAATCTCAATAAATTTAATAAGATTGAAATTGTATCAAGCATGTTTTCTGATCACAACAGTGTGAAACCAAAAATCAATTACAGAAAAAAACTTGAAAAGATACAAACAGCGACATGCTCAGTGGTGGAGTGTCTGCCTTTGGCTCAGGGCATGATCCTGGAGTTCTGGGATCGAGTCCCACATCAGGCTCTGCTTCTCCCTCTGCCTATGTCTCTGCCTCTCCTCCTGTGTTTCTCATGAATAAATAAGTAAATCTTAAAAAAAAAATACACTTGAAGGCTAACCAACATGCTACTAACCAATCAACAGGCCAACAAAGAAGTCAAAGAGGACTTTATAAAGACATGTAAAAATGAATATATAATGGTGTAAAATCTTTGGGATGTAGAAAAAGCAGGTCTAAGAAGGAATTTTAGAGTTTATACAGGCCTACCTCAAGAACCAAGAAAAATCTCAATCTAATCTTATACCTAAAGGAACTAGGAAAAGAACAAAGTCCAAGGTTAGTAGCAGGGAGGAAACAATAAAGATCAAAACAGAAATAAATGAAATAGAGACCAAAAAAAAAAAATCAATAAGACCAAGAGATGTTTCTTTAAAAGATAAGGAGAATTGATAAGTTTCAGCCAGACTCATTAAGGAAAACAAAGAGGCTCAAAATCCAGGAACAGAAGAAATAACAACTGACATCACAAGAATACAAAGGATAAGAGACTATATAAAATATTATATACCAACAAATTGGACCACATAGGAGAAATAGATAAATTCTTCAAAACATGCAATCTTCCAAAACTGAATCAGGAAGACCTAGAAAATCTGAACAGAAAGATGTAATGAAATTAATCAGCGAAGTAATGAAATTGAATCAGCAAAGGAAACAACAAATGTAAAAGGTAACCTTTTGAATGGGAAAATATATTTGCAAATGACATATCTGATGAAGGGTTAGTATCCAAAATTTATAAAGAACTTATCAAACTCAATACCCTCAAAACAAATAATCCAGGTGAGAAATGGACAGAAGACATAAATAGGCATTTTTCCAAAGAAGACATCCAGATGGTTAACAGACAAAAGATGCTCAACATCACTCATCATCAGGGAAATAAAAATCAAAACTACAATGAGATACCACCTCACACCTCTCAAAATGGCTAAAATTAATAACACAGGAAACAACAAATGTAGGTGAGGATGTGGAGAAAGGGGAACCTTTTATAGTGTTGGTGGTAATGCAAACTGATGCAGTCACTCTGGAAAACAGTGTGGAGTTTCCTCAAAAAGTTAAAAACAGAACTACTCTATGCCCCAGCAACTGCACTACTAGGTATTTACCCAAAAGATACAAAAATACAGATTCAAGGTGATATGTGTAACTTGATGTTTATAGGAGCATTATCAACAATAGCCAAATTGTGGAAAAGCCTAAGTGTCCATGGACTGATGAATGGGTAAAGAAGATGTGGTATACATACACAATAGAATATTACTCAGCCAGCAAAAAAATCAAATCTTGCCATTTACAATGGAGTGGATGGAGCTAGAGTGTTATTATGCTAAGCAAAATAAGTCAGAAAAAGACAAATACCATATAATTTCACTCATATATGGAATTAAAGAGACAGAACAGATAAACACAGGGGAAAGAAAAAAAAAAGAGGACAGCAAACCATAAAGGAGACTCTTAACTATAGAGAACAAACTGAGGGTTGCTGGAGGGGCAGGGGTGGAGGACAGAGTAAATGAGTGATGAGTATTAAAGAGGGCACTTGTGATAAGCACTGGGTGTTGTGTATAAGTGATGAGTCACTAAATTCTACTGAAACTATAACATATAGTGTAAAATATTACACTATATGTTGAACTAAAATTTAAATAAAAGCTTGAAAGTTTAGGAGTAGATGGCTCCACAGGTAAATTCTTACCAGATATTTAAAGAAGAAGTAGTACCTATTTTCCTCAAACTATTCAAAAAAATAGAAGAAGAAAAGTTTCCAAATTCATTCTATGAGGCCAGCATTACCCTGATACCAAAACCAAAGACACTGCACAAAAGGAAATCTATAGACCAATATCTCT
This sequence comes from Vulpes lagopus, assembly GCF_018345385.1. NCBI lineage: Eukaryota > Metazoa > Chordata > Mammalia > Carnivora > Canidae > Vulpes > Vulpes lagopus. The sequence goes on from NC_054844.1 coordinate 23,305,609, forward strand.
GATGACTATAACTGCAGAAATCCTCAACAAAATATTAACAAACCAAATCCCATAGTATATTAAAAGGATCATTCCTCACGATCAAGTGGGATTTTCTCCAGGTGTGCAAGAATGGTTCAATATTTGCAAATCATTCAACATGATATATCACATTAACAAAATGAAGGTTAAAAACCACATGATCATTTCAGCGGCAGGAAAAACATCTGACAAAATTCAATATCCAGTCATGATTAGAAACTCTCAGCAAAGTGGATTTAGATATACCTCAACATAATAAAGGCCATTAATGAAAAAGCTAACACTGAGTATGGTGAAAAGCTAAAAGATTTTCCTTTAAGATCAGGAATGAGGATCTCTACTGTCACTATTTTTATTCAACATAGAACTGGAAGTTCTAGCCACACCAATCAGACAAGAAAAAGACCTAAAAGGCATCCAGGTTGGTAATGAGGAAGAAGTGTCACTATTTGCAGATGACATGATACTATATATAGAAAACCCTAAAGTAAAGACTCCACCAAAAAAAAATTTTGGAACTAAAAAATGAATTCAGTAAAGCTGTAGTATACATAATCAAGATACAGAAATTGCTTGTGTTTCTATACACTACCAATGAAGTAGCAGAAAGAGAAATTGAGAAAACAATCCCATTTATAATTACACCAAAATTACCAAAAGTAATAAAAAACCTAGGAATAAATTTAACCAAGGAGGTGATAGACCTGTAAGTCTAAAGACTACAAAACACTGTTGAAAGAAATTGAAGATGACACTAATAGAAAGACAGTCCATATTCATGGACTGAAAGAATTGGTATTAAAATATCCACACTCAAAAAAATAAATAAAATAAAATAAAATAAAATATCCACACTCCCCAAAACAATCTACAGAATTAATGCAATTTCTCTTAAAATACCACCAGCATTTTTCACAGAGCTAGAATAAATTATCCTGAGATTAATATGGAGCCACAAAAGACCCTGAATGGACAAAGCAATCTTGAGAAAGAAGAACAAAGTTGGAGATATCATACTCCCAGATTTCAAGATATACTACAAAGCTGTAGTAATTAAAAGAGCATGGTACTGGCACAAAGATAGACACATACATCAATGGAATAGGACAGAAAACCCAAAAATAAACCCACATGTATATATAGTCAAATAATCTACAAAAAAGGAGTCAAGAATATATAAAAGGATAAAAATTTCCAGTTTTAAAATGTCCTGTAGTCGAGGGATGAAAAGTACAGCATAGGAATGCAGCCAATAATATTATAATAATGTTGTATAGTGACAGATGGTAACTACATTTATTATGATGGTGAGCATAGCATAATGTATAGAATTGTCAAATCATTGTATTGTACACTTGAAACTAATAAAGTGTATGTCAACTATAATTTTTTTTAAATCCTGAGAAACTTTTTGAGATGTTATAGAACTAAAAATGTTTTTATTTTTATGCTTAATATAGATAGTCTAGCTAGGTGAAAGATGCTAGTTTAGAGATTATTTTCTTTAGAATCTTTCTTTCACTTTTTTCATTTCCTTCTAACCTTCTGGTGTTGCTGTCAAAGTTTGATGCCATTCTGACCCATGAGCTTTCGTTTATACCTTTTCTTACTTTCCATATTTTAAGACATCCTCTTATCCCTACTGTCCTCTCTTGGTGTGGATTTATTTTCATTCACTGTGGTAAGCTCTGAATGGATATAAGTTGGCAAGTTATGTTCTTGAATTCTTAGAGATCATTTTTTAATTATTTCCTTTTCCACATTTTGTGGAATTTTTCTATGCTTCGAGTTCCTGTTCTTTGCCTTTTGGATCTCCTGAACAGATTCTTTTTCATCTATTTTCTACCTTTGAGGTTTTTTTGCTCTAGTTTCAGGGAGATTTTCTCAACATTACCTTGAAACTTTTTTATTGATTTATGTTTGTCATATTTTTAATTCCTAGACTCTTTATTCTCAGCATGTAGCTTTTTATCTTGTTCTTATTTCATGGATGCAACATTTATTCTTAACTCTCTGAGGATATTACTAGTTTCCTTGAAGCTTTCCTGTAGTTGACCTCTTCCAGCTTGCCCTTTTTCTGTGTTGATTTTCCTCTTTCATGGTCGAAACTTTCCTCTGACTAGTGATGATCCACTATATAGCTGAATGGGAGCTGTATGGTGGGTGGAGAAGGTTCTTGTTGGCTCTGAACTTCACACAAACTGGGATGTTTCACTGGGATACTCTTAATGTCAGTAGTTTTGACTTTTATCTTGCTATGTTAGATTCCTCAGAGGAAATCTTCCAACTACCTCGTTTGCGAGGATAAGCCTGGCTATCAGTGTTTGCAAGCTGGAAGGAGAAATCAAGCTATGTATCTCAGCATTCAATTATGTATACAGACTTTTGCTTAAATCTATTCTTTTCTCTACAATCCATTCACTATCAATGATCTCTTACTGCCCAATCCACAGGCTCTCTGTTTCTCTCTCTCTCTAGATATCCAACGTTGGTGGTCTTTCAGCAAAGTGATGAAGGGAAGTTGCTCAGCTGGTTTGAGTAAGGGAGATCATCTGTGGATCTAATCACTTTTTATGCAGATTTTTTTTTTTTTTTTTACCATTTCTTCTGTTCATATATTTACCTTCACATTTAATTCTTTTTTTTTTTTTCCTTTCACATTTAATTCTAGAGGCACCACTAATTCCTGAGCCTGCATGGCTTTCTGTGGTGCAGTCCAGGTTGCTTGTAGGCTTTCTTACTTTTTTTTTTTTAAGGGTTCAGCTTTTTCAGGTCTTTGTCATTCACCACTAGTTCTGCTAGTTCTTCTACTTAGCAAGCTTTCAAACTTTTGTTATATCTTCTTCTGTTCTCTTCTGTGTCTTCTTTTTTTCAAAAAAAAAAAAACCTTTATTGTCATTTTGGTGAGATTTGGGGATGAAGTGAAGATAGATGCACGTGTCTAATTATCATTTTTAAACTGGATATGAAGAATAGTATTTTCAGGGTAAATTAATTCTCTTTCTTTCCTACTAGGAAAGCCGGGTTAGTAAAGCAGTTGAAGTGATGATTCAGCATGTAGAAAACCTGAAGAGAATGTATGCCAAAGAGCATGCTGAATTAGAAGAACTGAAACAAGTTCTTCTGCAAAATGAAAGGTCTTTTAACCCTCTTGAAGATGAAGGTAATAAAAGTTGAATAGTGTCAGTTGTTTTCCTAACATTCTCTTCTCTCACTCTATCTCTTACTAATTTTTACTACGTCTTTAGTATAAAACCCTTAGGTTAAGATTATGTTACAATAATAACTCATTCCTGTTATTTATATAGCCCAAAGGAAAATGTTAGCTAGAAAACAGATTGGGAGACAAGAAGGATTCTTTGGTAATGACACCAAAAATTCATTAGATTGCTGAGAGAGATTATATTCATCCAACCTATTGAGTTGACTCTAATGTTCTCCAACTTAGGGTATGTTAGAATTGGCTCTTTCTCCACACATAAAGCATAGTAAATTAAGTTAAATGAGCCATTCTCATCAACAATGATTTTCTATTTCTTGAAGGAGGAGTGACTCTGGCTTAGTAAGCTGGCAGATGGATTAGAAAATAAGAAGACATCTGATTTTAGTTATATGTGCTGCCGAAGTGAGCACAAGACATCTGAGATCATAAAAAAATCCCTTAAAATATAAACTTTATATAAATCCTGTAATAGTTTTATTTTAAATAATATTAACTTTTCTGAAAAGAATATTTCAATGATCTGTTCCCTTTTCTAGAAAAAGTAATCATATTTAATAACCTTCTGATGTGTAGTTTTGGATTTATTTATTCAGCATATATTCATTTAGTGTCTCCTATGTGCTGGGGAAGCATTGCGGACATATACAGTGATGTAGAGGACTGTATTTCATCAGTTAAGATGGTAATTGTTATGAATCAACCAATAATAACTGGATATTTTTGCTGCTCAGTAGTCTCTAGGGTCTTAAATATGTTCTGACTATTGCTTTTCTTTGAAAAGAATTGAGACCATTGCAAGAAATTGCTTATGTAATTCCTAAAATGTGCAAATGTGTTTTTCCTTTCAGATGACTGCCAAATTAAAAAGCGTTCATCTTCTCTAAACTCCAAGGTAATTACTAATGGACTTAACAGTCTATCAAATGTTACAGAAGAGATGGTTTTAAAATACTATTTGAAACAATAGTTTTAAATGTAAATCATATATGTTTATGTAGATATGCATGTATGTGTTTAAGTTTATATATGCATGCTTTTGTACTTCTTTGTATATCTTTTAAGTTTTTCTGAAGGCAAGAGGAAAGCCAGATAGTTTCTCTCTCATGTAACACTGGAGTTGGAAATATGCAGTACAAAAATGGTAGAGAGGCTTCACAGAATCCACAGGGCCCAGTATTCTCTCACTGCTTCGTCACCCTCAGCCCTTTGCTTCCACTTCATGGCCTAAGGTGGCTTCCTCAGTGCTGAAGGCTAAGTCCTGGTCATTACATCAAGTCACATTCTAAGAAAAAGGAAGACGTAAAAACAAGTGTTCCCTCTCCATCTAATGATAATTCCTAGAATTCCCAATTAACATTTCCTTTTCATTCTTGGTTGAAAATGAGACTAGAAAATCCATTTTTAATTCTAGAGTTTTGCGGCTTAACTAAAAATCAAGGAGTTCTTTACCAAATAAAAAGGAGGGAAATGGGATATTGAAAGTCAACCAAGCAGTTTTTGCCAGTTTGAAAATCAGGATTTCACAGAATTTTTAAGCAAGAGACTTTCAAATCATTCCATCCAAATCTCTGTCTTTCATAGATGAGGAAAATCACTTTCACAGAAGTTAAGTGATTAGTTATGATCATGTAGTGGGCAGAACCATGGTGAAAAGCCAAATTTCTCGGATTGCAATTTGAAATTCTTGATATTCAGCTAACCTATGAAATTAAATTAGGAACGTTGGTTTAATAAAAGGATTAATCTTAAGCTTCTTTAACTAATTTCCTACATTTAATATATCTTTACTTCCTAAAGTTGTGTTTAAGAATCATATAGTAGGGGCCCCTGGGTGGCTCAGCTCTTTGTGTCTGCCTTCAGCTCAGGTCATGATCCCAGAGTCCTGGAATCAAGCCCCCTTCACTGGGTTGGGGGTTGGGGGCTTACCCCATTCATGCTCTCTCTCTCCCAAAGAAATAGATAAAGTCTTTTTTTAATAAAAGAGTCAGCTAATAGTATACAACATTTTCCTGTGCAAATCTCATGGCTGATAAACAAACACATCAGTTTATCAAAATATCATATCCATCTTTAAATGTGTTAAATGGGAAAAAATGAAACCATGAAAACAAAAGCTACAAAATAGGTGCACATTTATCTCCTCTTGAGTTGAGAAAAGCTCAGCATAAAAGAAATGACAGCAAAAGAAGGATATATTTGGCTGCATTAACAATGAAAAAAAATTTCTTCCAGAATTATCATTAATAAAATTGATATGGGCAAAGATCATAGTTTCCAGAGCAGATATATATGTGATTATTCAGCATTAAAAAAGTGTTCAATGTTACCAGAAAAACTAAACAAGAAACCTTATTTGACTGGCAAAAATTATACTCATCCAGTGTTTTTTTATTTTATTTTATTTATTTATTCATGACAGACACAGAGAGAGAGAGAGAGAGAGAGAGAGAGAGAGAGAGGCAGAGACACAGGCAGAGGGAGAAGCAGGCTCCGTGCAGGGAGCCTGACATGGGACTCGATCTTGGTCTCCAGGATCACACCCCGGGCTGAAGGTGGTGCTAAACCGCTGGGCCACGGGGGCTGCCCTCATCCAGGTTTTGGAGAAGGTAGAATATAAACTGGTACAATATTTCTGGAAGACACTATGGCCATAACAAAATATGTCTGCTGGTTAGCTCAGCAGTGGTCAGATGCAGGGATATGTATGTACAAGGGTATATATTAGTGTTGTATACAATAATAAAATACTAGTAGTTTTCTAAATGTACCTTTGGCCTCTTTGGATAGCCATCTTCTCTCCGAAGGGTGACCATTGCCTCTTTGCCCAGAAATATTGGAAATGCAGGAATGGTGAGCAAATTCTTAAGTGTTCTTTCTTAGTCAAAAGCAAATTAATTTTCATGTAACAAAAACATAAACTTCACTAAATTCATATTTCATTATTTCTTTAACATCTGAAATTTAAAGGTGGCTGGGATGGAAAATGACCGATTCAGTAGGAGGTCAAGCAGCTGGTAAGTTTAATTTTATGGTTGCTCTTTAGGAAACCTACTGCTTTGTAACTTACTGAAGTAAATGTTTGCAATAAGTAACAAAGTAACTTTTGATTTCCACATAGTGTATGTACAATAATTATAAAATAGGTATATAATCATGAAATTTCCTTGAAGTATAATGTGAATGTGCCAAAAAAATAGAACATACAATTTTTGTATTAATTTGGGTAGTAGAAAATAGATAATGGCTACAGATGTATTAATTTGACAAGTGGCTATAATCATCTTTACTTAGGCGTATTTTGGGGTCAAAGCAGAGTGAACACCGACCCTCATTACACCGATTTATTAGCACCTATTCCTGGGCAGATGCTGAAGAAGAAAAATGTGAACTAAAGTAGGTGAAGTTTGGTGTGTGTGTGTGTGTGTGTGAACTTGATGTGAGCTGGGAAATAGTGGGGATCACTTTTACTCTATGGAAATGAGACAATGCTATATTATCAAAAAGATAATTAAAACTTTTATACACTGTAAAGCATTATATAAATGTTATTTGCAAAACATATGCACTCCTGTAGCACTCAGAACTGCAGGGTTTGAGGTCTTAAGTTAGAAGACTCTGAAGTGTGCCAGAATTGTGAATATTATTTTTTTCCTCTATAAGTATCTGGTCATCAACGAGAAAGGTCAGTAAAGAGCCACAGAAAAAACGTCCATCCACTTAGATTAAAAAGCAAAACATGAATTACATAGGTATATATGTAATATACGTGTATTGTATATGCATCTATCTACTCTTTATGTAAATGAACAGTAGGGGAAACAAAACTCTATATTGCTATACTTCATAAGCAACAGGTAGAGGGCAGTGGAGGAGGGACATGAAGAAATGTGGCCTCTAAGTCCTTGAATGACATTGGACAAATTGTTTAACTTTATTTGGTCTCAGTTTCCTCATCTAGAGAGATTTTAATGAAACGATTTTATGTTCATTTTATACATGTTCATTACCTGCCTACTATGTGGTAGGTACTAAACTCAATCCTAAGGGGTATAAAGATAAATGAGACATAGTGCCTACTCTCAGGTTTTTGTTTTTAAAATAATCCTGGGAGCCCACTGCATGTGTCGAAACTCTTTTCAGTTAACATAATGGATTTTTCTGATCTGGGTTAAAAATAAATCAATTTTTCTTCAAAAGATTAAAATCTATTTTTTGCTTTTTGTTAGTATGGTACGATTTCTATTGAGAAGTCTTAGTGAACCAAAGACTGAAATCTTGAGAATCTTACAAGAATTTTTGTAAGGACTTGTTTATATTTATTTATTTTTTTAGATTTTATTTATTTTAGAGAGAGATAGCAAGCAAGCTGGGGAAAGAGCAGAGGGAGAGGGACAAGCAGACACCCACTTAGCATGGAGCTGGCCACCAGGCTAGATCCTAGGACCCTAAGATCATGACCTGAACTAAAATCAAGAGTCAGTCATTCAACCGACCATACATACCGCCAAGGGACCCATGTTTCCCTTAAAAACTAAAACCAGAAAAAAAAAAAAAAAAAAAAAACCTAAAACCAGACAAACACATTCCCTTTAGATGTCCAAGAAGAAAAGAAAAAAAACAACTTTGAGAAACAGCTGCCTTTGGTAATAGTGACAGCATTATGAGCCTGGAATTTCAAAATTCAAATCCAACTAGGAACTCATCAATGAACATGATAATGAAACAAGTTTTGTTCGGGTTAAAGACAAGATGATTTTATTTAAAATATATTTGCTCCAATTTCTATTTCCCAGCTCATTAAATATTAATTTTAGCTAGCATTGTACTGAATGTATTGTTATAAATACTTTTAAAATTAAGATTTTTAAAGAAATGACACTTTGATATTACTCTAGTTTAGCATAAAATCCACTGTTAATAATTTTGTGGTAGAAGGAAAAAAATTTTACCATATGTTTAATAAGAAAATACAGAGCAAGAAATATTCACCTTTGTTTTTTAAAGCATAGTAACTATACACAAGCAGAGAAATCACAGGTTAATAACTCTGGTTAATTATGGAGTGGTGATAACTGACTAACTTCTACATGTTCTTTGTAAATTTTTCCTTTTTATTTATCCTTTGGCTAGTATCTCAACTTCCTACAACAAACATTTTTCTATATAGCAAGTTTTTAAAATTAAATTTCCATAAGTAAAAGATGAGTGATTTGAATTTTAGAATTAGATATATAGCAAATCTTTCTAAAGCAAAACAAATAGTTGTGAGCCTCTTTAGTAATACAATAAAATTTAGCAATATTTTATAAATAGTATATTATCCATAGTTTCAAATATTTAAAAATAATACTTATTTACAGAACTAAAGATGACTCAGAACTCCCTGGAGAAGAAATAGTAGAAAGGACAAGAAAGCCAAGTCTTTCTGAAAAGAGAAATAATCCATCAAAATGGGATGGCTCTTCAATGTAAGTTGTCTGCTTGCTAATGATACCATTTTTATGGAATGGAAAAGATGAGGCAATGTTAAGTTTAAGATAAAAAACAAACTTCACATGGTCTACAGGAGTTATCCCTGAACCTGTGACAGGTCACAGTGTTAGGTTCTAGAGCCAGATGGCATAGTTCATCCACTTTTGAGCATCAATTTCTTCATCTAGAAGATAGGGATGATAGTAGTAGCATGTGTAAAATGCTAAGACTTATAAGTTTTTCTTGTGGGTGTTTCTAAAAATAGTTTAAATATTTCAATAGAGCAAAAATCCAGGTTATGGTGAGAAATAAGTGATACACACACACACACACACACACACACACACACATCATACTCTACCCAGTAAATAATTTTTGTTTCTACTGTAGGGATTTAAGTTGCCTTACCTGATTGAAACAATGAGATAAATACTCAAATATAATACCTGAGTCACCCAATTTTCAGATCATCACCATTGCATTTAAGTCTAAATCATTTCTCTAATTCTAAAAATTATTGGGGGGGGGGGTGCAAATTGTGGCCCAAACCAAGAGAGCACATCATTACATAGCTTATCACAAGCCAATGTTTGTGGTATGTAGGGCAGATTGATGACTTGATTGGTATTGCTGGCAATATTCTTTAATATTGCTATTAACAAATTCTGAATTTGTATTTTCCTTATAGTTATGACACAATAGCTTCCTGGGCAACAAATCTCACGACTTCCATCACAAAAGCAAATAAGGCACTCTGGCTTTCTGTTGCATTCATCGTACTGTTTGCAGCTTTGATGAGCTTCCTCACAGGACGATTTTTCCAAAAGTCTGTGGATGCTGCTCCCACACCAGATGGGGACTCCTGGATGTCTCTAGAACAAATCTTGTGGCCATTTACCAGACTCCAACACAATGGACCACCACCAGTGTGACTACAGCATATCTTACTGTGTGTGTGTGTCTTGATTTTTAAAGTTTCAGTATCTGAACTTCGTAAATTAAGTCATTTTTAGTTGGGAAATTATAGCTTAGAACCAGAGGGTCTCAGAAGGACCGTAAGATATTTTATACTCCCTCTTTCTGTGATTTCCTCTCTAAAATACAATGGTGAGGAAGCCTGCCTATGATCTTTTAATGAGCTTTTTGAGGAGGAGATATTATATATTGTTTGTTAAAATGTATTGAAATAAAGAACCACTCAAATCTTCATAGAGTGAAAAGTGAAAGTTTCAGTAGGCTAAATATCCATAGGGAAAAAAACCCTACTTTTTAAAAAATAAAATTTGAGAATAAAATGCTTATTAGATTTTAATAATGTCCTGAAATATAGTCACTCATTACATTTTATTGAAGAAATACCTGATTTTGCTCCAAGTTGCTTGATTCTTCATATTGCATAAAATTTATCAGTGGGGATTAAGAATAGCTGAGTAATCTAGTGGAGAGTAGCATATAACACACAGAGTCAATAAACTGGCAGTTGGAGCTCTTGATTTTCTCCATGGCTTCTTTGGAAGCAAAATCCTTAACCATGTGATATAAAGTAGAATGAAACTCAGTTTCTTCTTTAAGGGCTTCAGAGAATGTCTCACTGTTTTCGTTGATCTTGAGCCTTTGTGCTCTGTTACCACTAAACATTAAAAGCGTCCAATTAGGATTCTGAATAGGTTCTTCAGTAAGGTATTCACTCAGCTAATGAAAAAGAAAATTAGAGAAATTCGTTAATAGTTCTTCTATTGGGTATTTTGGCAGAGTATAATTTGAATTTGGTTCCCAAAATTGCTAATGTAAAAGAAACATTCTTAGTGTTCCATTTCTTAAACCATGTTTTTATGGAGCTTATTAAAATGTATTAACTCACTCAACAGAGGTTTATTTAGTAGCTACCATGTGCCAGGGAACATTCTAGGTGCTGGGGATATAACAACGAAGGGCAAAAACATATTAACAATTGCAACAATAAAATCCCATCCTCAAAGAGCTTATTTCAAGTGGGAGAAACACACAATACACTAGTACATATGGTGGCTCGCTTATACTAAAACAATCAGTCAGCTTTAAGAATGTGATCTCTTTCTTATCAGGCACTAGTAAATGTGTCAGAAAGTTAACTAGGAAGCCTAACCATCTCTGAGGAAAAAGTTTGATTCACATAAAAAGCTTCCATTTGTTCTCCTGTTGATGTAAAGAGCTAAAGGATGCTAGCCTGAAGTCAAGAGTGTTTGATACCATAATGGACAATGAAGGCATAACCTTTATATAGTTTGGTTTTATATTTTTGACAAAATAAAAGTGAAGTTTTAAAACTATTTTGAATGTTAATTTTTTTCACCTTTTCAAGAGGAGAAACCATGGCCTACATTCATTTAACTTTGGAGTACTTACTTTTGGAGGACAAAGCATGGTTACAGATTTTACATACTATACCTTAACTATAACTTTTTTTGAAGTACATACTACATTCCACTTGCTCCAACCAAATGCAAAAGCAGAACTTAGCAGGGCCAGTTGTCGATAAGCTTTCAATTCCACCAAAGGATCCTGTCAATATAAAATAGAATTAATCATAGAGCCTCTCAACTAGTCTCCCATCTTTGGCCTCCTACGGTCACTTCTCAACACAGAAAAATACTTTTTATTTTTTATTTTTTAGAAAAATCCATTTTAAATGTAAGTCATATTACATGACTGCTAAGACTGGGCAATAGTGTTGCCTTTCTCTCAGAAGAGAAACCAAAGTCCTAACCCACAACGGCCTCTCTGATCAGATATCCACCCACCCACCCCCACACACACCATTATCATCGCCTTTGCGTTTCCTTTGCTCTCTCAGCTCCACTTGGCTAAATTCCCCACTTTTGAGTTTTGCTCAGATCTAATACCTTCTCAATGAACACCCCTCCTCCAATACCCTATTTGTATGTTGCCTTAACCCCAGGATTCCTGGTCTGCCCTTTTTTCTTTTTCATAAAACATAAGATTATCTAGTATATTTTTGCCTTCTTCTGTTAGAATGTAAGCTCCACAAGGGCAGGAAACTTTTTTTATTCATTAATGGATCCTAAGCATCTAAAACAATGCCTAGAATATGTGTTCAGAAAAAAAAAATCTTGAATATTCTGAGATGAAAAGTACACTACATTCAGCCTTCGTAGAGAAGCTGGCAATTGAGTTACTAAAACCAAGGTATTTTTTTTCTCTACACATATGTACAGTATCTCAGTGATACTATTTTCATGTGTTACATGTTACATGTCTACCTAGATTATCATTTTCTGGTATACTGTAAACTTGTTTTGGGGTATAGAACTTTTCTGCCCAATACATCTTTCATGATTAGAACCTACTTTGGCTTAATTTACATATCAAATATCTACAAACCATCTGATTCAAGGAATATTCTAGGTGCCAGAAGGATCATAGGTGATGAAAGAATAATCCCCCTCCTCAAGGGACACACAGTTTAATATGGAAGGATGTTATTTAAGTAAAGCCTTATGAGTAACATGAAGCAGTATGCAGACAAGGATCCTCTCCCAAGAAAGAAGGAAGTGGGTTCTGTATATTGGTGGTCCTTTTATGTATTTAATTTTGCCTAATTTGTCATATTTGGGAAACTGCTGGGTCATTTACTCTTTTAAGAAATCTATATATCCAGCCTGGAGAAGAAAGAAAATACACAAAATGCAGAGTTGCTCTACCTACCTTTGCACTAAACTGACCAGCTGTGGATAATGCTCCATTTGTCAATATGAAGATCATTCTATAGACTTACTTTCTTGGGGAGGATTATTAAACTTGAAAGAACCCTGGATTTCTGGTCTTGTTGTTTATTCCTTCCTAACTATAATTCTGTATAAGTGAATATAGAAAACCTAAATAAAACACATCTGAAGAGTTATGGAACATTTAATACTTGCTAACATTCTAAATATCTATTACATTAAATTTGGAAAGATTTGTTCTTACCTTATAATTTATAATAACATAAAAATGAGAGTGTCCACTAGGGAAGATATTTAATCCAGTTTCTTTCAAAGCAAAAATGAAAGAAATCGGAGTCATCCATTTTCCTTCCAAAGTAGATGAATGCTTTTTGTCACTTAGTTTGATTGATGCTAACATGCAGAGGTTTTCCTAGTTTCAAGAAGAAGAAAGCAGCTTTTTACTTGTATAAGTAAATTATTACTTTATTATTCCATTTCCAGCCTTTAGGTTCCACATAATATACATATATGTATATTATGTATGTATTTTTAGCCTTATGTCCTTCTGTATTAAAAAGAATGCAAGATAGGTATATTTTAGGCTAGCTCTGAGAACTCTGCCACAAAGTCTCCCCGTTATCTCACCCAGTGGGTCAAGTCTTTTTGGGCTTTATCTGAACAATCATGGGACTAAAAGATCTCCTAGGTCTCCTCTCATTGTGAAGTATGATCTAAGAACACTGAATATTGTCACATTGAATTACAGTAGCTATTTGATAGCTATTCGTGTTGCAACTTTTAAGGATAATTTCTTTACATATATAAGATCTACATAATATTGCAAAATTATCCAGTTTTAAAGTTTGCAAAGTGGCAATTTGAAGGTGTACAGACTTCAAATCTCTCATCTGGTTTTGAAGAGGAAGCCTCTTTAGAGTGGATCAAAAATTCTCTGGAAGTCACACTGCAACCAGGATTGTAGCTTTAGGGTACAAATTTGCACCTTACTTATTACATGATACTACCTATCCAATTACTATTTCATTTAGAAATTATGGCTCAAAGTATATTTTAAATATATTTATAAAAGACATTTCAATATGTAAACCACCAGTGACTGACTGCTTTGACATACTTTTACTGTCATCAAAGCAGTTTACCTCTTTCATGTGACTTACTATAACCGGGATTTACCTTAATTTGTATTTGAACTTCAGTAAATACTGTAGTCACGGTCAAAAGTACTTTATTCACACCAAGTGGTCTTAGTTCCCATGACTGGAAGGGCATATTAACATGAGTATCTTGAATCAAGGTAACAGGGCCAAACGTTTCTAGGCTGAATGTTATAAGTCTTTCTTCTGATTTATAAGAGACATTGCTGATGCCATCAGTTTGCCAATGTTTACCTTCATAATAAGGAAGAAAGTAACAGTTTCACTTTTTCTATATAAAAATAAGATGAATGAAACCACTCAACTGAAAATATGTATAAATTGATCTTTTATGTTTGGAAGAGAATCTCTACAAAAAGCCAATTTTGCTGGGAGTTTCTTCCTGTCTACAGGATCAAGTCCAAACTCCTCCGCGTGGTATGTTAGGCCTTAACTTTTAAAACTATATACCTTTCCTCTAGCAGCCTCAAGCCTATGTACATTAACTCACAAGAACAAGACTTTTTTTTTACTTTTTTTTTTTTTTTAGAACAAGACTTTTCAAAGTTGAGCCAGTCAACCCCAAATGAAGTATTTGTTAGTAATTAGTAAATCATTAGCTTGTAATTCTACTGGTACTTCAGATTTTGTTATTTACTTATTTCACATTTTGGATAAGCAATAATTTCCCATGGTTCAACAATCAAGTTATAAAGAGGCAGAAAGGAGCTAGTGTTCCTCTATCTCAGATCTGCCAATGACCCACTCCCGATCTCCAGTACTTGTTTGTAATAAGATTTGCAATTTCTAAATTATTAAAGTAAATTTCAATTACCCAAATCTGAATTGTGTAGTCATTTCAGGAGAAAGTAGGTTTTTCATTTATTTGTTTTTCATGTGTTATTTTGATATTTTTGTTATTTTTTTAAAACATGATATAAGTAATTGTTCCGAGATGATGGGAGATACAACACTTCAGGAATTAACAGTTACAAAACTATAAATAAACTCTAATCTCTATTCATTTCCATCAAGAGCAAAGACTCCAGAATTGCCACAGGAATGTGAAGATTAGAAATTCAGAGTTTACACACTGTATTTTCTGTTTTAAGGATTTGTGTTATAGCTCTTTTCATTACATAATTATAAAAGCTGAATAACGATTTGCTGTACCTTCAGCATCCCACCTTGCAACCATAGGATCCTCAAAAAAGATTACATTCTCTTGAACCTCAAGCGTGACCTCTATGGGTGGGAAAGCATTTTCTGTTTCTACATCTTCAGTAGTTTCTGGAGGATATATGTATTTCTGCAATCCTTCTTTGAGTATCTTTTCAAAAATGACCAAAATAACATCTAGTTAGAAGCTGACTGGCAACAATTAAAGATGTAAACAATGCTGAGTAAGCTATATATAATTATTCTTTATAAGCACTGAAGATTGGCCTCATTTAACTACAGATTAACAAAATGTCACAACAAACTTAAGACATAATGATTAAGGGGTAAAATCACTAAATCTGAATTACAGAATTTTCTTATGGTCCAGGTTCTATGCTGGGACTTACTCATTATCTTATTCCTCCAAGGAATACTACAAGACATATATTTAACAGAGATAGCTAGAATTTAGAGAAATCAAATAATTTGCCAAAGATTACAAATGACTTCAAGGAGGCATCACAACTCAAAAATAGAGCTATAGGACCCCAAATACCATTTTCTAATACTTTGGTTAGGGTGTGTAGGTAAAGAGAGAAAGGAGTATTAGCAAACTTCTGAGAAGTGTAGAAATGAATGGATGAAAGTAAATTAAAAATCATCACGTTGGTACACCTTAAACTTATACAATGCTTTATGTCAATTATATCTCAATAAAGCTGGGAAGAGAAAGTAAATTAAGCCAACAGCAGATATCTCTGGGATCAGGGAGATTTGTCTATTATCTGAACATAGCAGGGAAGGATCTAGGGAGGGAGAAGTAGGGAAGATTAAGAATAGTACAAAACAGAGGAAAAACAGAGAATTGGTAGAAACTCTAGAGGAGGTGGGAGATTATTGAAAAGAGACTTGAATAAAAGGAAGAAGACTTCTGTTGCAGAAGAGAAAAACAAGTGTAAAGGAGGATACTTTGGGCTCAAGTAGAGAATATGAAATGGTGATATCAGGACACCAACAAAATTCAATAACAGATCTTTGAATGAATTCTTGGAAACCCCAGCTCTGGCTGGGCCCTTTCTATGGATAAAGAGTTATGAAATCCTACCTTCACCAAAGGGATGCCTTTCTTGGACTCCCCATTGTCCTTCAAGTAACCATGGGATAGGAAAAGCTGATTCAAACAGATTGTTTAAAGATACAGATGCAGTGAAACGCTGCGACACCTGCACACTGATGTTTATAGCAGCAATGTCCACAATAGCTAAACTGTGGAAGGAGCCTCAGTCCATCGAAATATAAATGGATAAAGAAGATGTGGTTTATGTATACCATGGAATATTACTCAGCCATTAGAAATGACAAATACCCACCATTTGCTTCAACGTGGATGGAACTGGAGGGTATTATGCTGACTGAAATAAGTCAATCGGAGAAGGAAAAACATTATATGGTCTCATTCATTTGGGGAATATAAAAAATAGTGAAAGGAAATAAAGGGGAAAGGAGAAAAAATGAGTGGGAAATATCAGAAAGGGAGACAGAACATGAGAGACTCCTAACTCTGGGAAACGAACTAGGGGTGGTGGAAGGGGAGGAGGGCGGGGGGCGGGAGGGAATGGGTGACGGGCACTGAGGGGGGCACTTGATGGGATGAGCACTGGGTGTTTTTCTGTATGTTGGTAAATTGAACACCAATAAAAATTAATTTATTAAAAAAAAAAGAAGATGTGGTATATGTATACCATGGAATATTACTCAGCCATTAGAAATGACAAATACCCACCATTTGCTTCAACGTGGATGGAACTGGAGGGTATTATGCTGACTGAAATAACTCAGTCGGAGAAGGAAAAACATTATATGGTCTCATTCATTTGGGGAATATAAAAAATAGTGAAAGGGAATAAAGGGGAAAGGAGAAAAAATGAGTGGGAAATATCAGAAAGGGAGACAGAACATGAGAGACTCTTAACTCTGGGAAACGAACAAGGGGTGGTAGAAAGGGAGGTGGGCAGGGGGTGGGGGTGACTGGGTGACAGGCACTGAGGGGGGCACTTGATGGGATGAGCTCTATGTTGGCAAATTCAACTCCAATAAAATAAATAATAAATAAATAAATAAATAATATAAATTTAAAAAAATTTTTAAAAAGATTGTTTTTAAAGTGGTTACAGTCCAGATTATCTCCCCCAGGCATGCTCTAGTAAGTGCATTCTCATTTGTGGGGAGAATGGGAAAAGAACTGCAATATCATCCCAAAGGGGTGAAAATGTTTAGGGGGCATAAATCATACTGTTTAGGTATAAAGCACAGATAGATATAGATATATTATATACACAAAAATACTATATAACTGTGGTATTAAAATTTCGTGGGGTTGGTGGTTAGGAAAGAAAATATCTACAAAGTCTCCTTAGAGGGGTAATAATGGGGGGGAAATGCTGAGAAATACCACTCTAATACAAAAATGTACCAAGGTCGTTAATGGGTAGAACTGTGGGTGAGAAGTGCCTGGCAGTCTATGTACATGATGTGCTGGAGGAGAAAGTGAAAGAGGTGGAGAAACAGGGAGAATGGGAGGGAGGGGGAGAAAACAGAAAGCCTGGAGAGCAGGGAAGGAAGGAGGAAAGAGGTATGACAACGTAACAGGATATAATTGGTACATAAGCCACCATGAAGCAAAGTTAAAGTAAACAAAGCCACTAACTAGGGAAAATCCTACTATTTATCGAAACAGGAGTGAGGAACTCCTTCAAAAATGATCTAAAAACTGCTGTCATCAGCATCCTTACTAAAAGCATGGGACATACATCAGCAACATTGCCATAACCTGGATCTGTGCTTCTCAAACCTAAATGTGCATATGAAACACCTGAGGGTCTTTTTAAAATTCAGATTCAGTTGAACTGAGGTGAAGTACCAAATAAGGCATTTCTAACAGGTTTTTGGGTGATGCTGATGTTGCTGGTTCATGGACATACTTTACACATCAAGGATCCAGACCAGTGGTTCTCAAACTTTAAGGTGTGTTTTGCTAATACAGACTGCCAAGCCTCATCTCCAGACTTTCTGATTCAGTAAAACTAGAATGGGACCCATGAATTTGCATTTCTAGAAAATCCCCAGATGATGCCAATGCTTTTGGCCAAGGGACCACATGTTGAGAACCACTGATCTAGACCAGAGTATACAAGCTATGGTCCCTGGAAAATCTGGTCCATATGTAAATGACAATAAGGTTTTTATTTACATATGGCTGTCGTATTGTTACAATGGTAGTGTTGCAGCGGAGCTGGCATGCCCACAAATATGAAAATATTTACCATCTGACCCTTTACAGAAAAAGTTTGAAAGCCTTTAAATAGACTATCATTAAGACCAAATTGGCACAATCTAAACATATAAATTCAAGACAGTTTAAAATTAGTTTTTTCCTTTATGGTTAATAGGGTTAAAGGTTAAAGTTCACTAGATGTTAGATTATTTAAGATAAAAGTGTGAGAAATTATTTTACTCATAAATCTGACTCAAAAACCAACCTACTTCTACAATCATCCAGCTTTTCATTGTTTTATACTGTGGGGGAAGCTCCAAAATATCCAAGTGGTACACTCCACCCAGGGTTGTAAATTGGTATAAGTCGACCTCATTGTCTTCAAAGAAAGTCGGTTTTTCAGTAGCATTCTCTATCAGCAACAACTGTGCTAAAATTAATCAGATTAATTCAGTTTCTAAATAAATTGTAACATTTTGGTATTAGGAGGGAAAGGAAAAAATTCTGATACTGAAAAACAAAGTTTTTATTTAGCTACTAAATCTTCAAAAAGTAGTTAATTCAAAACTATTCACAGAGCTAACTTTCAAAATAGTAATAGGGATGTATAAAGGTAGGATAATGGGGAAGGTTCCATTTATATTTTATATACCAACATTTTAGGAATTTTCATATAATAAGCATGCTACTAATAAAATAAGTATAAAAATATGTTGCATTATGGAAGAGGAAAATAATTTTCCCTCTACCCTTCTGAGTTCTTGGCTGAAACTCCTATAACAAAAGACAGATTAACAAGAGGAAAAAAAACCTATTCACTTATTAATATGTATTCCTCATGCATGAGAGATACCCAGAGAAAAATGAGTAAACCTGAAGAGATGGCTCAGAATCCTGGCCTATACAGCATCTTCAACCAAGAACAACAAATTTATGGAGAACTGACAAGACAAAGGAAAGCAGTTTCTGAGGGTAGAGAAAAGGACTAGTTAGTAAAGTTTGTTATGTAGATTCCCCTTGTCCCCTCTCCAGGCTGACAGGGTTTGAAGCTGTCTCTGGTCATTAACCACTGTCTCTCCTGGTAAAGAGGGGAGGAGGGACACCTTTGAAATTTTATGTCCTACTTTTAGGCAAATAGGGGGAGGGTAGGCAGCTTTTCTTACATCTGCATCTTTTCAATTGCTCTTAACTTAAAATATCCTTATGCCAAAGTAGCATATTTTGGGGTGGCATATTCCACTACCTCTCATTATAAAATAACAAAAAAGTGGCTTAACACAAAATTTGATGACATAATGTTTTTTAATTGGACCTTATGGGGCTAAAAATCTGAAAGAAGAAAGTAAAATCATGAAAAAAATAAATTTTGGTCCATACATTAAATTAAGGCTAATTTTTTTTTTTCAGCAAAAACAGGGCCAGCTCATTAAAAAAAAAAGGGGGGGGGGTGGAGATTGAGGCTTAAAAGTGAAGAACTATATTGTATAATCCCTTCTGTTTAGAAATTTTATGGGGAAATTCCATAATTCCATGATTGTCAGTGCATAATTAAGGGAATATTTTAAGTTACATATCACTAAGACCATTCCCAACTGTCACCAAAACGCTTTCAATGTAGTGTGATGGATAAGAAAGGGAAATCAGACCTCTTATAGGTTTCACTCTTTACTAGCTGTGTAACCTTATGCAATATATGCTAATTAACATGTCTTTTCTTCCCTTCCTTTAAAAAAGAGGTATTAGTATCTACCTTATTGAATTTGGGGGAGTTGTAAGTTAATACATGTAAAAAGCTTAAAACAGGTGCCAAACACATAGTGAATCTTAGAAACTGTTACTCGTATTATTTATCATTAAAATTTCCCTCTCCCATAAAAGGAAACACCGAAAAACCACTGAGTTTAACCCATGGAGATCAGACACTGAGAATTAATGATGACATGCAAAGAAAGTTCCTGTTAAGCAATTGCCCCTTTTCCCTTGTATACCTTCAATAAAAAGCAGACTTTAATTTTCAAATGTATCTAATTAAGAATCCATTTAACCTAAAAAGAAAGGAAAAAGAGTATTGTATCCAAATTCAGACATTTATAATATATACTATTCAGGGATCACCATGCAGAAAACCTAGGTATAATTGACAGAGGTTCATGAACTGACTATATTATCTTAACTCTAAATAGGAAAATTACTTCCTTAGGATTATAGAAAAGTTATAAAGGTATAAACCTAGTTGGCTGCTGACATAAAAGTGTGTTGGAAAAAAGTGAAGTAGACAAGAAGTATGTTATGAAAAAATGCTAAGAAATCTATAGAAAATGGATTCCCCTGGAGTTAGTGGGAAGTGGTGTACATAAATCCCAAACTAAAAGATTTGCAAATTAGACCATCTTGCCATCCAGGTGAGTGAGCTGCCTGGAATGTAGATTCTCCAGGCCCCTGTATTGCCACCTCAGCTGATGCTACATGAAGCAGAGATGAGCTATCTTTGCTTAACTTTGTCAAAAATTGGCATTTATATGTGAAATAAATGACAGTGGAGAGGAGGCAGGATGGTAGAAGAGTAGGGATCCTTGTTTCATCTGGTCCCCCAAATTTAGCTAGATAACTTTCAAACCACCCTGAACACTTATGAATTCAACCTGAGATGTAAAGAAAGAACAGCTGGAACACTACAGAGAGAAAAGTGATCATGTCTTACAAGTAGGAGTGTGAAGAAGAGAAACAGAGGGGATATATTGGAAGATAAACAGTGTAGGGGAGGGAGGCTTTGTAAGACACTGCAGGAAAGTGGTGCAGCACTAGGGCATGCAATTGGATCCTTTAAAATCTGCTCCTAAGAGAGTCTTGCCTGCCTGAAAAGTGCTCAGTGGTGAAATAGGATAAAATTCCAGAAGGAGCAGCAAAGTCTCAATATTCCTGGAGATGCATGAAAAACAGGAGTGCCCAGGAGAAAGCTCAACTTGTGCTATAAACTGCAAATCACAGTCAGATAGGGTGTATTTTACTTAGGTCGTGGTTGATATTTTTTTACTCTACTCACTCATACAGCCATTCTGCACTGGACAAAATAACAATGGAAGGAAGGATGCACCACAAAAGAAACAACTGGAAGTAATACTCTCTGCCACAGTTCGAATGGTTATCGATTTAAGTAAGATGTCAGAGACATAATTCAACATTACAATTATAAAATTCCTGGTGGCTCTTTAAAAAAGCATAAAAGACTCTAGAGATTCTCTTACTGCAGAATTGAAAACTAATCAGGCCTAAATTAAAAATACTTTAACCAAGATGCAGTCTGAACTGGATGCTCTAACAGCTAGGGTTAATGAGGCAGAAGAGAGAGTAAGTGAGTGACATAGAAGATGAGTTGATGGAAAGGAAGCTAAGGAAAAGAAAGAAAACAACTAAGAATCCATGAGAGTCCATGAGACTCTGAAAATTAAGTGATAGCTTGTGAAAGAATAATATTTGTCTTACTGGGATTCCAGAGGACGTGGAGAGAGAGAGCAAGGACCAGAAAATATGTTTGAACAAATCATAGCTGAGACTTCCCTAACCTGAGGAAGGAATCAGGCATACATATCCAAGAGATAGAGAGGATCGCCCCAGAATCAATAGAAACCAATCAACACCCAGACATATAGTAGTGAAGCTTGCAAATTTCAGAGATAAAGAGAAAATCCTAAAAGCAGCTTGAGACAAGAGATTCTTAACTTATATGGGGAGAAACATCAGATTAACAGCAGACCTATCCCCAGAGACCTGGCAGGCCAGAAAGGGCTTGCATGATGTATACAGGGTACTAAATGAGAAAAGCATGCAGCCAAGAATACTTTATCCATCAAGGCTGTCATTCCAAATAGGAGAGATAAAGAACTCCCAGGATAGCCAGAATCTGAAAGAATTTGTGACCACCAAACTGGCTCTGCAAGAAATATTAAGGGGGACCCTGGAAAAGAAAAAAGGAGCCCAAAGAGACAATCCGTAAAAACAGGGACTGTATAGGTAATACTATAATACTAAATTCAGATCTTTCAATGGTATCTGAACGTGAATGGGCTAAATGATCCCACCAAAGATGTAGGTTATCAGACTGGATAAAAAAAGCAAGATCCATCTATATGCTGAGACTCATTTTAGACCTAAGGACACCTCCAGACTGAAAATGAAGGGGAGGAGAACCATTTACCATTCAAATGGTCCTCAAAAGAAAGCTGGGGTAGCAATCTTCATTATCAGATAAATTAGAGTTTATACCAAAGACTGCAATAAGAGATGAAGAGGGACACTATGTCATACTTAAAGGCGCTATCCAACAAGAAGACCTAAGAATTATGAATATTTATGCCCCTAATGTGGGAGCAGCCAAGTATATCAATCAATAATAACCAAAGTAAAGAGACTCATACGTAATAATACACTAATAGTAGGAGACTTCAACACAGCACTCTCAGCAAAAGACAGATATTCTAAGCAGAACATCACCAAAGAAACAAGGGCTTTGAATGACACACTGAACCAAATGGATTTGACAGATATATACAGAACATTTCATCCTAATGCAACCAGAATACATATTCTTCTCAAGTGCACATGGAACTTTCTCCAGAATAGACCACATACTGGGTCACATTGGCCTCAACCAATACCAAAAGATTGGGATTGTCCCCTGCATATTTTCAGACCACAATGGTTTGAAACTAGAATTCAATCCACAAGAAGAAATTTGGAAGAAACTCAAACACTTGGAGGTTAAAGAGCATCCTACTAAAAGATGAATGGGTCAACCAGGAAATTAGAGAAGAATTATCTAACAAAAATGAAAGCACAACTGTTCAAAATCTTTGGGATACAGCAAAGGTAGTCCTAAGAAGGAAATATATTTCAACACAAGCCTCCCTCAAAAAATTGGAAAAATCTCGAATACACAGGTTAACCTTCCACTTAAGGGAATATGAGAAAGAACAGCAAATAAATCCCAAACCAAGCAGAAGGAGAGAAATAAAGATTAGAGCAGAACTCAGAGATCAACGAAACCAAGAGCTGGTTCTTTGAAAGAATTAAGAAGATAAATAAACCCCTGGCCAGACTTATTAAAAAGAAAAAAGATTCAAATTAACAAAATCATGAATGAAAGAGGAGAGATCACAAACAATACCAAAGAAATATAAATGAATTTAAAAACATATTATGAGCAACTATATGCCAAAAAATTAGGCAATATGCAAGAAATGGATGCATTCCTGGAAACCTACAAATTACCAAAACTGAAATAGGAAGAAATAGAAAACCTGAACAGACAAATAACGAGCGAGGAAATTGAAGCAGTCATCAAAAACCTCGAAAGAAACAAAAAGTCCAGGACCAGATGGCTTCCCAGGGGAATTCCACAAAACATTTAATGGAAAAATGATTTTTTTAAAGATTTTATTTATTTATTCATGAGAGAAAGAGAGAGAGAGAGAGGCAAAGATGCAGGCAGAGGGAGAAGCAGGCTCCATGCAGGGAGCATGGCATGGGACTCCATCCCAGGTCTCCAGGATCAGGCCCTGGGCTGAAGGTGGCACTAAACTGCTGAGCCACCTGGGCTGCCCTTAAAGGAGAAATAATACCTATTCTACTAAAGCTGTTTCAAAGGATAGAAATGGAAGGAATACCTCCAAACTCGTTCTATGGGGCCAGCATTACCTTGATTCCAAAACCAAAGATCCCACCAAAAAGAATTATTACAGAGCAATATCCCTGATGAAAATGTATGCAAAAATACTCACCAGGATACTAGCCAATAGGATCCAACAGTACATTAAGAGAATTATTCAGCATGACCAAGCGAGATTTATCCCTGGGATGCAAGGGTGGCTCAACATTCGTAAAACAGTGAATATGATAGATCACATCAATAAAAGAAAAGACAAGAAAACCATATGATCCTCTATAGATGCAGAGAAAGCATTTGACAAAATATAGCATCCATTCCTTATTAAAACTCTTCAAAGTGTAGGGATAGTAGGAACATATCTCAATATCATAAAAGCCATCTATGAAAAGCCCATAGTGAATATCATTCTCAATGGGGAAAAAATGAGTTTTTCCCCTAAGGTCAGGAACATGGCAGGGATATCCACTCTCACCACTGTTATTCAACAGAGTCCTAGAAGTTCTAGCTTCAGCAATCAGACAACAAAAAGAAATCAAGGCATTCAAGTTGGCAAAGAAGAAGTCAAACTCTCCCTCTTCACAGACGACATGATACTGTATGTAGAAAACCCAAAAGATTCCACCCCAAAATTGCTAGAACTCATACAACAATTTAGCAACATGGCAGGATACAACATCAATGCACAGAAATTAGCTGCATTTCTATACACTAACAATGAGACTGAAGAAAGACAAATTAAGGAATCAATCCCATTTACAATTGCACCCAAAACTGTAAGATACCTAGGAATAAATCTAACCAAAGAGGTATAGGATCTTTGCTCTAAAAACTACAGAACACTTATTAGAGAAACCGAGGAAGACACAAAGATATGGAAAAACATTCCATGCCCATGGATTGGTAGAATAAATATTGTGAAAATGTCTGTGCTACCCAGAGCAATTTACATATTCAATGCAATCCCTAACAATATACAATGGATTTTCTTCACAGAGTTGGAACAAATATTCCTAAGATTTGTACGGAACCAGAAAAGACCCCAAATAGCCAGAGGAATGTTGAAAAAGAAAACCAAAGCTGGGGGCATCACAATGCCTGACTTGAACCTGTATTACAAAGCTGTGATCATCAAGACAGTATGGTACTGGCACAAAAACAGACACATAGATCATTGGAACAGAATAGAGAATCCTGAAATGGACCCTCAACTCTATGGTCAACTCATCTTTGACAAAGCAATGAAGAATATCCAATGGGGAAAAAAAAGACAGTTTCTTCAATAAATAGTCTTGGAAAAATTGGACAGCCACATGCAGAAGAATGAAACTAGACCATTTTCTTACATCATACAGAAAGCTGAATTCAAAATGGCTAAAAGATCTAAATGTGAGACAAGAATCCATCAAAATCCTAGAGGAGAATACAGGCAACAACATTTTGAACTTGGCCACAGCAATTTCTTGCAAGACACATCTATGAAGGCAAGGGAAACAAAAACAAAAATGAAATATTAGGACTTCATCAAGGTAAAAAGCTTCTGCACAGCAAAGGAAACAGCCAACAAAACTAAAAGGCAACATTTAGAATGGGAGAAGATAATTTGCAAATGACATATCAGATAAAGGGCTAATATCCAAGATCTATTAAGA
Source organism: Vulpes lagopus (assembly GCF_018345385.1). Classification (NCBI taxonomy): domain Eukaryota; kingdom Metazoa; phylum Chordata; class Mammalia; order Carnivora; family Canidae; genus Vulpes; species Vulpes lagopus. The sequence goes on from NC_054844.1 coordinate 23,330,935, forward strand.
ACTTATCAAACTCAGCTCCCAAGAAACAAACAATCCAGTTATGAAATGGGCAGAAGACATGAACAGGCAGTTCACCAAAGATGACCTACAGATGGCCAACAAACACATGAAAAACTGTTCCACATCACTTGCCATCAGGGAAATACAAATCAAAACCACAATGAGATACTACTTTACACCACTGAGAATGGTTAAAATTAAGAAGATGGGAAACAAATGTTGGGGAGTATGTGGAGAAAGGGGGACCCTCTTACACTGTTGGTGGGAATACAAACTGGTACAACCACTCTGGAAAACAGTGTGGAGGTTCCTCAAGAAGTTAAAAATAGAGCTACCCTATGACTCTGCAATTACAGCACTGGGTATTTACTCCAAAGATACAGATGTAAATATAGATGTAATGAAACGACCCCAATGTTCATAGCAGTAATGTCCACAATAGCCAAACTGTGGAAGATATATAAATGATGGAATATTACTCAGCCATCAAAAAGGATGAATACCTACCATTTACTTTGACATAGATGGAACTGGAGGGTATTATGTGAGTGAAATAAGTCAATCAGAGAAAGACAATTATCCCTTATCTGTTTCCCTTATCTGTGGAATATAAGAAATAGTGATAGGGACCATAAGGGAAAGAAGGAAAACTGAGTCGGGAAAAATGGGAGAGGAAGACAAACCATGAGAGCCTCCTAACTCTGGGAAACAAACAAAGAGTTGCAAAAGGAGAGGTGGGTGGGGAATGGGGTAACTGAGTGATGGGCATTAAGGAAGGCCACATGATGAGATGAGCACTGGGTGTTACACTATTTTTGGCAAATTGAATTGAAATAAAATATTAAAAAATAAAATAAGTGAGAGTTGTTATTTTAAGGCATTGAAAAAAATAAAATAAAGATTTGCAAATTAGACATCACTATCATTTTGACATTTTAAAACTCTCTCCAATTGCGATTTTCCAGGACTGAATACAAAAGTGTTGAGAAATTTATGATTGTATATGTGTTTGTGAATATTCATTACAACATTGTTTGTAATAAAAAAATTAAAAAGAACTTTATTGTATATCAATAAAGATTTAAACAATGTTCCACTACAGGATGGAATATATAGCTACTAAAAAGCAAGGTTATAATGTGCTCTGATTTAGGATAGTGTTGACTATAATTCATTTAAGTAGAATATGTAGTATGTTCTATGTATGTATGCAGAATATGTTACATAAGATAATAAATATTACTGATAAAAAAAGTAATTTTCAAACATTTGTAATGATATATCATGGTTTCATTAAAAATTAAAAGAGAGCTAAAAAGAGAAGAAATACAAATAGGAGAAATTTTTGTTAATATTTACTATTTCAGAAGAGAGATTATGAGGAATTTTCACTTTAAATATATTTCTGCAATATCCGAACTTTTTAAATAATGACCCTGCATTTCTGTTTAAACAGAAAAATCCCAATAAAGTTAAATTCTACAAATGTAATTTAGAAGAATACCTGATAAAACTGTTTCACTTAATAATTTCATCACCAGTTCACATTTTGGGGCGTCAGATTCTTCCTGGACAAAACTCTACAGAAAACACAAGGACAGATGGGTATGATTGTCAGTGTCTGCTGTAGCCCAGATTCACTCTTCACTCTTTCTGCTCCAGTTCCCACTTCAGATGCCTGCTACCTTAATTCTAGGGCCCCAAACTGACACTTGTTCTGGCAGAAAAACTGGACTCAAAAACAATATTTTAAAAATCAGTTAAAATGAGAGCACATCTCCACAGCACTTCACGAGGGCAGGAGCGAGTCTGCTAAGATTCTCTGATGACAACCTTCAAGTATAAAATAGACTAGGAAACAATGCAAGCTATAAAAATTATTTATATTTGCATTTTGATTTTAGCCATCTTTTAGACTTTGCTTGATTTTGGCAATCAGCTCTCTGATATAGTAATTCCAAAGCCTGCTTTTGGGTGAGCCTCTCAAGGAAATTAAAGATGTCATGCACCAAGTAATGTAAAAAATACTATAATGTAGTGTAGTAAAGTGAATATTTCAACAGGAAAACATAAGATATAGAATGTATATCTAAATCTGCCACTAACTTACTTTTGTAACCTCGAGCAAGTCATTGACCCATTTTGGGCCTCAAATTCCTGCTCTAACAACATATTTGATACTAAACTGTGTGCCAGACATAACAACACATCTTGTAAACAATCCTAGGAGATGGTTATTATCTTCATTTTACAAAAAAAAGAAAAAAAAGAAAACTGAAGCTTAGGGAAATGACTGTTCTAAGATTCAAAATAATAGAAGTAAAGAATTTTGTACACAGTAAAGCACTATATAAATGCAGTGTTGTTACTGTAAAGATTTAGTTTGTGTGTGCTGATATTTGCAAACTGAATGATATCCACCAAACTTCATTTGACCCCAGATACCATCTATACTTCTAGAGCAGTAGAAAAACCTTGTACCAGAATTTTTAGTGAGAAGTTTAAAGCTAGTTAACTCCACCACGTCTCTCATCCTCAACCACCATACAAAGCCAAGTCTCCCTTTATAAATTATCCTTTCCCTTATTACTGTCGCTGCATTTCCCTGTGTCTTCCTTTTGACCAGTTTTAACACTACTGCATTCTCTGCCAACCCTTTTCATTGCACCTCTGAAACTTCTCATTTACTAACTCATTCATTCAAAGAATTTTAACAGACTGCCTAAATTGTACAGGTATTGACAGATACTAGGAATAAACAACAACAAAAAGATAAGGTCCCTGACTCAAGATGCTCCCAATTTATTAAGGAAAATGATAAACAAATAATTATAATACAGTATTGTGGGTACTATAGTTAAAAAGTCCTCCAGAAGAGGAATATAAAGGAGAAACCATTGATTCTGTGGGAAAAAAATATTACGTGAGAGGATGAAGATAGGAAATGCTACCCAAAGGTGGTAAAGTTTGAACTAAATCTTGAAAGATAATTAGGAAAAATAATAGGATAGAATTCCAAGTGTGTGTAAAGGCAGAAAGGCATGAAGCAAAACAGAGTTCCAAGCACCTCAAGTACTCAGGTATGGCTGTGGTGAGAAATACTAAGAGAATGTAAAAATTTGAAGCTGGAGAGAGGCAGGGGCCAGAGTTTAGGGTTAAGATGACACTCTAAAGAGTACAGTTTCTCCTGTGGGTAAAAGAAAGCTCAAAAAAGACTTAATAGGAAAGTGACATGAAGATGTTTGTATTTGGGGCAGCCCCAGTGGTGCAGTGGTTTAGCGCTGCCTGCAGCCCAGAGTGTGATCCTGGAGATCCGGGATCGAGTCTCATGTCAGGCTCCCTGCATGGAGCCTGCTTCTCCCTCTGCTTGTGTCTCTGCCTCTCTCTCTCTGTCTCTCTCTCTCTCTCTCTCTCTCTCTCTGTGTGTGTGTCTCATGAATAAATAAATAAATCTTTAAAACAAAAAAAGATGTTTGTATTTGGAAAGTGTATTCTGGTGGCCAGCTGAAGAATGGATTCAGTGGTGGAGAGTAAGAAGCCCAAGGTAAGAGGACCAGGGACAACCTCAAGGTAGAAGTAATCAGATTCATTAGAAGGAGCATATATGACACAGAGATGACACATAGATGACACGGAGGTAGGATCAACGTAACTTGGAAGGCAAGTTGATAAAGAAGACAAGACATAGGTGAAAGCCAATTTTCAGGTGTCTGGCTTAGGTAATAAGGTGGATGGTGGGTGATACAATTATCAGGAAAAGACAAGGAGGAAGGACAGGTTTGGGGGAAAAGTAATGAATTCAGCTGTGGATATGTTGAATTTCAGGTGCCCATGGACATCCAGATGGCCTTTAGCACTATCATTAACAAGCCAGTTGCAGTTCTTTCTTACAGGAAGGATTATGATCATTAAAAATACCAAAGATACCAGGCCAATAAGTGAGGCAGGCTTTCCAATTCACATCTTCAAAAAGTTAAGGATTCTTCAGAGTTTAGACCAAACTGATTTCTTACCTTGCAGGAAAACTAAGAATTTAGATTTCTGAAAGGAATTTTTACCTTGATAGCCATAGTACTACAGCATGAAACAACAGGAATTTATCAGCTTCTATGTTATCACATAGTAGAATAATCTTGTATTGAACACATTGACTTTACCTAATTCAGAATTTTTATTATTTTATGGTACTCTTTAGCTCAACTGACTCTTTTTTAAAGCTAGACTTCTTTATTCAAGAAGCAATATGTCAGGTTACCTTCTGGTGCAACCTCCTTAATCTTGCTAACCACTCCAGAACGTTTTCCTGCCATTGCAGCTGCACCATCAGAATATAACCCCTGCACAAAACATAAGCTCCAAACTGCATCTGTTGACAATATAATCATAGTTTTATACATTATAAAGCTCCTTGTGTTAGTTGGCAATGAAGTTGAAAAAAATTGCTTTTTGGGATGACTGGGTGGCTCAGGGGTAGAGCGTCTGCCTTTGGGTTAGGGTGTGATCCTGGATTCCTGGGATCAAGTCCCACATCGGGCTCCCTGCATGGAGCCTGCTTCTCCTCTCTCTGCCTGTGTCTCTGTTTCTCTTTCTGTGTCTCTCATGAATAAATAAATAACATTTTAAAAGAAAAGAAAAAAATGCTTCTTTCTTCATGTTATTATCATCATGTTTATATCTGATAATAAAAAATCCTGTTTCATCATAACTGTTTTATAAAATCAGCTATTTTCCATGGATTTTTTTTTCTTCTCCAAATAAACTTTAGGGTGTTTTTATTAAGTTTCAAAAATTACCAACTGGAATTTTTATTGAATTGTACTAAATTTATATGTATAATAAATCTATAAAAATAATACTTTCTAAAAAGAATTCCAGTTTGCCTGGAAACATTGACAGAATCTGATAGAGAAGGTAGCTAAAGTATAACTTTTCAATGACACCTTGGCTCAGTAGATACTGGAATTGGCTTATAATATGGGAAGAACTTCATAGAACACTAGCAAAGTATTTTTTGTTACAACTTGATAAATGAGCAGATATTGTAACACGGAAAATTTTTAATACATATGTGATTTGAATTTGATATAAAATGACCTGGATCATGAATAAGATCCATGGAAACAGAATAGAGATTCCAGAAATAGATCTCATGATCCACTTGGGAATTTAGCATTTGGCATTTCAGATCAATAGGAAAAGCCTAGGTTCATATGGTAAGTGTTCTGAGACAGTTGGCTAAGATTTGAAATAAAATAAATTTAGATTCTTCCCACTTTACACCAAAATAAATTCCAGATGGATAAAAGATTTAAATGTAAAAACATAACTAAACCAATCAAAAGCCACAAAAATCATGAAAGTATTTAACAAGAACACAAAAGACTGATACCAACAATTATTAGTGCAGCAGGCGTTCTTACACATATATTACACATCTGCCAAACATCAGCACTGATACAACTTCATCTAGAATTCTGCTGTCCATCAAAAGAAGAACATCTATATAAAGGAATTTCACTGATCTGAAATCCATTTTTTTTCATCAAAAGGTGATTTAAATTTAGCGCTTCAGAATAAATTGTTTGAATTGGTTCTTCATACAGAATTAAAGTGAATTTTGAAAATACAGCATTATTTGCTTCATTTTGTTTAAAAGCTAAGAATGATTATCCTGAGTTTGCTGAATTCTCACTTATTCCTGTGGCTTTAATACCATCTGTAGGCCAGGGGTTTCCAAATCTATGCTAACGATGCTCTTTAGGACACACACAATCTGTACTTCTCTACAAGTACAGAGCACAATCTGCACACGGACATTGTAGCTGTGCCTGACTTGGCTCAGAACTCCAGGTTCACATCTGCCCACTTGACATTTCCATTTGTGTGTCCCAAAAGTGCTACGACCACAATAAAACTTTTGTTTTACTGTCACTGTCAACCAGTTCAGCCCAGTTCTGTGCATCTCAGTAAATTGCACCACCATCTGTTTAGTTTCCCAAAATAAAAACTCCGCAGGATTGTTTATTTTACCTGCAAAACATATCCCAACCATATTCACCTTTCCATGTCTCTTACTATCACTTTCAGCCAAGCACCACTGCCTCTCATACCTCCCCAGTGCTATTTAATCAGATGCTGGGCTTCCACTCTGGCCCTACACAATCCATTCTCTACATAGTAACGAGAAAACCTTCCAAAGCTATAAATCAGATCGTGCCACCCTCCCACTTAAAATCCTCTAATGGCTTTCCATTACATTTACAATAAAATCTTAACTTCTTTCTCTGGTCTGCAAAACCCTGCTTCTGGCTTCTGCTTTCATCTCCAATGTCATCACATACCACTTTCCTCCTTGCCACCATATGTCAGTCCACTGGCCTTCTTACCTGGCACTCAGTTCACGACCTTTGCAGTAATGGTAGTCTCAGACTAGAATATATTTACCCTATTACATATCTGATTCCTTCTACTCATTCTCAGCTTAAATAATAACTCATCATACAAGCTCTCCCTAACTGAGTTAGGGACAAACAGGGCTAGGAAGGGCTAGGTAGGGGGCCATAGATTCAGGCTCACAGAAATCCCCAAAATGCTGAGGTGTAAGGAAACCAGAGATAAGGGAGCAAGCCAGGCCACCCTGCCCTAGGTATGGGCAAGGAGGGCATCTTTTTATGGCAGTCATCTGTGACCAACAAAGAATAACTGGACCCCAAAGAAGCAGTAAACCATTAAAGATGTTATCACCAGTCCTAATTCAAACCAAGACAGCACAAGACTCTCAAGGTCATAAGCCAGTCAGTTCTCAATAAAAGACTGCCACTAAAAGCCCTCAGTGGAAACCCTGTCAGGACCCCTCTCATTTCTGAGAGATTTCTCTCTTTCTTTGCTTAATAAACTTCTATCGCTTTACTCACTCTCCATTGTCTGTGAGACTCATTCTTTGACTCCGTGAGACAAGAACCTAGCTCTCTAGTATCCTTACCACCCAATCTAGTCTCTATACCAGTCACTCCCATAATCCTGTTTAATTTGGTGCATGACATTTATTACTATCTGTTTTCCATTTTTTAAAATTTATTGCTGGTTTCTCGTGACTTGGGTATAAATCATCAGAGCAGGAATCTCATTTGTCCTTTCATAAGTATCTTTTGAGGGCAGAACAGTACCAGCATACATAGGTAGGCATTCAATAGATATTTATTGAGTAAAGAAATAAGTACAAGGTCCATGATATGATCATGAAAATGGGTTGCTGAAGTAAATTTGTGGGAAGTTGAAGGTTGTTGAATGTTAATGCTATATTTTTTACATGAGTTATTCTCATGGATTTAAAATTTTTCCACAATTATACCAAGAAGTACCCGAATCTCTAAGAATATTTCACATCCTCACACTTTCCCCATAACCAGAATAATTTCCTTTCCTTCTCATCTAAACTTCTCCATGTCTATCAAAAGATTTAGTCCAAATGTTACCTCATCAGAGAAGACTTCCATTTCTATTCATTCTATTTTTCTTTTGGATTAAATGCAATCTCTTAACTCCCACCTGTAATCTCCCTCATTACACATATCTGAATATATGGTAACAACTGTTACAAGATGGTTAGCTCATTGAAAATAATGATCATGTTGAATTTCTTATAGAAGTTACTTCATAATGTTTCATATATACTATATGTACTCATATTTATGTTAAATTTTACATCTGTTTAGAGTATCTTAAAGATAGACTATTTCTGGGCACCTGGATGGCTCGGTTGGTTAACATCTGCCTTCAGTTCAGGTCATGATCCTGGAGTCATGGGATCGAGCCCCATAATGGGCTCCCTGCTCAGTGGGGAGTCTGCTTCTCCCTCTGCCCCTTACCTCGGTCATGCTCTCTATCTCTCTCAAATAAGTAAATAAAATCTTAAAAAAAAAAAGACTATTTTTAATCTGAACTTTCAAAAGTTTAAAAGCCCATATATCATGCATGTCCCTTAGATCACTAAAATATATTTTTTAAAGATTTTATTTATTTATTCATGAGAGACAGATAGAGAGAGAGAGAGTGGCAGAGACACAGGCAGAAGGAGAAGCAGGCTCCACACAGGGAGCCCAATGTGGGACTTGATCCCGGGACTCCAGGATCATGCCCTCAGCTGAAGGCAGGCACTAAACCACTGAGCCACCCAGGGATCCCCAAGATCACTAAAATATTTCTGAAGGTGGTTATCTTTTTTTAAAAAAAAAAAACAACAACAACAACATTTCTCTTAAATGTGTGATATTTAAATTAGGCTTTTCTAAAAATTTTGTAAAATTTATAAATTGGGAAGACAATATTACTCAATACCTACAATTTTATTGTATTATTATATTTAAATTAACTAAAATATGGTATTAAGAGCCCTCTAGTGGCAAAGTTCTTAATAGATCTATAAAAAAATAATTTGGATCATCTTCTAAATCTAAGAGATTTAATTCTTTTGACAAGGTGCTAAATACTTGTTATTTGTAATCATATCACATATCACGCACAACTCAGGTACTCTGGGTAATTCCTGCATTATTATATTAATAATCTGTCTTGCAATCAGCCTCTAAAACATTAAAAAGATACGGGAAATCTATTTATATTAAAATATACCAACCAAAAAATTTAAAGATAAGCAGTTTACCCTAAATGAAAAAAGTTGTAAAAATGCAGAAATTTCTTCCTGTGAAGCCAAAATATAGTACGTTTTCCTACTGATACTACAGGTAGCCCCTCATTTACCCATATGCTTACATAAATACATGTACACAGATACATATAAGTTAAATTTCATGAATTTACCTGCCAGTTTAAAAAATTTAGAATGCACTTGCCAAACAAATGAGTGTTGTGAATGACAATGAGGGTTATGGTAGTCCCTGTACTGCTGTGATTATAAAGGAATACAAACCTAACTGTCCTCTGTATGTATTACTTCATTTTCACTCTTGAGTTCCAACTGGACTGCAAGGGGCACACTTCCTGAGGCTTTGGAGTGGAAGCAAGGCCTCCTTTTTTTTTTTTAATTTTTATTTATTTATGATAGTCACACAGAGAGAGAGAGAGAGAGAGGCAGAGACATAGGCAGAGGGAGAAGCTGGCTCCATGCACCGGGAGCCCCACGTGGGATTCGATCCCGGGTCTCCAGGATCGCGCCCTGAGCCAAAGGCAGGTGCTAAATCGCTGCGCCACCCAGGGATCCCAAAGCAAGGCCTCCTTATCACCACTTGTACTATGTCAGATCACTACTGGGATCAGAACTGCTGAGGAGAGGGTCCCAAGAATCTCTAGTGACAAGCTTGAAGATTCCCTAAAGATAGCATAAGTGGTTCCGAACACACTCAACTCTAATTGAAAGAGTCTTAAGTTAAGCATATCTAATACAGAATAACTTAAATGGGAATAGTGGTTGATTCCTTGATATGGGTGGCTGTTCTTATGTAGGTTGTTTACAACAAATTAGACTCAAGTCAGGGCCTACTTTTAATCACTTAACCATACATTCATTCACTTATCTCATTCATTCAATAAGAAATGTTCACTGAGTCCCTATCATATACCAGGCCCTGTGCTTACAGTAAATTCAAACTCCATCAAGATATTCTTGTCCTTAAGATCATAATTATTGTTTAAGATTAAGATAATAAAGCATAGTAAAAATGGAGTAGAGACATCTAATTTAGCCTGAAGGGGAAAACTTTATGGTAGCAAAATTTAAGGTAAGCATTTAAAGACAAGAAGTTAGGTACAGTGGATGAGGATGATGGGTGGAAGAGAATTTCACAATGACAAAAAAGCAAATGGGGCACCACAGAGGCTTATGAAATTTCTCCCTTTGAAAGAATGAAAGAAAGAAAGAAAGAAAGAAAGAAAGAAAGAAAGAAAGAAAGAAAGAAAGAAAGATTCATTTTCTATTAGAAAAGTAATGTGAAAAAATAAAAAAAGTAATGTTTATTTAGTACTTGCTTATTGAAAATTCAAATAATACAGAGTATAAAGAAAATTTAAAAATTACTGATGCTATAGAATCATCTCACCTTTCTCAAACTCCCCACAACCTGATCACCAAGATAGCCACTGTTTGGTGACTACGCTTCCAGACTTTTTTCTATGCATTAACAAGTAACAGAAATTCACTCACAAAACAGAATCCTATGGCTAATACGATTTAGTAACTTGAACAAATATCTTAATACATTTTTTGGTATCTTTCTATATAATAGCACATAGGTTCCAGTTCAAGATGTAGGAGGATCTTGAACCAACCCCTAGACAGGCACATCAAAACTACAGCTACTTGGAACAGTTTCCTCTGGGGCTAAGCTGTGGGGAGCCCAAAACCAGCTGAGTGACTCCTACACATTGGGTGAATGAGGTAAGAAAGGCTGAGACACAATCTTGCTACGAATCCCACCTCCATGCAATGACGCACAATCAGGAGGGAATGCATAAACACTATCTTCTCTAGGACTTAAGTATCTGAATCCCACATCTAGCATCCTAACTTTTAAAACCTGCAATTGAGAGACCAGCCCCTAAACACTTAGCTTTGACAGCTGATGGGGCTTGCATCCACAAAACCCACAAGGCTATAGCAAGCTGAGAAAGGGTTAAAAGGTTCCTGGTGTAGGACTTACCAGCCCCAGGGCCCAGGCAAAAGCAGCTGACTGAAAATCACCCAGACTTTCTGTGAAAGAGGTTTATTTGCTTATCTTAAAGTATAGACCTAAGGGCCAGGCATCTAATTTAATACACATCTAGGGGTCTACTAAATTACTCTTAAAAAAACAGAGGCCAGTGGGTACCATCTCTGTTCTCCCTCTGTCTAGCTCCAGGTTCCACTATTTCCCAGAGAGGAGCCTGTAACCTTTTTCTGTGTGTGATTTTTGCAGCCACCACCCAGGGGACACTTTAGATTGCCTGGCTCTCGTGACCAATAGGACTCACTCAGGACTCCCACAGGACTATAACAAATAGCCAGTTCTTAACTGGCTACCATCCCCAGGGCACAGCAGAGAGGCAACAGACCCAGGAGCTAAGTCATTTGTGAAAGAGGCCTATTAGCTTATCTTCATAGTTGTGGCCTGAGGGGCAGGCTTCCAATTAAACACACACCTAAGGGCTAACTGTAATCCTCCCTAGAGACTGCAGAAGGTGGTTGGTCTCTCTTTGCTACACTCTAGAGCACCAGTATTTAGCAGAGGAGCCCTTGCATATATGCCTGGTGCCAGAGTTTTGCATCTAGTTCCCTGGTTTTTGTGGCTGCTGCTCACAGGATGCCGCTTTGATTGCCTGGGTCTGGTGGCCAACAGGGCTTGTATTCAGGAGTTCAATAAAACAGTTGCAAAGAAAGAAAGAGTTCTTAACTGGCTATCACCCCAGGGCTTAGCTCAGAGGGAGCAGACAAAAATATCCTTCTCTCAATATTCCCCTGAAAAATGTATATTTGCATACTTTAAAAGCTGCTGCCTGAAGCCTGGTTTCCAATTAGCCTGAACCTAGGTGCTGACTGAGACCCTCTTGTTTGGGAAACTGATAGATCTTGGTGCATCCTCAACTACTGAGAGCCACTAAAAAGACTGTAGGCTGCTTTGGACAATCACAAAAGATCAAGAGACATCGAAGAGCTAGGGAAGGGTTGAATGATACATTTTATCTGCTACATGAAGCCATTCCAAGACTGGGGGAGATGGCTGTTTAATGCACAGAAACCAACACAGAGAGTCAAGTAAAATGAAGAAACAAAGGATATCACCTCTTAGCTTAGAATAGCTATTTTCAAAAAGATAATAAGGGTTGGCAATGAAGTAGAGAGAAAAGAACACTTGTGCACTGTTGGTGGGAATGTAAATTGGTGCAGCTGCTATAGAAAACAGTCTGGAGCTTCCTCAAAATAATTAAAAATAGAATTACCATATGATCCAGTAATTCTGCTCTTGGGTAAAAAGGAAATAAAAACACTAACTTGAAAAGATATATGCACTGTTATGTTCACCACAGCATTATTTACAGTAGTCAAGACATAGACATAATGTAAGTGTTTACTGATGGATGAATGGATAAAGAAAATTATGGTACATATAGACAATGGAATATTATTAAGCAATAAAAAAGGAAATCTTGCCATTTGTGACAACATGGATGGACCTTGAAGGTATCATATGAAATGAGTCAGAGAAAGGTAAATATGGATAATCTCACTAATATGTGGAAGTTCAACAAAAACAAACTTAGAGGGCAGCCCAGGTGGCTCAGCAGTTTAGCACCTGCCTTCAGCCCAGGGCAATCCTGGAGACCCAGGACTGAGTCCCACGTCAGGCTCCCTGCACGGGGCCTGCTTCTCCCTCTGCCTGTGTATCTGCCTCTCTCTCTCTCTCTCTCTCTCTGTCTCTCATGAATAAATAAATAAAATCTTATAAAAAAAAATCAAACTTAGACACAGAGAAGAGGCTGGTAATTACCAGAGGTGGAGGGGGTGGTGGTAAGTAAAATGGGTGAAGATGGCTAAGAAGTACAAAACTCCAGTTATAGAATAAGTTCTGGGGTTGTAATGAGCAGCACGGTGACCGTACTTAACAATACTGTATTGTATATTTTAGTGTTGCTAAGAGAGATCTTAAAAGTTCTCATCACAAGAAAAAAAAAATATTTGTAACTATGTGTGATGATGGATGTTAATTAGTAAAGATATCAAATGATTATGTTGTATACCTGAAACTAATATGTCAATTTTATCTCAATAAAAAATTTTAAATTTTAAAAAATATAGAAAATCTGTATCATTTTTTTTTGTTTTTTTAAATTTTTATTTATTTATGTATTATAGTCACAGAGAGAGAGAGAGAGAGAGGCAGAGACACAGGCAGAGGGAGAAGCAGGCTCCATGTACCGGGAGCCCGATGTGGGATTCAATCCCAGGTCTCCAGGATCGCGCCCTGGGCCAAAGGCAGGCGCTAAACCGCTGCGCCACCCAGGGATCCCTGTATCATTATTTTGAATGGCTACTAATATTTGACTGTTGACTATTTGGTAATTACTTCATGGACTATACTTGCTACTATAAAAATATCTCGGGGATCCCTGGGTGGCCCAGCGGTTCAGCACCTGCCTTCATCCCAGGGCCTGATCCTAGGGACCCAGGATCGTGTCCCGCGTCAGGCTCCTGCCATGGAGCCTGCTTCTCCCTCTGCCTGTATCTCTGCCTCTCTCTCTCTTTCTCTCATGAATAAATAAATAAAAATCTTTTTTAAAAATTAAAATTTTTTTAAATCTCAAAAAACACTGTAACACATTTTTACCTGTCCTATTATTTCATAATAAATTACTAAAATTAAAATCACTGATAGGTACATTTACATAGTAGCAAGCTGCCCTTCAGAAAGACTGTAATAGTTTACATTTCTAACAGTATGTGAAAATGCCTCCTCCCCCTCATGTTCAATTTGAGAAGACAGGTTATAATGATGCTTCCAATTTGATCACTTATTTGATTCAGTATCTTTTAATTTTTTCATTAGCTAGTTGCATATCTCCTCTCATCTGCCTACTCAAGTCCTTTGCTTAATTATTTATTAGGAAATTATCTTACCAATTTGTAAGAGCTCTCTATATTAAAATATTAACCCCTTGTTTTATATATTTAGTTTTTTCATTTTGTTATCTTCCAACTTTGTTCATAGTGAGGTTTATTTGACTATACAAATGGTTGAATCCAGTGAATCACCTTTTATGGTCTTGATTTTGATGCACTGATAAGAAAGATCTTCCTGTAAAGGTAATAACTTTCCTATGTTCTCCTCATATATTTTTATCATTTTGAGTTTTGATTAGTTTGTTTTTCTATTTAAAACTTTAATGTTATTTTTAATCTGTAGAATGAAATACAAATAAGAATTGATTTCAGATTCTACGCCAATTATTATATCAAACTCCTTTCCCTTCTCAATTTCTGGAACTTCTTTTATACAGATTTTGAACCTCTTACTTCTTCCCATCCTTTCTTTTACTCCCCATCCCCATAAATTCCATCAAATTTTCTTTGTCCTCCTCTTTCAAGCTGCTGATTCTCTTTATATATCCAATGATTTTTGCCCCCTGCAGATTACTCGCACTTACAAAAGGTGTTTTACACTGTTCAGAATTAGTGACAAGTATAGGCCCAGCTAACCATTGTTAAAATCTGCTCTCTCTCCTTTTCCTACCCAGCTTACCACAGCAAGCGCCTGGGGGATTCTTCGTTGTAAGCAGTTACTGCTCCCCAGACCTGCCCCTGCCCCATCAATCTTCCCTCAGCACAGGAGATGGCCTTTCCCTCCTGCCTTGGCACACTTAACATTATTATGGGATTCATCTGCTTCTGTGGAAATCATTATTTATTCATTGGATTTAGCATTATTCATATTAACATTGTCAGAATGCTGTGGAGGTTTTGGAAGGATGATAGAGCACATGTGCATAAACATCTATAGACATGCCAGTTCGGTGTGATAAAAGGAGTGGTTCCTGGAATTAGGGGTGCTAAGTGAATTAATACTACTCATCTTTTGGGCAATTTTCTCTTTTCAACTCCCTTAATAACCGTGTTTCCTCTGATGTAGGAACAAATTAGGGGTAGATGGGGCCAGGCGGGGAAAGATAAGAGAAGGGCCCAAAGTCAGGTTCCCAGGAATCTGTGGGCTCCCATAAACCCCAAGGACACCAAGAGGCCCAAGAGTCAGGCTTCTACCCATTCCAAGGAAACAGAGATAAAGCAGCAAAAACGATATATATATATCTGGCTCCCTAGCTCCAAAATGTCAGGGAGTATCTCCCTTTGATGGTTACTAAGAAATCACAAAAACTCACCAGACCACAAAGAAATAACTCATTAAGGTGTTATCAATAGTCCCCAAGACTGCACAAGAATCTCAAGGCCTTGGGCTCCCTGGCTAGGTTCTCAATTAAAGACTGCCACTAAAAGCCTTCAGTGGCAACCCTGTTGGGAGCCCTCTCACTGCTGAGAGCTTTCTCTGTATCTTTGCTTAATAAATTTCTATTGCTTTGCTCACTCTCCATTGTCTGCGAGATTTTCTTCGACTCCATGAGACAATAACCTAGTTAGCTCTCTCGTATCACTTCCAGCCAGGTTTCCTTGTGTACCATTCACACAACTGTTGGTCAAGCTTCCCCAGGCTGTGGTAAAGTTCCATAAAATAAAACTATTTCTTCCATACCACTCATCCTGCTGATCTTTACTCTGAGTTTCCTAGACTACTTATTTGAGGATAGCTTCAACATTCCATGACACATGCATTTTACCACTGGGTAGAATGCTTTTTCTGGACATACTATCATGGCATTATCAACATCGGCCATTGGCATTCATTTAGTTACTGGTTGAAACTGTTCTAGAAAACATTAAATAATAACAGAAAAACCAGATGTGATCACATGGTAAGAGCTATTTGAACTGTGGAAAGCTTAGTTTGGTACCTCTGAGCTCACTAGCTGGGAGTAAAGGAAATAAGTCCTTACTGTAACAAAGAACAGACCTTGAGAAAAATCTATAATTGTACTGTCTGGCATTATAGTGAATTTATAAGCTTATATTTTTAATATAGAATTATTTTCAACATTAACAAAACTATAATCCTTACTGCATAAGAAAGAATTGTTAGCCCTGTAAATTCAAATAATCCATCAAATAATGTTTTCTAATTATTATTTCACAATTTTTAAATAATGTGAAATTCTTAAATAAAATGTTGATAAGTTTTCATTAAATATTAATTATAATCAAAGGTCTTGACTATGGGGAGGACTTGTCCAATATTTTGAATCAGATCAAGACCAAACATTTTTAAATACTTGTTTCATACAATTTTGTTGCCTTGTTTTTTAATTTGTCCTGTTTTCATGAATGTTCAACCACAAATCCTGTCAAATTTTGGGTTGATAGGTTCTTGTTTTATTTTTTACTATATATTTGCTGTTGTGAAGTCAGGGTCCATTTACTCATTCTTTATTTTTGTCCCCTCAGAAATCAGTATTTCCATCCACCACATTTTATTAGCTAAAGCAAGTCCTAGTCATGCCTAACTTCAGGGGGGTGAGGAGAGTAATCATCCCATATGTTCACAAAAGGCAGAACTGGAAATATTGTTGAACTCTATCTAGGGGAGCTACATCACCTGAGAGGTAAAATCTTTTTTTTTTTTAAAGCTATTGTATTGCTCACAGAACATTTTAAGTGACAAGTTTTTTTAAATATTTTATTTATTTATTCACGAGAGACACAGAGAGAAGCAGAGACACAGGCAGAGGCAGAAGCAGGCTCCATGCAGGGAGCCCAATGTGGGACTCGATCCCAGGACCCTAGGATCACGCCCAGAGCCGAAGGCAAACACTTAACCGCTGAGCCACCCGGGATCCCAGCAAATTGTTTCCCACCTCTCTAAAATATCAGTTACATGCAGGTTTCTGGGTTCTTCTTCTCTATTCCTTTTAATTTTTACATGGTTGTAATCATACTCTAAATAGTATTCTTTATATTGAATATTATGTCATAGCCATTTTCTATTTTGCTGAAGAACCTTCATAATTTTTTATTCTGATGTAATAGTTGAAATGGAATTTTGCAATTCCATATATTCTTAGATTATCTAATAATTCCTATTCTGATTTCAAATTTGTATTCAATCTAATTCTTAACGCTTCCTTGTGTTTAAAGAAAATAAACCAATAAGACAATACACATCTTAGACACTTTTAGAAAAACCTGCTATTTCTGGTCCTTCCTAAAATGGAGATTGTTTACAGCCAAACAAAACGGGTACTTAGTTCTGAAAAATTCTACAGAGACAGTGCTAACGTATTAAGTAAGTAGCTTGAAAATCCCAGAAATAGAAAAGAACAGGAACCAATTAAGGGAATGTGAGTATTAAGTTGCCCAAATATGTTACTATGTCTAAAGATGTCAAGTTTTAAGAGAGCAGTATAATATTTTAAGAAAATCAATTTTACTTTATAAAATTCTTTCTTACTTTTGTAAGAAAGTAATGTAAGATGATCCCTTAGTTTGTGAAGGTATTTACTTCAAGATTCCATGTAATGGCATGTTTCCTTGAGTTTGAAATACAATAAACAAATATAAATTTGCTTCAAAGCTGTTCATGTATGACCCTAAAATAAAACTGAGCAATTCCTGTGTTGAACTTTAGAATACTGAAGCAACAGGCTGAACTAACTCTGAATAGTGACTATTGATAGAAGGCAAGAAGGAAATTGATACATTCAAAGTTGAGCAATTGGCAAGAAAGTGGCTATCAGACAAGTTCTAGTTGTTTAGGAAAACATCTTAAGAATGCTCCAGGGGAATCTAGTAACATTGACTACACACACAAAAAAAATGTATACTTAAAAAATGTGTATTTAAAAAAATGTGTCCTGGCCAACAAGCACATGAGAAAATGCTCCACATCACTTGCCATTAGGGAAATACAAATTAAAACCACAATGAGATACCACCTCACACCAGTGAGAATGGGGCAAATTAATAAGGCAGGAAACCACAAATGTTGGAGAGGATGTGGAGAAAAGGGAACCCTCTTGCACTGTTGGTGGGAATGTGAACTGGTGCAGCCACTCTGGAAAACTGTGTGGAGGTTCCTCAAAGACTTAAAAATAGATCTGCCCTACGACTCAGCAATTGCACTGCTGGGGATTTACCCCAAAGATACTGATGCAGTGAAACGCCGGGACACCTGCACCCCGATGTTTCTAGCAGCCATGTCCACAATAGCCAAACTATTGTGGAGCCTCAGCTTCTATTCAGGAGCCTCAGTGTCCATTGAAAGATTAATGGATAGGGATCCCTGGGTAGCGCAGCAGTTTGGCGCCTGCCTTTGGCCCAGGGCGCGATCCTGGGGAACCGGGATCGAATCCCACGTCGGGCTCCCAGTGCATGGAGCCTGCTTCTCCCTCTGCCTGTGTCTCTGCCTCTCTCTCTCTCTCTGACTATCCTAAATAAATAAAAAATAAAAATAAAAAAAAAAGAAAGATTAACGGATAAAGAAGATGTGGTTTATGTATACAATGGAATATTCCTCAGCCATTAGAAATGACAAATACCCACCATTTGCTTCAACGTGGATGGAACTGGAGGGTGTTATGCTGAGTGAAATAAGTCCATCGGAGAAGGACAAACATTATATGGTCTCATTCATTTGGGGAATATAAAAAATAGTGAAAGGGAATAAAGGGGAAAGGAGAAAAAATGAGTGGGAAATATCAGAAAGGGAGACAGAACATGAGAGACTTCTAACTCTGGGAAACGAACTAGGGGTGGTAGAAAGGGAGGAGGGTGGGGGTGGGGGTGACTTGGTGACAGGCACTGAGGGGGGCACTTGATGGGATGAGCACTGGGTGTTATTCTATATGTTGGCAAATTGAACACCAATAAAAAATAAAATTTTAAAAAATGTGTCCTACCGTTTGTACTTCAATATCACCTTGTTCCTCACATTTTGTTTCTTCTTCTTCGTGAATAGAGTTAGACTCATTTTCTAGTTGTTTACTCTCTTCTGGGAGCTCTTTGCTGATTGCTGCTTCTACACTCTTGACTTCATCTCTGACAAACTGTGGTATTCTGGTAGTATGTCCTTGGAATGATGTTGAGATGGGGCGCAGTGGTGTGACATGGTCATAGTGTGTATGTAGGAGTCGCAAAGCAATGTCACTTGTTGCCAAAATCCTTGGAATTTCAAATCCAGTTTGTGTTTCAGAGAATCTGACACTTTTGTACCTGTTGATAATTTCAACAAAAAGGAGGAGACCCTATGAAACTAAGTCTGTTGAGAATGTATACCTAAGCAATATTTCTCTTCATTTGAATTTTGCCAAAGTTTGGAGTCCCAATCCATGCTTGCTTGCTTTGTGGCATTTGGACCCAGTTGTTAATGTCGTACTTCTCAAAACACTCTCTTGGTGTCTATGACCCCATACTCTTCTCTTCCATTTCTGGCAAGTCCTTCTCTGCTTCCTCTGTATGGTCTTCTTCCTAACTGTCCCTTAAAAGTTGACATTACTCTGCTTTCTACCCAGGCCCTCCTACAACTCCCCTCCACATACTCTCCTTAGATATTATTATTTTGATGGCCTCAATCATAACTTAGGTTAACAGGAATTTTTAACATGAGTTCTATGTTTCCTGAGGGGTGGGGGTGCAGGGGAAGAGGCATCCTTCGATGGGTTTTAAGAGGTCCAAACATGCCCTTACCTATGATAAGTATGTGTGATAAAGTTCGTAAGAATGTATGACTCCCCAAAAGTTAAAAAGTCCTGATCTATAGGTCTCCTCAAAACAAATCTACAACTCAGATTTTTTTTCAATGCTTTCAGACAGTTGAACTTTGCTGTTTTATAAGTATGTAAACTCAACAGGTCCAACATTGAACACACCATCCCTGCAACCCCTCTCACTATCACTATCACATAAAACAAAATTTGTTTCTGCCTCCACTATTCATTATCTTAGTAAAAGGACACCATCTAATTCTCTTCTTAAATCTGGTAGCTAATACAGGGCTATCCATTTTACTTCTTTTAAAATTATACAGATTAATTTTTTACTCTTCTGTATGTAACACATTTTACAATGAAAAAGGATATATTGCTATATTGTCTCATTAGATTTGAAGACAGAATATTTTAAAGCAAATGTAACTTGGAAAATATTTTGTTCCTTCCTGTTACTAAATACCAAATTTAAGTCCAATTCTTTCCATTCTCATATGACTAGTCTTTTCAGAGCTGGCACCCTAGAACCTAGGCCTCCTAGCATTTACTTTGTTTTTTTTTTTCCCCTAAAACACACTGCCATACTAACTCAATTAATTTGAAATGTTGAAGATTAAGCAGCAGAAATGATCATGAATTTATCATTATAACTATCATTTCTCAGAAAGATGTTATTAGCTAAAAATAACATGCTTAAGGTAAACAAATGGCAGGTCTGTGATACAAACTCCAGTTGGTTGACTTCCTAACATAGGTTTTTTCCAAGTATACCATACTAGTATGCAACAGCCAACTGCTTAGTCATCATGAGGCGACTCCCAATATATTTTAAGCTACAGTATCACCCATGGGAATACCTTGGATTCTTCTTGAGGTTTGCCCACACATATAGAGTAACATTTTCATCTTGAATGACTTTTTCCATATTTCCACTGTCCAGATCTGCTAACGTACTAGCTTGCTATAAGAAGAAAAAGAAAACATTATAAAAGATGAGAGGCCTCATAAATTATGCAACTTAGATGAGTTATTTCATCACTTAGGTGTTAGATTCGTTACTTAAGAGAGTAATTTGGGTAAAAGTATCAAAATAACAAAAAAATTGTTTAAAAAATTATCTTAATGATACAAATGTTTTATTTAATTACTTAACTAAATGTGCTTCACAACTGTGTCTAAGGATTAAAGTTGTTCCTATATTCCTAGGATTACTATTATATTACCCTTTCCAATTTTAACATTATCATGACTTTAACTATACACATGCTTCTTTATCTGTACCTTATTTTTTTTTAAAGGTTTTTATTTATTTATTCATGAGAGATACAGAGAAAGAGAGAGGCAGAGACACAGGTAGGTAGGTAGGTAGACACAGCCTGATGCGGTGGAGAAGCAGGCTCTATGCAGGAAGCCTGATGTGGGACTTGATATCAGGGACCCTAGGATCATGCCCTGAACCAAAGGCAGATGCTCAGCCACTGAGCCACCCAGGCGTCCCCTTTATCTGTACCTTAAAATGTAGATCACACTACTGCAAATGTTAGTCTATTTCTGAATATTATCAAATTTAGAAAACAAAATATCGTTTATGAAATCCAAATGAGTCATGTTTTATTAAAATACTTGATGTCCAACACCAAGTACAATTTATGGATGTTCTTAAAAATGTTTTAATAAAGACTAATATAGCTTGATGCATATTAACTCTCTTAAATGGCTTAACTAAGTCAATATTATATGTATATAGTTGCTATAATATAAAAACTTAGAAGTAGGGATCCCTGGGTGGCGCAGCAGTTTGGCGCCTGCCTTTGGCCAAGGGCGAGATCCTGGAGACCCGAGATCGAATCCCACGTCGGGCTCCCAGTGCATGGAGCCTGCTTCTCCCTCTGCCTGTGTCTCTGCCTCTCTCTCTCTCTCTCTCTCTCTCTCTCTCTCTCTCTGTGTGTGTGTGACTATCATAAATAAATAAAATTTTAAAAAAAAAACTTAGAAGTATTGGAGATTGAATTTATTGCCAAGTTTTAGAAAGTCATTGATTTTCAGTTTAGTAGTTTTTAAAAAGTAATTGTTCCTCAACAACTTTTCACCTAATTATTTAAGTGAAAGTGATTCTTATCATTCATTACACTGAGGATTAAAATGGTGATTTTCTGACAATCCTTCTACATTTATCAGACAGCATTCTTCAATAAAGAACTGTTCTTTCCCCCAACCCTCTTTTCCCCCTTCCTTTTTTGGAGTACACTTTAGATCTATGGATTTTTATTCAATGTACTATAATCACTTACAATTATTCTTTCTGATATTCGAATTATTCCAAATTTGACCAGTGGGAGCCCCTTTAAGCTAGTTCGGTCCCTTTGGATATGACTCCATTTAGTCTCTGAGCATTTATTTGCTTTTTAGCACAAGATAACTCCACTTCATCTTTCATTTTCCCTACTCCCAGCCTGGAATTGGCTGTCTACCCCAATTACACCTGATTCCATTTTATGAATTAAAAAGAAACCTGGTTCATACTGATTTTTCCATTTCGAATTTAATATTACAGTATTTTTTCTAATCTCCTTTCCTTTTACATACTGTATCCTTTTTTATCTTAAAATAATCTCAATTACTAATAATTGTAATACATTTCCTTGCTTCTCTTATAATATAAACAAAATAGTTCCAAAATTACATTATGAATATTACTACTAAAAATAAATTTAGTGAAGTTTAATCCTTCTTTGCAGTATTTAGAACATATTCTACTAAGGCTATACAGAGACCAAAATAAATCAAAAGATAAAATATGCCCCCCACCCAAAAAAAGTGTAACTTTGTTGTTTTCTGATTTAAAGAACAAAATAAAACAAAAATAGCCATAGAAAACATTCATGGGATAGGATATTAGCCAAAATTTAAATATGAACTGGACATTAGATTATGGAATTAGTACTTTCTAAGGTATAATAATGATTTTACAGTTATATGGATATTATTATTAGTGACAGGATATTTGGGGAAAATAGTGACTGACTACCAATAATTATGATCTTTATCAATTGACTTTCTAGAGTAGTGAATGTCTAACTTATAATGTTTCGTGAATTTATTTTCATAATGATCCTAGTAAACCTTAGCAAGAATAAGAAAAAAACTGGACTTTAACTATACTAACAATGTTTTTTTTTTCTTTAGAAATATTTATGATTGTTAAATCTGGATAAATATATGCCTATGACTTTTTCCTAGCCTTTTAATTAAAAATATACTTGATTTTTATCATATAGTATAAAATTTTAACAGTCAAAAAAGTTAATCATAACTTAGAGGCAAAATAATAACTTACTCTGAGAAGTATTTCTGTGGCTATATTAAACTTAAGATGAAGGAGCTCCTGCATTTCTAGAATTGATCCTTGGTATTGTATTATATTTTTATCTTCCAAATAATATGGTGGCGTTTCCAATAAAATTAATTTCAATTTCTCAATTAACTATGAAATAAAAACAAAGTAAATTTTATAAAAATAAATTAATCTTTTGAAAACTACTCAAAGAAAAAGTGAAAAGGGGATATTCTATCTTTTGAATTGAAAAACACATCATCAGTAAAACATGATGATAAAAACCTTTATTTATTGTATTAAAGATCATGGAAAAATAAAATATTTCCTCCAAGAACTCCATTGTAAGAATTCCCGACTATGTGTAACAGTATTTTCATTAGCAAGTTAATACAGCAGGGACAGCCTGGATACCTATGACTATGGAACAGTAGAAATAATAGTATAACAACAAGAGTATAAAAACAAGAGGAAAAGAAGAGAGTTACTAATATATATTGAATGTTTATGTAGGAGCCCAGGGCAGGCTACCCTCAAATGCACCAAAAGACACAATATTTAACATTTTGAATTGAATTTTCACTAATCTACTACCTCAGCCCAAATTGCACTTAGAATTCCTTACTAACTCAAGTTCACTAACACCTCTTTTCCTTATCCTGTAAATTCCTCATAAATCTATTGTTTCTTTGTTTAAAATGTGCCTGCCTTGGTCATTTCTTTGGGTCACAATTTCATTATTGGATATTCATATGCATGTATATAAAATTGTCTTTTTTTCTCCCATTAACCTGTCTCATGTGAACTGAATTTTCAGTCCAGCTGAAAGACCTTGAAGGGTAGGAGAATTTTCTCTCCTACACTTACTATATGCCAAGAATTGTTCTAAATGCTTATGTTTTAATTCATTCTGTCTTCATCATAACTCTATGAGCTAGATACTGTTATTGTGTCTATTTTTATAGATAAGGAAAACAAGGTTTCAACTGTAAGGAGTTTGGGAGATGCCACCCATCCTAACAAGTAAAAAGCTCAACAGACTGAAAAATCAGCAAGTCTTCTTTGATCTACAAGAGGGGAGGAGAAAGGGCAAACATTTGCCCTCAAGATTGGAGGGACCTATACTTAGGAGCAAAAGCCACTGCAGAAACCAGTGAGAGTTAAAAACTGAATTGTAAATGACAAATTATTGGAGGCTCAGTGTAGACAACTCTTGAGAGTTAAAAACTCCAGGAGAGCACTGTCCTGGAAGGAAAAGAGCCCACAATATTGTTAGATTTACCTCCAAAAACTCTATCAGGTTCTTACAATAACTATAGGAGTAAAATCCCCTCCTACTTCTAGCAGAGGAAAGGGGAAAGGAATGATTTTGAAATATGCCAGAGTACTCTGTTCTTAACAAGGCCTAATCTTGGGGGGAACTAATTAGAGCCTAATCTGCAGGAATTTTATCTGAGCCTAACTCACCTGGGGGAAAGAAAATATACAACTCCAGCTGTCTCTAGCCATTCCCTTCCACCTAAGAGGGAATAAAAAAATTAAAAACACTTGTGAAGTTCTCTGTATAGAGACACAGGCATAGGATTACTAAAAGATTGAGGCCTAATTGCAGGACTACAGGATTCTCCCCCTCCCCTTACCTTACATCATAGTCACATTATTACAGTATTTATAGTACCTCCTTTTACCTGGTACATCATGTCCAGCTATGAGGAGAAAATTATAAGCCATACCAAAAGGCAAAAACCACAATTTGAAAAGACAAAGCAAACATCAGAACCACACATGGCTGAGATGTTGGAATTACCAGACCATGAATTTAAAACAACTACAATTAATATGCTAGGAGCTCTACTGGATAAAATAGATAGCATACATGGATGGGCAATGTAAAGGAGAGAGATGGAAATCCTAAGAAAGAACCACATAGAAATGTTAGATTATCGGATACTGTAATAGGAATGGAGCATGCCTTTGGTGGCTTATTAGTAGACTGGACTCAGCTGAGGAAAGAATCTCTGAGCCAGAGGACATAGCAATAGAATCCTTGAAAACCAAATGGCAAAGACAACAAAAACCTGAAAAAAACAATTTAAAAAACAGACAAAAATATCCAAGGCCTGTGGGACAACTACAAAGGGTTGGAACTTGAAGGAGGGAATACTAGAAGGAGGAAAAAAAAAAGAGAGAAAGGAACAGAAGAAATATTTGAAATAATAATAACAGAATTTCCCTAAGTTAATATCAGATGCCAAACCACAGGTTCAGAAAGCTCAAAGAACACCAAGCAAGGATAAGTGCCCTAAAAAACTACACTTAGGCATATCATTTTCAAACTACAGAAAATCAAAGATAAGGAAAAAATCCCTATAGGAGCCAGAGTAAAAAAATACCCTACCTTTAGAGGAACAAAATTAAGAATTGAATTTAACATCTCAGAAACCATACAAGCAAGAAGAGAGTGGAGATATTTAAAGTGTTGGCAGAAACAGAGGCACAGCATGATCAAGGAACAACAAACAAGTAAGTGGCAAGATTTAGTTTTGAACACTGACACAGATAATACCTAAACAATTTCTAAATTAAGAAAGGCAGCATAGTGGTCTAGGCCAGTGTGGACTCAAGTCAGAAATGCAAGGCTTCAATCCTAACCACTTCTTATTAGTAGTGTGATCTTGGGCAAGGTATGTAATGTCTTTGTGCCTCTATGCATCACTGTGCCTTCTTCATTTGTAAAATAGGAATAATGGTGCCTACCTCATAGGGTTATTATAAGAATTCAGCAAGTTACTATTTCTAAAGCCTGGCATAGTATTAGTTAAGAACTTGCCAAATGAATAAATTTGATCATTTGGAACTCTGTGTTTGCCATGGATGGCATCACTGCTATCCAATTATTTGTTCCTCATGTGCTGCCTGCTTTAGTTTCCTATTGCTATAATCATCCCCCACTTCTGTCTCCTGTTTTGTTTTACTTATCTTTTTCTCATTTTCCCCTACTATTTTTTTCTACTTCTGTAACCCATTCTCATAATAGGAAGATGTCATTTCCAGCTCATCACTGATAAACTCTACTACTTCTTCTATTTCCCCTCTCTCTCGGCTTTTGCAGAGCACTGGATCCCTAGACCAGCATCATGTCATGGCAGCCTGGCAGAGAGGATGTGCAATGGCAAGACCGCCTCACAGTGTATGGGAGGCTCCGCGGAGCCTTTGGAAAGTCAGAGTAAGATCCATCAAAAATCTCTGACTCAAGTCACAGCTTTTCTCTCTTCATATGTAAAATGGGTCTCATAAGCATGTTCAGATCAAATGCATGTTAGGTAGAGTCTGGAGTTAATCTTACAACACGTAAATGTGGAGTAAACCACAGTGACAAGAAACACAAAACGTGGTGATGAATTGTAACAAAAAGCATTAGAGGACAACAGGACCAAGAGCAGTGAATTCCTTCCAGTTTCAACAATGATACAGGCGAGTCTAGTGTAGATTCTTCTATACAATCTAAGTTAGGATTTGTTGGGTTTCCTGAATCTGAGAGTTTGTATCCTTCCTCAATTCTGGAAAATGTCAGCCATTTTCTCTTTGAATATTGTCATTCCCTCAGTCTTTTGCATCTCCTCCTGGTACTCCTTTTCAGTGTACTTTAGCCTCTTTTCCTCTATCATACATGTCCATTAACTGCTCATTCATATTTTCCATCTCTTTATATCTGTGCTATATTCTGGTACATTCTTCCAATCCAACTTCTGATTCATTTCTGATTAAGAATTATTTTTTTTTGTTTCCCTTCTCTAAGCCAAAGATGAGCCAAACAAGTTCATTTCTTTTTTTTTTTTTTTCAGAATAGGCATTTCCCCTATTATCCACAGTAACTTTTTGAGGCTCCCAGCCATATAAGGAATCTCTGATTCAAGTTGCCACCTTTTATGTACTCTAGACTTTGCCTCCTGATGGTCCTTGAAACTAATGCTAACCTAAGACTTACTAGAGAGAGGAGCCTCTAGGGATGTGGCTTCTCTGGGAAGCCACTGACTTTGAGACATGCTCACTTTTCTTTTTTTTAAGATTTTGTTTATTTATTCATGAGAGACACACACAAACACACACACAGAGTATTTATTCATGAGAGAGACACAGAGAGAGAGAGAGAGAGAGAGACATAGGCAGAGGGAGAAGCAGGCTCCCTGCAGGGAGTCCAATGTGGGACTTGATCCTAGGACTGCAAGATCATGCCCTGAGCCCAAAGCAGATGCTCAACCACTGAGCCACCCAGGCGTCCTGAGACTTGCCCACTTTTCTTAATTGTTTTATGGACTCAAAGATTTTCCCTTACTTGGTTTTGAACTAAGAAATCAATTTATTTAAGATTTATTTATCTAATTTAGAAAGAGAGAGAGAACATGTGAGAGAGAGCATGAAAGTAGTGGAAGGGACAGAGGGAGAGAATCTTCAAGTAGACTCCCTGCTGAGCACAGAGCCCAATGTAGGACTTGATCTCATGATCCTTAAGATCAGAACCTGAGCTGAAACCAAGAGTCAGACACTTAACCAACTGAACCACCTAGACATCCCTAGGCAATTAATTTAAATATCATTTTTTAAAGTTTTTTTTTTAGCATTTTTAAGTGCATCATAAAATGGTAGTTTCTCAGGGTAGCCTATTCATCCTATTTGCAGAAGTACAAGATACAATATTCTTACTCATCTTTGTATTTTCATGCTTAAAAAAGTAGGTGTCTGGCACATGGTTATCATTGAAAAACATCTGTAGTGAATCACAGAATAGTAAAACATTTCAACTCAGGATAAAATCATGCATTTTTCCCCAAAGTTATCTAAATAAATGGATACAACTTGACTTTTTTTTCCTGCTTGGATTAACACACATAATGTTTCAAATTTATATTATGCTGACCTTATCTAAGGTGGCAAAGATAAAAAATAAAAATAGAAGTTGTAAAAATAAAAAAGAAAATGAAAAGATTAGCAAATATTTTTTCTCCATAGCCAAGCAAGTAGTAGTGTTATTAATTGGCAAGTATCATAGTTATTCAATTTATTTCTATTTTGAAGTCAATATTAGACAATTTGTAATTTAAATAATTTAAAATAATAGAATAATATTCCAGTACCTACATTTAGCACTAGTTTACTCTTTGCAATCACTTCCTCGAAGGTCTCATTTGTTTCTTCTTTCCATAGACTAATGAAAGTATTAATTTCTGGGGCTATTGAAGGATCAGGACTCCCATCACATTGAATGTAGTGTTTCCACTGTGGAATAAAAATGTCTGAAAGTTCACACTGATGAAAATTCAAAGATTAAGTAACTTTTTTCAAAGTATCAGTTCTCATAATCTAGTTTTCCCAATTTAGGCAAAAAACATTGACTTTAAATATCTCTAAAATAACAAAATTCTCTTCATCAAAATAATTTAAAAGCTTCCATAATTCAAATAAATAGCAATTCTAGCAGCTGTCATATTTTTAAAACAGTATTTATAAGTCGGTTTTGTCTTGCTTTCTTTTCTAATCATATAACTTCTATATTTACAACAGCCAACATGGGCTAATTTCTACTTCTCAAATTGTTACTAATTATAAATGCCACTGGCATTTTAGTGTGAGTTCTTCCATTCATTTTGTAGTCTATGCAAATTCTACACTTGTACTTACACTTTTTTGCTTAAAATTATACCACAATCTTTTGCCATATTATTAGTTTTTCCTTTTACTCCTGATAATCTTTATTATTTCCAAAATTATGCTATTCTGAGCAACACTAGATTGCCCTAAATTCAGTTTTCTATTTTAATTTAGAATAATTTCCTCAGTATAGATTCTACAAAATTAAATCAGAGTCAAAATATGTAAAAATTTCAAGGGTCTTATTATTGACAAATAGTTTTCTACAAAGCTAGGTGAATTTACTTTGCTACATGCAATATGAGAACTTTGTCAGATTACACGTTTTACACACAAATTTAGTTTGGGAAGGACTAGAAAAGGATGTCAGATTATAACTCCCTCTTGTGGCACAAAAGTATTAACTCACTTAAAAAAAAAAAATCAGTCTTACCTGAGAAAGCAATCTAGTATCTTGTTTCAATTTCTCTGCTTCAGGAAAACACCTCTCTAATAAAGAAAGTTCTTCAAGTTCTTCATTTCTCCTTTCTAGATCCTGTTGCATGGGGATAGATACATTGGCCAGTTCTTCAATTTTAGCCTTATGTTTCACAGGTAGTATCTACCCTTTACTGGTAAAAT
The DNA here is from genome assembly GCF_018345385.1 of Vulpes lagopus. Taxonomy (NCBI): domain Eukaryota; kingdom Metazoa; phylum Chordata; class Mammalia; order Carnivora; family Canidae; genus Vulpes; species Vulpes lagopus. Next base: position 23,359,832 of record NC_054844.1, read on the forward strand.
ACTTAGTTTCAAAATGAACACTAAAGTTAGCTTGTATGTACCTGGTATTTCCAAAAAGTTTCACCTGCAACAGTGGTTTGCGACTCCTGGTGGGTCCCCAAGACTCTTAAGGGATATGAGAGGTCAAATCTGTCTTCATAGTAACACTAAAACACTATTCACCTTTTTTGCAGCATATACATTTGTACTAATGGTGCAAAATGGTATAAAATTTCTGTTGCCTCAGCACAAATCAAGGCACAAGCTGTATTAGGGAATCACATTCTTTGGAGGAGAGGGGTGGTAAACAGCCAGTTTCACATAAGAGTGACCTGATGAAATGAAAAATTATAAATTTTATTAAATGTCAACTCATCAGTATATGTCTTTTGGTTATTCTGTGTGATAAAATGGGAAGTATGTATAAAGCACTTCTGCAGCGTATCAAAGGACAAGGCTGTCTTGAGAAATAAATACTTGTGCAATTATTTTGTATTTTGGCAGACACTCAAAAATGAATGAAATAAACATGTCACTTTCAGGAAACAAAAGTATTTACTACCAATGATAAAATTCAAGTTTTAAAATAAATTCAAATTTTTAAAAATTTATTTATTTATTTGTTTGGTTTTTTTAATTCAAATTTTAAAGGGGCGCATGGGTGGCTCAGCCGGTTGAGCGTCCACCTCTTGGTTTTGGCTCAGGTCATGATCTCAGGGTCATGGGATCAGGCCCCAGGCCCCACATTGTGGGGCTCCACCCTCAGCAGGGAACCTGCTTGAGATTCTCTCTCTCCCTACCTCTCTGCTGTCTTCTGTACTCTCTCTTTTTTTTTTTTTTTGTACTCTCTCTCAAATAAATGAGTGAATCTTTAAAAAAATTTCACATCTTAAGAAAGTTGTATCTACCATGGTGAGCTTAACATTTTCTCCTTTCTGATTTGATTAGAGATGACATTAATGCATGTGATTGTTGATAATAATAAATGTGTCAACATTTATCTTTATTTTTTTTAAGATTTTATTTATTTATTCATGAGACACACAGAGAGAGAGAGAGGCAGAGACACAGGCAGAGGGAGAAGCAGGCTCCATACAGGGAGCCCGACGTGGGACTCGATCCCAGGTCTCCAGGATCAGGCCCTGGGCTGAAGGCAACACTAAACCACTGAGCCACCCAGGCTGCCCTGTATCAACATTTAAAATGAAATAATTCAGTAAACCAAATTTTTCCAAGCAATGAATACATACTACAAAATCATACATGATAAAGAAATGGTAAAATAAATCTATTTAAAGGGTAAAATAAATCAATGTTTTAGTGTAACAGAGCATGAACACATCATTGATATGACTTTAGATTCCTTATTAAGAAACAATGACTTACTGAGTTTTAGTATAGTATCAAAAAGAATATTCACAATTATCTGAAAGGCTATTAAATATTCCTTTTTCCAACTATGAATCTATGAGGCCAGATTTTCTTCATATACTTCAATCAAAACAACACATTGAGGGACCTCTGGGTGGCGCAGCGATTTGGCGCCTGCCTTTGGCCCAGGGCGCGATCCTGGAGACCCGGGATCGAATCCCACATCGGGCTCCCGGTGCATGGAGCCTGCTTCTCCCTCTGCCTGTGTCTCTGCCTCTTTCTCTCTCTCTGTGACTATCATAAATAAATAAAAAAATTAAAAATATATATATATAGTTGTTTTCTTATAACATAAATACATGTTAATATATTTACTTATTTTTATTAATGTTTATCTTTAACAATATTTACTGTCTGTTAATATGTTTTAAAATTTCTCAGTTTGAGTTTCTAAAATGGTAAACATTGATAGATATAACCCACATAAACAAATCTCCTTGGGGGTCTTCAATTTTTAATACTTATGAGGTTGCCCTCTGATCAAAGTATTTCAGAACTACAGAGCTGAAAAATTCTGGTGAAAAAGAGAAGTAAAACTAGAAAAGGAGAGGTGGAATTTGAATTTTAGGGGAGGGGGTTTCCTGTTTAATTATCTACAAAACAGAGTGAGAAAAGTAACTTAATGCTTACAAGCAAGGGCTCTGAAGCAAGACTATTTATGCCTAAATCCTGGCTCTGTAACTTATTAGCCTCTTACTTTCTCTATTCCTCAATTTCCTTATCTGTGAAATGTGGGTAATAATTTCACTAACTTTCTGGTAGGATTAAATGAGTTAAATCAGGTTATATAGGCCTAAACATTAGTGATAGATATGGGGCAGTGACATTACAGATCTGATAGCCATATAGTTTTGTCTTCATTAATAACAATACTAATGTTTATATACTTTTGCTTCGAGTTGATTCCATTTTTCTCTCTCAATCCGTTCTAGTTCAAGCCTTTCCATTTCTTCTTTTTCATATTTCACACGGGCTTCCTCTAAAGAACCAAAAAAAAAAAAGTTTTTTCTCAGTGATTAAATCAATCTATTTTTAAGCCCTTAAAGTTACTTAAAATATTTTCAAGATTTAAGGATAGTGGAATATTTTATAGAAGTCACAACCCATGTCATGGAGTAGAAATAAGACAAATACTGGATTTCTTTAGAAAAGTAACATGAGGGCAGCCCAGGTGGCTCAGTGGTTTAGCGCCGCCTTCAGCCCAGGGCATGATCCTGGAGGCCTGGGATCGAGTCCCGCATTGGGCTCTCTCTATTCAAGAGGAGCCTGCTTCTCCCTCTACCTGTGTCTCTGCCCCTCTCTCTCGGTGTTTCTCATTAAAAATAAATAAAGTCTTAAAAAAAAAAAGAAAGAAAAGTAACATGACTCAAACTTTCTGGCCAAGAAAATAGCCTTGTAATGATATTTCTCTTCCCCAAAAAGTTTATAGAAATCCAATGATAATTATAACCAATAAAAGAGGACAGATCTATCATGAGTAATTAAGATCTCTTATGTGTAAAATCTTCAGATTTCTATAAGTTTATGACGTCTACATCATCAGAAGCAATTACCTTAATCTTCTCTTGCTTTCACTATTAAAAACAAAATACGAATACATGTGGAAAAATATGAGTTTAATTCAATAAAACTTTCCCCAAGATCTAGATCCCGAGATTGTATTCTTATCACAAGTCACCGAACAAGGGTTTATAATGATTATACATAAAAAATCAACATGGAACCTGAGGACAGACTTTTAAAACCTGAATTTGAGTCCATAAATATTCTATTCTTAATGCTAAAAGTTACAACCACTTGAAATATTCAGATTTTTTAAATTGCCTTTTAGTATTTTAAATACTGATGTTTTTATAAATTTTTAATTGACTTTTTTTTTTTACAAATGAAAATCCTCTTTAAATTTGGCAAATAAATATTATTAAACTATAAGAACTTAGGCTACTGTGTACAATTCTTGCTAGTATCTATTTCCCATATTTCATGCATTTGAATTTCAGAATTCTTAATGTATAATTAGCCCTACTTCCCCTAAGTTCATCAGTAAATACAAATGCTTCAAGATAGGGTTGCCAGAGTTAGCAAATAAAAATACAGGATGCTCAGTTGACTTGAATTCAGATAAATGAATTGCCTCTTTTTTTTTTAATTAAGTAGGTTCCACATTGCATGAGACAAATTATCCCAAATTATCCACTGTTTATCTGAAATTCAAATTTAACTGGGCATTCTGTATTTTATCAACTCCATTTCAAGATATACCTGAAAATGATTGGTATGTACTAACAACTTTCTGGGTGTCCTTTAAACAGCAGATATCTATTATAAAACAAATTAAATTTGAAAAATTGGAAGAGTTTTGAAAATTCTTTTTAAAAATATTGCCTGGGATGTAGAAACATCAACCTATTGTTATATTCCCTGCGTATGAAAATAGTATCATTGTGTATTTTGTACCTTCCTCTTTTTGCCGTCTTTCCTCCTCCTCTTGTAGCTGCTTTAATCGTTCAGCTTTGGTGACTTTCTTCTTCTTCCTGCCAGACTTAAATGTCACAACATAACAAAAGGCTATTAATATGCACCCAAATTACTTTAAAACACATATCCCTCCAATAGTAATTATGAAAAACATTTTTGCTTCCATGAATCCAGTCTTTCATTCATTCAAGTAAGACTATCCATTATGTACAAAGTCATGACCCAATGCATTAAGAACAAAGTATAGAAACAAGTAAAAAAAAAAAAAAAAAAAAGGTATATAAGTCATTCAAAGGCAAGAGTGACAGTGACCATTTACTATACAATTAATACTATGCAACTAATATGCAATTTAAATAATTTTCTCATTCTCAGTTTCCACATCTTTAAAATGGTGGTAAATAAGACCTCATGTTAGAGTGCCTGGGTCACTCGGTTGAGTGTCCAACTCTTGATTTCAGAAGAGGTCATGATCTCAGGACTGTGTGTCAAGCCCCAAGAGAGGTTCTGTGTTCAGCGTAGGGTCTGCTTAAAATTCTCTCTCTCCCCCTGCCTATCTTCCCACTCACATACACATTTTTTCTGTCCCTGTCTCTCAACTAAATAAATAAAATCTTTTAAAAAGGCCTCATTTTGTTATTGTAAGGATCAAAATAAAATATATGTAAAAACAGTTTTAATACTACTAGATGCCTAGAAAGATTAATGACTGACTTTTATGACTGACAGATATACAGAGAGTTATTTAACAAGTTTAGAGAAATGAAAAATTATTTTCAACACCTAGAATGAAGTAAACAATTTTATAGAGCAGGTCGTATTTAAGTTTGTGCCCAAAAAGATTTTAACATTCAGATATAAGGGGAAGGTATCTCAGGAAGAGGGAAATTCAGGCAACAAGATATGGAAATGGGATTGCACTGGAAAGGCCAACAAATTCATGGGTCCTGGGAGATTCCAAGAAAAGGTGATAGACATGAGAATAGATAAGAAGACTGGAGCCTATGCTATAAATGAAATTATTCTAAAAGAAATGGTAACCCAAAAAGCTATTGAGATAGGCTGAGGCTATTAAGAATATAATTTTGAAAATGAATCTTGTATTAGAAAAAAAATGATTATGAAGAGGATACCATTTGGGTGACTATTAAGAGTAGTTACTAAAACTAAAGTCATGACAAAGTAATAAACACAGCAGAATCAATCCAATAAGTATTATTTAAGCTAACTTATTTGATAATGATTGAAACTGGAGGCAAGGACAGCAATAAGAGTAAAAACAAAACAAAACAAAACTATAGTCCAGAACAAGTAAATTTGGATGAAATGGTGTTGAAAGTAGTTTAAATATAATTAGTATGAGGTGCTGGTAGAGCATCCAGGCAATATTTGCAGGCACTGAACCTGGAGAACTGAGGTTTAGCAAAGAGGTCAGGGCTACAGAATACAAATTTGAAAACTGTCTTGATGATAACCACTGCCTCCTCATTTCCCTAAGGGAAAGTATAGAAAGAAAAGAACACTATCTAAAGTTACTAATCAATAGAGTGGTTAATCCCCAGAATATACAGACTTTTGGATGACCATCTTCTCCTTTTGGCTCACCCACTTACTGCAGAATGCTCCATTGGAATCTCCAATCCATTAGCCCTACCATTTCTTCATTGATCATTAAGCCCTTCATTCTTTCACTTCCTTACCCAGGTTAGGTTTCACAGCTCATCACCATAATCACTAATTTATATATTTTCACTTCCCTTATGTTCCTGTCCCTCTGAGAAGCTTAGCTGGCAAACGGTTAGTTCTATCTAGTTCAACTCAAGTCTCCATTTATTCTGCACTGGCAATATGAGCAGCTGAACCTTGTCAGAGAAAAATACATGAGCTCAAATTTATGGAGCACAGATTTTAAATAGACTTTGTACCATCCAGTGTTCCTACTACTGTTTCATTCTCCTCACTCTTCAAGCCTACAAAATCCTCTCCTCTTTCCTATGTTCAGCTATTGACTTTATCTCTCATAACACTGGAAAGAATAATCTCAGACACCTAAGTCTTTGAACCTACCTATAAATCTTTGTCTGCCTTTCCTCCCTTTATGGTATGGTCTATATGTACCTTCTGCCACCTTTACACTGGATCCTATCCTTTATGGCCTATTTGACAAGCCTTGGCCCCCGTAATTAATACCTCTAGTTTTTCATAAATTTTTCCCTCCCCAGATTTCACATCCCTCTCCATTTTTTGCTCTAATTCTGTTATCCTTTATATATCCGATATCCTTTATATCAGACCACCTAAAAGGCTTGCCTACTTTCCTGTTTTCTGCATGGCTCACTCTAACCAGGCTTTCACTTCATTTCTATTGCTCCATTAAAACCTCTCCCGTCAAGGAATCTTAAGATGGCCAGTCTGACTTCATTTTTCAGTACTAATAAATGTGGAGGAGGCAAGATGGAGGAAGATAGGGGTTCTCAATTTATCTGGTCCCACAAACTTACCTAGATAACTTGAAAAACATCCTGCACACCTGAGTTCAACCTGAGCTATAAAGAGAGAACAGCTGAAATGCTATGGAGAGAAAAGTGATTGCTTCTGACATCTGACAAGAAGATGGAGAAGATAAAAGGCGGGGGAGGGGCAAACTGGGGCATGAAAGCCAAGCCCTGGACAAGTGGGAACTTTAGAAATCTGTGCCTGAAAGAGTCTTCCCTGACTGAAAAGTGCTCAGTAGGGTAATAGGGCAGAATTGCAGGAGGGGCGGTGAAGCCTCACTATGGGGGCACCCAGGAGAAAGCTCCACAAACCACGGTAGGATCTCGGTAAAGGGCTGGAATGCCGCAACCCTCTGAGGCATTTGGGAGAAGCCAGCTGGTTACTCAGGCCAGCACAGGAGCTCCCTTTACCCTAGAACCCAGCAATGGATGGAGATGGCTGTCCTCTGTTCCCTTTGGGAGACACAGACCCTGGGAGGGCACAAGACAGCAAGAACTCTCCTGATGCTAGGCGCCCTTCAGTTCCTACAGATCACTGCCCCAGCGCTTGCCCCCAGGAGCATCTAGGCCAGTGCACTGGGAAACTGCGGTTTGGTACTCGTGGGGAGCTCTTGCTCCAGAGCTGGAGATCTGGCTGCCACCATTTATTTTTTTCTTCCTTTTGCCTTTCACCTGGGAAAGGCAGGGCCTCTAGGGAACAAACACCTCACAGGATAAACAGCTCACACTGAGCAGGGCCACCCGGCAAGGGGTGAAGCATCTCTATCCAGGCAGACACCTGAGAATCAATGCAGCAGGCCCCTTCCCCAGAAGACCAGCTGGAAGAACAGGGGAAAAGCAAGTTTACTGACCAAACAGCCTGGAAAGCTCCAGGAATGAGGGAATATAGTATACAGAACTAGAGGGTTTTTTCCTTATAATTCATTTCTCAGGTTAAAAATTTCCAGTACTTTTTCTCTTTTCCTGCCTTAACTACAATATTTTACCAACTCATCATTCTTAAGCCTTTTCCTTTTTGACTTTCCTATTTCTACAATTACATGTCTTAGATATATTCTTCATTTTTGGATTCCCTTCAACGTATTCAATTTAATTTTGGTAGATATATGAGTTATGAGTTTTTGTTTTTTTGGTTTTTGTTTTTTCTGTCTTGTTTTGTTTTATAATGGTGGAAGTTAGTACCTTCTAACACACAGACCAAAATACACCCAGAACCAAGTGGAACACCATGTTGGTTCATTCTGTTAAACTATATTCTCTCCTCCTTCCCATTCTGCCTCTCTCTTTTATCTTGTTTCTGTTTTTGTGGTTGATGTTGGGTCTCTATATAAGTTTTCCTGGTTTATATAAATTGGAATTGAGCATCTTCTAACATACAGAACAAAATACACTCAGAACCAAGAGGATCACCCTCTAGGTCCCCTCAGTGAAACTATATTCTCTCTCCACCATAACTTCATCACCCCTTTTTTCTTTGTTTTTTTATTCTTACTTTTTTTTTTAAAAAAATTGTTTTTCACTTTAGTGGTTCTTTTATTTTGTTCTGTTCCTTTTCTTTTATTTTCTGGTCTCTGACCTCTTCAGAATTGTCTAGGATGTATTTTACTTAGGTCGTGGTTGATATTTTGTACTCTGCTCACTCATACAGCCACTCTACACGGCACAAAATGACTAGAAGGAAGAATTCACCACAAAAGAAAGAACCAGAAGTAATACTCTGCCACAGACTTGCTGGATGTAGATTTAAATATCATGTAAAAGATATAATTCAGAAGTACAATTATAAAATTACTAGTGTCTCTGGAAAAAGGCATAAAGGACCCTAGAGATTCTCTTGTTACAGAATTGAGACCTACCAGGCCAAAATTAAAAATACTTTAACTGAGATGCATTCTAAACTGGATGCTCTAACTGCTAGGGTTAATGAGGTGGAAAAGAGAGAGTGTCATAGAAGACAAGTTGCTGGAAAGGGAGGAAGCTGAGGAAAAAAAGAGAAAAACAAGAGCCCATGAGGAAAGGCTTGGGGGGAAAAATGATGGCTTGAGAAGGAATAATATTCATCTTATTGGGATTCTAGAAGAGGGAGAGGGAGAGGCAGAGAGAGAGAGAGAGAGAGAGAACCACAAAGTATATTTGAACAAATCCTAGCTGACAACTTTCCTAATCTGGGGAAGGAAACAGGCATTCTATACAAGAGATAGAGAGGATCCCCCCCTCCAATCAACAAAAACCATTCAACACCTTGATATTTAATAGTGAAACTTGCAAATTTCAGAGATAAAGAGAATTCTAAAGGCAGCTTGAGACAAGAGATTCTTAACTTAAAAGGGGAGAAATATCAGATTAACAACAGACCTATCCTATCCACAGACACCTGGCAGGCCAGAAAGGGCTGGCAGGATGTATACAGGGTACTAAACAAGAAAAACATGCAGCCAAGAATACTTTATCCAGCGAGGCTGTCATCAGAATAGGAGAGATAAAGAGCTTCCAGGATAGATAGAAACTGAAAGAATATGTGACCACCAAACTGGCTCTGCAAGAAATATTAAGGGGGACCCTGTAAAAGAAAGAGGGAGCCCAAAGAAACAATCCATAAAAACAAGGACTGTATAGGTAATACTATGATACTAAATTCAGATCTTTCAATAGTTACTCTGAACATAAATGGACTAAATGATCCCATCAAAAGATGGAGGGTATCAGACTGGATAAAAAAGCAAGATCCATCTATATGCTGAGACTCATTTTAGACCTAAGGACACCTCCAGACTGAAAATGAAGGGGAGGAGAACCATTTACCATTCAAATGGTCCTCAAAAGAAAACTGGGGTAGCAATCAGATATATCATATCATATCAGATAAATTAGAGTTTATACCAAAGACTGTAATAAGAGATGAAGAGGGACACTATATCATACTTAAAGGCTCTATCCAACAAGAAGATCTAATATTTATGAATATTTATGCCCCTAATGTGGGAGCAGCCAAGTATATCAATCAATTAATAACCAAAGTAAAGAAACTCACAGATAATAATACATTAATAGTAGGAGACTTCAACACAGCACTCTCAGCAAAAGACATATTTTCTAACCAGAACATCACCAAAGAAACAAGGGTCTTGAATGATACACTGAACCAAATGCATTTGACAGATATACACAGAACATTTCATTCCAATGCAACTGAATACACATTCTTCTCATGTGCACATGGAACTTTCTCCAGAATATACCACATACTGGGTCACAAATCAGGTCTCAACTGATACCAAAAGATTGCGTTTGTCCCCTGCATATTTTCAGACCACAATGCTTTGAACTAGAACTCAATCACACAATGAAGAAATCTGGAAGAAACTCAAACACATAGAGGTTAAAGAGCATCCTAATAAATGATGAATGGGTGAACCAGGAAATTAGAGAATTAAAAAAGATTCATGGAAACTAATGAAAATGAAAATACAATTGTTCAAAATCTTGGGATACAGCAAAAGCAGTCCTGAGAGAGAAATACAGCACAATGCAAGCCTCCCTCAAAATTTGGAAAAAACTCAAATACACAAGCTAAACTTCCACCTAAAGGAATATGAGAAAGAAGAGCAAATAAAGCCTAAGCCAAGCAGAGAAGAGAGATAATAAAGATTAGAAAAGAACTAAATGAAACAGAGACCACAAGAACTATAGAAAGATCAACGAAACTAGGAGCTGGTTCTTTGAAAGAATTAATAAGATAGATAAACCCCTAGGCAACCTTATTAAAAAGAAAAGAAAAAAGACTCAAATTAATAATATCAGGAATGAAAGAGGGGGGGATCCCTGGGTGGCGCAGCGGTTTAGCGCCTGCCTTTGGCCCAGGGCGCGATCCTGGAGACCCTGGATCGAGTCCCACGTCAGGCTCCCAGTGCATGGAGCCTGCTTCTCCCTCTGCCTGTGTCTCTGCCTCTCTCTCTCTCTCTCTCTCTCTGTGTGACTATCATAAACAAATAAATAAAAATTAAAAAAAAAAAGGAATGAAAGAGGGGAGATCACAACCAATACCACAGAAATACAAACGATTTCAGTACAAATAAATGTGCTCATACAAATCTTCAAGCTACTTTGTTTCATAATGAGCTAGGTATAAACTAATCCTGCATTGTTTTAAAAAGATGCATTTTTAATGTTCTGATCCTAAACCACGTACATTTTAGGGTCAACACTGAATGTCCCATAGACATCAGGACTCAAATTTTAGGCAACCAAAGCCTGTTCGTGAATACAGAGCTTTCTTGAGAGGGGGTTACATGTCAGTCAACGCATTTTAAGTTGAAACTATGGTAAGCCAAAAATGCATTTAATACACTTAGCCTACCAAACATCATAGTTTAGCCTACATTACCTTAAAAGTGTTTAAAATACTTATATTGGCCTACAATTAGACAAAAATCATCTAACACGTCTCTTTAATAATAAAGTACTGAATATCTCATGTCATGTATTGAATATTGTACTGAAAGTGAGAAACAGAATGGTTGTATGGGTACAGAATGGTTATAAGTGTTTTGGTTGGTTAACCTTCTGATCAGGTGGCTATCTGGGAGCTGTGGCTCACTGCCACCACCCAGCATCAGGAGAGAGTACCATACCACATATCATTAGCACAGGAAAAGATCAAAGTTAAAAATTTGAAGAATGGTTTCTACTGAATATGTATCACTTTTACACCATCATAAATTTGAAAAATCTCAAGTAGAACCATTATAATTTGGGGACCATACATATAGTGTTCTAAAATTAAAATAGGATTTAAAGTAGAGATCTGAACAATAGGATCCCCCCCCCTTTGTCCATTCTTTACAGTTCTATGCTGGCTGGTACTTGGACATCACTCTTAATCCATTCAAATAAAGTCAATTCAAAGAAAAGTATTCTAAGTCCTGTAAAATCTCTTCATTGATGTGTTACTAAAAGAATTCAAATATCAAAATTTTTTTAATAATATCATTTTCTTTACTGGAAGAGCAGTCATAATTATTAGCTAGAACAACTGGAATTATCTATGTATTCATCAACTTAAGAGGCAATTTTCCCCTACAATCTAACCAATGTCTCCTGATATTACATATATTCTATGAAGTACAGTACTTTCTGGGAAAAAAATATGCTATAAATGCAGTGATAGACCTTCTAATAGTGTACCTTTTCTGTAGTCTTGTACAATTTTCCTAGCTTTTGGAATGACTAATACTGATTTAAGTAAACTTTCACAAGCATCTTTAGTGAAAACATTAAGCCTATTTACATTTTTTCTGATACATTTAACCTTTCTTCATTAAAAAATTAATATTATTTTTGGGGTCGATGTTTTTTCAATAAATTACATTGTGAGAGGATTTTCTGCATCACTGTTTCACAATAATCTCACAGGTAATGTCAAGACAAAGTATTACCAGTTCCACAACTCCAGACCACAATATATAAGAAATTCAGACTATCTCATTCCTACTAATGTCACATTTCACCACAAAGAACAAAAGACAAAAAGTCCCTTGGTACCTTGATTAGAGAAAGCTTTGCCAAAAATCAGTATTTGAACTGTCCCTTAGTTTTATAGCCCAGGCCCTGGGGCAATGAAGCACTAAGATTTAGATCTGCTTTGGTTTCGTAAAGCAAGGAGAGTAATTCTGAAAAGGGAAGACAGTAGATTTTTCCCAGAAAAAGGGGAAATATGGAAGTTGATGATCTGGAAATTGATTTCCATAAAACTGTGTCACATCTGTGTCCTGGCATCCTTTGTGTATCTTTTTACTTGTAGGTTTATTTTGCTGGAAAGACTTCTGATCCCAACTGCTGCAAAAGATTCATAACTGGTCCTCCTGCTTCTACTCTTGCTGACCTACAATAAATTTTCCACTCACCTTTTAAAAAATGAAAACAATAAGATTGATAAACTCCTGGCCAGGCTTATCAAAAAGGGCAAGGACCCAAATAAATAAAATCATGAATGAAAGAGATCACAACCAACACCAAAGAAATATAAACACTTAGTAAGCACATATTATTAGCAACTATATGCCAACAAACTAGGCAATCTGGAAGAAATGGATGCATTCCTAGAGACATATAAACTACCAAAACTGAAACAGGAAGAAACAGAAAACATGCACAGACCCATAACCAGCAAGGAAATTGAAGCAGTCATCAAAAATCTCCTAACAAATAAGAGTCCAGGGCTGGATGGCTTCCCAGGGGAATTCTACCAAACATTTAAAGAAGATTTAATAGTTTTCTGAAGCTGTTTCAAAAAATAGAAATGGAAGAAAAACTCCCAAGATTTTTCTATGAGGCCAGCATTACCTTGATCCCAATACCAGACAAAGACCCTACCTAAAAGGAGAATTATAGATCAATATCCCTGATGAACATGGATGCAAAAATTCTCACCAAAATACTAGACAATAGGATCCAAGAGTACATTAAAAGGATTATTCAAGTGAGATTTATTCCTGGGCTGTAAGGGTGGTTTAACATCTGCAATCAATGATCAATGTGATACACTACATTAATAAAAGAAAGGATAAGAACCATATGATCCTCTCGATAGATGTAGAAAAGCATTTGACAAAGTACAGCATCCATGAATGGATAAAACTCCTCACAGTATAGGGATAGAGGGAATATATCTCGATATCATAAAAGCCATATAGGAAAAGCAAGGATGTAGAGAAAGGAGAACCCTCTTATGCTGTTGGTAGGAATGCAAGCTGGTATAGCCACTCTGGAAAACAGTATGGAGGTTCCTCAAGAAGTTAAATTGCTACAACCCAGCAATTGCACTACTAGGTATCTACCTCAAAGATATAAATATAGCGATCTGAAGGAGCACCTGCACCCTAATGTTTATAGCAGCAATGTTCACAATAGCCCAACTATGGAAAGAGCCCAGATGTCTATCAACAGATAAATGGATAAAGAAGGTGTGGTGTATATACAATGGAATATTACTCAGCCATCAAAAAATGAAATCTTGCCATTTGCAACAATGTAGAAGGAACGAGAGGATATTATGCTAAGCAAAATAAGTCAATTAGAGAAAGAAAATTATCATATGATCTTACTCATATGTGGGATTTAAGAAACAAAACAGGATTATAAGGAAACAGAAAAAAATAAAACAAGATGAAATCAGAGAGGAAGATAAGCCATAAGAGACTCTTAATCATAGGAAACAAACTGATACTTGCTGGAGGGGAGAAGGGTAGGGGAATGGGGTAAAAAATAATAAAATGTGAGAAAAAATAAAAATAAAAACGTAAATACCACTCTTCTGCTTACAACTTTCTCAGGCTACCCACCGCAGTCAGAATAAAACCCAAACATTTCACCATGGCCTACTTAGCCATTACTGCAATAACTATTTTTTCTTTCTAGAATCTTATCCCCCAGTAATTACTGACTAATTTGCTTCATCTAAGTCTCTTCTCAAACTTTACTTCTTTAATCACCCTATATGAAACAGCATCGCCACTATTGCCTACCACACATTTCTCACTGACCCCTTTCTTGGTTTTCTGCATTTCCAAAACTATCTGAAATTATATTCCTCCCCACCCTGCCCCCTGATAGAATGTAAGTCTTATAAAATGAAACCACTATCTTGAAGAGATATCTGCACCCCTGTGTGCACTGTAAGACATGGAAACAAAGTGTCCATCCATAGATTAATAGATAAATACATAAAAATGAAATATTATTCTGCCATGAAAAAAGAAGAAAATCTTGCTATTTGTGACAATATGGATGAACCTTGAGAGCATTATGCTAAATGAAGTAAGTCAGAGACAAATACTGTATGGTCTAGCATGGGGAATCAAAGTTGAACTCATAGAAGCAGAATAAATTGGTGATTGTCAGGGGCTGGGACATTGGGGAAGAGGGCATAAACTCTTATCAATCTTAAATATTTTCACCACACACACATATGTAATGACAATTATGTGAGGTGAAAGATGTGTAGTTAACTTGAATTTAGTAATCACTTCATAATACATACATACATAAAATTGTTACATTGTATACCTTAAACTTATACAATGTTATATGTCGATCATATCTCCTTAAAGCTAAATTTAAAAAGAATGTAAGCTTCATGAGATCTGGTACTGTCTTGCTACTGTTTTCTTAATGTCTAGGACACTGCTAAATCAGCAAAATAAGTATTCTTCTATATAACTGCAAGACATTATAAACAAAGATCTTCATCCTTACCTTGTTTGTGGTAGCAAAAAAGAGGGACATAAAAATCATAGTATATACTTTCAATGAAATATGATGCAGCTGTGAAGTGACACAATCTCAATGTGCTGAAACATGAAAGTCCAAAGACATACCTATTCTATCCAACCTATGATGCCATCAAATGTAAGATGTACCTTTAAATTATACTACCAAAAAAGGGAATGCCCAAGATGGGGGTCTAATAGGAGATGGCTGTATAAAGCTGGAACCTGAGTAATGAGAAATGAGCCCACAGCACAGAAAGATACAGCAAGAAAACTTGCAGCTCTTAATCCTGAAAAGGAATAGATAGAAGAAGAAAATCCTGAAAATTTAAATCACAAGCCAGTTCATGTGGATTTACAGTCTGACTGATACCTTTAGGATGGTCCCAAAACTCTCAGGCAGAGAACTGAAAGTAATATCAGGTATGAGTAAGCCCATGTGACTGGCAGAAGCAAACATCCTTTCTGGAAGAAATGGATGTCAATCCAGGACTACAATGATTATAAGATGATACTGACTATAAGACACATTCCAATTTTAGTACTGTTTTAACTTTTACATTTAAATTTTATTTTTTTAAGATTTATTTATTTATTTATTTATGATAGAGAGAGAGAGGGAGAGGCAGAGACACAGGAGGAGGGAGAAGCAGGCTCCATGCCGGGAGCCCGACGTGGGACTCAATCCCAGGACTCCAGGACCGCACCCTGGGCCAAAAGCAGGCGCCAAACCGCTGAGCCACCCAGCGATCCCTACATTTAAATTTTAAATGTAAAAATATGAGTATTCTAGAATTAATGAAAAACAGTATCATTAAATGATAAATGGAAGGTGCAGAATGCTCCTGTCTGTGGGTAGAAAAGGGATGTGTGTGTGTACTCTTTAACACTTAGACAATTTATGAAAAGATACACAATAGTTCTTCCAGTCTCGAAGAAATTTTTCATTTTTATGCTATTTTAATTTTGTACCATGTGCATTTATTAGTTTCCCTTTAAAAATTTATGATCAATCAGAAAAAATAAAACATAGCTTTCAATGTTTTCCTAACTATACTGTAATTTCCCTTACAGACTCAATTTATCCCCAAACCACAATCTTTAAGAATGGAATAAGCAAAAAGGGAGTGATTTGGTCCTTATGTTTGGTTTCAAATTTCATTGGCTTCCTATCACCATTCTCTAAGGGATACAACACTCTTAAACAAAATAATCCAGAAGTATTTATTTAGCACCCATGCATACAACAATTAGAACAATGAGTTTTCACATTGAGAACAATGCCTCTAAGATTTCACAATCTAAAGCCAAAATTGAAAATCCACACAAACCAATAACTACAGACCCACATACAAATAATTGTAGTCCTCCAGAATACTTCCATGAAAATGTGCCCAGAGCCTTCATAAATTTTGTTCAGTCATATTCACGGCCTTTAAAACAGTATCAGGTTAGTAGCGGGTCCAAATGACTGAGAGAAGCAAACAGAGGCACTCAAAAGTGTCTCTTGAAGAAATGTTTAATTGTATAAATATTGAATACACATTAAAAAAAAAGCATTTCATTTAAATAGATGTTTTTAAATGGCAGGGTAAATGGGCTTCACATATTCAATACACAAACATTGATTGAATTTCTACTATGCGCCAGGCACTGCACTAAATGCTATGAACATAAAAATTAATATGACAATGCTCCCGACCTTAGACAGCTCACAATTATAAATTATTACAATAAAATGATATAAAGGTTATAAATGATGTATGTGCAAACGAAGGTGCTATGAGAACACACAGGATAACTGATTGTGGAAGAAAGAATAGTAAAAATTTTACAGAGACATGACCTTATAAAATATGCCTTAAAGTCAGCATTTCAAATTCAAATTCCTATTGGGATCAGGCAGGTAAATAAAGTAAGGAATTTGGTTATGGTCAAGATTATGGCAATCTGAAGAGTTTATGCATTTCTAAAAAGGGGTGGCTGCTACCCAGTCTAGCCAACTACTGCCTCACGGTACTATAGACTCAATGTTATCAGGTTTCCAATTTTTCGAGAATAGATGGAAATCATATTTTTCTATGAAAATAATTTGGCAACTAATAAAAAAAAGTTTCAGGTCAAAGAAAATATGTTTAGAAACTGAATATGGCTTGCCAGTCAAGATACTATAATCTCTGCTTTGAAGCATAAATCTACTAAATGAAAAGGAGAGAATTAGGCATCCTAGACATCCTTTATTAAATTCAAATTTCTACAAAGCACAAAAGAAAATCAAGTATGCATTACTGTACAATCCATTTAAAGATATATTACCGTAGGGTCCACTTTTAAGGTTTTGTAGCTAAATTTTTGTGTTTATCTGGAATAAAGAAAAGGGATTCCTAATCTAACACTTCGTAGAGCACAACTAATAAAGCCTCAAACTCTAGGTACAAGTAAAAATCAAAGACTGTGAAACTAGAAGTATCTTTTTACGTCAAATTTGAAGTACGTCCTGTTTTTAAAGGATTAACCATGATTTAAACAGCATTAACATCTTAAAAAGTAAGCTTAGTAAATCCTATTTAAATTATAATAAAACCAATTTAAAAATTTAAAAACTCTGTTCATACAATGTCAGTGCTTATAAAACTATCTATTTTGAGAAAATAATTTCTACCTACCTTTTTTGCTTTGGGACCCTAAAGGTTGGAAAAGACAAAAGGATTGATAAATTTTTAAAACCTCAGATATTTAGCAAAAGTACCAAGATTATATTAAATGTGAAATTAGGAGAAGCCGGGTAAAAAAGCGTAAGGAAACTCTCTGCATCATCTTTGCAACTTTCGTGTAAATCTAAAATTACCTCAAAATAAAGTCTTTTTAAAAAGAATTTAGACAAAACTATAAGCAGGTCTAGGTGAAACTAAAATAGTTCACCTACTAAAGCACCTTTTTGAATTATACACTTTTTAAATCTTACACTCTTTTTTGACAGTCACTCAGTGTCTTATGTATAATGAAATGACCTACCACTACCTGCTACCAGAGTAGCAATCAGGGAGGTACTGATTCAAAAGGCTCCAAGAAACAATAAGTGATTGACTAAATATTGGCACTGATGTCAAATTTGAAAGTGTGGAAATTATAAATAAATAATCTTTCTGTAAAATTAGATTGTTGGTTGTATAGACAAAGAGTCAGTTATTTAAATCAGGCAAAGCTATGATAAAATGATTCTGTTCAGCAACGTGTTTTAAAGCAGATCTATTCCTCTTTGGAAATTATTTTGGAAAGCCCAGGATTGCAATAAATACTTATTAGGATTATCATTACATGTGTTTTTCAATTAATACTACTTGTAATTTCCTGATTAGGCTCATGAGTTCATAAGACTTCTAATAGGGAGAAAAGATGTAGGAAATCATGTGACTATGAGATTATATGCATTCCACATCTGAAGACTTATCCAGGAGAAATTACTGGTTCAAGCTATAAGATTATCACTGTATTAAATATAATTGTTGAAACTGACATGAACCAGGAGATTTTATCTTCTTGAAAGTACATTTATTTCATTAATTCAATTAGCAAGTATTTATTAGTGATTTGCACACAGGGTGCTCTGGGACACTGGAGATGATATAAAGAGGAATAGTAGAGACTTTGCTCTCATAAAATTTTTACAATTGGGTTCTATTTTTATTATCATATTTACTATCAATTAATAGTTAATAGACTTACATCTTGAAAAAAGTACTATATAGCAGAATATGCTATTCCTGTTCTCAAGTAGCCATATTTTAAGATGGGCAAATTATCATCTCTCACTAGTGCTTTTAATGTCCTTATCCTAACCCCTCCTGCAAATCATAAAAGCATCATGTAGTACAGTACAGTTGGCCCTTGGACAACACAGGGTTTGGAGTGCTGACCCCCATGCAGTCAAAAATCCACATATAATTTTTAGCTCCCCCAAAACTTAACTAATGGCCTATTGTTGACTAGAAGACTTACATATAACATAAACAGTTAACACATATTTTGTATGTTATATGTATTATATACTATATTGTGACAAAATAAGCTTAAGAAAAGAATTATTAACAAAATGATTAAAAATACATTAACAGTATTAGACTGTATTTATCCAAAAATATCTGCCTATAAGTGGATTCCTGCGGTTCAGAGTGAATCAGTGGTATTCAAGAGTCAACTGTAGCTCTCAAAGTTCAGAGAGCTTGTTTAAAAAATGCCTATTTCTGCAGTAAAAGTGTACACACTTCTCCCTTCCCATTGTGGTTCAGTAGATATTATGGATTGAACTGCATCCCCGCAAAATTTGTACATTGAAATCCTATCCATGGTATCTCCAAACCTTATCTTATTTGGAACTGGGGTTGTTGTTGATGTAATTAGTTAAGATGAGATCAAAATGGAATAGGATAGCCTTTAATCCACTATGACTGGTATCCCTATAAAAAGGAGAAATATGGACACAGACATGCACACATAAAGAACACCATATAACGAGTGGGGGTATGTTGCCACAAGCCAAGAACTACCAGAAGCAAGGAAAGAGGTCTGAACAGATGCCTCCACTTGCAAAAGGAGCAGAGGCTTGAAAATACCTTGATCTTGGATTTATCAGCCACCAGAGTTTTCAGCCAACAGTAAGTCTCTACTGCTTAAGCCATTTTGTTTCACTTTGTTACTTGGCAGCCCTGGAAACTAATACAGTAGATTTGTTTGGAGTCCAGGATGTTGCTGGAATCTGAATCTTAACAAGTATTCCAGATGTGGTAGAAGTGAATGTTCCAGGAACATTTTGAAAAACATTGCTGGAATGATAAGATGAAATTTGTGTTCCATTGGAAAACAGAGGCTTATTGTTCCCTCAATTTATCAGCAGCTTTAAGTCCGCTTAATGTCCATATACTTCTGGTTCTTCTCACATGACCATTCTCCATCAATTCTGGTAAACTCATATTCATACTTTAAAACACAGTTTGAAAAGCATTGTTCTTCCCTTTCTGTGCCCTTTCCCACCCCAATTTCATCATTTCCAATTTAATCTTACTCCATTGTAGACATTTCAATATTACAGTTAAAAAACCGTATTCTTACTTGGTTAGCCTGTCTCCAACAGCAGGGAGGGTTTGTAATATTCATTTTTAGATCCCTACTTCTAGCCTAGGGTCAAATGCAAAGAGTGTACCCCGTATTTCCCCTTAGTTAACGAATTAAATACATTTCCTACTTCCTTTGGTTTTAATCATAGAAAACGGAAGTCACGTTTAAGAAAAAGGGAACAGAGATAATTTCATACGGGCAGGTTGCTCTGTGTTCTTGAAAAACACATGACAGCTGAGGAGTTCATTAAGACAAGCAGCTTTATTATATTTAATAAATTCAAGGCAAGCCGAGTAACTCGAATCACAAGGCAATTCACATTCCCACAAAAGACCACATAGAATAACTTTTCAGAGAAGCATTAATTCCAACGGTTGTTGATGAACTACCGAGGAGGCGCAAAAACACATTTTCGCCAAGCTGCCAATGAAAAAAAGCAATTTAATGGAAACGTCGAGCATTCTCAGGAATTACCAAGGTGAGGCCAATTCTGAAACGTAGCAGCAGTGCGAGGTTAGGGCACTACTGGACCGCACTGACCATCCCGCGTGCGAACGCCGGTTTGCGACTCCTCCCGGACGGGAAGACCACACATCAGGAGGCTGATTCCCCATGGGGTAAGGGCTCTTTCTTAAACCCAGCCGCTCCCCTCTAAAATATGTCAGGCTCTTATTACACCATTTAACACGGGTGAATCACTGCTCGCCCCTTCACCTGCGCCCCCCCCCACCCCCGCACACACACACACACACACTTTTCCTTGCTCACCATTCTGCAGCCAGCACAACCTCTGCAGGCGGCCAAATCGGAGCTCAGAGTCGTGTGGACGAACGCTCCCGCGTTGTCAGGACGACAAGCCCCGCCCACTCGCGCCCAGGGGAAAGGGCGCAAATCCTCACGTACGGGTCCGCGCAATCGCGCTGGGGTTCTTCCGGGAGGCGCCCCGCCCCCTTCCCTGACTGGCTCCCCGGCACCCACACCCACCCTGCTTTGCGGTTGACAGATCCTGGAGTCGAAGCGGTCGGAGGCCGTAAAGGCTGTGGCCTGCCGGAAAGTGCGTGAGTGCGGCCGCCGGGGCGTTTTCTTTTCCCAGATCCTGGGGTCTGGAGGCGGTGAAGTATGGTCTGGGCAGGGCCTAGCAGGGGTGGCAAGGGGGGTTCTGAACGTCTGAGGGATTCCAGAAAGAAGGGAGCCGGCGGCTACGCGACTGCGTGATGTGACTGACACCCACTCGAGTGGGCTGCCTGTTCCACCACAGCTTACGCCCGAGGAGGGGGATGGGCCCGACTGGCAGTTTAGGGAGGGAGGCAAACCAGTTGGTTCTGAGAGGGTTGGTTATTTTGGAATTAATGACCTTTGGATTCTTCTCTCTGCACAGGGTTCAGTTTACTTTCTGTGCAAAGCCATGTAATGCCGTTTTTCCTCAGGGCGGCTCTTCAACAAGAACTGGAAATTACCTGAAGCAATTCCTGGGTAGAGGATTTCCTACAGTTGGAGGTCACTGAGGCCTAGCAAGACTCCTTAAGCCCAAGGTCACAGGCTGATTGTACCAGCCAGGAGCATAACCTTCAGAATTTCAGTCTCCTCCCCACATGAGTAAACCACTGGCAACTTAGACCAGCAGGAAAACTAGAAGAAATTAAGAAATTAAGCTCCTCCAAAATCTCTGTTCTTTGACTTTAGGGCCATGTTTTAGCAAGACAAAACATCGAATACCTTTTTTTTTTTTTTTTTTTTTTAATTCATGAGAGACACAGAGAGAGAGAGGGAGGTTCCATGCCCGGAGCCCGATGCGGGACTCGATCCTAGGACTCCAGGATCACGCCCTGGAGCCAAAGGCTGACGCTCAACCGCTGAGCCACCCGGGCGTTCCAACATGGAATACTTTAAAATCACTGGCACCCGTTTCTTATCTCTGAATTGTAGTTTTATAATGTTCTCTCCCTTTCAACTTTATTGACTACATGTATTAGTAAATATTGAGCCAGTCTTGTGGGCTGAGGTGTTGTTACCCCCATTGTAACAGAAATCCAGGTTGTAAAATATGACATCCCATCCCCAAACCCCTGCAAAATAAAAAACATCTTAATGTCCACTTCATATAAAGTTTTGAAGCCATTTGCTATGGAAGTAAGTTTTTGTTCTAGTGTTTATAAAACCTCACTCAGTCAACTCAATTTGGATTGATGGGCGAAATTACTCTAGGGAAGAGAATTTAGTCACGCTCTCACTCTAAGCCACCTCCCTCCTAGGGAGGAGGGATTGCTAGCGATGTGTAAAAAAGAACATACTAGACTGTTTTAGGGACACTATGCTGTAAAAACTATCCCCGTGACTTTGGTTCTCCTCTAGGACTTCTCTTGCAAGCTGCTAAGTGAAAGGGCGGTTTCCTGTTCTGCCTTCAGACAGGCATAGTATCCACCCATTCTGGTTACTATGCTCCTTTCAACTCCTATAATCTGGCTTCCTAGGATGCCTTGACCAAGCCAAATGCCAGTCTTAAGGCGTAAAAATCTTTTGACACCTACTTCTGATGACCTATCCTTTGGATCTGGTGTTAGAGTTTTTTACATGAAGCTTTTTTAGGCTTAACTAATTCGGGAAAACACACTTTCCTGTTTGAAGCTGTTTGAAGTCAAAATCTACCAGAAACCAATAAACAGTAACATTGCACTGCTTTTCTCTACCCGTTTTCCTTCAGCTTTTATTGCCATCCAAACTTCATGAGGAAGAATTAACAACAGCTTTGGCCACCAGTAAAATGACAATTCTTAGTTAACCCAGGACTGGAGTTAGTTAAGTCTGAACTCCTCAGCTCACAGTCATTGGAAAAAAGCTGTCAGTGGCGATTGTTGCTTCTTCCCCTTGCCCACCACATACTGTCTCAGAATGATAGGGGGCTTCTCTCGGTCCCTAATAGTTTGGCTCTTTACAAGTAACCTCCATAACTTCATGTAGGGTTAAGGAGCAGCTCCAGGTCCCTGCTGCATTTTAATTTCACCAATTGTGAACCCACGGTGAACCTTCTCCGAATGGCTAATAAACTTAAATGCCTGAAGGACAACATAAAATAATAATGATAAACTGCCTTAATTTCTGTAAATCAGCATATCAAAGAACAAGACAATTTTGCCCTAGTCAAACCAGCTACATTTTTTTTGCTGGGCTAATCCTCTATTATGTATGATTTTTTAAAAAGGCAATAGCTTAAAAGGACAGTTTAAGCTTTAACAAATTACAAATTTGGAGTTAAATAAAGCTGTGTTCCTTGCCAGAAAATTAAACACGCTATAATTTGCAATTTGACAGTATGTCTGTGTAGATTTAGAATCATTTTTAAAGCATGTGATTCTTAAGAGCCATTCTTCAATAAGATTAAACCACTGGAAACTGGCTCTCAGGGAGAAAAAAATTTTTTTTGAATTGAAATTAGCTATTAATATAGTAGTTTAAAAATGCACCCTTCTAATTTCATTCCCTTTCAAAACTCCACTGATCTTCAGTGAAGGGATATAAAATTAAACTGGAAAAATGAGAGAGATGACATCAGTAAAATTTTGGGAGCTGCAACCCAGATGAATGAATGTGACTCAACACACCAGAAAAGCCCAGTTTATACTGCATAATTCTCCAAAGGCATTGGAACAAAGACAATGGAATTGGAAATGAAAAATGAAGTAAATCAGAGATTAAGTGAAAATATTTGAAAAACACCTCTAGAGGGATTGCACTTCTCACTCCCATAGAAGCATGGAGATTTATTTCTGACCAAATAATACTATTCTCTGCACTGGAGTGTCCTCACCTATACTAAATATGTAAGAACCACACTGGAAACAAATTAAGTGAATTTGGTATATAGAATGCTGAATGCAAGGCTCCCATTCTTCCACTTCTTAAGATTGAATAGGCAAATCCTCAGCAAATTCGAAGTTTCTTCTCTGGGGAATGACCAGCCCAGGAGGAATGATCTGACACTTTTGATTTCTAGAGGTTCCCCAACAAAGGGCTCATTCAGATTATCCTAAGTGAAGCTCAGAGTCTGTAAATTGCAACTATGTATACAGATCTTCTAAAACTTTTTTTTTTTTGTCCTCATAAAAAGGGGGGCAGGGGGAAAGACTTGGAAAGAAAGCTTGAAAGCAACCCAGATAAAGAAGAGAAAGCAATTTGGAGAAAAAATTGCAAAAAAGCTAAAAAATAATTGTTCTGCTATGTTAATAGCAAACGTGTATGTTTGCTATGTGAATTAGCTCAAAAGCTACTAGTAAAGAGGGGAATTATATAAGAATTAAAATGGAAATAATGTTCCTATGTGATTATTTCTCCCTTAACAAAGTGAAGCCAAAGAATCAGACTTATAAACTTTTTAGCAAGAAATGAAAAGGTCTTCATTAAGCTGCCATCCTGGCAGGGGAAGTCTTCCAAGTATATTTTTTAAAAATTTAAAATATGAATTTAGACCCAGAGCTCCCACTCCAGCAAGGCATACCTGGTTTTATGCAGCTTGACTGGTGGCTGGTTTAACCACCTACCCTGACCACTAATTGGCAGCCTTGTGGTTTAGATAGATCTCTATTTCCATGTGTACCTACCTCACTATCTCCCAGCCCTACTCTTAACATTTTGCCAGCATATTTACACCATTAAAAAGTTTACTGAGGTACAACTGGCATACAGTAAGCTATACTTATTTAAAGTGTGAATCAATCTAACAAATTTGGCATATGCATACAGTTATAAAACTATTACAGTAATAAACATCTCCATTATCCCCAAGGACTTCCTCCTGCCTTTTCCTCCCTTCCTGTTCTCCAGTCCCTTGCTTCCATTCCCAGGCTACTCTGTTATTTCTGAGCATTTTAAATATCTGTAGTAGTCTCCAGCTATTCTACAAAATAAGTGGCCTGTGACCTTCACAACTATGAAGTTCATAAAAGTCAAGGAAAACTGAGTAACTGTTTCAGTCTGAAGGCTAAAGAAACATGAAAACTAAATGCCATGTGTAATCTTGGATTGGAAGCTTCTGCTATAAAAGGCATCTTTGGGATGACTGCCAAAACACGTACTTGTGGATTTGATGTAGTCATGTAACAGTGTTAGTTTCCTGATTCTGATGTTTGTACTGTTCTGTAGGAAAAAGTCCATGTTCACAGGAAAATATACTCTAAAGCTGTGTTGTCCAGTATGGTGCCAATTAAGCCCCTGATACCTATAAGCACTTGAAATGTAGCTAACATGACACATTAAAATAATATTTTGAGTATGAACAAAATATATTAAAATAATTTCACTTGTTTTTTTAATACTAGAAAATATAAAATTACATAGGCATCTTGAATTACATTCTGTTGGATGGCACTGCAAAGTATTCCCACTGTTTATCATGTTACCAACTTACTCTCAAATTCCTAAGGAAAAATGTTGCAACTTTTTTGCAAGATTGAAATTATTTCAAAATAATTATGTTAATGAGAGACATAAAGTATAAAAGTTTTCTTAGGTCACTGGGAAAATAGAAGTAACAGAAATTTAAGGTAGGTTATAAATGACATGGACATTTGCTTTGGGCCTATCATGAACTAAATGCTTATGGTGTTAGGAATTTTATGATTTAGTCCCCATGACTATAACAAATAATGAGAATTATTTTCTATATTTAGGCTCTCCTGGTACCTTTAAGGAGCCACTTTTCCCTACTAGCACTAACAAGTTATATGTAAAGTATAATCTACTCCACTGGATATTGCCTGCTTCTCACATATGTACCCACTTAGGAGTTGTTGACTGTCCTCCTTAACCACCACTCTTATTGCCCATCTACCATTAGCCATGAACCTGCTTGACTCTCATATCTTCTACTCTTTAGCCTTCCTTAGGATAGCACCCTTCTAGGTATGATCGGGCCTCTTTCCAGTGTCCTCCAAATGAATCTGGCCTTGCCTTGAGAGCAATGTAGACACTCTTCCTTTGAACAGTAAAGAAACTGAAGCTCATAAGTAATTTCTATAACATTATGTAGCTGGGATTCTAATTCATTCCACTCTATAAAAGAAGGTTCATCTATATATAACTATCTTTGACAACTCATTTTCTCTCTCATTACCCTTTTTCCTTCATAAGACTTACACAATTCCTAATTCTCTTGTTTATTATGCCTCCCCCAGGAGAAGTTAGTTCTGTGAGAGCAGGTATCTTACCTGACATTTCATAGCTATATCCCAGTGCCTGGAACATAAAAGTGCTCAATAAGTATTTACTGAGTGAAAAAAGTTACAACGGATTCTTTTCTGAGATTACAATGCAGATATTTACAATTTTTTTTAAATTTTTCTTTAGGTATGTTATGTATAAAAGTGGATACTTTCCATAATAAATGAAAATGGCCAACTCTTTAAGAGGAGAAGTACTGAATCTTTATAAAAATGTAAGTAACTATGTTGCCAGTTTTATACATATGTTATTGAGATACAGATCATTTAGAAACATTTAACCTTTGTTTTTTAAGCTGCTGTATCTTGGACGAGACTATCCAAAAGGAGCAGACTATTTTAAAAGGCGTCTGAAGAATGTTTTCCTTAAAAACAAAGATGTGAAGGACCCAGAGAAGATCAAAGAACTTATTGGACGGGGTGAATTTGTAATGAAAGAGCTAGAAGCCTTATACTTCCTTAGGAAATACAGAGCAATGAAACAACGCTATTATTCAGATACCAACAAAACTAACTGATCACTCTTACTATAATTTGACTGGAATTCAGTGCCAGCTGATTATGTATAACAGTTATGATAAAAGTAACTGTAACTTAAAATGGAAAGATATAGTTATGTAAAAAATACCTGAGCTGCCTTATTGAATTAATGGGTTTCAGCTTCTGTTCACAGAAAGCTTTATTTTATCAACAACGCTTTATGTTTAATTTTTCTACAAAATCAGCAATATAGCCAACTATACCAATTAAAAATTAATGGATACTCAATTTTGAATGAAAATACAGTGTACTTATTATAATTTTAACTCAGCAAGTTTTTACCAATTATTCTTAGCCCATTTCTCCATTTCACTGAGTAGAGAATACTACTTAATGCATTTAGTTAAAGCAAAATAATTTCCTGCACATTGATTTCCCTTAACTTATGAAGGAGTACCACCTTATTTTGGATCCTATTTGGTACATTAATAGCACACATTCAAGGTTCACTACAAAACAAATAGCACATGGTAATGATTTAAGTGCAGTCACGGAAATAACATGTATGGAGTAAGATCATTTCTGATCTTGAAGTAGGCTGCCAGTGATTGGCACTACATACATACCTATGTAGTACCTTCCATTATTAATTTTGCTGCTGGCTCCCTTTGGGTCTTGAATCACCTGTATCAGTTACCTTTGTGTATTAATTACCTTTACTGATAAAAAGTAATAAATAATGTTCTGTTCTTTCATCGTAAAGGAAGATCTGTTTTGCATCTACTTCTAAATGAGTTAACATAGTAATGGACCTAAATCTAACATGATTTTAAGCAAACACTTAAACCTTTAGATAATGTTCACAGCACCTTTCACAAATAAAGACTATATCTAACATATAAGCTGCAAAAGATTCACTAATATACTATAGTGTCTGTAGCTTATAAAGTATTCTGTATCAACTATGGGGCAAATGTTTTGAATTTCTGTCAAGAAGCACACACTATCATAGTCACCATAACTATTTTTATTACATTACAATAATTAGGAGCAGTACAGTTCATGACAAAAATATTACAAATTTCAGATCACTTCACAGCACATACTCCTATAAACATTTAAAAGTTAATTTTAATTAAAAGAGTGGTCATTTTTAAATTTAATGTTTGATATGACCAACATTCCTAGGTCAGCGCAACCAAATGATGGAAAACAACTGGATCACACTGCATATGTCCCACAAAAAAAAGCACAATGTACAAAATGTGCATGTTTCAGTTTACACTATACAAAAATAGTTAAAATACATTCCAGGTAAACATGTTACATTAAGAAATAGTACTAGTAAGAAATTGGCACTCAAAGGAAAAATGCAAAAGTATTTTCAACATGAAAACACAAGACAGTGGAATTGGAAACTTTTGGATAAAACATTACATAACCCATTCAGCTCTATGAGGAGGGTGGCCCCCTGTAATGGACATTTCTGCATGTAAAAACTTTGATTTTTCCTAAATTCATCTAAATTGCCTATCATCATCTGAAACAGGCACTTAAAACTGTTTAACTAAGACAATTATTAATCTAGTTATGACTATTCTTCAAGAACTGATGTCAAGATATCTTTAGGAAGAAATAATTTTCACTTTCTGAAGGAATTTACAGCTACCAGTTGTATGCTGTTCAATTTCTCAATAGAGATTTCATGCTACCCAATACTAATACAGAAGTTATTAAATATAAATTCAGTTTTAAAGTAACTGATGGTTTTTTAAAAACCATTAATACAGTTATCGAGGAATTACTGTTTGACAATGGAAATGACAGTTTTCATTGCCTACCAAAAAAAACAATGTGTACATATTGTTTAAAAAAATGGTTAGAAGAAAAAAAATCACTGGAATACAAATGAGATGAACTTGTGCAAACCGCAACTGAACATGCCTCACAAAGTTTCTCTATATATTAGGACAAAATTGTGCAATGGTGGCAAAGATTTTGATAACCTATAAGTTAGGATCTAAATTCCTATGCAGTGTGACTCAGTTAAAATAGAGCCTAGAATTCCTAATTGGGAATATTCACTCAAATTATACTACATACCTCTGCTACATTCTTCCACAAACATGTTAATGTCTAAGACTATGTAATTTAGCAATTTTTTCAACTTTCAACAAGGATTTTTATCTTTAAGGCCGTAATAATTACATAATATTTATTTCTAGGATTATCGCTCCCCTTTTAAAATCTCTACAAAAACAAACGTTTTGTCAAACCATTCAAAATTCACATAATAAAGGATAATTACCACTGCCTAAAAAAAGTTGCCCGGCTACATCAAAAAATTCAAGAGTCCTAAAAATCCCTCAGTTATGCACTGCAATTCCTGAAGTATGGCCATTTCTTTCTCTTGTATAGAAACAAGAGGAAGTACTATATAAAGTCTTAACACCCTATCTAATGTTCCATAAACCTGTAGTTTAGCATAGCATTTCAGAAATTGGACTGACTTTTTACACAGAAGTTTCCTTTTCTGTGAATTAGTTCAGGCATCTGTTTATTCACACCCAGATAAATAAAACTATTTTTGAACTCAATATTTAAATCTATTTTAATTATGATACACAGAGACCAAGTAGAATATTACACATTTGGGAATTTTAATGTTATCATCTGACATACAAATTAATGTGTACTATATAAGTATCCCAACAGAATCACATAATTATCCCAAATAAAAAACAATATAGTCAAGTTTACTTCTTTAAAATAATGAAGTAAAGTGATTTATATAAAGTAGCTTGATTAAACAGTTTATTGGAATCAGAGCGAACAATTATTTTAGAGCTGGAAGAAACCTTAGAGACCATATCCCTTCTGTGCAAAACTAAAATATGCATTATATTATCTCTGGGTCATGTGCCAAATGCCTCACTAATATACTACAGACCACTCTAAAATAACAGTACTACTTAAGGATAGGGATTATGTCCCTTGTTGGGAATACCATAATATCCCCAGTGCCTTGTGTAGAACCTGGCATCTAGCAGGCACTCAAGTATTTGTTGAATAAATGAATTCTGCTAAAAAGTAAGCTTTATGAATTAAATTTTAAAGTATTTTTCATTGTAAGAAGATTTTACTTATTAAAATAATGGAATGTATCACCGTTACCAGGGCTAGTCCTAGTTTTGGATTATCTAAGGAAATCTTTCAGTATTTATTAATTAAATTTATTAAATTCTTCTACTGGATAGGGTCTGTCTACACATCACAGATATGAAAATTCCTACTTTTCCTACTTAGTCACTAATGGACCAGGTAGCAGAGATGATGTTCAAAAGATCAAAATTAAATTGATACAGTTACCACCTGAAAATTAGCTATTAGGTCAAATCCCACTACAGTATCTGTCAGATTATGTTGAGCCTGACTAATGTGACTTGATTACCTCATGGAGATATCCAAAGCAGCACTACATCTTGAGGTTCGGGGAATTAGAAAGCATCAAGTCATGGGGCATGTAGAAGGTAGGCAGGCAAGATGACACTAACATGGGAGAGGAGTACCTGCTACCGGAGATCAGATTCTCAAAAATAAACCTCACCTCTTGCACAACTTTGCCTAAGACTGGCGCTGAAGAGAACATAGGTAAAAAGTTACAGATTGTGCTGAGATTGACAAACAGGTATACCCTTATGTAAACTGAATGTAAATCACATAGTTTATGCTAGATATAGCCTTTGAGATGACTTCTTTTAACATGAAGAAATGGATAGTGAGTGATTTGCCCAAAACTGAAGTTGTAAAAGACACATAACTAGAATCTAAGTCACCTTCCTCCTAGTCCAGTGATATTTTCACCTCAACACACCATCTCACTTCAGATATTTAAAAATACATTTTAAATGCACTGAAAGAATTGTTATTAATCTATTATTTAAGCATTAGATATTCTTAAATATGGACCAATACTTGTAAAGTATTTATGAAATGTTACTTTAGCCAATGTTGAGAACTAGCCAACACTAGAGATTTTGAAACCTTTTTACTTCATTGTTTAAAAAAAATTCAAGTCTTGCCACCCCCTACCCCAAAATCTCATTTTAAATAATGTTTTTAAAAAGCTCTGTTGGTTTTTTAAAAAACAAAAGTGATGGTCCTGATCTGTCAGCAGGACCACCACACAGTGAGGATGTATCTTATCTAAACACTCTTTGTCCCCACTTTTGACCACCCAATCAATGCATGATGACACTGGGAGACCACAGGGATGTAGTCTGTACTATGAAACTCTTAATGAAGCTTAAAGGTTCACACAAGGCCTGGCCTTGGAACTGTGGTCTCTTTAACATCTATTAAAACTAACTGGCCCAAATAATCTTTAACATCACTACAAGAATTAAAACTATTTTCTAAGATTGAAGATCAAGAAAAGATTTAAAGTTATGCTAAGAAAGAGCAATCTGACACAGGGAGACTATATTTAATTCCTATGGGAATTTTTTATACATGTTAAAACTTTTTCAATTAATACAAAAATTTAGTAGCATGTAAATATAGCCCCAAAATGGTTGCTATAATCCTCATTACATACTGGGTCTGCCTTAACAGGAAAAGCTATTCAGAGTATTATAGGAATTTATCTAATATGGAAAGTAAATGCCTTTTAATATTTTCCATTGCCTTGTATTTTTTTCTATTTTTTCCCTTTTTTATAGAAAAAATATAATATTTTTGGGAGCGTGGCTATGACAAATAGCAGTGAAAAGATGGAGAAAACCTTTGTGAACAGTGTAGCTTTACATTA
The DNA here is from genome assembly GCF_018345385.1 of Vulpes lagopus. Classification (NCBI taxonomy): domain Eukaryota; kingdom Metazoa; phylum Chordata; class Mammalia; order Carnivora; family Canidae; genus Vulpes; species Vulpes lagopus. The sequence goes on from NC_054844.1 coordinate 23,391,099, forward strand.
AGGGTGACTGAAACTATAGGACATTATACCTATAAGAAGCAGCCCATAAATTCATGTTCCCTCAATGTTTCAGTAAAACCAATCATGAAATATCAACTGAAGTTATAATTAGTAATTAATCCATGTATGTGACTAGGTAAAACACAGAATAGGGATGATTCGAAAGCTTCATTAATTTGTTTCACACCAAAGTTCACAATTGGTAAGAAAAATAGGAAGTAATCAACTGCATGCACCAAAAACCCCAAGACAGAAATCTCAGGTATTCAGTTTCTTTTTCACAGGCATTGCTAGTTCAAAACCAAAACTCAGGGAATACTGGCACTTAGAGGAAAAAGTTTCCACTGTCATTTTAAAATAAGCATTCAAGATAAAAGCTAACAGTTTGGATGGAGCAGAAAATTAGGTAATGCTAAAACAAATGCTAATAATTTAGTGTAATGTACAAAAATTACCACTTTTACTTAAGTATGCCTTAAGAAAAAAGTACAAATTGTATTTACATAATTATACACTTTGTCTTTGACTTCTTTTTCTTCTTTTTACCATCTTTGCTCATCTTTTCTTTATGTTTTCGAATTTCTCGAACTAATGTATAGAAGGCATCGTCAACACCCTGAAACACATAATAAGCATTGAAATGTGAGTATGTATGATGGACTGAAGTACACAGATAACAGAAAAGATACCGGACTACTGGAAACACTAGTACGTAGAAAGAATAAAGACACTTTACATTTACTTTACATTTGTCTTTAGGAAACTGAATATATTCTCAGACTTTTAGGATTCTTATAATGTCATTTTTATGAATATTTCATCAATACTATAAATAGGAACACTAATTTTCACAAAAGGCAAAGAAAACCAATGTACAAAATCTTACATAAGCTGAACGAATAACTTTTTCCCAAAACTTTGCTACTTTTTTCCATATTAGCATATTTTGTCACCAAAATCCAAATGCATTTGTATGTGTTTTTCTGGGTATGAATATACACTTATACTTAATTATCCCCGAGTTTCTAGAAATGAGATCTAAGCCAATCAGGTACATACTATTTTCTTAAATATTCAAAGTAACAGTATTTGAACTCTGAGGTCAATACTTACTTAAATCCATTAGATTTAATCCCCTGGAAGTAAACAGTATTCAAATATACTTTCAACTTTCAAATGACATATATTAAGACATTAATTTCAATTCATATACCTAACATAAAGTTACCCCAAAGACACAATAGTTACCAATTGACACTGTTACCAATTTAGAGTAGATTCTCTTTTATTTAGTTTCTGTTTAATGTATTATGTATTAAAAAGTTTGCCATATAAAGCCAAATGCTATATCTTCAAAAAAATTTCCATTTGTCATTTTGGTACATCTATTCCTGATTAAAGTAAGGTATATAAATAAGTAATGGCTGAAAGTAATTTAAAGTCAGAATAATTTTTAGCCTAATAATTCATAAAGTGGAAAATGGCACTCTGCAAGTGGTAGCAGAACAGGAGATTTTAACTCTGCAATATTGAAATTATACAAGATTACAGAAGTCAATTCCTGTCATGACCGCACTAAAAACCAAATTAAATATAAAAGCAAAATAAAATATTGAATAAAACAAACAAAATAGTTTAAAAAGTATGATCCTCTATGTATTTTAAAATCTGTTCAACAGAAAAATAATTATTTTTTAAAAGCCTGTTAACCTAATGATGCTTTCAAACGGAGACACTAGAGGGAGTTCTAGGAACAAATGCCCAGAAATAAAGTTGTATAAATCAAGCCACTTTGAGAACAATGAAAATTGGGTTTCTATTCATTTTAACCACTTGTTGAATATTCATATAAACCCATTCATTAAGTTAGATTATCTTGAATCTAATTTAGAACATAAAAATTTAACAGTGATATGATTTCTCCTTTTACTATACTAAGATCTTTTATAATTAGTATTTAAAAATAATAATATTAAGGCATTTTTATTCAAATTACGTTTAACTAATTTTCACAACAGATCTAAAAATCAGAAAAATTTTATCAACATTTTTAAAGAAGCACAGAGCTGGAATCAGGGGCCTGCTCAGGTTTAAATAAACAGTTAATTGTAGGGGTTAAATAAAGTTAATTGTAGGGGTGCCTGGGTGGCTCAGTTGGTTAAGTATCCAACTCTTGATTTCAGCTCAGGTCATGATCTTGGAGTCACAGGATAGAGCCCCACTATAGGCTCCACTCTGAGCAGAGTATGCTTGAGATTCTCTCTTACCCTCGCCTTTTGCCCCTCCCCCTGCACTCGCTCTCACTCTCTCTCGATAAATAAATAAATAAGGGGTGCCTGGGTCGTTCAGCCAGTTAAGTGTTAGACTTGATTTTGGCTCAGGCCATGACCTCCAGGTTATGGGATCGAGTTCCACATTAAGGTCTACACTCAGAGGGGAGTCTGCCTGAGGACTTCTTTCCCTCTTCCTCTGTCCCTCCCCACTAAATAAATAAATCTTTAAAAAAAAATCTGGGACTCCTGGGTGGCTCAGCAGTTGGGCATCTGCCTTTGGCCTAAGGTGTGATCCAAGGGACCCGGGGATCCCCACACTGGGCTCCCTGCATGGAATCTCTTCTCCCTCTGCCTGTGTCTCTGCCTCACTCCCTCCCTCCCTCCCTCTCCTCTCTCTCTCTCTCTCTCTCTGTGTCTCATGAATAAATAAAGTCTTAAAAAAATAAAAATGAATAAACAAATAAAATCTTTTAATAAGTAAATAAATGGTTCCAGGATAAAAACCAGAATTTTTGTGTGAAAAGAAGTCTAGTGAAAAAAGTCCCCAAATAAAACACTGAAACTGCATTCACTGATGTGCCCCACTTTCTGACAGCATTCATTACTGACACATATATGCTTTTTCTTTACCCAAAGGAGAGAGGAAAAGTGATAAAATATAATTTATCAGCAATATAATCAAGGCTTAATATATACGTAACCTTCAAGCTAACCTTCTTACATAAAAACCAAAAACTTCTAATGATATAATAAAGAATAATTATTTTATAGCTTGACCATAACTCTTGACTAATTTATAATCATAAACCCTCAGAATGGTATGAAATCTTAAGAGAGGATCTAGTCCAACTTTCCCACCCTTCACAAATTCCCTTTGATCACACACACAAGCTTATGTAGTCTACTCCACTTCAACTACTTTTATAATGAAGAAAATGTCAATGATACTAAGATGGTGAAGCAGATAAAATGAGAAACCATGAAATGGATACAGAGAAGACACATTCCAAGGTGAAAATAAGACACAAGTATTTAGGAGACAATGAAAACAAAATTGTTAACATTACCTTCTGCTAAGATTCTGACAAATACTTCAATATTACATTCTTTCTTAATATTGAACTCTTTAATGTAACTTATTAAAATTAAATAATTTCAATGGTTAGGGAAAGGTTATAATTAGTCAAACCAGGCACTGAATTCCTTTTTTTCCATATGGGAACTAGTAATTTTCATGTACACATACAAAAGACAAAAATATTATCTTAATAATTTTGTTTAAATCCAACCATGTTAGGACTAAAAAAAACCTCATTTGTATATATTGATTACTGTCAAATTAGTTTTGTAAGACTATTTTTATTTAAAATTTTAAGTATTACCAACTACTTTTTTATTTAAATACTATCCACACCCACTGAAAAAACAAGGATTCAACCCCACTAATCATGCCCACTAATTATTTGGCATTCATACTACAAAGTCATAAATAGGAAATCTTAGAAAAGCATGTGCTTCCACCTTAGTTTTAAATAAAAGTTAAAGTGTAAAACTACTTTATTCTAAATAGTTGCACCTTAAAAATCACCTACTGATAAAACAAAAGAGGGAAAAAAATTTAAAAACCCATCACTTAAATCTGGTCATGGCTACTGTTATTTAAAAAGGTTAACTTTTCAAATTGCATTGCAATGTTAAATTTTTTTTAAAAAAGATTTTATTTATTCATGACAGGCACAGGGAGAGAGAGAGAGGCAGAGACACAGGCAGAAGGAGAAGCAGGCTCCATGCAGGGGGCCTGACGCGGGACTCGATCTCAGGTCTCTAGGATCACACCCTGAGCTGAAGGCAGCACTAAACCGTTTAGCCACCTGGGCTGCCCTGCAATGTTAAATTTTATCACAACTTCTAAGTTAAGATATTGTTCTATACAATGATACTCAAAAAATATTGAGTCCATAAACTCAATAAAATTAATTAATATTTATTTCTTCTTCTGAGTTTAGCAGATTAGTATAGCATAGATATTTTGAGACTGGGTCTTTTATTCAGATGTACATTTTGCTTTTGGGAGATACACTAATTTTTTCAGACTTTAAAGCCATATAATAAAAACTAAAGAGTGAAATATTTCCTGAGCAAAACCAAACTTAACATGAGTTGGTTTAGCAATGAACTGTGATGAGTGGGTAGCTCAATTGGTTAAGTGTGCAACTCTTAATTTGGGCTCAGATCATGATCTCAGGGTCATGACATGGAGCTCTGTGTAAGGTCCTTGCTCGGTGTAGAGTCTGCTGGAGATTATCTCTCTCCCTCTGCCCTTCCCCTCATGTGCACACACGCACATGCACGTTCTCTCTAAAATAAGTAAGTGAATCTCACACACACACAAAAAGGAAACTGAAAAACTCCACTCAATAAATCCAGCTACAATGTGCCAGGAACTTTGTTAGCCCATTGTCGTGCAAAGATTAAAAATACAGAATCCTGGCTAGAATCCTGTCTAGGAATCAAATATAAAAGAGATTATTTCAATTGAACATGACAAGCATGTAACAGTTAAGAGAAGTATATTGGGAATACACAGGAAGGGCATTATGTCCGGTCTAAGGCTATAAAGAAAGATACTTGGACAATAGAGAATCATGATAGAAATGTTAGCTAATTAATAACACTATGGATAAAGATACTGGCATTCCAACCAAGAGCAACAGCCAAGACTCAAGGGAAGGTATGAAATAACATGGTGTTTATCTACATAAGAACAACAAAAAACTTCAGGGAAGGAGTTTTTAGAGATAAGGCCAAAGGCTAGAAGGGTAGGAAAATGTTAAAAGATATACATAACATACTATGAAGTTTGAGATTTTATTCCATAGCAAACAGGAAGTCAGTGACCGGACTTAAAGAAAAGAGGATGATCTTTCTTTTAAGTCTATCTCTCGGGCTGCACTGTGAATAAAGGCAGCGATAGGTAAACCACATAAGAGAATATAACACGCCCAGCAAGAAATGATAGGAACCTGAACTAATGATGTGACAAAAGTCAAAATGTAACATCAAGGGAATCTGCAGTTGCCTCCAAATGGGGGTGCAAAAGAGGGATGGGAGTCATCCCAAGACTCCCAGGTTTCTTACTTAGGTAAAAAAAAATGATGATGCCACTGAGTTAGAGAACACAGGCAGAACAAGTATTTGCTTGTGGACTGTACTACAGAAAGAATACATTGTAAAAGTGGGCCCTTCCCTACTTTCTGGGCATTCAACCTGACTACTCTATACAGTTTCCTTTTCTTCTTTCTTTCTAGACCTGATGACAAATGTAGTCTACACCTATCAAAACTGTGTCAATTATAATCAATACACATTTGATTAAAAAATAAATGTTCTAATTATGGAAACAAACTACCAATTTCTTATCTTTTAATACTTCAAATCAGAATCCCACACCTAGGTAGTTCTAAAGTAGTGGCTACTTTGTTACCTTTGAAAGACATCTGCTTTCTGCCAAAATTAGTATGCTGAACTTACCAGATTACATTACAATGCATTTTTTAATTTTCACACAGCCAGGAGTCTTTTCTTCTTTGTTGATTTTTTTCAATCTGTATTGTCGGATCTCTCTCACCAATGTATAAAAAGCATCCTCCACTCTCTGCATTGTAAAACACAACTTCTTTAAAGTCTGTTTCATTGGGAACAGTAATTTACTGGGAGAGCCTTGTGCAAGAAGTTTGAAATTATGACCTTGAGAATTTATTTTTACAACAGGCATCAGGTTGTTTGAATAAAACTGGGGATGCAGTTTTAAAATATGGGCTTGAATCCTGGTTTGTTCTTTAAAATCATTTTTATTTTGTAATGGAATTAGAATTTTTTTAAAAAATTTAAATTAGGAATTAGGAGAGATTATGAAAAGCCGAAGCATGTATATTAGTATCTGTGTATCAATTAATGCAATCATTTTAGTTTGAGAGTCATGGAATTAATCAAAGCTTAAATAAGTTAGATTTAAATTATTTGACTTAACCAAAAACAAGCATCCTTACCTCTCCCACCCTGCCCTACGTGGGGAATGGGAGAAAAATGGTGCGAAAGGGATGTTTAAAGTTAAAACACACACACACACACACACACACACACACACACACACACACAGTACCTCAAAATAAAGCTGGGTCAAGAGACTGGAATCTTGAGGTCTATGTGCAATTAAAACACTATCCAGCCAATTTCTAGAGTCCACAAGTGGAGCTGAGACAGACTTTTGTGGGCGGATAGCTACATTATTTAAATAAAAATGCTATGTGAGGGCTGTTTGCCATAATATGAAAACAACATGAATTGTTTAAAGAATATACACAAAATAGTAATACTGCATTTTGTTTCCTTATTAGAAAGAAGTCTTAAAAATAATTTTTAGAACAGTATCCAATTACACTGGCTTCATACCTTCTATTCTAATTTAAATACTCTAAAGGGACTTCTGCTTCAGGCTATAGTAAAAATGCTGTAACAGCAAACACAATCATATATGGCTATATGGAGATCAACAAAGTATTTAAGGTTTTCTCCAGTTCAGAAAAGTAAGCAGTAGCCAAGGGGGACAATATTCAGTTAACTGTACTCCTAGTTTATCTAGAAAAATATAGCCACCAAAAGTTGAAGCTTACATCTAAAGATAAATGCACATAAGTATTAATCTACATGTACTGCAGATTAATTTGAGATTAATAATTGTTTATTCTTCTAAAAATATAGATATTTAGAAAAGCTGATATATTTTATTGTACATTTAATTTTAAGCCTAATCTGTTTTTAATTTTTAAAATGAATTACTTACTATGCGGGTTGGCATATTTAGAAAAACATCAGTTTTTCTATGAAACAAATGTGACAAAATGGACCCAATACCTAGAAAGCTAATACATATCAAAAATATGATTTGGCACAGAGAATTTGCCATTTAAATATTAACTGAGGTAAACCAATAGTTAAGGTTTAATGCATGCAAAAGTCATCACATATTCGTGGCCTGTAACAGCTAAGGGGAAAAAAATGACACCTCAATTCTTTAGGGTATATTAATTTTTATAAATCTCAAGAATATACTAAGAACTGCTTCAGTGGAGTTCAATAATTTACCTTTAAAGTAAAACTTTAAAATTCGTAAAATTAAGTTTCAGTTAAGAAATAGGTATTTAAATATAGTTTAGATATTAAAATGTACATCAAGTTATTTATAACTATCCAGTGATATATTTCTATTCAGCTATCTAATAAAAAAATCCTAACAGCCTAAGAAAACTTGCAGCTCTCTTTTAATGGAATCACTTTACTCAACGAGTTAGCCAGCTAGCTATGTCAACTACAAAATAAAAATTTTTAACCATTTTCTGAAATTATTAAATACGCTGGTACTTTAAATTAGATAGACACTTATGCCTGTATACAGGCATATCTTTGATACTAAGTCTTTAAAATATATATATATTAGAAATCCTCATTAAATAAGTAATTTAAAGCATTAAAACGGCTCCTGTAAAACATGTAAAATGTAAAGTACGAGCTGGCATTGAAGATATTTTCATAAATTATCTTTCAATTCAAAAATCAATGCAAGAAATTTAAAAATACACACACACACACACACACACATACAAGTTAAACAAACCAGGTAAAAGCTCATATTTTTATTCCTATTTTTAAAAAAGTTACAACTTCAATAAAAAGTAGGAAAACATGCTGGGGGTAGAGACAGGTTTTGGTCCTCCACTAATTTAGCAGAAGCAAATTCTGATTGTAACTTATTCTAAAATCAGTTTGAACCGTGTCTACTTTTTAAATGCGCACATCCCCATCACCAGTACAGAATATATGATTTTTGTTTCCAGCAATGCAGAGAGAGAATTGGAGGCCAGTAATTTAAAAGAAGAGATTACTACCCACCACCAAGAATTCAGTATTAGGATATGAGTGGCTAAGGTAATACTGAGAAATAGTTATTCCAGAGTGGCTCTGGGCACTTCCTACTTTTATTAAGAGGAAATTATATTAAATTTTAAAGTCAGTTATTTACCATATTTTCTCAGACTCAAATCACTTCTCATTTCTTGATAATATGCTTTAAAGTCATATGACAGCAAGAGAACATTATTTATCTTTGTGCACCTTAAACCACTGGCACTACTGAAGAACACTGGTTTCATGCTCCTAAATGTGTGGGTAATTTCTGAAGACAAAGTGTAGCTGAAACAGATTTTCAATACCCACTTAGTGAGGTGCTGAGCTCCTGTCACTCAATGATTTATTCTTGAGAATATGACTTATTGCCACATATACTCATTTTCAAATGTCACTTACAAAACTCAGAACAATTGAAAATATGTATGAACAAAAGTATACAAAGTTCATATATGCAAATTGTTTTTCAATCAAGAAATGTGACAATAATTTCAGCTCAGCTATTATCTGAAAACATACTTGTGAGACTAAAAAAAGAGCATTCCATACCAGAAAAGGAAATTTCAATAAATAACATAATCCTATTATCCTGGTGCCTATAATGCTTTCAACTAAGCGATTTCATTCTAAACAAGTTCCTGTTGAGTGGCTTATTATCAGCAAAAATTACTGAAAACACTTTCAAGGAAATAACACTTCAAATACCCTCAGTATAGACAGATACTACTAGTCTTCTTGGGGGACAGGAATGAGGGAAACTAGATGTACTCTAAAAAAAAAATTCTGTATTGCCTGAATTTCTCAAGAAACCTTGCCAAACTGTAGTCCATCTCAGGTACTACTGAAATGCAGCAATACCACTAACTTGGGAGGTTATGCATGGTGCACAGCAGGTGCTCAGTTACTGTTTTATTTTTAACTCCTGAAAAAACTAAAGATCAAAATATTTATCTGATGTACAAAAACTCAACTACTAACCAACAGAAATATGGCACATAAGGGAGTTTATTTTTGTTTCAGAACAATTTGACCAAAAGCTTTCTTTAATGGAGATCTTCTAACAACTAATTTAAGTATCGAGAAATTAACAACAAAAACTAGAAAATTAATGACATTTTTAAATTTATAAAACTAATTTTCACATTATGCTCAAATTGAGACCTCCAGAAAGCAAAAAAGCTGAATCAAGAGTAGCAGATACGCTAATTCTGCTTTTGTCAACCACTTTCCTGAACCCTCCCCAATTCTGATTTTAGCAGACTGGAAAACACACAGCTGATTACCATGGTGTCAATGTTTTGGTTTCAACAATCTTTGCCAACACTGCATGCACAGCCCAATGAAGCCAGAGAAATCTGGCAATTACTAAACTACCCAGATAAATGTGAAATAGGCAGCAGTCTTTATATACTGGGAATATAGAAGCCATGCCACATAAAGCATACTAGCAGAAAATAAAAATTACTCTGACGTTTCAGATGTGGACTAACTATTGCAAAAAATATATAATTTCTTATATTCTAGCCCATATAATAGGCTTTTTAAAATTACAAGTTAATTTCATAAAATATACATTCTGCAACTCTATCTTAAAAAGTACTAGAGTAAAACTCCTATTTCCCTTTCACAGAATAAGTTTTATTTTAAAATTACTAATGTTAGCCTGTAAAATTTAAGTCTAAAGCCTGACCTAACTTCTAGCATCAAACCAAACAATACAGTTTCCCAGAGAATCAGGGATCAGCACACTACAGCCCAAAGGCCAGATGTAGCCACAGCCTATTTTTTGTACTGGCCACAAGCTAACAACGATGTTTGCATTTTTAAAGAGTTATGAGAAAAAAAATTTCTAACAGAAACCCCTTATGGACCCCAAAGCTTAAAATACTCACTAAGTCCTTCTACGTGAATGTCCTTTTCCTGCCAACTGGAATATATAATTCTTTTTTGTGTTTGTTTTACATTCATGCTCAAGACTAAAACTTAGGGTATGAAATAAGTAGCTACTGATAAAATGCAACAAGAGTATGCATATTTTGTTCAAACAACAAATAATAGCACATAAGTAACTACTCTGCAGAAAACAGGGCTTCAAATTTTCACAAAAACTGGAAATGTAAAATTCATAAAGATTTACATGTATCATAATCTCCACAATCACTTGGAATAGCTCTTTAAAGTCTTCCAAAAGCATGCAAATACCAAATTAATTTCAACAGAGGAAGATGAATAAACTTTTGAAAGGCAAATCAATAAGTTCATGAAATAAAAAGAAATCAAAGATCAGAAACTAAAATATTAAGTTATAGTTTAGCAACAAAAACTATATAAAGATATAAATAAAACAGTTAACAAATATAAGAAAGGCTGAGTGTTAAAATAAAGTACAAGTATTCCTTTATATTACTCTGTATTTTAATTAGATGATCTACGTAAATGTCTACAAAACAAATTTAAATTAATCCACTTCCATATCATACATACTACATTCACTTTCCCTACCCTCTCCCCCTAAAAACTGTATAAAACCAACAAATCTACTTTAAAAGGAATCCAGGTAATTTTCTGATTATTATGAATGCTGTGGTATATTAAAGCATTAACATCAAGCACTAGAATAAACTAGTACTTCTTAGGTAGTAACTATACAATAAGGAAAAAAACACAGCTATCTTAGGCTCTTATGTAGAGAGTAACAATGTCAGAGTAACAGACAACACCCTTTTACTGTCTCTTCTGTTGTCTTTCTACCCCAAGTGTGGTCCATGTACCAAAATCATCATCACCTGAGAGTCTGTTAGAAATGCAGGGTCACAGGTCCCAACCTGAACCCACCCACTGATTAGAATCTGGATTTGAATATGCATATTAAGCATAAGAAGCCCTGCTATATTTGCAGCCCTTTACCAACATAAGGCAAAATGTTTTTTTTATAAAATGTAAATTAAAATATTAACTAATGTTGTCTAAAAAGTATTAAAAGTTACAATACTGCAGGTTAATAAAACGTTAATGATATGATTTAGTAACAGGCAGTATTTGATAAATGGTTTTAATAATAGTCCTATTTTACATTTGAAATATTTTCATAAGAAAATGTTTGGAGAAAAGCTATCGATATTATAGTCATGTTTTATGAATACCTCCTCTATAGGAGAAATCAAGAGGTCTGGTTAGAGAAGACCAGTAAAAAGAAGACAAAAACTAAACTTTTCCCAGTCCTTGGGACCTGGGAATAGATTTGAATGAAATCTTAATTCCACTAAACTCAAGTGAAGTGCTGTATACAACATCATTCTTTAACCTATAAATCAGGTTTTAGAATGAGATATTTGTACTATAATCAAGCTACAGAAATTTAGCTTTTAATCCCTAAAGAAGAGAATTCATTATTTCGTCAGTGTGTATCAAATTTGTACAATCAGGAAGCAGTAAATATGATCTTCCACTAAGAAAACAGACACATACATATATTAGCTAAAAGATGGTTTACTTTAAAATTTTTACCCTTTTACAAATTCAATAAAAGTTACAGAATACCTGTTTTTATACATTTAAACATGTATTCATCAATTTTCTTAATTCCTAGCATTTAGAAGTTAAATTCCACAAAATTGGCTTTGTGGGTTCACAGGTACAAATAACTAGCAAAGCCCAAAATAAATGTTCATCTTGAAGGGAATATAACTGATCAATTTTTAATATATGAAAATTATATTCCATCATATCTTTATGTATTCCTTTCTAGAATTTTCTATACGTTAAACTCTCATTTCATACAAACAGGTTAAATAATGTCAACTGAAATTATTTTACCTAGAGAAAAAGTTACTTTTAAAAATGAAGACAATTTTTAAAATTCAGAGTCAATCTAGCATTAATTTTTCTCAGAACACCACAGTAAATGAATAACTGAGAATTTCTATTTACTTTCTAAATATTTTTTGCTTAATGAAAACTTCCTCCAAAAATAAATGTATCTAAATATAATTCTAGCAAAGTAAAATTCTTCAAATACAATAGAATTTAATCTAGAAACACATGACATAATACTCTTCAAAACACTTCTAAAATAGGAAACTCAGTATTTGTTCCCAATCTTTGACTTTATAAATATAACAGTTGAAAAAAAAATCCCTACATTTCTTGAATGCTTAATGTAAGATGTGCTGAGTTGAACAGAAATATTCATATGTGGAAAGAAACCAAAGCCAAAAGCAATACCATGGACACTGGATTAAAAAATGCTGCCCTTTCCTATCCTTAAGAGAACATTTGCTAAATAAACATTGTTTTATTCTCTATTTTAGCATGATGGGAAAAAAAATTAAGTTACATGAAATGATATAACACTTATGCAATCAGGTGTGTACATTTATCAATGTTCTTGCCTTCCTGCCCTCAAAATGATGTTATCAGAATATATGTTAGCAAATTATGACTGATGATTAAAATTATTTGATATAGTTTATGGAGAATCGACTCATATTTATTAAAATTTTACTTACCTGTCTTGTCTTTGCTGATGTTTCAATAAAAGGAATTCCATAACTTCTTGCTAAGTCCTGAGCCTGTTTTGTGTCTACTGTTCTAGAAGGCAAATCACATTTATTTCCTACTAGGACCATAGGTACATCTTCAGAGTCTTTAACTCTTTTAATTTGTTCTCTGGGGAGGAAAAAAAAGTTATAGCAGAGACATTAGTAACAAAATAAGTCTTTCAAAATTATCCATAGTTTTGTCTTATAAAACATGGCTGAAAGAAGACATTTAATGTAATTCCTAATTTCCAACCACACCAAATTTTCCTTGCTTTTCCTTTTGTTTTCTTCTCCAACTTAAACAGAGAATTTCTGTCTCTTAAAAGATAAAATACCCAGAAATATAGTAAAACTACAACTTAATAGGTCCATATGCAGGTAGGTCACAATGATAAAACAGGAAATATTGAAAAATTCGGCTAAAAATGTGCTGTGCCTAATTTTTAAAATTATAATCTTAGAAACATATATTAAATGTTATTATATACATATAGAATTTTATGACATAATTTTCACATATCTTTCTCAAAAAAGAGCACCAAGTGGAAAAACTCTGATTTCTACATGGTTAACATTGACCTTACTACACTGTTTATTCTGTTACAAATCCTTCTACAAATTGGGTTGGTTTTTTTTTTTTTCTATAAGATGTGCACAAACTCTTAATTTGGGGTAAAATTATATTCTTTCACAATTTTAGGTGAATTTCAAAGATACAGCATGAAATAGGAACAATGGAGTCAGAATTGTTTCAAATTCCCAGTTCCTCTACTCAATAGCTAAGTTAACTTTACAGCTTAACATACTGACATCTATTTACTATTCTAAAAAAAGTCACCTGTTCAAATTTCTGTTTCTCTATCACTAAACTACAAAAAAAACACGCTCTAAGAAATGTATTTAATAAAATGTCATACCTCTCAAATAGGCTAACTCACTATTATAGAACATAGTTAATGAATGGGATATTTAATATGCACTTTTTTGAAAACCATAAACCCTCAGAGAAATAGAGTATAAAGTATATTTAATACAGTAACAATTATTTTAAAGTAGTCAATTTTATGCAGATTTGTCATTCTTTACAGATTGTAATTGTTCTAATATTTCAACCTTTTAAAACTCCAGAGTTTTTCTTAACTATCTAAAGCCAATGTTTATCCAGTTCCAAGAAATTCTACACTATATTCGATTATCTTTAAGGCTATTTGAGTGGTACCACCTCTGTGACCTTTTCATATTCATGTTGATGGTCTTCATTTTTATGATGGCTCTAGCTTAAAGCCTTATGACCACAGTGTACAGCAGTTAAGAGCACAGGTTTTGAAGTCAAACAAGCCGAGGTTTCAATTCCAGTACCACTATCTACACAATCTGGAACAAGTTACTCAACTGTTCTAATCCTCAACAACTCCATTTGTAAAACAGGGGTACATTACATACCTCATTATTATTTTAAAATTTAGACAATTTATGCATGGTAATCAGCAAAGACTCAATAAAATGAAAAGATATAATTAGCCCTCGATGTCATTTTATTATATTCAATTTAAACCCACCTATAATGGTGAATATCTTCAAATGATTTAGTATTATTTATGGCAAATACACAAAGAAAGCCCTCCCCAGTCCTCATGTACTGGTCCCTCATTGCACTGTACTCCTCTTGACCTGCTGTGTCGAGAATATCCAAGAGACAGGTTTCTCCATCAATTACTACTTGTTTCCTGTAGGAATCCTGAGAAGGGAGAAACACAGTCTGAATTATTACAGTGCACCTTTTACTTTTAAGGAGGTGTTATATGCAACTCAACAACAAAAAGACAACCCAATTCAAAACTGGATAAAGGACCTGAACAGACATTCCTCCAAAGGCAACACACAAATGGCCATTATGCACATGAAAAGATGCTCAATACATCATTAGGGAAATGCAAATCAAAACCACAAGGAGCTACAATTTCACATCCATTAGGATGGTTATTATTAAAAAAAAAAAAAAAAAAGAAAGGAAGACAAGTGTTAGCAACGATGTGGAAAGATAGGTATACGTTGCTGGCAGGAATGTAAAATGGTACAGCCATTGTGGACAAGTTTGGCAGTTCCTCAAAAAGTTAAATACAGATTTTCCATATGATCCCAGCAATTCTGTTCCTACATATATAACCAAAAGAATTGAAAGCAGGAAGTCAGATACTTGTATGCCAATGTTCGTTACAGCATTATTTCGAAGAGCCAAAATGTAGAATATATATATATACTCAAAATGTAGAATGAATATATATATATATAGGAATATTTTTCAGCTGCTTCTCCTCTGCCTGTGTCTCTGCCTCTCTCTGTGTCTCTCATGAATAAAATCTTATAAATAAATAAATAATAAATAAATAAATAAATAAATAAATAAATAAATAAATAAATAGAAATGAAATTCTGATACATGTTACAACATGGAAGAACCTTGCAAACATTATGCCAGACATAAAAAAGGCATATATTTATGATTCCACTTATATGAAGTACCTAAAATAGGTAAAATCACAGAGACAAAAAGTAAAATAGACATTACCTAGGACAGGGGAAGAAGGGATTTGAGAGTTATGTTTATTGGATACAGGGTTTCAGTTTGAGATGATGAAAAAGTTCTGGAAACGGAGCTAATGGTTGCTCAACATTGTAAATTTACTTAATGTCACTGAACAGTACACTTAAGAACAGCTGCAAGATATGTATTATTAGATAGATAGATATCTTACCACAATTTTAAAAATTTACAAAATAGTGTTATGCAGAGATTCAACAATGCAAGTGTTCATATTATTAACAAAAAGACCCAAATGTTCTATGAAAGAAAAGAATTCTTACAGAAATGGATAGCTCTACCAACTCTATTATTCAGATGATTTAGGGCAAGAAAAATCAGTCAATTTACAAATAACTGTCATGTACCTATTTTACTTACAGTCAGAAGAATATGACTGTGCAACTCTAAGACTGAATAAAAAGAAAGGGAATGGGGAACTATAATGAATCTTAGGATAAAAATCTTATTTTCCTCTTCTGTTAATGCTTATGCCTAAAAGGCTTCATGTACTCTCTGCTAAAATAGGACTAAAAAAAATAAGGAAAAGGGATGGTGCAATGTGAAGTCATAGAAAAAGAGACTGGGCTGAAAATGGGTATAAGGTGTAAACCAAGGATTCTTCCTGATTGTTCCACATGTGGACTGTAGTATTAACGTGCCTTTAGGTCATGAATTTCTGCATAGACCACGCTATCATTAAAAAAAGAATGGTCATTAAAAATCATGTTTCTGGTAAAATATTTGAAAAATCTTTATAATAGAACACAAAGATACATATGTAGCATGACCACAAATATATGTATATACCTATTTAAATGTAACTGTATATATATTTAAAAGCTGGTGGTCTATACATCAAATGTTAAAAGTGTATGTTGTTGATGGAGTTAATTTAAGAAATAACTTATCTCTTATCTTTTTATTTTTGGTACTAGATGCTATGTTTGAACATTTTCCCTTCTATGACTTTTAATTTTTTAAAGTGTGAAAAACTATCATATTAGACTCTGATCTCATGTTTATCTTTTAAAGTAAACTATATTTTCCAAGTTGTCCATAATAAAAAATTAATTCTCCATCAGTCAGAAAAAGGATATTTATTTTCTCAACAAGAAGTTTTTTTACTAAAGATTAGAACATTTGGTCATCATTTTATTATTTTAACCTATTCCCTAACTAACCACTTGAAAGAACTCTTGTATATTATAAATTGAAAACCAGCGTTTTTGAAGAGCAGGAATTAAAAGCAAAGGAGAGTGTCTTAGAGTCAATCCATTCACTCATTATCCAGGTGTGGCTATACACTAAAGACTTTCCTTACCTATTGCTGTCACCTCACATCTTCACTTATCAATGCTAGCTTAAGTTAACCTTATAGTGATAGTTTTCTTAGTCTTTACATCTAAAATTTTCTACCAACAATAAAGTTAAAGACCATAGTTTCTGGAGCCACACAGTCTATACCTAAGGTGTAGCTAGTGGATTACTCACCATCCACCCACATATAATACCTCCAAGATGTACCTCAATGAATTCTCATTTACAAAATTTTGAAACACGTTGTGTTTCAAAAGTATATAATGTGGAATATTATGTGTATTTCATTAACATGTTTTCATGATGAATACTCTCCACCAAAGGGATTGAGAAACTGGAAAAATAGTCCCTATTCACCAACAAATCTCATTCCCATTACCTTTTTCCTTCTAAACCCTAAAAAAACTGCCAGCAAAGTTCTGACTCACTCAGTTACTGAAATAATTAATCTACAACCTACTTATGAGCAATGAGCAGAATATCTTTATTAGAAATAATAGTTTTGGTTAAAAATTCAGTATTTCCAAAGTTAGTTCTAACTAGAGTCCCCCTTAGAAGTGTAATCAGGCACTGAGCTATGTAAAAAGGGAGTGCAACTTGGTGAAAGCTTAAGAACAAAGAGTTAAATGGCAAAGTATAATCTGAAAATAATTGACAGGTATGGTGATAAAGCAGAAAGCAAGCAAAACAAAAATAACATACAAATACTAAACATTTTATTCTAACTCCAGGTTAGCCATAAGAAAAGAAGTTTATGAAAGCAGAAAAAATTTACATCAATGTAGACTCTTTCCCAGGATTAGAGTCTAAATAAGGGTTCAGCAAACTACTGGCCCACAGGCCAAATCCTGCCCACCTGTTTTTGCATGGCCAACAAACTAAAAATAGTTTCTGTGTTTTTAAATGGTTATTTAAAAAAATAATGGCAAAGATTATGTGATGAAGACCTTTACAGAAAATGCGGTCCTTCACAGAGAAGTTTGCCAACCCCTGCTCTAAGCTAATAAAATAACTTTTCACAAATCTGAAGTATTCTCAATATTTATTTTTTTTCTTTTTAAGATTTTATTTATTTATTCACGAGAAACACACAGAGAGAGGCAGAGACATAGGCAGAAGGAGAAGCAGGCTCCCCCTGGGGAGCCTGATGCAGTACTCAATCCCAGGACCCTGGGACCTGAACCAAAGGCAGATGCTCAACCACTGAGCCACCCAGCTGCCCTATTCTTTTTATATTAAAAAAAAAAAAAATCACCTCTGAGAAAGTACGAGTTATCAAAACCCAACCAATTTAAATACACATAGATTCTGTAATTAAACTAGTTAAGAATGAAGCAAGAAAATGATCAAGACTTTACTTTTTTTTTTTTTAAAGATTTTATTTATTCATGAGAGACACACAGAGAGGCAGAGACACAGGCAGAGGAAGAAGCAGAGGGAGAAGCAGGTTCCACGCAGGGAGCCTGATGTGAGGACTTGATCCCGGACTCCAGGATCATGCCCTGGGCTCAAGGCAGGCACTAAACCGCTAAGCCACCCAGGGATCACCCCCCTCCTTTTTTTTTAAAGTAAGCTCTATGCCTAATGTAGGGCTCAAACTCAGGACCTTGAGATGAAGAGTCACATGATCTACCAAAGTGAGCCAGCCAGGAGTCCCAAGACCTTATATTTTTAATTAGTATTATTTCCAGCCTTTCAAACAGAATAAACTTTTAGATTAGGTACATAGGTTACTAATATCCTTTGCAAAAGAGGATAAAGCTACTTAAATGAATTCAATATAACATTAAATGAAAGAAAGTTATTCCATATATTTTCCTTCACTCCTGGTAAAAGTGCTATTTTTTAATTTGCTGAAGGCACAATCCTTTCAGAAAGCAATTACAGTATTTATCAAGAGCCATATAAATGTTCACAGTAATGTCACTTATGGTAAACGATGCTGAAGAAACATGTTGTTGTTGTTGTTTTTAAATAATAGTTATAATAGAGATACACTAAACATGGCATCCTAAAAAGTCTTACAAAGAAAAATTACATAGGCGTTTAATCATGATGCACAATCTTA
Source organism: Vulpes lagopus (assembly GCF_018345385.1). Lineage (NCBI taxonomy): Eukaryota > Metazoa > Chordata > Mammalia > Carnivora > Canidae > Vulpes > Vulpes lagopus. The sequence continues at coordinate 23,409,846 of NC_054844.1, forward strand.
TGCCACTTATCTATTTTCAAAATATACTGCAAATCCAAGCATCCACCACCACCACTATCACCCTAGTCCCTGACAACTGGGACTTTCATGTAATTTCTTACAACTGCTTACAACAGGGATCCCTATTGTTACTCTTAAGATAACTTCTCCACAGAGCAGCCAGTGATCCTTTTTAAATGTAGGTTGGACCATGTTGCTTGCTTGCTTTAAGCCTTCTAATAACATCTCTGCCTTTTTAAAAACAAAATCCAAAGGATTTACCACTCTTCTTCTTCAGCACCTCTGTATTTCCTTCACAGAATGTATTATAATTTGTAACTACAATTTTTTGTGTAACTGTGCATATCCCCTCCTATGCTGTGAATTCCATGATGGTTGGGCTCACATCTGCTCTGCTCACTATACACTCTATGTGTAAAATCTTGAATACAGTAGGCAATCAGTACTGCCTGATGAATAAATGAATGAATCCATTCAATATAAATATGTGCATACACTATAAGTCTTATAAAAATAAGCACGAGTTTAAGATACTGTAAATTATATTAAAACAATGAAGTTGTAAATTTTAAAATTATAATATATAAAGAGTATCTTAATAAATGTATTCAAGCAAGTTTTATAGAATATGAAACCTTAATGTAAAAATATGAAAATAATATATAAGAGAAAAAATTAAAAAGATTTTTGGGAGGGAAGAGAGTAAGATTGCAGAGAACAAAGCGGCTTTCAACTTTATTACGTTTTACATCTTGAAAAACAAAAAGTATCTACACCAAATGGCAGAATGTTAAGAGACAAAAAAGCTGGCTGGTGTATACATGATGTTCATTATATTTATTAATTTTCCATGACATTAAGAATGTATGAATTTCATCACCACTCATAATGAATTTTATAATTTTATTTTCCTTTAAATTTCTGTTTATTAAGCTAAAAATTCTTATTGTTTTAATACCCATTTGAGGACTAATAATGTCATATAGGGTTTTTTCATATTTCCATATTTATTCCCATCACCTGCGTCCTTTGCCCACTTGGAATTTCACCTTTTTTTGCTGACTTGTATAAATTTTTTAAGTGTTTTCCAGTTTATTAAAACTCCTTTAAGGGGCACCTGGCTGGTTCAGTCGGAAGAGCATGTGACTCTTGATCTCAGGGTCATTAGTTCGAGGCCCACATCAGATTACAGAGATTACTAAAAAAAATTAGCTAATTTAAAAAACTCCACACATTTAAGTGTTGTTTTATGTACAGAAACTTATCTGTAGACCCATTAGAGGAATTTGAAAATTAACACTAAATCATTCAAGATCAGATAAACTCATTGACCAGGACATCACTTTATCAATTTTCTATTATAATTAATAGTAACCAAGTTGCTCGGTATGTTCACCTTTTAACACACTCAATTTAGTTTTCCAACTCAGGCAGCGAAACCATGACATAAGAAGGCACTATAGTAAACAAACAAACAAACAAACAAAAAATGCCAGATACTGTGATAAGCATATTACAAGCATTATGCCATTTAATCTCCATCTTCATGCTGCTGATTCCATCAGATGCTTTTGTAAATATGAAGAGGATTGCTGAAAATGTCAGCTAAAGTATTATTTGAGGATTTACTTTCGAAATGTTTGTAAGGTTTTCTTAATGCATTAAGTGTCGTAAGTACTCTTCACATACTGCTAAATAACACCTATAGAAAAGAGAAACTCACTTTACTCTAATACTCAAGTATTTTGTTACTCTTCCAGAAGATTATTTGAATAATGTGTTCCACACTATTGGTTATACCCATCAAAGGCTGTTGTAGACAGCTAGCTTTCAAAGACAGCCAGAATCATGTATAATAGCCTGGTATATTGGAATTGTAGTAGGGAAGAAATATGGGAGCTATAAACACAGGCTTATTAGTTCATTCCCACTCACCCTATTCTCCCTTGAAGCACAGGGACATTTACCAAACACCTACTAAGTGTCATATATTATACCAGGAATTATAATGTTTCTGAACTCAAAGAGCTAGGTCTGGCAGAAGAGATACGATATATAAATTATTAAAATACTATGAAATAAATGCAAACGCCATATGCAGGACAAAGTACATTGGTGGGGCAGCCCGGATGGCTCAAAGGTTTGACACTGCCTTTGGCCCAGGGTGTGATCCTGGAGACCCGGGATCCAGTCCCGCATCCAGCTCCGTGCATGGAGCCTGCTTCTCCCTCTGCCTGTGTCTCTGTGTCTCTCATGAATAAATAAATGAAATCTATAAAAAAAAAAAAAAAAAAGTACATTGGTGGAATACAGAAAGGAGAGATCAACTTTGCTTATATGAGGCAAGAAACACAAGGGAGGATAGGGCCACTCCAGGCAACAAGGAGCAAAGAGAATGTATAAAAACATAAAGTATTACATTGAGTACATGGAACCAAAACGTTCAATACAACTTTAACTGAGAGGGATTCTAGGTAAGTAGAAGAGAAATTGAACAATCAAGCAGAAGTCAGCTTATGGAGGGTCTTTTATGCCACGTTAAGGAATTTTGAACTTCATCTTACACTAAATTAGTGGAAGATTTTTAAGTAGGAAGGAAAGATCAGATTTACCAGATTCACTGTTAGCATTAGTATGAAAAATTATAGAAAGGGACCAGGTCGGAGGCTGGAAGATGAGTGAGCAAGCTATTAGAAGAAATGATAGAACCTGAAGACAGCAATAGCAGCAGATGGAGAACATTAGTTTTGAGAAATATTTAATGGGTAAAATTGGCAGAACTATCCTCATACATTGCTGGTAGGAATGTAAACATTGCAACCACTGTGGAAGAGTCTGACAGCTGCTCAAAAAGTTAAACATAAAGATACCACATGACTTAGCAATTCCACTTCTAGCTATATACCCAAGAGAACTGAAAATATATGTCCACACAAAAAAGTACACACAAATGTTTACAGCAACATTATTCACAATAGCCAAAAAGAGGAGACAATCTAAATGCCCATGAACCGACAAAGTATGGTATTATCCATACAACAGAATATTATTCAACCATAAAAAGGAATGAAATGTTGAACCATGTGATAATAAGGATGAACCTTGAAAACACTTCTTACATGATAGAAGCCCAGACACAAAAGGTACATATTATATGATACTAATTATATGATACTAATTATATGAAATATTCACAGGAAAGTCCACAAAGACAGAAAGGAAATTAGTCGTTGCCCGGTGCTGGCAGGACTAAGGCTTGGGGCTTCTTTTTGAGGTGACAAAAGTGTTATGGCTGTATAACTTCATGAATATACTAAAAACCACTGAACTGTGTATTTTAAAAGTACGAATTGTATGCTGTATGAATTATATCTCAATTTTTTTAATGGCAGCTTACTGCCTGGGCATAAGAACAGAAGGGGAAGAGTTGAGGAAAAGATGAGTTCAATCTGGGCAAATTCCCCATGTTTACAGGTTGTTCTGGTGGCCATGACCCAGAGGCAGCTTAATATACAGAGCTGATGCTAGGACAGCAATCTAGGCTAGAGATATATACCCAAATCTTCAGTCTATGGGCGCCACAGAACTTCACTTACTTGTGGTGTGAGTGCGGGCAAACTACTTGTCTCCTGTACTCTAAGCTCTAAACCACTGTTCCTTCAGCGGTAAAAAGTAGGTAAATAGTATCATAAAAGACTCTGTATACAGGTTAGTATTAAAGACTATAAAAATTCTTTATAAAATGAAAAGTGCTATCAAAAGTTAACTGTATCATGTCATATATTACATTGCACATGCTATTATAGGCCAAAAAGGTTAGGGGGCAGGCCACTGGCTACTATGAACCATATGACAACAGTAGTATTCTGTCTTTATAGGATCACTGAACATCTACAATTGGACTTTTTGCAAAACTGGCCACTAAATTTCAAAATAAATACAATGGCACTGGGCAAGCTCCAGGGAAGGAGAGCTAAAACCCTGAAGATTACAAAGGATCTGTTTTGATTAGGCAGAAAAGGTGTTAAAAGAGCTTGTTCTCATGACAGAAGTTTTGATTAAGCCATTCATGAAAAGTAAACAAAAATTTCTTTACTATATTAAGTATAGTTTAAATTATGAGAATGATGAATCTTTGCCTAAGACTGGAGAGAATAAAATGTGTTCTGCTTCCAAGAGATAAAACTGGTTTAAAAATCTGAATAAACTCAAGGAAAACTTGCATAACAGATTTTGAAAATAAAGATATAATAAGCATACATCTGTAACCTATTGAAGTCATGTGGCATCCTGCCATAAATTATCACTTGATGCCAAGGTCAGAATGTGAGGCAGGATTGAGCATGGATCCAATTTTAATAATTACAGATGCCAATATAATTTTCATGCTTTGTATTATCTCTCTCAGCTCTTCTTTAATTAGCCTAATACCAATTTCTTTATCCAAGATATCTCTGCCTTGTCCAATTTGTAGAGGCTTTAAAAAGGGAGAAGCAAACATTAACAAATCTACTGGTAGTTAATGTCAGTGACTCTTCTCTCTCAAAAATGAACACATTTGGGATCCCTGGGTGGCGCAGCGGTTTGGCGCCTGCCTTTGGCCCAGGGCACGATCCTGGAGACCCAGGATCGAATCCCACATTGGGCTCCCGGTGCATGGAGCCTGCTTCTCCCTCTGCCTGTGTCTCTGCCTCTCTCTCTCTCTCTCTGTGACTATCATAAATAAATAAAAATTTAAAAAAAAAAAAAAAAAAGAACACATTTCTCTCTCAAAAAAGTATATGCTCATTTTTGAAAACCAACTACTACAGAGAATGAGTCTGACTACCATAGTTTATGTACATATTCACACAGTTTTTATATAAATGGAATCACATTCTACACAATGTACTGTGATGCAGCTTAACTTACAAAATGAGTATTTTTCAAAGTTAGTACATATAGATCTACCGCATCTTCTTGACAATTGTATAATATAACTTGTATAGATATATGATAATTTACCAATTCCCTATTGGTAGCTGTGTGGATTATTTCCATTTTTAAAAATCATTAACCAAAAAAAAAAAAAAAAAAATCATTAACAACACTGTTAGAAACATTCCTATATATTATACATCTTAAACATTTACCCAATTGAATTCTTGGGATAAATTCCTAGAAGTGATATTACTTGGTCAAAGAACATGCAGTTTACATTTTGATACATATTACAAAACTGACCTCCATAAAGTTTATAAGAACATAACATTCTCACTACCTCATAAAGAGCACACTTGCCTACACACCCTTCCCAACACCCCTATGATTATAATCTTAGCCAGTATCAAAGAAAAAAACATTATTTATTGTTTTGAACTTGTATTTCTATATTATGGAACTATCTTTTTATATATGTCATTCCTTTATTTATTTTTGATGGATAAGTTGGTTATATCCTTAGCCTCTTATTTCATCGGAATGTTTGCTTTTTTCTAATTTATATATGAGCTTCCTGATAGATGATGCAAATACTTTTCCCAAGTTTCCTTGTATTTTTGTTAAAGACGTCTTAATTTTCATGTACCCAAACAGCTCAATCTTTTCCTAAATGTTTTCCTAAGCGGTTTAAGAATATTTTGAAAATGGAAAGGATCCCTTCTTTCATCAGTGGGGAAAAAGGAATAATCCCAATTCCACAAATATAGAAACTAACCTAATGTTAATTCACTCAATCTGTATTACTTAAAATAACACTGCAAGAACCAGGACTGAAGACTGATAATCATTTTATTTCAACAGCTGTCTGATATTTAACAATAAAATGTATACAGACTAGAACCAGGGGTCTCCCACAGGAGAATAAGATAATGGAGGAGGGTGAGGAAGAATGAACTCATTTTTAAATAAAATACGTTTCTCAGTTCTGTCCGTTGAAAAGGGTCTAGAAGCAGTGACAGCTTAGCAGCAATAAACATACATGACACCTATGTCTCTCTTTTTTTTTTAAGCAATCACCACACCCCCTGAGTCAACCAGATGCCCCTCTAACATCTGGGTCTTAATTTCTAAATATCATTCCCCACTAAAAGGAATTAAGACTCTTTGGACAAATGGCTGAATCCAAGGCAAAATACAACATGAACCTGGAACACACTGTGCCAGAAAAGAAGAAAGAGCTCAGAATCTGGTGGAGATATGTCAAAAGGATACAGAGGCCAGCTTGAAAGGGATTCACTGGCCATATCAAAAACAAAATTGAGATCAAAACTCAAAAATTACAGTAATAGGCTTGAATACAATGACTAAAAAAAAGAATCCATGTGTCCACACTAATAAAAATGAGAGAAAAAAACAAATAAGGAAAGAGAAAAGAGAAAAAGCCCTCATTTTTGGTAATTGTCAACTAACAAATGTAGAAGTAATGACGGGGTTATAAGATGACCTACCATTCTGCAACCACTATTGTAGTAATTTATTCTGGCAAGAGTTTTCAGTTGGTGCTACATCCCATTGAGTGTAAGTACATTGGAGAATAGGATAAGTTACAGTCTCAAAGCATCTCCCCACAAGATATGTACTAAAGATAAAGAAGAAACCTTTACATAAAGAGAGAAAACTGACAGACATCACCTTAACCAAATAATAGATGTAACCTGTTTAAGGATAACAGGTATTCACAAGTACTACTTTTCACTACTTTTCCATTGGCTGGAAATTTTCAAAATAAGGAGATGAAAAATGATCTAACATAAGCACTGTATCCCTACTTAATCCTCTCAAATATTTATTTTTACTACCCACTTCTACTAATTTTATTAAGATTATCCCTGGGTGGCTCAGCAGTTTGGCGCCTTTGGCCTAGGGCATGGTCCCAGAGTCCTGGGATCAGGTCCCACATCGGGCTCCCTGCATGGAGCCTGCTTCTCCCTCTGTCTGTGTGTGTCTCTGCCTCTCTCTCTCTCTGTCTCTCATGAATAAATAAATAAAATTTAAAAAAAAAAAAAAGCATAAAACAAAAATATAACTGTTCCATAAACCTAGATGCTCTTTGACAATATAGTTAAAGGAGATGCAAGAAATCTAATGCCTTACTAAAGCATATAGCCTCTAAATTATATTAAATAGAATTAGGATCATTGTCTAGGACTGCTCTTCAAAATACAGCTGAGGCCAGTATACTTCATGAACGCAGTGTGATCTGGTCCCTTTGTTCCTCAATGTATCTCCAGCCCCCAAAAAGCCTGCATGGTACAGAGTGAGTACTGAATAATTATTATGAAGGAATTAGTTGCATTGTTAAAACTGGAATCTTAAGAGATGCCAAATTATGAAAACATTTTTTTCCTTTCACTTATTTTCATTGCCAACTTTCATTTCTATGTTTGTAAAGCTTTGTATTTATAAAAATCCAAGTTAGAATAAAACATGTCTGATAATTTTTAATATTCAGGTCTGAATAAGCAGTTATAATTAAGTAAATACTTATTCATAAATTGACCCAAATACAGGGCCTGAATTTTGTGTTACTTTATTCTAAGAATCAGGTGTTCACGACTATTCTACAATACTACATAAAAAAAAAAATCTACACAATGTGAACTTTTACAATTTGCCACTTTCCAATAGGCCCTTTCCTCACGCCCCATGTAGCACAGCACATCCCTAGCTCTGAACTCCTGTGTGCATGTAAAGAAATTCAGAGTCAAAGTGTCACTTTTTATCCCCTCAGGCAAGGTAACCCAATCAGGGTTAACGCCAGAACCACCCCTTTTCTCCTTCCCTGCCACATTTCCCTTCTTAGTTAAAAATATTCACCTACGTATTTAATTAGGCCTAATTAGTCCACAAAGTAATCTTAATATTAGCAAAGAGTAAAACTGACTTTAGATCTTTTTAAAATTAAGTATATAAAATAAGACTTTTAAGTAAAACTTACATATTTATAAAACTGATTATATCCACAGTTTAAATAGGAAATTTACTCAAACCTGGTATTTCATTGTTATTTATTACAAAACCATATAAATTGACCAGTAGAGGGCACTCACTTGAAAGGGGGGGGAAGAGCTGGCCAAAGCCTTGAAGAGAAATCCATTTACAAAATTACTGTGTACCTTATTTTAAAAACAATGTTTTAATAGAATGTTAGAATAAGTTAATGTATTATTAGTTTAGAAAAAGTAAGGTTTAAATCTGCGTTATGTTAGAGTATCTATCATTAAGCTTATTCAAAGACTTGAAATTGACAGAGATGTTTAAAGCTTTATCACATAGGAGGGTCTCAATCCCAGCACTACTGACATTTGAGGTCAGCTAATTTGTTGTGGGAGCTGTCCTGTGCACTGTAGGAAGTTTAACAACATCCCTGCCTCCCCCTCTAGATCACAGATGCCAATAGCATCCCCCTTCTCAAGTTGTGACAACCAAAAATACCTCTATATATTGCCAAATGTCCCCTGGCAAGCAAAGTCACCCACCCCTCATTGATAACTACCAATGGTAGTTGATACCATTGGTAACTACCAATATGTAATGTATAAAACCAGAAAAATAACAGCTTACAACACTATACAATTCTTTTCTCACACCACTCTTCAATACTGGCTTAATATTACAAATGCTCTCTCTATAACACCTTATTCAGCAAGTAAAATAAATTCCGTAATTAACACAAGAAGTAAAAAAAAAACAGAGGAACTGATAAATCTTGAATAAATACTCCATAGCTCAGAGCTATAAAGATCAATCCAATCATGGATCCATCATCTTACTGAGTAGGAAAGTTTCATCGAAGAAGGGCATAGTACTTAGACTGAATTAAGTGTCACATTAACAGAAGCATGCAAATGTCAATGAATTGGAACCTAAAAAAAAAAAAATACTTTTATATCTATAGATATCTATATATAACTATATCTATTTTTACTAGCATATTATATCTAACAGATACACAATATATTTGCTCATCGATCAAACGATCATTCTGATCTCCATGTCTATAACTATTTGGTATTTTTTTTTTAAACAAAGTTTTCTCCTTCTACTAAATTTTACCATGGAAAATACATCTCAGAGAATGTCTTTTAATAATAAGCGATCTCTAAACTGTAAAAGCATATATTATTTCTAGCCTGGTATTGCACTTGGAGATTGCTTTGACTTTTTAATATTCTTGTACCACTAACAATGTACTACATTATTTCTGGAACTCTTTGGTGAACTTTACAAAAGATAAGGTAAAATGTTTCAGAAGTTGATTATCATGTGCACAGCCTCAAATATAAACATGCTCTATCTATATACCACACTTGTTTAATTTTGTATCATAAGTTCAAATTTTGGTATATGGATAAATCTGAATCAGCCTCCAATATTAAATATCTTCCTAGCTTAAAGATCAATTTTTCATTTTTAAAGTTATATACAAGGGTACAGTGGAAATCCCACTTAACTTGGTCTCAGAAAACTTATAATTCCACTATTTACTAAGTATTCTCAGGCAAGTTACAACTTCTCAGAGACTATTGTTATCTATAAAATGAAAGAAATAATGACCACCTTCCTTATCTTTCTCCTGGTATCTCTGTAAATTCTAAACCACTAGGAAAAGATATTACTTAATTTTTTAAAAAATTTCTTTCCATTTGTTTTAGTGTAGGAAAACTGATGGGAATTCCAAATGCGCAATCTATGTCCTCTCATTTTCTCTGACCTACATTACTCACCAATCAAAACCTAATAGCAGTAGTGATATCCCCAAATCTCCTTTTTAACTTTTTATAAAAACATCAAGTCAGCATCTTTGCTTAACTACTGTTTATTAAAATAAGCTACTAAATTATCTTGTCTTTCTTGTAGTTGGACTACACCAAGAATTTAATGTGTCAGTTCCCTGAGACTCACTGTAATTTGGGAGACAAGAAACAATCTCTGATAGCTTTTCCCAGATGGCTAAACTAGTGAGGGAGTGTCAAGGTTTCAAAGTTCACAGGTAATCAATGCTTCCCAGAGTCAAGTCTTCTAGTCTGGCAGAAATTACAATCAGAGTTACAGGTTTGAATTTATAAATGTTCCACTTTTGCTCAAAATAAAGGATTACCTTTTGGCTTTTAGGTCTACATTGTACTTTAACAATTCTAACAAGAAAAGCTTCCTAACATCTATCAGCATATAGGAAATATATATCACACTATCAGCATATAGGAAATAGAGTGTAATGGTATCCCTAGGCCTTACAGAGAAGATGGAGAGCACTTCTGCTAAAATCACCTTTCAAAATCCCAGGAAAACTTCCGTGTTTAGCCTGAATTCTATTAAAATTTCCTTTTAAGTCTGATTTAAATGGAGTATATGCCATATAACCTCGGTTTTATAATTGGGTAAACTATTTAATCCTCCTCAAAGAAAAAAAGAAAAAGAAAAACCACCATACAGCACTGAACTGATTTGTCAAGAGGAAATATAGAAGACTATTATCCAGGTGGTCCACTTCAGTTAGAGTCTTCTCCTGTACTCATGCCAAATAAAAGCTGGCTAGGTTTAAATCAAATCTTTGCAAGTAAGTATTCTCTCTTTTTTTCCCTGCAGTACCAAAAATATTTGACACTTCCTTATGAAGTCATCTAATCAATCCTCAAAGTCCTAGCTGCACAAACATCTTGCCAAGGCCACCAATGCCCTCAGAATCTACCTCAGTGCAATCAAAATGTTCTTGAAGACATATGACACAGTCTCTTGGCAGGGCACCTTAACCTGTTCTAGATTCCACGGTAAGAAACTCAGAGGAAGTTCTGGAAAATTTTTCAGAGCGGATTTAAAAATTACTATGATCTGCAGATCCAGAATAAAAGCTAAGAGATCAGGATTGCTTAACCTGGGGTAAAGAAGTCTAAGAAATAATCTAACAACATAAGTCTACTTCAAAGATGAGGTGATATATTTATTTCCATCTCCACTGATGTTATAGTTAACATGAATATTCAGATTATGTATAAAATATGCTTATAATTACATTCTGGAAGTGAGTTAACAAGGACAGTGACGTGACACCCCCTCTTACAGGTCTTTAGGATTAAATAAATCCTTATCTGCTTTGAGATAATTTGAGTTTAGTGCTGCCAGAAGGCAGTAGGAAATATGTGACCCCTCAAGGTCTCTTGCAGGCCTTTACTCTTTTATTTTCCTGTTGGCCTTTACTTTAGCAATTTTTCATGAAGTTTAAAAAGTTTAAAAATTATTCATTAATCAATTCTAACATTTCTTTTAGTAAGTTAAGAGAGGGCTGCAAAGCAAAGGTAAGGACTGGTAGTGGTACCCTTATATACTACCAGATATAGATACAGATAAAAATATACAAATAATGAGATTTTAAAATGTATCAGTTGGCTGTGGGTTCTCCACCACTTCAGTGTGAAGAGAAAACGGGGAAAATGCTACTAATTAAGTAGTTTTTTAAAAACCAACTACCAAATGATTACATTCTACCTGTATAATTCAATTATATCTTTTTTTAAGTATATCTTTTAAACATGACATTAAAATAGAAAACAAAAAACCACCCCATAAAAATAATAGCCACTTTTTTTTTTTTTAAATAACTGTTAGGTAAGCTGTAAATTCACATTTATACCCTCTTACAAAACTGTGAAATACACTGACAATCAAAAAACACATATTAACTATAGAACGAATGTTATATATCTTAACATTCTCTAGAGAGCAGAAGAGCTCTCCAGATCTCTGATTGTATATATAACTTCAGAATAAAGCCAATGGAACCCACGTACATTTCAGAATATTCAGTAAAAATCATTTGCAGTAGAATTGCCTTGTAATGAGTAGTCACAAAAAATGATCAGAGAAATCTACTTTTTGTACCAAAAAAATGGGCCTGCACAAATCAATATAATATTAAAACAAAATTTACCTCTATTGTAGGATCATATTCATCCACAAAGTGATTCTGAATTAGCTGTATCGTCAAGGCACTCTTGCCTACGCCACCAGCTCCAACTACCACAAGTTTATATTCAGTCATTTTCAGCAGGCCTTATAATAAAAATAATGAAAATGTAACTCAATTAGAACATGTGGTTAATATAAATTAGAACATGAGGTTAGTATAACCCACTCTATCAACACCTTTTAACACAAATTCACCTTTATATAAAAAATCATTTCAAAACGCTTCAGAAAATTCAGTGACGAAAATTTCAGTTGACCACAGATGAGTATTATAATGAATTGCATTTTGTTAACAAACTCCCCCAACAACATTTGAGAAAAATGCATTCAGAGTACAAAGTTCTTTTATCTTATATTCAGGTTGTTCTATCTAAACAGCCAGTCTGCTGTTCTGTAGCAGTTAATGGCTCTCAAAGGAACACGCCATGACTTCACTCAGTACAAGTGTCTATACCCTGTGGACACACCCACACAAAACTTGTTGACAGCTACCTCTACAGTATTCCTAGTCGACTCTGGCCCCTAAGAGTTACAAGTGGATATGCTGAGTGTCTCTGTCGGAGCCAACAGCTATAGAAACCTTTTTAAAAAGCATCATCACAGTAGTTCTCCTGGAGTTATTAGCAAGAGTCAGATGAGGGAGTGAAGGGAACATTGTCAAATAAAGCTGGACAGTATAGTGGGGAAATAAAAATTGAGACACCAAAGCAGATCTGATAACATTTCGGTCTATAACATATCCGCTAGGGAAAATAACAGTGTATAAAAACTAAGAGAACTTAAAAATTTTTGAACTATTCAGTATGATTTCATCATGTCACAATATATAATCCTACATTAGTGCTGAGAAAAGCACTTTGCACCAGAAAAATATAATTACATAAATTCAAAGATAAGCACTGCTTTTAATGAGACAAACTTTAAAATCTGTAAGTGACTACTTCTCAGTGACTTTTACTCTCTGCTTCTTGTACATAGTCTCTCAACAGTGTCATAAATACTGGCAACTTGTAAGATTGACAACTCAAGAGAGGAAATATTTCTTAATCAGCTGTTTCAAACTTTTTGAAATAAAGTACATTTATTTAATTTACCTCCTTTCCCCCAATAACTACATATTATTAAAAATAAGGAATGAATTACAGAAAGAATGGCAGTAAATTCACAATAATTTATTACAGGATAAGTTATTCTCAATTAACGAATGTGCAGATACAAACACTATAGAAGTAGAATCCTAGTCACTGAAGACCAAGAATTATCCAAATAGGCAGCACCCCACCCCCAAAGGAAAGGTAATATGATTTTCCAAATGATAACATATTAACCGTTACCTCCTTAAGCTATTTCGGTCTTCTCACAAAGAACAGTTAGGCTAGACAACTGTTATATTACAGCTCCGTGGCCTATTCTGTGCCACCTAGCCTTATGTGCTAGGCCATCATGGGAGCCTCTACAAGCATGTATCTTATCCTGTTCACTCCCATTTTTTATTCCAAATACAGGCCATAGGAAATGGGGAACAATGAGAAGAATCACACCAAAATGTACGCTGCCTCTCTGCCTATCCTTCCCCCTCAACAATTTGGATAGCCTAGAACAGTAGTTCATCAAACTGTCATCCAAGAGAATCCAGTAGCATTACTAAAACTTTTGGGGGTCCAAGAGGTCAAAACCACTAATAGTAACAATACTATTACTACCACAATGTTATTTACCCTTTCCACTCTTTGCACAAGTGCAGAGTTTTCCAGGCGTGATCACAATACAGTGAACACACAACCAGATATACAGATGTCTTCTATTAAGCAATATAGTTAAAGAAATTAGCAAAAATGTGAAACAATGCCACTATTCTGTTTTGAAAAACCGTTTTCATAAAAATGCTATTATGTTACCAAGTAATAGGCTTATTATTTCTATTTTTAAATGAATTAACCAATTTTTTAAATTCTCAGTTTTAATTTCTATTAGGGTACGTATCGACACACCCCATATGGGGATCTTCAATAATTTTCAAGAGTATAAGGTGTCCTTTCAACTAAAAAGTTTGATAGCCTAGGAGATACTGTGGACAGATGCCAGACTAGAGCTTAACTGTGTGAATTCTGAGAGACACACACCTTCTGGTGTCTACCTGTTTATGCAGCCGTTGTTTCTGGGGAAGAAAAAAAAATCCCTGTATTGGATTTTAGAAACCAAATAATATTTAAATCCACTAGACAGAACTGGGTTCCCACGGAGTCTTACTGAAGATCATAGCCCAGAAAGAGCCCCCCTCACCCATAGCTACAGAGGGGTAAAGTGGGACTAGAACCCAGTGTTTTGTTACAGGAAAAAGAAAGTCACTTGAATCATAAAACTGAATTAACCTCTCATCTACAGTCTCTTAAAATCAAGTATGGCTGTGGATGCCTACAGTCTCAAAGTAAACAGTATTGATATCAACCGTATTTGATGTCTATAGTCTATCATATGGTCGAGTCAGCATGTTGGACCTTAGTCACCTAAGAGTGACATCACTCATATGGTTGATTCTGAGATGATGATTAGGAACAGAATTTTTCCCTTTGTAATTTCTATGTAAAGGATTTTTTTTTCCCCACTACAAATATAACACGAATATTGTATAAAAATCATAAAGTACCTTTCTGCTTTAACTCTCATTTTGATAAATGCCAAGACTTAAGAAGGCAGCTTAGGACTTCTGCTAGAGCATACACATGCCTAAGAGTATTTCAGGCAGTTGGCTGGAAGACTGCTACAATTAACTCCTCTTTGCAAGTCAGTTTAAAAAAACAAAACAAACAAAACAAAACAAAACAAAAAACAAAAAACAAAAAATGTGTGTGAGTGCTATTTAGTAGTACTTCTTGGGATGGGGGTCAAATTTGTGAGGACAAAGGTAATATACAAGAGATACGGGAAAGGACAAGAACAGGCAAATTAAACTTTAAGTAGGATTTTAGCTATTGCTGTCTACACTCAACTAGCAAGGAAAAAGCCCTGTTTCTGCTCTGCGGGTTTTGTGTGTGTGTGTTTTAACTTGACAAAGCAAAACAGACCTTCTGGGATTAACTTTTTCCTTTTCACGAAGTCACGGGCTTTACGTTGCAGGGTGTTGGCCACCTGTTCTTCCACCACCATCTCTACCTCCACCTCCTCCTTTGTGGCCACAGCAATGTCACAGCCCATACATGGGGGAGGGGAGCAGTCAGGAACTCGGCTGCAGATGCATTTTTTTTTTTTTTTCCCAAACACAATAACCACCGACAGTGGTCTCCTCAGCACTTTCCTGGGCTCTTCCGAAACGTGACCTTCTCCTATTACTCCCATGCCCACCCCATACTCTGAAAAGGACCACTATCCGTCCGGTCTGCGCTCGAGGGAGAAGTTTATGCCTCCGTCCTAGAGATGCTGGATGCAGCAGAGGAGGAGGCAGTAACCGAGGCAGCCGAGGGCTGGGAAGGGAGGAAGAGGTGCGGGAGCGAAGGGAGAGGAGGGAGAGAGAGGACGAGGGGGAGGGGCGCCTGGAGAGCATCGGGAGTAACCTCCACCGCACCCGGCCGCCCCGAGGGGCAGCCCGCCCAGCCCGCCCAGCCCGCGAGTTTCTCCGCACCCGGCCGCCTCCGGCCGCCGCTCTCGGGGAGGAGGAAGGAAGGGGTTCCCCGTCCAGGAAGCAGCCCCAGCGGCGGCCGCCTCCAGCCTCACCCTCCTCAGCCCCGCACCGCCCATTCCTCATTCCCCGCGTCGCCGCGTCCCCGCGCCTCCCCCTGCAGACGCCCCCACCCCGCCCGCCCGCCCGCGGGGGCTCCGCGCCCGCGCCCCCGCCCCGCCCCGCCCCTCCGGGGACCCCTAATTCATTCACTCGCCGCCGGCCCCGCCCGGCGCCGGCGAGGAGGGTCGGGACCGGGGCAGGGGCCCAGGAGGGGTGGTCCGCGCCGTACCTCTCTCCCGCACCTGGGAGCCGCCGAGCCTCTGGCCCCCGCCGCCGCCGCCTTCAGTGCCCGCGCCGCGCTAGCTCCCAGTCCGAAATGGCGGGGGCCGGGAGTACTGGCCGGGCAGCCGCCACCGCCGCCGCCGCCACCGCCGCCGCCGCCGCCGCCGCTGTGCCTCCGCCGCCGCGGCCGCCGCCTAGGGAAATCGAGCTCCGAGCTCACCGATGAGTTCGGGGCCTGGCGGCCGCAGAGGGCAGAACCATCGATGCGCGCGGCGCTCGATTCCTCGCCAGACCGGCGTGCGGGGCGGGAGCGGCTGAGGGCGGTGTGGGAAGAGGGAAGAGAGGGAGCCTGCGAGCGCCGCCGGGGAGGAGGAGGAGGAGGAGGAGGAGGGGGCCGCGCCGGCGGGCGGGGGCGGGCGGGGGCGGGGGAGCCGGGCCGGCGGAGCCACGGGGGTCTGGGCGGCACCCACGCGGCGGGCTGCGCGCACCGGGAGCCCGCGGAGAAGCCGCGAGGAGGCCGCCGCCCCCCGCGCCCGCTGCGCTCGGGCGCGTTCAGTGACCGCGGGTCCGCGCAAGTAAATAAACATGCAGGGAGCAAGTGGGGGAGGCGACTCGGGCACTTAGGGAGCCTGACATCCGGCAGGCAGCTCCCCGCCGCCGCTCGCCTGGGGGTTCGCCGGCCTCCGCGCCCGGGGGGGGGGGGGGAGCGCCCCAGCCCCAAGCCCACGCGGGCGTGACACAGGCTTTCCTCTGCTGCTGTTGTCTTTAGGGATGTCTCCAGGTCATCACAGGTCGTTCTAGGCTGCGACCTCAAAGGTGCCTACTGCCCGTGACGGCACAAACAAGACAAACTGTTCCAGCAGAAGAGCCCCCGTGACAGTTCAGACCTGGGGAGAATCACTCATTCATTAGGAGCCCCGAGATTCGTGGGTTCACGTTCAGGGAGTTAACACGTCCAACAACGGAGCCATTAAAACTGCTGCCGTATCCCAGAGTGTGATAAACTACCTAGGAAGGTAAATTGTTGGGGTGGGTTTTAAAAGACCGAGGCCTGGGGGATCCCTGGGGAGCTCAGGGGTTTAGCACCTGCCTTTTGGCCCAGGGCGTGATCCTGGGGTCCCGGGATCGAGTCCCGCGTCGGGCTCCCTGCGTGGAGCCTGCTTCTCCCTCTGCCTGTGTCTCTGCCCCTCTCTCTATGTCTATCATGAATAAATAAATAAACCTTAAAAAAATAAAATAAAGACCGAGGCCTGGCCGACCAGCGTCTGTACCTAATAGGACCACCTGTCTGAATCTCTACTTGCAGTTCTCTCTCTCTCTCCTCTCTCTCGTCCACACCGTAAAACACGAACATAACGATTGTTTTTCAATCTCAGCTATTACCTCACTTAACATAGGCCTTACACCAACTGTCACCCTTTTCTACCTCCCCCTTATGTGGGCTGCTACCTGCAAGGTTTACTCTGGTCTTTTTCTCCTAGCACCTAGTACCAGGTGGAAAAGACAGAAATGAGGAAGTAGAAGACAGGGAAGGGAAAAGAATGTGTCTACGCTAAGTCAAGTCGTTGCTAAAGGTTTTGCACAGGGACGCCTGGGTGGCTCAGCCGTTGGGCACCTGCTCAGGTCATGATCCGGGAGTCCAGCATCGGGCTTCGAGGACTCTGCTTCTCCCTCTGCCTATGTCTCTGCCTCTCTCTCTCTCTCTCAGTCTATAGCTTTCATGAATAAATAAATAAATCTTAAAAAAAAAAAGTTTTGCACAAATCATCTTATTTAATCATTGCAACAACCTCATAAGGAGGAATATTTTTCACTATTTTACAGAAGAGGAAACAAACTTAGAGAGGCTAAAAACTGGGCCTAAGTTCACTCAGCTGAAATGAAGTGTCTGTGTCAGTTCATGTTCACTTCTCTGGTCTCAGCTCTAGAGGCTCCCATCCTGCTCAAGTGGCTCCCCATTCCACTTGACTGAAAAGCAAAAATCTCCAGGTCCTACTGCCTTAGGTTATGTAACACCCTTCACCCCTCTCCTCTTTGACCTCTATCCTACTACCCCGTTCCTCACTTGCACGTGCGGGTTGGCGTGTGTGTACACACACACACACACACACACACACACACACACACACACTGGTTCCTGGCTGTTCCTTGAAAATGCCAGGCAGGCTTTTCGTGGAGGAATTTGCACTTGCTGCCTCTAACAGAACACATGTCCACTACATATCCACAAATCTTCCTGACACTCAAAAATTTTTATTTGGGGGATCCCTGGGTGGTGCAGCGGTTTGGCGCCTGCCTTTGGCCCAGGGCGCGATCCTGGAGACCCGGGATCGAATCCCACATCAGGCTCCCGGTGCATGGAGCCTGCTTCTCCCCCTGCCTGTGTCTCTGCCTCTCTCTCTCTCTCTCTCTCACTATCATAAATAAATAATAATAAAAAATTTAAAAAAAATTTTTATTTAAACGTCTCCGTCCAGTGAGTTCCTCCCAAAAGACCATCTTTGATATTGCAGCTCTCCCTCCTCCTCCAAAATCCTCTCTCCCTGCTTTATCTTTTTTTCCAAATCACTTACCATTTTCAAATATACTGTACAATTTGTTTATTGTGTTTTACTGTCTTTCTCCCACCAGAATACTAAGCACCGGGAGGGCAGGGATTTTTGTCTATTACTTACCGCTGTATTTCCAGTGTCTATAACACAATAGGCACTTGATAAATATTTATGGAATGTTAAATGAATGAAGTTATGTACCCTCTTTCTGAACTCTATGATTCTAAATCCTCACTTAGAATGCCTTAAACTGACTGTAATCTGTTTTCACTTTCTTTCAAAATCTGCCTTTAAACTCACCCAGGTCACCTTCTGATAAACCACACCCTGCGGAGTCAAGGAAAGTATCCGCACTTAATGAGCATAATGAGTTTTGGTAAAATGAGTGAATTTGCACTTACTTGCATGTTGCTCTGTAGTCGCTCTTAAATATAAATTACAGATTTATTTTGTCCAACTCTAAGTACATGATAAGCTCTTGTTTTCCTTGACAGCTGCTAATACAATGTTCTCCCTGTAGTTGGTGCTCCCTAAATCTTAAATAAAGAGGAGGGGGAAAGCATTATATAGCACTTTTATGCTGATGGTGAAAATTCTGGCATTAGCAGAAACCTAATCCATCTCCATGGTCTCAATTATCATCTCAGTTATCATTCCCAGAGCAAACCTGCATCCCACTCTCTTTTCTGCACACCCTCTACTCCAGTTTTACCTCACACACTTTCTCTCTCCTTCCTTTTCACTCCTACAGCAATGTATGCATATGCTCTGCCAAGCTTTTCCACCCTTCAATCCTGAGTGCTTCCTCAGAAGCCAACATTCTCTTTTTTTCCTTGATACCAGGCTCACAGCAGTGAGTCTCAAAGGGAAGCACCTTGCATACTTATGAAAATGCAAGTTCCTCGGTCTCCCACCCAAAGATCCCATTCAGTTGGGGCAAGGTGATCTAGAAATCTTCATTTTTAACAAATCATGTGATCATAAACTGGTGGTTAGCCGTCTGCACACTCAGAAACTCGGATCTTGACACGTTGCTCTTGGCATCTACACTGCCTACTGTCTTCTGGGATTTTCTTCCTTAAGCTTGGTGGCTGCGTTGAATAGTCTCCATGGCTCTCCTTTTCTCTGCTCTCCCCAAGGTCAAGCACCAAGATCTATACTGTGATCATGATGAGAAAAGAGAGAAGGAATACCAAAAAGTATAAATTTGGGGATTCAGGGTTGCTCTAAGATATAACTGAGGTTTTTACCCTCTACTGTTACACTCTTCTGGGAAGGCAGCCACATACGCACGTGCCCTTGTGAACATCCTTTTGATCTTGCTTTATGAAGATCATACTGACCTATCCTTCACAAGATACCCTTTTCTGCAGATAAAATGAAAGCCAAAACAACAGGAATTCCTTTGTGCTAGCTGGGTTCTTATGAGATACAAACTGCCAGGACGTGTTCAGAGCACTACAAATACTGAGGGCTTATTTTAAGGAAATAAGGAAACTTTAGAAAAACATATCAGCAGCCAAAACTATTGTTGATTCCAGAAATCAACTGCAGTTCTTATGATTCCACAACAGGCTCTAGTGCCTTGCTCATTCCCTCATTGACAAGCATCTATTGCCCATGCTCTAGTAATTTTGTCATTCTAAATCAGCATCTCTCCGCTTCTTTCTCATATACAGTCCCAACTTCTACTGCTATGTCTGCTTCTAGTGACTACTCTCTGTGACTTACACTTAAAACATCCCAAGAGAGAGGATTTAAGTGTATCGGTCATTCACTATTCAGTAAGAAGGGCTTTTATGGAAGACAATTTTCCTGATGGGCCACCTGATTGGTTGTTGGTCTTCTTCATGCCCAGCTTAGAGACGATTGCCTTCACTTGGGGGCCAATCCTGAGTCTAGACAGTGGTGGCCAGAACAGCAGGACACAGGGAGGAAAAATTAAGCAGAAAGAGTTACCTGTGGGTACTTTCATGGACTCTCCAGTTTTCTCTGGAGAAATTTGTACCACTAAGGCACTATTTAATTCACCTCCTCAGTATATAATCTCCTCTGGACACTTATTTTATTAGGCTTTATATTCCCTTTCGCATATCTATTTTCCCTGTTAGGCTAATTCCTCAAAGTCTCTGCCCCATTTAACTCTATATCCCATAGCTCTTAGCACATAGTGGGGCCTCTATAAATATTTGCTGAAGTGAATAAAATTATAACAAAACTCCAGCCTTGTATCTACATAGTCACTTCATTCTCATCTAGCCAAATTCCAAGGCATTTCTAAATGAATATCCTGTCATCATCCTGGATGCCTGTCCAAAACCAAATTCTTCACTTTATTCCCCCAAACCAATTCCCTCTCCCCAAAGTTTTACTTCTTACCCGAGTGGCGTCATGACCCTTCAAAACACTTAGACTTGAAAACTTAAATTAATTTTTAACGCACTCCACATTCAAATTGGTTCGGTTCCCTTTAATTATACTTCCTAAGTATTTTCTCATATCTGTCTCTTCCACATTCCTTCCTTCATGCCTATATTTCTGGAACAACGTCCTCATGATTTCCCTACCTCTTGGCTTTCTTCTTTTCAATTCAGCCCATATGCTGTTGCCAAATTCATCTTCCTTACACATGTCTTTCATCATCATCAAACATTTACTCTGCACCTACTCCATACAGGCTGCAGTCATTACAGATTATATAGTTTTAAAGTGCAAAGAGTTATAAGCTAAGTACCTAATGAGTACCTAAAGATAATGATAATTACCTTAGAAATTAGAGGGAGAAATGATCATTGGTCCCAGGAAAGCCTTCACTCAACCGAATCTTACTTACAAATCTTTAATAACACTTTATATCTGGCTGAATCAGGTCCAAATCCTTGATGCCCAGCTTTTGATCACATTCACAGTCTGGCACCATCCTGCCGTGCAACTTTGTCTTCCACTTTCGCAGAGCAGACTCTCACCTCTCAAGCACATCCCCACTCTATGCCACAAAACCAGGATGTTATTTTTGCTTTTCTTTTAACCTAGCATCTTTTTGCCTCTCCCTTTACTAAGAGTTTCCCTTTCAAGATCTAGAAGTCCTACCTCTGTTATGAAAGCTTTGCTAATTATGCCATCTCTTTTGATCTCTCTATTATTTCATTTGAGTTAATCATGTCTCCCCAAGCAAATTCTATAAAATCCCAGAGGCAAAAACCCTACCTTAGGTGTATGAACCTCCCCCCACCCGCCATGTAAGCCTACTTCACTGCAATTACCCAATAACTGCATGAATACATATACCGTGCTTATCAGCAAGATAAACATGATGAAAGCAACGTTTAAGGATGATCAGGATGGCAGCTAAATGCATAAAAGATTGGAAGGAAAAAGACTGCAGGTAAGGCATTTTGTGAATGGTGTAACAGTACCCAGTGACAGTGCACTGGCTGAATTTACTAGTCCTGGGAGCTAGCACAAATTTGTTCATCTCTGCAAGCTTCTTGCTTAAGGATAGAGCCGTGACATAAAAGCTACCATTTGCTAAACTCCTCTTATAAGCCAGATAAGTTTTATGCATAATTTTAAACAAAGAACACATTGATCCCTTATCTGTCCACTTGTCCCCTTCTTCATTGCCACCACTGCTGTCCAAACCACCATCCATTGTCCCCATCCCAGGTGGACAGTCATCTCTAACAAGTCTCCTTGCTTCTACTCTTGTTCCTCTGTCATCCATTTTCCACGAAGCAGCCAGACTGATTTTCTTTTTTTTTTCTTTTTTTTAAATTTTTTTTCAGACTGATTTTCAAAATGCAAACTGAATCACATGACTAGAACAAGCTCTTCAAAGGCTTTTCATTGCACTCAAAAATAAAATTCAAATTTCTTCAAGCTATTTCATGACATTGTTTTTACTGGCTTCTGACCATACCATGTAGGAGGACCCTTCTCCTCTCTGGGCTCCAGCTACACTAGCCACCTTTTTCTTCCAAACTCTTTGAGGCCTTGTCCTTGCAAGCTCCTGCCAGCAAGCCTCTTCCTGCCTTTCAGGTGTCAGCTTGAAACCACCACTTCAGTGAGAGATTCCCCAGCATCCACTCTACATCGTCACTCCCCACCCTCTTCCCTCACTTTGACCCTTCAAATAATCACCCTTTAACACAATGGCCTGTCTCCTTCTTTTCCTTAGTGCTCATACCTGAAATTATCTCTGTTGTTTATTTGTTTGCTTGTCTCTTTCTCTGCTGAAATGTACATTTTATGAGCCAAGGATTACTGAATTTTCAGATTTTATGAGCCAGGGAGAGCTTAGCACATAGTAGTTACTTTAATAAAGATTTACTGATAAGTTGCTCTAGAGAAAATAATAGGACAAATAATCCATTCTAAGTAAGGTCTTTGCAAATCAATTTAAGTCTCTTGTTTTTGTTTCTACCTACCTAATGCAATAGTACTTTACATAATGCTTGTTTTGTCTTTAAGGATATTCAAAGGCAGGGGGCACCTGGGTGGCTCAATTGGTTACTTGTCTAATTCTTGATTTGGGGTCACAATCTCAGGGTCTTGATATTGAGCCTCGCTTCTGGCTCCATGCTTGATGCAGAGTCTGCTTGAGATCCTCTTTCTCCCTCACCTTCTGCCCTGCTCCTGCTTGTGCATGCCCACATACTCTTTCAAATAAACAAATAAATAATTTTTAAAAGTCAGATTATTATTTTTTAATTGCTTTCTTCTAGTTCTCCAAGGAGGAGCTCACTGGACTACTATTAATTACAAACCTGAATTTCCTAGTTTCTGTCTTTTCTCCTTAATTACAGTTATTAGATATAGTGGAACATTAGTTCTGGAGTCTAGGAGCATTAACCCTTTGGGACCAGGCTTCTAATTTAGTATCCACATGTCCTCAGCTAAAAGAACCAAGTCACCTTTTTTTGCTCAATTCTTCTAGTTTCTATGGAAGATTATTTGCCTTGTCAAATGTCCAGTGAAAGCTAAGATATAGGAGTTTGTGAATGTACCAAAAAGATAAGAGGACCAGTCATTCAGATGCTGAAAACTCAAAAGAACTTGGTTTTCATTAAAAGGGTGATTCTTCTTCTTTTTTTTTTTTTTAAGATTTTACTTATTTATTCATGAGAGACACAGATAGAGGGGAAGAGACATAGGCAGAGAGAGAAGCAGGCTCCTTACAGGGAGCCTTATGTGGGACTTGATTCCAGGACCCCGGGATCAAGCCCTGAGCCAAAGGCAGACGCTCAACCACTGAGCCACCCAGGCGCCCCAAGGGTGATTATTTGTCTTATCAGGGGTCTTTGAATGTGTGGAGAGGTTGTAAATGGAAATATAAATGATTATTTCACATTATTCTGAATTATTTTCATGAATAATTCTAGTGCATGCATAAAATAAGTCTATCCTAATGTGTGTACAAACCTCAACAACCCAAATATTATGGTTTGTTTCAGACCCTTAAGAAGTCTGTGTTAGTTTATCTGACAATTTAGTAACCATTCATTCATTCATGTATTCATTTAGCAAGTGTTTGCTGAGTACTTAATAAACCAGGTACTCTTTGGGGTACCTGACACATTGATGCACAACACAAAAAAACATCTGCTCTCTTGTAAATCACATTCTAAAACAATGGTTCTCAGACTTGTTGATTTCAGAATCCTTTCACACACTTAAAAATTATGGAATTCTTGGGACACCTGGGTGGCTCAGCAGTTGAGTGTCTGCCTTTGGCTCAGGGCCTGACCCCAGATCGAGTTCCGCATCGGGCTCCTTGCATGGAGCCTGCTGCTCCTCCCTCTGCCCATGTCTCTGCCTCTCTTTCTGTGTCTCTCATGAATAAATAAAAAAATCTTAAAAAAAAAAATTATGGAGTTCCTTGTCTATTCATTTTAAATAACAGTAGTAAACTTATTGAATGTTAACATAAAAAAACATTTTATGAAAATAACCTATATCTTGAAAAATAATGAAAAGAATAGCACTATTTTAACATGTTTGCAAATCTCTGTAATGTCTGGCTTAATACAAGAAGATAGGTTCTCATATCTGTTCCTGTATTCTATCTATTTAGAATGAAACAGCCTCTAGAAAATTCCAACGTACACTCATAAGAGAAATGAAGATGAAGAAAGAAAATAATAGCTTGGTGTTATTATAAATATGTTTGACCTTACAGACCTCCTAAAAATGTCTTAGAACATTCAGAGGTGCCAGGACCACACTTTGAGAACTACTGTTCAAAAGAAATTTTGTTCAATTTTTTTGGTAGTAAAACAAGGCCAGATTTAGTAATTAGCTTTTTCCAAAATTATTGTTTTATGTCTCAGAATAGGCTGAGTCCCTATTATACGGTATCCATTGATAATAGTATTTGGAAGAAGTTATCACTAAGATAATATAAAAAGGTAAAACAGATGCCCCAAATAATGTACTTCCTTACAATAATTGAAAATTCTTTTTTTTTAGGTCAGTTTTGTGTTCTTCAGGATCTTGAAGTACTTTACAGACATTACTTAATTGAATTTCCCAGAATGCCAAGGAAATGTTTCCAAATACAATTTTTGTGCATTTTGCAAATGGTTTAACTGACACAGTGGCAGGGCTTGTCCTGGCTTGAAGAAAAGCTGTGAGTAGAGACAAAGAATTACCATGTATTTATTATGACTATAAACACACTACAAATCTTCCTTAACTTATGATGAGGTTACATCTCCTAGTAACCCCATCATAAATTGAAAATATCTAAAGTCAAAAATGCAAAGAATACACCTAAGCTACCACATATCATAGCTTAGCCAAGCCTACTTTAAAAATGCTCAGAACCCTTACATTAGCATACACTTGGGCAAAATCATCTAACACAAAGCCTATTTTACAAGTAGAGTGTGGAATATCTCATGTAATTTATGGAATACTGTACTGAAAGTGAAAAACTAGAATGGTTGTACAGGTACAGAATGATTGTCAGTATACTGGTCGTTTACCCTCCTGACTGCATGGCTGACTGGGAGCTGTGGCTGCCACTACCCAGCACCACAGGAGAGGATCATAATGAGTATCACTAGCCTGGGAAAAGGTCCAAATTCAAAATTCAAAGTATGGCTTCTACTGAATGTGCATGGCCTTCTCACCACTAAAAGTAAAACATTATAAGTTGAACCATGGTAAATTGGGGACCGTCTGTATATATTCTCCAGATTATTTTAACTCATCAGCCTCATCACAAGTATGGATAATGTTATAATCAAAGTTTCTACTCTCAATGTCTCAACAATACTTGATCTCTTTCTCTCCCTCCTTCCTTCCTTCCCTTTCTTAAAAAATTTTTTTAAAAGACTTTATTTATTATTCATGAGAGATACACAGAGAGAGGCAGAGACATAGGCAGAGGGAGAGGCCGGGCCCTCTGATGCTGGACTCTATCCCAGGACCCTGGGATCGTGCCCTGAGCCAAAGGCAGACGCTCAACCACTGAGCAACCCAGGAGTCCCTTTTCCTTCCTTCCTTCCTTTTTTTTTTTTTTTAAATAAAAACAACAAGGACAACAACAACAAAACCAAAACTATGAAACTTCTCAGACACTAAATCTTAGCTCAGCTCCATAAAACACCTTGGCTTTCTGGAAGTCATCATTAGGTGATATCAAACACTGACGTTCAGGTCAATCACAATAAAACCTCATCACTCCTTTGTTCAAAACCTCCAATAACTTCCCATCTCATTCAAAGGCAGAACTCTCAAAATTATCTATGAGGAGGTCATTCCTAATTTCCTCATTGTATATCCTCCTTTTTTTTTTTTTTTGGTGTGTGCTCCAATACAACTTTATTTATAAACATTGACCTTTTTTTCATGTGACTTTCACATACCAGAAAATATTCTTTTGCTTTTTTTCAACCACTTAAAAATGCAAAACCATTCTTAGCTCCTAGACAGTATAAAAACAAGTGGTGGGCCAGGCTGCAGGCTGTAGTTTGATGACTCCTGTCCCAGAGGGCAAATTTCCAGCAAGTTCCCTAGAGCGGATTTTCAACAAGCCCTACCAGTGCTGCGCCACAGCAACTCCTCTGCTTTTCAGTGAGCCACACCTGCCCTCTCGCACAGGGTCTGGATCTCAGCCCAGGGTGTGGGGTTTAGGGGACTGTAGAGTGTCCCTTCCTTGGGTGCTGTGTCTCAGCCCTGGAGGTAGCGGCTTCTCCTTATTATCTCCTATTCCCATTGTCTTTAAAGTTCTCATCACTTTCTACTAGCTATATTAATTTCTATTACTGCATAACAAAGTACCACAGATTGAGCATCTTAAGGCAATAAACATTTATTACCTCAGTTTCCATGGTCAAGAGTCTAGGCATAGCATAATGGGTCCCTTTTCCAGTGTCTTGAGACTGCAGTGAAGATGTCAGCCAGGGTGGTGATCTCATCTGGAGCGGGGGTCCTTCTCCAAGCTCACTGGTTTTTGGCAGAATTTAGTTCTTGTGGTTGTGGTAGTGAGGTGCTCTGCTAAGCCTGCCATGACCCTCTCACATCAGGGCAGTTTGCCTGAAGGCTAACAGGAGAGCACATCTGCAATTTCTGCTTCTTATGGCACACTTACCTTTAGGCACTCTTTTGTAATTTCCCTTTTAATTCAGTCAAGTGATTAGGGATCTTAATTACATCAGCTCCTCCTCCTCTTTTGATGTCACACCAGCCTCCTCTTGTTCCCTGGACAGACTGGCATACAGTCACCTCAGGGCTTCTGCACTTAGGGTTCCTCCTACCTGGAAGGCTCCTCTCCTCAGGTAACCACATGATTCACTCTCTCACTGCCTTCAGGTCTTTGCTGAAATGCCTCTTTCTCAATGAGGTCCCTGACCACCTTATTTAAAATTGCACCTTCCACTCCAGAACTCTCTTTCCTTTATGTGCTTTGCTTTTATCCTCAGATCACCATCTGTCACACAATATGTTTGACTTATTTATTTGTTCACGGTCCGTCTTCTCCCCACTAGAAACTAAGCTATACGTGAGCTAAGATTGGTATCTGTTCTATTCACTGGTGAATTCCCATCACCAGAATACATAGTAGACAGTCAAAAAATATTTGTTGAGTAAAAAATACAGAAATCCTAAAATAAACTTTGACATGTGTCAGAATGATGAGAATGTGGCCAACAAAGAAAATATGCCAAAATATAATTAATATGTACTTCCAAAAAACCATCCTGAAGTAAGCTATTACATCAACAAATAAGAACAAATGGACAGTCTACTCCATTGTTTTTTCTGGTTTCAGAATTTTATGCAGCTTGTATTTTTAAAAGTTAATGGTAGGGGACACCTGGGTGGTTGAGCATCTGCCTTTGGCTCAGGGCATGATCCTGGGGTCCTGGGATCAAGTCCTACATCAGGCTTCCCGCAGGGAACTTGCTTCTCCCTCTATCTGTGTCTCTGCCTCTCTCTCTGTGTCTCCCATGAATAAATAAAATCATTAAAGAAAAAAGTTAATGATAGGATTACCCAAAGGAGTTCTGCTAATAGAAAAAAAAAATGTGAACAGAGTACAAATTCTCCTCATGATTTTATAGGAGGGAAGGTACTTAAGTACCTTCAAACATATTCTGTGTACTTTGTGCTTTTTTCTTTATGGTGTAGGATACTTACAAGCCTGAAATCAGTTTTATGAAAATGAATAAAACAAAACAAACCCTCAATAACCCATGTAGTGTTCCAAATGAAAATTTGTTATTATTAAATGTATTTGTATCTAAAATTAAAGAGTGAATTCTGTGCAATTGTATATAATTGTTGAGAGAGTTTGAAAAATCAAAGTTCAGAAAACAGAGGTAAGAACAAAGAAAGAAAAAGTCTAGGTCTAGTTAAGACTGGGAATACGCACGTGTGTGGATGGTGGGGAAGTATGTTGTATGTGTGGGCTTTACCGACACTGAATAATCCTTGATGGTGACAGGATCATCAAGGCTAGAGGTTTTTAACTGACAAGGTGTTAAGATGTATTTAGTGGTGAGGATATCCATAAGTCATTTCTAATTAATGTTAAAGCATTTCATACTTGAATTGACTTTAAAATTTTAATTTATGGTCAGGTTTAACCCTAGTACATGCTTCTCAAACTGAAGTGCATATTCCTATGCTCTCTTGAGTAGGACTTGCAGCTAGTTCCCATGGAATTATGTGATGACTGTGATTAGCTCCAATCCTTTGTATCTCAGATGGAAAAGATTGGGGATCCATTGGTCTGGTTCTTTTTCTAAGGAAAATCAGAAATTCTCCAAGGAAAAGCAAAAAAAAGAAAGAAAAGCTTTGATGCCATTATCAAGAGACTGTTGGGCTATCTTCCTCAAATATTTCTGGAATAGAACACTTGAAAACCGTTCATCATGAGCTTGCATTCAGATAGAGGTAGGCTGCTGCAATGAGTGTAATTACACATGCTGAGATGTGAGTTTTAAAATCCTGACATGGGGATCCCTGGGTGGCGCAGCGGTTTGGCGCCTGCCTTTGGCCTAGGGCACGATCCTGGAGACCCGGGATCGAATCCCACATCGGGCTCCCGGTGCATGGAGCCTGCTTCTCCCTCTGCCTCTGTCTCTGCCTCTCTCTCTCTTTCTCTCTCTCTCTCACTGTGTGCCTATCATAAATAAATAAAAAATTAAAAAAAAATAAAATAAAATCCTGACATAGGAAAGCCTGGGTGGCTCAGTGGTTGAGTGTCTACCTTTGGCTCAAGGCATGATCCTGGGGTCCTGGGATCAAATCCTGCACCAGGCTCCCTGTGGGGAGCCTGTCTTTTCCTCTGCCTATGTCTCTGCCTTTCTCTCTGTGTCTCATGAATAAATAAACAAAAAAAAATTAATTAAAAAAATCCTTACTAGTGCAATGTTATGCCCTGAGACATTAGCCTATAAAACAATATCAAAAAGTAGATTGCTTTTGGTTTTCTCTCAAATCTGAGAATTCACAAAGTATCTGAGAAGAAGAAGAAAAAAAGCATCCACTTTGTAAAAAAAAAAAAAAAAAAAATTGGGACCTATTAGGTTTCAGTAACATCTCTACCCAAAATAGTAAACAATGTATGGAATGGTGGTTATTTTTCCTTATGTGCTGTTGAAGAAACAAGCTGTTTTGGAATTTTGCATCTTGTATGCAATCTTATTGCTATAAATTGAAGAAAGATGTGTAGTATCGCTATGGTACTGACTTACCATAAAGAGCTGTAATAAATAAATAATGAAGATGTTATCAATTCAAGACACTGACACAGATACTGAATAGTAACACTGTCAAGTATATTTAGTTTTACACTGACCATAATACACATTACTCCTCAGATGGGCTTTTGCACTGGGTTCCTAACTTG
The DNA here is from genome assembly GCF_018345385.1 of Vulpes lagopus. NCBI lineage: Eukaryota > Metazoa > Chordata > Mammalia > Carnivora > Canidae > Vulpes > Vulpes lagopus. The sequence goes on from NC_054844.1 coordinate 23,439,646, forward strand.
CCCCCACTGACTCTTCAAATCTACTTCATATACTATTTTTAGACGAATGTTCTTGAAGCACAACAATGACATCCCATGCCCCCACCCTGCCGCCTTGTTTAAAATCATAAATACCTCCAGAATAAAGTTCAAATCTGGATCTGCTTTTCCAACCTCATTTCCCACGAATATTCCCCTTTTGGTGTTGATTTGAAGCTAAACTACTTCCCTCCTTGCCCTACCTCCAAGACGTTGTCTGCTGCCTATAATTCTTACTTCCAAGTCTGAATCCTCCCTAACTCTCACGCATTTGCAAAGACAAGTGTGGGGTAAGACCGAGTCCTTAAATCTAAGCCCTAAAAACAAACAAACAAACAAACAAACAAACAAAACAAAAATCTGAGCCCTTTAACTGCTCTTTTCATAACATTCTCACCAATGTATTTCTATTGTAGCTTTAAAAACTATCACAACCACGGAATACCCTAAGAACAGCTTAAAAATCCTCTTTTAAGAGAGTACATTGGGGAGCAGTCTCTCCCCTCACTCCCAACTAAACACCCTCTGACGTGGAGGCTCTGTTCTAATGACCATGCCTCTGTGAAGGCTGGTCTCTAATTCTCTTAGCAAGGGAAATTTTCCATTCTTCTTACCTTTCTTTGTACTTTGCCCACTTATCTTGTTCAACAATACTCATTGCAATATCTGTGAACCTTCTAAGTGTCTGATGCCAAAACTTCAAGGTAAGAACAATTCTGCTGCTGTGCATATAAATAACCCTTTAAACTTCCCACATTTTGTTGTGTTGGGAGAAGTCTTCTCAGTATGTGAGGAATAGGCATACCCAGGGCACCTAGGATAGAACCATAGTCTCAACAGGCAAAACCATGGAGAACAGAGCCTGATTCCAGGACACAGCAGTGCTTGGGACCCTCCGGCCTCAGGAGGAGCTCTACGGTTCTGCTCGGTTAGCCATCCCCATTCCTTCCACTCAAGAAGCACCTCATTGCTTGCTCCTTATTCTGATTTTCTGCTAATCACAGTGGTGTGGTAAGCATCTATCTCTACTTCTTCAACTTCAGCCACATTACCAACAAACTTATTTTCTCTGCCTGTCTCACATTCAAACTTCTGGAAGGTGCGCTTAATCAAGGGGCCAGCAAGGCACTCAATTTTGGACTCCTGTCTTGGGCACAGCTTCTGCTCCAGACCTTTTCTGGATTTGGGTGTTGGTCTCAGGTTGAATCTTAAAGCCTTGGGGTGCAGAAAGTATACAAAAAGTAACAGTTTCAATCTATTTTTCTTTGAAGGTGTGTATGAGTATATCGGACAATCAAAGTTTCATATCAGACCTACCTTTATGATAGCTGTTTGTATAATATTTCAGGTCCCCTCCTTATGGTAAGCCCCTTGAAATCATAATTGTATTCCATTCATCTTTGCATCTTCCAGTGAGTAGAACTGTACCTGGCACAGAGTAGATACTCAATAAATATACATTAATATATGCCAAGGTTATACCCTGGATGTAAATCCTGTACCTCCCTACAAAATGCCGAAAAGTGCAATCTGGCTTTGCTTATTCTCTAAGATGAATATGCACTACCCCTGTTCTCAGCATCAGTCAGACAAACATAGTCGTGCTGGTTTTTGCATATAATTCTAGCCAGAAGGGTGCAAAGCTAAAGGTGGAGTGGCTAGTTAGTTTGCTTTTTTTCTCCACTGTGGAATATGTTAAAAACAGTTTTATAAGATTTCACTAGAGCCCAGGGCCCCCACATATACATAAGAAATGTTAAACTAATTGCCCATTGATGGTTTAAATGTGGTAAAAAGAATTTCAGGGGTGGAGCAAGAATGTGAAACAAAGATTATGCCTTAGATCCCATAACCACATTTCTAGTCCAGTGATTTGGCAGCCATCCAGAGGGGCCACGTTATGATATAGATGACATTCTGAAAACAGAGATTTACTAGGGAATTTTCTGGGTTTTTTTTCCCCAAGTAATTTGTTGTTTCTCCTTTATATCTTTTGAATTGTATTTCTAGGTAGCAGTCCTATGTTCACATAAAGGAAAACGTTTTCAGGTTTTGTCTTTAATACTACTCTCCTGGAAGCTTTTTATCACTAGGATCTTTCTCATATTCACTTTGCAAGATTTCTTTATTTCTCTAACACAAATTATCAATATCTGTTCATATTTCTTTTAGTAATGACTCTTTCCTGAAAAGAATACCAATAATGATAAGTCCATAAAAAATGTAAAATTTTCATATAAAATCTCATTTTACTGAAAAGAATACCAATAATGATGTCCATAAAAAATGTAAAATTTTCATATAAAATCTCATTTTACTTTCAAATCACTTATCAAATATGAATGCTTTCACCCCAAAACAGAATGATTTCTGTGCTTTTCCTGCATGATTTCCTCAGTGCTTAAAAAGAGAAACACAAAATTATTTTATTAGACATCTATTTTGAAAATTTTTCATGAGAAGCATTGCTACTTGAACTGAAAAAAATGAGAAGAATGAATGTTAAATGCATAGTGAGAAAAAACTTTATGGATCTATGAAACAGCACCAGTCTTGTTTAGAAAATGATTCTAGTCTAAAGCATTAACAAGTTAAAGAAATAAATATTTTGCTTGTCTACTGGAAAAATAAAACAGGATGAATTCTTTATACCACTCTCCTTCAATTTATTATCTATCACTTTTAACCTCTTGAGTTGACTTGTGAAATAATATGTGTAGATTCTATATTAAATGTTTTGTTACCCAGGAAATGCAGGCTTTTGTGGCATTAGCTCTTCAATATTATACATAATGTATGACCACCACCAGCCTCAATTTATATTCAGCAAGTCTTTGTTGCAAAGCATCCATACCATTAACAGAGATAAACATATCCACCCCAAACTTTACACACCATTCTGCATTTTCCATGATGAAAATGTTAATAGTCCAAATGGCATTCTATTTTATCACTAAGTGCTCTTGTTGTCTATTATTTGCAAATTAAGCAATGTCACTCATGTGCATAAAACTAATATCATCAACATACAGAGAGCCCTTCAAGAATCTCAATATAATAAGCCATCTGTGCCTTGGTCCTGTAGGAATCTGTGGAAGCCAACAATATGTTTAGAGTCAGAGGTACACTCAGAGTTGAAAATCTCGGCTAGAAAATCCTTTTCTGTGTTTACTTGGGAACGAGGACCCAGAAAGTAATGTTCAACAGCATACTTTCATTTCAGGAGATAATGGTCCTTCCTAAAGGAATACTGTCTTCTTTTCAGGTCTCAGCCAAGGGATTTTTCAAGCTAGAATACCAATTATTTTAAAGTCAATGCACAGCTAGCAGTGGAGCCTGACCATCAAATTTTTCACTTGCATATTTAGATTAGAATGATGTGGTGAAAGGCTTTGGTAACTTTACTTTTAACTTCTACTTTGTTCTGTGATAGGAAAATTTCCCTTTAAGTATTAAGAGCAGTTTTTAGAAAATAGGGCCCCCTAGTAACTCAGTAATCCATAAACTCCCTCCTTCTGATTTTTCTGTTCCTGGTGGACTCCACTGCAATCTTTTCTCTTCTTCTCTACTTCACTTCAGTATTTGATCAGGAATAATAACACCTGTCCCAGGGATACAAAGGGAGGTTATATTAAAATTATTTATGGGACGCCAGGGTGCCTCTGCAGTTGAGCATCTGCCTTCAGCTCAGGGCATGATCCCGGGAGTCCGAGAGCCCCGGGATCCGGATCCAGTCGTGCAGAGGGTTCCCTGCAGGAAGCCTGTCCCTCCCTCTGCCTGTGTCTCTGCCTCTCTCTGTGTGTCTTTCATGAATAAATAAATAAAATCTTTTAAAAAACATAAAATTATTCACAGAAATGTATATTTGGATTCCAATGATACCCAATAAAATGGAAATAAATAGGTATACTAAACACACATCCAGCTGTGAAGAAAAATTAAAGGTACAGCTACACACTAGTAAGAAACTGAGAATAAAAAATTTGACTCTTCAATATTTTGCTTCTTGAGCAGAACCATTTGTCCAAGAGATAGAACTATTTGTTTTAGCACCCTTTTAGTCTTCCACTGTAGCCTGGGCACACTGGGAAGACCAAAGTCTTAAATCACCTCAAGAGCAGATTTGGTGCCTTTACTTTTTATGGCACTACAGGAACACGTGCTATGGCGCAGTCTTTGTCTCTTTTACTAGAATGTGAGTCCATTCATTTATACAACAAATATTAATCAAATGTCTACTATGTGCCAGTCACTATTTCGGGCACTGGGAAGACAGGAGTGCAAAACCCAAATAACACCAAACCAACAAGACAAAACAGAACCAACCAACAAAACAAAACTCCCTGCCTTCCTACAGCTTATAGTCTAAGAGGTTTGGTGTTGCGTTGCCTTTTTCAGGCCTACTTGCCTATGTGTTTTCTGTGCTTTGATGTCTCTTATCCCCTCCCTGTCTTTACTCCTTGTCCCTGATCTGACTCAGTCTTGCTCAGTGTCTAGCGTTCAAGAGATGTTTGTTGCACTGAATCATTGTTTCTCTGTGTTCTATGGAGACATAGCCTATGGCATTCCCAAAGTTAAAAAAACATCAGCACATTGTTGTGGGGCCCATCTACAGGTGACGTGGGACCTGCAGAGAAAGGTTTGTGGTGGTGACTCAAGCATGCAGAAGGTAAGGAGTGGCACAAGGTCACTGTAACATGGCCTGCACCTGTGCAAGATGCTCTCAGGATACTGGCTGATGAGTGATGGGGGTGGCTAAGGACATAGGGAAGTAATTTAAAAGGTACCAGGAAATTCTCTTTCATCGCCTAACTGTGTAAGCCTTAAAGAACTGGGCAGAAGTCAATGAGCTTATTTTAACTGAGTAAATTGCCCTAGATGCTCTTCTCCTTAAACTGGTGAAAAAACTTTCTGTCCTACTAGGGTTACATTTAATGACTGGGAGTAAAGATAAAGGGAGAATGGAGTAAAGATAAAGGGAGAATGGAGGTGAAGGTGGACAACAGGTAATAAGGCCTTCCAAAAAAAAATTAGACGTAGAGGTATATTTCAAAATTAAATCAGGACATGGATGGAGGTGAGGAAATTCTATAGTGTGGTAGCAGGGTATGCCTAAGGTAAGAGATGGCCTACAGGCCTTAGGGGAGCCCTGCAAAGGGCCTTGGGCCTCTAGACTCTGAGAGTTACCAATTCTAGTATCCAGTTTTGCACTAACTGCTTTCTATATTGTTCTTTTCTTTTCTTTTTTTAAGATTTTATTTATTTATTCATGAGCTCAGAGAAAGAGGCAGAGACACAGGCAGAGGGAGAAGCTCCCTGCAGGATGCCTGATGCGGTACTTGTTCCCAGGACCCTGGGATTATGACCTGAGCCAAGGGCAGATGCTCAACCACTGAGCCACCCAGGTGCCCCCGTATTGTTATTTTCTCCTGTTAACCTGAGCCTTCAGTAAAACTTCGTTCAGTGTTTAAAAACAAGTAATATAGATATTTAGCATAAGTGTATTTATTGGGAATAAATTATAAGAAATACACTTCGATGTCACCTTTCTTAAGCAGCTATCTGGCATTCCTAAGTGGCTATACTATATACTGACAATATTTTTGCTATTGGGAATAAATTATAAGAAATACACTTCGATGTCACCTTTCTTAAGCAGCTATCTGGCATTCCTAAGTGGCTATACTATATACTGACAATATTTTTGCTAGTATAATATATTATTAAATGGAAGTAGTAGATTATAAAATTGTATGATCCTGTTTCTTTTTTTTTTTTTTTTTATGATAGTCACAGAGAAAGAGAGGCAGAGACAGAAGCAGGCAGAGGGAGAAGCAGGCTCCATGCACCGGGAGCCCGACGTGGGATTCAATCCCGGGTCTCCAGGATCGCGCCCTGGGCCAAAGGCAGGCGCCAAACCGCTGCGCCACCCAGGGATCCCTGATCCTGTTTCTATAATAAGAAATAAATATCTACATATGTGTTTAGAAAGCTATTCAGTGAACTATTAATGGAGAAAAATGGTGGTGAAATGAAAAGTCTTAAACTATTTTTAAATTTTAGCATTAAGTTTGTTGCTTATGAAATAATAAAACCATACAGGACTTCTAAAAATAGAAATGAAATGTAAAAGGAATTAGGAATAAGAATTGCTCTTATAAAGGCTTTGCAATCCTTATAGCTGCCAATTTGGGGCTTTCTTTACCCATATCCCTTTTTCCCCAAAAATGATTAGGAAGTGAAATTCCTAAAACAAAACAAGCTTACTTATTCAGGCTACAGATATTTTCTGAGCACCCACTTTGTGCAGGCACTACTGAGTTAGATGCTCAGTGTGCACAAGTGAACAGGTTGGATGTAGCTCCTAATCTCACCGAATTCCAAACAGAGGAGCAGAACTGTGCTAACAGTTTGCCAATGTCTATTCCATAATGGAGTAGCTCGAGGCCTGGCTTGAATCTGGCAGAAGAGGGCTCAGCTGTCTTGCCTAGAAAGCTGCTGAGTGAAGAACTCAGTCAGTCACTCGGTCATGAGTTGTCGGCCTCATGTCATCCACTGGTGCACAATCATCACCCCCACCTTCTAGAAGCATGCTCCCTGGCCTTCCTTGCCTGTACCCCAGGAGGTTCTTTTTAGCTGTCACAATCCCCTTTATTAGAGTTCTTCTTCCATTAAGGGTAACTATGCAGTAAGACACTTTCTTCTTATCACCTTCCTCAAAACAGCATTTATTTACTTAATGGAGAAATTTTTAAAGTGGTGCAAGTTAGAGAGCATAGCTATTGAATGGAGAGCATTTAAAAGTGTATGTGGGTACAAGAGCTATGGTGGTGAGACTGGGGATGCATCCCTTAGATTGCGTTCCCATCAAAAAGCTAGTCCTGTCCCTAATGCAGTAAGTCCCTGTACAGTTTACTGATTGAAGACCTTAATGAAAACAATGCCTGATGACATATGTCTGATTAATTAGTGATAGCTACTCATTGCTTTTCTCAGAGGCCACCAGAGAGAAGGGGGAGTGTATTCACTCATTTAATACACATTTATTGTGGACTATTTTGTTCCAGGAATTGGATTAAATGGCAAAGATAGAACAATGAATAAGATAGGCAACACTCCTGTTCTCACAAAGTATATAACCCAGGTGTAAAACAAAAGATACTATCTACACAGTGGGTTCTATCTTATAAATCCCATATGCAAGTGCTAGGCAGCAAAGCACAGGCTTTTTACATTGAATTCAAGGCAAAGCTCAAAGCTGGGTTTAATCTCAGGTCCAGTGTTTTGTTTTGTTTTGTTTTGTTTTTTTCTTCCTCCTTAGATTCCATGTTTTAGAAATGTTTTAGAAATTATTTTTATTTCCATGTCTAGAAATAATTTTTAATCAACTTTTTCTTCTGAGGGTTTCCATTTACAAAGGAAATGTTTCTGTTTTATTTTTAAAATAAACTTGATATTTTGGGGGGCCTCAGTGGCTTAGTCAGTTAGGTGTTAGATTCTTGATTTCTCTTGATTTCAGCTCAGGTCATGATCTCAGCAGTGTGGGATCCCCATTGGGCTCTGTGCTTGGCGGGGAGTCTGAGACTCTCTCTCTCTCTCTCTCTCCCTCTTCCTCAAATCAATCTTTAAAAAATAAAATAAGCTTTATATTTTATAACAGTTTTAGATTTACATAAAAATTGTGAAGATAGTACAATTCAGCAGCTTTTGGCAGGGGGTGGAGAGAGAGAGAACACACACACACACACACACACACACACACACACACACACGTGTACAAGCAAGGAGCTCAAAGCAGCCTGGGTCTGGACCCTGAGATCATGACTTGAGCCAAAATCAAGAGTTGGATATTTAATCAACTGTACTACCCAGGTGCCCCTTAAATCTGTGAACTTTTGAGCAACTGACTTAACCTAACTGAGTCTGTTCCCTAATCTGTGAAATGGGGAACATAGGGTACCTTTCATAGGTCTGTTGTAACAATTAGAAAGAATATTTATAAAACATCTCACACTTGGTGAATGTTCAATAACTTTTAGCTCTTATTATTGTCCTCCAGCCACGTGAATGGGTTCAGCTAAAGGCTAATGCCATTCCTGGACTTACAGTCCAGTCGTTGATGGGCTTTCAATCTCTGGGTCATCTGTCCAAGGACACTTGAGCAGTGGCCACATATCCAGAGTGACCCAAGTACACTCTGTTCAGGGTCAGAGTCATGCCAGTGTTGGAAAAAGAAAAATCTTACTCTAGGAATTCTTGATTATGTAACCATTAAATCATGGTCATCCTCTTAGACAATTGACATACTTATTAGACTGGAAGAATCTAGAATTACAATGCTTCATCCAACTGAATTCAGCCAGAAATGAGTAAGATCAAATGACTCACTAATGGTAAGAATGCCCAATCAGCCAATTGGAGAAAAAAGAAATTTGAAGAGTGTCACCAGTAATGCTTCAGGCTGTGCTGATAAAATGTGCGTGACTAAATCACAATGTGTGTTTTTAAAAATCTATCTTTATGTGGCTTTTATAAAAGCCTTTTTCAGTTAAAAATACTTAGATTCATTGCTATGGGAAATACTAGTGATTATTTTTATAGCAAACATTTTTTGAGCACTAACAATATGCCAAGCATCCTACTGGGAGCTGTATGCATATTTCCTCACATAATCCTCACAACAACTTAGTGGGCCAGACACTGGTATTGTATGTACTCTTCAGATCTCAAAAATGACACTAAATTTGATTCCAGAGCTTGTGATTTTAACCCTTAGACATACTGTATTATAATGGTTTATTCAACAAATAGTTTGAGCACCTGTATTATGCTAGGTTCTGGGAGTAATGGGAGCAAACAGAAATGGATTCTATCCTCACACAGTTTACAGTGCAGAAGAAAGGCGGTCAATTATGAAGTGATTTCAGTAAAGTCTGATGACTATTATAATGGGAGAAAGACAAGGTGCCAAGGGAACAGAGTTCGAGTATAATTTTACACCAGCTGAGCTCTCCAGATAGTTCTGAGACTTACTGCATTCCATAGCAAAATGTGGGTTGTTGATGATACGTCATTTAGTTCACAAACCTATAATTCTTTATCATCTCAGAAGGCCTTTTTCCTTCTTTTCCTCTTTCTGTCTCTGTTCTTCCCTTAAAAAAAAAAATATGTATTTATTCATGAGAGACACAGAGACAGAGAAGACAGAGACACAGGCAGACGAGAGAAGCAGGTTCCATGCAGGGAGCCTGTCCTCCCTCTGCCTGTGTCTCTGCCTCTCTCTGTGTGTCTTTCATGAATAAATAAATAAAATCTTTTAAAAAACATAAAATTATTCACAGAAATGTATATTTGGATTCCAATGATACCCAATAAAATGGAAATAAATAGGTATACTAAACACACATCCAGCTGTGAAGAAAAATTAAAGGTACAGCTACACACTAGTAAGAAACTGAGAATAAAAAATTTGACTCTTCAATATTTTGCTTCTTGAGCAGAACCATTTGTCCAAGAGATAGAACTATTTGTTTTAGCACCCTTTTAGTCTTCCACTGTAGCCTGGGCACACTGGGAAGACCAAAGTCTTAAATCACCTCAAGAGCAGATTTGGTGCCTTTACTTTTTATGGCACTACAGGAACACGTGCTATGGCGCAGTCTTTGTCTCTTTTACTAGAATGTGAGTCCATTCATTTATACAACAAATATTAATCAAATGTCTACTATGTGCCAGTCACTATTTCGGGCACTGGGAAGACAGGAGTGCAAAACCCAAATAACACCAAACCAACAAGACAAAACAGAACCAACCAACAAACAAAACTCCCTGCCTTCCTACAGCTTATAGTCTAAGAGGTTTGGTGTTGCGTTGCCTTTTTCAGGCCTACTTGCCTATGTGTTTTCTGTGCTTTGATGTCTCTTATCCCCTCCCTGTCTTTACTCCTTGTCCCTGATCTGACTCAGTCTTGCTCAGTGTCTAGCGTTCAAGAGATGTTTGTTGCACTGAATCATTGTTTCTCTGTGTTCTATGGAGACATAGCCTATGGCATTCCCAAAGTTAAAAAAACATCAGCACATTGTTGTGGGGCCCATCTACAGGTGACGTGGGACCTGCAGAGAAAGGTTTGTGGTGGTGACTCAAGCATGCAGAAGGTAAGGAGTGGCACAAGGTCACTGTAACATGGCCTGCACCTGTGCAAGATGCTCTCAGGATACTGGCTGATGAGTGATGGGGGTGGCTAAGGACATAGGGAAGTAATTTAAAAGGTACCAGGAAATTCTCTTTCATCGCCTGTGTAAGCCTTAAAGAACTGGGCAGAAGTCAATGAGCTTATTTTAACTGAGTAAATTGCCCTAGATGCTCTTCTCCTTAAACTGGTGAAAAAACTTTCTGTCCTACTAGGGTTACATTTAATGACTGGGAGTAAAGATAAAGGGAGAATGGAGTAAAGATAAAGGGAGAATGGAGGTGAAGGTGGACAACAGGTAATAAGGCCTTCCAAAAAAAAATTAGACGTAGAGGTATATTTCAAAATTAAATCAGGACATGGATGGAGGTGAGGAAATTCTATAGTGTGGTAGCAGGGTATGCCTAAGGTAAGAGATGGCCTACAGGCCTTAGGGGAACCCTGCAAAGGGCCTTGGGCCTCTAGACTCTGAGAGTTACCAATTCTAGTATCCAGTTTTGCACTAACTGCTTTCTATATTGTTCTTTTCTTTTCTTTTTTTAAGATTTTATTTATTTATTCATGAGCTCAGAGAAAGAGGCAGAGACACAGGCAGAGGGAGAAGCTCCCTGCAGGATGCCTGATGCGGTACTTGTTCCCAGGACCCTGGGATTATGACCTGAGCCAAGGGCAGATGCTCAACCACTGAGCCACCCAGGTGCCCCCGTATTGTTATTTTTCTCCTGTTAACCTGAGCCTTCAGTAAAACTTCGTTCAGTGTTTAAAAACAAGTAATATAGATATTTAGCATAAGTGTATTTATTGGGAATAAATTATAAGAAATACACTTCGATGTCACCTTTCTTAAGCAGCTATCTGGCATTCCTAAGTGGCTATACTAATACTGACAATATTTTTGCTACTGACAATATTTTGCTAGTATAATATATTATAAATGGAAGTAGTAGATTATAAAATTGTATGATCCTGTTTCTTTTCTTTTTTTTTTTATGATAGTCACAGAGAAAGAGAGGCAGAGACAGAAGCAGGCAGAGGGAGAAGCAGGCTCCATGCACCGGGAGCCCGACGTGGGATTCAATCCCGGGTCTCCAGGATCGCACCCTGGGCCAAAGGCAGGCGCCAAACCGCTGCGCCACCCAGGGATCCCTGATCCTGTTTCTATAATAAGAAATAAATATCTACATATGTGTTTAGAAAGCTATTCAGTGAACTATTAATGGAGAAAAATGGTGGTGAAATGAAAAGTCTTAAACTATTTTTAAATTTTAGCATTAAGTTTGTTGCTTATGAAATAATAAAACCATACAGGACTTCTAAAAATAGAAATGAAATGTAAAAGGAATTAGGAATAAGAATTGCTCTTATAAAGGCTTTGCAATCCTTATAGCTGCCAATTTGGGGCTTTCTTTACCCATATCCCTTTTTCCCCAAAAATGATTAGGAAGTGAAATTCCTAAAACAAAACAAGCTTACTTATTCAGGCTACAGATATTTTCTGAGCACCCACTTTGTGCAGGCACTACTGAGTTAGATGCTCAGTGTGCACAAGTGAACAGGTTGGATGTAGCTCCTAATCTCACCGAATTCCAAACAGAGGAGCAGAACTGTGCTAACAGTTTGCCAATGTCTATTCCATAATGGAGTAGCTCGAGGCCTGGCTTGAATCTGGCAGAAGAGGGCTCAGCTGTCTTGCCTAGAAAGCTGCTGAGTGAAGAACTCAGTCAGTCACTCGGTCATGAGTTGTCGGCCTCATGTCATCCACTGGTGCACAATCATCACCCCCACCTTCTAGAAGCATGCTCCCTGGCCTTCCTTGCCTGTACCCCAGGAGGTTCTTTTTAGCTGTCACAATCCCCTTTATTAGAGTTCTTCTTCCATTAAGGGTAACTATGCAGTAAGACACTTTCTTCTTATCACCTTCCTCAAAACAGCATTTATTTACTTAATGGAGAAATTTTTAAAGTGGTGCAAGTTAGAGAGCATAGCTATTGAATGGAGAGCATTTAAAAGTGTATGTGGGTACAAGAGCTATGGTGGTGAGACTGGGGATGCATCCCTTAGATTGCGTTCCCATCAAAAAGCTAGTCCTGTCCCTAATGCAGTAAGTCCCTGTACAGTTTACTGATTGAAGACCTTAATGAAAACAATGCCTGATGACATATGTCTGATTAATTAGTGATAGCTACTCATTGCTTTTCTCAGAGGCCACCAGAGAGAAGGGGGAGTGTATTCACTCATTTAATACACATTTATTGTGGACTATTTTGTTCCAGGAATTGGATTAAATGGCAAAGATAGAACAATGAATAAGATAGGCAACACTCCTGTTCTCACAAAGTATATAACCCAGGTGTAAAACAAAAGATACTATCTACACAGTGGGTTCTATCTTATAAATCCCATATGCAAGTGCTAGGCAGCAAAGCACAGGCTTTTTACATTGAATTCAAGGCAAAGCTCAAAGCTGGGTTTAATCTCAGGTCCAGTGTTTTGTTTTGTTTTGTTTTGTTTTTTTCTTCCTCCTTAGATTCCATGTTTTAGAAATGTTTTAGAAATTATTTTTATTTCCATGTCTAGAAATAATTTTTAATCAACTTTTTCTTCTGAGGGTTTCCATTTACAAAGGAAATGTTTCTGTTTTATTTTTAAAATAAACTTGATATTTTGGGGGGCCTCAGTGGCTTAGTCAGTTAGGTGTTAGATTCTTGATTTCTCTTGATTTCAGCTCAGGTCATGATCTCAGCAGTGTGGGATCCCCATTGGGCTCTGTGCTTGGCGGGGAGTCTGAGACTCTCTCTCTCTCTCTCTCTCCCTCTTCCTCAAATCAATCTTTAAAAAATAAAATAAGCTTTATATTTTATAACAGTTTTAGATTTACATAAAAATTGTGAAGATAGTACAATTCAGCAGCTTTTGGCAGGGGGTGGAGAGAGAGAGAACACACACACACACACACACACACACACACACACACACACGTGTACAAGCAAGGAGCTCAAAGCAGCCTGGGTCTGGACCCTGAGATCATGACTTGAGCCAAAATCAAGAGTTGGATATTTAATCAACTGTACTACCCAGGTGCCCCTTAAATCTGTGAACTTTTGAGCAACTGACTTAACCTAACTGAGTCTGTTCCCTAATCTGTGAAATGGGGAACATAGGGTACCTTTCATAGGTCTGTTGTAACAATTAGAAAGAATATTTATAAAACATCTCACACTTGGTGAATGTTCAATAACTTTTAGCTCTTATTATTGTCCTCCAGCCACGTGAATGGGTTCAGCTAAAGGCTAATGCCATTCCTGGACTTACAGTCCAGTCGTTGATGGGCTTTCAATCTCTGGGTCATCTGTCCAAGGACACTTGAGCAGTGGCCACATATCCAGAGTGACCCAAGTACACTCTGTTCAGGGTCAGAGTCATGCCAGTGTTGGAAAAAGAAAAATCTTACTCTAGGAATTCTTGATTATGTAACCATTAAATCATGGTCATCCTCTTAGACAATTGACATACTTATTAGACTGGAAGAATCTAGAATTACAATGCTTCATCCAACTGAATTCAGCCAGAAATGAGTAAGATCAAATGACTCACTAATGGTAAGAATGCCCAATCAGCCAATTGGAGAAAAAAGAAATTTGAAGAGTGTCACCAGTAATGCTTCAGGCTGTGCTGATAAAATGTGCGTGACTAAATCACAATGTGTGTTTTTAAAAATCTATCTTTATGTGGCTTTTATAAAAGCCTTTTTCAGTTAAAAATACTTAGATTCATTGCTATGGGAAATACTAGTGATTATTTTTATAGCAAACATTTTTTGAGCACTAACAATATGCCAAGCATCCTACTGGGAGCTGTATGCATATTTCCTCACATAATCCTCACAACAACTTAGTGGGCCAGACACTGGTATTGTATGTACTCTTCAGATCTCAAAAATGACACTAAATTTGATTCCAGAGCTTGTGATTTTAACCCTTAGACATACTGTATTATAATGGTTTATTCAACAAATAGTTTGAGCACCTGTATTATGCTAGGTTCTGGGAGTAATGGGAGCAAACAGAAATGGATTCTATCCTCACACAGTTTACAGTGCAGAAGAAAGGCGGTCAATTATGAAGTGATTTCAGTAAAGTCTGATGACTATTATAATGGGAGAAAGACAAGGTGCCAAGGGAACAGAGTTCGAGTATAATTTTACACCAGCTGAGCTCTCCAGATAGTTCTGAGACTTACTGCATTCCATAGCAAAATGTGGGTTGTTGATGATACGTCATTTAGTTCACAAACCTATAATTCTTTATCATCTCAGAAGGCCTTTTTCCTTCTTTTCCTCTTTCTGTCTCTGTTCTTCCCTTAAAAAAAAAAATATGTATTTATTCATGAGAGACACAGAGACAGAGAAGACAGAGACACAGGCAGACAGAGAAGCAGGTTCCATGCAGGGAGCCTGACGTGAGACTCAGGCGTCCCTGTTATTCCCTTTTTTCCTTTCCTTTAAGCACCTAGATTAAGAATATGTTTGGTTTCAGGGCTACTGGTGGCTCAGTTGGTTGAGCAGCCAACTCTTGATTTCGGCTTGGGTCATATCTCAAAGTCATAGGATCACCTCACCAAAGGCTCCATGCTCAGCAGGAATCTGCTTGGATTCTCTGTCTGCACCCACTCTCTCTCTCTCAAATAAAGAAATAAATCTTTTTAAAAAAATAATGGGGACACCTGGGTGGCTCGGCGGTTTAGCGCCTGCCTTCTACCCAGGGCGTGATCCTGGAGTCCTGGGATCAAGTCCCACATCAGGCTCCCCATAGGAAGCCTACTTCTCTCTCTGCCTATGTCTCTGCCTCTCTGTGTGTGTCTCTCATGAATAAATAAATAAAATATATATTTTTAAAATTTCAGTTTCTTTCCTATTGTCTGTTAATTTTCTGGAATTCAATTACTGTCTTTTTGTTCACACTGAAAGAAAGGAGATTTTTCAAAGATTACTTTTTTCTGTGTACAAAGGAAGAGAAAATATTTGGTAAGGTTTGAGTCCAAGCTCCGAGACCCTTTTAAGAAAACATCTAATTCAACTCTCTTGAGAAGGCAGTTTCACCGCCCAAGAACACCTCTTAGTTAAAAACCTTACTGAATTTTTAAACATCAATCAAATCCTATTAAACAATACTGAGTTTAGTAAAATGAGTTAGAAATATGTACATTACGTTTCCCTTGAGACCATTTGAATGTTGAAAAGAGAAATTCTTTTAGAAAATCATTTTGTTTTTGCCAAGCCAATAATATTTGAAAAATAATTTGAAATATTTTGTGAAACCTCACATCCCAAGAGATTCATTCATCTCTCCAAAATTGTTAGAACATATGTTTTACTTCCACACCTAACTTATCCAATTTGGGGCCTCTCCTAGAATTAAAAACAAAAAACAAAACAAAACAAAAACCTTTAAAGCAGGAGGGAAAAAAAGCTACCAAGCTCCAAGTCCAAATCAACTGTGACTCTTGAATTTGAGTGTTAGTGTGCAGTTCTTACTTTTGCTTGAATGATCACTTTTAAAATAATAGCCACACTATATGGAGCTCTTGTTATGTTCTAAGAGCTGTGCAAGCTTTCACTATTCTGTTAATTGGATTATTTGGGGGTGCAAAGAACAGACAAATGATCATGTGGCTTAATTACTGTAGGTTTATTAAAAAGGATATGATCTAGAGAAGTAGGAAGGATAAGTTAAGGTCTCACTGGCAGGCTTGTGACAAACTAGATTTTCATTACAGTCAATCAGCAATAACGGAGTAATAGCTCATAGTCTAGTAGTAGAAGCTACCCTTTGGTGACCTCACAGGAACTCTTGGCTTCCTGCCATGCACATGATTCAGCTCTTCTGTCTCTGTTTCTGTCTACCTGCTTATTTTTCCAGCTACTGCTACTGACTGCACTCCACTCACTTTCTCCCTGCCTCATGGCTTTGCTTACTCATGGCTTCTGTTTCCTGTCTCCCTTCTTTCCACTTCTGCATTTACCCAGTACTGACCCTCCCTGGATGTTTTATACTCAAATTCTGTAAGAGAGAAGAAAAGGCATTCCTTTTGTACCAGGTTTCATGGTAGGCCATTAGTCTTTAGGTCATGTCAATCCCTCTTGAATTGGCAGAGTACATGACAAAAACACATGGTTCACGCACCTTAGGGAACCTCTCATAAAGAATTACTCTGATGCTTTTCAGGAGAAAGAGGAATGGAACTGACTAGGTGCCTTAAAAGGCCTGCATATATGTTATTTATTAACTTTGAAACCAAACAAATGCACAACTTTTATATAAACTCTATCCTCACCATACCATTAGCAACGTCATCATATCTATCTTGCATAATAATATCTAAAGCTTGACAAATATTACCTTGCATAAGTGTGCTACTCTGTCAAATATTCTTGTTAGTAGAGAACGGTTTGGAACGCTGAGGATTGTTACTTTTAGAAAAAGTCAAGTAAGAAGACACAATGGCATAACCCAGTAGTTTTCAAACTGAGGGTGTTACAGGGCAGTTGGGGGTCAGAGGCAGGAAGAGTAGTAAAGCAGTGAAATCAGCTCCTCAACCAGAGCCTCCAGTATGTCTGTTTTCTATTTTCCACATGCATAGAAGCTTTGGCTTTAAGAAAAGATTCCACAGCTTGACAAAAACTTTGGAAGCTATTTTTGGAGATGTATGTTCAAGTCCCAGTTCCTCCTCTTTATTGCTATGTCAAAATGTGCTAAGTTAATTACCTTCTTTTGCTTTTCTTTCTTTGCTTTGAAAATGGGGATAACAGTAGCTCTTTCACAGGTTTGATGTGTGATCTACTGAAATACAGCATGCTACGCTCCAGGATCACTGTTTAACTAGATAAACGTTAGTTCTGTCCACATCAAACACTGAGCAGTGAAACTCTACTTGTCATGACTTAATTTTTCATTACTGGTTTCAAGAAGGATTTTTCAGCAGCTCCATAAAATGTTGGCCGAGTGTTACCTACAGTGTCTAATGTAGAAATATTCAAAATTGTATTAAAAGATACCAAACTATACTATTGTAAAAATCAAGTGTTCCAAAAATTCGCATTGTACAAATTAGGGAGAAGATAAGGAAGAAACATTATCCCATTGGATTATTCACACGTATTATTTAATATATAATTCGGTTATAAGCCATAATTTCTTGAAAATAGTGTTTTTCAAATATAAAATATTATCATTTTTATAATTATGACTCATTCCTGACTTCTATGTACTTTTTCTTAATAGCATTTTAAAACATTAATTTTACCTTATTGATAATGTTTCCTTTTCACAATCTTTACAACAGTGATATTAATTGTACAAAATGCAACTCTAGGTGTTAAGAACACAAATGTGACTAAAGACCTATTGCCTTACACAATACAAATGTTGATTTTTTTACTTGCCAATATATAAGTTGGATAACTGAAGTCTCAATATTTGATGACTTTCCCATTTTTATAGAATGTTAGGGTTGTATGTGTTCAAGGCACTTATTTGATAAATGAGGGAAATAAACGTAGAGAAGGTATGGAGAGCCATACCATAGTTAATGCTGGGGCCACAAACAAATGTAGATCTATTGGCTCTCAACCCTCTGCCTCACGTCGAGACCAGTGAACCATTTGCTGAGTTATCATTTGAACAGGAAGTTGAACTAGTCTATTTTTTAGGTATGTAATAATGATTAAAACTAGAAAAATATAGAGAATAAAAGTAGTAAAAAGACTAAAAATTTAATGCTATTTAACAAGTTTAAACACATGTCAAAACCAAAAATTTGTATTGTATTTGTAAATTATTCTCCATTAAAGTTAAAAATCCAGTATTCTAATAGAAAAGTCAATGAGAAAATCCAATGATTAGAGTTCTCTTTAGATGATAGTATCAGAAATGCTCAATTATTCATTTGTCTGAAAGAAAGTCTTACCTTTATTATATTAAGCAGTGGGAAAATGTATTTAAATGTCTACAAGTTAATATTTATTTTTCTATGAGTAACAGCAACTGAGATTTAATATGTTTAAGTAAGCATCAATATAGATTCTTATTTAAACTAACAGATCGTGAAATGGAATTCAGATGAGTTGATTTGCTATTTTTCTTCTATATTGAGATATTACTTTTTCTGATGGTTTGTGCTAATATATATAACCAAGGTAAGTATATAAAGCAGATAGTAGATAGAAATACTGGATATTAATGGCTGTCAACTTAGTGACCATGTCTCTGGGAAAGAACCATATCATTGTTTTAGGCTTCCCACTTTTTTTATTATTATTATTCATGAAAGACACACATACAGAGGCAGAAACACAGGCAGAGTGAGAAGCAGGCTCTCCACGGGGAGCCTGATGTGGGACTCGATCCCAGGACTCTGGAATCACAACCTGAGCCAAAGGCAGATGCTCAACCGCTGAGCCACCCAGGTGCCCCAGGCTTCTCACTCTTCTTAACAATATCCCCACAATGCTGTATGAGTTATTGGTTGTTATACAGATAATATATTTGCTTAAGTTAACAAACTACCTGAAAACAAGTGGCTCGGAAAAACAATTATCTCTTATAGTTTCTATGTCTCTGGCATTTAGGGATAGCTTGGTGGGTGGTTTTAAATCAGGTCTCTCATGAGGTTGCAGTCATCTGAAGACTTTTCTGGTCTGCAGGATCTGCTTCAAATGTGGCTCACTCACTTGGTGACAAGTTGGTGCTGGCTATCGGCAAATGGCCTTAGTTCTTCTCCACATAGGCCTCTTCTTGAGACTCTTTGGATGACTTTACAACTATGACAGCTGGCTTCCTCCTTTGCAAGCAATAAAAAAGGCCAAGATAGAAGCCTCAATATTTTCTATGACCTAGCTAGAGTAGCCACACATCAACATGCCTTATATACTTTATCAATCATACTTCTACTCAACCTATGAGGATATTACACAAGGGTGTGACTCCTAGAGTTTAAGATCATTGGGGGTCATCTTGTAGACTGGCTACCAAAAGGATAATGTATTAGCCAGGGTTTTTTTGGTCCTCAAGTGGCAGAAACACAACTCAAATTTACTTAGGCAAAGGGGAATTTATTGGTTCATATAACTGAATAGTCCTTACGGGTGATATGTATCTGTCTCTTAAATATTTATGAAACCAGATACACAAGCACTCTGAGAACTCTGTCTATTCCAGGCATCTGCTCCTTTTTGCATATCAGTAGTGTGTTTGCTCTCAAACCTATCACATGGTAAAGTATACCCCTTTTACCTTTGCATTCTTCAAAGAAGAGCTGACTGTCTTTCCTTAATTCAGTTAGAAAAGTCCTGTGGAAAAACTCATTGGCATCATATGGTCATTTTATTGGCCACTGGTTTGGGTACTACAGTTGGCTGTTCATACCAGAAACACTAGGTTGGAATGCAAGGCAGACAAGTTTCCCAAAATAAATGGTGCTGTCCCCAGAAGAAGAGAAGATTTGAGGGACAATCAAATAATAGGGGTCTACAAAAATTAAATATCTTGAAGCACTTGGGTTGTTATGTCAGTTAAGCATTCAACTCTTGATTTTGGTTCAGGTCATGGTCTTGGAGCTATAAGATCAAGACCCGTGATAGCTCTGTCCATTCCCCCCCTCTTGAAGATTCTCTCTCCCTCTCTCTCTGCCCCTCGCCCCCACATGCTCTCTTTCAAATAGCATAAATAAATATTTTTTAAAATTAAATATCTTAAGTAACCTAAAAAACAATCACTTTGGCACTTTTTAAAAACTAATCCACCCTGAGTAGGCAACAGCTACCTTCTTTCACTGCCACTATTTCCTTTTACTCGCTTTTATCATTAATATACTTTTCAATTTTTTGCCATGAGTAGAAAGTAAAATGCCATCATTCATTAAACAAGAAACCTCTTTATCATTATTTTTTAAGATTTTATTTATTTATTCATGAGACAGACAGAGAGAGGCAGAGATATAGACAGAGGGAAAAGCAGGCTCCCCACAGGGAGCCCAATGTGAGACTTGATTCCTGGACCTGGATCATGCCCTGAGCAGAAGGCAGATGCTCAACCGCTGAGCCACCCAGGTGCCCCAAGAAAGCCCTTTAAAATTGTTTTTAAAGGCTCATCTTAAAAGCTATAGATTATGCATTATTTTAATTTGATATCAGTATAATTTGCAGATAGTTCAAATAAACAATGCAGGTGCTGAATGATGTGAAGTTAATAAAAGATAGTTACATTGGTAGACTGGACAAACAGAACATTTGTAATCTGGAATGAGATGAATCTGATGAAAATGCTAAGAACATAAAATATTGGTCCCACCTCTTTGTCTACCTACATACATAAATATTTAGAGTAAGAAGATATTCTATATATATAGATCTATATAACATTTCCATAATAGAAGAACAAGGAACAGATATACTCACTTTTAACAATATGTGATAAAATATTAATGGACCAAAAAAATGCAGAACTCCTCAAATTCTCCTTCTTTTTTCTACAGAGAAAATACTAAACTTTCAACCGAGAAGTATAGTTCAATTACTGCTAAGGGAAACTTCAAGCTAAAGATGGATAAAAAGATAACAAGAGAGCAGCTAATTGCTTTAATGAATTCATATTGAGCCAGCCAAGGACTTACTAAATTACTACATAATTTGCAAATGTGCTTGAGGACTCAATTTCAGCAATCTTTAAGAAATCACAAGGTTCTTCAAGTAGGCTATGTTGACCAGCTGTTATTACTGTGTCTAAACTAAAAGTATTTCTCCTCGTGGATGTGAATAAACCAGAGATGCTTTCAAAAAGTAATCTCAATAAATCACCTCATCTAATAATAACAATGGCCATATGCCTCAGAAATGTGGACTGGAGAGGCTCAGTACAATCCACAGGTTGGCATGAATCCATATAAGTTACCCAGAGGATAGTCAATATCATTCACATTTCATTGAAGATGCGAGAAAGACCCCAGGAAGAATCTGGGGTCATTTATTCTAGCCAGATTTGCTACATCTTCTTTTTCAGAACACTTAGAGATAAGTTCTCACAGATCCTATGAGCATTTTGAAAAACTGTTTCAACAACGAAGCCCCAACGATAGGGCTTCTGTAAGACAATTCATTGTCTCCTAGACAGATTGGTTCCCAATAGATATATAATGCAATCCACAAACGTGAATCACACATATAATTTTAAATTTAATAGCTACATTGAAAAAAGTAAAAAGCGATGTGAAATTAATAACATATTTTATTTACCCCAATTTACAAAAAATGCTATATTCTGAACATGTAATCAATATATAAATTATTGAGCTACACATCATTTTTTGTTTGTACTAAGTATGTATATATTTTAAACTTAGAGTACATTTCAGCTCTATTCACATTTCAAGTGCTCAATAGCCACATATAGATAGTGGCTGCTGTGTTCGACAGTACAGCTCTAGTCCAGAATTATGGACAGTTGATTCTCAAAGTACTGTTCCTCCTTTCCAGGAGGACCTGAAAACTTATCAAGATTGTTCTTTGCCCATGTAAAGGAAGCTGTGAAACCAGTGCACAATTCTTCAGCTTCTTTGCATTCCCTGTCATATGCATGTTCCTTTCTTTCAGTAAATTGATAGCTAACATTCAATGCATTCTCTACATTTTTCTCCAATGAACAAATCTGATTTAGAAAGAACATGAGAGCAAGACATATCTGAGTTCAAATCCCATCTTTGTCACTTATGGCTGCTGCAGGGACTTTTAATTGTCCCCAATATCTGTCTTGCCCTTCTGTAGACATAGAAAATTTAGCTGTAGACATAGAAAAACCACTCAGGAAAAGAACTACTACATTTCCAGAGTAATCTGATTGCAGCTAGAGGTGGCTACATGCTTAAGTTCTGACCAGTAGGTAAACAGAAGATTCATGGGGAGGGTTCTGGGAATCTTTCCAAGCATGTGTGCCCTCTCGTGAGCCCTCATTGGCCTCTTCTACCTTTCTCCTACTTAGAACACATATGCTGCCATCTTGGACCAAAAGATCAAGGCCATGCATACCTTGAAGCACCAAACCAGCTCATGGACAGTTACACTTTTATATATGCCACTTCAGCTTTGGCTTTTCTGTTACTTACAACAAGGATTCTTAAAAAAAAAAAAAAGACATTGAGGTTATAAGAAAGGTAAAAATGATTGTTCTAATGGCTAGTGCCAAGTAAGTACTTTATACTGTTAGGTTGGTTATATTTTTTAAGTGTATTAAAATTACAAATCCACTTAACACTGTAAGATCCCAAATAAACTAATTTGTTCCTCTTTCAGCTCAGTGTCCTGGCTTCTTTCTGAACTAATTTGTAAATAATACAAAGACCTTCATCACATTTTCACTTCTCTTCAGAAAATTTCCTTACTGCCAGTATAGTCATGTTCATGAATGCCTAATAGTTCAGAAAAGCCTCTGCAAGAACCCCTCAGACAAATATTTAGAAAGGCAATATGAGAGCACTTGGTAATTCTATTCTAGAATTTCTAAAGCGACAAGATATCAAGATCATGAGGCCCCTCCTCATTAAATAGATCTAAGCAGATCTATTTAATGTACCATACTATTATTTTCAATTAAAAAACTAAAATTATGAAAGAATTCTTTTATGTTTCTCACTTTTTAAGAGAATGAGTAGAAAGTAAAAAAAGATTGAACACCAATAAAAATTAATTAAAAAAAAAGTAAAAAAAGCATAAGAAACACAAAATATTCTCAGTTGTTTCCAAGTTCTCTCTTTTTTTTTTAGTAGAATAATACATGAAAAATTTCAAGGAATCCCACTTTCTAAAACAAAAGTTTATTTAAAATCAGTGAAATCAGGAAGCATTTATTGCAGAATGCCATAACAAACGTACCTACCAACACAAATTAATGTTCTAGAGGATGCCAATGTATTTAATTTGCATATGACACATTTTAGTGTGTATTGTCATTTATTATGCTTCCAAAGAATGGCTAAAAACATAAAAGATTGGGAGCATGTCAGAAAGACACAGGAGTTAGCCCAAAAGAACCCCCAATGACCGAAGCTGGAACAATTTGAACAACAAAATAAATAACGTCGTATTGGTTTACAATTCAAAGAATAACATAAATATCTATAAGTCCATACTGATACTAACAGATGATTGAATAAGTAAATAAATTGGGGATAAGGGAGAAATCTTTCTTTTTTTTTTTTTTTAATTTATGATAGTCACATACAGAGAGAGAGAGAGAGAGAGGCAGAGACACAGGCAGAGGGAGAAGCAGGCTCCATGCACCAGGAGCCCAATGTGGGATTCGATCCCGGGTCTCCAGGATCGCGCCCTGGGCCAAAGGCAGGCGCCAAACCGCTGCGCCACCCAGGGATCCCCAGGGAGAAATCTTTCTTATAAGAAACTGCAAGTAATATATTTAAACACTGCTACCCAAGGGGGTGGTGCTTAACTCCCTGCCCCTTGGGTATGAGCGGGACTTTGTGGCATACTTTCAAAGTATGGAAAGGAAAAAGGAATATAGAAAGGAAAAAATAATAACTTAATGGGATGACTAGGTGGCTCAGCAGTTGAGCATCTGCCATTGGCCCAGGGCTTGATCCCCGAGACCCAGGATTGAGTCCCACATGGGGCTCCCTACATCGGGCCTGCTTCCCTCTCTGCCTGTGTCTCTGCCTCTCTCTCTGTGTCACTCATGAATAAATTTTAAAAATCTTAAAAAAAAAAAAAAGTAACTTAATAGTGGAGAAAACTGGCAGACACTGCCTTAACAGAGCGATCTAGGTTACTATCATCAGCGATAAGACATGTGGGTATTATGTACACTCTGGTACGATGCAATATGGATGGCACTTCACCCTGTGGAATTCTTTCCCAAATCCATACTCCTGGTTTAATCAGGAGATACATCAGACAAACCTAAACTGAGGGACATTCTACATAATACCTGACTAGTACTCTTCAAAATTATCAAGATCATGAAACACAAAGACAGACTAAAGAGCTGTTGCAGATAGGAGGAGACTAAGAAGACATGACAACTGAATGGCATGTGCTATCCTGGACTAGATCCTGAAGTAGATTACATATATTATATAATGTATACATGTATTACATACATATTAAATATAATACATATATCACATATGTAATATTCATATATCAAGCTATTAAATAAGAAAAATATGGTTCCCCTCAGGGACTTAAACTATAAAAATGAATCAGAGCAAATGAAAATCACCTTTGATTGATGTTTGACATTTATATAATGCTTTATGTATAACAGACACTATTCTAAGCATTTTTTTTTTATTCTAAGCATTTAATATAACCATATCAAATAATTTAACCCTCCTAAAACTTTATGAAGTAGGTATTATTACTATCCACATATTTTGAAATAATTATAAACTGATGTAAATTTGCAAAGAAATGTACAGAGAAGTCCCACCCACACTTCCTCCAGACTCCCCAATGTTAACATCTTACATATATACATGCAATATCAAAACCAAGAAATTGTCATTAGTATAATCCACTGAGTTTATTCAGATTTCACCACTTGCACATGCACTCATTTGTATGTTTTTAAGTTCTACGTTTTATTCTCATTTTACAGATAGAGAAACTGAGGCCTAAAAGGCTAAGTAATGTTCCCAAGGTCACAATTTGTATGCGGTGAAACCATTCTTTAAATCTGGGCAATTTGGCACCAGAGTCCATAC
This sequence comes from Vulpes lagopus, assembly GCF_018345385.1. Taxonomy (NCBI): domain Eukaryota; kingdom Metazoa; phylum Chordata; class Mammalia; order Carnivora; family Canidae; genus Vulpes; species Vulpes lagopus. The sequence goes on from NC_054844.1 coordinate 23,464,619, forward strand.
TTCTAATCATTAAGCTCTATTGTATCTCAATTTAGAATATTGCAGTAACTTGAATGATTATATCAGCATATCTAAAGAAAGAATGTAATCAAAATATGTGTAAAGTTCAGGAGATAGGGTCTAAAAAAAAAAAAGCCTATGGAAAGAATAATGTGCCCACCCTGTAACTAAGGAGAAAGATGTGAGACTGTCTACAAATGTTATGATACAGTCACCATAAAAAGCAATTCTTATAACATAAAAGAGTATTTCAAGCTATCTTAACTAAAGAACACATCTTAGGAACAACAAATAGCATTCGTTCTTATTCATGACCCCAGAACAACATTTAGTTATGCATTTACTGATAATGTCTCATTGAGAATGGAGTCAAGAACTAGTATGTAAACTCAACTGGAATTTCCTTTGGTGTCCATTTTGTTCATGCTGCCTCGTGTTGAATGAGTGAGTGAATGAGTGAATGAAGGAACGAACAGGGCAGCCTGGGTGGCTCAGGGGTTTAGCGCCACCTTCAGCCTAGGGCCTGATCCTGGAGGCCTGGGATGGAGTCCCATGTCAGGCTCCCTGCATGGAGCCTGCCTCTCCCTCTGCCTGTGTCTCTGCCTCTCTCTCTCTCTCTCTGTGTCTCTCATGAATAAAAAAATAATAAATAATAAAATAAAATAAAATAAAATAAAATAAAATAAAATAAAATAAAATAAAATAATGAATGAACAGATCAAATCAATGTGTTAGCACCTGTGTGGCCGTCCCCCCCCCCCCCCCCCCCCCCCCCGTTTATCTATGATTCTGGAAACCTTTCAGTGCTTTTCAAACCAATTCCATTACTAATATCCAAACAATCCTCAGGTCCTAAGGAGACTTTTAGTAGCTTTTCACCTCTTCATTTATTTTATTTTGTTTTTCCACCACCAAAATTATCACCTACCTTAGTACCCATGTACTCTGCTTGCCTTCCTCTTACAAAGCAATAAATGTCCCTTCTGTCTGAGGCCAAGCCTTCATTTTGTGCTCTCATTTCATTTCCTCATTTTAACAAGGATATTTCTTTGGCTTATATGTTGATAAATCAAATAAGATTTATTTGTTCATTTATTCATGTTTATGATGTTAAAAAACTGTTTTAAATAATAAAATAAAAGTGAGTTATGGTAATACAATTTTTTAGAATACCTTCTCAGTTCTCCAGGGTCATGTATGAAGATGGACTTTTTCACTCAGAGCCATTAGCATTTTAGTGAATGCCAGCAATTCACAGTGTTTCAGTCCATGTCAACAGGGAAATACTGATAGCAAATTGAGATGGCAATGGTAGATAAACTAATTAGAGATTGCACACACGTGTGTGTGTGTGTGTGTGTGTGTGTTTTAAAGAAAGGGGGAGGGGCAAAGGAAGAGAAACTCCCATGGAGCGGGAGGCCAAGCTCATCTCACAACACTGAGATCATGACCTGAGCTGAAATCAAGAGTTAGATGCTTTACCAACTGAGCCAACCAGACTCACCAGGACTGTATATTTTTAAATATCAGTAATATTGTGGTGATATTTACAATTATGCCTGACACAATAGAGTTGGAAAATAGCAGAAAAATCACTGTATTTTGTTTTAGGGGATACAATTGACAGGCTTCCTGATTTCCCTTTTTCCTTATATAAATTAAGTATCCTTTAGTTTCTGCTTTATTTTTATAGAAAGCTTTTTTTGAAAGAAAGTAGTCACTATATTTAATAAAATTTTTCAGCTTTATTGTGATATAAATGAAAACATTGTGATATTTTTTAAATGGGCATGGTAATGATTTGACATACATATACTTCATGAAAGATTCCACCGTCTAGTTAATGAACATATTCATCTCATTCACTCATTCATTCATGCGTTCATTTATTTAGAACTTAACAAGGATCTCGAATCCAAATTCTCTCCTTTTCTTTTACTCTCTCCCTTAAGGGTAGGTTCTTTCCATTCACAGACAAGACTTAACATCACCTATGTTAAAAAATAAATGATGAAAACACATTCTTTGACTTCAAGTCATCTCTAGGTACTATAAATGTCTTTGATCACCTTCAGGACAAAATTTTAAAATTGTCCATGTAACCTGCCTCCTTCTTTTTCCATTATGATCACTCCTCAAACCACTGTGATCAGGTTATTGTGAATATCACTCTACCGAAATGAATTTTATGAATGTCACCAAATAATTTCATTTTGCAAGGTTCTTACAGCCCAACTTTCTACCCATCACTTGATTTGATCTCTCAATTATTCTCTGTTGAAACATTTCCTTCTCCAGTCTTCCCTGGTATCACAGGCTCCTGATCTTATCCTCTCACAGTAGTTCCTCTTTCCCAATCTCCTTTGTTCCTCAGTCCTTTTTTTTTCTCTGTAGTGACCTCATTCAGGTCTCTGGTCTTGGATACCTGCCATATGCATATGACTTGCAGTACACCCACTCTGACCTTTCCTCTGCGTTCTCGACTCATATATCCAATCATCTACTCGACATCTCTTCATGGATATCTACCAGTCATCTCAAACTTAACATTCCCACAGTGGAACTTCTGATTCCTGGCTTTTCTGCCTTCCCACTCCCCCTGCCCAAATGTGCCCTTCATCTCTGTAAATGGTCCCATGACACACCCAAGCCAGAGAAGGTGGAACTCATCCTTGATCCTGTTTTTCTCATGTCTTATATTCAAGTCCTATTTGTGACACCTTCAGTATAGCCTGAAGGTGACAACTTTCCATCCATTCCACTGGGAACTCTGATCCAAATCTCCCTTATCTCCCACCTACTCCACTGCAATAGTCTCCCAGCTAGTCTCAGGGATCTGCTTTTGCCTCACCACCCGCGTCTATTTGCTACTTAGGACCCATAGTTATTCTCACACAGTATATACCAGACTGACTTTTGACTTTAATGACTTTCTTTTGCAATCAGAATAAAATCCAAACTACCACAGATGTATATTATTTGCATTATTTGGCCTCTGCCTACCTTTGTAAAGTCACCTCTTACCACTCTGACTGTATATTTCTTCTTGCCATATATAGTTCCCTCTGCCTAGAATATTTTCTCTCTGACTTCTCTGACAGAATAACACCTACTCATTTTCTCAAGCCTCAGCTCTATGAGGTTTTCCCAGACACCCTTCTCTGCTAGACATACAATTGCTCAATAATTGTTCCTTCCTTGGTCTAAGCTTGATTTCACCTCAGGGCTTTTGTATTTCTTGTTCTTTCTGCCTGAAAGGCTCTAACCCTCAGAAATCCTATGGATGCTCCATTTTTATGATTTATGTCTCAGCTCAAGTCACTTCCTCAGAGTCTTTCTGTGGCCATCTAAGGTAAAGTAGTTGCATTGTGCTCCCACTTCTCTCTATCCCTTCTCTTGGTTTTATTGTCTTTATATCATTTAGCATTATTTGCAATAATTTTATTCACTTATCTGCATACATATTTTTTTCTGTGTCCCCCAGGTAAGATGTAACTTCTGGTATACAGCAAGACACACAATAAAGGGTTGGATGGATAAAAATTTAAAGATACTTTACTATGTGCCAGTTACTATACTAGGTAAAGGGAATAACTGAATAAAATATTGGACTCTGCTCATGACCTTTCAGGTTAGTTTGGAAGAAAGGTATGTAAGCAAAAACAATCATAATACAATATGATAAGTTCTACTGATGTATATATGATTAGTTGTTAAAGGAGCTCAAAAGAAGGAATAAATAATTAATTCTACCCACAGAGAAGGCTGCCTGGGAAGACTTAACAGAAGTAGTATTTGAACTGAGTCCTAAAAAATGAGCAGGAGTTACCTTATAGTGAAGATAGAAAATGTATATTTTGGGCAGATGGACTAACATACAAAAATCATGGAAACAAAAAATTTTTTTGAAAAGACATGGTACAAAGTCGATCTATAGATTAATGCCATGTAAATGACAGTCTCAGGACAATTTTTTTTTCCTTTTATAGAAATCAACAAGCTGATTCTAAAATTAAATGGAAACACAAAGGACTTGGAGTGCAAAGCAAACTTGAAAAGCTTTGGAGCATTTATACTATATTATTTCAAAACCTACTATAAGGTTACAATAATCAATAAATTATGGTACTGGCATAAATATCAACAAGATCAATAGAACAGAATTGAAAACCCCCCCAAAAATCTACACTTAGAAGGTCATTTGATTTTGACAAAATACCAAAGTAACCCTATGGAAAAAGAAATTCTTTTCAATAAATAGTTCTGCAGTAACGATGCATTAATATGGAAAAAAATATATATTCTTAACCTTTATCTCACACCGTATGCAAAAAAGTAAATCCAGTTAGATTGTAGAGCTAAATGGGATCCCTGGGTGGCTCAGTTGTTGAACGTCTGCCTTTGGCTCAGAGCATGATCCCAGGGTCCTGGGATTGAGTCCCACATTGGGCTCCTTGCATGGAGTCTGCTTCTCCCTTTGCCTGTGTCTCTGCCTCTCTCTCTCTCTGTCCCTCATGAATAAATAGATAAATCTAAAAAAAAAAAAAAAGAAAGAAAAAAGATTATAGACCTAAACATAAAAGCTAAACTCATAAAGCTTTCAAGGAAGACATAGAAGAATATCTTTGTGACTTGGTGAAAGTTTCTTAGGATATGGAAAGCAATATCCATAAAAGAAAACAATTGATCATGAAATGGCAAACTTCTGATTATCGAAAGATACCATTAGGAAAAGAAACAGGTAAGCTACATAGCAAAGAAAACATTAAAAAAACTCACATCTGAGGAAGCACTGGTAACCAAGGTATATAACAATCTCCTACAACTCAATAATTAAAAAGCCAGTGATTTAGATACATTACAAAAGGAAGGCTACATAGATGCAGTGAGCGTATGAAAAAGGGCTCGACATCATCAGTCAATAGAGAAATGCAAATTAAACAATTCGAGATGATATTACCAGTATGGCTAAAATTAAAAATGGTGTAAAAAATCAACCAAATGTTGATAGGTATGTGGAACAACAGAACTCTCATACATAGGTTGGTAGAGAAGTGTAACATAATACAACTACTTTTTTTTTTTAATAAAATGTGCCATTTATTTTTCTCCCCACTTGTAAAAGCAATACATTACCAGAACAGAGAACTTAGAAAACATAACAATCCACCAAGGAAAACAGCAACTGGAGCCCCACCCCCACCCCCCATCCCGTCTGTCCCACCAGCCACTGCCTGCTGGTCTCTGTGGCCGCAGGATCCACCCAGGAAAGAAATTTGGCTATTCCTTATAAAGTTAAATGTATACCTAACTTATGACCCAGCAATTCCACTAATATTTATCCAAAAGAAATGAAAAATATGTCTAAAGAAAGAGTTGTCCAAGAATGTTCAAAGCAGCTTTCTTTGTGATAGCCACACACTGAAAACACTTCAGGTTTCTGACAACAGGAAAATGGACAATCAAACTGTGAGATATCTATGCAGAAGAATACTATTCAGCGGTGAAAAAGAAATAAACTACTATACATTCAGCTACACTCAAAAACAGTAAGAGAAGATTATATGCTGTATAGTTCAATCTATGTGAAGTTCTATGACAGGAAAAATTGATCTCATCTCTGGTGGAAAAAAATTTGAGTAGTGGTTCCTTCTGGAAGTCTGGGCTGGAATAGACTGGAAAAGAGTATGAAGGAAATTCCTGGAGTAATGATACAGTGCTACATCTCAATAGAGATTTATATTATAGGCATTGGTCAAAGTTCAGGGAATGATGGGGGGGAACTGGGTAGCTCAGTTGGTTGATCATCAGACTCTTGACTTCAGCTGGGGTGGTGATCTTATGGTTGTGAGATGGAGCCCATGGGCTCTGTGCTCAGCGTGGAGTCTGCTTGAGATTCTCTCTCTCTGACCCTCACCCTACTCTCTTTTTGTCTCTCTCTAAATATAAATAAGTAAATAAAATCTTTTTTAAAAATTCAGTGAATGGTATACTTAAGATTTGTACACTTTACTAATTATATGTAAATTTTACCTCAGCAGGAAAATAAAGGCCATAAATAAGTACTGATCTCTTGTAAATGACTCAACATGTTGAGATGTTTAGGAGGAAACGTACTGGTCACTGCAATTTCCTTTGATGGATACAGGGTATAGAGAGATAGTTTGATACATGATAAAATAAAATGTTAGTGATAAACTTTAGATTGTGGTATGGGTACTCACTGTAAAATTCTTGAAACATTAGCTTGAAAAAAAAAAAAAGAAAAAAGAAACATTAGCTTGAAAATATTCAAAATGAAATTTTAGGGGAATCATCAGGGATATGTGAAAGATGTAGGGAATCCCAGATAGTGTTCAATGGCTGGAACATGGAGTGGTTTGGCAAAAGATGAAGCAGGAAAGGCAATCCCAAGGAGGACTGTGAAGGGCCTTCCATGCCATGATGAGGAGCTTATATTTTATCCTGTGCAGCAGTATTGCTTAATCGTCTTGCTATTCTCACTGCTAGTGTCTTTAGTCACACCCTCATTAACCTTCATCTGGGCTTTGGTGCCATATTTATTTAATCAAATCAGGTTGAACTGAATCAGATATGAAAGATGCACTTATATTTCTTCAGAGTTTACATGATTTTTCCTGTTTTCATATCAGATAACTTTAAGATTTTTGTATGTAAATAGAAATTGCCATTTGAATACATTTCCACTTCAGAGTAGTTTCAAAATTGTATTTTTGTTTTTAGCCCTTAGGGCCTTACTTTGAATTTTTCCCCAAATAAGCAAGAAACAAACTTTGTATAAAGTTCTACAATTGGACAGTGAGAAATGAATGCTTTTTCTTTTTTTAAGAATTAAATTATTTATTTATTTATTTATTTATTTATTTATTTATTTATTTATTTGAGAGAGAGAGAGAGAAAGTGACGGAAGGGGCAGAGGGAGAGGGCAGAGAGAGAGATCCTCCAAGCAGACTCCCCACTGAGCATGGAGCCCAGGACCCCAATGTCATGATCTGAGCCCAGATCAAAAGTTGGCTGCCTAACTGACTGAGGCACGCAGGCACCCTAAGAAATGAATTTTTAAAAGTTATCTCGGTAAAAAAACTCCAGCAATTTTTGCATATGAAATATTGTAGGAAACACTAGGGAGTGGAATAAATTATCTAATTATCAAAAAATAGCTCCTGCCTCCATGATCTTGACAGTCAAAATTCCTACGTCTTATGAAACACCAATAGAATCCTTTAAAATATATGCTTTGATGCTAGATTCTGTGGGTTTTTCTCCCTTTTATTTATTTTTTTTTAAGATTTTATTTATTCATGAGAGACACGGAGTGAGAGAGGCAGAGACACAGGCAGAGAGAGAAGCAGGCTCCATGCAGGGGAGCCCTATGAGGGACTTAATCCCAGGACTCCAGTATCATGCCCTGAGCCAGACAGACGCTCAACCAGAACCACTCAGGTGTCCCTCCCCCTTTCGTTTTTCTATTCGCATTTGATAATGAGATAGCTAGTTGCAAAGGTGTAATGATAGATGACGTCATCGGTTTGGGCACATTGTTTACCATCCACGGAGATAAGGTAAGAGACTGGGTGAGCCTTAAATTTCCCAATAGCTTCCTCCAAAATGCAAACTCACATCCATAAGAGGCTTTTAAGAAAATAATTCTTAAAACACAGTATTACTATGCATCAGGCAATTTCTCCCTTTAAAGAAAATTTGGCTTATTGTTTTTTCTTTTCTTTTTTTTTTGCTTATTCTCACAAGATCTGTTTTCATCTGAATGACTTTTAAAATATGAGTATCTCTGAAGAGATTAAATCATCTGAGCCCACTTAGTGAAACATCCATTTGTTCATGTGAACTCTTTCTGTTCTTGCCAAACTTTATATTCTTGGAGTTTTGACTAATTCTTGGCATAAAAATATATAGATAATAAATATTACTTGAATAAATAAGTGGATGATACCAAGCGTGATACCAGAATACTAGAAAATGCAACTAATGACCATGCATTAAATAGTAAATTAAACAACATATAATCCCCTCTTAACATTAAATCATAAAACACTAGGGATGCATGCATGTACCAAATTACATTTCATTAAATTATAGGAGTCATGTTGAAATTTGTGAAACTGTTATTACAAAAAATAGTTGTCGTATACTAGCTCTGGTGGGGAAAAGAAAGCATAATGCCCTAGGTAGTATACCCAATAATTCCATTAATAGACTGCTTCTATTAACAGATCCTATTGACAGGTGTTGCTGTGACTGGTATACAATGATAATGGATATTAAAGAAGTTAAAACCAGAGTTGAGCTCCAGGAAAAAGTTTGAAGGTTATGAATTGTATATTTGGAGCCTTCCCCTCTTGTGTCTTCTCTCTTTTCTACTTTATAGAATCTTGTATTCTTCACCCCTTATAACAGACACTGGCTGCATAATCAATACCCAATTTTATTGGTTTTTCTGTTCTAATAGAACTCTGCTTTTATTTAGGTATCCATCTGCCTATAAGGACTAGGTGCTTGAAGGGATATAGGCTCCACCTCTGGCTTCAGAGGCAACCATGGCATTTTCATTCCCCTGGCCAGAGACTAATATAGGCACTCATTTATGACATAATTTCAACCAGTACAACATAATGGGGAAATTTGCCTGGGAACATTGGGGAAAGATTTAGCCATCTCGTAACACACAGGAACAGATAGCATCATTGTCCTCTGGACATTGTTCTGCTATATCTGGCATTGGCACCTGAACTTCTTATGGCCTTCTTGCTATGAAGCTGAAGATGAAGCCAACATGCAGAGAAAGACAAAGGCAAGAGATTAAGGAGAAATGGATCTGAGCTCTATGTGGTCTACCTGACTTCTGTGTCAGCCAATCTTATCTGAAGTTTTCTGTCACTTGCTGCTAAAAGCACCTTAACCTTTCTTCTGAGTACTGGAATTTTCATGTTTTCCTTTGGTACTCAAAACCCCTCATCAGAAACCATCCAATCTACTCTTCACAGTGTTTCTCCAGAGCTCTACATTACTAGTTCGTTTAGCTCATTATTCATTAAAACTGCAATTAGCTGACTGCCTCTATTTTCAGCTAGATTCTAGAGGAAAATCTATCTGATGCTAATTTTCACTAAAATTTTTCCAGGATACAACCAATCTGATGCTGAGTCATACTAAGCTGAGAATAACTGGACCTCTTAGAGCATCCATATTCCCAACGCAGAATTTGTTCACTGAAATAAAACTTGGATTGGTTTAAGTTTAGGAAAAGTGACAAAATGAAGAGAATTTCAAGCAACGTGAGGAAATATCTGAAGTTGGCTCTTAACTCATTCTTCCTTGAGGCTAGGCTAAATTATATCAACATGTATCTAATGTTATGTGGAATTTTTTCAACTCTAAATCTTGGAATGTTGATCATCTATGAGTGACATATATAGAAATATAATTAACCAGAGTGTTTGGCTTCTATTCTCAACTTGGTCTGGAGGATGCAAATTTAATGTGTACATTTAATAATGAACATATAACTTTCCTCTTTGTTAAGGCTAAAAAGATATGAAATGAATTACATTAGAAAAGAAGAAAATCGCTTTCTTAAACAAAAGGAATACTTCACATCATATCTTGTACAGTCCACGCTTAGAACTGACTGCAAAGAATAAAGCTTACTGTGATTATTTACTTTCTGCAAGGCCTGTACATCTGAAGAATTTCATTCAAATGGGGCTAGCTCACGCCATGGACACATGATGGGCTCTCAAACATAATTGGCGCCACTTAATAGGATGGTGGTTAATATTGCTGTCTGAGTAAGGAGAACATGTGACCAAGGATCAATTTCACATCATCACAACTGAAGATTTCTTTTTTCAAATTAGATTCTTCAGGGGATACTTTGAAAACCTCAGGTCAAGTGACAGAGAAGCTGAGAAATGCTTTTATGAGCATTTATGATGAAAGGAGCTATTTTAAAGGCTAAGATAAAAAAAAAGAAAAACTGATCCTTTCTGAATGGGATATTCCAAGCATCTATGAGTGAAGGCAGATGAGAAGTTATTATTCTTGGACCAGATCATGATAGCTCCATTATTTCATCACGTATAGAGTGCCATGACAACAGGATTATAATTCATTGTGTCCCAGTACCTGGCACAGTGACTGGTACAGAAGAAACATCTAATTGTTATTTGCTGAATATACATACAATGGAAAGGCTGAAATGAAGGAGTTGATTCTCCTCTAGCAACAGCCATTGATAGATCCCTCAAAGGAGTTTCCTTATTTATTTGCTACCATTGTTTTTATGGTCTGTAAAGACTAGAAAAGGAAGAAGAAAGAGTTACATGTTACTGAACACTGACTATATGCTAGGTATTATTTCAATACAAAGGTCAATAAAATAGGGCTACTCTTCTTAAAGAAGAAAGAGTTGCAAGACAATCATCAAGATAGGAACAAGTCGATTTAGTAGTCTAAAGCAGAAGGCAATTAAATGCATAGGGGAACCACATGTATTTCCCTGTAATAGACTTAGAGTTCATGAACTCTTATTGAATGCCTACTGTGTGCCAGTAGAGAGACATGGGAAGCTTACACAGGCATAGGAAATCTGCGTTGAGACAAGGTTCAGGGTAATTATAGCTTTATAGCTCTGGAGTCCATGGGGGATGTCAGGGAAGCATTGGTGGCAAGAGATGAAACCCAGAGCTGAATAAGCCATCACGATTTCAAAGAGAGAGAGTGACATGATCGAATCATGTATTTTGGAAAGTGTTTCATGAGAAGAATGAATTTGTGGAAAGAGAGATTAGAAGCAGAAGAACCAGTTAGGAGCTATCTTAATATGTCCTTGGAGAGAATTAAACTCATATCCAATGAGAAGAACGAAAATACAGAATCCAGAGATTTTTTTAAGAAATGAAACAAAAGTACAATCAGGAGGATCTGATTAGTTGTGGAGGGAGAAAAGGGAATGTTGAGGATTATTCCAAGAATTATAGTATAAAACTCCAAGGAGATATACAAATAATTTCTTCCATAAAAGCTCCTGTGTTTATGTATGTCACTAAATCACTGAAGACAGAAAAGCATTATGAAAGTAATGCATTAATAATTTATTAATAATAATAGGTAACAGATTTTAGACATGGTAGGGTGTAGAGAATTGAAGAAAAGATCCTCACTAAATTCACAAAGTGAATGATATTAAATGAAACAAACATTCTCTAAAATTCAGTGTAGTTAGTATTTATTATTAATCTGATTTTCAATGTTATCAATAATAATAAATAATAAATATTTAAAATAAACAGCTATATACAAGAAGCCAAAAGAAACATAACATTTTCAGTAGCGCTTCTAGATTTTCAATTAAAATTTTCTTCCTTGGTTTTCAGTTCTTACCCTGAGCCTTTTGACTTAATCTTCACATACTTAGCCCCAAAGCCTTATCGGTGAGCATTACCAGTCATATGTTAAAAGAAAAGGAAATAGCTAAGTCATCTGTTTTCACTTTTGATGCTGAGTTGGTCTAGACAGGATGAATTTATTTTAACAGAACTTTCGGCTAGTAGCCATTAGGCCCTTAGAAATGTGATTTTTCAATTGAGGATACACTACTCTTCGGTTCTTTATAAGTATTTACCTATTGTTATTACTAAAAATAATGATACTGTAGACACAGGATAACTTATGTCCTTACATTTCTTACTTGACTCGTAACAGATGTTTGATATAGATATGGCTGATAGAATTAAGTCCTTTAAAATAAAAGCTAACCCCTTTATTATGAAATATAATGAACATATAATAAAGTACGCAAAACATGCACAACTCAAGGAATTAAGATCAAGTGTGGAACCACCTCCACTGTGGAACCACCTCCAGGTTGCAAACCATAGTCAGAGCACCCAAATCACTTCCTTCTCCTCAACTCTCCCGCCAACCTGTATTCCACAAGGAACCATTTTTGTGGCCATCACTTCCTGGCTTTTCTTTACAATTTTGCCACCCTATATCCATTCCTAAACATTGTAATGTTTGTGTGTTTAACTTGAGTTAAATAGAGTTGTACTCTATGTATTCTTTGAAGCCTGGCTTCTTTCACTCAAGATAATGTTTTTGAGATTTATCGACATGGTTTCCAGCTGTAGTTCATTTGTTTTCATTACAATGAAGTATTTTCATTGAATGAATATCCCACAACTTATTTATCCCTTTACTATTGATGGACATTCAGATTATTACCAGGTTTTGGCTAATGCAAATGATGCTTTTATGAGCTTTTTTCTACTTGCGTTCTGGAGTGCACATATGCATATGTTAAGGTAAATATATCTGGTAGTGGAATTATTGGGTCACAAACTATACACTTACTAGATAATGTCAAATTGCTTTCATTTGATTATACCAATTTACATCTCCATCAAGAGCAAATGAATATTCTTGTTCTGGCTACTCACTAGTACATTGCTATTTGATCTTTAATTTCATACTTCCTGATGGGAAAATAGAGTACTATTTTAATTTGCATTTCTTTGACTATTACCAATGGGATTGAGCCCTTTTTCATGTGTTTATTGCCACTTGGATATCTTTTCTTCTAATGTGTCTGTTGAAGTCTCTTGCTCATTTTTTTCTGTTGGGTTATCTTTTTCTTATTGATTGGTTGGAGTTCTTAATATATTTTGGATATAAATTCTTTGTAATTTATATTAAAGATACATTTTTTTCCTGGTTTATGGCTTGCTTTTTCACTTTCTTTGTGGTATCTTCTGATGAACAATTCTCAATTTTATTTTTATTTTTTTCAATTATCAATTTTAATGTAGTCCAATTTATCAATCTTTTCCTTTATGGTTATCATTTTTCATGTGCTTTCTTTGTTATATAAGAACTCTATATTTACCTTCAAAAACAGGAAGGTATGTCCTGTTATAGAGAAATGGAGACATAGCGAGATAGAATGGTTTGCCAAACTCATATCCAGCTATTTTGATACCAAATTCTGCTTTATCTCCATTACACCATATTAATGTCAATTTTTAATGCAGAATTATTTTTATTTATTTTAGTCACTGATCTTTCCTCATTGCTTAAGGTAGTACAAGCTTTAAGAGCATGGAGGAGCAGGTGATGGTACTTAAGGAAGAAAAGTTCATAAAGCTTCCACATGTCCCTTTATCCCCTCAGCCAGGACTGGAAGACTATTTGGAGAAACTACAACTTTAATTCCTATAGAACTTTTTTTCAGCTGATTCATATTCCCACACATCTTCTGGCCTGATTTCTGTCCTACACATTCAAGACCAGGCAAAATACAACACAATAGGGGATTTAGGTCTGTACAGAGTATATATGCTAAGCCAATAAATCACCTTAAAATTTTTTTTTGGAATAGCAAAATATATGGAAAGTTGTGGGGAAGGATCTATAAATAAAGCAGTAACCCAACATGTTCCCAATTGAATATAGGCCTCCTCAAGTTTCCATATGGATGTAAAGCTACATATGATACCACCTTTGCTGGGTAAAGATCCCACTAGATTTAAGAAGCATCCAGAGTTCCTATAAACATTCTGGCAACTTCCCTTACAGAGTTCTAAAAACTCTGGTTGCAACCCTGCTCGCTCACTGGGAGCAAAAGACGGTACAGACCAACTCTAGTATGTCCCTAACATTATTTTGTACAACTTATTTTGACATAATTTTAAACTTGCAGAAGTTGCAATAATACATGGATCTCCCATATGCCCTTTATGCAGCTTCACTAATTTTTTGCATATTGTCCTATTTGTTTTATCTTTGATCTATCTACACTGAATATTTTTTTTTCCTGAAGCATGTTAAGCATGAATTGGAGACATCATGTCAACTTTCCTCCTAAATACTTTGATATATTTCCCATTATCAACATCAGGACATTTAACATAGATTTAATACTACTATCTAATCCATAGTTCAAATTTTATCAATGATCCTGTGATACTTTAGTTCTATTTTTTTCCTAATTAAGGATCCAATCCAAAGGTAGGAATTGCATGTAGTTATCATATCTCTTTGTTGCCTCTAAACTGAAATGGTACCTTGGCCTTGCTATGGTTTCCTTAACCTTGTTGTTTTTAAAGAATACAGCGGTTATACTGTAGGCTCTCTATTTGTGTTTGTCTGTTGTTTCCTTATATTTAGTTACGCATTTTGGCCAGAAAAATCACAGAAGTGATGATTATACTGTAGGCTCTCTATTTGTGTTTGTCCATTGTTTCCTTATATTTAGTTATGCATTTTGGTCAGGAAAATCACAGAAGTGATGGTATGTCCTTCATTTTGTATCAATCATATGGAGGCACATACAATTGATAATATTAATTTTGATCACTTGATTAGGGTGGTGTTCTCTAGGTGTCTTCACTGTGAAGCTATATAAATATATTGTTACTCAGCAATGTTTGACATATTTGCTTTAGCATCCATTGAAGATTTTAAACTCTTTTTATTTCTTCTATATTTAATGAGTTGACATTCTACTGTAAGGAAGAAGAGCTTTCCTTTATGTATGTATGTATGTCAGTATAGGCTCTTGGATTTTTATTTTACTCAGTGGGCTATAATCCATTGCTACCATTATTTATTTTGATGTCTAAATTGTCTAAGATTTGGTCAGTGGGGAGCCCTTTCCAGATGTCTCCTGTGTCCTTTTGATAGAGCCCCATCATGCTTTCATTTGTTGAGTAAATCCTAATTTTCTGGTACAATGAGATATCCTAGACTCATGTGGTATTTCCCCTGCCTGAGTTTTGGAATCAATTTTTTTAAGGGGCTCTAGTTCTATTTAGTAGAGAATGATATTTAGGAAGCTAGATTCAGGTAGCATATATAATATTTATTTATATTTGTTAACAAATGCATGCAGAAAGGGTAATTTAATTGTTTTCTTTCTACTTTGTATTTATAAAATAAAATATGCAATCATTATAATAAGAAAAAACAGAGGCGCCTGGGCTCAGGTCATGGTCTTGGGGTCCTGGGTGAAGCCCTATATGGGGAATCTGCTTCTCCCTCTCCATCTGCTTCTCCTTACTGCTTATCTTCTTTCTCCCTCTCTCTCTCTCAAATAAATACAATCTTTTAAAAAATAATTTAAAAAGAAGTTTTAAAAGTGAAATTCAGGCCATTAGTAAAGTCTCTATCAATCAATCAAGATATAGTACATTTCCAGAACCCACACAAATTATCTGTGCCCCCTTAAAGTCAATCTCACCTTCCACCCACTGATGTATTTTCTACCTCTATACCATTGCCTTTCCAGAATGCCTTATAATTGGAGTCATACAGTACATAGCCTTCTTTCTCTTAACATTACTCATTGAGCTTTTTCCATGTTATTGCTTATATTGGTACTGTGTAGGTTTTATTTTTTTATTGCTACGTGATGTGCCGTTGGATATATTAAGTTTATCCTTTCATCGCCTAAAGAATATTTCAGCTTTGGCAATTATGAATAAAGAAAGCCACTATAAAATATATGATAAGTTTTTATGTGAACATAGATTTTTCATTTCTTTTAGGGAAATATCTAGGAATAACATTACTAGAAAACATGATGTGTTTAACTTTATAAAACTTTATACTTTATAAATTATTTAAAAATGAAGTATAAAAATGCCCTTAACTTCATACAGTTAAAAAAAAAAAAGCAAAAACAAAAACCTTGAAAGTAAAACTGCCAAATTGTTTTTCCGTTGCATTTGCACCAGCAATGAATGAGAGTTCTAGTTGGTCTAATCCATGCCCACATATGGTATTATAACATTAAACAACAACAACAACAACAACAACACTTTAGGTATTCCAATAGATGCATAGTGATATCTCATTTGTGTTTTAATTTGCATTAACTGGGCAGCCCCGGTGGCATTGCGGTTTAGTGCCGCCTGCAGCTTGGGGTGTGATCCTGGAGACTCGGGATCGAGTCCCACATCAGGCTTCCTGTATGGAGCCTGCTTTCCCCTCTGCCTCTCTCTCGCTCTGTGTCTCTCATGAATAAATAAATAAAATCTTAAAAAAATTTTTTTGCATTAACTTAGTTACTATGATATTGAGCATCTTTTTATATAACATCTATGCTTTTAAAAAACAAAAATTGAGGGTAGCCCAGGTGGCTCAGTAGTTTAGCACCGCCTTCAGCTCAGGGCATGATCCTGGGAACCTGGGATCGAGTCCCATGTCAAGCTTCCTGCATGGAGCCTGCTTCTCCCTCTGCCTGTGTCTCTGCCTCTCTCTCTCTCTCTCTCTCTGTGTGTGTGTGTGTCTCTCATGAATAAATAAATAAAACCTTTAAAAATAAATAAATAAATGAATAAATAAATGTTGAATGATATTACATATACTTTTTGTAATCTACTTTTTATTTCCCACTTAACATGTGTCATTCATATTGTTCTATAATACAATCAACTATTGTCTAAAGTCTAAGTAAATTATTGGCTAGCAAATGTGAAAAATAGATGAGGAATCCTGTAAGTGATGCCACTTCCTCTAAAAAAAAAGTAAATCAAGAATTCACATTTTGGTGCCAAAAGGACACTTATCTCCAACTCTTTCCCATAATTTGCTTTCCCTCTTGGAAGAGGCTACAGGTTATTATTTAGTGTCTGATTTCTCCATTTCCCTTATCTCTTTCTGGAATAGACTTCAGTTGGAGAGGGAACTGGCAGAGTAATCCACTCCATAGTTCAATCTCTAATGTCTTGGTCTCTTCCCTCCGATTCACTTCTCACTGCTTGATCAGCTTCTCCAGGATCAAAGGGTTCAGAATGATTTTGCTCTTCTTCCCTTCCTGTGGGAGACTTTCTTTACCTAGTGTCTTGTAACAGATCTTAGAGATGGTCTACTACCATGATGACTCCTCTTTCCCTGGGATCCATTGGACCTCTTGGGACCCACACACTAACTGCCCTGATCTCAACAAGTTCCTATTTTACCATGGTTGTGTTAGTTTTCCAAGAGCATGTCACATACTTCTCCTGGGATTGATTGTGTCAGGTAATTTCTTCCAAAGTTACTTTTTTCCTCACTGCTTCCATGGAGTCTTCTGTTTAACTGGATAGGTTTCCTATAGCAAGACATGTAGCCCAATTTGCTGTTTCGTTCACCTCACCCATATGGAAATTTGACATAGAAATTTGATAAATCAAAATAAGGGAATGACTACTCAGAGTTGTGATTTTAAAGTCCCCTTCCCTGGGTATGCTTCCTTCTGATAAGAGGCTGTTCATGGACCTCTGTGCTCTCTTTTTTTTCCAGGAAGCAAAAAGATCACTTGGAAATGATCATCATGAATGCCTGGTTCTCAGACCCCACCTCCCCAAATGATCTCTGACTCTGCTGGTGAAAAATAAGTTGAGGCCCTTCTTGTTTTGAATGGTCATTCTCCTTTTCCCTTTGAAGTGGGAGATTTGTGGGAAGCAAGTTTCTCCACTTACCCATTTCTCCTCCATGTTATAAGTACTTCCTCCCACTCTTGAACAGATTCCCAGAAGCTTCTCTCTGCCTGGATGCTGACTCTACTTGGTCCTCCCCAGGTAAGTTTCTATTGTCCAGAGTAGGCATTTTCCTCCCCACTTTGTTGGAAGATTTGATGAGGACAAGCTAATCCACCATCTTATCCCTTAACTTGTGTTCAACCCAAAGCCCACCATATCAGAAGATGTGCTGAGAATGAGATCTATATTGGTAAGATCTAAATCTGCCTCACCCATTTAACATTCCTTCTGGACTTCTTGGCTCTTTTCTGCCATGCCTTCATTATCTCTCATTGTGTAACAAATCATCCCAAAATTTAGCAGATTAAAACAGCAAATGTTATTATCTCACATAGTTCTGAGGATCAAGAATCTGGCTTGACTTAGCTGGATGATTCTGGAGGATCTTGTATGAGGCAGCATTCACAGTATCAGTCAGGGCTGGAGTTTCTGAAGACTTGACTGGGGCTAAAAGATTTGCTTCCAAGCTCATGCCTGTCTGTTGACAAGTAGCCTCAGTTCCTTACTACATGGGCCTCTCCATGGGCTGCTTATGGCATGACTTCCCTCAGAGAAACTGATCTATGAGAGAGAGATAGAGGTGAAAGAAGGAAAGAAAGAGGAAAGAAAAAGAAAGAAGGAAGGAAGAGAAAGAAAGAAGAAAAAGAAAGAAAGAAACAAAGAAAGAAAGAAAGAATCTCAAAATGGAAGCCAAAATCTTTTCATAGGCTAACTTCAAAAGCAACGTATCATCACTTTCTGTTATGAGATATGGGTCACATAGCCTAATTTGGTACAGTGCAAGAGGGGATTACACAAAGGTGTGACTACCAGAAAGTGGGATTCATTGAGGGCCATCTAGAGGCTGTCTCCCATATGCCAGTTATACTTTTCTTAAGTTTTTAAGAGATTCTTAGAAACTTTGCCCTAAATGGCCCACCCTTATGATCTTTGTGCTGGTCAGTTCATCACCCTTTTTTTCTGAGAGATCTCTCTTCTCCCTATTACATGGCTTTTGCCACACCAACAAATACTTTCTTGTTGACAATAAACATTCTACTGTTATGATACATTTTTTTCTATTCTTTGTTCCTAAATGTCTGCATTTAGTCATAAAGTAAGACTTGCTCAAATGCAAAGGATCATGGGTGCCCCAAGCTGGTCCCCTAATCTTCTCTGTTTGCGCAACCTCACTGGCTTATGGAAACATCTCATTCATAAATAAGCTAAGTGCCCCAGCTGGTGTGCTCCCACCACCCCCCCTCTCAAATAAATAAATAAATAAATAAATAAATAAATAAATAAATCTTTTAAAAAGTCTCTTGACTTTGAGGACTGTGCCAAAGGCTATGGGTCTGGAGGTCAGATGAGCCTGGGGGTTACGGGCTGCCTCTCCTGCTGTATGATGATGGGCAAGTTGCTTCCCCTCTCTGAGCCTCGGGGAAGTGAAGACATGCAGAGGCAGGCTCTGATTAATGGCAGCTCAGACTGGGTCTTTCGCCATCGTGGAAGAGGCCAGAGGTGTCACCATCCTGCAGCCTAACCTGCCTGAACCCAAGCTGGACAGACGTGGAGCTGAGTCCTGGCTTCTCCCCGAACCAGCAACTAAGTTTGCTCATCTGTCAACTAGGGGTGTTGGTTTTTTTTTTTTTTCCCTCTTCCTCGGCCCTTCCCCCCAGCTGGTGTGCTCCCACCACCCCCCCTCTCAAATAAATAAATAAATAAATAAATCTTTTAAAAAGTCTCTTGACTTTGAGGACTGTGCCAAAGGCTATGGGTCTGGAGGTCAGATGAGCCTGGGGGTTACGGGCTGCCTCTCCTGCTGTATGATGATGGGCAAGTTGCCCATCTGCAAGGTAGAATCACTTTTCTCAATCTGGTAAAACTCAGCATCTTCCAGGGTCAGTGCAGAGAGTTAGAGCAATGGGTCTTGCAGTTCTCCTTCTCCTGCCTGGGAGGGTCTTGCTGATTATTATTTCTTGCCACCGCTCTGGTGTTAAAGCTTTGTGATATCATCTCCAAAACTCACCCATTTCTTCTCTTTATAATCTGTAAGGCCTAACAAATCTGTAACTGTCACGTAAGTTTTGACTGGAAGGTGGAACAATCACAAAGAAAGATAACACAGAGAGTAAAGCATTTAGAAAATATTGCTAACAATGTAGATGAGACTCTCATCTTGCACTCAACCTGCAAGCTCTGGTCCATCCTTCCTAGCTACTTCCCTGCATCTACCTGGAAAAGGCCTTTGTTAATTCCAGCCAGTAGGGCCCACTTCCCAGACACTTACATTCCTTATTGTCTAGCCAGGATGAAGACAGAGCTCTTTGTGTACAGAGAAGTCACCCCTACAGTTTTTCTGCTTCCAGAGTTTTCTCTTCTCATGAATATGTCAGGAAAGATATCACTTACCCTTCAGGGGAAAGACTGCTTTCAAACCTGAAAGACTGTAGCTCTGCTTCCATCATCCTTAACCAGACTGCCATTTCTCAACAAGCATGGTGACCTGATATTTGCATACATAATGCAGAAACTGGAAGTTGTTTTCTCACAACTACTACAATGATCAATTATTTTAATTATTGATGTAATTTCAATTCAAATCAATTCATGTTGAGAGGATAATTCCCAGAGTAAATCAGAAAATGGCTACAACAAATATTGACAGAAGACATTTATCATTTGTCCTACTAGGATTGGTGTTAAATTTAACATGACATCCTTTCAGAGGTGAAGTATAGATTCCAAATTACCAATCTCATGATTTAACTCTGGCTTATTTTCCTGGTTTACACTAATAATAGGAATGGCATTTAGAACTTTCAAATTTTTTTGAAAGTTCTGGAGGACAGCTCTAATCACAGCCCCCCCCCCCGCCCTCCATGTTGTGAAAAGGAACCCTCAGGGTATATCTCTCCTTTGTATGATACCTGTCATTCAAATCACATACTTGACTGTGTCAGGATTCTCTATACCTAGGATGGCAAGAGGATTTCCTATCAAGGACCTGGAGTACTGTACTAGGAGAAATAATAAGGTTATACTCCTGAGTAGTAGCAATGAGTCTCTATAATTGATCAGAAATTTCTGCAGCTGGGTTTGGGTGGTCTTGTGCAGCCCAAGTGCCTTGGAGGCTGTGGCTATCCTAAAAACATTGTCTAGTTGGTGGGCTGTGGGATCTCTGACCATCAGCCCAACTAAGCCAAATGTACAAGATGCCCAATTCCAATTAGGAGAGAAAGTTTTTATTCACTCCCTCCCCCAGTCTGAAGAAGGTGAACTCAAGTAGTTCTTTTGTTTAATAAGGTCAACCAAAAAAAAAAAAAGAGGAAAAGCTAAATTATTCTTATTTACACCCCCTTTTGGCAAATTTGCATTTTAAATGGAACAGGTTTAAATCATATAGCTAAACTGAAAAGCTTAAAAGAATTTACGAAGTTGCTGCAAATATTCAACAACATACACCAACATGAAGCAAATTGTGTTTGAAAAGAAGCTCAAGAGGACAATAGTTTCTCTTAAAGCAAAGGGGAGGGGAAAAAAACCCTCCTGACATGACTTTACAAAACACCACACCAAATATTTTAGGCATTCATGAGAACTAGTTCTGGAAGCTTGTGTAAAGAAAAGACATATTCTTTTCCAGCACCCACATAGCTGTAACTACCCTCCCAACAGTCTCCAGAGTTCACATAATTGGCCCTAAGATTTTCAAATGATTTAGCCAAGTCCCTGAAGTAAAATATTTGTCATTTAAATGTTCATTGCTTCTTTCATTCGGGCCTATTTTTTAATATCTTACTTCTTTGTCTAATAATTCATTTACTAATCTGCAATCATCAAATTTTTCTCACTTTTAAGATAAACATACAGTTTCAGGTCAAAGAAGAATTTCCAGGATTTGGGATATGCTATATTACTCAATATTAAGGATCTCTATGAGGATAAATGTGGAGTATGTGAAGGAAAACATCTTTTATATTCTTGAAGATAGGAAGAAGTTACTAGTACTTAATAGCATATCAAGTCTCCCTTTAGGTGACCAGCTAACATTTAAAGCATTAGAAGTAATTCGAACACAAAATTTCTTTAAATATTTTATTTATTTATTTATTTGATAGAGAAAGAGAGAGAGCACAAGCAGGGAGAGAAGGGCAGAGGGAGAAGCAGGCTCCCCACTGAGAAGAGAGCCCGACTTAGGCCTGGATCCCAGGACCTCGAGATCATGACCTGAGCTGAAGGCAGATGCTTAACAAACTGAGCCATCCAGATGTTCCAAGCACACAATTTTTGAAACCAATAAATATTTCTAAATATGTACTTTGCGCATATAGTGGAGGCTATAAAGAGTAATAACACTGAATCCGTGCCCTAAAAAACTTACAACCTCATGAAGAAGGTAGGCACACAAGTATAATTTCCTATTCTTCTGTGATAATTGAGTAATAATGAATTGCAACTAAATGGCTGTTTCCATCCCAAAAGAAATATTGTTTATATCTGTTTAATGTAAGATACAGCATAATGTTTTCTATAAAGGTGAAGTCAAAATGGATAGGATTTGGGGTTTATACCTGGGGTGCAACAGTCATGCTTCATATACGCATAGTACTTGAGTGTTGGAAACATCACTCTGTTGGGTAATTATGATCCTATTTTACACATAAAGAAATTGAATCTCATAAAGATTATATTATATTCCTTTAAAGTCACATAAGTTATAAGAGTTGGAGCCAAGACTCAATCTCAAGTATTTGTACTCCAAGAGCAGTCACACCATATACCCAAGTAACTCTTCTCTATATATAAGCATCATCACTATTCAGGAAGTTCCCACATGCAAGGGTGTATAATTCCACTAATTCCATTTCCTAAAGTTTCTCACATCTCTTCTTAAGAGAAATGACTTCACAATGTAATTACCCAAAGTTACCCAGCTGTTCTCAAGCTCCACTGAAGAGAGGAAGGGAAATGTCACAGGTGAGATTACATTAGAAATAAGACTCGGGCCATTAAACATAACAGGTTACTAGTGGTGGTTGTGCAATCTGCTCTAAAGATATCTAAAAACAGGACAAATTCTCAGCTGCTCAGGGAAATTTTAAAACATAGTTCTGTCTGAAGGTCAGAGAGTAGTTCCAGTAATTTCAAAATCCCCATAATTACACGATTTGGGGGGAAATGCCCATAAAAACCTCTTTTTTAACCCAAGTGGAAGCAAAACATTGTGTGTCTAGGTTGATAGTCAATAATAAACAGAATGAACTTTATTTGTAAGCTTTTAAAATAGAGACATTTATCTCAAAAAAGCAGGACTCTTTTTCTGCTATTGTTAAATCCTAGAGTTGGAGACTTGTGACAACCCAGATTTTTCTGTGTTGTAACAGCCAATTTTCCCCCAAGGAAAACACCTTTAATCTTCAAAAGACAAAAAGAGAAAGTGTTCAAATACAAAGTTTTCTCTAGTATGACTTATCACCTAACAGATCTAGCAAACCTACCATATTTAGAGTCTCTGCAAGACACTCTAAATACAGAGAAGGCTAAGGCACAACGCTTGTATTTGAGCCATGTGGCAATTTTATTGGGATCAGGTTTGATTCACCAAATGGCGAAGAATCTATGATGCATTTGCAGTTCTAATTAAAACTCCCCAGAGTGGCATCTTTAAGCCCCAGCTCTAATTCACTTCCAGATATCCCAGTATTTTAAGGTGATTTGTAGATCTTCTGCAAAGACCATGGAGAAAACCCTTGGTAATCAGATGTCTTGTACAAACACAATTTATAGATCAAATCAGAGCAAAAGCACAGAAGCAATTCCAAGGTTGGGGGGGTGGGCAGTGACCGTGAAATATTCCTAAACCCTGTAGTGTTCCCAACACATATAAGCACCTGAAAAACACTTGTCGACTAAATAAAGGTGCTGTACCAGATGCTATGGAGGCTACGAAAAGAGAAACACATCATTCCTCCTCTCTGGAGGCTCACCTCTCATGGGGGGACAGTGACTGTTAGGACAGACTTGCCTGTATTGGATCCCTGAACCACTCATAGCGATCACGAGCCCCTGAATGTTGCTTATGTAATTCCCGTCTGCTTATCTTGCAACTGTCAACTTTGAACCTTCTCACACTTCACTCTATGTCATTCTGGATCCATTTGGCTTTATATCTTGGTTCTACCTGTTGGTGTCAAGCTTCACTTGGACTGGTAACCCTAGTTAGAACTGCTTACCTTGGTGCTGCCCCAGCAAACATTTAGGATGAAGGGCATGGTGATGAGTTAGAGAGCACAGACTCTTAACTATCTTTGACCACCATCTGTGTTTGAAAACTGGCTCTGCTGTTTCTTAGCTCCTTATTATTATCTTGGGCACATGACATAACCTGTTGTTAATGTTACAGTTTCCTAATCTTTTGAACTAGAATTATAATAGTGTCTACTTTGTAGGGTTGTTGTAGGGACTGAATTAATACTTCCAAAGCACTTAGAAAGGTTCCTGACATCTGTTTTCTGTATTAAATTAAACTTACCTCCTTGTGATAGTCTCTTAGTGCTGTTTATTAAATTGAAAACAATAGGCTCTACGGCCACATGCCCTAGCTGGATCTTAGGACACCACTGGCTGGCAAAGAGCACTGAGGGAGCAAAGGTAAGGAGGTGGGAAAGAAAAGAATGTCTAACAAAGAGTCCAGTCTGACTAAAGTACTGGGCCCAGGGGCCTGCCTGCTTATGTAGTAGTGATTTTAAAAAGTTGAAAGGACCAACTTATGGAATAACTTGAACACCCAGATGGGGTGTTTGTAATCTCTTCTGTGTGCCATGTGCCATCCCAGCACTATGTCAGTGCTCTAGAAAGAATCCTGGAAATGTAGGGAGGATGGATAGGATGCTGGGAGATGATACAGTCAAGAAAATAGTTTTTAAAAAGTTGCAATGACATAGGTAAGTGATAATGCAATATGAAACTAAGATGTTGACAATGTCAGCAATATTGAGAGAGAAAATGCTAAGGCAATAGACACTATTTGGAAACAAACCAAAAAAAGTAAAACAGAAAAATTATTTGCATGTCTATTATATGTCAGGCCTGTACAAGGTGGTTTGTAAAACATTTAATTGGTGCAACATCTATGTTGGGTAAATATGGGTACTTGATTAATTCAGATTAAGAAATTCAGGGAGATTAAGCAATTAGCCTGAGGTCACAGTTCTAGTAAGCAGAAGAGGGATTCAACCCAAGTCAATTTGGTTCCAAAGTCTGGTCTTTTCTCACTGATTAAGTTCGCGAAGGAAATGAAAAGAAGGAGCTGAATGTGCTCCCAAATGTTCTGAGTGGCTAGAAATGCACTAAACCCACGCAAGAAAGTTTCAGAGATGAGATGACTCCTTTTGCTTTGATTTTAAATTTTAAATTGTCTTAGGACAGAGGCATGTAGCAGGCAGTTGGAAATTCAGGTGCTGATTTAGGAGGGAAGTCAGGATTGGAAACACAAGGATTCATTGTCAGGGGCAGGATGGGGGGTAAACGATTGGAAACATAACTTTTAGAATCACTTACAAAAAGTTGAAAAGCTCTCAACAGTGCAACAAGAGAGCGGGATGAAGAGGATCAAGAAGACCCTTTGTAACATTTCATTTAATGGGGAGAAGAGAAAAAAGTCTGCAGAGTGTAGTGAGGTCAAAGGTCAGGGAGGAAAGTCTAAGACTTCTGGGAAGAGAAGTTCAGCCAGCACTAGATGGCCAATAGTGTCCAATGCTACTGAGGCCAGAGAAGATAAGAACAGGAGAAAGGCCCATGGATTACTGTGTAGCAAGGCCATGGGACCTACGGGAGAACCCTTTTAGGAGAGTGGAAGGAGCAGACCTGAGTTGAAAAGTGAGGGTTTGGTAATAAAAGGAGGAAAAGAGGTGGGACATTTGGATGGGAATGAGGAAAGAGAACATGTTTATAGGTTGAGGAGACGTCAAGGTAGCAAGGATAACTGACACTCCATGGAAAGAAGACCGTGGAGAACAAGGCCATAAAGAAGTTTGGAAAGGATGGGATCACATGTAGCTAAGGAGTCTTTCCTAAAGGAAGTAAGTCCTCTTCTCTTCGGAGACCCAAGGAAACTCATGGTGAAGGCAGCAGAGTGAAGGGGGCCTATGTGGCCAGATCTCTGTTTCCTCAAAAAGTTGACACAAATAATCATCTGCTGAAGTTGAATGGCTGGAGGCATATCTCAGGGCTGTGAGAGGAGGGAGCAATCCAGACCCTTATCTTTTACCTTTTCCTGCCATATTGTTGAATGGCCCATCCCAGATGTCATCTCTCATTTCCTTTTATTGACTTCTTGTTGTTGTCTCTTCTGGCATTGAGCACAAGACACAGTAGGTTTCCAGATTTTTAGGTGGTTCTCAGTTTTTCCTGGCACTTATGAAATATATTTAACATTCTATGAAAAAGAGTAAACATTTTATAAGACACAATTATAGCAAAACAAGAAATAGATACAATAAATATAATGACAACTCTTGTCATAAAAACACCCAAGTGAAGAACCCAAAATAAGATTTCCCATGAATTTCCTGAAAATGATGGTTAAATCACTTGAGCTTTGTCTTCGATGGCCAACTGCATTCTCTACATTTTCTAAGCATTAGCCTAGGAAAATGGGAAACACATTTTTACTTTTAATGATTGTTCCTCGTAACTTCATTTGTCCTATTTCAAGACAAGAAGAAACATCCTTGAATAGTGTAAGTAACAATAACATCACTGTTGATGATAACAATAAATAGAAACATTTCCAGTTCTTCCCAACTGTGGGTCAGGGACTGAACTTTAAAGGGTCAGAATGGGATGAACTCCAGCCCAGCTCCTGCAAAGCACTCCCCCACTCCTCCATTTTTCTGGAGATATGAGCAGTCTCAGGGATTTTCTGGTGGTTCTGAAAGGGTTGGCATGTAGCTGCTCGGGTCCATGCTCAGCAGCTCTCTGAAGAGCACAGAGAAGAGCTGAATTCTGGAGAAAACATGCGAGGGGGATGGTGAACAGAAAACTTTCTGTGTGGCGCATTTGCAATGCACCTAGAAGTGATCAGAATACTGCTTTTTGAGGCACCTGGGTGGCTTAGTGGTTAAACATCTGCCTTTGGTTCAGGTCCTGATCCCAGGGTTCTGGGATCAAGTCCCCCATCAGGCTCCCTTGTAGGGAGCCTGCTTCTTCCTCTACCTATGTCTGTACTTCTCTCTCTGTGTCTCTCATGAATAAATAAATTAAAATATTTTAAAAAGAATACCACTTCTCTCTGTTACCACGCTTTTCATCTAAGGAGCTCAGACATCTTTGTCCTACAGAGAACCCCCACATATGGATGGGTATAGTAACTAGCCTAAGGCAGAGGAGGCACCTGGGTTATCCATTAGTTCACTTAGTAAAGGCAGAGGTTTAATCACATCTTACATTTGACCTTTTCAAAACTTTTTCCCCTAAGGAGGAAGTCACAGTCTTTGACTATTTACTAGGTAATAGGCTGTGCGTTATTCATTCACATAAATTAATTTCCCTAATATTAACAACTCTGAAAGGTAGTTTTTATTGCCTCAATTTTATCAACGAAGATGTCATCTATCTGGAAAATAAGAAATTTTCCCAAGATCATTCAGCTAGAAAAAAGTAGAACTGAAATTTGAATATAAACTATATGTACACAAAGCCCATGGTCTTTACACCCTAGGAAGCCACTTCTCCATGGACCCTCTACTTTCATATACTACCATCCTCCCTCTGACAAATAGTCTTATCCTTTCCTTGGTTAAAAAAAAAAAAAAAAAAAAAATCTTGCTTTTCAGTAAATCTGTGCTCTAAAAGTAATGAAGAAGAGAGATCCATAATTTCTTTTCTGAAAAGTAATTACCAGTGTTACAAATGCTCATTCTGTATTAAATACTAAAGATCTAAACTACTTCAAAATAAAATATAATAATGTATTTTGAGAAAAATTTAAAAATACATATATATATATATGTATGTATATATATATATAAATAATTAGGGCCCACAGGAGTCTGGTTTCTTTTTCTTTTCTTTTTTTTTTTTTAAGATTTTATTTATTTATTCATGAGAGACAGAGAGAGAGAGAGAGAGAGAGAGGCAGAGACAAAGGCAGAGGGAGAAGCAGGCTCCATGCAGGGAGCCTGACATGGGACTTGATTCTAGGACTCCGGGATCACACCCTGAGCCGAAGGCAGGTGCTAAACCACTGAGCCACCCAGGTGTCCCTGGAGTCGGGTTTCAACCTCAGTATGCAGTCAATATGTACTATTTGACTTCAGTTTCAGACTTAAACTTGGCTTCTATAAGTCAGAATAGCCAAATGCCTACGCCAAAACATATCAGTGATACAAACAAAGTATGTTATTCAGATTAATATTAATATCTGAATATTTACTTTCAAATATAAGTGATTATATGTTTACATATTATATTATTATATATTTGTAATATAAGCTTTCTAGAAAGGAGATTTTATGATGAAATTTATCATGTATTTATTTATAGAAACATAATACTTATAAGCATTCTACAAAGTACTTAGAGTAAAATTTCACTTGTGTGTTTGTTCAGGTTTTGTCCGTTGAAGCATAGTTCATTTTGACTATTCTGA
Organism: Vulpes lagopus; assembly: GCF_018345385.1. Taxonomy (NCBI): domain Eukaryota; kingdom Metazoa; phylum Chordata; class Mammalia; order Carnivora; family Canidae; genus Vulpes; species Vulpes lagopus. The sequence continues at coordinate 23,492,813 of NC_054844.1, forward strand.
GAATAAAATTCTGCAATAACTGATCATAATTGTAAGCTTACCAATTTTATGCACTAGAAGTGGCCCTCAGTGGCCAAGAACTTTCAAATAGTTAAAGATTCACAGTTACTATAAATTTAGGTCTTTTGTCATATTTCATCTTATGGAATTCAGCAATATTCAAATTTCAGGAAGGTAATATATTACATACACCATATTTATCCATTCTTCTGGAGGATGGGGGATATTGATACTGATAGTTTTATGAACTGAGATTCATAACTTTAAACAACAATCATTTTTTTAAAGATTTTATTCACTTATTCATGAGAGACACAGAGAGAGGCAGAGACATAGGCAGAGGGAGGCTCCCTAGTGGGAGCCTGATGTGGGACTTGATCCCAGGACCCTGAGACTGTGACCAGAGCCAAATGCAGATGCTCAACCCCTGAGCCACCTAGGTGTCACAACAATCATCTTTTAAAATAATATTTAATTTTTAGCTATTTAGTTCCATTTAGGCTATTTTTAAAGAACATCTCTATTTGGGATTTCTTTGTAGCTTGTGAGGATGAATTAAAATAATTCAGTGTTACCATCTATAAATTCCACAAGGATAAAAAGCTCTAAAAGAATGTACAATAACATTCATGATGAAGATAAAATGTATGAAGGAAAGAAGATAATCTTAGAAAAAGATAAGGTACTCAAAACATATCCTGTACTCAGTACTCAAATTTCAAAACAATAGACTTTGTAGGAATGTTTTAGTAAGAAACTCTCTTTTGGTTTTGAGTCCATGAATTCAAAAAATTTAAACAAAAAGCCTGTTTAAAATATTGTTATAGCTTGCCAACTATGTTAAGATAGAGGATTTTCAGACTTATCTACCCTGTGAGTCTTAGGTACAAATTTTCTTCTAGAAAACATGTTACTGAAAAACATCTGCTTTGCACAAAAAAAAAAATAAGTGATATCACTCAAAATGGGGGTATATCTCCATTGACATAAATGTAGTCTCTAGAACTAACAGCTGTTTATGCTAAGAAATTATTGTTCCTGTGATATCAAACTTTGAAAACTTATCTAATTTTTTGGGAAAACTTATCTAATTTTTAATAATAAAACTATAAACAGACATCAGAAAGAATGAATACTTACCATGTATATTGACGTGGATGGAACTGGAGGTTATTATGCTGAGTGAACTAAGTCAATCAGAGAAAGACAATCATATGGTTCCTCTCATATGTGGAATATAAGAAACAGCACAGAGGATCATAGGGAAAGGGAGAGAAAACTGAATGGGAAGTCATCAGGGAGGGAGACAAACCATGAGAGACTCTTAAGTCTAGGAAACAAACAGAGGATTGCTGGAGGGGAGTTGAGTAGAGGGATGGGGTAATTGGGTGATGGGCATTAAGGAGGGCATGTATGTGACGAGCACTGGGTATTATACGCAACTGATAAATTATTGAACGCTATGTCTGAAACTAACGATATATATTGGTTAATTGAATTTAAATTTAAAAAATTTTTAAATTAAAAAATGAAATAAAATAGCAATGATTTCATCATAAAGTGAAACAAAACAAAACAAAAAAACCTGACTGGGTGACAGGCACTGAGGAGGGCACTTGATGGGATGAGCACTGGCTGTTATACTATATGTTGGCAAATTGAACTTCAATGAAAACAAATGAAAAAGAAAAAAAAAAAACCTGTAAGGATCCCTGGCTGGCTCAGTCAGTAGAGCATGCAAGTGTTTTTGTTTTTTGTTTGTTTGTTTGTTTTTTAGGTAGTCTCTCTATATCCATTGTGGGGTTCAAACTTATAACCCTGAGATTAAGAATTACATACTCCACTGACTGAGCCAGCCAGACACCCTAAGCATGCAACTCTTTTTTTTTTTTTTTTTAAGATTTTATTTATCCATTCATGAGAGACACAGAGAGAGAGGCAGTGACATAGGCAGAGGGAAAAGCAGGATCCCTGTGGGGAGCCTCATACAGGACTTGATCTCAGGACTCTGGGACCACACCCTCAGCCGAAGGCATATGCTTAACTGCTGAGCCACCCAGGTGCTCTCCAAGCATGTAACTCTTGACCTCAGGGTTGTGAGTTTCAGCCCCACATTAGGCATAGTGTTTACTTAAAATAATAATAATAATAATAATAATAATAATAAGGTTTTAAAAAAACAATACTCCAAATTTATTATTGAATCCCAGAAGTTTATTTTATAATGGTGATATTAATCTTCAGCTTCACCAACTACTGATTTTAACACTTGGCTACTTGTGTATATTTGGTGATATAAATGTGGATATATATCTATTTGCAGAAATGTATTACTATTATTATTATCTTATAAACAGAATCATAAAGATCATACTGCTAAGTCATTCTTTTGTTCTTTGGTCCATTACCTTTGCTGCCCAATCCAGCTATCTTAACTAGTCTAGTAGAAACTATAATTTCGGGGATCCCTGGGTGGTACAGCGGTTTGGCGCCTGCCTTTGGCCCAGGGCGCGATCCTGGAGACCCGGGATCAAATCCCACATCGGGCTCCCGGTGCATGGAGCCTGCTTCTCCCTCTGCCTGTGTCTCTGCCTCTCTCTCTCTCTCTCTGTGACTATCATAAATAAATAAATAAAAATTAAAAAAAAAAGAAACTATAATTTCAAACTAGGCCTATAAAAAAAAACAATATAGTGACACATTTTGACATTGTTACTGATGAAAAATCAACTGCTCTTTATGGACTCCTATTATGTGCCACACATTGATCTAGGTACCTTCAGCCAATGGCTATGTGAGAAAGGTGGTTTTAGTGAGAAAATTTCACAGGTGAGAAAACTGGCTCAGAAAGATTTAAATGTTGAGTTTGAACCCAATCCTTTTTACTTCCCAGTTTTAAAAAATGAAAGACAAGGGTAAAACTCCTAATTACTATGGCTCTCATATGACAATAAAACTAAAGCAAATTTACAAATCAAAGCCAAATTAAACTAATAGAATATAAACCTACAGCATTAATATGAAATTTTATGTTATTTTGTTGAAACTAAATTGTCAAATTAAATAATGGAAAGATGCTTTGTGGATTTTACTCTACTTGTCTACATGATTGCTCTCTCACATGATTAATCCTCAGGTGCATTGCCATTAAACCTGCAGTTCGTTTTTTTTTTTTTTTTAATTTTTGACTATCATTTACTATTTTGTTCTGCTAAGAATTTTAATAATGTCCTTCAAAACATAATCACTATGACAATTTTGTAAAGTTTTATCATTTTAACTCTGCTAATGTTAATAAACTGTCATAAGTCAGAAGGCATACAGACATATACACTACCGACTCTAGAATAACAAATTGTCAACTACAGCACAGTTTCTCTTAAGTTCAACAAGTCTATACACCATGCTCAAGATAATGATTCAATTTTCCTACTACTTTCCTATATTCAAATGACTGGGAAATCTTTGCTCATGCAACATGACATGATGTCATTTGGCTTGCTAGGAACCCAGTCATAAACAGAAAGGTACAAAGGATCCTGAAAGCACATGACAAGACTCAGATAAAAAGGAATTGTCCTGATGATCCAAAAGACACTTGGAGAACAAAACAAAACAAAACAAAAAAGCACAAAATTTAAAAAATTTCCTTGAATGTCCAGACTGCTAAGAAAACAAGGACATGAACATGGATACCAGTAGAGGTTAGTAAATGAGCTATAAAAACAAAACAAAACAAAACAAAACAAAACCAAAAACACCTTTCTATAGTCAAATATGTTTGGGAAGCTCATTACCATATTAAAGGATCTGAGAAATGCCATTAACTTTGTTTCACTCAGTTTAAACTAGAATGCATTTTGGTGAATGCCACTCTAAACAATGATACCCAGGGTATTGGAATCAATACACTGACAGAGAACTCCATAATACAAAGACTGATCTTCTCAAAATATTGACTAACCAATTGTTTTCAGCTCAGACTTTCTGAAGTTTTTTTGGGTTTTTTTTCATGGTTCAGTCTTCAAAGTTCTACAGAAATCAGCTGTTTATACTACATTAAGCACATAGTAATAATATCTGGATTCAAGTTAACTCTCATTTTAAAGCAAAGGATTACCATCTTTTATTCTGAATATGACCACATCATCTACCACGGAGTCTTGTGTGTTGTAAACACTCGCTAAATGTTTGATATTTGGCTGATGATGCAATTTCTCTAAGCCCCAGGTATAATTCACAGGGGTAATTTTTGTTGATAATAACTAAGCCCATAGGGGCCGAATCACATGAGCACAAATGTCAAAACCATGATACTGTCAGGGGCCTCTAGCCCTGTTGCTGTTGAATAAATATAAATAAATATTTATGATCTATGCAGAAACAAAATATATAGGACATTTTTATTTATGAGTACAATAAACAGGATTGGAAAGAATACAGGATGTATTTTTAGCCTGTGTTTTCCCTTCTTATGAGACTGGATGGTTTGATGTTTCATGTTTTTAAAAAGATGTTTTCATTTCCTTTGAGATTTTTATGAGTTCTTTTCGGTTGGGAAAAACTGTTGCCTCCTGTGGCACACAGGTCTGTAGAAGCTGCTTGTGGATTTTGGCCCTGGGGATGTAGGCGTTATTGTGTATTTCTACGATAAATTTTCAGGGATATGTAACTTGCCTATAAAAATATGCCTGTGGGCTGAATCTTGGCAGTTAGCATTTTAGTAAGAGAATATATTTAGTAATATCTGAATGTCTAAACAACTAACACATAGGTGAGCTATTTTTAAAAATTGGGCGACAAAAAACATTGCCACCTTTTGAGTATGTTTGGCTATAACTAAATATCAACTTCTAAATTTATTTTTTAAAAAACACTTGAGAAGCAAGGATTTGAGTTAGCCCTGCGTTGGGTCACCTCGTCATGAAAAACAAATAACACGAATCTTTCATTTGGAAAATTGGTGACACTGAGTTGGACTTTCTGAGTCAATATGAACACACATTGACTTAGGTCCTTGGGTTCCAATTCGAAGGGCTAGCAATGATTTGGGGTTCTCATGATTTCCCTTTTTCTTCACTAATGCAGTTAGTTTAATAAGCATGTATAGAAAATATTTAGCATCCAGAGCTCTGTCCTTAGCTTTAACAGGTGTCTGTAACATACACGAGCGGCCAAAACCAATGAAGCAGCATCACAAAATATCCTTTTTTCAGTGGTATTGTCACAAATGGTTTATGGATGGAGGCATAAATTAAATTAACCCATAAATTAAAACACCCAAATGAGTGAATAATAAGCACATTTGGAAGATAAGTCACTGTAGTGAAAAACTTCATGCTTTGAATCCAAGCTCTGGAATGGTTACCTAATCTCTTTTTGTCATAATGCCCACATTTGTAAAAATTGCAATTGTTTTGCAGGGTCTACGGGGTCGTTGTGAGCATTACACAAATACAAAGTGCTCAAAAACTGGGGACCATTGACAAAAATGTTTTTATGGACAAGTGTCTATTGGAGTTTCCCAGCTAGAAAGTGCTAACGGGTATAGTCAGTAAGGGGTGAGATAGCTCAAGGCAGCCAAGAAAGGCCTGGGCCTCGCAGAGGTAAGACCTGTGCATGAGCAGGTTGTGGACAACCAATGAGGGTGAGAAGGAAGAAACTTGATTTAGAATGAAGCCCTTTCTTTGATCTTGCTTGGGACTACATGCTAAAGCCACAATGGAAGGATCATAAATCAAAAATCTCTGCATTTTTTTGGTCAATAGGATAGTACATTGTTCTTAACACTATGTTTAAGTTGGGTATGGTTATTATGACTGCAATTTTCTTTGACCAGAAATAAGAAATAACAGAGAAATCTGTTATTGGCCATGTTTTCATATTTTGAAAAATATACCGGTTTATCTTCCCATCACATATTAAGTTAAGCATTGGCTTGGTGCTTTCACAGACATGATCTCATTTCACACTGACAGCAATGTTGACAAGTGTGCATTATTCTCACTTTAACTATGACAAAATAAGTTCAGAGATCCTAGCAGAGCCAGGATTAGATCATGGGTGTTGTTGCTGTTTGCCTTTAACCACAGCATGTTGCACATCACATACATGTCTATATCTCTATCCCATATCACAATGATTTTCCACCACTGCTCTTAAATTTCAAAACAGTAACTGAGATGGGGGCACAGAGGGTAGGAAAATCAAAGTGTGGAGGGAGATTTGGAGTTCTTGGGATGGAGGTGGGGATGTGGCATTGCAAGCCACGGGATTGAAGTGGGGACTGAGTAGGCAGGAGAGACTCAGACAATCATCTTCTAAAATAATCCAATGTACTATTAATTCACATTTTTTTGAGGTTCACAGTGAGACCCCAGAAATATATTTCTTGTTTCCTCATTTACTTACAGGATTTTGCAATTGGGGTGGGGGGGTGGGCAGCAAAATTTGTTACATATGGATTTCTATGATAACTCTGTTTGAGAAAAGTGGCTGCTAAAAACCCATCTCTTCCAGCACGCCTTCCAGGACTACCGCCACAGATGTCATGAGTGCCAGCACTCCACCCAAGATAGGCAATAGTAAATTCCTGTGATTCCCTCCTACTTGTCACTCTTCCTCTTCAGGGCTTCTGATCTTTCCATTTTTTCAGTAAATCTCACCCTTTTACTCAACTTTGATAATAACACTGTCTACATTCCTTTTATACTCCACGGAGTATACTCTGCTTATTGGTCTGCTTCATCTTGCACAGCAGAACTGCCTGACCAGTTTACTAGAAGACTTGGGAAAGATCTTGAATTTGAAAACCTGTGAGCATTTCCACTTCAAGGAGGGCAGTAAAACTCCCAGGAGCCAGACCAGCCTGTCTTGAAGCTTTGGGATATTTTCTAGATTCCCCCTTTTGCTCTTGGACTTACCAGTTTACTCTTAGCATGGCATAGGTAGAGTTCTCAAAGACGATGAATACCAATCAGCACAGTGTCTAGAAGAGCCCCAGCCTCTGAAGCTTGTGGTGTGCAACTACCATAGTGTCTGTGCTCCTACCACTGAGCAACAAGAGCTTTTCAATAATTGGTGAAAAAAGGTTAGAGCAGGGACACCTGGGTAGCTTAGTCAGTTAAGCAGCTGCCTTCAGCTGGGGTCATGATCCCAGGGTCCTGGGACTGAGCCCACATGGAGCCCTGCATGTCATGGAGCTCCCAGCCCAGCTCCCTGCTCAGCTCCCTGCTCAGCGGGGAACCTGCTTCTCCCTTCCCCTCCACCCCTCCCCCAGCTCATGTGCTTGTGCTCTCTCTCTCTCTCTCAAATAAATAAATAAAATCTTTTTTTTAAAGTTTAAAGCAAATTATGGAATAATGCACAATTTTAAAGCCTATTTTGCTTTATTACAAAAGGAATCCATATTTATTGTGCAAACTCTATAAAAGATAAGCATTTTGATATGATTAATGACAACAAAGCAGAAGCATCTCTTAGCTGATTTGGGGGCCACTCCTTCCACATCCTCTGCTCTCATTAAAAGACAAATGTGACAAAGGGTATCAAGAAGTTCCTTTCCCTTTTTTTCTTTTCACAATTGCATCTTACAGAGGAATGGCATATCTAAAATTTTACACAGAGGGGCTTTGGGGCCATGTCCTATTATTAAAAAGAGAGGCTGAGTTTGCATAGCACTTGACATAAGACCTGGAATATGTCAATTATTCATTTTAAAGATGGGCTCATGAGATGTTCTGGAATACAAAATCCTCCCAAGCCATACTCTTAATGCCACAACTGCTGCAGAGGAATGTTCAAGGGGCCATTTAGTTGTTTATTCAGCTAATAAGCATTTATTGAACACCTTCTATGTGCAATGCCATAAAGTAGATTCTAGATGAAAACAGAAACAAAAAATAAACAAACTTTGGTTTCTGCCTTTATGGAATTTTTTAAATAACAAAAAGACTTTGTTTGACATTTAGGTCATTTTCTACTAAAAATAATACTGTGATGAAATCCCTGTGGTTAAATTCCTTTGCACATCTATAAATATTTCCTTGGGATACATTTTTAGAAGGGGATTTGTAAGGTGTCATTTGGTGATCTTAGAACTTATGATGAAATAACCAGACAAATCCGACATGCATAGAACTTAATGGATTATTATTTTGATATCTGTGGGAGTTGCATGGCTCTAAAACTAAAAATATACAAAAAGAATGCAAGCATTTGACTAAAAAGACATTTAAATACCTCAAATTCCAATGAAAAACAAAAATCCAATCCAATGAGGCATTTTCTTTTCTTTTTTTTTTTTTAAGATTTTTATCTCTGCATCCCACATGAGGCTCAAATTCACAACCCCAAGATCAAGAGTCACACACTCCACCTATTGAGCCAGCCAGGCATCCCCAATGAGGCATTTTTAAGAGTAGGTGTCACAAATTCTAATGTCTTGAAAATTAGGTAATAAAATGACTCAAATCTAAAATCTTTTGCTAAATGACCACCTTTGGTTTTAAATGATAACTTCTCTGTTAGAGGTTGTTAGTAAGGTTCAGTATGCCCTATCGGTGTCACAAACAGGACCCAGTATTGTCTCAGTCTGTACCATCTGGTCCTTATGAGGCTTCAGCAAGCTGAAAACAGTGTAAAAGTTGCAATGGGGAGGTAGTCCCCCAAACTATGAAGGGTAGCATAATTACTTCACTAGTAGCTAAGCATCTTTCAACTCAAAGATTCAGAGAATTCTTCTTGGTATTAATATATTTGGTGTTAGGAAATCTGTACATAGTGTTTTTGGTACTTTCAATGTTTGGAATTTGGCTAGTAGAGTTAACAAATCAGTTTTTTAGTTACAATTTAGAACATGTCGTATGTGTTGGATTTAGGCTTGTGGTTTAAGCTAAAATCTTATTGAGTTGATATAACAGAATAGTTAAGTTAAAGTTCATTGTACTTGTGAATTTATTTTGTTAGATTTATGGTTTATTTGATACCAGGAAGATTTTGTCTCCTAAATCAGACAATTACAGTATTAAAAAGGAAAATGAAGGTTTTAAATTTGTAAATAGAGTTTAAGATGTTCAAAAGTATTCATTTAACTGTAAATGAGATCAAACATTAATGGATGGTCCTTAAATATGTTTGGAAGTATTTCTTGGACTTAGAATATTATTTGTAAACTTAATATAACATGTTAATAAAAAAGTCCTACTCTTTAGAAATTGTAACTTTAATTTTAAAAGTTCTGAATGATCTTTTCTGAATACAAAAATCTTTCTTCCAAAATCATTTTAAAAATCTGACTTTTAACATAGGATTAATACAAATGCATGCATATTAATACAAATGCATACAAATTAATACAAATGTCTAGGCTTTTGGCAACTATTGGGTTGTCTGTGTTTGAAGTTTTGAATTCTCGACCCCTGATTAATTTATCCCCACCATGTGCATAGCATTATCCCCACAACACATTTTTAATCTTTCTTTTTAATCACTTACTTTACTCTTCTTATTCTACTGAAATTTGAACAATCTTGGTCTAGGGCACATATTCTGATTTATAAACTGACTGGCATAATGAAGTTCTAGGGATAAAAATGCACGTTTAGAATTCAGAGATTCTAAAGAAATTTACTGTTTGTTAAGTTTTCATATTACTAGGTAGAAAAAAAAAGAATTGACTTTATGAAAGAACCACAAAATAATTAAGGTTTGTGATATAAGCCCCACAGGAAAAAGTTTAAAGATCTGCAATCTGTAAACTGGAGAAAACTGAAATGTCTCAACAAAGTGGGTTTAAATTTGCCTTGTAAATACTAACTGGAGTCCTTCCAATAAACACCTCCCTCCTCCTCCACACAAGAAAGCAAATGAAGCTGAGATTTTTTTTTTTTAATTCATCAGCTGGTTTATTAAGTATAGAATTTGAAGTTTTCTTAGTATGGGATGAGACATTTTATGAATCATATGCTAAATAGACATTTTCTTTCCATTTGAGATAGTGCCAGAACAGAATTTGCTTTAACTACAAAAAGAAGGGACGCCTGGGTGGCTCAGCAGTTGTGCACCTGCCTCTGACCCAGAGGATAATCCTGGAGTCCCAGGATCAAGTTCCACTAGCGGGGCTTCCTGCATGGAGCCTGCTTCTCTCTCTGCCTATGTCTCTGCCTCTCTCTTTCTGTGTCTCTCATGAATAAACAAGTAAAATCTAAAAAACAAAACAAAATAAAAACACAACTACAAAAAGATTATAGGTTGACATTAGAAAAAAAAGCTTTAGATCTCAAGATAGCATTGTACAAATAATGTACCATCTTTTTTTTTTTCTGGAAAAAGAACTAAAATAAATAGAAATCTTTTCTTTTGTTTTGAATAGTGTGATTATTTTTTTTAACTGAAAATTTAGTTTATTTTCTGTACAGATTTACAAAATGATAAGGCTCCATTACACTAAATGCTACCCCACATATGATCAGTATTACTGTTTTTCAATAACCTGAAGCTATGACCTACACTTTCAAAGGCCCTGTTTCCTCCTTAAAATATCTCTAATACCAAAAAGGTAATCTCAGGATGGATTCTCCACTTAATTTACAAGCTACTTAAAAGAGTCTTAAATTAAATTAGCATGCACCTAGATTTTAATTGTTGGTTACACTTTATTAAGAGTTCTTATTGTTATTTTAGAAGGCATAACAAATATGAGCTGTTAGAGTTCTCCTTTCATAAAGATAGTAGCATATTTTTTACCTAAATCCTTCTTATTTTAAATAATTTTCTGGTATTGGAAAATAATTTGTTTCCTTTCCTTATTGGTAAAAAAAAACTAAACAAAAAAACAAAAAGGCTATCCATATGCCTCTATGTTTAATTAACCAAACTTTATGATAAGTTAATTAATATTCTTTTTGTTCGCTTGTTTGTTCTGTACCAAAACAATTGATTTTTATGATGGTTTAATGTCACTTAATGTGGAGGCACCTGGCTGGCTCAGTCAGTAGAGCATGTGACGCTTGATCTTAGGATATGGAGTTCAAGACCTATATTGGCTGCAGAGCTTACTTAAAAAAAAAAAAAAAAAAAAGAAAGAAAAGAATAGTGTCAACTAATATGATAGTAAATGTGCCAAATTATCATATTTCATGAACATTTCTGTTATATATTTTAAGCCCTTAAGTACAAGTCTATAGCTGTAAATATATTAAGTTGTGTCTACCATATTTCACATACTAAGTATTGACAAAATTCTAAAAACTAAACCAAAAGATCTAATCAACAAATTCATTAAAGTTGGAGCATACAAATTTAACATACAAAACTCAGTAGCATTTCTATACCCTAGCAGTGAATTTTCTTAAAAAGAAAAAAGGAATTGATCCTACTTACAGTATGTTAAAAACAATGAAATACTTAGGAATGAATTTAACCGACACCATTCTTTGATGACCAGAGATGACCAGAAAAAGGTGTTGAGGAAACCTCACAGAGCAGAAGCGAAAGGAAAGGAAGGGAGAAGCAGCCCTTGAGCATAGTCAAGTCCTAGACAAAATTTTAGATGTTAAATTCAGTCCTATAGTTACTCCAACTTTCCTACCTCCTGTTCATGCCCCAGGAAACTAGCTCCTCAGAACCCTCACTGTCACAGTCCTTGCTCTGAACTACACTTGTCTTTCTCTAACCAACCTGTCTCCAGCCCTCAGGGCTTTGTTTTTGATGAAATAAAAATCTTGCTCATCTGATGAGGTAGTACCTAATAAATTGCTAATAGATGGCCTTTGGCTAAAGTGATCTTTGCCCAAATATATTTACTTTATAATCAGATTCTCCTGAGTATTTAAAACTTCACTCAAAGAAATTGCTTCAATAACAGAACTCTCTGGAACTTTGTTAGGTCTGGGTGGGAAAAGCAAATTTGGGAGCGGAAGGGATCTAAATACTCCATGCATATTCATGCATTCAATAAATAGTTATAAAGCACTTCCAGACACTGTGTTCCAGACATTGTTCTAGGCATGGTGACATCAGAGAGGAACAAGTTATGCAACATTTCTTTCTCATAGGATTGTGTTCTAGTGGGATTTAGGGGAGACAACTGTAATTTCATATGGTGATATGCACTATGAAGAAAACAAAATGGTGATGAGACAGTGACTGGTCAAGGTTGGGCATGATAGCCAGTGTGGGTGGGAACGGTGGGGGATGTGCTCCTTCTTCTTGATTGGGAAGTTTTGGGACTTCTCTCTGAGGACGTAACACTTGGGCTGAGAATCTGAGTAATACAGAACTAGCCAGGTAAATATTTTGGGGCAGAGAGTTTTCCAAAACAATCTTCCAGTGAAGCTGGATGGTCTTCATAAATTCATCCAAAGAATACCAGTAATCCTGGTAATACTGGGCTCTCATTGTCTCTAGAGGTTCCATAAAACTAGGAAATTCAGACCAAAATTTGACATCCTTCGTGATCTTTTTCTTCTTAGATTGCAATCTTCTAGGCAATTAGAATAGACATACATGACTCATATAAGCTTCTAACTATTCATTTATTCATTAGTTCTTTAACATTCATTCAATAAATATTTATTATCTACCATGTGCCAGATGATACAGCAGTGAACCAAATAGATAAAAATCCATATCCATATGGAGTTTGCATTCTAGTGGAAGAGAGATATAATAAAGAAAATGCCCAATTCCATGAAGCCAAAGATGCACAATTACTTTCTCACATTTCAACATTTCTGAAATTGTAATGTGGCTTATTCAACACTATCTTACATTTACAATTGGCAGCCGTTTTTCTCTCTTCGTGATACGTAAAATAATATTGCATCTTATAATCAAAGGCATCTTAGATTTGATGAACTACAGTTAATAAAAAGTTCATACTTAGTGTGAAGTACAAAATGGAGAGTAAAGCAAGAAGGGAGAGGCAGAAAGTGCTGGTGATATCAGGATGCAGGGGAGAAATTGCAATGTTAGATGGGAAGGTCTCATTCATGTGACATTCATGTATAGACTTGAGAATGGTGAGGAATCTGAGAGATGGTGAGCCATTGGGTCCTCTAAGGGAAAAGCATCCCAAATAGAGAACTGCAAGTGCAAAGGTCCTGAGGTAGGAGCTTGCCAGGAGTGTTTAAAGAATAGCAAGCAAAGATATGTGACTATAATAGAGTGAGTAAAGGGGAGAGCAGTTCAAAGAGGTAATGGAGAGACCCCTGGGTGGGTGGCTCAGTGGCTGAGTGTCTGCCTTTGGCTCAGGGCATGGTCCCAGGGTCCTGGGATCGAGTCCTGCATCGGACTCCTGGCAGAGAGCCTGCTTCTCCCTCCACCTGTCTTTACCTGTCTCTCTCTCTCTCTCTCTGTCTCTCATGAATAAATAAATAAAATCTTCAAATAAGGGCAGCCTGGGTGGCTCAACAGTTTAGTGCTGCCTTCAGCCCAGGGTGTGATCCTGGACACCTGGGATTGAGTCCCATGTCAGGCTCCCTGCATGGAGCCTGCTTCTCCCTCTACCTGTGTCTGTTCTCTCTCTCTCTCTCCCTCTCTCTCTCTCTCTCTGTGTGTGTGTGTGTGTGTCTCATGAATAAATAAATAAATAATTTTTTTTAAATCTTCAAATAAAAAAAAGTGGTAATGGAGTGCCAGTTATGAATGGCTTTATAAACGGATTTGCCATTGATGGAAAAGGAGGATACAGGAAAAGAGGATTTGAAGAAAAAATATGAAGAACCCAACATGGGGCATTGTTGGGAAATGTCAGAGTCAGTTTATCCTTGTGTCTAGGCTCAAGTGAGGTCCATGTTGGAGCTATAAATTTGGAATAAATAAATAGATATTCAATTTGTTTATAAATTTGGGATAAAGAATTCTAAGGATTGATTTGGAGGCAGGAGTGGTACCCCAGTATTTGTCTGTGAACCAAATAGAGAAGCTTTTCCTCAAAGTTGACTGACTTACGTATTCTGCACTAGGTAGGAACCTCACTCAGAAGGCTTAAAATTTCCTAGTTCCAACTCAATTAATTTAAAAGACTCTGTGGGATATGTTTAACAGTACTGCACACATTTATCACAGTGGATGATGTGATAGGTGGTTATTCCTTGGGGAGCTGTGTTTTGATCTGTTTTACCTGTTCAAGATACCTTCCAGTTCTAATATATTTCAGAATTGAGCATAGCTGTGGCATAGACATCATCCAATCAAGATTTGTCCCGTTCCTTGAGAGGTTTCAAATAATGACACCAATTTCTTTAACTCTTAAAATAGGAATATAATAGCTACTTCACAAGATCATTTTGATGATATAAAGAAAACATCTAGTATAGCATCTGGGGGGCACACTGTCAAATCCATAAGGTATTTATTTCTTTACTTCTTTTTCCAGGTATGGTTTTGAAGATATTTTTTTAAAAGTTCACTGGACCACAGTATAAAGATATATTCCAGGAAACCACCCAATGGCACTTGCAATTACAAAAAACTGAATGTGTGAGGATATTCCAAGTTTATCTTGGCATCATATGAAAAGATTAAATGCACAATCTTTTTCCCCTTTTTAATGTGTAAGAAACTATATAGTAATGCTTTGCATCATTGAAACCGCTCTCATATGTAGGTTAAATTGTATCAACTTTACTCTTCTATTTTGTACTATTTATGTTAATTTTTCAGACTGGTCCTAAAAATCTAGACTTTTTTTTTTTTTTTTTTTTTTTTAATTTATGATAGTCATACAGAGAGAAAGAGAGGCAGAGACACAGGCAGAGGGAGAAGCAGGCTCCATGCACCGAGAGCCTGATGTGGGATTCGATCCCGGGTCTCCAGGATCGCGCCCTGGGCCAAAGGCAGGCGCCAAACCGCTGCGCCACCCAGGGATCCCAAAATCTAGACTTTTCGAGGAAAGGGAACTTTCTAACACTGCGCTTCATTATACATATGACATAGCACTGCTTATCTATTAGTCAATAGATTAATTTAATAGATATCCATGTATTTCTTTAACAACTGTATTTTTTAAGGACTTAACATGTACTGGGTAGTTCACTAACAGCTGGAAATCCATCGGTGAATAAGATAGCATTTGTGCTGTCAAAAAGATTATTGTATGGTGAGATTGAAGAGTGAAGTGGAGAATGAGGAATTTTACAAGAGGAGTTTCAATGCACTGGGGAAGACAAGAGCCCCAGAAACTTCCCCTAAATCTTTCATAACTCATTGGAGATTTCATTTGCTGGAAGTCTAGCTTCCAATGTCACAATTCCCCTTTATGAGAAGCAGATGATTTTAAAAAGAGCTTTGAAATGGACTACCTCATTAGTATCATTAAAGTTTTCCTTTTCATTTCTACAACCAGAAGTGTGAATATGAATGCCTGACTCTAACCCAAGCGTGGCCAGCCACAGTAAGAATAGATATTACAGTCATTTTGCAAGTCAAGCTTGAACCACAGTTTCAGTGAGTAAATTATCTCTCTGTAGATCTTTTTGTAAAGGTGCAAGAGTATAAATGTCTTGGCTAAATAACACCAATCCTATTTTCCTGCTGGGAAATCAATTCTCATAAAAGTATTCCGGTTTTCTTCCTAGACTATTTACATTCAGCGGATCCTGGAAGCAAAATCTCCAAGTGGATATAGTTCTTGTGTGTGATAACCTCTTAAGCCATTTCACAGTGGTTTTTTTCTCTTGAGTTTCAAGGTAGATTATTAGCCTCCCTCAACACTTACTGAGTGCTTATGTATCTTTGGCTCTAGGGTTGAGGAATTTGATAATATTTACCTCACAGCCTCACACCTTTCTTTCTGGTCATTGTGAATTCTCTTTGATCAACTTTCAACCACAGAGATCTCTGTGATATTTGTTCATGGAGGGTTACCAATTGATACTCATCAACACAAAAGAAAATCATAATTGAAATTCAGCAACAACAAAAAAAAATAAAAATAAAAATAAAATTCAGCAACACCCTGAGCCACCTAGAAGTGACCCATGCTTAGGGAGAAACAAATCTATTCAAAGTTCCTTGCTTATCTGCTAACAAGTAACCTTCAGAAAACATCCCTTAAAAAAGCTGACAATTTCTAATTTTTTTGAAAATGTTAAGTAATTCAATGACGTTGAACCAGGGGCAAAATATTGAGGAAATCATTCATGATTTAAAATTTGTCCTTTTTTTAAAAAAAAAAAAAAATAGAAGTACACTTTCTAATGGGAAAGAATTATTACAACTTTTGTCTAAACTGAAGGAACATCTCTTTTAAAGCTAGGCTTAGATTGTGAGTAACAATTTATCTTATATATTTCTCAGTTAAAAATACCACATTCGAATTCAAATTTAAATTCCCATCCTTCTTGTTGCCTCTATGTAGACCTCAGCGTCTGAGTGCTTACAGAGATAGACATTTTCAAGGAAATTCGAAATTTGTTGAGAAGGACATATGCTTACAGTTTTGTTAATAAAGTTAAAGCATGTGTTATTAGGTCAGTTAGTGAAGGCCCTAGGTCCTTAGACTTAATAAATGAGTTGTTTTGTATGAATTTCTTTACATCTCTCTCTGATTAGACTGTCAGTTACTAGAGATTAGGGACTGAGATTATTAAGGATGCACAGACCCGACACCTAATGGAATCTCAATAAATAATTCTTGAACTAGATTCTCAAATGGGCCCTAAAAGCAATTAGACTACGGATAAGTAAGAATTGGAATGAAAATTTAAAATAAACTTTTAATTCTGGTCATGGATTTCTTTAAGATATTTGATGCCCTAGCACTGTATATAGAATTGATAAGGTAATAGTAGGTAGAACGTAATGCAGCTCTCCAGAGCAGGGACACATTTTTTGAGCAAAGTAGTCTGAGTGGATTTTTTTCCCCTGTTTTTTTCATGGTTGTTGTTATTTCTAGTATCTGCAATTAAAGGAACTGAACTGCTGTATCCAACAATTTTCAGTGCTTATTGTCTATTTAAAGCCAAATATAGCAAGATTCCCAGAGCAGTGGATTCTTATAATGGCTTTGCTTCTTTCCTTTCTCAACAGCTGTGTGCGTGTGTGTGCCCATGTGTGCGTGTGTGTGTGCTTTTTTATATCATTACCTACCTATTTAAAGAGGAAGAGTTCTGAGAAAAATCACCAAAGAACTGAGTTTAGTCTGTTCTGACAAACTAAAAATATGAAAACAAAAATGAACCAGTTTTGGCAAATCATCTCTTACCTCACTTTACAAACACCAGATCCATTTGCAAAATTACAAACTTATAACTTAAAAGTTGTCTTTCCCTAAAAATATATAATATGAAAGGGAAGAATAACATATAATTAATGCAAAGCCAGGGTTTGTACAGGTTTCCAGGGTCCTTGTATGTTAGCATATGAGCTAACATCATTCAGGATGTCTCCCCTTAAAATGTTGGGCTCAGGGCACCTGAGTGGCTCAGTCAGCTAAGCAACTGCTTTCTGCTCAGGGCTCAGGTCATGATCCCAGGGCCCTGCGATCTAGCCCTGCATCCAGCCTGGCATTCAGCCCTGCATCTGGCTTCTTGTTCAGTAGGAAGCCTGCTTCTCCCTCTCCCTCTGCCCCCCACTTGTGCTTGCTGTCTCTAGTGCTCTCTGTCTCTTTCTCTCTCAAATAAATAAATAAAATCTTTAAATAAAATAAATGTTGGGTTCATTCTATCCTCTTTACACAAAGGACAATCCTGGGTATGAGGAAGAGAAGCGTCTTTTAAAACAGTTTCCTGGGGTGCCTGGGTGGCTCAGTGGCTGAGTGTCTGCCTTTGGCTCAGGTCATGATCCCAGGGCCTCCCCGCATCAGGTTCCCTACAGGGAACCTGCTTCTCCCTCTGCCTGTGTCTCTGCCTCTCTCTCTGTGTCTCTCATGAATAAATAAATAAATAAATAAACTCTTTTAAAAAATAAAATAAAATAAAATAAAATAAAATAAAATAGCTTCCTTTCCAGTTATCTTCCTTCTGTTAATCAATGAAGTCTGTAACTATTGAACACTTCCTAAGTTTCTCCTGCACTAGGAGATACAAAAATGAATAAAACTAGGTCTACCCTGTCAGGGAGAGTTACAGCAATGCACTGAACAACAGCAATGCACTGAACAAGCACACTGCGGGGAGCCAGGTGACCTGCCTGGGGACACTGGGGAAGGCTTCCCACAAGTGTCTCTTCACTGGAGCTGGGAGGGGGAGTTGGCTGGGTGGGGAAGCAGAGAAGCAGAGGGGTGGAAAGAAGGCCCTTCATTTCAGGTGGGGTAGAACCACAGAAATAAAGGCAAGAGGCATTGGAGGACCTCCTATGTTTGACAAGTGGGGAGACATTTGAAAGGCTCAGAGGGTGGAGAAGTAAATAGCATTTGGATTCTGAAGGGCTTAAGGAGGAATATGGGCTTTGTTCTCTAGGCTTTAGATGGCTGCTTCTGAAACTGCCTGTATGTACTCACCCAGTGGCATTTGAGGCTTTAGGATAAACATAGTGCAGCTTCCTAGAGTACCAATTTAACATGAAGATTTGGGGAGGGTAAAAACGTCATTTTTATATAAAAATAAACATGTATATATTGTGAAGTTGAAAGCAAACTTTTCTGTTTGGCACACTTGCTTAGGGCTTTGCCCCAGGTCTTCAGATGTCCACTCCTTCCATCTCTTCAGCCTTTAGGTGTCCTTTGCTAATGTCTGGAAGTGCTGGGAAGTCCTCAGTTGGCTGGCGCAGAGACTGGACCTGAATACAGGCCCCCAATCTTTATCAGGAGACCAGCAGCTTCGGGCAGGCTCCCCTTCCCTTCCTAAAGAAAAACCACCCATCGCTGGTGGGTGCATTCAGTCCATCCTTTGTCCCTTCTTAGGTGTGTATTTGAGTAGGTGTTCAAAGTTTATGCGGAAGGATAATAATTATAGCGTCATTTATTAGGACTGCTATGTGTCATGGGCTATATCCATATTATGACATTAACCTCTGAATCTCCTGCTAGAAACTGTGCTTGTTTTGCATATGAGAAAACTGAGACCTAAGTCACATAGTTTGGAATGTTGGGGTCAGAACTTGAAGTCAGGTCTATCTGACCCCAAAGCTCATTTTCTAAGTACCTTCCTTTATGCAACTCTGCTTGGGAAAAAAAATGGTCGACAGAATTAGTCAACCATTTCTGTGGTCAGTGAGTGCTGATGCTCAAAACAGCAGGCTTGTACATGGTGTCCTAAATCCACAGAGACAAAGCCATACCCAGATATAAGCTTGCCCACTGTACACTTGCAGAAACTTCATCCTGGTTGCCAGACCTCTTTCAAAGCCACAGAACCCAAAACAAACATGGTAAAATGCAGATGCCTCAGGCTGGGGTGGAGTACTCACCCTGCCTCTGTTGCCCAAACATAAAGAGTGCATACAGGATTAGCCTCTCAGCTGGCTTATGGGAACTAAAACCCAAACAAAAGAGTTAATGCAAGCAATCTCATTGAATACTCCTTTAGGCTTTTATGACCGCTGCATATTAGTGAGGGTGGAGTTTGTGTGCAAATTTATGTAAACCAGCACCTAATTGCCTAGTTGATCAGTGTTTTTCTTACACTTTGCACTCACCTCCCTATAGGCTCAGCTGTTGAGTGTCTAGCTTTGGCTTGGGGCATGATCTCAGTTCGGGATCCAGTCTCACACCAGGCTCCCTGTGAGGAGCCTGGTTCTCCTTCTGCCTGTGTCTCTGCCTCTATGTCTCTCATGAATAAATAAATAAAGTATTTATAAAAAAAGTTTTTAATCTGGTAAAGCTTTAATTCACCAGAAACTTGCAAATTGTTTTATAGAAGCTTGCAATCATTTTATTTTTATTTATTTGTATATTTATTTTTTAGCGATTTATTTATTAATTTTAGTGGGGGAGAGCAGAAGGAGAAAAAGAATCTCAAGCAGACTCCCCATTGAGTGTGGAGCCTGACCCTGGGCTGGATCCTTGCACCCTGAGATCAGGACCTGAGCCAAATCAAGAGTCAGCCCACTCAACGGACTGAGCCACCCAGGTGCCCTGCAAATCATTTATAAAACAAAACAGACATTTTCAGAATCTTACCTGCAATTACACACTTGAGGAAAAAAAAACTAGTATTTAAAGGGCAAGAAATATATTATATATACGGTAAGAGCCTACCTGCAGGACTTTCATCTACCTGAAGAGTCATGTATGAAGTTCATTTAGTGTTGATTCTGGGTCCCGCCCTCTGGGATTTGGACTTAGTACTTCTGGAGGGTCCATGAAGTAGCATAGTTAAGCAACCAGGAGATTCTGAAGCAGATCACATTTCTAAGAAATACTGTCTGGACTAGTGTTCTGGAATACTATATAATCACTTTGCTTGTTTTCTAACTTTTTCAATTTTGAGATTGTATTATTTTTGTAATCAGAACCAAACATCTAGTTTTAACAAAAAGAAAATTATTCCAGCTGCTGCCTTGGGCTACCATAAATACTTTGCAAAACTTCCAACATATCCCAAGATTTCCTGCTGAATTTTAGTCTCTAAAAAATGCGCAAGTGGGCATTAAGAATTCTCTGTTGGTGCTCAGTCTCTTCCTCCAATCTCCAAGCAGACTGAATTATTTGAGCCAGGCTCTTAATGCACAACTACAATCATGAGAAGAAAAAAAAAAAAAAAAAAAAAAAAAGACATGCAACTGATAGATGCATCAGTGCTGTGAACTAAGGATTATGATGAAACCATTAAATTTTAACTTATTAGCAATTAAATAGCAATGCCGGATAAATGCTTCATGAAGATGCAGGGGCACAACTCCTTCTAGAGCAGAGCTAGAAAGGGCAAGAATGTCTGCGGTGTCAACCAGGACACAGATCACACAAAACTCAGAATGGGCTAAGCTTGCTTTTCATGCTTCACACCTCTGAGCTTTTTCAGCACACCCCAGGGTTCCTGTGCTTTAGGGTTTATGGTTTCCAAGTTAAGAAATCCTGGACCAGCCTGTTGAGGTAGTTTTGGAACCTGCCTCATCATCCAGGTATTTGCTGTCCTCTCAGGATAAGAAACTATCATGAGCAGAGTAGGGCCAGTTTCAGGGACTCCTTGGAGAGACTCAGGTTACCAACAATATGAGCAGAGTAGGAGGACTTCATATTTAATGAACAACTTGAACTCTAGGCAAAAAAACTATATTTGGCTCTCACATTCCTAATCTCATTTAATTTCATCCCAACTTCAAATTACACATCCCCAATCTCATTTAATTTCATCCCAACTTCAAATTATCCTACATTTTAGCCTTCAGGCCCAAAGAGGGTAAGCAACCTCCCAAACTCACACAGCCAGTAAGTACTAAGTCCCAGTTTCAAATGAAAATCTGTCTTTCAAGCCCAGAATACCTCACGTCCAAGGGGGTCACATAAGAAACCCTAAGTAAGATCTCGCAAGCCACGAAAAAGAATTGAGGAATATTACAATCTCTGAGGCCAAGGTAGCTCTAAAAGGGGCAAATGAGAGATTGTGAGAAATTAAGAAATGATGATGTGTGCTATGAGGTAAATACCAATGTTTTGTTTACTTTTGGACACTTGAGGCATATTTGTTGTTGTTTTTTAAAGATTGTATTTATTTATTCATGAGAGACACAACAAGAGAGGCAGAGACACAGGCGGAGGGAGGAGAAACAGGATCCATGCAAGGATCCCAATGTGGGGCTCGATACTGGGAATCCGGGATCACAACCTGAGCCAACGGTAGATGCTCAACTGCTAAGCCACCCCAGCATCCCTTGAGGCATATTTGAAAGGACAGCTTGCATCCATTTTCTAGGATAGAAAATTCATTGAGGGAAGGAAAGAGGTATTTTTGCAGCTAGATTCTAAATAACTATGTAATCAACAATATCAACAGCTTAATTAATAAGAGATGATGACAAAGGGGCATATTTTCAATTAAGAACAGCACTTATGTATTGCCTTAACTGCAAGACTGAAAAAGATCCTTTAACTGTGAGATTATCTTATTAATAGAGAACTTAGTGTACTAGGAAAGCTCTGTTCCACTTTCAGATCAAATCATAAATCTATACAAATTTTTGTTGGATAAACAACGAAAAGACATTAAATATGTCATAAAAAGGCTTCTCTACTACAACCCCAGCTTTTATCGCATTGCCCTCTTTTGTTTTCCTCAGAACACTTGGTACTACCTGAACTTATCTTAATTTATATACTAGTTGTGTGTTATGTATACCCTCTACTAGAACATAACCTCCACAAAAAAATTTGTTCAAGAAATAAAAAAGAAAGTCAAAGTTCTTGCATGAGGGATTTAAAAAAATTTTATCTGGCTAAGTTTATGTTTTGGATCTGGTAGCAGAAGAATAATATAGTTACATCTAAAAATGATACCTCGGGGTCCCTGGGTGGCTCAGTCAGTTGAGTGTCTGCCTTTGGCTCAGGTCATGATCCTGGGGTCCTGTGACCGAGTCCCACATTGGGCTCCCTGCTTCTCCTTCTCTCTCTGCCTCCCTCTTCCACCCCGCTCATGTTCTCTCTCACTCTCTATCTCAAATAAATAAAAATAAAATCTTAAAAAAAAAATGTTACCTCATTATTTGGGTTTGTAGTTACTATCCTGTATTTTTTTAAAGAGTGCTCTGAAAAAGCATATATTTTATATAAAACAGAAATATATATTACATAGAAAAGCCCAATATTTATTGTGTGCTTACTATGTGCCAGACACATATTATCGACTCAATCCCACAGCAACGCTATGAGCTAGGGCAGTATATTTACCTTCTAAATTTTATAGATGCTAAAACTAAAGCCCAGGGAGATAAGGCAATTACTAAAGTTGCTCAGCAGGGAGGTTGAGGAATGGAGATTCAAACCCAAGCTATCACACACTGGGATGTGTAGTCTCAATTACTACATCCTACTGGCTCTCTGTTATATATCAGTGTTACACACGAATATGGTTTTATTTTTGTATAAACATAATAGGAATCATTATGTACTTAGAGAAAAAAAAATTTAAATTCTATGATGGTCCTGACATTTGGTGCAAACACTGACCTAAAACGTAGTTGTGACTCCATAGATAGCATATTATTCACAAGGCGGAAAGCTAGAAACTACGCAGGGGAGAAAAAGACTACACCTTGACTAGATAACCAGAATTCAATTGCCAGTGAGGAGGAGGCGGACATCATGTGTCCACCATGGAGGAATACCTTGAAGAGGACATGACATCACTTACATAATGATACATAACCTGAATCTAATCATGAGGAAACATCAAACAAGCCCAAGCAGAGGAATATTTCATAAAACAACAGCTGCAAAACAGAAATGTCAATGCCATGAGAGACAAAAGAAGGCTGAGAACGTGTTTCAGATTAAAGGAGAATGAAGAAAAATGACAAGTCTAACGCATGATTGTAGAGCAAATCCCAGACCAAAGAGAGAAAATGTGATATGGCTTATTACCGAATAAATTGACAAAATTCAAACAAGGGTTATAGATCAAACTACTGTAGCAATATTGAATTTCCTCAATTTGATAACTGGACTGTGATAAACAGTATCTTTATGCTTTGGAAATACACACTGAAGAGTAAAGGGATAAAGGGGCATGATATATGCCACTTATTCTTAACTGGTTAAAAAAATAGTAAAGAGTGGGGCCCCTGGGTGGCTCAGTCAGTTAAGCAGCTGCCTTTAGCTTGGCTCCTGATCCCAGGGTCTTGGGATGGAGCCCTGAATCTGGCTCCGTGGGGAGCCTGCTTCTGCCTTGCTTGTGCTCCCTCTGTCTCTCTCTCAAATAAATAAAAAAATATATATTTTTAAAAATAGTAAAGAGTAATAATGTATGTAGCAAAGTTTTAAAATTTGGTGAATTTGTATAAGTTGTATATGGGAGTTATTTGTATTACTCTTGAGACTTTGTGGTAAGTTTGGATTTTTCAAAAGAGATCATTTAAAGTTTAAAATAATAATTTAAACATATTATTTTTTAAAGGTTTTATTTATTTGGCAGAGAGAGAAAGAGGGAGAGCATAAGCAGGGGGAGCGGCAGGCAGAGGGAGAGAGAAGCAGTGTCCTCACTGTGCAGAGAGCCCAATGCAGGGCTTGATCCCAGGAACCTGGGATCTTGACCTGAGCCAAAGGCAGATGCTTAACAGACTGAGCTACCCAGGCACCCCAATGATAATTTAAATTTAAACTTAATAATAAAGTTAAAAAAGGAAAAAATGCTTCAAAGAGGCATTCAGTTTATTATTTGATATAATTGATTTACATAGACTGTGTTTTAAGAAAGAGCCTATCCAAACCAGAACACAGTTTGAGTTGGTGGGGGGTGTGATCATGCTTCTGTCACAGGAATCACAACGTTGTCACTAAATGTGACCACTTACTATTGGCATTCAATTTCTCACTTGTCAAACAGTGAGATGTTCTCATGGTGTCCTGTATGCCTTAAGGATTCCCTCTCTGATGGAAGAGCTCAGAATCTACTCAAATAGCTAGTATCCTGCAGTGAGGTAGAGACTGAATGATCCAGGGAAAAGGCTAACAAACCATAAGTTGAGACCTTGGAGAGATCTGTGAGGCTTTATTAGATCTCTAATTTACAAATTAAGATATGGAGGAAAATAATTTAAGTAATTGGCCAAAATGACATATTCATATGAAATAAAGAAAAAGCGAGTTTGGAAGAATTAGAATGCATATTTGTTGCATTGTCATGTAATAATTGGTATGGGAGGACTTTGGCTTACTCCAGTGCACCCATTGCTGGCTAACATACAATCTGTGGAAGCAAGAGTTTGTTCCTTTCTTATCTGCTACACTAATGTTTAAGAACTCCCAGTTTTGATAAAACTCTTTAAAAAAAAATAGCTGTTTCGGTAAAGGGGTAATTTCAGCTGAGTGTCCAGGAACCCCCCTGGAATCCTTTTTATCTTGAATAGATCACAGTTTGAAGATAGCCACTTAATCTTATGTGATGGTGATCATTACTGATAAGTAGAGTTTTCAAGTCTTCCCCTGCCCCGCCCACCCCCACCTCCGTACAAAGTCACAAATGGAAAAGAATCTTGTATCAAGTCACTCAGATGCATTCTAAGAAGCCTGTCTGCAAGTTTGTTTACGACGATGATTCTAGCCACCTAAATGAGCAATCCAGCTGTTGAATGGCTAATCTATCCAAGCGCAGTACGATTCAACTTAGCACTCAGAATCCATAAAGCAAAACCTGATTCCACTATAATTTATAGACATAAATTAGCTAATTACTTCTTCCAGAGGCTTGAAGATTAAATAAAGTAATAACTTGGCCTCTTACTAATGTCGATAGAGGAAAGTAAGTTGTTTCTCTAAAGATTTAGAAGCTAGAAAAGGATTATTTTCCTAATATAAAGGATAAATGAGAGTAGTGATACAGAAGAGCAACTCAAGACAGTGCTGGCAATAGCGAATAGAGTTTTTTTGGGGAAATTTACAAAACAAATCCTACTCAAGGTGTTTAACGTATTATTTGAGGAAGGTATGAATGGATGTGATTATAATTAAGGAAGACAAAATATAAACAACTG
Organism: Vulpes lagopus; assembly: GCF_018345385.1. Classification (NCBI taxonomy): domain Eukaryota; kingdom Metazoa; phylum Chordata; class Mammalia; order Carnivora; family Canidae; genus Vulpes; species Vulpes lagopus. The sequence goes on from NC_054844.1 coordinate 23,518,382, forward strand.
TATGTGCACAACAAATGAGGGAAGACTGTGTTCAGAAAAAAACAGAAGGAGCCTTGAAAAGGGGATTCTAACAAGCAATAACGTGGCACCTTAGTTGGGAACACTTAGTGTTCTCCGTGGGGGACAGGTGTGGTTCATTCACCTCACCTGGACCTGGACACAATCCCTCTCCAGACTTGCTCACTCCCGTGTTACACCTTTTTTCTCCTCACTAAGGTACCTTTTGCTTTTGGCTGCTCAAAAGGAGAGAATGCACTGAGCAAATGAACTGGAGCCTCTGTTCCTCATTTAAATGAAGAACTGGGTGCTCTGTTTAATGCGGCAATCTCTTGCCAGTTTAGTTAGCAGTATTAGACCCCTTGTTCTCACGTTACCATGCGACTCTTCATAGCTGGAGACCAGTCTTCTGCAAAGCAATGACCATGGCCAGGTACTGCTAGATTAGAGGAGCTGCATCCCCACAAACTCTCCCTAAATAACAGTTCTCTCTTTAAACCCTCAAACTGAAACATTGGGAAATGTATCATTCTGCTAATTAACCATAATTAATTTTATAGCCTTAGTTCCACATCCTATTGGTTTTGATGTCATTTCAAAATAAAAACGCACAGCAACTACAGCATTACATCAGCAACATGCTATGTAATGTCTCCCTCTCACAGCTGGATGGATGGGACAAAGCAAGATGGAAGCCTGAAGGTTCTGGATGAGGGGTGCTGAGTTGGGGACAGGCTGCATTCAAATGAAGCACTGGCTTATAAGGGGCACTTCAATGGACTTGAGACATATTCAGAAGACCATCAGGCAGCATAGAGCAAGCAAGACAAAGAGACCCAGGAGAGTCTGAACTCCCCTTTCCCCACCCACGGGAAGGGAGACCTATTAGCACTGCCTAAAACCTTTACTTCATTCAGCAGTGCTCTGCCAACCATTAATTTTCCCGATCTCAGTCTTCACAACCCTACAGTTTGCTCTTTAAACCATATTATCCTTTAGGGAGGTGAGGCTATATTCTCACAACAGAATAATATACGTATAATATACGTACAATTCAGCTAATATCTATTGAATGCCTACTACATACCAGGCAATCTACCTCATATAGTCATCTCATGTAACCCACACAAGTCTGCAAATTATTTGCTGCTATTATAGAGTGTATATATATGTATATACATATATATATATATAATATGTGTACAGGCTAATTTTATACCCTACTATATATATATTTAATATATTTACATTTATTTTTATACCTAAATATATATGTGTGTATATATTTACACATAGATGTGGAAACTGAAGTCTATGAAGGTTAAGTAAGGTCAAAATTCACACTGCCCATAGGTGGAATAGGATTGAAATTCATGCCTGTCCATGTCCTTCCCACTGTATAGACAAGAGCAAACTTGGGCAAATCCTAGCCAGCTAGTATCCATCTTACCTTGGACCCAGGCCATTTTCGAAGCAGCTTGTTTTAGGTGTAAAAAAAGTTCCTCTGGAATTTCATAAATGAAACAGATTTTCATACCTACCTACAGAGATCAGTAGTTATTATTAATTATTGTTATTATTAATCATGATTTTGCCTGAATATTCAAGCAGGACAAACATTATGTTGCATGAATCACTTTTTTAATTTTTATTTTCATATTGATTTTTACCTTCTTTGTGCCTTTATAATTAATGTCATATTTCTCTAAACACCCATGACAGATACCCAATCCACATCCTTTCAAATATTCTCAATTGTGAATACCACTTACACCTCAAAATTTTAGTTTACTTCGGGGGAAAGCACTTCACTGACAAAAGACTGTAGTGTCCCTGAACAGCAAATCGAATTTTTACTGAAGGAGTCAAATGTGCAGGAGAAGACAGACCAACCACATTTTGTACCCTTTTAAGGACCTGGAACAAACTGCTGTTCCATAAATACAAAATAATATACCAATTGAATTTAAATTACCATTCAGCATTTCAGGCTAATTTTATACCCTACTAGAATGGGTATTATTTTTCTACCAGTAAAAAGAAAATGATTAAAACTATTACTTGCAGATTGTGCTTATAAAATGTTGGAGCCTTCCCTAACCCCTGTGGTATATTTAAAGTATTAATAGTATTACTATTGTTACTTTCATTTTTTTTTTAAAGATTTTTAAATTTATATATTCATGATAGAGAGAAAGAGAGAGAGAGAGAGAGAGGCAGAGACACAGGCAGAGGGAGAAGCAGGTTCCATGGAGGGAGCCTGATGCAGGACTGATCCCAGGACTCCAGGATCACGCCCTGGACCAAAGGCAGGTGCTAAACTGCTGAGCCACCCAGGGATCCCCACCCAGGGATCTGGTTACTTTCATTTTTGAATAAGAAAAGGCAATCAGAGAGATAATCCTTTTTCCAAGATAATACAATGACTGCAGGTCAATTAATAGTTTCTTATTCATCAGGTTATACTTTAACTCTTATGTTTCAATTTTGTGTTTTCCAAGAGAAATGTATTTTCACTTATTTTTCACATCACTGCAGATAGGAAGATGTTCGGGACAACATAAGCAAGTGTTTTGCAATGCTGATTCATAGGGGCACAATATGTATAGCATCACTAACAATAGCCAAATTATGGAAAGAGTCCAAATGTCCATTGACGGATGGATGAATGGATAAGGAAAATGTGGTGTATAGATACACAGTGGAGTATTACTCTGCAATCAAAAAGACTGAAATCTTGCCATTTGCAACAACATGGATGGAATTAGAGTGTATTACACAAATCGAAATAAGCCATTCAGAGAAAGACAAATACCATATGATTTCACTCATGGAAATATGGAAATATGGAAATTAGGAAATAAAATAGATGAAGATGGGGGAAAGGAAGGAAAAATAAAATAAGATAAAAACAGAGAGGGAGGCAAGCCATAAAAGACTCCGAAATATAGGGAACAAACTGAGGGTTGCTGGAGGAGAGATGGGTGGGAGGATGGGCTAAATGGATGATGGGCATTAAGGAGGGCACTTGTTGTGATGAGCACTAGCTATTATATGTAAGCGATGAATCACTAAATTCTACTCCTGAAACCAATGCTACACTATATGTTAATTAACTTGAGTTTAAATTTTTAAAAAAGTATTTTGCATTAGCAGTAATCAAACCGATGATTTCTGAGATTTCTTATAAATGCGATATTACTTTAGGTAGAAAGCACTTAATATTAAAACCAAGTAAGTATGGGCTACCTGGGTGGCTTAGTCAGTTAAGCGTCTGTCTTCAGCCCAGGTCATGATCCCAGGGTCCTGGGATTGTCCCTGGTCAGTGGGAGTCTGCTTCTCTCTCTGCCTCTGCCGAACCCCACTCGTTCCCTTTCTCATTCAAATAAATAAATAAATAAAATCTTAAAAAAATAAAACCAAATATATAGTATAGATTTAATATCTTTTCAAAGTGTTACTTATGTGTTATAAAATAGATGAACCATATGGAATTGTGGTAAACACAAAAAATTAGGCATCTACTGCCATTCTTCTGGTAATGACTTACCAAGTGTCCCTGTCTAGCCAGTTTCACTCCCTTTTGAATAATAATTTCTTTTCTTTCACTCTAAATATTGCTTCTAGATAGGAACTGCCATGTTCTTACATGACTGAACATCCCAGGCTACAGGACCAGGAGGGCATGCATCCCTTGCTGGGGGTGCAAGGGATGGGGAGTGACCAATTTGGGCAATGACAGTACCTACATTACTGGCCCCTGTCATTGGTGCAGGAATGAGCATGTGACCCAAGCCAGGCCAATCAGAATCCTTCCCTGAGATTCTTGCTAATCCAAGATGAGGGAAGAAGAACTTTCTGGGAAGATGTGAGCCTAGAATCTGGCAGCAATGGCCATGTCCCCACTGGGTGTAAGAAGCGGGCCTGCAGTTAAAGAGGAATATAGGTGAGATCCAGAAAGAAAAATAGCAGAAATTGTTTATGGCATTTAGATGCTTGATTCTAGATATTCCTCAGGCCAGCTGCATGCATGCCCTTCCTACATTTGGGAACATGACCCAAAAAAACTCCTTCTCTGTTTATTCTAGCTCAAATAGAGCTTCCATCCTCTGTAGCCCCACCCCCTGCCCTGACAATTAATATACAAAGTTGAAGGTGGAATAATCTCCCCAACCCCATCTCCAGAAATACTAGTCAAGGCTTATGGATATAAGTTCAGAAACCCAAGTTGGTATATATTTTCATTGGGCCTCTGCCATTCATTATCTATGATTTTACATGCAAATATATATATATTTATATAAAATATATATATTTAAAATTTATATATAAATTTAAATTTTTATAAAAAATAAAAATATATAAAATTATATATTTATATAAAATATATATATTAAATATATCTTTATATATATATATTTAAAGAAGTTAATGGTTTTGCAGTTTGGTAATGTTTAAAAATTATCTGCCTGCCTTTCTATCCTGAGCTGTGGCAGCCAGCCTTCGAGAAGGGCCCAGGGGACTCCCACTTCCCTGGCATTTGTGCCCTTGCACACTCTTCTCCCACGAGGAATCAAGGCCGTTTTGTGTGACCCATAAAGTAAGACAGAGGTAATAGTTTCCCAGGCTAGGTGACTCTGCAGCTGTGGCTTGTCCTCTGGTATTATTCACTCTGGGAGAAGTCAGATGCTGCATCATGGATATTCAAACTGCTCTGTGGAGGGGCATATGTGGAAAGAAACTAATGTCTCCTTCCAACAGCCACACCAACTTGCCAATCATGCGGGTGGGCCACCTTAACCCTGGTGAAGCCTTTACATGAGGTCACTCTTAGGGGACACCTGAGAAAATCCCTTGAGAAGACTGGGCCTGAATCGCCCAGCCCTGCCATTCCCTGATTCTGGCCTCTGGATGAATTTTGTGGGAAATAGGAAACGTTCATTGTTTTAAGTCATTAAATTTTGGGGGGAGTTCTTACACAACACAAAATAATATATAAACTAATAAAAATAAATTTAGCAAATACATTTCCGTATACTTGGCGATATTTTCTTCTGCAATTCTAAGTCAATTTTGAGATGTCAAATTAGACCACATTACCGCAAATGAAATATGTTTTTTGGTTCCTTTTTCCTGTTGAAGCTCTTGTTCTGAGAAGTACATATCTCTAAGGCACTAATAATTAAACATTTGTCTTCAGCCAATGAGATGTTTGCTGAAGAGAAAACTCAAAATCCTGTTTTCTTTACCAGTAGTAAAAATTCAGGCAAGAGCTGAGGTCACTAGAGAAAGAATACAAAGTAGCAGTTGGGCAATACCTCTCCACCCCACCCAACAGGTTTTCCTTTAAATGCTAAACAGACCTGCGCCTTATAAACAACACATTTAACAAAAGTGCTGCTGTTCATATATTTTAGAATTTTTTGTTGTTACTTTCGCTAAGTAACTTGTTGAGAAAAATGCACGCTACTGAAATATTTTTAGTTATATAAACTCCTTGTTAATTGCTAAAGGAAGGGGTTTCTGGAACCACTCATGCTAATATTTGCTTTCCTGAACACCAACTGTCCCTTAGCTACATGTTCAAAAGAGTCAAAGAAAGAGCTTTAAATACTGCAAGAAGGAAGAGGGAGAAAAAACTGTTTTTCTAAAAAAGACCTATTTTTAGAAAAATTCAAATTGACCTAGGCGTTGGAACAAAGGTGACAATGCATTGTCTTAAGTTCACGTCTAAAATGATAGAATTTAACATGAGTAAATACGAAAATATGGTTCCTTTTTAGCTGCAGGGCTATAAAAAAAAAATCCTACCAAACTAAAAGTCATTGTCATTCAGAAAGTGGTTGTCTGGGGCTGGGGGTGCAAGGGATGGGGAGTGACAGCTAATGGGCTCAAGGTTTCTTTTTGAGAGTGATGAAAATGTTCTAAAATTAGATTATGCCGATGGTTGTACAGCTCTGTAAATTTACTAAAAAACCATTGAATTGTATACTAGGAATACAAATTATATCTCAGTAAGACTGTTCTTAAAGATTGTCAATGCCTGAAAATATTCAACTAAGGTATTAGCAGTGTGCAAAAAGTCACCAAAGGAAGGCCTTCTAGCTGAAATATTTTCTTCCTACTTCTGAGCATAACCAACGCTGAAATCAAATTTTAAGATGCTCTCCTGGTACGTTTAAAAAAACCTCTCTAACAAGAAACCATTTAAGAGGCTTTATTTAAGCTTGGAAGTGTGCTTCATCTTGTGCTCTGACAATGAATTTGATAGACTTTGAACTTGCTTTCAGAACTGAAGAGGTGATAGCTGCAGTTGTTTGCAGTTACTATCAAGGCAAACGGCACAGTGCAAAACTGAAACTCTTACAGGTGAAAAAGGCATGCTTTTCAAAGACATTACTGTAACGACAACAATGCATGCCAGATAGTTTGCATTTTAATTCTTTCAAAGGGTTACAAAGAAATTGTTTTCCTCTGGGTTACTATATATATATACATACACATATATATATACATATATATATGTAAATAACAGTAGTGAGCTCTAAAATAGGCAAGTCTATTTTTGTTTGTTTTAGTTCTTTACTTCTGGCACTGCCACAAGCACCAAAAAAATCTTGTTAATTAGATTTTGTTGACTGCCTTATATAATATAAAAGCTTTTTGAAGGGAAAAGGTTTAGTTCTTAATTAAAAGGCCAAAGATAATGAAAACTACCGTAACTATAATTGTATCTATACATTTACAAGTTAACTAAAAGCTTATTCAATATCCCTGGGGCCAAATTGTATATTTTAATAAAAAATATAAAATGTATAATGAAAATATATTTAAAACAAAATATAATACTTATAGTGAAAAAAGCCAGAAAGAAAAGATTACTGCTGCATGATTCCATGTATATCATATCTGGAAAAGCAAAACTTTAAGACAGAAAACGGATTAATGCTTCCCAGGAGCTGCAGGAGAAGGGGCACTGACTACAAAGGTGTACTAGGGAACTTTCTGGGCTGATGGAAATGTTCTGTATTTTGATTGTGGTTGTCGTTACATGACTGTGGATTTGTCAAAGCTCATTGAACTATAATTAAAAGGGATGAATTTTAACATAAGTAAATTATAACTCAAAATTTGACATAAATATATTAATAATAGGTTTAACTACGTATTTTGACCAGAGTATGTTGTTAGAGTTAACTAATTAGAGTTAACTAATGCTGAAAATACACTACGGCATCAAACAAAATTGAATCTATAGTTACTGGAGGTTTTATGACTGCCCCCAATTTTTAATCTTCATCATAGAAAACTATACTTGATGAGAAAAAGGTTTTAAAACCAGTCTGGATAGAATCTCTTTAAGCTAAAATTAGTCCCTACAACGTAAACGATCAAATGTTTTACATGGTACATACTTTCATCATTCACCCAACTATTAATCATTTAATGTATCCTTCTATAATTCATCTTTTGCTCTCATTATTACAACCATTGAATAAGCTATCATTCATTAAACACCTACCAAATGCCAGCCGTTCTCTTGCCTCTCTGTCTCTCTGTTCTCTCTTTTTTTTAAAAAGAACTTACCTGACTTCGTTCCCTTGACGCAGACACTTCTTTATTGTTTGTTGAAGTAATAGATCATCCACTTTATAATTTTCTGGGTATATGTACATGGCAATGTTACACATTTAATAAATAAAATCGGAGAGATTTGAATCTAGATTTTTTCAATTGGAAAAATGTATATTTTCATGTCTATTTCTGTTTTATACTATTATGTGAATCGTTTGATGGAAGGGGCAATGCAGTATGTGTCTTCATTTGCGATCATCACTGTACTGACCTCAGTCTAATGCGCACAGACACACTCATATATTGTTGCACAAGGACAAAACCGACCCATCAATAGTCATCACAGAGTTGTATGCTGCTGTAATATTTAGTCTTACCTCAAAATCTTTTTGGAGATATATTTATATTAAGAGTTATGGGGGGGGGGTACCTGGATGGCTCAGTTGGTTAAGCATCTGCCCTCAGCTCAGAGTCCTGGGATGGAGCCCTGCATCATTCCTGGGGTCCTTATCATCCCCACATTATGGAGGCACCCTGCTCAGCAGAGAGTCTGCTTCTCCCTCTCCCTCTTCCCCTGGCCCTCCCACCCTGCTCTCTCTTTCCTCTCTCAAATAAATCAATAAAAGCTTTAAAAAAAGAGTTGTGGGGAAGGGCTTCTTCCTACATCAATAACAAAACTGATTTAGAATTTATCCTTGAAAGTCATTTTATTTTTGAAAATATATCTCCACTTATTACACAAGGCTTGGAAGCATAACTTAGTTCCATTCCAATGAATTTAAGATACCACTTGATTGTGGTTGTGATGGCTTTTGTAGATGAGTGTTGGGCATACTTTCCATCATCCTTCTAATGTGCCTGCCTGTTCGGCTGAGGCTCCCAGACTCCTTGCAGCTGGGTCCGAGGTTTTATTTAGGATCAGTGAATGAGATGTACTTTTGGAAGAGCAAACGCTTCTGTTGCCTCTGCTGCAAGCACAGTTGTGGAGGCGTTGGCTTTGGTGTGACAGCTTTAGTACAGCACGCCCTCTGTATAGTCTCTAGCTTCATGGGCATGGGGCATGGGCTTTGCTGGTTTGAAGAGCAATGAGTGCGAAGTGGTGCTCAAGCCAGCAGCCATAGTGCTGGTTTTCTGATCAAGGCATTAGCAGTGCTGTTCTGGAGCTGCAACTTCCCAACTACAGAAGAGGCAGTCGCTTCTTTGGTGGGAGGTTCTGTGCAGTGGCTTTGTGAATTGTTTTAAAAGCTAAACCTTCAGGGCTATTTCTTCAGCCATTTCAATGGTTTAAGTCATTTAATACCTCATAATAAATCCTTTCCTGCATAAATAAGCTCAAGTAGATTTTATTCTCTGCAAATGAACCCTGACCAGTAGAGAAATGAAATGGATTGTAGTCATCTAAGGACAAAAATTAAATGGATGATAGCACTATTCTGTCAATCAATACAATGACCAAAATGACTCCTGAGCCTAGCTAAAAGGAAGGAATTTACATTGTAAGTTTAGATGGGAAGTCTTTGTCTATTCGTAATCTAATGAACTCCAAAGAGAAGGCTACATATTGCATACACATTGAACATCGGCTGAAATAAGAAAGTATTGATCAGGACCTGTAGATTTATGATATTTTCATTTTGATAACATGATTTGAAACTGATACTAGGCATGGTTAGTTAGAAGCAGAAGGGAGGCATGTGAAAAATATTTTTTGAATGGAAACTTTTCTAAAATATGCTAATTTTATGAAAATCTACTGATTTTATTTAGTTAGGAAAAGTCTTAAGCAAAGCCTATAAGAAGTCAATGGCCTCCCCAAAAGAGGGGACCCCCAAGTTTTTGAGGATACTGGCTTCAAAGGGGAGCCCTTCATAAAAAGTTTTGCTTGGAGGACTAAAATTACACGCAGGAGATGTGTAAAATCTTACTTTGAAACCATATAATTAATTGGCGTTAGACAACTGTAGAGAATTTTGAACTTTTAGGAGAGGAAAATAGCCTTCAAATGTAGACTATGGTGATGATCATTTATTCTGAAGGATATTTCTCTTGAATGGTAGTTATAGCCACCATAACAATTTTCATGATGCTTTACCTTAAAATAGTTAAAAGGAAGTCTTACAGTACCACCTAGGAGTTCAAGTCATATCATTATACCATTGTGAACATGTTAGCAATGTAGAACTGCTATTTAAAAAGTGCTGACACGATCCTACAGTATACTAACTGAAATATGACACACAAAAACCATGAAGTAATGTTTCCCTATATATATACAGGGTTGGTCAAACTCATATTAGAAACTCACATCTAGTCTGAGGCTCTTTTTTTTTTTTTTTTTTTAAGATTTTTATTTATTTATTTCACAGAGAGAGAAAGCATGAGTGAGGGGGAAGTGCAGAAGGCCAGGGTGAAGGGACTTAGACTACCACCTCAGAGGATCCCTAGGATCATGACTCCAGCCCAAAGAAGATGTTTAACCCAAGGCAGATACTTGACTAAGCCACCCAGATGCCTTGAGGCTCCTTTCAAATAATAATTAAAAAAAGAATGTGCAGAGACTAGAAAGGGAACAGAGCATAGTACAAAGACTGATTAAGGAACTAGAAAAAATAGGGCATAAAAAAGGTAAGGCAGGGAACTGGCTTTATTTAGCCAAAAGAAGGCTAAATGCTATTAATATGCAACTTAGCATTCTTGGCTAGAAAAATAAAATATAGACAACTTACAGATAAAAGTCCTAACCATCCAGACAGTAATGGCATAGAATTAAAGAAATAGGAATATAAGGTTTGCCACGACAATCACATAATTGAGAACTGGTTCTACCCTTTGATTCCAAAATAGCTAGCCAGATCAATTGAACCTCCACAATGTAAAAAATGCCAGGAAAATGGAACACTGGCTGAATGACAGAACTTCTGTGGTATCTGGGGATTGCTGGATTAATATCTAAATATTTTATCACAAGAGGAAATACTCCAACTATTATTGTCATGGGGAAAACCATTAATGGGGAGGCCAGCAAATGGACCAGTTGCAGATATTTTCCATAGGATAACTCATTCACATAGGCAGCAAGCTAGCTGGCATTAGCAAGTTACAGCAAGTTTTATGAATAATTGTACAAGACATACTTAACATGTACTGACAGATTTGAATCTCCAGTAGTAACACTTATTCTTAAACCTAGGCTCCATGCCGACAGGGAAAAAACAAACTGCTGGCTCTTGGGTCCCTATCTAGTTTCTGCAAAGTACCTGCCTTGTCACAAACTCAGTGTTTGTTTGTTTGTTTAAAGATTTTATTTATTTATTCATTCATGAGAGAGCTGAGCCACCCGGGCTGCCCCAGGAGAGAGAGAGAGAGAGAGAGAGAGAGAGAGAGGCAGAGACACAGGCAGAGGGAGAAGCAGGCTCCACGCAGGGAGCCTGATGTGGGACTCGATCCTGAGTCTCCAGGAACAAGCCCTGGGCCAAAGGCAGGCGCTAAACCACTGAGCCACCCAGGGATCCCCTAAACTCAGTGTTTTAAAGAATAATCTTGGTCATTAGGCTGGTTTCTAATATACACCAGGTTAGGATTAAAGATAGCAAAACAGAAGAAGGCTGTTTTCAAATGCTACTAATTACTTCTTTTGAAACGTTTTGAAATATTTTGATAATGAGTGTCTTCAGCTGCTACCCCTGCACTCTCCTCCCCTCCCCCCAAAATAAAGCATGACTGATTGCCAGTCCAATGCCATAGATCTTGGACTACCCTGATGACCATATATATCAAGATACAGACCTGGTGGTCCTCTATAGAATCATGATTCAGAATCCTTGTGGGAAGATGTGGGAGGGATCTGGAAGGGAGAGAGTGAGGAGTAGAAAAGTGGTGTTGCCAGAGAGCTTCTGGATGTTTTTGCAATCAGATATAACCTTGATGCTTTAACTTTGCCTCTTAAAGAAGCTTAGAATTCTAAATAAAATGCTAAAAAACACAAAAAAACAAAAAAAGAAAAAAGCATGTGGAAATGTTTTCTTAGTTCAAATGAAGAACAGAATGCACAATTATCCAGTGATTTTGATATAGTTCCACTATTCTGTTTGGATAAAAAGGCAAAATGAAAGTTTCATAGTTCCCTGTAGTGGAAATCTGTGGCTTTTTTGCTGCTCTGTTGGCCTCACTCTGGGCAAGTACTTTCCTTTCCAGCTCCATGGGATCTTGATAGGACAGCGAATCACATAGCTCTGCCTGACTGACCACAGGCCTGAGCATCAGAGAAACCCCATCCCTGGGCACTGTGGTTAGTCCAAGGTGGCTGTGGGTCTTAACTGAGCCTTGGAGATTAGTGTGGCTCTTGGAGAATAGAGGCCACCTCTTCTACTGGGACAACCGGCTAGCAAGTCCATATAAACCTAGGATGTTGGAAGACCACCTTTCTTGCCACCAGGAGAGAGTCTGCAAGAGAATGAGTCCAAAGTAGAGCTGGAGCCAAGAGATCAAGAGTGAAAAACAATCCTGTGGCAATGTTTGAGCCTATCCAGTGATGATGAAGATAAGCCAATTCTGGAATTTTTATGTGAAGTGAGCCATAAGCTTCTTTTTTCTTTAACTTATATGTACTCACATTTCTGTCACTTCTACCAAAAGAGTGGTATTACACTCCTGTCTTACAGATTGGGAAACAAAAGCACGATAATTGTTAAAATCTATAGTGAAAAAGATGTGGGAAAACCCATCCAAATGTTCACTACTCCATCAGCAAATGGATATAAAAGGACACAATGACACTATCACAATTTTATTTACTTGGACTTAAACACTTTGGAGCTTGTGAGGTTTTATAGTACAGAGGTGAAGGACATGGGTTTTGAGTCAGGTAGCCCAAAGTCCCAGTCCCAGCTCACACTTCACTGGTGGAGAAGCTTAGGTGGGAAGGAAGAAGATGGACCAAACCTTCCTATATATCACTTTTCTTCCATGTAAAGAAGGAAGAATATAAAACAATTGTAAGGAATAAATGAGGTAGTACATGTAATCTGTTGTGTGCAAACTTTACATAAGCCATATAGTGAGTGGTATTTGGTAAAGATTCAATAACTTCCTCCTGTTCTCCTAATGTTAGTTCACACCAACATTATAAATGAGACCTAGGGGAAGGATCAAGTACTAGGGGGCAGAAATCTTGTGCATTTCAGAGCATAGCGGTCTCTCCCTATGTTAAAAGACACAGTTATAAAGTTGTTCTGAACATTTATTAGAACTGTTCTTTCAAAATAAATCATACCTACCTACCAATGCTGCGTATACATAACAATACTACAATGAGGGAGTTATTATTATTCTTTTTTAAAGATTTATTATTTTAAAGAGAGAGAGAGAGTACAAAAGCATGACCATGCTTGGAGGAGGGCCAGAGGGAGAGGGAGAGAGATAAACCCAAGCAGACTCCCTGCTGAGCACAGACCCTAACATGGGGCTCTATCTCATGACCCTGAGATCATGACCTGAGCTGAAATCAAGAGTTGGATGCTTAATCTTAACCTCTTGGTTAAGCCACCCAGATGCCCCAATGAGGGAGTCTTTAAAAGTTAGATTATTTGTGTCCTCTGTCTCCCCTCCCTCATCCCTCTCACTCCCACCATATTCCCAGTTTCCTAATCTCAGGTTGTGACACTACCACCTCATCTCCATCCATGCCGGATAGCAAGGAGGAATCAATCTCCTCTTTCTCCTTTATCCTCATGCCTTGCTCATTTGTTATTTATGCTCAAATCTATTTTCTTACCTTCCTCTGCTTTGTTCTTCCTGCAAAAGGCAAGCTACCTTTCTTAGGCTCCCTTGCCAACCAGCTCCTCATCGGGTTTGGCCAGTGGAGATAACAGGACCAGGGGAGGGCATTTCTTCCCTCTTGCTGCAGACTGCCTCTTTCATGGTCCAGCTCCCTCTAGGCAGCCATAGCTCCTGGGCTCTGGTGACATTACCTGCCTCTTTGGGCCCTCCAGTCTTAGGGGTAATAGCCCTGCTCTTCCTAATCTTGAGTTTTCCAACTGTTTCATATCAGCCTTTTCATTTTTCTAACACCTTCAAAAATAGTTCCCCACATTAAATTTCTTCTATGAAACTTATTGGCATGGGTTCTGTTTCCCTGATTAGACGCTGCTGGACAGAGCCCTCTATATCTAATTAGTGACCTTGCCTTGCCAATTTTTGTCTCTATTTCTCTTCATCTCTTTCTCACTGCCCAAAGTAGGGCCATCATCTCTCACCTGGACTAATCTAACGTCCTCATTTCTAGTCTCTTGAACTTCAATCTAGTTTTCTGTAAAGACCTTTTCCACATCCTGCCAAAGAAACCTTTCTAAAACGCAATCACCCCATTGTGACTCTGTTACTAACCTTTTTAAAAACACCTTCAGTGGCTCTCTATCTCATACAAGAGCTCTGAGCTCCCTGGCATGATAGACAAAACTTTTCATCACCTCTTTAACTTTGCCAACTGCATCTCTGGCTTCTCCATGTCCTAAGAACACCAAATTGCTTATAACAGTCCCTCAGGCTCACATTCACACCTAGGTATGCACATAGCTCCTCACACACAAACATTCTGTTCCACATCTTTGGTCTTTTTCAGACTGTTTCTTTCCTACATATCTGGCTAACTCTCCTTCAAAACTCAGCTCAAAAGAGGTCTCCTCCAGAAAACTTCTGTGATGATCCAGCCTGGGCTTCTTCTGAGCTTGAACAGCATCTTGTGAATACTTTTATGAGTGCAGTTACCACATTTTATTAACATATCCTGCTTATGCATCTCTTTTACCCACATGGTGTGCCTCAAGGGCCTCAACCATGTCTTCCTCATTTGTCTGTTCTGTACTTCCTATCAAGAGATATTGGTTGAACTGAGCTGAACTATAGCCCCATGTGCCTCAGCAGCCCAAATTAGGAACCTGTGAATCATCCCTAATTTCCTTCTCCTTTACTCCTACATCTAGTTGGTTAACTGGCCTTAACTGTACCTCAAAAATTCCTCTGATATCTTGATCCTTCTATCTCACCGGATAGCCACTGCCTCATCTTCCAACTCAATGCTTTTAAGCTTTCTTGAATCCTAACCCCATGGTAAGAATTATATTTTGTATTCTGGCCTGAGATATGCATTCTGTAGTTCATATTTCTAAGAAAATCACTTCTAAGATATCATTTGCAACCAAGAGGAAACTTACTCAAGATTTAAACCTAATAATTAACCACTCATTTTTTTTTTTCATTTCTTTTATTTTCCAGGTCATAAATTCTACATTACATCGAATGGCCTCAAGCTGTCATGCTTTCTATCCAACGTGATGGTGCTTATGTTGATACATAGGCACTTAAACATGCTAAATTTTAAGTAAATACACTTTGTTCATTTTGAAGGTTATTTAAATCCCTTGTAGAAATGAATTTATTAAAAATTCAAATTGCGGGACGCCTGGGTGGCTCAGCGGTTTAGTGCCGCCTTCCGCCCAGGGTGTGATCCTGGAGTCCCCGGATAGAGTCCCACGTCGGGGTCCCTGCATGGAGCCTGCTTCTCCCTCTGCCTGTATCTCTGCCTTTCTCTCTGTCTCTCTCATGAAAATAAATAAATAAAATAAAATAAAATAAAATAAAAAAAGGAAAGTACAAATCTTTAAAAAAATTCAAATTGCCTAGAAAGTTATGCAGAAGTAAATCAAAAAGAAATTTTATGAAGCATTGACCCTTATATTACATGAGATTCTTTTTTTTTCCATTCAAATCTATTTTTTTTTCTAAACGCAGGTTGTGACTCACTAAAATCATTTCAAGATCCACTTATGGGTTGTAAGCCACAGTTTGAAAACCACTGGTGTAGGCTTTCAGGATCACTTGCTTGAACTACTGCTATTACTTCCAACTCACCTCCTTGTCCCCCCAGGCTGGTCTCCATGCAGCTACCTATCTAAAAGAGACAAGTCTAATCATGTCACTTTCCTTCTAGATAAAAAAATGTCTAAGAGACTGACTCCCTACTACCTGTAGAATGAAATCCTTATTCGTTAGCAAGGACACATCAAGTCCTCCAGGATCAGCACAGCTTCACTTTCACCCTGATGCCTACCCACTGCCGTCACCCTCTCTATCACACCACCCAACTTTTACCTTTCTTCTTGCAGACACATTCCTAGCTCCATCCTTCACCACTGCTGTTCCCTCTAATTAACGTGCCTTCCCCTTCTTACAGGTTTATCTTACTTTATTCTTCAAGGCCTAAGCATCAACATCAATATTTCTTTACATCTCACTCACCTTCCTCCCACCTCTCAGAGGCTAGCAGTAACAACCTCCTCATTTGTGTTCCCATTTGACAACTTTGGCCTTATCATTATTGCTTTCTATGAGGCGTAAGATGTGCCTATTGTCACCTTTCTGTTATGAGCCTCTTGAGGGTGGAATATTTGTGCTATTAGAAGAGATAATGACTGTAAAGCATTTGGGATAGAAGTTGGCAGGATCAATACACAATAAATTCCTTTTCCTTCTTTTTTTTTTTTTTTAAGATTTATTTATTTATTCATGAGAGACACAGAAAGAGAGAGAGGTACAGGCACAGGCAGAGGGAGAAGGAGACTTCGTGCAGGGAGCCCGACATGGGACTCGACCCCGGGTTGCCAGGACCATACCCTGGGCTGCAGGCAGCACTAAACTGCTGTGCCACCAGGGCTGCCCCTCCTTTTCCTTTTCACTCATCTTTGCGTCCTATCTATCATCTACCACATGATCCTCAATAAATGTGTGCTGACTTCTAACTCGTAAATTAATATTCTATATTTATAATTATTGTATATTAATCACACCCTATATTTATATAGTACTTTATAGTTACATCTTACAAAGTATTTCTGCAAATGCAACCCATTGATCTGACAATTAGTGGGGTATATTGTAGGACAAATGGAATCCTATTTTACCCAGGAAGGCTCAGAGAGGCTGTACTATTGACTAAGGCCACACAGCCAAACTTACATCCAGCCCCAACTCAAAGCCAGCTGTACCTAGTTTTCTTTTGGAGGGAACTACCTGAGGCCACTAACGCTTAACAGCCATGCATCTGAGAATGGAGCCCGTGTCCACATTCAGAGAAGTGCTAAGGCTCTCACTAGCTTTCAATTTACAGCTTTCTAGCTCTGGTCTGACCCCTCCTGAGTTTCAGTCCCACTTCTTCAAAGACAATCCGAATAAAATTCCTTTTCTGAAGATGGCTTCCCCCTAGAAAGGATTTGGGGAGATATATTCTCTCATAAAACCAACAAAATACCTGACCCCCAGGGAAACAGTAGATATGAGGCACTTTGCTTGCTAACAGCAGAGTTTCAGTCAAAAATCAAGCCTAGGTGTTTTTAAAAAATAAGAAAAAAGTTCAGTGATGTAGCAGGATTCTAGGAACCTACTGTAAATATCTTTCTCTTTTACTTGGGGGAGATAAAGGCTAACAATAATAGGCACAAAGCATAAAATGATAACTCCTAAGTTTCATTATGTTATTTTTTTTTTAAGTAGCCTCCACTCAACATGGGGCTCGAACTCACAACCCTGAGGTCAAGAGTCACATGCTCTACTGACTGAGCCACCCAAGCGCCCTCAGCTTCATTTTAGCAAGTGGAAGGAAAGACAATTCAGATTTACCCAATGTCTTTTAGGTTCTGGTGATTCAATATACATATTTTATCTAATCTTCACATCCCCAATCAATCGTACAAGCACTTCCTTCCAGAGTACTTTCTACTCTCTGCCTCACACTGCACCAGGCATAAAGGAAAGAAAGGTGGAGAGGGTAGATACCATCCCTCTCCTTGTGGAAATGCCAATCCAAGTAGTTCTCAACCTTTCTTCCATCCTAGCCCACTTGAGGGGCACAGCGTAATGTCATAAGTGCCAGGGGCTCACTGTGTTGTGATTTTCAAAACACATTCATGGCAGATTGGGAGTGAGGAAGGTTGGGTAGGGTTTGGGGGTGCAGGTTGACAAAGCACCCTGAGTCTGATGTCTCTCCCTTCCACATGAATAAGGACACAGATTCAGCAAAGTTTAAAGGCACTTAGTATGCAGTGTATAAGTGCTATGATGCCAAAGCAGTTCACTGAGCAAGCTCAGAAGCATCTAGAGTGGAGTTGGGGGGAGGTCAAAGAGCTTTCTGGAGGAAGTAACATACAATGAGAACTGAAAGAGTAGTAGGAGCTGTTAGGAGGGAAGAGGATGGGAAGACATGGTATGGCAGTATTTATTCTAGGAGTAGCTTATGGTAAAGTTCAGAAAAACAACAAAAGAATCAGGTGCTATTCGAAGAATTAAAACAACTTAAGAATGGCTGAAGAGTGGAGTGTAAGAAAGAGGAACAGCTTGATACCTAGGTCTGGATCTTATCCTGAAGGACTTTGTAATCCATGCCCTGCTTCTGAGGGCAGTAGTGGAAGCCACTGAAGGGGATTGAGGAAGAGGATATGGCTGCACAGTGAATAAGGTTTTAGGGGCTGGTAGACGGAACACAGCTAACAGCTTGATGCATGGTAGGAGTTGGCCATTAATTGGATGTATTGATTAAGGGAAAGAGGGATGAGGTAGGTTTTGACTTGAACACCAGTGGGAGGCTGGGGGGTCTACAAAGGCAGGGCAGACCTTTTACCATAGGTGGCTGGGAGGCAGATACCAGTCCAGCTTGAAGCATTAAGTTTGAGGTGTCCAAGTGGAGACTTTTACCTATAGTCAGAGACATAGATCTGGAGCTCAGAGAAAAGAGCTGGGCAAGAGAGAAGGGTTCCAATGGTAGCAGGGCCCATGGCCTGAATAAAATCATCTGGGAAGAGTGTGTTAAGTGAGCAGAGACCTAGCAGAGGCAGGGATTTTTATCTTTTAATACCAGCATTTAAAGAACTAGAGGAGGAAGAGGAGGTAGCAGAGGAGAATGTGAGGAGCAAAGCTATCAGAAGTGTAGCAGGTTACCTTCCATTTCACAGTCGAGGAAACTGGGTTCCACATTTCACAGCGTGTCTAAGGCCTTCCAGCTGGGATGGGGCAGAAATGAGCTTCAACTTCTATCAGGTGTCTGGCTTTCAAATTACTTGTTTCTATTATAGGCATACCTTGTTTTATTACACTTGGCTTTATTGCACTTGGAAGATACTGCAATTTTTTTTTTTTATACAAATTGAAGGTTTGTGGCAACCCTGCATCGAGCAAGTCTATTGGCACCGTTTTTCCAACAGCATGTGTTCACCTCATGTCTTTGTCACATTTTGGTCAATTCTTGCAGTATTTCAACCTTTTAATTATCGTACTTGTTGTGGTTACCTGTGATCACTGATTACAACCTGCTGGAAGCTCAGATGATGGTTAGCATTTTAATTTTATTTATTTTTTATTTATTTATTTATTTATTTATTATTTATTTATCTTTATTTTTTTGATGGTTAGCATTTTTAGCAATGAAGTATTTTATTTTATTCAGGTGATCTCTACACCCAATGTGGCACTCGAACTCACAACCTTGAGACCAAGAGTTGCATATTCCTCTGAGCCAGCCAGGTGCCTCAGCAATAGAATATCTTAAGTTTTAAATGTGAAAACATTGTTTTTTTAGACATAATGCTATTGCACACTTAACAGACTACAGTATAGTGCAAACATAACCTGTATGTACACTGGGAAACCAAAAAATTAATTTGATTCACTTTATTATGACATTTGCTTCACTGCAATGATCTGGAACCGAATCTGCGGTATCTCCCAAGTATAGCTGTGTACACAGTTGTGGCTGTATAAGCAGGTACAACCTGGTCCCTCTAAGCCTTTCCTCATTTGGATTTCCCTTCCCAGACACTAATCACAATCTTCCAAAAGCACAGGCAGTTTCCCTTCCCTGGCTCGCTCCGTTGCCCAGATGCTAGAGAAGAGGGATAAGGCAACCAACAGGGAAAACAAAGACCGGACTCCTCTGACCTTGATTTAGGCTCTGTGCTAATTCTGAACGTGGCCTCAATCCTTATTTACATGATAATCTCACTCAGTTCTTTCTATTCCCTATATGCTTAATGGGGAGAAAAGGATTTCACATTATCCAATGGCCTGCGCTAAAAATGAGGTGCTATATAAAGTTAATCATTAAACAGTTTATAAGATACTGTTGCAAACAGGGCAAATGAGAAAATTAGCTTAGGTAACTTGGGTTTTCCCAAGATCTCTCTTATCTAAAGAGACTAAACCTGCGAAGCCTGCCACATGACACCCACCACAGTTTAACCAAGACTAGGTTTGGGTTGGTTTTTAAGTAATCTTCACCCCCAACACGGGGCTAGAACTCACCACCCTGAGATCAAGAGTCACGTGCTCCACTGACAAAGCCAGCCAGGTGCCTCCTGACCAGGGCAGGTTTATCATAGTGCACAGGATATGAGGGATGCAGAAAGGCCTTGCCTTCTTGGTGCGGGGCGCGGTGGGCCTGGAAGCTCCCCCAGACCACAGTCGTCTCCCCTCCACCCTACAGGTGGCCCAGAGCGGTTAACGCTGTGGGCTTTGGAGTCCGGCTGCCCGCGTCCCCATCCCCCTGCCTGGTGGACACGCGGGTTCTTGGAATCGGTTTCCTTATCTGCAAACCGGGGATAATAGTACGCGCGCACCTCATCCAGCTCCTGGGAGATAAAGTCGGACAAAGCCCTGAGCAAGCTGCATTTGCACAGAACAGTCAACAATCATTAGCTACCGTCACCACCTTTTTTTGTGTGTTAAGCTTTGCCCAGGGGTGGAGCGGGGCCGGAGCCTGGAACCGGTTGCCAAGGTTACCTTGTACTGACCCCGACCCGGGGAGCCGAGGAGCAGCGGAGCAGGTGAAGCTCGCGGCGCGCTCCACACGCCAGAAGGCAAAACTGTGCTAATTCACAACACTCTCCCGTTTCACGTCGGTCAGGAGGGGTCTAGGGAGCGCTGACCGGGCCCCAGATGATGGTTTCCTGTGACCAGGCCCTGACAAGGTGGGGGGCACTCGTCCCTTCCTCCACCAGCAGCCCCTCCCTGAGGCCGGCAGCCCAGCCCCTCGCGCTGCACCCCCCGCCCCCCGGAATTTAGGGACTCCAGCGAAGCGCCGGGCTACCTCCGAAAGGAAAGGACTTGGCTGTGGCTTCTAAGAAGCCGGCCGGGGAGGGCGACGTGCAGCAGCTCGGGGCTCCCCGGACGCCCCCCTCCCCTTTGGCGGTGAAGCCCCGCAGCGCCGCACGGCGGGGCGCCCAGCACCCCGGGCCGCGGCCGGCCAGGCCTCTCCAGGAACTCCAAGGGGGAAACGTGGGGGAGGAAGCCGGCCAGCCCTGCAAACGCAACGGCTGCACTTCGGGTCTCTCCGCTCCTCTGACGTAACGCCAGCTTCCTGCTCCCGCGCTGCAGCGTGCAGCTCGCTGGCGGGGGAGCCTGGAGATGCGCCGACCGCGCCGGGATCATCATTGCCACTATCTTGCAATTTATTTTCCGCCAGGACGCTTTGGCTGGCCCACTAACCCCGCCCCCGAATTCCACGACTTTGGGCTCTTCGGGCCGTAGCGCCCTCCCCTCCCCCCAGGAAGGCCGCCCTCTGCGGAGCACAGCCCAGCACCAGGAAACGGCGCCCGCTCGGGGCCCAAGTGTGGGGCCGGGGCGGGGTCGGTTCAAACGTTCTGCCCCCTTCTCAGCCACCCCCCCTCGCCCCGGGGGCTGGGAGATCCCACATCCCTGCCTTTGTTTTAAGTCAAACTATTGCCGAAGCTGCAGCATTTCCTCCCCCTCTCCAGACACCGAGGCTGGGAAGTGGGTAAAAACCGCCGCGGAGCGTGCTCGGGCGCCCTCCCACGTCCGACACCCCCACTGGGATGGGACCAGCAGCGACCGCTCCGCCACCGCACGCGCCGGGCTAAATGCACCTCCGCCGCCGCCGCCCAGCCGAGCCCGGGAGACTCCCAAGGGCTCTTTAAATACGATCTATAAATACTACGGGCTCGGGGCGCGCGCGTCAGGGCAGAGGCGGCCTCCCATTGGCTGTCGTGATCTTGCTTATTTGCATAGGCGGATTGCTCAACCGGGCGGCGACCTCTGCCGCGAGCGCCCCTCCTCCGCCCGCGGCGCGCGGGGACCGCGGAGGGGCTGCGGGGCCCTGTAGGTCTTGGGCGGTGCAGCAGCCCTGGGGGGTGCCGATTGCTTCCCAGAAGGATCACTTTGGGGAAGCCGAAGGCCCGCCCTTTTAGACTTTTTTTTTTTTTTCTTTTTGCTTTTATGCGAAAGAAAAGGCACCAAGTTTGAAGGGTTTATAACCCGAGCAAACGCTCAAGGTGGATCGCAGAGGCACCACGTGGGAGTGCGACTCGCATCTAGAGTCCTGTCCAATGACTTGCGACTTGGGGTGTTCAAAAATGGCTTTTGCATACATGATCACTAAGAAGACCTCATGAGCTTGAAAATGAAACAAGGAGGGTTCGGAAAATGCAAGATGTTGGATGCCTCCTCGTTTCAGTCTTTTGTTTTGTTTTTTGTTTTGTTTTGTTTTGTTTGTTTGTTTTTAAATGAGCCAGTTAGCTAATCCAAACGGCGATCCGGAAACTTTCCCCACGGTTCTTGCAGAAGAGAATCTCTTGTAGCAATTGAAAATGTGCAGCAACTTGACCCTGCCCGGGGTTGGTTCGCTCTGGGAGCCGGTGGTGGGGAAGGTCAGGGAGGGAGGAACAGACCACGGTTTGCAAACCAGGAAGCAATCCGATGTTGTGGAGTGTAGAAGGGCACAGAAGGTTCTGTCCAGAAAAGAGCTGTAGATCAGGCGAGAAAAATGCAGATAGTGTCATATATTCATAGTCGGATGTTTCAAAATCATTTATCTCTGCAGGTTGTGAACTGAGGGTAGGGACTTTCTGCTGTTTGTTCCAAACACCTTGGGTAGGATCTATTTTACACAGTGAAGTCTTTACATCTGAGTGGGATAAAGGTGATGACTTAATTCCTTCTCTTTGTTTTAAGATGTTCTTCCCTGAAAGCGCACACAGCATTTTCTAAAGTCCCAAGCCTTCCTGTAACAACACTATCCAAGCCCCAGGGGATGGCTGCTGGAAGTATATGCTGGGATCTTGCACCTCAGTAAATATTGGCGGGATGAATACATTTATTCAGAAGAGAATAAGTATGAGCTAAAACCAACGCTCTCATTAAGTTATATTTCATAAACGTTACGCTTTGCTATCCTTCTCCCCTAAATGAAGCTCAAAGCTCAAACGTACTCTCGTTGTTTGAAAACGATACTTTAACTGCTGTTCTTTGGATGCCAGAGCAAGTGCTACCCTAAAAGCTTTTTAAAAAGAAATTTCGGATTTTAACAGAAGAGCGCCCCCTGCTGCCAAACGGATTATGGGCAATGCGCCTGAAAAGTAAAACACTTGGGGTGTGCCCATGGTACTGCGAGTCGGTTTATGCTTTAAAATCCAGATTAGAACAAAAGAGGGACTTGCTTCACCATCATTATTCTCTACATTCACAGGGACTAATGTAAGAAAAAAGTCATCATCGAAATGCTTTCCCCAATAATTTTAGTGTGAATCATCAAAGTTGATTTGGTGACAGTTTACTTGCAATCATTTTACACCAGCCTTTCTCTTCTCAACTTGTTTCCATCCATCTTAATTAGTGTTAATTAGTGTTGCTAATTTCCCAAGCCAAGTATGAATGCATTTATAATCTCTGCCTTCTTGGTAATCACCTCTTCGCTATTAAGACTGCCATTTTATTGTAGTATCTGTATATTTATTGCATTTATACAGTATTTTCCCTTTCCCTTAAGTTTTTTTAATGTTACTTTTTTTCCTGCTAATTCATTTGTTGGTTTCCTTATTGGTATGCCTTTGTTGGTATGCCCAGATGAAAAGAGATTTTTAAAAAGCTCCAAGTAACTGTGTAAGTTGAGAACTGCACATCTCAGCTGCCACTTGCACTGGCTCTCATTTTTTAGAGAGGCTCATCTTGAGGAAGGAACTACATTCGGAGGTTAGCTGCTGGTACAGCTTTGAGTCAGTAGGAGGTAAGAGGATAACTGGTAAACCACAAATGAAGCGATAAGGGAGGTGCATGTCTCCCGCTGTAAATGCTAATATGGGCATTTCAGCTGTGTTCTTCACAATAAGCACTTTACCACCCTTTATAGAAACATACAGATAATGATCACGGATTATTCCATCGTTCTCAATTCTCAATTGCAGAGGCAGAAATGGAAATAGAGTTTATTATTATGCTGAAAAAAAAAATGTATTTAGAAAAAGCTCAAGTACTCTCCAGGGCTGGAGAGGCCTCTGTCCTTGTGTAAGCCTGGGGCAAATAATCCAGAACTCTTACAGGAGTGCCAAGTGCTCCAGCTGCTCTGTGAATTGGGCTCCCTTTTCCCAGTTAATGGTGCAGGAACTGTATTTTTTTCACATGGATAGCCCTGTGGTCACACCACAAGCCAGTTCTGAAGGTAGAAAAAGGATGTGGGTGCCATGAGAATATTCCTGGCAATATGTTTGTCTTCTTCCCCATTTATTTAGTGGTAGTTACAAATTGTCCTCTCTATAAAAGTTCACATTTCTATCATGCGCACACACTTGGTAAAAATGTTAAGGCTTAAGGGCAGATGGGAAACTGGACAAAAGATCTATGAACTGGCCCAGCTTCACTGCAGTTAGGTCAGCACATCCCTGAGTTTCTGGGATGATTAATGAATTAATTTGCAGTGAAGTGCAAAGTTGACTTCTCTGATCCATGGACTGAGGGATGGTCTCTAGACTGTATTACTAGTGCCCTTGCTCACTGACAGAGACATTATACGACCATATGACATAAGTATGGGAGTATGTACATTAATAATTGACGAAAATGTGAAGCACGTGCATATTACACTTTGGTTGTCTTTCCATATTGACATATGACTCGAATTTTGTATATGTTGTCTTCTGAGGAGCCCATAAATTCTAATTAAAGTCAAATTATTTTTGTTTCTATGAAAATGAATTTACAAGTCTAGTTGACTTTTATGATTTATAGTTACTCTTTCAAAATCATGCTTCCTCACTCAAACACAACTTCCTTTAATTAATTTTTTAAATAAGATTTACTTATTTATTCATGAGAGACACAGAAAGAGAGTCAGAGATATGGGCAGAGGGAGAAGCAGGCTCCCTGTAGGGAGCCCGATATGGGACTTGATCCCGGATCCTAGGATCATACCCTAAGCCAAAGGCAGATGCTCAACTGCTGAGCCACCCAGGTGTCCCCTTTAAGTAATTTTGCTGTATATGCCAGATGGCCTGAAGAATGGTATTAGTAAAATTACCACTTAATGAGAATTTAGTATATACCAGGGACCATATCCAGGTTTCTTGTAATCCTTATCTTAAAAGGGTATTACTGTTGCTATTTTGTATTTTACAGATGAGGTAACTGAATTTTAGGAAGGTTACATAACTTGCTCAAAGTTAGCCTTCAAACTGAAGTCCATCTACTCCAGGGAATATTGCCGTACTACCCTCAGAGAATATTGCAAATATGTAAAATTTAAAAAAAATATGTAAAATTTAAAAAATAAAAAAAAGTTATAGGCCTACCACCTTTTATAGTATGATAGAGCAGTACTTCCCAAATTATGTATCAGAGAATGTTAGTTTCCTATGACATGTATGAATGACATAAAGAAAAAAGATTCTGTGACTAAATAAGTGTTTTGGAAGCAATGAACAGTTATTGTTTTAACTGTAGAACTCTACAGCGTTAGTGAGAGCCATTCTTATTGTAGTTGTAGTGGATTTACATAGTTGTTACAACATTTTTCCAGGAGATGGCAAAAATGTGTCTAGAGTAGTAAAATTTTCTGTTTTGCAGAATGGTGCCATTTGGACTCTCACTGGGGCCAAAGGTGGGAATAGTATGAGATGCCTGACACGTGGATATGGTCCCATTTTTTAATGTATTGCCAACATCATCACTTTCTAGTGTTTTTTGGGTTGATAGATTATTTGTATCAGATAGATTTTTAAAAGAGCTAATTATTTTTAGGGTTTTAAATGCCTTACACTATTAGTTATTATACCTAAAAGGTATGTTTGGAACCCTGAAAGATTTTCTTGCCAGTAAGAGTCTTCATAAATGTGTTATAAGAACATTGGAATAATGAAATATAAAAGTAGTTTCAGAATGAGCTAAGAACAGATAGTTGATTCAAGTGAAAATAGTTGACATTTGTAATGAATGTCCTAATACATGTGCATAAAATATATCTGTTTATTTTATTTTATTTTATTTTATTTTATTTATTTTTTTAGAAAGAGCTGGCAGTTTTTTTTTTTTTTTAATTTTTATTTACTTATGATAGTCACACACAGAGAGAGAGAGGCAGAGACACAGGCAGAGGGAGAAGCAGGCTCCATGCACCGGGAGCCCGACGTGGGATTCGATCCCAGGTCTCCAGGATCGCGCCCTGGGCCAAAGCAGGCGCTAAACTGCTGTGCCACCCAGGGATCCCAATATATCTGTTTAAACTCCTTGAAGGGAGAGACTGTTTTTGTTTCCTTATCTTTGCCTGATGCCTGGCCTATAATAGGCGTTCATGTACTTATCAAATGATTATGAGTATATTCTTTGTACCAGACATAGTTCTGTCCGGAACACTAGAGATAAGAGTGAAAAAGTGGGTTTTTGTCCTTAGGGAGTTTACATTTTATTGGAGAGAAATACACAGTAAGTGGAGAAGGGGAAGTGAAGCCAGGAAGTGGGTACTATACAGTGAAAAAGTTGTAGAGTCAAAGGATCAAAGTGTTCAGTGAGGCTGAAGAATTTTTGAAACGGGCTCTGAGGGAAGGCGCTAGAAAGGATGACTTTTTGGGAGGTGGTGGAAGAACTGGTAACAATGAGGTAAAGTCATGACTTTAGAAGTGAGAGGATCATATGGAGGACGAAAGGATTTCTGGGGAAGAGGCTGGGTTGCTGAGCAGACTTGATGCTGAATGTGACAGCACCTGGGTATTGCAGTTGGTGACCATTGAGAACGGTGACAGGAGCAGAGTGGACAGGAAGGCCGTGAGCTTTGTGCTGTCTCCCCTGAGGCAACTTAAGAGATGGTGGATGGCAGCATGGGGAGGGGCAGGGAGTTGTTACACTGGATGGAATAACTTCGTAAAAGTGGAGTTTTTCAGGGACAGAAGAAGAGAAAGGGTAATTTATAAAAATTCAGGTCAAAGGTAAAGAAGGTGAGAAAACCAGGGTAGACATGTTCCCAGGAGCAGTCAGATTCCACTTAGGCCAAGACTGATGGAAACACGTATTTGTTAAATGAATAAAAATTAAATCTTTGAATAGGTTGAATTATTTTGGGTATATTTAAACGTAGCCTTTTAAGTTAATTTAAGTATAGAGTAATGCATTTCAATTCCCCTTGTTCGTTATTTTCACTCGTGTGTCAATATACTCCTAAGGATAAAAGTTGGAAGTAGAAGAGAGATTTCTGAATTTCAAAGTATGTGTTGAGAGGGTGACTATGATGTTTTTACTTCATGCATTTCAAGATTTTAAGATTTATTCCAAGTACATAGTCCTTTTATAAGAATATGAAGATGAAAACAAAGCATGTTTCTGTACCACAAATATCTGAAAATCAGGCCATCAAAAATTAAAATGGATAATCTTGAGAAACTTCCCTTTCATTCCTGAGCTAGGATAATTTTAGAAAAGAAAAGTCATCAGTATGTTTTTGTGTTTTGTGTTTCTTTTCTTTTCTTTTTTTTTTTAAGATTGTTCTGCTATCTCCATTCCCCTACCCAAGCAGGAATTGTGGTTGGATTTTCTCCAAACAACTGAGTAGCTATTTCTTTCTCTTTGTGGAACAAGTTGCTCTAAAGACTTTCCATATCAAATCTAGACTCTAGTGGATGTTTACCCATGTTAAGGAAGCATAGAGAGGGGTTTTGAGGAGAAAAAACAGTTCTCTGTTTCCCATTTTCCAAGTAATTGACTCAGTTGGGTATTGTGCCAGTGAGCTCTACCAAACCTTTTTTATTCGTCTTGTTTTTCCAGCTTT
This sequence comes from Vulpes lagopus, assembly GCF_018345385.1. Lineage (NCBI taxonomy): Eukaryota > Metazoa > Chordata > Mammalia > Carnivora > Canidae > Vulpes > Vulpes lagopus. The sequence goes on from NC_054844.1 coordinate 23,546,037, forward strand.
ATGGAGACATAATTGACAAAGAAAAATTGTATGCATTTAAGATGTACAATGTGATGTTTTGATATATATATTTGTATGTGTTGTGAAATGATTGCCCCATTAAGGTGAGTTAACACATCCATCACCTCACATAGTTGTCATTTCTGTATATATGTGCTGAGAACATTAAAGGTCTACTGCCCTAGCAATTTTTAAGTACACAATATTATTCACCACAGTCACTATGCTATATGATAGATCCCCAGAACTTAATCATATAAGCAATTCTACTTCTGGGTATGTATCTGAATGAAATGAAATCACTATCTTTAAGAGTCATCTGTATATTTATGTCCATTGAAGCATTATTCATAATAGCCAAAACATGGAAACAACTGGAGTGTCCAATAATGAATGAGTGTATAGAGAAAATATGGTGTATTTATACAATGGAATATTATTCAGCCATAAAAAGACAATCTTGCCATTTGTGACAACATGAATGAAACTTGAGAGCATTATGCTAAATGAAATAAGTCAGGGAAAGACAAATACTGCATAATCTAGGAAATCTTTGGGTAAATAATTCAATAATACTTGGGCTGAATATTGCCTCCTCTTGGGTTACATTTTATCAACAATTGATAAAAACATGCTTATTTAATAAAAATAATAAAAATGAGCATACACTATGTGTACGGTATTATGCTAAGAGCCGACCTTAGAAAATCTCATTTGATCCTTGTAGCACCTCATTGAGGTAGTGGTATTGTTGTCTACTTGACAGATGAACAAACACAGAGAGCATGAGCAGTCTGTATTGTGAGCCGTTAGGCTGTACTGCCTCTCTGTATAGCTTATTCAGTAGACATTTTAATTTTTGCTGTGTTTTAGAGCTGAGATTGTTATGAGAACTGGATATTTCTCCTAAAGGGCTTTAGGGAAATGTGCTTAGGGTAGGAGAAGTTTCAAATTTCCATAAAAGATCATCTCAAAAAAAAAAAAAAAAAAAAAAAAAAAAAAACAAAAAAAAAAAAAACAAAAAAACAAAAAAACAAAAAAAAAAAAAAAAAGATCATCTCAAAATAACTATGTAGTGATAACAATAAATGATATTTTTTATAGTGTAGCGAGTGCAATTCATTATATTGGTCTATGTGACTTGAATTCAGAAGTCCTAAGAGTAACTGGGAAAAAAAGAAAAAAAAAAGGAGCATATTAAAAATTCCCAATGATTTTGAGTAACATCTGTATCGGTTAGAATTCTGGCAGAAAAGGGGTAGCAAAACAGCATAAAGCTGTTTATCCCCCAGCTTTGTTGGGGTATAACTGACAAATAAAAATTGTATTTATTTAGGGATCCCTGGGTGGCGCAGCGGTTTGGCGCCTGCCTTTGGCCCAGGGCGCGATCCTGGAGACCCGGGATCGAATCCCATATCGGGCTCCTGGTGCATGGAGCCTGCTTCTCCCTCTGCCTGTGTCTCTGCCTCTCTCTCTCTCTCTGTGACTATCGTAAATAAAAAAAAAAAAAAAAAAAAAATTGTATTTATTTAGTGTATACAGTGTGATGTTTTGATATATGTATATATTGTGAAATAACTGCCACAATCAAGATAATTAACATATCCATCACCTCACATAGTCATGATTTGTGTGTGTGTGTGTGTGTGTGTGTGTGTGTGTGTCTGTGGTGAGAACATTTAACATCAGTTTTCTTAGCAAACTTCAGCTATGTGATATAGTATTATCAACTATAGACACCATGCTATACATTAGATTTTCAGAACTTACTCGTGCGTAACTGTGGAGTTAAAAAAAAAATGTAGTCTCTATTAAAATGATTCTTTACAGAGATGTGAATGGTTTATGCAATTAAGAGACTCAACAATAGATGTTTAAACAGCAAGGATTAGTAACAGCGAAAAGACATTACCTTCATAAATTTGAAGGGCAAGAGAGGAAAGGGTGTTATCAGAGCTGATGAGAGTGGTAATCTTGGACGTTGACCGGCAACAAGAGGTATGATTGTTGGAGGACCAGCCACCGCCTTAGGGGGTGAGGTGACACATAAACAGGAGGAATCAACTAAAAGCCTAAGGGCAAGAGACTGAGGCAGAGGTGAGGAGCTTCCTACCACAGAGGTTATTCCAGAGCACAGAGCAAGACAGAGAATAGAACTGGGAAGAAATGGAGAAAAAAGGTCATTATTTATCAATAACAGACCTAGGAATGATAAATTAGAGCCCAGGAAGTCTCCATTACTAGTAGGAACGAAGCTGCATCCAATAAGAGGCAAAAACCTTAGGAAAAAAAACAGATATATAGGACATGATTTTAGAGAACTATAGTGAGAGGCTCTTTAGTATATAAATCACCAAGTAGT